>NC_050070.1:35655059-38055059 GCF_009764565.3 Dermochelys coriacea | reverse complement strand
TCTGATACTTGACTAAAATTCATGTGAATTCTTCTGAGTCATCACCTGATACTCCCTTTGTTATTTTGTAACTGCTCTGTTTCTAAATTTAACTTGCCTTTCTTTCAAAACATACTTGTCTATATAAACATTTCTAAACATTTTTCACCATAGCATCTATTTACTGAACTACTGCTTATCTCCTTAGGAACCCCTTTTAGCTTCATTGCAGTTTGCCTTTTTGCCTCTGTTATTTTATGTCTGAACACTTTGTTGGTTGTCTTCTATCTAATTGCTTCTCCCTTCCCCCCATTTCTCGCATTATATTTGTATTTTGGTACTTCCTGCAATGTTTCCTTTGAAAGTATCACACAGAAATTCTATGAGATTTTCTGCAATCCCTATTTGATGTTTGTGTAAAGATTGTAGCTTTGTTTTCCTGTTTTAAAATCAATAGGAATATTCCTCAAAGCCTCTACCAGACCCCCCCAGCCGCTGTAAATCCATAGAACTCTATGGATCCTGTCCTCTTCCCAGAGATTTCTTCTTGGACTCAGATTCCAGATCAGACCTTAGATTTCTTTCAGGAAATGTTAGGATATGACTTCTGCCTATCTGATAGTCTCTGTGGTTGATGGAGCACTCCTCTTCCACATTCGTATATGTTCTGCCATCTATTGATTGTGACAGATATTACCACGTTTTACTTTAGTGAAAACATTTGTCTTGTTAATTAATATGTTGCAGTACCTAGGTCAATTTTATTTCAGATAAATGTGCATTCTTAGAATTATTTTATGAAATCTACCTTTTTGATACTGTGTTTTGGATTAACAGGACCTCATTCTGAGATCTGTTACATTGGTTTTATGTCATGGTAATACCATTGACTTCAGTGGAGTTATTCCTGATTTCCACCTGTGAACACAAGATCAAATCCCAGCCATTATTGTTGTAATCGTAAAGTTTTTTTCTAGAAGATAACTTGTTTTCTTGGTGGTATGTTCATAGCTTCTCCCTTTCGTCACAAGGTAAAATATTTTTGTGGCAATATGTGATTGTTTTCTTTATCGGTTTGCATTATTTTATATATTCTTGATTTAGATACATCTTAAAGATTTTCACATGTAAAGAAGCATCTTATTAATATACTGTTGTGTAGATGGTTTGATTACTATAAGATTGGAAACAGAAATTTGGACTGAGTTAAAATTGGCTTTATTTTGGTAGCTTGCAGAGGAGACATTGCCACCTCTTATCTTTGAGGGAGTAGCACACTCTGTCTTTTTTTAATCCTGTTCTTTCTTAAGATTTGGCCCTGTAGCATTCATGCTGCCAGTTTCCTATGAGACCAACTAAAATTAACCAGTTCACTGACTTGCTTTACACAGTGTAGACGATATCAAGAATTTCCATAAGGGTTTATCTTCCTATTAGCTTTTACTTTACCTAATACCACGGAACAATCTGGAACTCCACTTATAACATGGCTTCATCACTGCTGGCGAAGCTGCCACTGCATACAATGTTCCTTTCCCCATTTTCACTATTCAACATATATTTTGTCCACAGATTGCCATGCTTAAACTAAACAGACAGTTACTTTGTTGTTAAGGTTGAACCAAACTGCCAGAACACAAATCTGTATGTCAGATGACTTTTCCTCGCATATATTAGCAAAGGTCCAAGTTTATAATATGCTTAATTATAAACTTACTATATTCTTTGGTATCCTTGTTTTCACTTGTGTTTACAATACCTCTTAATCTCCTATCCCTTGAAAATTTAATAAGATATTTACCCCTCTCAGGTCATTAATAAATGTTTGACATCAAGTCTAATGCTGATGCTTATTTATCTCAGGTTTCCGAGTAGCAGCTGTGTTAGTTTGTATCCGCAAAAAGAACAGGAGTACATGTGGCACCTTAGAGACTAACAAATTTATTTGAGCATAAGCTTTCATGAGCTACAGCTCACTTCATCGGATGCATAAAATGGAACATGTAGAAAGAAGATGTATATATACATACATACATACAGAGAACATGAAAAGGTGGAGAAAAAAACGTTTGTAGTGATAATCAAGATGGCCCATTTAGACAGTTGACAAGAAGGTGTGAGGATACTTAACATGGGAAAATAGATTCAATATGTATAATGACCCAGCCACTCCCAGTCGCTATTCAAACCCAAGTTAATGGTATCTAGTTTGCATATTAATTCAAGCTCAGCAGTTTCTCAATGGAGTCTGTTTTTGAAGCTTTTCTGTTGCAAAATTGCCACCTTTAAATCTGTTACTGAGTAGCCAGAGAGGTTGAAGTGTTCTCCTACCGGTTTTTGAATGTTATGATTCCTGATGTCAGATTGTGTCCATTTATTCTTTTGCATAGAGACTGTCCAGTTTGGCCAATGTACATGGCAGAGGCGCATTGCTGGCACATGATGGCATATATCACATTGGTAGATGTGTAGGTGAACGAGCCCCTGATGGCATGGCTGATGTGATTAGGTCCTATGATGGTATCCCTTGAATAAATATGTGGACAGAGTTGGCATCAGGCTTTGTTGCAAGAATAGGTTCCTGTGTTAGTGTTTTTGTTGTGTGATGTGTGGTTGCTGGAGAGTATTTGCCTCAGGTTGGGGGGGGGGGCTGTCTGTAAGTGAGGACTGATCTGTCTCCCAAGATCTGTGAGAGTGAGGGATCATTTTTCAGGATAGGTTGTAGATCTTTGATGATGCTCTGGAGAAGTTTTAGTTGGGGGCTGAAGGTAACAGCTAGTGACGTTCTGTTATTTTCTTTGTTGGACCTGTCCTGAGTAGGTGACTTCTGAATACTCTTCTGGCTCTGTCAATCTGTTTTTTCACTTCAGCAGGTGGGTATTGTACTTGTAAGAATGCTTGATAGAGATCTTGTAGTTGTTTGTCTCTGTTTGAGGGATTAGAGCAAATGGGGTTGTATGTTAGAGCTTGACTGTAGACAATGGATCGTGTGGTGTGTCCTGGATGGAAGCTGGAGAAATGTAGCTAAGTATAGTGGTCAGTAGGTTTCTGGTATAGGGTGGTGTTTATGTGACCATTGCTTATTAGCACAGTAGTGTCCAGGAAATGGACCGCTTGTGTGGATTGGTTTATGCTGAGGTTGATGGTGGGATGGAAATTGTTGAAATCATGGTGGAATTCCTCAAGGGCTTCTTTTCCATAGGTCCAGAGATGTAGATGTCATCAGTGTAGTGCAAATAGAGATGGGGCATTAGGGGACAAGAGCTAAGGAAGCGTTGTTCTAAGTCAGCCATAAAAATGTTGGCATACTGTGGGGTCATGCGGGTACCTATAGCAGTGCCGCTGACTTGAAGGTATATATTGTCCCCAAATGTGAAATAGTTATGGGTGAGGACAAAGTCACAAAGTTCAGCCACCAGGTTTGCCGTGACATTATCGGGGATACTGTTCCTGATGGCTTGTAGTCCATCTTTGTGTAGAATGTTGGTGTAGAAGGCTTCTACATCCATAGAGGCCAGGACGATGTTTTCTGGAAGATCAGTATAGGTTATGCTTTGGAGACAGTTCAGGAGTAGCTAGATGGACAAGTAAAGTACTATATCAGGAAAGAACAAGACCCCAAACTTTCAAACACTGTGCTGTAAATTACTCCTATTATTGAGTGATTGCATTGCAGATGAAGAGTTTAAAGCCAGAAGGAACCATTATATCATCTGGTCTGATCTCCTGTATAGCACAATCCATTAAATTTCACCGAGTTACCCATGTATTGAGACCAGTGACTGGTGGTTGGCTAAAGCATAACTTGTGTTTGGACTAATCAATATAATTACACACATACCTAAAATTAAGCTCTTGCAAAAGTGCTTGCCAGATCAGGATTGAGAGTGAACTGGGATAACTTGGTGAACACAGAAGGTAAGAAGAAAAGGAGTACTTGTGGCATCTTAGAGACTAACAAATTTATTTGAGCATAAGCTTTCATGAGCTACATGAAAGCTTATGCTCAAATAAATTTGTTAGTCTCCAAGGTGCCAAAAATACTCCTTTTCTTTTTGCAGATACAGACTAACATGGCTGCTACTCTGAAACCAGAGAAGGTAAGAGTACAGGAAAATCCTTGAAGAGGATCTGAAGAGTTCAGAAAGAGGTTGTAGATTTTTTTACATGCAGATTGAGTTTGCTGTCATTTTCAGATGTGAATTACAATGTACAAACATTTTGCATGAAATTGGTGGCACGTGTAAAGTTATCGACAAACCATAGATGCATTTTTAAAAAAAAAATGTTGGTACAATTGATCCAGAAAGTGTAGGTTGAAAAGAGAAATCCTTGCAGTCTGATGTTTTGAATATATTAGCTTTAAAAAAAATGGCCAAAACAGAGTGATGCCCAGATAACAAGAAAGGGGTTACTTTCTGTGTCTCAGCACTGTTTTAACCAGTTCACTCTTCCCCCTCCTCAGTGTATGTGCTCCTTTCACTCAGTTTTTCCCACAGGTCACCTAAATACTTATTTACTTTCACCAGGTTACAAATATAGTCTGGTCACGGACCAGTGCTAGCTGCATCTGTAGTAAAAATGATCTTTCTTTTCTAATTCATTCTGTTTCCCTTACTGCTGTTCTTGGCATGGTCTTTGAGGGTTTCTTACTTTCTCTTGATTCATATTTTCTATAAAATTAAAAAAATGCAGGTTCTTCTGAGTGCTGATCTCACCTCATTTTTTTTCTTATCTTAAAAGTGCTTTCATCTTTTGAACATTGTTAGAGCCTCACCAGTTTTGATTTTGATCCAATGTGACAATTCAGAGCAATAATCTCTGGCATGACACCTCTCCCAGTGTGAGTGAAGGCATCACTTTGTGTAGCCGCTGAGGTTAAAATCAGGCCATTTTTACAGCAGTTATGGACTTTCCTTAGAGGTTACCTTATTCTTTGTTCCCTTTTTCTGTTTGTTTCTTTTTTATTTAGTACTACTTTTTAAGAGAGATCATTATAAAACCAGCTGAAATGTTTGCTGATCTCATGTTAAAATTTCTCACATGTGAATGTAATTAAATTTTATTTAAATCAAATAGATCTTAATAAAAGTTTCTGTACATAATTTACCCCTTGTCTATTAAAATACAAATTGTGGCAGGATTCACCAGGTGGTACTGTTACACATAGTTTTAGTAGTTGCGAGCCTGGCTTGATCATCCAAGAAACAATGCATTGTTGTTAGTTCTGTAATGTAGATTATTTTAGAGGGAGATGGGACCCAAGGATCAGAGGGTTTTGGCCTCTGTCTTAATTTTTTTAACTAAAGTCATTTTTGTGGACAGAGTTACTCTCTGAGAACCAGGCATTGGTGTTTTGGCTGAGATTCCTGAAAGAAGAAAAGCAGTACTTGTGGCACCTTAGAGACTAACAAATTTATTAGAGCATAAGCTTTCGTGAGCTGTAGCTCATGAAAGCTTATGCTCTAATAAATTTGTTAGTCTCTAAGGTGCCACAAGTACTGCTTTTCTTTTTGCGAATACAGACTAACACGGCTGCTACTCTGATTCCTGAAAGAAGAGATTCTCTGTTCAAAGACTGAGATATTTGTGTAAATACAGAAAATTATAATAAGAAAATAGCCAGACTCCACATCATTGATTTATCCTTATAACAGCAAATTCACATCTGAGGCCCCAAAACTTTCTACCAATTGGCATAGGGGCACCATTATTGATTAGAGAATTACTGGTACATTGTGACACTCGAGCACTGCAGAGCTGCCCTAAACACTGGTCACTAGAGGATCTTCCCTATATTGGAGGTGGTGTAGAGCCCCCATAGCCATTCCTACACTACATCTCTGCTACTGATGCAGGGAGCATGGGAAGGGGAAATGAAGGTATGAGAGAGGCTCCCAGGCTGATCTCTTGGTGATGTAACTCTTCCTGGGCACTGGTGGCAGTAGGCACATAATACAACACAAGATTACAGCTGGAAATAGTGTTGTCTCATGGGTATGGCAGCAGATCCCCCTCATGGATAATAACCTTGATGTGGTGGAGCAGCTTGAGTGTCCCCAAAAGCCTGAGAGCCATGTTGTTGGGAGTCTCGCACTCCTGCAGGGTTACCTAAGGTGGCAAGGCTGAAGGTGAGGATCCAGACTAACAATGAGCAAGTCCCTTCCCCATATCCTCAACAGTAGAGCAGGCAAATGAAGAGACAATTTCTCTCAATAGTGTGAAGGCTGACGAGGGCTGCAACCCTCCAATGAAGGTCTCCAATCATCTTGATTTCCTTGCCATTGGATTATGAGCCTTACCCTGTCACGCATCATATGGCACTAATGTGAAACCGTGTCTCCATGTTAAAAGAATTCACACACAGGCATCTTCCATATTCATGTCCAAGTCCTGTGGTGATTGGTGAGTGGTGATGGGAGCAGGAGAATGATGACCAGAAGCTCCTAGTCATGGCCCAGCATGCAGCAGCTGTGAGATGGTCATTTTTGCATTTGGTCAGAGGCAGGAGTGTAATTCAGCACATGCAGCTGAGCAGCCCTTTGTAGGACCCACTTTACTCACCCTGTATGAAGAGGGGGCCACAAAAGGTGCCCTACACATAATCTACCTCACCTCCCCCCAACTGGATAACCGCATCCAGAGGGATCACCCTAGTGTGGTCAAAACTGAACAACGATATCTGGGACCTGGAAATTTCAAACCCTGATGGACAATCCAAAAAGTAACAGGCCAAAGCAAAGATCATGGCCAGAGAAATCAGGAGATATGATATTGATATTACTGCATTGAGTGAGATCTTGCATGCAGGAGAAGGACAGCTCAAGGAATAAGGTGGTGGTTATGTTTTTTTTTTTCTGGAAAGGAGCAGCTGATGATGATATGGTGATATGGAAGGGGGGAATTCAGCTGTTGTGACCTGCACTGGATGTGCCATGTTTGTCTTTCTTCCACAGGACAGAAGCGACTTTGTCTGTACAAAGTGCAAGCTGGTCTCCATATTGGAAGAGAAGATTGAAGGTCTGGAGCAACAGGTAACGACCCTGCGTTGTATACGAGAGACTGAGGATTTTCTGGACCAAACTCAGGATAGCCTTCTAGGGGCACAAAGCTCTAAAGATGTAGAGCAGGTTGCACAGAGGAGCCAAGAGGCCAGTGAAGAAGCTTGGCAACATGTGACCTCCAGAAGAGGTAAGCGGAATGTCCGGGTTCCAGTAACACAGACACAGGTAACTAACCGCTTTCATGTTCTCTCCACAGGTACCAATGCGGAGAGTGGACCAGATGATATGTCTGGGGGGAGAAAGCAGAAGGAGACTCCGCTGGTTGGGAGGCATGAGATGCGATGTCCTGAGGTTGGAGGTTCCACGACCACCACTCCCAAGAGGAGAAGGCGGGTGGTGGTGGTCGGGGACTCTCTCCTCCGGGGGACTGAGTCATCTATCTGCCGCCCTGACCGGGAAAACCGAGAAGTCTGCTGCTTGCCAGGGGCTAAGATTCGTGATGTGACGGAGAGACTGCCGAGACTCATCAAGCCCTCGGATCGCTACCCCTTCCTGCTTCTCCACGTGGGCACCAATGATACTGCCAAGAATGACCTTGAGCGGATCACTGCGGACTATGTGGCTCTGGGAAGAAGGATAAAGGAGTTGGAGGCGCAAGTGGTGTTCTCGTCCATCCTCCCCGTGGAAGGAAAAGGCCTGGGTAGGGACCGTCGAATCGTGGAGGTCAACGAATGGCTACGCAGGTGGTGTCGGAGAGAAGGCTTTGGATTCTTTGACCATGGGATGGTGTTCCATGAAGGAGGAGTGCTGGGCAGAGACGGGCTCCATCTTACGAAGAGAGGGAAGAACATCTTTGCCAGCAGGCTGGCTAACCTAGTGAGGAGGGCTTTAAACTAGGTTCACCGGGGGAAGGAGACCAAAGCCCTGAGGTAAGTGGGAAAGCGGGATACCGGGAGGAAGCACAGGCAGGAAGGTCTGTGAGGGGAGGGCTCCTGCCTCATACTGGGAATGAGGGGCGATCAACAGGTTATCTCAAGTGCTTATATACAAATGCACAAAGCCTTGGAAACAAGCAGGGAGAACTGGAGGTCCTGGTGATGTCAAGGAATTATGACGTGATTGGAATAACAGAGACTTGGTGGGATAACTCACATGACTGGAGTACAGTCATGGATGGTTATAAACTGTTCAGGAAGGACAGGCAGGGCAGAAAAGGTGGGGGAGTAGCACTGTATGTAAGGGAGCAGTATGACTGCTCAGAGCTCCGGTACGAAACTGTGGAAAAACCTGAGTGTCTCTGGATTAAGTTTAGAAGTGTGTGCAACAAGAGTGATGTCATGGTGGGAGTCTGCTATAGACCACCGGACCAGGGGGATGAGGTGGATGAGGCTTTCTTCCGGCAACTCACGGAAGCTACTAGATCGCATGCCCTGATTCTCATGGGTGACTTTAATTTTCCTGATATCTGCTGGGAGAGCAATACAGCGGTGCATAGACAATCCAGGAAGTTTTTGGAAAGCGTAGGGGACAATTTCCTGGTGCAAGTGCTAGGGGAGCCAACTAGGGGGAGCGCTTTTCTTGACCTGCTGCTCACAAACCGGGTAGAATTAGTGGGGGAAGCAAAAGTGGATGGGAATCTGGGAGGCAGTGACCATGAGTTGGTTGAGTTCAGGATCCTGACGCAGGGAAGAAAGGTAAGCAGCAGGATACGGACCCTGGACTTCAGGAAAGCAGACTTTGACTCCCTCAGGGAACAGATGGCCAGGATCCCCTGGGGGACTAACATGAAAGGGAAGGGAGTCCAGGAGAGCTGGCTGTATTTCAAGGAATCCCTGTTGAGGTTACAGGGACAAACCATCCCGATGAGTCGAAAGAATAGTAAATATGGCAGGCGACCAGCTTGGCTTAATGGTGAAATCCTAGCGGATCTTAAACATAAAAAAGAAGCTTACAAGAAGTGGAAGCTTGGACATATGACCTGGGAAGAGTATAAAAATATTGCTCGGGCATGTAGGAAAGATATCAGGAGGGCCAAATCGCACCTGGAGCTGCAGCTAGCAAGAGATGTCAAGAGTAACAAGAAGGGTTTCTTCAGGTATGTTGGCAACAAGAAGAAAGCCAAGGAAAGTGTGGGCCCCTTACTGAATGAGGGAGGCAAGCTAGTGACAGAGGATGTGGAAAAAGCTAATGTACTCAATGCTTTTTTTGCCTCTGTTTTCACTAACAAGGTCAGCTCCCAGACTGCTGTGCTGGGCAACACAAAATGGGGAAGAGATGGCCAGCCCTCTGTAGAGATAGAGGTGGTTAGGGACTATTTAGAAAAGCTGGACGTGCACAAGTCCATGGGGCCGGACGAATTGCATCCGAGAGTGCTGAAGGAATTGGCGGCTGTGATTGCAGAGCCCTTGGCCATTATCTTTGAAAACTCGTGGCGAACGGGGGAAGTCCCGGATGACTGGAAAAAGGCTAATGTAGTGCCCATCTTTAAAAAAGGGAAGAAGGAGGATCCTGGGAACTACAGGCCGGTCAGCCTCACCTCAGTCCCTGGAAAAATCATGGAGCAGGTCCTCAAAGAATCAATCCTGAAGCACTTAGAGGAGAGGAAAGTGATCAGGAACAGTCAGCATGGATTCACCAAGGGAAGGTCATGCCTGACTAATCTAATCGCCTTTTATGATGAGATTACTGGTTCTGTGGATGAAGGGAAAGCAGTGGATGTATTGTTTCTTGACTTTAGCAAAGCTTTTGACACGGTCTCCCACAGCATTCTTGTCAGCAAGTTAAGGAAGTATGGGCTGGATGAATGCACTATAAGGTGGGTAGAAAGCTGGCTAGATTGTCGGGCTCAACGGGTAGTGATCAATGGCTCCATGTCTAGTTGGCAGCCGGTGTCAAGTGGAGTGCCCCAGGGGTCGGTCCTGGGGCCCGTTTTGTTCAATATCTTCATAAATGATCTGGAGGATGGTGTGGATTGCACTCTCAGCAAATTTGCGGATGATACTAAACTGGGAGGAGTGGTAGATACGCTGGAGGGGAGGGATAGGATACAGAAGGACCTAGACAAATTGGAAGATTGGGCCAAAAGAAATCTAATGAGGTTCAATAAGGATAAATGCAGGGTCCTGCACTTAGGATGGAAGAATCCAATGCACCGCTACAGACTAGGGACCGAATGGCTCGGCAGCAGTTCTGCGGAAAAGGACCTAGGGGTGACAGTGGACGAGAAGCTGGATATGAGTCAGCAGTGTGCCCTTGTTGCCAAGAAGGCCAATGGCATTTTGGGTTGTATAAGTAGGGGCATAGCGAGCAGATCGAGGGACGTGATCGTTCCCCTCTATTCGACACTGGTGAGGCCTCATCTGGAGTACTGTGTCCAATTTTGGGCCCCACACTACAGGAAGGATGTGGATAAATTGGAAAGAGTACAACGAAGGGCAACGAAAATGATTAGGGGTCTAGAGCACATGACTTATGAGGAGAGGCTGAGGGAGCTGGGATTGTTTAGTCTGCAGAAGAGAAGAATGAGGGGGGATTTGATAGCTGCTTTCAACTACCTGAAAGGGGGTTTCAAAGAGGATGGCTCTAGACTGTTCTCAATGGTAGCAGATGACAGAACGAGGAGTAATGGTCTCAAGTTGCAATGGGGGAGGTTTAGATTGGATATTAGGAAAAACTTTTTCACTAAGAGGGTGGTGAAACACTGGAATGCGTTACCTAGGGAGGTGGTAGAATCTCCTTCCTTAGAGGTTTTTAAGGTCAGGCTTGACAAAGCCCTAGCTGGGATGATTTAACTGGGACTTGGTCCTGCTTTGAGCAGGGGGTTGGACTAGATGACCTTCTGGGGTCCCTTCCAACCCTGATATTCTATGATTCTATGATTCTATGATGAATGAAGAATCTATGGCATTAGTTTCACTATCAAAAATGAAATTTTCAACCAACTCTCGGAATTAGCATCAATGAACTACTCATGACACTTGCCAAGAACCAGCATGCAATACTCATCAGTGCATATGTTCCAACGCTTGATGCTGATGATGAAACCAAAAAAGGATTCTACACTAACCTTGAACAAATTCTCTCCACCATACCCAAACAGGACAAGCTCATACTCTTAACGAAAAGTTGGACATGAGTCAGAACTGTGGAATAGCATGATCGGAAAGGAGGGAGTGAGCTAGATCAGTTTCAATGGAATTCTTCTCCTGACCAAATGTGCAGAACATGACCTAATTATCATAAACACCATATTCTGCCAAAAAAACAAGTACAAGACATTGTGGGAACACCCATGATCTAAGCATTGGCATCTGAATGACTATGTCATTCTCTGTGCTTATGATCATGATGAGGTTTACATCACCAAAGCAATGACTTGTACTGATGATGGTTGAACAGACCATTGTTATCTATTCCATCACTTTCATCAAACTCACACCAAATTTAAAAATGCAGAAAAAATCAGCCAGATGGAAGATCAACATCAAGAGTCTGAAGGACCCAACTAAATGTGACTGTTTTCAGGACTACCTCACTGAGAAATGGATGAATATAAAACCAAGATGGAGAGCCCTGGAGATCACTGGAAAACACTCAAATCAGCCATTCGTGTTGCAAATGAGGGAACACTGGGCTTCTCAACCAGGAAGCACTGAGACTGGTTTGATGAGAATTATCAGGAAATCGAAGACTTGACTGGACCTTAAGCACAAGGTCTTCTGTGCTTGGCAAAATGACATAAATTCCAAGCAGAATCAGTACATCCACCATCAACTCAAAGATGAGGTTTAAAGGAAAACCTGAGAAATAAAGAGCAAGAGATGGGAGAACAAAGTGAAGGAGATCCAACAGCTTGCTGACATCAATGACATGCATGGATTCTTCAACACTACCAAATCCCTCTATGTACCGAGAACCCACAGGTTAACCCCCTCAGATCCAGTGATGGAGCTAACCTCGTCAGGGACAATGAATCCATCAATGTGTGATGGAAGGAATACTTCAAAGACCTTGTGAATTGTAATTCCAGCGTTGATGAAAGCATCTTTGACTTAGTCCCTCAACATCCTGTCAAGGATGACCTCAGAATGCCACCAACATTCATCGAGGTAAAGAAACCCATCAAACAGATGAAGAACAATAAGGCATCTTACCTGATGGAATCCCTGCCAAAAATTTTAAAGGAGTTGGAGAAGAACTGGTTCACAGCTACATGTCTTAATCCTCAAGATTTGGAATTCAGAAAAAATCCCAGCTGATGCTAGGGATGCCATGATCAATACCATCTTCAAGAAAGGAGACAAATTGAATTGTGGAAACTATTGAGGAATCACCTTGTTGTCCACCTCTGGAAAGATTCTTGCCAGAATTCTCCTCAAGTGGCTGCTCCCCTTCTTTGAGGAAATCCTCCCAGAATCGCAATGTGGATTCATACCATCTTGAGGTACCACCAACATGATCTTCACTATCTACCAAAATTTTGCGGCTCTGTGGTGAATTCTCCTTATATTTTGATGCTCACCAAAATTTGTTGCCATCCTCCTTTTCCTCTACAGCAACATGTCTGTGACGGCCATCAGCAATGGTTCTGAAATGGACCCCTTCCTAGTCCAGATAGGAGTCAAGCAAGGCTATATCATTGCTCCAACCCTTTTCTATATCTCCCATCCTGTCATCCTCCTTCTCATCGCTTACAAGCTCCCCTTCCAGACTTGACATCCACTACAAAATGGACAACAAGCTCTTCATCTCAGTCACCTCTGATCCAAGACAAAGACTATAATTAAATCATTCATTGAACTCCAATATGCAGACCACTGTGTCCTGTGCACCCACTCAGAAGAAGATTGTCAGAAAAATAGTCAATGTTTTCTCTGAAGCCTACAACCAACTTGGCCTCACACTCAATACCAAGAAAGCTAAAGCACTCCACAAACAGGCTCCAAATCACCAGAATTCTGCTCCCATAATTCAGATCAATAAAGAAACCTTGGAGAACATCAAACACTTAATTTACCTCCGCAGCTATCTGTTGCAGAAAGCTGATATTGAATACGAAATGCAACACTGCTTTCAATGCACCAATACAGTTTTCAGATGCTTGAGAAAACGTGTTTTCGAAGATTATGACATCAAGAAGCAAACTAAGCCAGGCCATTATTATCCCTGCTAGCTTGTAAAGTACCAAAACCTGGGTCATGTACATTAAGCACCTCAAGCTTCTTGAATAATATCATCAAGGGTGCCTCCACAAGATCTTCTGAATCAAGTTGGATGACCTACACACCATCATCAGTATTCTGTCCCAAGCCAAGACCTCCAGCATTAAAACTATGATCATCTGCTACCAAATCCATTGGGCTGGTCATGTTCTTTGAATGCCAGAAACATTGATTCCCAAAGCAGGTCATGTTCTCACAACTGAGCCATAGCCAACGGATAAAGGACAGGCAAAAAAGCACCTCAAAGACACCCTCAAAACCAACATGAAGAAGTGGAATATTGACATAAATTCATGGGAAATATTCTGACAGGTTTCAGAGTAGCAGCCGTGTTAGTCTGTATTCGCAAAAAGAAAAGGAGTACTTGTGGAACCTTAGAGACTAACAAATTTATTAGAGCATAAGCTTTCGTGAGCTACAGCTCACTTCATCGGATGCATCCGATGAAGTGAGCTGTAGCTCACGAAAGCTTATGCTCTAATAAATTTGTTAGTCTCTAAGGTGCCACAAGTACTCCTTTTCTTTTTGGGAAATATTCTGTCTCTGACAGTTGCCAGTACCAGAGCTTCAGGGGGAGTGAACAGAAAAGGGCAGTTAGAATGATCCATCCCTGTCTTCTCGTGGCTACTGGCAGTCAGAAATTTAGGGTCATTCTGAGCAAGGGGTTGCATCCCTGACCATCTTGGGTAATAGCCTTTGATGGGCCTATCCTCCATGAACTTATATAGTTCTTTTTTGAACCCAGTTATACTTTTGGCCATCACAACATTCCATGGCAATGAGTTCCACAGGTTAATCATGCATTATATGAAAAAGTACTTCTTGTTTGTATGAAACCTGCTGCCTATTAATTTAATTGGGTGATCATGGGAGTTGAGGAGCTAGAAACACAGAGAGCTGGCCACCTGGGTAGGCTGGGGAGCCGAGAAGACCTCTAGGTGGGCTATGGGGGAAACTGAGGATTCTGGAGAATTAAGTAGTCTAACAGAAAATAAGCCAGGCAACCATCTTGTGTCTGTTGAACATTTTGAAGGAAGCGATACGTTCCAGAGGAACGCTTACAGTCTGTCAAAACAGCATTTTCTGACAGAAACCTGTTCCTTTAGAAAAAAAAATTACCCGTTCTACTTATTTCCACATAATCATGTGAAGTCTTAAAAGCCACACGTACATGTTATGTATATCCCCCTAGACAGCAACTCTCTGCCAAGTCCTGAGATCAAGGTTCCACATCTTCCCCTAGAGAAGTTAATAGTGAGTTCTGCGTCAAATGACCATGTTATCGTTCATTACAAGACATACATGAAATCTTGAACTTGAAGGGTAAGTATCAGGGGGTAGCCATGTTGGTCTGTATCCACAAAAACAACAAGGAGTCTGGTGACACCTTAAAGACTAACAGATTTATTTGGGCATAAGCTTTTGTGGGGAAAAAAGAAGTGCATCTGAAGAAGTGTTTTTTTACCCACAAAAGCATATGCCCAAATAAATCTGTTAGTCTTTAAGGTGCCACCAGACTCCTTATTGTTTTGATGGGTAAGGGCATTTAATTTCTAAATGAAATTTGATCATTGTTTTTCTCATGTGCATGTCTGCATTAATTAGAACGCTTCATATTACTCTCTTTGGCAAGTGGGTTAAGGGGGTCTTTATTTCTCATTTATTTTATTTAAAAATAATTATATATAATATTTAAGTCTCCAAGTATACTTTTCTGAACCATTTAACATCCCAAATTATTTTTAAAGATCTCTGCACTTCACTTTTAAAGAATAAAATAGGTTGCTGGTATAATTGCTCCTAATCCGGGTCCCTATCTTTAGAAACTTTTGTTCTGTGGCAACTGAACTTTAGCATTTAAAAGGTGCATGGAATGATGTGCAAGCTTTTGCAAAACATGTTTTCCTGTACAATCATTTATTGGAATAATAATGCAAGCAAACATACGAATACAAGTTTTTGTTGTTATTATTATAAGAGAAGACTAAAACAAAATTAGGTCTCAAATTACACGGCCTAAAGTGAAATACCAATTGACATTTCAAGGGAAAAATAAGCAAATAATTAAAGGAAGACGTGAGAATGCAGACTAGGGAGAGAATGAAACTAAAATTTCATCAAACTTCATAAAGCAATACTTCACCTTCAAAGCATAAGCAACAATCCATATGAGCGCTTGTTATTCTTGAGTAGACACATACTGGAATAAAGGATGACTATATTTCATTATAGTCATTATTTCCTTTATAATTCTTTTATAAAAAGCAGTGTCAATCACTTATGAAAGTATTCTTGAAGAGTGGGCGCCTCATTAGTTTTCCAGTTGCCTATATGCTGCCTGTTCAGATGGCCTATCCCCCTAGTCAAACTGGATTGATTTTTCAGAGCGTTGAGCACCACAGCTCCATTAGACCTCAGTAGGAGCTGTGGATGCTCAACAACAGGTCATAAGTGCCTTTTCTTTGAAGATTTTGATCTATTGTACTGGTCACTTATAATAGCCATATACAATCTTTGTGCAGTGTTTGTACCCGTTTTAGGCCTACAGATATTCTGCTTCCCAAATTTATATTTTCTAAAATGTTATACAGTTCTTCCTCTTGCTTTCATTCAGAAAAATTTGCAACAGTCCCATAGAAGAGGTAAGAATAAGTTGATAGTAATTATAACAGCATTTGCAGACAAGAAAACACTGATCCATAAATATGATATATTGTTTTAAGGACCTGATTTTGGTCCCATTGAAGTTAATGACAGAATTCCCATGGAATTCAATGTGATCAGTAACTGAGGTCTACATAGATTTCACATACAAGTTAAATACTTTTTAAATTACTTTCATCTGGTTAATGGGAACAGTGATGATTGTCACAGGCTGTAGGGCTGGTTTTCTCCATTATCTTTAGGTACATCAAGACATTTTGGCCAAAGAAAGTGAAAGTAGCCAAATAGAAATCTTTTATGAACTTACAAAACTTACAAAAAATCCCAAACTTTAAAATTATCATGAGATATGCTGAGACATAAATTTATTTGGATCTTTGCAAATTATTATCTGAAACTTTTTAATACACTAGATAGCTAAATTAAAGAGAGTGTATTGAGTAGATTTTTAAGGCTAAGCTTGTCAATTTACATGCTGTGAAGTTGAAAAAGTGGTGGTAGAGGAAAAGCAAACAACAGAAAGATAGATTTAGGTGTAAACTAAACAAGGCCAACTGTTATGTTAAAGTAGTAGTTGATTTAGTCAGCTCCCTGCCTAACTTTCATATTTTTTCACACCCTTCTCTTAGTTGCTTTGCCTACCATATGTCGTTCTTGCAACCCATTGGTATGTAAATTACACTAGCAATGGACTCTCTTGGACTAACGTCTGGTCTACACTACAGACTTATATTGGTATAACTACATCGCTATGGAGTGTGAAAGATCCACGTAGTTCTACCGACCTGACCGCCCATGTAGACAGCACTATATTGGCAGAAGAGTTAACACGAGTTAGCTAACCCAAATAAATAACACACCTTCTTTTGCAGTTTAGACATACCATCACCTGGTAGGTCAACTTTAGAGGTGATGTGAGAAAAGAAGCATTAGTAAGTTGAAGCGAGTTTAATGGTTTCCAGCTGAGTATAGCAGCATTTGAGTCTAAGATATTGAATCAAAATTGGTGTAATGGACATGCTGAATGGGCCTGAAGAAGACACAAGCTACATCTGTTAAGACTTCATTAAACTCACTTCTGAATTTGGCCCTTTCAGCCAATGCAATTATTTTTCATGTAATTATATTATTTGCTGGACATTACTTGACCATTCTTCCGTGGCTGAATATTTAAAAAATGATTTTCAAATAAAAGGTGCCAAAATTCATTGGATGAATCATTTGAAATGAATATTCTGAACAGCTCTAGCTTCTCCCTATATCTAAAAACACATACATTTCCCAAAAACTCAAAGTTTAAAAGAACTTAAAAAATCCTAGACTTTAAAAAAATAAATATATATATTTTTTGGTACCAGAGCAGATAGGAATTTTCTGAGCTACTCTAGAAAGATGAGTGAGTTAGGGCTATTATGGATGCAATGAACATTTCATTTTATTTCCTATTCTATTTTACATGGGTTACCATTAAATATAAACTCTCCTGGCATTTTGCAGGCAATAAAAAGAGGCAATAAAATTGTTCCTTTCTGCAAATTGTCCACTTGTACTATTTTTTAACTAAGCATGCCTGCTTCAAATAAGCTTAAACCACTGTGATGCCAAAGAGAGCTGACATTTGGTTCAAATAGATTCAATGTACTAGTGTATCTGTTTGAACAATTCAAGCAATGAATTTAACCCTTCATTGTATTTGTGAATTGTCCTCAAATAAATCAAAGGTTTTGAAAATTTGTCTTTCAATACTGAAAATATTTAACATGTTATGAACATACTAGAGCTTTGGATTGTTTGGCAGAAGTATTCTGTTATATACTCAGAGTCAGAATTCTTTGTTCATTCTGTTCAATGGTCACCCAAATCACATGGTATTATCTCTGTTTTCTGATTAGAGGAACTCTTATAAACTACCACTGCTTCCAACTAAAAATAATTTCCTTTTATCATGAAACACATTTTATTTCTTGATTAAATTAATTTTGGTTTACAGACTTTCACACGAACAAGATTTTGACCAAATATTTATTTGTGAAGAGTGCATAATAAGGGGGCATAGATTAGACATGGGCAAAACTTTTCAGACTAAATTTTTTGCCAAGAAAATGCATAGTCAGGTCAACCAAAACATTTTGCATGGAATGTACCCAATTATGTTGGCCAAATATAAAATACAATTCTGAAAAAGTCAAAACATGCTGTTTTGACATTGTCTGAATAAAACATTTCAATTTGAAATTACTTTTCATTTCAAATTTTTTTTATAAAGATAAAACACCCTCAAACAATATATTCTGTACAACCTGAAATAAATGTTTGACATTTTTGTTTCACAGAAAAATTTTAAAAATGTTTTGCGTGGACCCCAAATTATTTTTTTATTCCAGTCAGTTAACTGAAAAATGAGTTATTCATTTAGCTCTTGAATGAATACACCAAACCCAGTTCTCATTATATTTATATAGTTTGATTAACACTACTGGTAAAAGTCAAAGGAATTAACATAAGCTTTGGAAAGAGTGCTTCTTTGGCTATAAATTCAGCCTAGTTATGTTTCTAAAACTGCTGAAGTATGGATAAACGAGAAGTGACTAAGCACTAAGACAATATAAATATAGTTATGAGCTGAGTGAATCCTTATCAGTTGAATTAAAACCTTGTTCAAACTCATGTACACGAGTCTCCCATTTAAGATGTCTGTAAAACACTGTTAAGGGGCCATATCTAAAATAAAGTCTAACAGAATCTACCCAGAAACTAGCACCAGGTGAGTAAGGTTTGGGTTTTGTGACCAGGTGTGTATGGATATGGGTGTGTGATAAAACACACAGAAACTGAGAACAGACAAGAACAGAGACAGATGGGGAAAGCAAAAAAGCCAAGCAGAAGCCTGTGAGCACAGTGTGATGCTGGAGAAAGCTAGAGAGAGAGAGTGTTCTGGTCTGTTCCCTAAAGAGGCTTGGGATTGTAATCTAAGAAACTACTCCTTTGTTGTTGGTTCTCTTTGTGTTTGGAGACACAGGACTTTCCACATTCTTTGCAAATAAACAAGACTATATTAAAGAAACTATCAGGTCCATCAATTTCTGCTTCCAAATGGAGCATCCCAGGGCCCTGAACTTTGACTAGTAGTTGTTCTGGTCAAAAAGGGGCAACAGTATTGTTAAAAGTTTAAGAAAATATGGTAGGTAAACATACAGTTGATTATTTATAAAATTAAGTCTCAAGTTAAAGGCAACTGCTTTATTTAGGAGAGCCTACAGGAAGTAGACAAAAGGCAGGAAGCTATGCTGAAAAACACAACTAACTAATGAGTGAGAAGTGAACCTCACATTGTGAATTATTTTTTAAATATTGTATAAATATTCTTAGTCCAAATGCTAAAACATAGTTAACATGCTCCTGTATAATTAATACATATTATGGTTTATTAAATATATATGACATACTGCAGGGGAGTTAAATTCGCATTTCTTGACTTTTTAAAAAATGTTAACTATAAATTTAATTTGTATTAAATTTTCCTAATTTTATGAAAAACAAAAAACTGAAGAAAATAAGCATATTTACACCTAAAT
Source organism: Dermochelys coriacea (assembly GCF_009764565.3). Taxonomy (NCBI): domain Eukaryota; kingdom Metazoa; phylum Chordata; order Testudines; family Dermochelyidae; genus Dermochelys; species Dermochelys coriacea. Next base: position 38,035,616 of record NC_050070.1, on the reverse strand, counting down.
CACATAGAGCCTAGAAGTGCCACAAAATTGCAGATCTAAATTCTGGAGCCCCTGAACTCCTTGGTCATGGAACACGTCTACAGCTCCAAGCACTAAAATGGTTTGACTAAAATGAGCAATGACAAACAACTTTTTTAATCAACCAAATGCTCTTTATCTGATTTGGCTACAAAGCCAAAATTATCATGCTGTAAATATTTGGGAAGACTAGGGATACCTAGAAGACCAGGATTTCAATCCTGCAGACACTTAAGCTTCTACCTATCTTTACTCATATGAGTAAAATTATGTTGTGCTTAAGTAATTCTGTTTATGATGAACAAAAGGGAATAGACTCCATCTCCTCTAGGTGTGTGTGCTCTGCATTTTAAAAGCAGTACAAGGACGCATGGCAGGTCTCATACATGCCCACTCCCTTTCTCAAGAATAGATAAAAAAAGGTGTGGGTGGAGAGAAGGTTGAGATATGGCCCTAATTTTGATCCTCAATATACTAATGTACTCCAGGTTGGCCTTTCTCCTGCTACTAAACTGGAGTGTAAGGGTCCGTGTTCATCTCTTCCCCATCAGTCTCGGTGAGGGGATGCGGGGCATGCCCCCTGTCAACCGCATGGCTGTCCAACAAAGCTTAAGGGGGAATTAGTGCTTGCAGGGCCAAGCGACAAGCAGTTTATGAGGCTCTGGGCAGGGCTGAGTGCAGACGGTATATGAAGCTCTGCTCCTTTCTCCCTCCACCACAAGCGGGGCTGAGCCACAGGCAGTCTTAAAGGGGGTCTGGCCCTCAGAGTAGGGCAGAAAAATACACAATCTTTTGCCTGGCCTCCTGGGTCAGGCAAACAAATGCAGGCCTCTTTGCCTAAGGTGGGGAGGTGGCCACCCAAGGGGTAGGGCAGCTGCAAGGGGATTTCCTATGACCACGTTGCAGTGTGCCTATGTCTCGTGGGGGTCCTCCATCTCCCCAAGGTTCATGACCAGTGGCAGTCCTAGTAGCAAATCCATGCTCCCGTCAGTTGACTGACCTCACAGTCCTCGGCGCTGCAGAGCTTGTCCTCAGGCATGGGGCTCAGCAACGAATGGGACACATCTGTGTCCCACCTCCCCTCCAGCTGAGTTGCAGGGTCCCCCTTTTACTCTTTCTGTCCCTGTCCCCCCGCCACCCATCAGTCTTGGCTACATGAGTAAATAGATGGCTGAACTGTGGCATTCTCATTAATATGGGATCCAGTTTCCCTGGACTGCTTGTCATTCTTACCTTGTTTTTATTCATGTATACTCAACACACTAGTGTGATTTAGGGGAATCAAGCCATTCAAGTGATATTTCTTTATTCCCTGGAGGAATCCACAATGGTCTGCTCTCACATAATGTCACTGATCCTCATCAGCAACACAAGAGAACTGCTAAAGTAAATGATGTTTTGTTTAAACAAGAATATTAAAAATAACATTTAAAGAAAGCAGTTAGATTACATATAAAAGTTTTGAGTTTTGATGACTACTAGAGATAATAAGGTATAAAAAAGAAAAATGACATCTAATAAAGTTTCAGTTTATTCTAAGATAACCTGATTTCAATAGCTGCTTGAATGTTTTTGTTTAGACATGGGCACATGTTAGCAGTGTCTGAATGGAGCGAATCAAAGTTTCCTGGAAAACTTCATTAATGTCTTGCAGACACTTTTCTTTAAAAATCCTTTAACCTTGGTATCTATTTTCCTAAGTAAATACATTTTGTATAATTATAGTGGGAGAGATGTTCAGAATCTGTTCTGCCAGTGAAATGTACATGTGTATTTTGTGCATGGAATTTGGAGTGATAGAGAATATAGACAGACCTGCTACACGGTGCACTTTTTAATCAAGAATCGACTTCCATTTCCATGAATACAGATTTTGTTCAGATATTACACTTCTAAAATTATTTCCTGATTCATTTTCAGTGAAGACAATGTTACAAGAAAAAGTCTACTAGTGCCATCCTCAAGCATTCAAAATCATGAGATTTTAAAAATAACCAACTTGTGATTCCTTTTACTTGCCTTCTGATTTTTGAGCCTTTTTAGGACATATTCTCAAGGTTTACTATACAACCATGAGGCCTATACATTTTTTTTAAAACGAAAGATTAGACTCAGGTATTCACCTGACTCCAGGAGCTGGGGCTTAAAGAAATACCTAATATAATGAGACTCCCCAAAAAATCTCATATGGGCAACACTAATATAGCAATATAACACTGCACTCAGTTTCAATATTTTAAATAAGTGTTAATGTGCTTCAGGAGAGTTAAAAAAAGAAGACAACTTTGCAGGATCCAGACTATAGCGAGACTGAAAAGAAAAAGAAAAAGAAAAAAAACACAGCAGAGAAAGGGAGAGAGAAAAGTTCTAATGAAAAAATGAATATAGGATTTTACCTGTGGGTATCACACTTATGTGAGCATAAATTTCAGAAATGGGTGGGGACTGGATTGCCGCATTTGTGATTGCTGGTAACTGGACCCCCAAGACTCTGCACCACCTCTGCCTCTTCCCCAAAGCCTCACCCTCTACTCCATCTCTTTCCTCAAAGCTCCCCCATCACTTGCTCCTCTTTCCCCCTCCCCACATTGTTTGCTGGATCATCCCAAGGACCCTGCCTGCAGGTAGGAGGTAGCCCTGCCTGGTGTGGGTTAATGACCCAGTGCCTGTCCCCACCCCGTGGTAATCAAACTTTTGGTTTGGGTGCCATTTAGGTTTGCTAGGTCCCCAAAAACAAGGCACCTTGCAACCCAAAACAGTACCCGAACGCAGAAACCAAAAATCAGACTGCCCAAGTAAAAAACAGACAGGTGGCATCCCCAGGCAGGGTGGAAGTGTTCTACCCTAATAGGTAGTACAGGTTTCCTTTAACTAGGAGTTCTTAAAATTGATAATCTTTTAAAAATAAATAGCTTTGTGGATTCAAACTAATTTTGCAGACCTCCATAATATTTTGGTAGTTTTGTAAACCCTTGAACATTGCACATTTGCTTACCTCTAATTTTTCACTGCACAAATCTTTTATTTCTTCCAATTTTCCCCCCACATCAAATATAACTACCTATTTTTAGCACAGCAATACAGTAGAATATAATTTTGTGAAATTTATCAATCAAATCTGAACACAGTAAATGTCATCAGCTCTTAGCTATTCAAAAAATGTTACGCAATTTTCACTGAATTGTATAAATAATTTAATTAAAATAACGTGGTTAGGAAGATAAGAGTCATAGGAAAATATATATTGTTGTTGAGTGGCTGATTTATTTGGACTGGCCAATTGACAAAGACATTTTAATTAAAAAGTAAATGGTATAGACAAATGGAAACATTTGGAAAATTAGCTACTGCATATTCTACTTATCTGCTTAAGACATTTTCCATTTCAACCCCTTATATTGTAATGTAATTTAATATGACCTTTATTTTTCTATTTACATTTTACTGACATTTCCATCTTTTTCCTCTCAGTTAAACACATTACTTATACAAAATATGGAATAATGAAATAGCATGAAGAAAAAGATGGGAGGGTAGTAAGGAGACTTCAGGAATAGCATGGACACTAGCCATGCCATTAATTCAGGAGGCTCAAAGGGAAATTCCATTTACAGATAAAAAGTTTTATCTCCATTTACAGATAAAAAGTTGTAGAAAAGTTTATTATAGGTCCCCATGCTTGATACTTCTGCATCTACACGGGCCCACAGAAGAACTTCACTTCTGTGTGCTGTATCCTCCTTCATAGTACAACCAAACTCTGTCCTGTGTACCACAAATGCCTAACTACTCCACCCACTGGCACGTGCCCAACAACTCTGTACATGGGAATTGCCAGGCCCTTCTGCAGGGCCCAGCAGCAACTCAAGATGGCAACAAGCAGCAGCTGACTCCCAGATTTGTTGCCTTTTCAGATTCCACAGCACTTGGAGCTGCCTGGAGCAGCCAGTGTCCAAAGAGGCTGCCACTCATCTGTGGCTTTTTTGTTGTTGCTTAAATTCCCTGTAGTATTAAGCAGTGGCTTAAGCTCCTATGCCAAAGCACAGCCAGACAGCTCTGCATGTTGCCCCACCACAGGCGCTGCTCCTGCGGCTCCCATTGGCTATGGTTCCCAGACAATGGGAGCTGCCGGGGCAGCACTTGGGGCAGGGGCAATGTGCAGACCCCTTGGCTGCCCCTACACTTAGGAGCTGGAGAGGGGACATTCCTCTGCTTCCGGGAGACATTCCTCAGCTTCCGGGGCACATGTGGAGCTGGGCAAGCCCCGGACCCCACTCTCCAGTGGGAGCTCGAGGGATGGATTAAAACATCTGAAGGGCTGGATGTGGCACCCAGGCCTTAGTCTGCCCACCTCTATTTTACTCGAATTCCTGCTCTCTTCCTTCTCAACCTCTTTCACTCCCCAGGCCACCAGGACTACTATCCTCTGACTCCAGTCACCACTTCCTCCTTCTTGCCTCCATGCCCTGGCTTTTTGCCCCCTCTCACACACACTGCCGTTTTCTGGAGGTGACTACCAGGCCTGCACCCCTGTCTTTTACCCTCCCGGTCACTGTCCCTCCACTCCACAGATTATAGGTGCTCTTTGGGTTAAGCATTTCCATTTCCCCCTGTCCTTTGGGCCAGCCCAGTGTAGGATTACCACCTTTGAAATAAAGCGCGGGGGGAGGGGAGGGGACGACAAAAACAAAAACCCCAGCCCAGCATCCTCACAAGGCAAGCCCACAAGTGGCACCACAACTCCAAACACAAGGCAACTCCGCAAACTGGTCCCTTCAACAGCCATTTATAGTATCTAGAAAGATAACACGTACAGTACAAATAAGAACATGATATCAAACTGTGGAAGTGGGAACACTGCAGCATCTTTAGCTGGACACAGAAACTTTTAACATTAGCTAACCCAGTGTATTGTGATCATGCAAATCTTAAGAGCCATGTGAAAAACCTCTGGCAGGGTAAATTTTTTCCTCTGGCAACTGCCAAATCCATTCAAAAAAAAAAACAACCACCCAGGGTGGTCAAATACCAGACAGGTAGTAACCCTAGCCCGGTGGCGCCCACTTTGAGCAAAGGCAGGGCCTGGAGGAGACTTATCCCAGGGAGGACAGTGCTGCAGCTGACAGCCCTCAAGCCACAGGAAGAGAGGGAGCGAGTGTGTGTGTGTGATGGGGAGGAGGGGGGGCTGATGCCTGGGTTATTGGGGCCTTTTGCCGGCTGATGTAAATTCCTCCTGGCAGGAAAGCGGACGGGAGGAGCTAGAACGACTCTCCGCCCCGTGCAATGCCGCGAGCTGTCACCAGGGGGGCTGCTGAGCGGCTGGGCTTGGTCAGCAGCGGCTCAGGGAGCCCCGGCTGGCGGGACCCTCTCAAAGGGGCTCCAGAAGAACCCGTCAGAGGCAGCAGCCCCCGCCATCAGGGGCCTGACTGAGGCACCTGGGTGCATACAGGGCAGGGGGACACGTTTGCCCCGCATAGTCAAGCATACACGTGTGTAGCCAGCCCGCGCCTGAGGGGCCAGGGGGAAAGCTTCCGATGCTGCCAGCCCGGGGCGGCGGGGCTGGGTAGGGAGCCCGAGCCCGGCGGGGAAGCGCTCGCCAGGGGAACCTGCCCTCAGCGGACGGGGAGCAGCGGCGCCGGCAGCCGGCGGAAGGGGGAAGTTAAAGCGGGCGCGTGGACGCCCCGTCCGCGGAGAGCCGAGGGGCGAGCTCCGCCCGAGGGCCAGCCCCGCTCTCCGGGCGGCGCCCGGCTTCTCCTCCTGCTCCGGGAGCCGCCGCCGCCCGCCGCCCGCGGCGCTGGGGACGCGGCGGCCGGGGGGCGGGGCGGGGCGGGGCGGGAGTCAATGCCTGGTCCCAGCCCTGCCGCGCTCGCCGTTCAGAGAGGAATAATCCAGCTGCATGGGAGGACATGAACGTGGCGGGGAAGCAGCCGCCTCCAGCCCCGCTTGAGCGCCCGGCCAGCCTCCTCGTCCCCACCTGGGCAAGTACCCGGCGGTCTCTTTCTCCCCTCTCCCTCCTTCGCGCTGCGGGCTCACCCCACCCAGGCCCGAGAGCGACTCTGGCTCCCCCGTCCCCGGCCTCCCCTTAAGCGGGCGAGCCTGTCTCGGGAGCACCGCTCTGCCCGCCTCTTTCCCCGGCGGCGTCTAGGGCGCTTCAACTTCTGGGCAGGGGACGGAGGCGCTTGCGAGTGGCGCGAGGCTAAGAGGGCGGCTAAGCCAGGGGGAGCCGCTGGACGAGAAAGTCGGCGAGTTTGCCGGCGTCGCGCCGCCTTCGCAGCCGGGGCGTGGAGCGGCAGCGTGAACCGCGGCACCGGCTCCCCGCTCGGGGGTGTGCGGCTGCGGCGGAGCGCGGCGCGGGGGTCGCTCAGGGGCAGAGTGCGGGGTGTCCGGTAACCATGGTAAAAAGTTCCCGTGGGGAAGCGGCCGCTAGGCGTTGTGTCTCTTTCAGGGGAGCTGCTCTCTGCTACCGTGAAAGGGGCGTGTATCTCCCCGCTATGACCGTGCACGCACAAAGGCATCTTCCCCAGCGGGACTTTCGCTCTTCATCGGAGCTGCCTTACCTTTAGCTCGCTTACAGCTCCTGCCCTCGCTGATAGCCGAGGGGGAGTAATTTATCCCCTCTCCATCTCTCTCCAAATACAAGCAGCGTTCACTGCGTTCCAGCTACACAAACTAAAGCTTTCCCCCCCCCTGCTGCTGGTGATGGCTTATCTTAAGTGAGCACTCTCCTTACAGTAAAAAGAAAAGGAGTACTTGTGGCACCTTAGAGACTAACAAATTTATTAGAGCATTTATTAGTCTCTAAGGTGCCACAAGTACTCCTTTTCTTTTTACACAAAGTAAAACTATTTCCCCATGGTATTTCTCCCTCCCACCCCACCCCCCACTGTTCCTCTGATATTCTTGTTAACTGCTGGAATTAGCCTACCTGCTTGTCACCATGAAAGGTTTTCCTCCTTCCCCCCCCTGCTGTTGGTGATGGCTTATCTTAAGTGATCACTCTCCTTACAGTGTGTATGATAAACCCATTGTTTCATGTTCTCTGTGTGTGTGTATATAAATCTCTCCTCTGTTTTTTCCACCAAATGCATCCGATGAAGTGAGCTGTAGCTCACGAAAGCTTATGCTCTAATAAATTTGTTAGTCTCTAAGGTGCCACAAGTACTCCTTTTCTTTTTTGCGAATACAGACTAACAGGGCTGCTACTCTGAAACAAACTAAAGCTGGAATGCTCATTTTCTTAAATCTGCCTGGAAGGTTGGCGAAGTTTAGTCCTCTTCCTTTACGCTGCACCTTTGGCTTTTGAGGGTTAACTTTAAAGCCGGATGGGTGTCTGCGTACGGCAATCAGCTGCCAAGCTGCTATTGATTAATATGTACCAAGTACTTTGTTTTCAATAACCGTATCTGGCGTGTGTACATATTCGCCATGGCCATTGGCTTAAATGAGGCTAAACACAGGGTAAAAAGTTATTTTGCTCTCTGCTTCCTTATGAAGTGTTGGAAAGTGGGAAGAGCACTAATAGATTTGCCAGGAAAGATGGATGCTATATAGTCAGGAAGAACACAGCCTAAATAAATAGCTACTGAATACTTTGTGGCATGGATCATTGTATCTATATCATCCTTCCTTAGATCAGTTGCTAAACTACATTGCAAGACCACACACTTTAAAGTCCTATCCATATAATATTTCAATAAGACTTAACTTTCCTCAAGAGGATGAGGTCAACTTTTTAAAAATAATTCAGTTGTGTGTTTCAGTCTAGGTATAATAATCATTCAAATGCTTCTGATACAGTTGCAATTCCATACTGACAAAAATGAGAATCTTCTAATATATTTAACAATAAGGGTGCATTAGGAAGGGTAGCTGATTCAGGGAGTTGGAAAAACTTGCCACTTTGACTGCATATTCTAAAAATGATTTATAAATGATGCCCTCTGATGGTTGTTCATACCTTTCTCTAATTTAATAAATGACACAATCTGATATCATTGACTATGAAAATCTTTGTATTTAATAACCATTTTAATTTATTGATATGCCATTTTTCAGAGGACATAACTGAAATTATGATTGTCATTTTAAGGGTAGTTGCTACATTTTTAATCAACGGTGAGAAATAATTCAATACATAAAACTGGTTATTAGTATTACATTATAAATATCTCACTTTACCCTGTCTAAATAATTGGAATTGATTATTTGTATGGCTTATGACTTACCAATCTTCACACATCTTTTAAGAAGCTTTTAGTGAAGCTAAAGTTAAATAGTATCAATTTTTTGCCCTACTTTCTCTATAGTATTACTCCCAGGCAACTGAATAAAGGCTGACTAAATTTACTGTCATAGGATAAATAAACACTGATATCTGTTGTGAAATTCTGTAATTTTAAAAAGCGGAAGGAAAATCAGTGTGTGTGTGTGTGTGTGTGTATGTGTGTGTATATAATATATATGTGTGTATATATATATATATATATATATATATATACACACAATGTGCTTTAGTTATGCTAAGGTTATTAGTGATAGCCAAGTCAAGCTGGTCTAATCTTTGGAAATTTGCTTTAATATTTAACCAGTGTATGTGATTCTCTCTGACTTTAGCATTTATATGATGTATAGCTTGTATTCTGTGTGCTTAAAACTTTCTGAATGTGTCTCAATATGTGTGTATTGTATTATAGAATTTACTTTTTCAAAGGGATATACAAGTACATACCCTTGTTTTAAGCACACAGTGTTCAATATAAAAATGATGGGGGTTGTTGTAATGGTTAATGTGTTAACCATTCACAAGCAAATGATAGTCTTAAATGTAGCAGATTCTGTATTGGGTTTAAGACATGTTGTTCCACTGCTTTTAATTTTCAAGCCCAGTTCTTAAACTGTGAATAATCTGTACAGCAATTATCTTAAAACATTAGCTGCTGTGTAGGTTGAAAACTAATGCACAGTAATTTGGAGTATTTCAATGTTAAAGGTGAAGGTTGCTCACTACCATTCAATCAAAAGCCACAATTAGTCTTCCCTTGTAGATATGTATGTAAGGGCTGAAACTTCCCACTGACTTTAGTTGGAGCAGCATTGGTCCCTGGACAGATGTGCAAAAATGTCATCTTTTCAATTGAGTATTGCAGGATTTTTTTTTTTTTTGTCAATATGAGGGACTAAAGACTTGCTGCCACATGGAAGGGAAGGGCAAAAAATCTGTGGATTTCAATGGGTTTAAGGATTTGGATCCTAAGCCCCAGAACATTATCATAGATTGAAAGCAAGAATTATATACTTTGACAAGTTGCCTTTATTAAAAAAATATTTTTTTCTTAAAAAATAAAAAGCAGCATTGCAAAATAAGACTTTTTTTTAAAGATTAACAGAATATGCATTTTAGTAATTTTAGACTGAAAAATACCAATGTGGATGCTTGACATTAGGTATTTACATATTTACACACCTTCATAAAAGGGACTTGCTTTTCACCAGTGGAGAGGGGACACAAATTTCACCAATGTCAGTGGGAGCAGTAGGTTTACAGCACCTCTGAAAATCAAGACATGTGAATGCAGATGGAGATGCATGACTTAAACCTTCACAGTAATATGCCTTAATTACAATTAGTAAACATTTGCAAAAATTGGATATGTTTTATATCAGTCTAATGGAAATGTGTTTTAATGAATATGAAGGTGCAGTGTACTGATGATATAGTTCATGCATAATCTATTAAGAAATAAAGAAATGTTAAAGTTACTATTTGACTATTAAATACTGCCAAACACATGGCACCACTTCATTACCAGAATCCAAAGCCCTTTTAGCACAGAAAGAGCATGTGTGTATATTGGTTTTCCACAAAATGACACATCATTGCTCCATGAAATGCAGGGTTCAAAGTTATAATAAAATGTAATTTTGAGTGGAGTCTCAATAGCTTCTTGAAGTAATTTCTGATGTTTGTAATCTTTGGTTTGTTTTCCAGCTGAGTTTCAATTAGCATATGGTTTTCTGTCATTGTTGTAAACTTACAGAAGCACAATCCTGCTTCTGCATATAACTTGTCTTCTGCCTTTCTGTCAAAAGAAAATAAATGCATTCAGATGGCCAAACCCATTAGCAATGTTGCAATGTATATTCCATGTTTTTAATGAGTTTTATATTATCAAGCTGTTATTGATTAGTATGTATCAAGCACTTTGTTTTTAATAACAGTATTAGTTCAGTGTGCTTTGCCTGAAGGGGAAAGAAAAATTAATGGCTTTTTATTACTGGTATGCTAATTTAATGTTTTAAAAATAAGCAGAGGAATTTAAAATGTATGCATTGTCTGTATGAATCTCCATCCCTAGTACAGTATTTTTAGATACATAAGTAACTTTAGAGAGACTAGTTATATATATTCTATTTCAGTTCTAGAGTTTTGGTGACTAAGGTTCATGGAAGCAATGGAAAATCCCACAACTAACCTCTTACTTTTTAATCCTTTTATCTGAAGTGATGAAAAAAGTCTTAAGGAAAGTAACCAGGGTTGTCATTTCCCACCCTCCTCCTTTTTTTAAAACTTGTTTGTTTTGGCATCTGTGATCCGGGAGGAGATTCTATTGTGTAAATGAGAGACCAAAAATGAAAAACAAATTCAGGTGATTAAAATCTTATTTTGACTCAGATTTAGATGAATGTAGATTTATTTCAATTGTTCATCTTATTTAGCAGATCTCTGGTGTCCAATTATTAGCTGATCCAAATTGTTACAACTGCATTGGAGTTATTGGATCTGACATAACTTACACCAAGTAAAGATCTTCCAAAATTATAACAGAATCATCTAAAACACAGGACTTGGTGTGATGGAGGACTCCAACTACACAGACATCTTTTGGGAAAATAATAAAACAGAGCATAGACTATCCAACAAGTTCTTGGAATATATTGTAGACCACTTTTTTATTATTATTAGAGAAGGGAGAGAAAGCGACTAGGGGAGAGGCTCTTCTGGATTTGATTCTGACAAGCAGGGAGGAACTAGTTGAGAATTTGAAGGTGGAAGGCAGGCTGGGTGAAAATGATCATGAAATGATAGAGTTCATAATTCTATGGAATGGTAGGAGGGAAAATGACAGAATAAAGACAATGGACTTCAAGAAGGGAAAGTTTAGCAAATTCAGAGAATTGGTAGGTAAGATTTGTGGGGAAGCAAGTCTAAGGGGGGAAAAAAGAGTTCAGGAGAACAGGCAGTTTTTTAAAGAGATATTACAAAGGGCACGAGAGCAAAGTGTCCCAATGCATAGGAGAGATAAGAAGTATAGTAAGAAGCCAGGCTGGCTTAACCAGGTGATCTTCAATTACCTGAAATTCAAAGATCAAAGAGTTGTACAAGAAGTGGAAAGTAGGTCAAATGACAAAGGATGTGTGTGTATGTATATTTTTTTTTAAAAAAACCCAAACATGTAGGGACAAAATTAGAAAGGCTAAGCACAAAAAGAGGGTAACCTAGCTAGAGATATAAAGGGTAACAAGAGAAGCAAGAGGAAGATTGGGGACAGGGTAGGCCTATTACTAAATGAGGACTGAAAGATGACAGAGAATGCAACAATGGCCAAAGTGTTAAATGCCTTTTTAGTTTTTCTCCAAAAAAGTTAGCAGTGTTCAGACGCCTAACAGAGTGAACATCAATGGAGTAGGATCTGAAGCTAAACTAGGAAAATGACATGTTAAGAATTATTTAAACAAGTTATATGCCTTCAAATCAGCAGGGCCTGATGAAATACATCCTAGAATATCTAAGGAACTGGCTGAAGAGTTCTCTGAGCCATTAGCATTTATCTTTGAGAACTTGTGGAACTTGTGGAAAACAGGAGAGATTCCGGAGGACTGGAAAAGGGCAAATATAGTATCTCTCTGTAAAAAGGGGAATAAGAACAGCTCAGGGAATTCTAGACCATTAAGTTTAACTTCAATATCCAGAAAAATAATGGGGAAAAATTAATCAAACAATCAATTTGTAAGCACTTAGAAGATAAGATAATAAAAACAGTCAACATGGATTTATCAAGAACAAATCATGTCAAACCAACCTATTGTCCATCCTTGACAGGGTCACAAGCCTTGTGGATAGTAGGGAAGCAGTAGATGTGATGTACCTGGACTTTAGTAGGGCTTTTGATACTGTCTTATATGGCTTTCTCATAAACAAACTAGAGAAATATAGCCTAGGTCAGTGGTTTTCAACCTGTGGTCCATGGACCTTTGGAGTATAAATATGCCTAAGCTTTCCAAAGGGGTCATACCTCCATTAGAAATTTTGTAGAGGTCCGTAAATGAAAAATGGTTGAAAGCTGCTGGCCTAGATGAAGCTACTATAAGGTGGGTGCACAACTGGCTAGAAAACCATATTCTGAGAGTAATTATCAAGAGTTCACAAATAAACTGAAGGGGCATATCAAGTGGAGTTCTGCAGGGATCTGTCTGGGGTCCAGTTCTATGTAATATCTTCATAAATAATTTGGATAATGGCATAAAGAGTACATTTCTAAAGTTTGAGGATGATACCAAGCTGGGAGGGCTTACAAGCACTTTGGAGGACAGGATTGGAATTCAAAATGATCTGGACAAACTGGAGAAATGTTCTCAAATAAATGGAGTAAGGACAAATACAAGTACTACACGTAGGAAGGAAAAATTAATTGCACAAACACAAACTAGGAGATGACTTCCTGGAAGGAGTACTTCAGAAATGATTTGGAGGCAGGGTTGCCAACTGTCTAATCCCACAAACCCAAACAGCCTTGCCTGCCCGTTCTCTGAGATCCTGCCTCCTACTCAGTCAATCCCCCCCCATTGCTCACTCTCCCCCAACCTCACTCGCTTTCACCAGGCTTGGGCAGAGGGTTGGGGTGCAGGAGGGGGTTGGGGGTGGGGCCAAGGGGTTTGGAATGTGGGAGAGGACTCCGGGCTGAGCCTGGAGCAGGGGTTTGAGGTACAGGAGGGGTGCTCATTGCTGGGGTGCGGGATGCGGGCATCAGCTGGGCAATGCTTCAGGTGGCTCCCAGAAACGACAGCATGTCCTGTGGCTCATGGGCAGCTCTGTGCATGCTGCATCTGCCTGCAGACACTGCCTCCACACCTCCCATTGGCCATAGTTTCCAGCCAATGGGAGCTGCGGAGTCAGCGCTTGGAGTGGAGGCAGTGTACAGAGACCCCTTGGCCATCACTGTGCCTAGGAGACAGACATCCCGGCAGCTTCTGGGAGCTGTGCAGAGCCAGGGCAGGTAGGGAGCCCGTCTTAGCTCTGCCGAGCCACCAACCACACTTTTTTGCCTGTTAAAATCTTTCGGATTGCTTTCGATAGCAACCTGGAGATTGAGGCCGATTCTGGGAGACTCCCGGCCAATCCAGAAAGGTTGGCAATCTTATTTGGAGGATATAGTGGATCACAAAGTAAATATGTAATACTGTTGCAAAAATGGTGAACACCATTCTGGGATGTATTAGCAGGAATATTGTAAGCAAGGTATGAGAAGTAATTCTTCCAGCCTACTCAGCACTGATAATCCCTTATCTGGAGTATTCTGTCCAGTTCTAGGCACCATGTTTCAGGAAAGATGTGGATAAACTGGAGAAAGTCCAGAGAAGAGCAACGAAAATGATTAAAGATCTCAGAAATGTGACATATGAGGAAAGATTGAAAAAATTGGGTTTATTTAGTCTTGAGCCCTCAGTGCAGGGGACTGAACTAGATGGCCCATAGAAGTTGCTTCCAGTTCTACATTTCTATAATTCTGTAAGATCTGGCCAAAGGGTTTTTTCATTGAATTATTAGACACTCCAGATTATTTGGACCAAAAAGAGTGGTAGGAATGCTATATATGTTTTTTTAAAGATACTCTTCTTCCTCCCCCCCTCAACCTCCTTTCCCCTATTCTAATGTATCTATGTGATCAAGTACTAAAATAGCTGCAGAACCTTTAAGTGTAAAACTTTTCTCTCTTAAAAAGTAGCTGACTGGGAAGTTGATTATTTTATCAGACTTGAATTTCTCCTTCCCATCCATATGGGGACAACATTTACCCCTTAGTTCTTTTAGAGTACTTTGCCACCATTAACTTGGTATTTTACTTCCAAACTTGTCAATAGTCCATGATACTCATTGTTTATTGCATTCAATCTCATTACATGACTTTGTCAATAAGAAACACCCAGTGAGCAATGAAGTTCAAACCCTCCACTTTCCCCATGTCTCTGTTAAAATCGATAAGAACTTCATCAACTTAAAAAGTACTAACTTCAGTCATTTCCAAAATCACATCATCTTCATAGAGGTGCACTATAATGAAATAGTGCTATGCTATGCTCTGTTGTTTTTTCCAATCTTAAAATGTCTTACAGGAAAATCATGTATCAAGTTTATTTTTGTTTGAAGGGGACTGACTATATGTCATTGCAAAACTTTACTTATATATATAAACATAAAAAAACCTCTCTAAATTATGGTGAAGTATGGGAAAATGTTTCCTGAAAATCAAGGGAATCAACAATTAAAGCAACATTAACATCCTTACAGACTTCGATTTACAAGCCTTGTATCGTGCTACCCAATCATGGTCACATTCCTCAGCTCTTCAAAATCATTCCCCAGCTTTTCAGTTATCACATACAAGCACTTGCAATAGTCCTATCACATTAATCAAAATGACACTCAAGCATACAACCAAAACTTCAAAATTATTTAGGTAGAGATAACACAAACATCTATCAGTAAGATATCTTAAGCACAGTATTGTGCTGTTTTGAGTCCTGCTCCTCCCCCAACACATGTACACTTTTTCTATCCGTTCCACATTCTATTCCATATTAAACGTGGTTTTCTTTATTTTTTTTAAATGGTTCAACATATGGGAATTGTCAAGACAATGAGTGTAAAGGAAACACTTTCTCTGTGGAATATGATTGGGCAGGGGGAAAGGTTGGGCAGCAATGCTGGGGAATCAGGCAGGTAAAGTAGGTGACCCAATACCACAATTCCTGCCATTCTGGCTCCTCAGAATCTCTACTCAAATACATTTTTGGCCAACTTTGCATTCAACTTTTTTATTATTATTATTTCCATCCTCATGATGACCTGCTAAATTTCACCAGTAGGAGTTCTTGTCTGATGGACCTGTTCAGGGTCATCAGAGCAAGGCTTCTCTCTAGTAAACCATAAGATATTTGGCTTTATATAGACGTGGAATAGTGTTAGTTATTTCTATGCTGCCTTCTGTGTCTCTCTGACATCTTTTTAAAACCCAGCCACTAAATCGACATTTCCTGTGTGTTAGGTAGTTATAATAATGTCCTTCATTAGTTGCTGTTGAAGCACTGAGAATTCTGGGCTATAGGGTGAACTAGTTCAGATACAATAAGCAAAGGGTCAAGTTTCTTTTTAAAGTTGAAAATGAACTGGAACTTTTTCTGAGGTTCATTAAGCATGTTATCCATCAATTTTTCATTTTCCTGCACTTCCAAGTTCCAGGTGGGACTGGAGGTGGACATAATGAAATTGCATGGGAAAGACTATTTTCCTTGTATGTCTAGCCTGGGTGGAAACAGCTAGTACTAGAGTCTCTTGAGAGAGACTATTTTTGAAAGGTTTCCAGACAAGTTTTTTCAGGTAACTTTATATTAACATCTGAACTCTTGGGTGGTTACACCAACCTTTAAACATTTTAAATATTTTTGTTGCTATCAGTTTCTTCTCTACAATACTCTTTCCCCTTCAGATGTGTTTTAAAATGCAGATGTATTTGTAATTAAGTCTTCCTATTCATCCTGTCTATGTTGTTGAATTTTAAATAGTTTTACTATTTTTAACAAGAAACTTTGCAGTTCACATTGAAAAGTTATTGTAAGCTATAAAAACAATAACTCTGGTACATAATGATACATAGAGCTAGATATCTACATTACGATGTGGCTATCACTGCTTTGGATGTAATTGTTTAAGTCTAGCACAAAGTAGATACTAAGGTAAATTGAGGATTAAAGACAATATTATTTGTGTGTGAAAGATATAGGTGCATAGAAATGCTGGAAAATTTTGTTTATTGTAAAGATGATATATGGTGCATAGCATTTTGTAGCATGTTATTTGCTTGTGAGTTTTTAACTTTCTACATAAATGTTTCCTGAATGTGGTATAACTAGTTTGCTAGAGGTTCATTTTGAAATAACTTAAACAATTATTTATATTACCACATACTGTCTATCTTCTTTTCTAAAAGTTTAGTTAGTAGCTAGTTAAATTGCTGAAAAGACTAAAACAAAATCTGAGATGGTTTCAGACTTCCAGTCATAATATCTAGTTGTGTAGTATTGCAGGCTATTAGCTTTCTCTTCTTTGTATGAATGAACAAAGGGTTTTGCGAAAAATATCATTACCAGTATGCTTGTACCAAATTTTCCAATCTCTAATTTAATGTAAATGTTGTATTTCCAGAAAAAAAGGTTAATTTTGTTCATTTTATTATCAATACATTTTTTTCACATAGCAACACACAAGAGGATCTTTTTAAAAAGCATATATAATATATATCCATCCTAACGTAGCACCTTATTAAATCAGCCCACAGAGAAGAACACTGAACTGCAGAAGGTTTCTTACAGTTAAGAATAATGTTAATGTAATTCAGCAGATCAAAAGAATAAACTGCAATTAATTTGCAATACATCCCGTTACAAAACAATGTTCTGATGTTCTGGTCTGCTACATTCATAACATACAAAGTGTTTTCTCTGTAGATAGCACTGGTATCTATGTAGATGGGCCCACATAGCCAGAGTATCTGGATGCCTCAAAGACATTAATGTATTTAGTCTCATCACTTGGGTGAGAAAGGAAAGAATTTTCCACATTTTTACAGAAGGGGAATGGAAGCATTGAGAAATTAAATGATTTACCAAAGAGTGCAGAAAATCTGTGGCAGAGACAGGAATGGAACCTCTGAATCCCAGTCTAGTGCCTTAACCAGAAGACTAATCTGTCTTTCATGTCACATCCTTCTGTTAATGACATCACAACATTAGTTTGTTAAGATAGCCATGCTATGCATTTATAAGCTACTTTTATGTGAATAAAAACCAACAAAAGGCCAGTTTCCACCAGTTCAGATGCTGGTTCAGATGCTGGCCAAAATACTTAACCTATGTACATGTAGCAACACATACTATTTATGGGACTTAGTTTGTGTCTCTACAATGGGTACTGGCTGATAGATGGGTAGTGACATTTTCTGAATTACTGTCTGAGTAAAGTGGTCTATGATGATTGGGGAAAAGGTGCTAAATAACTGGTAAGGTGGTGTATCTGTGTTGTACACCTTTAAAACTCTGTAAAATATATCAGTTTGGGTGCTGAGGATAGTTCCGTATGCCAGTCTGAAGATGTGCTATCATATAAGGTTTTTTTACCATTCCATATCTAGCCTACTTATCTGATTTCTAATTTTAACAAGATTTAATAGAAAAATGATATATTAAAATCAAGCGTGTTTATTAACTACTATTCATAGTAAATTTAAACGGAAAGCTAACTTGCAAAACAATTACCTTTATAATACAGATGCAATTAGTTTAAGCAAACCACTTCACTCAGAAACAATTAACAATTTGACATGATTAGATGATGTTGCCACTAAGGTCCTATTCATGAAAGTAAGCTTGCGTTCTCTGTGAGTCATTGTTCCTGATCATCTTGGGTATGCTAACAGTTATGATACAGTTTTCTCATCTGTTGCTTTTCTCATCCTGTTACATGCTTTTAAAAATTATGTACATACCTACTTATATATGGCTCTGTTACCATAATATGTGAAATGAATCATTGTTTTAAAGGACATCAGAAATTCCATGCTTAAGTCTACTGTTAATTAGAATTGCCATTTATGGTTCAGGATAAAGAGTATCCTATGATTATTTTGTCAGGAAAATTATTAATATTACTTATGATAAATTCATTTCTTCCACATTTATTTTTGAATAAAAGTCCAAATTTAAACACATCATAGAAGATATTTTAGTGTAATTTTGCTAAAATATTCAAAATTATCATTATAAGTAAATGTTATTGAATGTTACTCAATGTAAATTTTGATTAATGACTGAGATTATATATAAAAATATAATTTGGGTCTTAAAAAAGTGAATACTATAGGGCTAGTTCATTGATCCAGTGTGAATAAATTATTAGAGGAATTTAACCATTTTTTCTCATTTTGAATAATTCATGAAAAGACTTTTTTTTTTAAATAGATCCTGATCCTTCAGACACTTACAGATGTGCTTTACTTTGATTGGAATCTAAGGGTCTCCTCATATGCTTCACATTGAGCACATGTGTGAATATTTGTATGATCTGGCATTATTTGCTATTTGTAATTGTTTCATTCATGTGAATAAATTTCATCCTGCAGGTTGTTCATGACTGTTCTGTTGTAGAGGGTGAATGGTTAGCTAAGTCACATAGTATTTCTCTCTGATTACTTATTGGATGACTGACTCTTTTTTTAAAAATAGATGGATATCCGTGAGTAGTCAATAACAAATAATGAATAGTGAATACTGTTTTCCATGCCAGAATATATTTGCTCACTGATGTATACAGAAAGAGAGAGAAACCAGCCCACAGTTGGTTTTCCTAATTCTTCTAGGCTACGTTCAACAGAAAAATGATTATTGTGTAGCAGATCACTTGATGAAATGAGGAAACTTGGAAGGAAAAAAATAAAGTAACATAAAGGTTATTTTAGAAAATATTAAAAACGTAAAAGCTTAGATGAAAGGTAGGTGTATTTACCCAATGCAATATTGACATTCTGCATGTCTCCCTTTAATCTGTCTTTGTATGGAGTGTAGATAGCTGTCAACTGAGTGCCTTTCATTGCCAGGTAACTAATAAATTGATTTAATACCAAAGTTAGAATAATGATATTGACAGGAAGCAGAACTTTGCAAAAATGATTAAGTGGCTAAGAAAAAATTAGAAAAACTTTGATATGTGGTTCAGACACTTCAGAACCTCCATAATCTTGGGTTGGAAACCCTGTGCTACAGTTTCCCTAATGATGTAATGTGACATCCACCTTAGATGGGAAAGTTTATACCCCAGAGGAATTATCTCAGGAGTTCAAGGCAGGGTGGTGATGGCTACACCCAGTTAATAGAGTTTTATATGAGACAGCCAGTATGGTAACAGGGTGCTGCTGGTTGATGTTGCTAGTTGCAGGTGCTCTGTGAGAATATCCAACTCTACTCAATAAGGGTATGTCTTTAATGCAGAATTAACCTGAGTGTTTAGCACCTGGGTCAGAGCTCCTGGGTTAGCATAGCCCCAGTGTGAAGGGCATACCATAAACCCCTACTCAACTTACTGTGTCCTCAGAGGTGCTGCACTCCTCCATGTATGTTAATAGGACTTGTGGGGGCATACTTGATCATTCTTTGCACTGCAGTGATCTGAACTAAGCCACTCTGACTCTTTTCCAGTGAATTGTGGGAGACTTTATTTTGTCTGTCTAGGCACATAAGTGGAACTGGGAGACTACAACTGGAGGATTCTTAGCATTTGAACATTTTAGCCTGCATCCTTAATGTGAAGTGGATAGGTTACCAGCCTGAGTGAAAGTGGAACCTGGGTTCTAACCACATCCCCAACCATTCCCACTAGTGTGGGTTGAAAGTGTAACCTGTGATTGTTTGGTGTGGTGCTCTGTTCCTCTCTAGTGGCACTTAGTCTGCCTAGAGATTGACGAGTCTGTAATAGCCTTGGCTAAGAGCCATGTGGCTTTTAGGTCATGCAGTACAGACTCAGAGGTTTCAGGGGTCCTAGGTTTTATCCCACCCACAGATAACTGGGGTCTGTTGGTGTTAGAAAAGCACCATTTAACTCCGATGAGAGGGTTTTTGTGTGTGTACGGGAGGAGTATTAGGGGAAACCCTTGTGTAGCAGTCTGGGCTAACTCGCTACAATGAAGACATACACTTAATGGCTTCTTTATGTATCTTTATGGTGACTAAAGCCTTGCTTTAAAATATGTTTTGCTGGTTGTCTGAAAATAAAACAGCTAGTCTCTCTATGAAAAACTAGTCTCTTTTTGTTCCGTTTAAAGAGTCTCTGTTTGTAAAAATAACTCTTTGAAATTGGACTTTGTTACAGACCTCAATATAGATAGCTTGGCTAAATGGTAGCTGAAGGAGGACATCACTTTCTGAAAGTATCTGAAATATGTAAAATGTCAAGTTGGAATTGTTGAGAATTGTCCAAGTAGATGGAGTTAGAGTTAGAGTGAGATTGAGTAAAGGACAAATTAACCAGAATATCAGGAGTAACTTCCTAACAGTATCCTGTGGGGCAAGAGTGGCTATCTTTGAAGTACCCAGCACACCAAACTATTTAGAGGATTTGTATAGAATATAGGCCATGTAGGACCTACCTCATGCAAGTCAATAATCACTATGTTGGTGTTGAAATCTGCTGTGTGAATCAGAGGGGGAAATATTGCTAATGAGGGATAATGCTACACAATAACCAAAATATTGTGGTAGGCAGTATATTGCTTTTCAATACCCAACAAGAATGGTAAAACAGGTTTAAATCTAGCTGGATTTCATTTTAGGCTAAATAGTGCCTCTTCTTTGTTTAAGGTTCCTGTTTGAGAACAACACTTTCTTTAAGAACCTACTTCCAATATCATGTACATAACCAGTGAAATATTTTGTTCAGTTTAATTACTCTCAGTACAAATGGTGAAATCTTGACAAAACTGAAATTTAATGTCAAAACTCACATTAACTTTTGTGGGGCCAGGATTGCACCCAAAATATCCAAGGTTTGCTTGGACAAGTTTCTGACCAGCATATTGAAATAATACACAGCAGTAATAAGATGTTCAGATATGAGGTATCAAACATGTTGACTAAATATCAAAATGCTGCTGTGAATGATTGTATATCTATCATAGACATCTGTTGTTCTAGTGAGAAAATAGGTTTTTTCCCATTGATGGAGACTTCCTTCCGGTTTTTCCAATATAAATATTACTTAGCCTCATCAGTAAATTTTACCTCTTTCCCCATCCTCTTGTAAACAGAGGAAACCTAATGTGTGTTTTGGTGTTTAGCTTAAGTGATAGTTTTGTACTTTGATTTCCCGATCCAGCAAAACATTTAAGCACATGCTTAACTTTAAGCATGTATGTAGTCTCATTGAAGTCAATGGACTACGCACATACATAAAGTTAAACATGTTAAACATTATGCTATATAAATGCCTTAGTGCTGAAAGTCCAAGGTTTAATTCGTGTTGATGACCACAATATTATATGAGGCAATATTTTGTTATATAGATTCATAGATACTAAGGTCAGAAGGGACCATTCTGATCATCTAGTCTGACCTTCTGCACAGCGCAGGCCACAGAATCTCACCCACCCACTCCTATGAAAAACCTCACCTATGTCTGAGCTATTGAAGTCCTTAAATCATGGTTTAAAGACTTCAAGGAGCAGAGAAGCCTCCCTCAAGTCAACCATGCCCCATGCTACAGAGGAAGGCAAAAAACCTCCAGGGCCTCTCCAATCTGCCCTGGAGGAAAATTCCTTCCCAACCCCAAATATGGCAATCAGCTAAACTCTGAGCATATGGGCAAGATTCACCAGCCAGATACTACAGAAAATTCTTTCCTGGGTAACTCAGATCCCATCCATCTAATATCCCATCTCAGGGGATTAGGCCTATTTACCCTGAATATTTAAAGATCAATTACTTACCAAAATCCCATTATCCCATCATACCATCTCCTCCATAAACTTATCAAGTAGAATCTTAAAACCAGATAGATCTTTTGCCCCCACTGCTTCCCTTGGAAGGCTATTCCAAAACTTCACTCCTCTGATGGTTAAAAACCTTCGTCTGATTTCAATTCTAAACTTCCTGGTGGCCAGTTTATACCCATTTGTTCTTGTGTCCACATTGGTGCTGAGGTTAAATAATTCCTCTCCCTCTCCTGTATTTATCCCTCTGATATATTTATAGAGAGCAATCATATCTCCCCATAACCTTCTTTTAGTTAGGCTAAACAAGCCAAGCTCCTTAAGTCTCCTTTCATAAGACAAGTTTTCCATTCCTCGGATCATCCTAGTAGCCCTTCTCTGTACCTGCTCCAGTTTGAATTCATCCTTTTTAAATACGGGAGACCAGAACTGCACACAGTATTCTAGGTGAGGTCTCACCAGTGCCTTGTATAATGGTACTAAAACCTCCTTATCCCTACTGGAAATGCCTCTCCTGATGCATCCCAAAACCGCATTAGCTTTTTTCACAGCCATATCACATTGGCAGCTCATAGTCATCCTATGATCAGCCAATACTCCAAGGTCCTTCTCCTCTTCCGTTATTTCTAATTGATGCGTCCCCAACTTATAACTAAAATTCTTGTTATTAATCCATAAATGCATAACCTTACACTTCTCACTATTAAATTTCATCCTATTCGTATTACTCCAGTTTACAAGGTCATCCAGATCCTCCTGTATAATATCCCGATCCTTCTCCGAATTGGCAATACCTCCCAGCTTTGTATCATCTGCAAACTTTATTAGCACACTTCCACTTTTTGTGCCACGGTCAGTAATAAAAAGATTAAATAAGATTGGTCCCAAAACCGATCCCTGAGGAACTCCACTGGTAACCTCCCTCCAGCCTGACAGTTCGCCTTTCAGTAGGACCCGTTGCAGTCTCCCCTTTAACCAATTCCTTATCCACCTTTTGATGTTCATATTGATCCCCATCTTCTCCAATTTAACTAATAATTCCCCATGTGGCACGGTATCAAATGCCTTACTGAAATCTAGGTAAATTAGATCCACTGCATTTCCTTTATCTAAAAAATCTGTTACTTTTTCAAAAAAGGAGATTAGGTTGGTTTGGCACGATCTACCTTTTGTAAAACCATGTTGTATTTTGTCCCATTTACCATTGACTTCAATGTCCTTAACTAATTTCTCCTTCAAAATTTTTTCCAGGACCTTGCATACTACAGATGTCAAACTAACTGGCCTGTAGTTATCCGGATCACTTTTTTTCCTTTCTTAAAAATAGGAACTATATTAGCAATTCTCCAATCATTCGGAACTGCTCATGAGTTTACAGATTCATTAAAAATTCTTGCTAATGGGCTTGCAATTTCAGGTGCCAATTCCTTTAATATTCTTGGATGAAGATTATCTGGGCCCCCCGATTTAGTCCCATTAAGCTGTTTGAGTTTTGCTTCTACCTCAGATATGGTAATATACTACCTCCATATCCTCATTCCCATTTGTCATGCTACCATTATCCCTAAGATCCTCTTTAGGCTTATTAAAGACTGAGGCAAAGTATTTGTTTAGATCTTGGGCCATGCCTAGATTATCTTTAACCTCCACTCCATCCTCAGTGTTAAGCAGCCCCACTTCTTCTTTCTTAGTTTTCTTCTTATTTATATGGCTTTAGAACCTTTTACTATTGGTTTTAATTCCCTTTGCAAGGTCCAACTCTACTCGACTTTTAGCCTGTCTCACTTTATCCCTACATGTTCTGACCTCAATTAGGTAGCTTTCCTTGCTGATCCCTCCCATCTTCCACTCCCTGTATGCTTTCTGCTTCTTCTTAATCACTTCTCTAAGATGCTTGCTCATCCAGCTTGGTCTACAACTCCTTCCTATGAATTTTTTCCCCTTTCTTGGGATACAGGCTTCTGATAGCTTCTGCGGCTTTGATTTAAAGTAATCCCAGGCCTCCTCTACCTTTAGATCCATAAGTTCTTCAGTCCAATCCACTTCCATAACTAATTTCCTTAATTTTTGAAAGTCAGCCCTTTGGAAATCAAAAACCCTAGTTGCAGATTTACTTTTGTTAATCCTTCCATTTAGTTTGAACTGAATGAGCTCATGATCACTTGAGCCAAGATTTCAGAGTAGCAGCCGTGTTAGTCTGTATTTGCAAAAAGAAAAGGAGTACTTGTGGCACCTTAGAGACTAACAAATTTATTAGAGCATAAGCTTTCGTGAGCTACAGCTCACTTCATCGGATGCATTTTCACCTACAACCATTTCTTCTATGAGGTCCTCGCTACTCACCAAAATTAAATCTAAAATGGCATCCCCTCTAGTCGGTTCAGCAACTATTTGATGAAAGAATCCATCAGCTATCGCATCTAGGAATATCTGAGCCCTATTATTATTACTAGCACTGGTCCTCCAGTCTATATTTGGGAAGTTAAAGTCTCCCATGATCACGCAGTTTCCATTAGTAATACTTTACTTACATGCATATGTAAGAGAAAGGTTTAGGTTGATGATTGAATTACTTGCATTACTTGCTGTCTTGATCAAAACCTAGCAGGATCTAAGGTCAGTTTTTTTGAAATTATTTTATTGGTCACTTTAGCTACTATGACAGAAATTGGTTAGAATGCATTAAAATGTTTTAAATTTGTCTTGGGAAGATACCTGTTCTGTCCCATGAATATAATAAAATAAATAAAAGGGTTGAAATTAAAATCACGTATGAACTGTAGAGGTCAAATTGAAAGCATGTTCTTTAATCCATACCAAAATATAGACACATTACACCGTTGGTAAAAAGGTTCAACTTCTATTGAAATCAATTGGAGTTGCATCTACTTACCCCAGGATTGAAGGGAGTTCTACATGCACATGTAAAATTTAATGGAAAAGGTAACTAGCTGTTTTTTCTTCAGTGAAAATGTGGGAAAGAACATGGAGAAAAAATATTCCTATATGATAGCTGTAAATTTCCACATAAGAGTACCTGATATTTAGGGACTGTCTGCAAAAATATAAATTGCTTGCTGTTGCCAGGACAGTACCCCAAATTCCCAGTAAATCTCAGTCCTATTTGCACATTTATGATAGTAATTTTTTGTAATGGTGCAAGTCCCTGTTCAGGGACTGAGTCAGACCTCACTGAAAGTAATTTTACACTGGTGTAACTGTTAATATCAAAGGAGTTAGTCTTGATTTACACTGTTAAAGGTAAAATCAGAAACAAGTCCTCTGAGTTTCAGTTGCTGACTTGAGTTCCATCATTCAGGCTCGCTGTTTCAAGGTGGAAACACTGAGTTTTTAGAGAGCCAGCATGAGTGTCAGTGAATAGCAATGGCCTCTATTGGGAACACTGTTGTTAAAACTGGAACAGTTGTGGGTATAGCTGCTCTGAGGCTGCCTTTCACTGTCCTTCTACTTCAGATGATCTGAATTCTTGTGGACTCCTTTTTATGATGGGTAATAGGTCCCCTGTCCTAGTAAATCAAATAGCTGGAAATGGGGCTGTCGAGCAATTAAAAAAACCCACGATTAATTATGTGATTAATCATGCTATCTATTAATCATCTATTAATAACAGAATACCATTTATTTTAATATTTTTGGATTTTTTTCTACATTTTCAAATATATTTCAATTACATCACAGAATACAAAGTGTACATTGCTCACTTTATATTTATTTTTTATTGCAAATACACACTGTAAAAAACAAAAGAATTTGTATTTTTCAATTCACCTAATACAAGTACTGTAGTGCAATCTCTTTAACATGAAATTTGAACTTACAAATGTAGAATTACGTAAAAAAAAAACCCTGCATTCAACAATAAAACAGTGTAAAACTTTAGATCCTACAAGTCCACTCAGTCCTTCTTCAGCCAATCGCTCAGAATAATAAGTTTGGTTACAATTTACAGGAGATAATGCTGCGTGCTTCTTGTTTACAATGTCACCTGAAAGTGACATTGTATGACATTCACATGGCACTGCTGTAGCCGGTGTCAAAAGATATTTACATGCTAGATGCACAGAGGTCCCTTCATGCTTCAACCACCATTCCAGAGGGCACGAGTCCATGCTGCTGATGGGTTCTGCTCGATAATGATCTGAAGCGGAGTGGACCAATGCCTGTTCATTTTCATCATCTGAGTCAGATACCACCAGCAGAATATTGATTTTCTTTTTTGGTGGTTTGGGTGCTGTAGTTTCCGCATCTGACTGTTAAAATCGTAGAATATCAGGGTTGGATGGGACCTCAAGAGGTCATCTAGTCCAACCCCCTGCTCAAAGCAGGACCAATCCCCAACTAAATCATCCCAGCCAGGGCTTTTTCAAGCCTGACCTTAAAAACCTCTAAGGAAGGAGATTCCACCACCTCCCAAGTAATCCATTCCAGTGCTTCACCATCCTCCTAGTGAAAAAGATTTTCCTAATATCCAACCTAAACCTTCCCCACTGCAACTTGAGATAATTACTCCTTGTTCTATTGCTCTTTTAAGACTTCTGAAAGCATTCCTACACCTCGTCCCTGTCAGATTTTGGAAGTCACTTCAGATCCTTAAACTTTGGATTGAGTGCTGTAGCTAATTTTAGAAATCTCACATTGGTACCTTCTTTGCATTTTGTCAAATCTGCTGTGAAAGTGTTCTTAAAACGAACATGTGCTAGGTCATCATCCAAGATTGTTATTACATGAAATATATGGCAGAATGCGGGTAAAACAGAGCAGGAGACATATATTTGTCACTGAACTCCTTTGAGGAGAACTCTAATTAATGCATTATATTTTTAATGAGCATCATCAGCATGGAAGTATGTACTCTGGAATGGTGGCCGAAGCATGAAGGGGCATACAGATGTTTAACATATCTGGCATGTAAATACCTTGTAATGCTGGCTACAGAATTGACATGCGAACGCCTATTCTCACTTTCATGTGATGTAAATAAGAAGCAGGCAACAGTATCTCCCGTAAATGTAAACAAATTTGCTTATCTGCATGATTAGCTGAACAAGAAGTAGGACTGGGTAGACTTGTAGGCTCTAAAGTTTTACATGGTTTTGTTTTAGAGTGCAGTTATGTAACAAAAAAGTCTACATTTGTAAGTTACACTTTCATGCTATAGAGATTGCACTCTACACTATACTGTATTACTATATTATATACACACATTATAGTACTTGTATGAGGCGAATTGAAAAATACTATTTCTTTTGTTTCATTTTTACAGTGCATATATTTGTAATAAAAATAATATAAAGTGAGCACTGCATAGTTTGTATTCTGTATTGTAATAGAAATCAATATATTTGAAAATGTAGAAAAACATTCAAAATATTTAATAAATTTCAATTCAAAAAATTCTATTTTTTTAAATGGGATTAATTTTTTGAGTTAATCACATGAATTAAATGTGATTAATCGACAGCCCTATCTGGAAACAAAGGTCTTTAATTTTTGTAAGGCTGAACATTTAAAATCTGTCTCAAAAGTTGTTACTTGATTGGAGATCAAAATCAACATTTTTAAAAATACTCAGTCTGCACAGCATTAGGCTCCAGAGTAGTTAGCATTCTTAAATGCTTTTATCAAATTAATTAATTTCTCTTAACTAGAGGGGGGCTAAACAGAAAAGCTGGCTCTGAACTTTCTCAAACTTCAAGTAAATGCAAGTCTTGTTCAAAATTTATTGGTGTCTGCCCATTTCTGAGAAATTGGTGTGACTTGAACATGAGATCTGAACTCCCGTGATAAACTTTTGGTAAGTTGAGCTCTGGGTTGGTGAGCAGAATCCCCACTGAGTCATCTTCAACATAGTCCTTTTGGCGTTCATCTACTATTCATGGTGATGAGCTCTGTATAAGCAATTGGATGGATGAATAGATGATATGGAAGAACTGCTAGAAGCCCAGATGGCCTCCTCATAAGACTGGAGGAAGAATTCCATTGTTAACTTTTTAATACACATTTTATAAGATGGGGCATTATACTTTTCTCTCTATTCACCTCATAGTGAGGCCTGCATAATCAGATCCAAAACCAGTAACATATATGCAAGATAGTGAAGTTAAGGCTGGTAGTT
The DNA here is from genome assembly GCF_009764565.3 of Dermochelys coriacea. Lineage (NCBI taxonomy): Eukaryota > Metazoa > Chordata > Testudines > Dermochelyidae > Dermochelys > Dermochelys coriacea. The sequence goes on along the minus strand of NC_050070.1, from coordinate 38,007,653 downwards.
GGAAATGAAATTTAGCCTCAACATTATACTAAGTTTTGTGTGTGTGCATACATACGCAGATAGATAGAGTGTGTGTAAGAGAGAGAGAGAGAGAGAGAAAGAGAGAGGTAATTATCTCTTTTGACTCAAGCAGTTAGACAAAATTCCGTGTCTGTTGCATGGTTTCTGTTTGGAGAAAAAATTGATGATGGAATCAGGAATTTCTTTGTAATTCTGTTTGTTTACAAAGGGTCATGAAGTCATGTAGGAATCACACAGGAGACGAGTTTTTTTTTGCTCGCAGTTTCGAACCTTTTTCCAGCCAACACTTTACCCAAAATATTTTTTTTTAAATCAGGGCTTCTCTGGAAGTGTCTAGGGCATCTTTTGTTCTCTGTGTGCTCCTGTGATGTTTCTAACATGCACCCCCAGCCACCCCATGTACCTACAATCTCTTCTGTTGCATTTGTTGTCAGAATCTTAAGAAACCCCTTGGCAACATGACTCAACTTTCTTACTCCAGACTTGCAAATGTTCCTTGTTTTGGGCAGTGGCTCCTATTGTTTCAGATATGTATTTCATAAAGAAACTCAATAGCTTTTTACATTTGGCCTGAATGAGGAATGGCTGTTACACCCATCAGCTTCAAACAGGTTTCACCCACCCCCAGTAAAACGTGTATATCATAGCATCCACCAATATTCTATGTATATTTATATTAAAGCTCCAGTATAACTACACTAGAACACCCATAGTGTTAAAAACAAAAAAGTTGAAGTGTAACTTGCTCTTCAAAATGCTTGTATACTAAGAAAAACAACATCTATCCTTATTTAATATCTTTTTATTATGTGTATTTTGTTGATCCTTAAAAGCCCCAATTGTGGAGGCAGGCCTCGTGCTAGGCACTGTGTGTGTGTGTGTGTGCACACACACACACAAAACAGATAGAAGCTCCTTGTCCCAAATTTTTACAATCTAATACCCTGGTCCTGCAAAGATGTCCATTGAAGAAAGAGATACTGCTTGTCTGTATCATAAATCACCTACATATGTTTTTAATTTAGGCCTTGATATTGTAAATTTATTCAATAATTTAATTAAGCTCCAATTTTTTTTCTGGACATTTTGTTGCCATATTGTAACAAAAAAAATTGAGATTGATTTCTGATTTAACTGATCCAAAAATAATATATAAAGGAAGTCAAGTTAGAAAAAAAATACAGCTAATTCATATCAATATGTCATGGTCAGAGAATGGTATTTCTTTTATTGGACAACCTAAATCAGTCAGATGTGTGTCAACATAGCTCTTTTACTGATTAGTAAACTCATATATGGGAATTTAATGAGTATTGCAAGACCAAATTACACAGCAGTATAAGATATACATGTATACAATGTGTGTTCAAAACCTGATGGTTGGCAATGTAATGCCCTTTTTTCATTTTTATTTGTTATGAATGACTGCATAACTCAAGGGGGATGTAGCCTAGTATTGTACATGGTTTTCTTTGCTTAGAGCAAAATATGCTGATGTTGACCTCAATCTGAAGCTAACATTCATTTACTTATGAGGAACTGGCTGCATATTAAACTGAAAATAGAATGCTCAGAATCATTGCTTATACCTTATAACCTTATAGATATAAAAGAAAGAAACTGCAACCTAGAAAGCTAGCAATTGAGATGTTTCAGAGTAGCAGCCGTGTTAGTCTGTATTTGCAAAAAGAAAAGGAGTACTTGTGGCACCTTAGAGACTAACAAATTTATTAGAGCATAAGCTTTCGTGAGCTACAGCTCACTTCATCGGATGCATTTACAATTTAGCAATTGAGATGTAAGAGTTCATTCTGTTCCACAATCATTTGACCAACTTCACTTATAATTAATCAGAGAAATAATCTAATCACACTTAGGTTATAACTATCTCAATTAATTGATGTCATTTTTTTTGCTGATCGAAAGATGACATCTGATTCTATGGTTTGGACTTCTCTGCATTCTAGTTGTTTTGAACTTTCTATCTCAAGAACAGCATGAATTTGCAGTGAAAGCTGTCATGCTGGAATCCTTTTGCTGCTCTTTACTCATTTATATCAGCAGGCAGATTTCTATAATGAGATTTACTAACTCTCCAAAGGATATAACCTTCAAATGCTGGAGCTCTTTAGCACAATCTAATCAATATTACCTCATTTATCATCTCCTTGTGAGGCTCCAATTGTAGAAGGGACAAAAATGCATTTGTAACATTTGGAGAAAAAAGTTCTGGGCAGGAAAATCAATACAAAAACTCAGTCATTTGTACTATATTAAAGAGAGATGCTAGAGATGACCAACTGAACCCGTTTGACAGGTAATGCACTTTGTGTCCAAAATGTGGCCACTTTTCCAGTAATATATACATATGTAGTTCTTTTGGCTGTTGCCTTTTCTACAGATTGTATGACAGTTTTGGGTCACCAGGTAGATAAAAACCAAGGAAGAATGTATATTGTTCCCCTTCATAAATAGACATACCTTGCATAAGGCAATTTGCTACATACTTTTTTTCTAGATTTATAAAAAATATATATAGCCGTTTCTATGCAGCGTATTGTGGATGTACTGTAAACATTCAGAAATCCCTACTTCTTAAGGATGTTGCAGGGCTGAAAATATTATCATCCTCATTTAACTGCTCGGGAAACAGAGGTAGGAAGAAGTTAACTGAGTTGCTCAGGATATGACGTGATTGGAATAACAGAGACTTGGTGGGATAACTCACATGACTGGAGTACAGTCATGGATGGTTATAAACTGTTCAGGAAGGACAGGCAGGGCAGAAAAGGTGGGGGAGTAGCACTGTATGTAAGGGAGCAGTATGACTGCTCAGAGCTCCGGTACGAAACTGTGGAAAAACCTGAGTGTCTCTGGATTAAGTTTAGAAGTGTGTGCAACAAGAGTGATGTCATGGTGGGAGTCTGCTATAGACCACCGGACCAGGGGGATGAGGTGGATGAGGCTTTCTTCCGGCAACTCACGGAAGCTACTAGATCGCATGCCCTGATTCTCATGGGTGACTTTAATTTTCCTGATATCTGCTGGGAGAGCAATACAGCGGTGCATAGACAATCCAGGAAGTTTTTGGAAAGCGTAGGGGACAATTTCCTGGTGCAAGTGCTAGGGGAGCCAACTAGGGGGAGCGCTTTTCTTGACCTGCTGCTCACAAACCGGGTAGAATTAGTGGGGGAAGCAAAAGTGGATGGGAATCTGGGAGGCAGTGACCATGAGTTGGTTGAGTTCAGGATCCTGACGCAGGGAAGAAAGGTAAGCAGCAGGATACGGACCCTGGACTTCAGGAAAGCAGACTTTGACTCCCTCAGGGAACAGATGGCCAGGATCCCCTGGGGGACTAACATGAAAGGGAAGGGAGTCCAGGAGAGCTGGCTGTATTTCAAGGAATCCCTGTTGAGGTTACAGGGACAAACCATCCCGATGAGTCGAAAGAATAGTAAATATGGCAGGCGACCAGCTTGGCTTAATGGTGAAATCCTAGCGGATCTTAAACATAAAAAAGAAGCTTACAAGAAGTGGAAGCTTGGACATATGACCAGGGAAGAGTATAAAAATATTGCTCGGGCATGTAGGAAAGATATCAGGAGGGCCAAATCGCACCTGGAGCTGCAGCTAGCAAGAGATGTCAAGAGTAACAAGAAGGGTTTCTTCAGGTATGTTGGCAACAAGAAGAAAGCCAAGGAAAGTGTGGGCCCCTTACTGAATGAGGGAGGCAAGCTAGTGACAGAGGATGTGGAAAAAGCTAATGTACTCAATGCTTTTTTTGCCTCTGTTTTCACTAACAAGGTCAGCTCCCAGACTGCTGTGCTGGGCAACACAAAATGGGGAAGAGATGGCCAGCCCTCTGTAGAGATAGAGGTGGTTAGGGACTATTTAGAAAAGCTGGACGTGCACAAGTCCATGGGGCCGGACGAATTGCATCCGAGAGTGCTGAAGGAATTGGCGGCTGTGATTGCAGAGCCCTTGGCCATTATCTTTGAAAACTCGTGGCGAACGGGGGAAGTCCCGGATGACTGGAAAAAGGCTAATGTAGTGCCCATCTTTAAAAAAGGGAAGAAGGAAGATCCTGGGAACTACAGGCCGGTCAGCCTCACCTCAGTCCCTGGAAAAATCATGGAGCAGGTCCTCAAAGAATCAATCCTGAAGCACTTAGAGGAGAGGAAAGTGATCAGGAACAGTCAGCATGGATTCACCAAGGGAAGGTCATGCCTGACTAATCTAATCGCCTTTTATGATGAGATTACTGGTTCTGTGGATGAAGGGAAAGCAGTGGATGTATTGTTTCTTGACTTTAGCAAAGCTTTTGACACGGTCTCCCACAGCATTCTTGTCAGCAAGTTAAGGAAGTATGGGCTGGATGAATGCACTATAAGGTGGGTAGAAAGCTGGCTAGATTGTCGGGCTCAACGGGTAGTGATCAATGGCTCCATGTCTAGTTGGCAGCCGGTGTCAAGTGGAGTGCCCCAGGGGTCGGTCCTGGGGCCCGTTTTGTTCAATATCTTCATAAATGATCTGGAGGATGGTGTGGATTGCACTCTCAGCAAATTTGCGGATGATACTAAACTGGGAGGAGTGGTAGATACGCTGGAGGGGAGGGATAGGATACAGAAGGACCTAGACAAATTGGAGGATTGGGCCAAAAGAAATCTAATGAGGTTCAATAAGGATAAGTGCAGGGTCCTGCACTTAGGATGGAAGAATCCAATGCACCGCTACAGACTAGGGACCGAATGGCTCGGCAGCAGTTCTGCGGAAAAGGACCTAGGGGTGACAGTGGACGAGAAGCTGGATATGAGTCAGCAGTGTGCCCTTGTTGCCAAGAAGGCCAATGGCATTTTGGGATGTATAAGTAGGGGCATAGCGAGCAGATCGAGGGACGTGATCGTTCCCCTCTATTCGACACTGGTGAGGCCTCATCTGGAGTACTGTGTCCAGTTTTGGGCCCCACACTACAGGAAGGATATGGATAAATTGGAAAGAGTACAACGAAGGGCAACGAAAATGATTAGGGGTCTAGAGCACATGACTTATGAGGAGAGGCTGAGGGAGCTGGGATTGTTTAGTCTGCAGAAGAGAAGAATGAGGGGGGATTTGATAGCTGCTTTCAACTACCTGAAAGGGGGTTTCAAAGAGGATGGCTCTAGACTGTTCTCAATGGTAGCAGATGACAGAACGAGGAGTAATGGTCTCAAGTTGCAATGGGGGAGGTTTAGATTGGATATTAGGAAAAACTTTTTCACTAAGAGGGTGGTGAAACACTGGAATGCGTTACCTAGGGAGGTGGTAGAATCTCCTTCCTTAGAGGTTTTTAAGGTCAGGCTTGACAAAGCCCTAGCTGGGATGATTTAACTGGGACTTGGTCCTGCTTTGAGCAGGGGGTTGGACTAGATGACCTTCTGGGGTCCCTTCCAACCCTGATATTCTATGATTCTATGATTCTATGATTCTATGATAGGATCACAAAGGAAGACTATAGAAGAGCTGAGAATAGGACTGAAGTCTCTTGGCACCAGTTCTTGCCTTAACTACATGACTATTCTTCTCCATAGAATATAAATTGGCTGAGTGTATCTGATTATGGTGGGGGTGGGGAAAAGGTGCTCTCCAGTTCAGTTGTTTGCTTTTGATGGGGTTCCCTACTTGTTGAGGTTATTTTTCAGATGATGGTAATGTGCTAAACTGTCAGCTGAATTACCATTTTTCTTTTTCTCACCCTAAGTTTCAAAACAGATCTTTCAGAAACACTCAACCTGTTTTCTTCTATGATGAACTAAAGTTTAGCTAGGAATTAGGGAAACTTTTGGGAAAGGGGGATCCTATACAGGAAGGATGGGCTCCACCTAAAGCAAAATGGAACCAGGTTGCTGGCACTTAACATTTTAAAAAGGTCATAGAACAGTTTTTAAACTAAGGGCTGGGGGAAAGCCGACAGGTGTGGAGGAGCATGTGGTTTGGACAGAGACATCCCTTAGGGGAGGATCTATTAATGGAGATTCTCTATGTCCTAGTAAGGAGGACAGAATGGAAGACGATAAAATACAGGTAGGATCTGATGAGAAACAGTCAAATGAAAATTACATCATGTAATGGCAGACAGCTAAAAAGTGGCAAGTTTTTAAAGTGCTTGTATACCAATGCTAGAAGTCTAAATAATAAGATGAGTGAACTAGAGTGCCTCGTATTAAATGAGGATATTGATATAATAGGCATCACAGAAGCTTGGTGGAATGAGGATAATCGATGGGACATGGTAATACCAGGGTACAACATATATCTGAAGGACAGAACAGGTTGTTCTGGTGGGGGAGTGGCACTATATGTGAAATAAAGCGTAGGATCAAATGAAGTACAAATCTTAAATGAACCAAACTGTACCATAGAATCTCTATGGGTAGTAATTCCATACTCTAATTATAAGAATATAGCAATAAGGATATATTACCGACCACCTGACCAGGATGGTGACAGTGACTGCAAAATGCTCAGGGAGATTAGAGAGGCTATTAAAATTTTAAAAAAATAATAATAATGGGGGATTACAACTATCCCAATATTGAATGGGTACATGCCACCTCAGGATGGGATGCAGAGATAAAGTTTTGATACCTTAAATGACTGCTTCTTGGAGCAGCTAGTCCTGGAACCCACAACAGGAGAGGCAATTCTTGATCTAGTCCTAAGTGGAGCACAGGATCTGGTCCAAGAGGTGAATATAGCTGGACCGCTTGGTAATAGTGACCATAATATAATTAAATTTAACATCCCTGTGGTGAGGAAAACACCACAGCAGCTCAAAATTGTAGCATTTAATTTCAGAAAGAAAAACTACACAAAAATGAGGAGATTAGTTAAACAGAAATTAAAAGGTACAGTGCCAAAAGGGAAATCCCTGTAAACTACATGGAAACTTTTTAAAGTCACCATAATAGAGGCTCCACTTAAATGTATACCCCAAATTAAAAAAACACAGTAAGAGAACCAAAAAAGAGCCACTGTGCTAAACAACAAAGTAAAAGAAGCAGTGAGAGGGAAAAAAAGCATCTTTTAAAAAGTGGAAGTTAAATCCTAGTGAGGAAAATAGAAAGGAGCATAAACTCTGGCAAACGAAGTATAAAAATATAATTAGGAAGGCCGAAAAAGAAATTGAAGAACAGCTAGCCAAAGACTCAAAAAATAAGAGCAAAAAAATTTAAGTACATCAGAAGCAGGAAGCCTGCTAAACAACCAGTGAGGCCACTGGACGATCGAGATGTTAATGGAGCACTCAGTCATTGTGGAGAACCTAAATGAATTCTTTGCATCAGTCTTCATGGCTGAGGAGATGAGGGAAATTCCCAAACCTGAGCCATTCTTTTTAGGTGACAAATCTGAGGAACTGTCCTCTAATCACATCTCAATCTGGGAGATTTGGAACAAATTGATAAACTAAACAATAATAAGTCACCCAAGAGTTCTGCAATTTCACATTTGAGTTCCTTCAGAACTACTAACTGTAGTCTGTAACCTATCATTTAAATCAGCTTCTGTACCAAATGACTGGAGGATAGCTAATGTGACACCAATTTTTAAAAAGGGCTCCAGAGGTGATCCCAGCAATTACAGGCCGGTAAGCCTGACTTCAGTACTGGACAAACTGGTTGAAATTATAGTAAAGAACAAAATTGTCAGACACATAGATGAACATAATTTGTTGGGGAAGAGTCGACATGGTTTTTGTAAAGGGAAATCATGCCTCACCAACCTACTAGATTTCTTTGAGGGCATCAACAAGCATGTGGAGAAAGGAGATCGAGTAGATATAGTGTACTTAGAGATTCAGAAAGCCTTTGACAAGGTCCCTCACCAAAGGCTCTTAAGCAAAGTAAGCTGTCATGGGATAAGAGGGAAGGTCCTCTCATGGACTGGTAACTGATTAAAAGATGGGAAACAAAGGGTAGGAATAAATGGTTAGTTTTCAGAATGGAGAGAGGTAAATAGTGGTGATCTCCTGGGGTCTGTACTGAGACCAGTCCTTTTCAACATATTCATAAATGATCTGGAAAAAGGGGTGAAGGGTGAGGTGGCAAAATTTTCAGATGATACAAAACTACTCAAATAGTTAAGTCCCAGGCAGACTGCGAAGAGCTACAAAAGGATCTCTCAGAACTTGGTGACTGGGCAACAAAATGGCAGATGAAATTCAGTGTTGATAAATGCAAAGTAATACACATTGGAAAACATAATCCCAACTATACATATAAAATGATGGGGTCTAAATTAGCTGTTATCTCTCAAGAAAGAGATCTTGGAATCACTGTGGACAGTTCTCTGAAAACATCCACTCAATGTGCAGCAGCAGTCAAAAAAGCGAACCGAATGTTGGGAATCATTAAGAAAGGGATAGATAATAAGGCACAAAATATCATATGGTCATACATAAATCCATGGTACACCCACATCTTGATTATGCATGCAGATGTGGTTTCCCTATCTCAAAAAAAGATATATTGCAATTGGAAAAGGTTCAGAGAAGGGCAACAAAATGATTAGGGTTATGGAACAGCTTCTGTATGAGGAGAGATTAAAAAGCCTTGGACTTTTCAGCTTGTAAAAGAGTCAACGAAGGGGGGATATGATAGATGTCTATAAAATCATGACTGGTGTGGAGAAAATAAATAAGGAAGGCTATTTACTTCTTCTCGTAACACAAAAACTACGGGGGTCACCAAATGAAATTAATAGGCAGCAGGTTTAAAACAACCACAGTGAAGTATTTTTTCAAACAACACACACTCAACCTGTGGAACTCTTTGCCAGAGGATGTTGTGAAGTTCAAGACTATAACAGGGTTAAAAAAAGAACTAGATAAATTCAAGGAGGATAGGTCCATCAATGACTGTTGGCCAGGATGGGCAGGGATGGTGTCCCTAGCCTCTGTTTGCCAAAAGCTTGTAATGAGTGACAGGGAATGGATCATTTGATGTTTACCTGTTCTGTTCATTCCCTCTGGGGCACCTGGCAATTGACCATTGTCGGAAGACAGGATGCTGGGCAAGATGGACCTTTGGTCTGACCCAGTTTCGCCATTCTTATGTTCTTTGCTAGTGAAAGGCCATGCTTCTCCTCTGTTAGGAAACTGGGGTCACACTAACAGTGTGTGCTTAGTGAGTTCCTCAGTGTCACTCTCCTAAACCAGAATGCTGTATTCTAATAATAATTAGTGGTGATGGTAAATAGTACTTCACACTTACACAATGTCTTCCACAAAGCACTTTAAAAACATTAATGAATCGGATCTTGCAACTTTCCTATGAAGACAGTAAGCATGGTATTCCCAGTCTACAGCAGGAGAAACTGAGGCATAGAGAGGTTTAATAAAAATGCATATTGAATAAAAGACTTTATTTGTGTAGTTAATACCTCTCTCAAAGTTATCAGTGGTATTAGATGCTAGGGGATACAATATATTTGAAGATTAGGCAAAGAATGCTATTCAGCATTATGTTTTTTCTTAGTAACGTTTGATATGATTTGTTCTCCCCTTTCAGAAAGTAAATAAACAAATTTTCTAACTTAACACTATTAAAGATTTCAGAGTATGCTCCTTAAATAAAACTACACATTCCTCCTATACAGAACACTGAAAAGGGGAATTTTTTCCTGCTGTCCACATCTTGAATAGCAAACTATTCAGTGACTTAAACATAAAGGAAGGTACACTTTCTAGATCTGGAGAAATACAGCCACCATAAATATTCATAAATATTGTCTTGCATGTTTTAATGAATTTGCTTTAGCTATGCTCTTGCTCTGCCTGCATTTTCTTTTAACATTAGCTTGATGGAGGTTTATGAGCACACAAGTTTGTGAAGACTTAACTTCTTAGATGCATCCACAAAGATGCACAGGTAACTGAAATTTAGATTCAGACACAAATATTTGCACCACACGTGGTTGTGTACGTGTGAAATAAAAAACAAAAACAAGTAACACTGTGACTTTCCTGGCTGGTCACAACTAACCAAGGCTCTGATCCTGCAAGGATACTTACTTGGAGTCAGGGGTCCTGGAACAATTGGAATAGTGTGGGTGCTGAGAGCCATTGAACCAAATTGTAAATCTTGTATATAATGGAAACCACTTCAAGCCAGCCCTCACATGCCCAGTTCCAGCACTTTTGCTTGGCGTTATGATGAAATGAGAGTATTGACTCTATTTTTAAAGAGTTAGACACATTTGTTACACATGGCCATACTCAGCTACACTTATATTTAATACTTATTACATATGTGCGTTTGTGAGTATATACTTATATTTTAGTTTTTAAGTGTGTTAGATGGGTTAGAGAAGAAATAGACATAGTTTCTTCTAAAAGAGCTTACTGTCTAATGTTATATGGTGTGTCTTTCTCTAATTTGTTTACACTTCCTGATGCCTCATGGAACATTTTTGAATGTTCAGCATTATGGCTATTGAATATTTAGCCCTTGAATATTTCATGCTACTTAAAACTGAGCAGAAGTGGAATGACACACGACAATCCACATTTTGTGTGCAGATTTCTAGGGATACTGCTGTGCTTCAGAGTCACTCATGGCCTACTGCTCTTGCAATCTTGTTTTATGTGGGTTACCTGTTGATTTTTATACAATGGAATGTGCTGTTCCATTAAATAATGAATAGCTGTTATGAACTGCCAGTATCGTCATTACTTGTATCACCATGTTTTGTTAATTTTATACAACTATTTACCCTGCCATTCATTTTAAAAATAAGTAATTACTAAGTGTCAGGTTTCAGAGTAGCAGCCGTGTTCATCTGTATTCGCAAAAAGAAAAGGAATACCTGTGGCACCTTAGAGACTAACAAATTTATTTGAGTGTAAGCTTTCATGAGCTACAGCTCACTTCATCGGATGCATTCAGTGGAAAATACAGTGGGGAGATTTATATACACAGATAACATCAAAGAATGGGTGGTGTTATACACACTGTAAGGAGAGTGACCAGCGGGGTGGGGGAGAAAGAAAACCTTTTGTAGTTTTCTTCTTCCTCTGCCCCCCGCCCTCCTCTGGTAATAGCTCATCTTAAGTAACACCCATTGTTTCATGTTCTCTGTGTATATCAATCTCCCCACTGTATTTTCCACTGAATGCATCCGATGAAGTGAGCTGTAGCTCACGAAAGCTTATGCTCAAATAAATTTGTTAGTCTCTAAGGTGCCACAAGTACTCCTTTTCTTTTTAAGTAATTATTAAAGCATCTGATACATCATATGGTGCATATGCTGATAAACAAGATACCCATTTTAAAGATACAGACCAAAATGACATTCCATATAAGCTATTAGACTTTTCAGGGTGCTTTTAAATGATACTGTGTGGAACTAAATACTACCCCCACCTCCTCCTACACACAAACACACACACACACTTTATACAGGATTTAATGACCTTTACAAAAATATTAGTTTCTTCTAAAGCAAATATTTGTCTTTGCATTGAGGGTTTTTTTCCCTTTAAAACATACTATATTTATTAAAGTTTCTGTAAACAAACAACATACTTTGACCTGTGTTGCAGAATCAGGCCCTAACTAGCAAGCACATTATTGTTGCTATGAGTAGTCCCATTGAAGTTCATGAGGCAAGAAACAATTATGTATAATTACCATACTGATGACAGTGTATCCTGCATTTAGAGCTCCTCCAAAGATTTCATGTATCCTTTGAGGTTGGTATATTCCTTTAGGTTACATCCTATACTATTTATAAGGGACTCATGAGCATCGAATTCTGTGGTACAGGTATTATTTGATCCATTGTCATTCAGTTCCACATGCTCCTACAGTGCCACTTGGTCATTGACGCCACAATCCAGTTTTAATTGTATCAAAAAGCTGCTAAGAGATCTAGCATGACCAAAATTGCAAATTGATTCTAGTAGAAAACTATCAAGAGATCATTCATCTGACAAGCATGATTGCAATCCAGAGGAAGGATAGGAACCTACCTAGCATGTCATTTGTGTGTCTAGGTGAAAGTGAAAATGAATATCCATCATCCATTTAATCATCCTTCTGAAAAATGAGAGTAGGCTATAAGCACTCCAGTATCAATAGGTGGTTTATTGAGAAGGGGCAAACCTCTACAAGTTTAAGGACACTCATCCATTTCCTAATGCTAAATGGCTCATTGATGATGATACCATAGTCACAGTTTGATTTAAGCAAACAAGATGGATAAGGGTTGGAGACTAGTGGAGGAGTCTCTGAAAGCCCTTGGACATTCTTTTTCAAAAAACCAATCTGAACCCAACAACACAGACTCTTGTCAAGGTTTTTATATACATCCATCCTTGATGTATCTGAGCACTTAGGATCCATGGGATTTAAATCTCTTGAAGTCACGAGCTCCAAGAAAAAAGCCTGGAATCTTTGTGGAGAATGCAAGAAATTTATCACAGCAGTCAGTTGAAGAAACTGTCAATGTGGTGAAGCAGTCTAAGTTAATTAGATTCTACACAACCCAAAAGAGTTTATTTGTTACTGCCTGTCAAACTAAGTAAAGTAATAGAGTCAAAGAGCACTGAGTTTTCCTGTCTTCTGTTACAATGACAAGACCAAGATTAGCAATTATACAGCTAATAAGAACTAACTTTGTAGCAGTTGGAACCATCTGTGAATCCCTAGTTATCCGTTAAAAACAGTCATTCAGAGGTCAAAAGAAAGGAAAGAGCAGGTAATCTTTTCTGGCTCAGAGTCATGCAAACAATGTCAAAACAGCTGAATTAGATGGTAAAGCTTCTTTTTACTGCCCGATGTTCTTTATATATAATCTCAAAGTTTTTCTGATTTGTTTCCTTGCATTACTGTCTGACTGCAGTGCAGAATGCTGACTCGGGGAAATAAATGGTACAATCCAGGACAACTATTTTCAAGTGATATGTTCAGGTTATACACCCCAAAATGTGAATTGGGTGTGCAAATATTGTCAGGATTCTCCATTAGTTGCTATTTTTTTTGTTTCATGGATACCCCATCTGTCTCATTCTAGCAAAGTGCTAACAAGTGTATCGAGAGGGAAAAAATATTGTTAAAGTGAATAAATATAATCAGAGCAAAGAGTTAAGCTGAAAATGTTCAGACTTATTCAAATGAGCACTGAATGTTTTGCCTCTTTCACCAATGGTTGCTGACAAAGATTTTTTTGTTCATAGATTTCAGTAACCGTTATAATGAGAGTGTCATGTCTATTGGTTGTAAATTCCACTTGTACATTCGTGTATAATACTCATATTAGTTTTTTATATACTTATAAGTGTCTAGTGTCCCATTTTCAGGTGCTAAGCAGTGTCCACTTCATTTAATTTCTATCCAAAAAGACATTTATTGTCATTTAGTTATTCATGACTACAAGTGATAGACAGAATTTTGCACCTTATAAAGGAAATGTTGGACTGACAATTTAAAAGTGGACAATGTATGGTCATAACAAATGCTAAGGGACCAAATGAAAAGATTGCTTGACTTACAAGTTTAAGCAGCTAGTGTTAGTGATATTCTCTATGGAAGAATTAGAACACTTCGTATGCATATTTTAAAAATTAACTATAGACAATGCACCCTTACAGAAGTCATGACCTAATCAGTACATACTATAAAAATAAAATAAATAAATAAATGTAAAACAAAGCAACCAACTGCCTATTGCAGTTAGACGCAAAGAATGAAATAAATATACAATAGTTCTATTAATTATTAAAAGCCTAGAGACCGTAAACAATTATTTGGTCTTAAATTGTACAAAATGGTTTAATTATTGTTCAAAAACTTCCTTAACTCTAGTGCGTGTGTATGTATTTTGCTTAGTCAAGTTATTTTATCAGATAAATCCGTACCTTTCTTGTCCTAGAGTGTAGAGATTTAGAGTTTGAAAATCTTTTAAATTTAGAGAATGTTTTGAATAAGATCTCTAATGTTCCTTCATTTCCCTTTTTAAATAAAAAAGCAGTATTTCCATGTGATTGACTTGTCTGGTTAAATCATCTACTATTTATAATTAATTTTTTTTCCCTCTATGGACAGTGCCATTAGCACACAGAACCTCTTCCTACCAGCACCACCTCTGAACACCATCTAACTATATATTATTGTAAGTGGCTTACAGTAAATATCCAAACATGAACCTATCTTTCAATTAACCTACAAAAAAATCCTTCTTATGTCATAATAAGTGCAGTAATATGTAGAATTTTAATAATGTATTTGAAGTTTTATCCTATATAATGTTAAACTATCAATTAAAATAAGACTACCATCAACTTGCTTGATATTTGTAGATCAAATATCTTGTGAAATTAATTTCATGTTCTTATGCTGAGTGTAAGGTCTTTCAAAAATGAGCTCTGGAATATAACAATTGGCCCTCATCATTCTAAACTAAAGAACTTTCCAACATATCTGTTATGATTACAGGGTGAACTGTGCTTTAGACCATTTTTAATCCCGCTGAAGTGCCATGTTAACCCAATAGGTCCAACAGTTTGTCATCTGCAAACACTCTTCCTCTGGGAAACTGAGAAACAAAACCAGCTTCTTCAAAACCAAGTTCTATTTATTTGCCTAAAGATACAGAGCAAATGGGTAAAAATAATAAAGGCCTACAAGCTCATATTAAAGGTACCAGATGCCTTTTCTGCTCTCAAACAGAATATGTGTCAAGGTGTGTAACATGGAAGGTAAACTATAAGTTCAGTTATGTTGTGCATAAGCAATATTTTGGGGGATAATATTATATTAAGTTTAAGTATCATTGTATGCAACTCTGGGGGTAAGGTTATCACAGCTTGTCCAGGAATCAAAAGTGTTTGAGGTCCTTAATGCAAAATGACCTAGAGAGAAGGACCACCACTTGTGGAGGCTTGCAGATACTAGTTCAAAGTGGATTGTCCAGAGACCATCAAAGAGAGAAATAACTTCTGGATAAAAAGCTGGGTTAACACTGACTCAGGACTTTTTCTGATCTAGCAAATGGACAGGATGTCCTGTCCAAGGGACCCAACCCTTAGGGAAGGGTTGGAAAGACTTTGGCCTTCTATGGCCCCATAAGACTGATGGGGCAAAAAGACAGTTTTAATCCAAAAACAGCTTTCCCTGTCTCTAAATAAAATTGTTTAGCTTCATATAATTAAATATTGTAGGCAAGATCAGTGTGAATTATTTACTGAGACAAGGTTTTCAAAACTCATACTCAACTGGTTCACATAGCAAAACTGTCACAGTGTTTGCAGGTCCTTTAGGCTTCTCAGTCATAACAGCTCTTGATATATGGCATGGACGCTTGGCAGTTAATCCCAGCTGTGTTTCAGAACTGCATCTGTCAGTGCCTCCTAGACCTAATACTAATTAGGGAAAGAGCAGACCTTCCTACCTACATTTGGTGTAACTGGGTACAGACGATCCCCTTTTAAAGGGGATCTGGAGGACTTTTTGGGATCCTGATGACGACAAAAACATTTTCAAACTATCTAGCTATGTTAGAGTTTCTGCAGCATCTGTAATGGTACTATCTGTAGCTAGGATAGGGAACTCTGGAAATATGGTTTTGTTCATGTTTAAAGATTGTTTAGCTGCATTAAGGAGTACATAATCAAATTTTCTCCTAGGGTTTGTGAGGTTTATTTCAAGAAAACTGAAAATAGACTCAGAACCTTGGCGAGACTTTTTTTGTCTCTCTTGGGACCTTTGCTGAGTGTCTATCTAAGGACATGGATCCTGGCCTGACACAATAATTCTGTATAGGTCACATTTAAAACTACCCGGGGTATATCAAAACTTGACTCAGAAATACAGCATTTAAGCTCCAATGTTAACTTCTTTCCCTGCTGAAAACTGAATGATTGTCTTGGAGAGAAATAACTCATTTAATAAAAAGTAGAAAAATGAACTAGAAGTAAAATACTACAGAGATAGATACAAAAGGGGGGAAAAGTGAAGTGGAAAAAAAGAAAAGGGGAAGGGTAGAAAAATACAAACCAAGGCAAATATAAATTTTTTATATTAGTTCATTGGAAATAAATTTAATTCTATAATTGTGATGGGTTAACCTAAATGTTTCATTCATGGGGTGTGTTTTTTTGTTTGTTTTTTTTTTTTTTTTTTTTGTATCTTGCATCTCTCATATGCAGAAAAGTACTTTGGGGAGCACCATAAAAATGTGTGTGAGGTTCTGACCTTTCTTTTGGGTTTAGTGTGCCTTGTCAAAAACATAAGGCTGTCTTCATTTTTGGACTAACAGCAAAATTTTTAATCTAAAAGAGCAAATATTTTCTGGAAGAATATGTTCACCCATCCACTTCAATTCATGGCTTTAATCATACCCAGGAAACTGAATGAAAATAATCAGGTGTCTCCAGCTTCTACTGCTCACATGAAGCTATTTTCTGGTAGCTCTAATCATGCATTGGAAAAGTACATGCATTTGTGATTTAAAAGAAAATCATATGGGACCGCTAGACTAAGTAAGTGGCTTCTGTGTTTGGAAAACATGGCTGTTGCTTTTTTTTGTATTAATTTCTGACTACCTCTCCAAAATGTGGGGATGGCAGAGACCTTGATACCTGGAGAAGTACCAAATTTGAGTCCAATGTAATAAAATAATAACTTCTCCGCTTATATTCCGAACATTACCATGAAAACCTTAGATGATTTCTCATCTCTTTATCATTCTTGTAATGTAGCCCACCTTGATTGTTAGATTTTTACCAGCAGTAACTTTAGACACATTGGAAAATATTCTTTTTAGCTGATTCCTGTGGGGCCTATTAACTTTAGTGAGGCTTGCAGCATGGAAGTCAGCCCATATTTTGGACTATTTTTATTAATGAGTTTCTTCTGCTCAATTCCTCAAAGAAAAAAGTTACCTTTTTTTATTTTCCTTTGTGCATGTGAACGTGCACTTTCTCTGTCTCCCTGCCTTTTTCTCCTTCTCTGTCTCTCTCATCATACAATAGTTCTGAGGACAAACAGAACCAGATGGTGCTTTATATTGTTAAAGAACTGTAGGGAATAAAGTTAGGGCTTACTTTTCACAGTCTGTTCCAGGCACCATGGTTATTCCTTTCTGATACATGTCAAGGCTGAGTGTAAAGATCTCAAAGAAATGTACTGCAGTTCCATTAAGTATACATATCTAACCAAAGAAGACCAGACCTAACAGTTTAAACTATTTGAAAATAAAATTCTTATTAATAACATAGCTGACAAATTCAGATCCCCCTTCCCCCCAATTTTCCGGTGAATTCGTATTTTGAAATACAATGGTATCTTTGCCTATTTGCAATTTCATTTAATAATAATAATAGTCAATACCTGGTATGTGTCTGGAATATTTATGAGCAATATTTAATTCAAATTATATTTGATATTGGATCAACAGTACATGTGTTTATATATGCGCAATATCTTTAAATATGGCAATTCCACAGAATCATTTGTTAGTGTTCTGCAACGTGCTTCTCTTTGCGAATGCCAGCATAGCCAGAAATTTGAAGTGGCCTTTACTTTTGGTTTGGTTTTAGGTTTGAGTTTTACAATCCCTATTTTTGGTTGCCTATTGCTTTTGGTTACACCTTCTCTCACTTTCATAGCTTTTTCTGCTTCTCTCTGAATAAGGACTTCATCTTTTTCAGTGTAGTTTTTGGCATTCTAATCCTGATCTCAAGTCTGTCAGAATTCTGATCTTGATTCATAGAAGATTAGGGTTGGAAGAAACCTCAGGAGATTATCTAGTCCTACCCCCTGCTCAAAGCAGGACCAATACCAATTAAATCATCCCAGCCAGGGCATTGTCAAGCTGGGCCTTAAAAATCTCTAAGGATGGATATTCCTCCACCTCCGTAGGTAACCCATTCCAGTGCTTCACCAGTCTCCTAGTGAAATAGTGTTTCCTAATATCCAACCTAGACCTCCCACACTGCAACTTGAGACCATTGCTCCTTGTTCTGTCATTTGCCACCCTGAGAACAGCCAAGCTCCATCATCTTTTTGGAACCCCCCTTCAGGTAGTTGAAGGCTGCTATCAAATTCCCCCCTTACTCTTCTGCAGACTAAACAAGCCCAGTTCCCTTAGCCTCTTCTCATAAGTCATGTGCCCAGCCCCCTGATCATTTTTGTTGCCCTCCACTGGACTCTCTCCAATTTGCCATATCCTTTCTGTAGTAGAGGTCCCAAAACTGGACACAATACTCCAGATATGGCCTCACCAGTGCTGAATAGAGAGGAATAATCACTTCCCTTGATCTGCTGGCAATGCTTCTACTAATGCAGCCAAGTATGCTGTTAGCCTTCTTGGCAACAAGGGCACGCTGCTGACTCATACCCAGCTTCTCATCCACTGTAATCCCCAGATCCTTTTCTGCAGAACTGCTGCTTAGCTAGTCAGTCCCCAGCCTGTAGCGGTGCATGGGATTCTTCCGTCCTAAGTGCAGGACTCTGCACTTGTCCTTGTTGGACCTCATCAGATTTCTTTTGGCCCAATCCTCCAATTTGTCTAGGTCACTCTGGACCCTATCCCTACCCTCCAGCGTATCTACCACTTCCCCAAGACATTCTCTAAAACTAAACTTTTATATGGGGCCAACCACAGAATTTTTTCTCCCCCCTCCATGTCTTGGTTTGAATTCTTTTTGCTATAAAAATAGCAGAATAAACATACATTAATTGTTGATACTGGGAGTTCCTTCAGACTCGATGCAACAGGAAATTAATAATAGTCCCATTCAAATCAGTGGAAAAACTCAAAAATACTCCCTCATTCTTATAGCCACTAAATAAGATCAAATTAGATTAGAAAAATTAAACCCCCCTTCAAACTTTCAACCATTTATATGACCCTATATTTTAATGTTAGGGGCATACTGGAGAGTCAATATCCTTTCTGGTTTTCACTCCTTACTACAAACAGAAGTTTCAGAAATTTCACAAGCAAATTCTTGCAAAAATTCCAGCCAAAATATTACTCTCTTCTGTTTGAAGAAGCTTCTGGATACTGAATGAACTGAACATAAAACTGTGAACCACTTGAAAATCATTGATGACCAGTCTACATCTACATCTGAAGCTGTTTGTCCCTAGGATCCCTTCATTGCTGCTCAAAATACTAGCTGGGGGAGAGAGCTATTTAGAGTTGTTACATGAAGTTTTTCCTTCCTCCTGCTAACCTGAACTTGGAACCTTCCATGACAGTGCAATATACTGACACTAGCCTCATGATCCTATCCAATTGATGTCCATATGTCCTTGAAGTTCATTTGCTACCTCCCAAATTAATTCCATTTATCCCCCTTTGAAAGCAGCTTTTAACAATTCATTCCAGATTGAGTGCGTAGTAACTATATTTAATTTGAAGACTTCAAAATGTTTAAACAGCTGTTGACAATTATTTTCTTACATACAGTAAAACAAAGATTTTCAGCTATACAAGGTAAGGGAATACAGCAGAGTTGAGACAGTGATTGCCGTAACGATGCACATTATGAAAATTAGTGATTTTTTGTTTGTTTCAGTTTATCCTATTTAATCCCCCCCTTTTTGGTTCACTGAATGTAATTCAGATAATGTCATTCCATTTATCACAATTATTTTGTTTTCGTCAACCCTCTAGAGCTAGTTTTACTGTGTCTTCTGCAATATAATTTTTTAATAATTGGGTTATTGAATGGCTATAACAGATGTCAAGAGTGAAGTAATAGATATAGTCAGAGTAATTTCATGCTTTTCAAATGAGATTAGATTATATTTAGGCTAGGTCACAAATGATTCTATGACTTCACCAGTTTTAATTAATTTTAATATCTAAAAAGCAAGAAAATAGCATTGCTAGATTGTCATGCCTTAATAACAATTTTGGTTGTTGTTTTACCAGTCAGCTAATAATGTTTTCTCTGTAAAAGTCTTAACTTGATCAAAGAGGACTTGACACATTTACTTTTCAGTGTCTTCAAAATGTGTTTCTCTAATATACTAGAGTGACCTTGAGAGCTATGAAAAGATGATCTGATAGCAAAAGACTAATTCCTTTACCAACCTGCCAACCGTTTTTATTTGTGAGAAATCTTGTGTGAGAGAATCCATCAGTTCTCTTTGGTGAGACAAATGCATATGCAGTTTTGGGTAGCTTTCTCTGTTCACTATTCCTTTTCAGTTTACAATAGTGACCCATTTCTTCCTCTAGTACTTAAATTCCATATGTTTCCATAGAATATGTATACCATTAAGTTTAAAAATGTGTTGGTTTTGTTCAAAATATTAACTTCATTACTCATATAATTTGTGGATGACTCTGCCAGGCTCTTCATATATTGTGTGTGTGAGAGAAAGTTTTATATAAAGTTTCTTATAATGTATCTTAAATAAGTGTGTCATACTAAAGTAAATCTCATGCCTATAAGGTAGGTAGGTAAGAAACAACCTTACAGTAGGTTTGAACTCTGTTTAGAAATTATTTTAAACACTGGCCCTATCTGTACTGGCAGGCCAAACCATAGTGAAACCTGTTATGGACTTTTATAAAATAGTTTAGCTAACACAATTAAAAGGGCATTGTAGATGGATCCTTTAGTATAGGTTCAGAAGGAGGCTGAGAATTTAGAAGCTCAATTACTGTATCAGGTTTTGTG
The DNA here is from genome assembly GCF_009764565.3 of Dermochelys coriacea. Classification (NCBI taxonomy): domain Eukaryota; kingdom Metazoa; phylum Chordata; order Testudines; family Dermochelyidae; genus Dermochelys; species Dermochelys coriacea. Next base: position 37,986,958 of record NC_050070.1, on the reverse strand, counting down.
AAGTGCTCATCCCTTGGGAGAGAGAAGGTATGTATTTTTTGTGGTGGGAATTGAGTTTCTGCTGGGGCAATAACTAGCTGTGGCAGTTTGTCAACTCTTGCTGGTTAAGATGTTGCTTTCTGCCAGGACCCAAATGATAGAAATAGAAAGAATTCACAATAGTAAAAGAAGAAATAAAGGTTTATTGTGAAAGGTTTTGATAAGTTCACTACCAACCTAGAACTTTGTGAGATTTAGTGTTACATTAGCACCTCTCTCCCAGTTCACTGTTACCAGCTTAAGAGGATAACCTTGAGTTAAAATATAACAGCTGACTCACAATATAATTTCAACTGGAAGGCATCTCTTTTGGAATTTATAGATAGCTCCTCTGCATCATGAGAAGATAGATTTTATTATTTCTGACTGTTCCTGATAGGTGTCATGTCTCTAGCAGTGATGAGTCCATAACTTTCCTTATCAGCTTGTTAATTATCGTTAATTATCGTTAATTATGGTTTTTATAATTTTTTTCCTAGTATTGATGTTAATTTTACACTACTGCGTCTTGAAAGATTGATACTTATTCTGTCATCATGGACTAATGAGATTAATCAGTCCTGATTCTCTTTATAACATTCCTTTACTTACTTGGAGAGTTTACAACTCTCTTCATCAATTTTCTTTCTGTAGATTGTGCACCTGTTGTTGTATCAAGGAATATAAAAAGAGCACAGTGGGGCAACTTGTTTCTTCTTTCACCAGCATTCCTTTTTTTACATTTCATTTCAAAAGTAGAATTTCACCTGATAGCATAGTAAGAGACCCCTGCATCCCATAAGAAGCCTGACCAAAATTCTTCAGCAAGTAGCCTGGATTCTGTTGTACCCTGGTGCAGCAGGCTAGAAATTCTGTATCCGCTTCAGTTAAATCAAAAAGTAGAGGTTTGAAGGAATTAAATAGAGCAATAATACAATAGTTTAATATACTTTGGTTTACTTAATTTGATATTAAACTTATTTTTGCTGTCCTTAAAATTTTCCATCTACAGCAGAATTTTTGTTGAAAATCCGTCACTTCATCCTGAAAGTTGTCAGGAGAAATCTGAAGGTTTTAGCAGCCGGTAAGTGGGTAGTTAGAGCTTTTGGCATCTGGGAACATAGGACAGTGACTTAGAATAATGTACAGCATGTTAGCTGGATGTTTCTATTGGAATGGTTAGAAGTGAAATAATTAATGATGTTGCAGTAGAATGCCCTCATTACATTTCAAAGTCAACACCCCACTGATATAAAGTGTGCAGTTGTTCCTCCTTTTCAAGCTATTGTTTCAGAGGTTGAGGCACCGGTGCATTGATTTGAACTTAGTTCACAATTGGAAGGTTTTCTTCATAACCATAATGGATAGAGGTTTTTTAATAATGCCCTAGATTCTGGAGCATAGTACTTCAGCAAAAGGTGGATTCTGTGACTGCTGTATTAGCATTGAATGTGGGGGATTGCATAGAAGAGAGATTATATATTCATACAATAACACAGTATTAAGGAGTTCAAAGAACATACCCAGATATTCACCGCTGACTTAGCTTTAAAATAATTAATCATTTTATTCTCTATGGACAAATACTCCAGTCCTTAAATTGACTCCTGTGGGAATTGTGCTTGAATAAGAACTGTTGGTTTTGATGCTTGTATTTGGTAGCACAGTTTAAATAGCATTAATTATTAAAAAAAATAATATCTTTCAGTAAGCAAAATATTGGAAGTTTCTGATAGCCTTCTGGCTTCACTGAGACTTGATTTAGAGTTCAACTGAAATGGCTTTTTACCGCCCTCTTATCAGGTTTAAAAAGTATATTCTTAAACAAAAACCCAAAATCAAATGCCATAGAGAAAACTTGCAAGTGCTGTTTCTAAGAGTTTAAAATTTAGCAACATACTTAAACGATGGGAACAAGAGTATCTCATTTTTTCCGTAGGGTATCCACTGTATAATAACTTAGCTCTGTACAATAACATAATTATTGTTAAATAACATTTTATTTGTGATACTGCCTGAAGGCCCAATGAAGTTTGTAGCAAGTGCGCTTATGCAATGAATCTACAGCATTCTGTAGATCCCCACAGATAAATGTCAACAGGCAACTGTCCTTAAGACAATTAAAAAAAGGTTTAAGGATTATTGTCCCATCACAGAAAGAAAGAGGAAATGAAGAATGTGGTTTAACTAGGTTCAGCTATATTAACTTAATACTAAACTATCCAGCAATAACTTGTGCACTGTAAGTCAGTGTTCCTTTGTGATCCATACCACGTTGGGGGTGGGCTGGACTCAGCCCTTTCCCATCTTCCTCCAAGCTTTTAACTTAGGATCCCACTACCCTCTCCCTTCTACAAAAATTGAGAGTATGGGGGAAAGTGGATGATATTCACAGTACCAGGCCTGAGGAGCCCCATCCCCTTCCCTCAGTTTCTTTAGGGGATGCTCTCCCATAATCCTGATTCCAAGTCTAGTTTATCAGGGAACCAGAACATGTGTTAAATGAATACCTGCACTGGACATCAGCCACCAGGGGCAATAACATTTCACTTTGATCCTTCTCTTAAGTGGATTCCCAGATTAACAATTCCATCATTTAATGTAGTATAGGAAAATCCCAGATCAGAGAGGTGTACCCCATTCACTGTGATTAACTCAGGTACTGAATATGAAGTTCCATGGTTGATAATCGCCAGCCTTCCCTGCTCATGTACAAATTTAGCCTTTTAGCATCTTAATTTACATAGGTTTTGATCCTGTCCACCTGCAAAGTCTTGCCAGCTCTCTGCAAGCCATCTTGATGCACAATGATCAGTTTAGATGGCAGATCCCTGGTCTCCAAACATCAGCTGATCGTAGAACATGCCCCTCCTTCAATGCTGTCAAGGTTCCTTCTCCACCCTGAACCCTAGGGTACAGATGTGGGGACCTGCATGAAAGACCCCCAAGCCTATTTTTACCAGCTTAGGTTAAAAACTTCCCCAAGGTACAAATTTGCAGTGGCACAGGAGCTAGCAAACAGAGTTGAAAACAGGGGAGTTTGAGTGGGAGTTCTGTTGGAGGAGAAGGTATTTGTACTTGGTTTTGTATTTTTAGTATTTGTGTGTGTGTGTGTAGAGGCTTGTAGGGGCTTTGTGCTGGGAGAGAAGCTGAGCCCTGATTAGTGGGCGGAGCTTTTCTGACTAGGGGTCCTATAAAGGTAGCCAGCCAGTCAGGCAGCAGCGCAGACAGCTGCAGCGGCACAGGAGCTAGCAAACAGAGTGGTAAACAGGGGAGTTTGAAATGTGGTGCTTGTTTTTGCTGTGGGGGGTGGTCTTTTTGGTGTGGCTTGTGTTTCCCAGATTAACAGGACTAAGGTGGGAAAGCTATGACAGATACGGAGGCAGCTGTGGGAGTGACTCCTGTAGTGGAAGACACAATGAGGATGACTGGATGTGGAAGCTGTGGTATGTACATGATACTGGAGGGGGGACCTGGTAAGAGTTTTTTCTGCATGAAATGCCGTCTGATAGAGCTGATGGAGGAAAATATCAGAGGTTTGGAGATGCAGGTGGAAAGTCTGGTTGAGTTTAGGAAGGGGTTTGAGCAGATGATGGAGCAAAGACATGAGGTATCTGAAGGGAAAAGCTCAGACTTATAGATGGAAGCAGGGCTGGGGAATTTTGAGGGGAGACTGGGTGAGGAAAGTGGTCAGTGGAAGCATGTGACTAAAAGAACCAGGCAGAGGAAAAGATGGGCTAGTGAAGGAGAAATAGAGCTTAGGAACAGGTTTGCAGAGTTGGAAAATGAAGAAGGGGCTCAGAAGGTAGTTGCTGAAGGTGGAAGGGCAAGGAAGAAGAGAAGAGAGGCTAGTCCTATAGGAAAAGGGGAAGAGTCAAGGGAGACTACACCAAATATGAGCCCCAGGGGGATACAGGATGGGTTGAAGAGGATTATAAGGGAAAATAGGAATGGAAAGAACTTGCAGCCAGAGGGAACAGGGGAGAGACTGGAGAATAGCATCGTCACCAGGAAAAGGCAGGTCTATGTCATAGGGGACTCTTGATTGAGAAGAATAGACAGGACTGTAACCGGAGCAGATCCAGAGAATAGAAGGGTGTGCTGTGTTCTGGGTGCTAAGATACGGGATGTAGACCTGAGGTTGAAAAGGATCCTAAAGGGAGCGGGAAAGAATCCCCTAATTATCCTTCATGTGGGAACAAATGATACGGCTAGATTCTCACTGGAAAATATTAAGGGAGATTATGCTAGGCTGGGGAAGACGCTTAAGGAAATTGACGCTCAGGTGATCTTTAGTGGGATCCTGCCTGTTCCTAGATAAGGGCAACAAAGGTGTGACAAGATTATGACTGTCAACAGATGGCTTAGGCAGTGGTGCTACAAGGAGGGCTTTGGGATGTATGGCCACTGGGAGGCATTCATGGACAGAGGGCAGTTCTCTCGGGATGGACTTCATCTGAGTAGGGAAGGAAATATACTTCTAGGATGGAGGCTGGCACAACTGATAAAGAAAGCTTTAAACTAGAAATTATGGGGAGATGGTTGGGAGATGTCCAGGTAAACTCCACGCCAGATTTTAGCACTGAGAAGGAAGAAGATGAAGTAAGAAAGGATACAGCCATGGGTAGGAGAATGTATATAAGGAGCGAGGGCAGTGTGGATACTAGTCTAATGGGTTATACTGGCAGTAGAATGATTGTGCCTAATAGGGTACAAAATGTGAGCGAGGCCAAACAGCAAAAATTAAGATGTTTGTACACCAATGTGAGGAGCCTAGGTAACAAAATGGAGGAACTAGAGCTACTGGTGCAGGAAGTGAAACCAGATATTATAGGGATAACAGAAACATGGTGGAATAGTAGTCATGACTGGACTACAGGTATTGAAGGGTATGTGCTGTTTAGAAAAGACAGAAATAAAGGTAAAGGTGGCGGAGTAGCATTGTATATCAATGATGAGATAGAATGTAAAGAAATAAGAAGCGATGCAATGGATAAGACAGAGTCCATCTGGGCAAAAACTACACTGGGGAAGATAACTAGTAGAGCCTCTCCTACGATAGTGCTTGGGGTGTGCTATAGACCTCCGGGATCTAATTTGGATATGGATAGAGCCCTTTTTAATGTTTTTAATAAAGTAAATACTAATGGAAACTGCATGATCATGGGAGACTTTAACTTCCCAGATATAGACTGGAGGACCAGTGCTAGTAATAATAATAGGGCTCAGATTTTTCTAGATGCAATAGCTGATGGATTCCTTCATCAAGTAGTTGCTGAACCGACTAGAGGGGATGCCATTTTAGATTTAATTTTGGTGAGTAGCGAGGACCTCATAGAAGAAATGGTTGTAGGGGATAATCTTGGCGCAAGTGATCGTGAACTCATTCAGTTGAAACTGAACGGAAGGATTAACAAAAATAAATTTGCAATTAGAGTTTTTGATTTCCAAAGGGCTGACTTTCAAAAATTAAGGAAATTAGTTAGGGAAGTGGATTGGATTGAAGAATTTATGGATCTAAAGGTAGAGGAGGCCTGGGATTACTTTAAATCAAAGCTACAGAAGCTATCGGAGGCCTGTATCCCAAGAAAGGGAAAAAAATTCATAGGCAGGAGTTGTAAACCAAGCTGGATGAGCAAGCATCTTAGAGAGGTGAGTAAGAAGAAGCAGAAAGCATACAGGGAGTGGAAGATGGGAGGGATAAGCTACCTTATTGAGGTCAGAACATGTAAGGATAAAGTGAGACAGGCTAAAAGTCGAGTCGAGTTGGACCTTGCAAATGGAATTAAAACCAATAGTAAAAGGTTCTGTAGCCATATAAATAAGAAGAAAACTAAGAAAGAAGAAGTGGGACCGCTAAACGCTGAGGATGGAGTGGAGGTTAAAGATAATCTAGGCATGGCCCAATATTTAAGGAAATACTTTGCCTCAGTCTTAAATAAGGCTAAAGAGGATCTTAGGGATAATGGTAGCATGACAAATGGGAATGAGGATATAGAGGTAGATATTACCATATCTGAGGTAGAAGCAAAACTGAAACAGCTTAATGGGACTAAATCGGGGGGCCCAGATAATCTTCATCCAAGAATATTAAAGGAATTGGCACCTGAATTTGCAAGCCCATTAGCAAGAATTTTTAATGAATCTGTAAACTCAGGAGTTGTACCGAATGATTGGAGAATTGCTAATATAGTTCCTATTTTTAAGAAAGGAAAAAAAAGTGATCCGGATAACTACAGGCCAGTTACTTTGACATCTGTAGTATGCAAGGTCCTGGAAAAAAATTTGAAGGAGAAATTAGTTAAGGACATCGAAGTCAATGGTAAGTGGGACAAAATACAACATGGTTTTACAAAAGGTAGATCGTGCCAAACCAACCTGATCTCCTTTTTTGAAAATAACAGATTTTTTAGATAAAGGAACTGCAGTGGATCTAATTTACTTAGATTTCAGTAAGGCGTTTGATACTGTGCCACATGGGGAATTATTAGTTAAATTGGAGAAGATGGGGATCAATATGAACATCAAAAGGTGGATAAGGAATTGGTTAAAGGGGAGACTGCAATGGGTCCTACTGAAAGGCGAACTGTCAGGCTGGAGGGAGGTTACCAGTGGAGTTCCTCAGGGATTGGTTTTGGGACCAATCTTATTTAATCTTTTTATTACTGACCATGGCACAAAAAGTGGGAGTGTGCTAATAAAGTTTGCAGATGATACAAAACTGGAAGGTATTGCCAATTCGGAGAAGGATCAGGGATATTATACAGGAGGATCTGGATGACCTTGTAAAGTGGAGTAATAGTAATGAAATTTAATAGTGAGAAGTGTAAGGTTATGCATTTAGGGATTAATAACAAGAATTTTAGCTATAAGTTGGGGATGCATCAATTAGAAGTAACGGAAGAGGAGAAGGACCTTGGAGTATTGGTTGATCATAGGATGACTATGAGCTGCCAATGTGATATGGCTGTGGAAAAAGCTAATGCGGTTTTGGGATGCATCAGGAGAGGCATTTCCAGTAGGGATAAGGAGGTTTTAGTACCATTATACAAGGCACTGGTGAGACCTCACCTAGAATACTGTGTGCAGTTCTGGTCTCCCATGTTTAAAAAGGATGAATTCAAACTGGAGCAGGTACAGAGAAGGGCTACTAGGGTGATCCGAAGAATGGAAAACTTGTCTTATGAAAGGAGACTTAAGGAGCTTGGCTTGTTTAGCCTAATTAAAAGAAGGTTGAGGGGAGATATGATTGCTCTCTATAAATATATCAGAGGGATAAATACAGAAGAGGGAGAGGAATTATTTAAGCTCACTATCAATGTGGATACAAGAACAAATGGGTATAAACTGGCCACCAGGAAGTTCAGGCTTGAAATTAGACAAAGGTTTCTAACCATCAGAGGAGTGAAGTTTTGGAATAGCCTTCCAAGGGAAGCAGTGGGGGCAAAAGATCTATCTGGCTTTAAGATTCTACTGGATAAGTTTATGGAGGAGATGTTATGATGGGATAATGTGATTTTGGTAATTAATTGATCTTTAAATATTCAGGGTAAATAGGACTAATCCCCTGAGATTGGATATTAGATGGATGGGATCTGAGTTACCCAGGAAAGAATTTTCTGTAGTATCTGGCTGGTGAATCTTGCCCATATGCTCAGGGTTTAGCTGATTGCCATATTTGGGGTCGGGAAGGAATTTTCCTCCAGGGCAGATTGGCAGAGGCCCTGGGGTTTTTCCCTTCTTCTGCAGTGTGGGGCACGGGTCACTTTCTGGAGGCTTCTCTGCTTCTTGAATTCTTTAAACCATGATTTGAGGACTTCAATAGCTCAGACATAGGTGAGGTTTTTTGTAGGAGTGAGTGGTGAGATTCTGTGACCTGCGTTGTGCAGGAGGTCGGACTAGATGATCAGAATGGTCCCTTCAGACCTTAGTATCTATGAATTTATGAAACTTTGCCTTGTCCTTGAACCGTATGCTGCCACCACCAAGGGTGTTAAACAAAGAACAGGGAAAGATCCCACTTGGAGACATCTTCCCCCAAAATATCTCCCCAAGCTCTACACCCCCTTTCCTGGGGAAGGTTTGATAAAAATCCTCACCAATTTGTACAGGTGAACACAGACCCAAACCCTTGGATCTTAAGAACAAGGAAAAAGCAATCAGGTTCTTAAAAGAAGAATTTTAATTAAAAAAAAGGTAAAAGAATCACCTCTGTAAAATCAGGATGGCAAATAGCTTACAGGGTAATCAGATTCAAAACATAGAGAATCCCTCTAGGCAAAACCTTAAGTGACAAAAAGTCACAAAAACAGGAATATACATTCCATCCAGCACAGCTTATTTTACCAGCCATTAAACGAAAGGAAATCTAACGCATTTCTAGATTACTTTATTATTACTTACTAAGTAACAGAAGTTCTGAGACTGCATTCCTGATCTGTTCCCAGCAACAGCATCACACAGACAGACGAACCCTTTGTCACCCCACCCCCCGCCTCCAGCTTTTGAAAGTATCTTGTCTCCTCATTGGTCATTTTGGTCAGGTGCCAGCGAGGTTATCTTTAGCTTCTTAACCCTTTAGAGGTGAAAGGGTTTTGCAAAGACATGCAAAGTAACTCCTCCCCACCTGCATCTGGAGATATTAGGGAGGTAAAGTGGTTGCTGTTAAATACGCAATGTACAAAGGTGTAGTACTTGATGGTAATATAAACTGAAATAAAGAACCTGGTGCTGTTTTGAAATGTTGCTTTTTAAAAAGTGACTATAAGATACTATAGACTTGATCATCTGAGGTACTAAGTCCCCTCAGTACCCACTGACTTCAGTGAAAGTTGAAGGTACTCATTTGTCTTCCAGGAGTTGCCCAGAACCTTACATAATCAGGCCCCTATGAGAGAATGTTATAAAAGCCTTTTTCCAATTATGATGCGTGAGATTTTCTTTCTGTTAAGGAAGGTACATTTTGGGAACAGTTTGTCAATGTCATTTTAAAATGTCTGTGTTATTTGAAATGTGACTCTCACTCCTTCATTTTGAGTCTTAATTCAGATTACCTGTAGGTTTGGGGATATATGCATGAATCTCACTGAAGTCTTTAAAGATTAAAAAAATCATTGTGTAGCTTCAAAGATTTTTTTTATTATTAAAAAAAAATACTTAAACAATTAAGGCTGACTTTTCAAAATGTGCAAGTTCGTACCAAGCCTCCTTAACAATGTTTATGTACATCACTGCTGTTCAGTATTATAAAAATAGAAGAATCATAAAATATGTCTGCAATATCGGTTTGTGACCAATTTATAATAATTTACAGCATAGTTACAAAACATATCAACACAAAGTGGTAATTAATAGATAACAAGGCCAGAAGGCACCACAGAACTTCCCCAAAATTCCTATAGCATAGCTTTAAAAAAACTCCCCATCAAATCATGATTTTTAAATTGTCAGTGATGGAGAGTCCACCACAACCCTTTGGTAAATTGTTTCAGTGGTTAATACCCTCATTGTCAGAAATTTACATCTTTTCTCCAGTCTGAAATTGTCTAGCTTCAACTTCCAGCCATTGGATCATGTTACACCTTTCTCTGCTAGATTGAGGACCCCTTTATTATATATTTGTTCTCCACATAAGTACTTGTAGACTGTAATCAAATCAGCCCTCAATCTTCTTTTTGTTAGACTCAAGGAACTGAATCTATTTAGCTTATCAATATCAAGCATGTTTTCAAATCTTTTTTCATTCTCAAGTATCTTCTACGAACCCTCTCCAATTAACCAACAGCCTTCTTGAATTGGGGGCAATGTAACTGGACATAGCATTCCAGCAGTGGTTGCACCAGTGCCAAATATAGGGGTAAAATAACACCTCTGCTCCTACTCAAGATTCTCTGTTTATGCATCCCAGGATCATATTATTGCTTTTGGACACAGCTTTTGGACATATGCAGCATTCATGTTCAACTAATTATCCACCATGATCCCCAAATCTTTTTCATAGGGTCATAGACTTTAAGGTCAGAAGAGACCATTACGATTGTCTAGTCTGACCTCCTGCACAACACAGGCCACAGAATCATGGTTTAAAGATTTCAAAGTGCAGAGAATCCTCCAGAAAGTGACCCGTGCCCCATACTGCAGAAGAAGGAGAAAAAACCCCTGGGCCTCTGCCAATCTGCCCTGGAGGAAAATTCCTTCCCAAATCCAAATATGGCGATCGGCTAAACCCTGAGCATGTGGGCAAGACTCACCAGCCAGACACCCAGGAAAGAATTCTCTGTAGTAACTCAGATCCCATCCCATCTAACATCCCATCACAGGACATTGGACATATTTACTGCTAAAAGTCAAAGATAAATTAATTGCCAAAATTAGACTATATCATCATATCATCCTCTCCATAAACTTATCAAGCGTAGTCTTGAAGCCAGATAAGTCTTTTGCCCCCACTGCTCCCCTTGGAAGGCTGTTCCGGAACTCCACTTCTCTGATGGTTAGAAACCTTCATCTAATTTCAAGTCTAAAACTTCCCGATGGCCAGTTTATATCCATTTGTTCTTGTGTCCACATTGATACTGAGCTTAAATAATTCCTCTCCCTCCCTGGTATTTATCCCTCCGATATATTTATAGAGAGTAATCATATCTCCCCTCGGCCTTCTTTTGGTTAGGCTAAACAAGCCAAGCTCCTCCCATAAGACAGGTTTTCCATTCCTCGGATCATTCTAGTAGCCCTTCTCTGTACCTGCTCCAGTTTGAATTCATCCTTCTTAAACATGGGAGACCAGAACTGCACACAATATTCCAGATGTGGTCTCACCAGTGCCTTGTATAACGGTACTAAAACCTCCTTATCCCTACTGGAAATGCCTCACCTGATGCATCCCAAGACCACATTAGCCTTTTTCACGGCCTTATCACATTGTCGGCTCATAGTCATCCTTTGATCAACTAATACTCTGAGGTCCTTCTCCTCCTCTGTTACTTCCAACTGATGCATCCCCAGTTTATAACAGAAATTCTTGTTGTTAATCCCTAAATGCATGATCTTGCACTTTTCACTATTATATTTCATCCTATTATTATTACTCCAGTTTACAAGGTCATCCAGATCTTCCTGTGTGATATCCCGGTCCTTCTCTGTATTGGAAATACCTCCCAGCTTTGTATCATCCACAAACTTTTTGTGCCAAGATCAGTAATAAAAAAAAGATTGGTCCCAAAACGGATCCCTGAGGAACTCCACTAGTAACCTCCTTCCAGCCTGACAGTTCACCTTTCAGTGTGGCCTGTTGTAGTCTCCCCTTTAACCAGTTCCTTACCCATCTTTCAGTTTTCATATTGATTCCCATCTTTTCCAATGTAACTAATAATTCCCCATGTGGAACCGTATGAAATGCCTTACTGAAATCGAAGTAAATTAGATACTGCATTTCCTTTGTCTAAAAAATCTTCTCAAAGGAGATCAGGTTGGTTTGACATGATCTACCTTTTGTAAAACCATGTTGTATTTTGTCCCAATTACCACTGACCTCAATGTCCTTAACTACTTTCTCCTTCAATTTTTTTTCCAAGACCTTGCATACTACACATATCATGCTAATGGGCCTGTAGTTACCCAGATAACATTATTCCTTAAAAATAGGGGGGGAGAAAGTTAACTGTGTTAGCAATTCTTCAGTTATATGGTACAACACCTGAATTTACAGATTCATTAAAAATTCTTGCTAATGGGCTTTCAATTTCATGTGCCAGTTCCTTAATATTCTTGGATGAAGATTATCCAGGCTCCCCGATTTAGTCCCATTAAGCTGTTCGAGTTTGGCTTCTGTCTTGGATGTGGTAATATCTACCTCCATATCCTCATTTTCATTTGTCATCCTGCCATTATCACTAAGCTCCTCATTAGCCTCATTAAAGACTGAAGTAAAGTATCTGTTTAGATATTGGGCCATGCCTAGATTATCCTTAATCTCTACCCCATCCTCAGGGTTTAGCGGTCCCACTTCTTCTTTCTTAGTTTTCTTCTTATTTATATGGCTATAGAACCTTTTACTATTGGTTTTAATTCCCTTTGCAAGGTCCAATAAAACATGGCTTTTGGTGTTTCTCATTCTATCTCTACATGTTCTGACCTCAATAAGGTAGCTTTCCTTGCTGATCTCTCCCATCTTCCACTCCTTGTAGGCTTTCTGCTTTTTCTTAATCACCTCTCTGTGAAGCTTGCTCATCCAGCTTGGTCTACAACTCCGGCCTATGAATTTTTCCCCCTTTCTTGGGATGCAGGCTTCTGATAGTTTCTGCAATTTTGACTTCAAGTAATTCCAGACCTCCTCCATCTTTAGATCCATAAGTTCTTCAGTCCAAGCCACTTCCCTAACTAATTTCCTTAATTTTTAAAGTTAGCCCCTTTGAAATTAAAAACCCTAGTTACAGATCTATTTTTGTTTATCCTTCCATTTAGTTTGAATTGAATTAGCTCATGATCACTCAAACCAAGGTTGTCCATTTCTTCTATGAGGTCTTCACTACTCACCAAAATCAAATCTAAAATGGCATCGCCTCTTGTTGGTTTAGCAACTACTTGGTGAAGGAATCCATCAGCATATCCAGGAAAATATGAGCCCTGTTGTTATTACTAGTTCTTGTCCTCCAGTCTATGTCTGGGAAGTTTAAAGTCTTCCATGATCACACAATTCCCATTAGTATTTACTTCATTAAAAACATTAAAGGGGTCTCTATCAGAGGTCTCTATCAGAGTGACTGCATCTCAGCAGAGAATCCCCCATCCTGTATGTATGTCCTACGTTCTCTGTTCCTAGATGTATTCATTTACATTTAGCGGTGTTAATATGCACGTTGTTTGTTTGCTTATGCCCAGTTTACCAGGTAACTACATTGCTCTGAATCCGTGACCTGTTGTCTTAATTATTTACCACTCTCCCAATTTTTGTCATCTGAAACTTTTATCATTGACAGTTTTATGTTTTCTTCTAAGTCATGGATAAAAATGTTAAATAGAATAGGGGTAAGAATCAATCCCTGCAAGACCCCCTGGGAAACATACCCATTTGACAATTCCTTGTTTATAGTTACATTTTGAGAGTTATCAGTTAGCCAGTTTTTAATCCATTTAACATGTGCCATGTTAATTTTATAGCGTTCTAGAGTTTTAATCAAAATGTTGAGTTAATAGCTAGTGAAAGAGAGACAAAGGTTGATATGTTAAAATAATTTCTCAAAAAAACAACCCGTAAACTGAAGCAAGTTTTAACCTTTCTCTGTACTGTTCGTTTCCCGTCTCCAGTGAGTTGATGGGTAATTGCACATGCAATTACCCATCTGAAAGAAGCAAGGCAGTTTATAAATGGTCTTTCCCTAGAGCCATTTCCATTTCATGATACACATAGCCAAGTTTGACTTAATTAAATGAACTAACATGTATATCCAATGACCGCTTTGGTTATTTGTGACATGGAATGGCTCCAAATTCACACACTGATCTGTAATCATAGCAGTTTTTAAAACATAAGGAAACAAGACAGTCTGAATAAAAATGGCAAGCAATGAATTATTCAAATGTTGCTTAAGCATATTTTATCAGTCTCTTTTCCAAAGTCATGTACATCATTTTTTTTCAATTCACTGGGAGTCATAATTGTGGTGATGAGAGAATTCCTCGTAGGGTGCAGTGCTGCACACCTGATACAGACAAAATGCCACTTAACACTTAAGAAATTATAGCAGTGAATAAACCTCCAAAAGATCTGGAGGATCTGGTAGAATCCAAAAGTTTGGAAGCTTATCCAAGCTAGCTAAATCTAAACAAAATGGGTCTGGAAGTATCTCCATTGATCTCATTGCATTTGCAGGCTCACCCAGAAACAAGAAGTGAAATATACTTATTTAAATGTCTTAGGACTTTATTAAATGTTTATCAAAGATTGACTAATAAAATGTGTTCAGTGCTCAGCTGTGTAGAAAATGAGGCCTCTTGTTTAAGTTTTTTAAATATTGGTTTAGGAGTACTATCATTTGAAAATTTTGGCATATGTCTTTAGTGCTGGTACAGCATATGTTTGCTGGCAGTTAATCTCACTCTCTCAGATGGAGGACAGAGGCAGGGTGGCCAAGGCTTGGGGAAACTTTATCTTGAATATAAGGAATATGGTTTGTAATTTTGTGCTGAATGTGCAGAATAAAAGATTATTAGGACCCTATCAAATTCACAGCTATGAGAAACACATCAGGGCCATGAAATCTGGTTTTCCCCCAGGAAATCTGGTCTTGTGTGTGCTTTTATCCTGTATTATACAGATTTCCTGGGGGAGACTAGCGTTTCTCAAATTGGGGGCCCTGATCAAAAAGGGAGTTGCAGGAGCATCATGGTATTTTCACCCTTACTTCTGCGCTGCCTTCAGAACTGGGCGGGCAGAAAGCAGCAGCTGTTGGCCGGGCGCCCAGCTCTGAAGGCAGCGCCCCGCCAGCAGCAGTGCAGAAGTCAGGGTGGTAATACCATACCATGGCATTCTTTCTTCTGCGCTGCTGCTGGCAGTGACTCTGTCTTCAGAGCTGGGCTCCCAGCCAGCAGCTGCTGCTCTCCAGCTGCCCAGGTCTAAAGGAAGCATCACTGCTAGCAGCAGCACCGCAGTAAGGTAGCAGTACCACAACCCCTATACAATAACCTTGTGACCTCCTACAATAACAACAACATGAAATTTCAGATTTAAATAGCTGAAATCATGAAATTTGTGATTTTTAAAATCCTATGATGGTGAAATTGACCAAAATGGACTTTGAATTTGGTAGGGTCCTACCTGTAGTGTTCTCTACACCTTGAGAAATGCATCAGTCATACCCTTGTCCTTATCCAGCAGAAGTGGCATATGAGCAACCACTCCTGCAGACAACTGGCAATGGCTAGCCATCACTGCTTCATTGGATCTATAAGCACTTGAAAAACAGGAGAATGGAGAATATTCAAAAAAACTCATTGGTGATTAGGCTGTTGGGAGTGGGCTCAATAAAGGAAGCTCTACTGCTACAAGCAGTTGTGCTTGAGTATTTGTCAGAGCCAGGTTGGAGATAAGATGGACTGCACACTTTTTTCCAATCTTAATCCTCTGCTGTGTTTAAAAATGTTTTTGCATTGGGAATAGCTCAGAAGTGTAATCACAATACTGTAGTTGTAGCACAGTGAAACTATGGTAGACTTGTCCCATTAAAATCAATGGCAAAATTCCTATTGAGTTCCACAGGGGCAGGATTTCACTCTAACTGTCTTAACAGTATGAAAGGAAAGCATTTGAGTTGCTTGTCTCTTTTTGTTTTCTGAGCTGTTTTTGCCATCACTGCTCTGCTTTATTTTGTTTGGTACTTGTACCATGGAGAAGTAGCTGAAATAGTCTCACAATATCTAGCCAGAAATGGCAAAAGTCAGTTGTCAGAAACTCTCCAGTGTTTTCTCCCAAAGTAAATGAACCAGTATACACTGATACAGTGTATACTGTTCTGAGAATCTTCACTTCTAACTGCAGCCTCTCCGGATATCTCTGTGTATGTGTGTGAGAGAGATTTAACCAAGTATCTTCTTTGACATTCCCTTCTGTCTGCACATAGACACCATTAACTCTTCGGAAAAGGGACAGTGTCTTCCTACGTATTTTTAGGGTCTTTAGGACAATGGGGCTCTGATCCTGACTGGGCCTTTCTATACTATCATATTACAATAAAAAAAATAATCCCACAGCTAAGGTTTTTCATTCACCAGAGACTGTAACCACAGTCTCCCTCATGTCTCATTTCAAGGCCCATGATCACTGTAAACTTTCCAAGGTAAAGAATGCACATTCTGTTGATGCGGCTTGTATAGTATGGTACTCTGTTTTCACTAAAAATTTAGAGGTGAAAAACTGCCTCATGTCTCTGCACTAAATGATGCAAAGCATACATTAGTTATAGCATTCATTAAGACCCAGGAAACTAAGTGAAAACACCGCTTCAGTGTTTACAATTTTAAACACTGAATGTTTAATCCAGGATATCCTTCCACTCTCTGCTCTAAGTGATGTTTATCATTCAACTTTTTGTTCTGCTGTAAGCAACATGCTTGTATAGAACTGATATAGCATCAACTGAAATATTACGTGAAACACTACATATAGTTTTCTTGGCAAAATTGACCAAGGAAGAGGCATTAATGCCTGTCATTCTATGTTTCTGGAACAATGGTATAGACTGATGAAAAGTGCCATTAAAAAGCCCCACCACCTTGGGAAGGAGCTGCTGGTGATGGTCAAGAGATACGTACGCTGCTCTTCTGGTTCATGTTCTAGTGTGGAACACCTGAAGGTTTTTTGCTGATGCTCTGCTAGAGATTGGAAGGAACTTTCCTGAATCATAAATATTTTCCTTTCTTGTGCTAGGTTTGGTTTCTGTCACAATTTTTCTGACTTCAAGTGCGTAGAAAATTTCAGACTTTTTTTTCCATTTCTTTTGATATAGCAAAAAATCATTCTACTCTGTGTGTTTTATAGGCCTATATTTTGTAGCCCACAGTTTGCAGTTTTGACTAAGGATTTTTTGGTAGTTAGAATTCATGGCCAGTCAAATAGGCCAGATCCGACAGGATCAATGCTGTAGTTGTGATGAGTTTTCAGTGTGTAGCAAGGCTGAGCAGCAAACGTCAGTGCTTTTACAAGCATAAATACCAAAACATCTGGGATCAGGTAACTAGCTCATTGGTGGAAGAAGGAGGAGGAGAGAGAGGGTATTAATGCATTAGCATTTATCTACACTAATTGTACATTTATCTACACTACACTATTTTCACTAAAATACAGTGAATGCTTTGCCACTGACTACTGTTGCTGGAATGGGAAAAAGAGGCATCAAAACAATTTCTGAAATATACATTGTCCTTCCTAAAACAGGTTGTGCCTGAACCCAGGGAATAAACTTAATGAAATGTAATAAAGCACTCAGAATGAGTCAGTGTGACCCCAGTGAGAAATCAGACTGGCAAGCGAGTGACTATATGAGTTTCCTAAGCATAGTGGGGCATCAGATGTGCAACAAAGCAGAAACTTCTAGTTTCTCATATGGCCCCCATTAGCAAAGTGTCTGAGACCCTGAACCTCTACGTATCTGTGATCCAGCTAGAGAGAAGGTATTAGGCTGTGGTCCAGAAAAAGCACTTAAGCATGTGCTTACCTTTTAGGCATGTGAGTACTCTCATGTTACTTCACTGGGGCTATGCACATGATTAATTGTTTGCTGGGTTTGGACCTGAGTGCTCTGTCATTATCCAGTATGCGTGTCTTGATTTCAAAATGTCTGACAGAAGCTCGAAAAGCCAAGGAACTCATAATTTTTTCACACCTTGCATGCCACAATCTGGTGTCATCTTATAGATTACCAAGGACTTTCAAACAGACAATTGTTTCTCAATGAATACAACACATGATCCTGTCAAAGTTTCTATGCTTTAAGAAGTCTGCATATGTAATTTACTGAGGTTTTTAATAGAAATTTTCTGTGGGGAGGGGGAGGAGACCCAGTTTCCTTAGCATTTAAAATATTTTTTTTTAAAATGAAAGTGTAGCAAAAATAAGAAACATTCCTGTGGAAACCAATTTATACAGTATTACCAAGTGAGAAATGGCAATTCTTGGGAGACGAAAAAGTAGTGATAGCGTTTCAAACATACTGTGTGTGTACACCAGAACAAATCAGCTCAGCCACTTTGGGGGGGGGGAAATGCTAATGGGTACACTTGTACTCAGTAGATTGTCTGTCAAGCATAGATATAAAGAATTAGAAAGTGACTCTTTGAGCTAATCAATTATGTAAATATTTGATCGTTAATGGGTAATTGATGAACACAAGTGTCTGTTTTATTGTTGGAATCAGTAATGAATCAGTTTGTGAAAGCGGATTTGTTGTTTGTTGTTCCAGCTTTGACAGTATATGGAAGGTTAATATAGTAAAATAAATTTTTTTCAAAGCATTATAATCTTTGTGTTTTGATAATGAAGTAGTGATCAAGATGAGTTCATCATGCATTCAGACCTCAGGTGGAAAGTTTTTTAATTCTTGTATGTGTGGTAAGCCATGGTGACCTGCTTTTATGGGTTCTAGTATGATTGCTTACTAGCTGTGGCTCATTCTGTGTGTGGATTTAAAATTTTTGTCTATGTAAACTTTTAGTAACGGATGGATGCTGAACTCAGTTTCCTTTGTTTCATTGAAATGATGAAAAGACTATGGCAGTACAAAGTATTTAAGTGTTTTATATTAAAATGGCACACTATATAAGAAGTTTGCATTCTGAACCTGTCAGTTCATCACTCTTAAATAATGGGTAAGTCCTTTTGGCTAGCTAGCAGACAATAAACTCGCAAGTATTTTTCATGCCATTCTACATCTGCTAATGTGACCCTCTTTTTACTAAAGAATGATTACAGTGGCCTTGAGAGCTGTATAAATAAACAAACAATACTATTGTGGAAAAACATGACAAGGCTATACAACTCATAACTTTGGTAGCAATGTTTCAGAAATAGTGTGTGTTAGTGGAACAGAAGCCAGAAACAGCTGAGCTGGGCAAGTCACTCAACCAGTCTGAACCTCCATTTGCTCATCTGTAAAATGGGAATACTATTTCTCCATCAGGAATGATTTGAAAATACTAACTTAATCACAAACCATTGCCAATGATTTTCAGTTGCATGCTTCTATTTTCAATTCATGTGTAGTGGTTCATTGCAAAAAGCAAATTTACACCTAAGAATTCCTACTTCTGTACCCTTCAGTTCACCAGTTGAAAAATTATGAGCGATGAAGTTCTCTGACCCTCATTCTTTCTTAGGCAATCCAATTTTCTTTGGTTCTCCTATAATCCTTCCTATTGACTCTTATGACCCTTCTCTCCAATTCTACCTGGAATTCTAAAGAAAAGCTGCTGCATGTATTTATAAACATAATCCATTCTTTTTTAAGTGCTGAATGAATAAAGGCACTAGAATTTATTTCATTTGGCAAGTTATTGTGGATACTGAAACAGATATATTGTTTTATTTCTGCTAAAATAAGTGGAAAAGCCTCACATTAGTGAGATTATGAAATTATCAAGTTTCACATCAATCTAAAATATCTTAAATGCTGGTTGCCTGAAAACAATATTATTTGCATGTTATGTGAAAATATCCCTTCATCTAAGAGAGTTCAGCAATTTAATAATGTTCCTTCAAAGATTTTTTTTCTACTTAAAAATCCTGTCATTGAAGAGAATTTACAGACATCTCATTATAAAACTATGTTGGTTTAGTTTACATTAACTTGTCTTTTCATGAGCGAGAATCAGGATTACTTCCTTCCATTAAGTTTTAAGGGTTGATTAATTCTAATAAGCTTGCTACTATGAAGGTATAAGTGTGTTTCAAACTCCAGCATTGATCCTAAAATACTGCTTTGTTTTCTGAATAACAGTCAAGAAAACATACTCTTTTTCATAAATGGGGACTCTTAAAAGGCACTTTGTCTACAGAGCTGGTTTTACATTCTTTTGTTTACAGCTTTCAATAAACAATTCATTAGTAGATGCTTCCTAAATATATACGCTATTGGTTGATGAGAGAAGACAGCACCATTGTTTCTGATTTTACAGTGGTAGGCTGAAAGTAGCTTAAAGTTCACAGAAGGGAAAAGCAGAACAGTAGGGTAGCTTATAGTCTCCTGTCTCCTGCTGTGTGACAAATAGTATAGACTGAGTAGCTTTAAAAGATTTTTGGAGGGAATGCTTCATTCCTTTGAAAATCTGAAGCTATTAGCTCGACTTTCAAAAAATATACTACAAAGAATTATTTATAATTGAAAAAGTCAATACAATTCTGAATTTGTAAACAAAGTCAACTCATGGTCCTAAGAATTAATTGTTGGTATAAAATGATTATTAGAATTGAATATTAATATTGCACTAGCTCTCAGAGGCTCTTAGAAGGATCAGAGTCCAGTTTTTGCTAGGCTTTGTACGCTGACAAAAACATAGTTCCTACCTCATAAAGCATATAGTCTAAGATCTGATCAATTACGCAGTTTTGAGAGCCAAACCAGTAATGTAAAAAATGCTGTTCAGCTACTTTAAAATGAAGTACCATGCAGCTGGTGTCCATGAAGTCTTGTAAAGAGTGCCAAAATTTCTTCAATTCCTTCTGCAAAGTCAATTTCAAATGACCACACAAATCAAATTCTCCCGGTTCTTCTATTTTTAAATGGATTAGCAGCACAAAGGAATTGTCTTTCTAGTCTGAGAATGGCAGTGTTATGCTATCTAATGTTTTGGAGTAGATTTTTTTTTTTGGTGGGGAGGGGGGCGTATCTTCTACACATGCAAACAAGAAACGACTTGTAAGTTCATGTAGGAATGCTCATTGGAAAAATGGCATCTCCAATTCTCAATCCATTGAAATATGTGAAGAGTTTACTTCATGAAACCTGCTTGATGCCAACATGGCCACTGTCTCAATAGACAGGTTTCAGAGTAGTAGCCGTGTTAGTCTGTATTCGCAAAAAGAAAAGGAGTACTTGTGGCACCTTAGAGACTAACTAACAAATTTATTTGAGCATATGCTTTCGTGAGCTGCATCCGATGAAGTGAGCTGTAGCTCACGAAAGCTTATGCTCAAATTTGTTAGTCTCTAAGGTGCCACAAGTACTCCGTTTCTTTTTGTCTCAATAGACAAATGCAGCTGTCCTGCATCCCCTGAGCAGAGTTCTTACCCTCCCAATTTATTCCTACTGAGAGGAAACAGATTGCATAAATAACAGCTCTCTATGGCTGTTCACAGCTGGAATACAACGGCATATTAATGCAACTTTGATATTATGTTTGCTTCCAGGTATCTACCAAGATTTGGTTCCTGTATATCAACAGATTACTGTTTGGGGAGGGTTTGAGCAACTTGTGCCTGAAAATAGGGATTTAGAATGGAAGTGCCATCTCAACCTTTAAATATTTCCTCTCTGGAGTGATGCAACCATGAGAGATTTATATTTATTTATTTTAAAAAAGGGGGGGAGGAGAAACTGATGCCATTTTAGGGATTTTTTGTATGTCTTGTCAGAGCAAGTGAATGGGGTAAAATAACTATAGCCACCAGATCTAATAAAAGAGAAAGCAGGTTGGGGAACTGTCAAAAGTTATGCAGAGTCTGTGCAATCTAGATTTATTTGAAATTGATTGAATTGATTTTCATAAAGGAGAAGCAAGTCACTTAGAGTGGAAAGTGCTTTTTACCATTATTGCAACTATAAACATTTTTCCAATGTGTTACCTGCAGTTAGTCTGTGAAATGTATGAGAGATAATACACATTCACTTTTTGATATGCCTGCGTAGTATTACACATAGCTATAGAGGAAACCTAAATATTTTTGTAGCCGATCATCAACCTTATTATTGTAAAGGCATCCTTGCTACCAATAATTACTTGCTGTTGTAAAGAATATATTGTCTACTTTTATCTGTATTAAAACCCAGACACAATGTGTAAGTACTCATGGGTCTGAAACTTATGCAAAATAATGATAGTGGTATAGTATTTACATACTCTTTTCTGCTCCAAAAGGAAATGAAAGGATAGTTAGGGTGGTAGCCTGGGACTTGGGAGACCTGAATTGAATTCTGTGATCCTCCACAGACTTCCTGTGTGATCTTGTCCAAGTCTTAGTCTCTTTGTCTCAGTTTCCCATCTGTAAAATTGGAATAATAGTACTTCTTTACTCTCAGGGATGTTGTGTGTAAATACATTACAGATACTGTGGTAAAAGGGGCCATAAATGTACTTTGGACGGATAAATAGAGGAAATATATTTGAGCACAATTGTTAATGTTGCTAAAATGAAATCACATAGGGAGTCTTGTAGACAATGGTCTTCATTACTGACCTCTTTTTTTATAATAGTTTATTTATGACCAGAATACTGTATTATTTCTTGTGACAAAGAAAATTAGAAATAACTCAGTATTCCAAGTATGAAAGTCTTAATAAGCTTAAAATGGAAAATTTAAATTCATTTTTTGTCAGGTCAGTTTTGCTTTCTCAGGAAGAGAAGACGTAAGAGTGCATCAATTTTTGTAACGCTATATTATTGTAACTGTCACTCAGGCTTTCCTTGCTAATCCAATGAAAGGTTAATATGTTACGATTACATACTATATTTCTTGCAATCCTGTAAGTGTATATTATAACTAAAAATAGACTGTTAAACTGAATACCTCAGCAACTACGAACTATTCCATTTAATTTAGCAACAGAAATATTGAAATCTTTGACATAAGGAATGCTTTAAACTAATTTAAATATACAAGAAAATTGGTTTATATGAAAAAATGAACATCACATTACTCTTCTGGGAATGAATTATGTTATGTGAATAACAGTCTCACCATGATTTATGACTGAAGAGCTTGGGCTACCTAGTGCTGTATGAAATGTGTGTGTTATCAAACAATGTAGTTATAATTTTACATGTGCAAGTGATAAAATGAGAAAAGATCCATCCTTTCATAGATATAAACATACATTTTTTTGTATAGAAAATAATGAACTTTTTAAAAAAAAAAGTATTTTGGGACGCAAAGTAAGATATCTGGTGGTAACTAAACGGTCCATTAAGAGCTGCATGAGTTAATATACAATTCCTTTCTAAAAGCATACACTTTTGTAATCAGGACTACTGTAATAGCAGTGGAATGAGCGGTAGAGGCCATGCCACTGCACTCAGTACCTTATAAGATCATGCTTTGTATACTTAAGACATAACTTACAGGTGCATAAGGCTTTGCAAGAAAAATAAGTTGTCTAGGTCCATGAGTATCTTGCTGAACCTACTGGGACTAATCTTGCTTCCACTGAAGTCAATATCATTTCCAATTATTCCATTTTATTTTTTCCCTTTACAACTGTGTCAGTTGCAAAATACTGCACAATTAATGTAACTATATCGATTTTTCTGCTTATTTTCTTGTAGGCTTGGGCTCATGGTCTTTCATCTACATAAACACAGGCATTTGCCACCTGAGCTAAAGAGCCTCCCTAGCTATTGTTTACTCTTTATTCTTCATGTGGGTCACACTCTAGAGAATCACGTAGTTTAATTCATGCACCTACATGCACTCGGTCACACACCCACGCACACACATACACACCACACACACACACACACACACAAATCAGTAAATACAACATCTCCTTGGTAGCGGGAACCGTTATAACTGCCTATGGCAATACAGGAGAGGGAACCAGTGTTCTTAAGTTCTTGTCCACTTCTTCTGCTCCTACCTGACCTGGTTTTTATCTGCAAATCTATTTAGATAACATAAGTGCATGTTTCAGAGTAGCAGTCGTTTTAGCCTGTATTCACTAAAAAAGAAAAGGAGTACTTGTGGCATCTTAGACTAACAAATTTATTTGAGCATAAACTTTCGTGAGCTACAGCTCACTTCATCGGATGCATTCCTTTTTTTAACATGAAACAATTGGTTTTATCATACACCCTGTAAAGAGAGTGATCACTTAAGATGAGCTATTACCAGCAGGAAGGAGGGGGGGAAGGAGGAAAACCTTTTGTGGTGATAATCAAGGTGGGCCATTTCCAGCCGTTAACAAGAACATCTGAGGAACGGGGGGGGGGAGAAATAACATGGGGAAATAGTTTTATTTTATGTAATGACCCATCCACTCCCAGTCTCTATTCAAGCCTAACTTAATTGTATCCAGTTTGCAAATTTAATTCCAATTCAGCAGTCTCTCGTTGGAGTCTGTTTTTGAAGCTTTTTTGTTAAAGGATAGCCACTCTCAGGTCTGTAATTGTGTGACCGGAGAGATTGAAGTGTTCTCCGACTGGTTTTTGAATGTTATAATTCTTGACGTCTGATTTGTGTCCATTTATTCTTTTACGTAGAGACTGTCCAGTTTGACTCATGTACATGTACTAGTGATCAATGGCTCCATGTCTAGTTGGCAGCCGGTGTCAAGTGGAGTGCCCCAGGGGTCGGTCCTGGGGCCCGTTTTGTTCAATATCTTCATAAATGATCTGGAGGATGGTGTGGATTGCACTCTCAGCAAATTTGCGGATGATACTAAACTGGGAGGAGTGGTAGATACGCTGGAGGGGAGGGATAGGATACAGAAGGACCTAGACAAATTGGAAGATTGGGCCAAAAGAAATCTAATGAGGTTCAATAAGGATAAGTGCAGGGTCCTGCACTTAGGATGGAAGAATCCAATGCACCGCTACAGACTAGGGACCGAATGGCTCGGCAGCAGTTCTGCGGAAAAGGACCTAGGGGTGACAGTGGACGAGAAGCTGGATATGAGTCAGCAGTGTGCCCTTGTTGCCAAGAAGGCCAATGGCATTTTGGGATGTATAAGTAGGGGCATAGCGAGCAGATCGAGGGACGTGATCATTCCCCTCTATTCGACACTGGTGAGGCCTCATCTGGAGTACTGTGTCCAGTTTTGGGCCCCACACTACAAGAAGGATGTGGATAAATTGGAAAGAGTACAGCGAAGGGCAACAAAAATGATTAGGGGTCTAGAGCACATGACTTATGAGGAGAGGCTGAGGGAGCTGGGATTGTTTAGTCTGCAGAAGAGAAGAATGAGGGGGGATTTGATAGCTGCTTTCAACTACCTGAAAGGGGGTTTCAAAGAGGATGGCTCTAGACTGTTCTCAATGGTAGCAGATGACAGAACGAGGAGTAATGGTCTCAAGTTGCAATGGGGGAGGTTTAGATTGGATATTAGGAAAAACTTTTTCACTAAGAGGGTGGTGAAACACTGGAATGCGTTACCTAGGGAGGTGGTAGAATCTCCTTCCTTAGAGGTTTTTAAGGTCAGGCTTGACAAAGCCCTGGCTAGGATGATTTAACTGGGACTTGGTCCTGCTTTGAGCAGGGGGTTGGACTAGATGACCTTCTAGGGTCCCTTCCAACCCTGATATTCTATGATTCTATGATACATGGCAGAGGGGCATTGCTGGCACATGATGGCATATATCACATTGGTAGATGCGCAGGTGAATGAGCCTCTGATAGTGTGGCTGATGTGATTAGGCCATAGGATGGTGTTCCCTGAATAGATATGTGGACAGAGTTGGCAATGGGCTTTGTTGCAAGGATAGGTTCCTGGGTTAGTGGTTCTGATTTGTGGTGTGTGTTCAGGTTGGGGGCTGTCTGTAAGCAAGGACTGTCCTGTCTCCCAAGATCTGTGAGAGCGATGGGTCGTCCTTCAGGATAGGTTGTAGATCCTTGATGATGCATTGGAGAGGTTTTAGTTGGGGGCTGAAGGTGATGGCTAGTGGCATTCTGTTATTTTCTTTGTTGGGCCTCTCCTGTAGTAGGTGACTTATGGCTACTGTATTGTATTTGTAAGAACGCACGATAGAGATCTTGTAGGTATTTGTCTCTGTCTGAGGGGTTGGAGTAAATGTGGTTATATCTTAGAGCTTGGCTGTAGACAATGGATCGTGTGGTGTGATCTGGATGAAAGCTAGAGGCATGTAGGTAGGAATAGCGGTCAGTAGGTTTTTGTAATAGTTTGTGTAGAGGGCTTCCACATCTATAGTGGCTAGGATGGTGTTTTCAGGAAGATCACCGATGTATTGTAGTTTCCTCAGGAAGTCAGTGGTGTCTCGAAGATAGCTGGGAGTGGTGGTAGCGTAGGGCCTAAGGAGGGAGTCTACATAGCCAGACAATCCTGCTGTCTGGGTGCCAATGCCTGAGATGATGGGGCATCCAGGATTTCCAGATTTATGGATCTTGGGTAGCATATAGAATACCCCAGGTAGGGGTTCTAGGGGTGTGTATGTGCGGATTTGTTCTTGTGCTTCTTCAGGGAGTTTCTTGAGCAAATGCTGTAGTTTCTTTTGGTAACTCTCAGTGGGATCAGAGGGTAATGGCTTGTAGAAAGTGGTGTTGGAGAGCTGCCTAGTAGCCTCTTGTTCATATTCCGACCTATTCACAGCCTCCACACACCCATCCACAGCCTCAGAAACAATTCTGACATCATAATCAAAAACACCTACAAGATCTCTATCAAGGATTCTTACAACTACAATACCCACCTGTTGAAGTGAAGAAACAGATTGACAGAGCCAGAAGAGTACCCAGAAGTCACCTACTACAGGAGAGGCCCAACAAAGAAAATAACAGAACACCACTAGCCATCACCTTCAGCCCCCAACTAAAACCTCTCCAACGCATCATCAAGGATCTACAACCTATGCTGAAGGACGAGCCATCACTCTCACAGACCTTGGGAGACAGGCCAGTCCTTGCTTACAGACAGCCCCTCAACCTGAAGCAAATACTCACCAGCAACCAGACACCACACAACAAAAACACTAACCCAGGAACCTATCCTTGCAACAAAGCCCGTTGCCAACTCTGTCCACATCTCTATTCAAGGGACATCAAGGCCTAATCACATCAGCCACACTATCAGAGGCTCATTCACCTGCGCATCTACAAATGTGATATATGCCATCGTGTGCCAGCAATGCCCCTCTGCCATGTACATTATTCAAACTGGACAGTCTCTACGTAAAAGAATAAATGGACACAAATCAGACGTCAAGAATTATAACATTCAAAAACCAGTCGGAGAACACTTCAATCTAATTGGTCACTCGATTACATACCTAAAAGTGGCAATCCTTCAACAAAAAAACCTTCAAAAATAGACTCCAATGAGAGTCTGCTGAATTTGAATTAATTTGAAAACTGGATACAATTAACTTAGGCTTGAATAAAGCCTGGAAGTGGATGTTTCATTACACAAAGTAAAACTATTTTCCCATATTTATTTCCCACACACACACACTCTTCCTCACATGTTCTTGTCAACTGCTGCAAATGGCTCAGCTTGATTATCACTACAAAAGGTGTCCCCCCCACCCTCTCCTGTTGGTAATAGCTCACCTTACCTGATCACTCTCATTACAGTATGTATGGAAACATCCATTGTCTCTGATGCATCTGATGAAGTGAGCTGTAGGTCATAAAAGCCTATGCTCAAACAAATTTGTTTGTCTCCGTCATAAAAATAAAGGGATCGGTAGCCACCTTTCTGTATACAGTGTTATAAAATCCCTCCTGGCCAGAGGCAAAACCCTTTCACCTCTAAAGGGTTAAGAAGCCAAGATAACCTTGCTGGCACCTGACCAAAATGACCAATGAGGAGACAAGATACTTTCAAAGCTGGAAGGGGGGAAACAAGGGTTTGTCCCTCTGTGATGCTTTTGCCGGGAACAGATCAGGAATGTAGTCTCAGAAACTCTTTTATGTTAGTAAGCAGTCTAGCTAGAAATGCATTAGATTTCCTTTTGTTTAATGGCTGGTAAAATACGCTGTGCTGAATGGAATGTATATTCCTGTTTATGTGTCTTTTTGTCACTTAAGGTTTTGCCTAGAGGGATTCTCTGTTTGGAATCTGATTACCCTGTAAGGTATTTACCATCCTGATTTTACAGAGGTGATTCTTTTACTTTTTTTTAATTAAAATTCTTCTTTTAAGAACCTGATTGCTTTTTCCTTGTTCTTAAGATCCAAGGGTTTGGGTCTGTGTTCACCTGTACAAATTGGTGAGAATTATTGTCAAGTCTTCCCCAGGAAAGGGAGTGTAGGACTTGGGGGGATATTTTGGGGGAAGACATCTCCAAGTGGGCTCTTTCCCTGTTCTTTGTTTAACATGGTTGGTGGTGGCAGCATAGGGTTCAAGGACAAGGCAAAGTTTGTACCTTGGGGAAGTTTTTAACCTAAGCTGGTAAGAATAAGCTTAGGGGGTCTTTCATGCAGGTCCTCACATCTGTACCCTGGAGTTCAGAGTGGGGAAGGAACCTTGACAGTCTCCAAGGTGCCACAAGTACTCGTTTTCTTTTTACGGATACAGACTAACATGGCTGCTACTCTGAAACCATTCCTTACTGTGTAGCAACCAGTTATTAAATCTGTCTCACTTTCCCCCTTCCTCCTTTTTTTGTTTTCAAGCAACTTGATTGATTTAATATAGTCTCTATTGCTTTTACAAGAAGGAAGCACTCCAAGAGCTCCTTTTATATTCAAGTTGGCCATTACAATAGTGTAGCATTACTGATAACCGTATCCTTTTAAACTGCATCAAACACTGAGTAAGATTTGAACTAATGGTTAAAATACAAAATAAAACAGTAAATGCAGGTAAAATTTCACATTTACAAAATTTACATATACACAAACTGATATAAATATAGATAGGGAGAAGCCACCGGATGATATGTACCCATCCTTCAAAATCCTCTTCTCCTACATTTTTGGTTGTGCTCCTCACTTACTGCATTACGTTCAAACCTCAGTCCTGATTCTGAACCTGTATCCAGGCAACCTATGGGGTTCCATGTGGTCACAAGAGTCTTCCTCCATGGATCCAGTTGAAGGATCAGGGTCTTATACTAAAAATGCTTCAGGGCAGGGATCACTGGCCTGATCTTCAGAGATGTTGAACATCCACCAAACTTCCAGTGAAGTCACTGGGAGTTGCAGATGCTTATTTTCTCTGAGACACAGTCCACATGTCTTTGCCTTTTTCTGTGATGCATCTAGAAAACTTCCAAGCTCTGAAAAATAATACAAATATCCTGAGCCCTGCTCCACCCATGTTGTGTGTCCTTAGACATGCCTTGCCGTGTCTCAGTTTTGCCATTTTGCGCAAATGAAAAATGATACTGCTGTAATTTGCAAGGGATATTGCAAGGCTTAATTCGTTTATTTGTGTAAGGCACTCAGTGTGGTGATGAAAACCATACATGTGTCTAAATAAATTGGAATTGTATGCTGGAAATCTTAGGCCTATTTGAGCTCACTTATGTTGGTTTTACATTCATGTAACTCCCTCAGTTTCAATTGAGTTACTCCTGTTTTGCTCCAGTGTGAGCAGAATCAGCCCCCTTATTTTCTAGTATGTTTCTAAAAGCACCCTGCATACAAATGGTGTTATATATAAACAAATTATTAGCAAGTATGTATGACAAAACTTCGAAGTGGAAAAATTTCAGAAGTTACATAAACCATCTGATCACACTAATGTAGGATTGTCAGTTTTGGTTGGATGTATTCCTGGAGGGTCTATCACATGACATAATCTTTAATTAAAGATTAATCTTTAATTCCTAGAGACTCCAGGACAATCCTGGAGGGTTGGCAACCCATTACTATTTTTGTTTTGTTTTGTGTAAGCAGCTGTGGCAAATTCATACTAATTAATGAATTCCCAATTTGTTTTGCTCTATTAGTAACAAGTTGCTCGAAGAATGTAACAGATAGCCAGATATCTCTGACAATACTGAAAATGCCTTATCTGGGAAAAAAAGAGAAACTACTTTGCTGAAGCATCTGGGTGAAGTCTTGCCCCACTTGAAGACAATGACACAACTTCCATTGACTGCAGCAATGGGGCCCAGGATTTCATCCTATGTGTTTTTATTCAAGAAGAAATACTATCAGAAAAATAGGTCTAATCAGTCAAAACATTTTCACTTCATTTTTCCTTTTGCTTAAGCGCTGTACTTCCTACTTACAAATGCATCTAAAAATAGGGGTTTTTAAATTCAATATACAACTTTGAAATAGACAATTTTATTCTGCATAACCCATCTTTTCAACAAATTATTCAATAATTTGCCAGGCAAACTTCATTAATCATTGTCAAATTGTCATGAACGATGTGTGAGTAAGTTAAATAATGCTTTTGCATGAACACCTTTTTATTTATCTTTCCTGTAAGAATATCATTTATTGGGAGTGACACAGATTAATGAATAAAGCTGCAGCTCTTCAGTCATTGTTCAATACTAACAAGTGATTCTTGGTTCATATCACAAGAACATGACATATAAACTGGTACAATAGACAGTACCATCCTGGACTGGAATTTAAAATACAATCTCCATTCCTGCTGAGTTTAGTTTTGTAATTCAAATTAAATCATATAACAGTCTGGGATTTCTTATTTATTTATTTTGTGGTGAAGCTACATTCCTTACACATTTTTGGTGAGCTTTTGGGTTGGTGACAATTTTGAAAAAAATATGAAGAAAACAATGCCACTTTACAAAAGAAACAGGTTAAATAGTCTCCCAGGAAAGTACCTAATCATCAGGCTTTAATTATTTCCCCCTACTCTCCCTCTCTTTGTTCCAGTGATTATTTAAGTATTTTATACAAAGTACAATGGTTTCAACAGGAGAGTGAGACACACACCCACTCCCGAATACCCAAAACCTGGGGCTTAGGGCATTTATGTTGGATTAATGGAGTTGAATCCCTACTCCAGAGAAGTTTCAGAGTAGCAGCCATGTTAGCCTGTATTCGCAAAAAGAAAAGGAGTAATTGTGGCACCTTAGAGCCTAACAAATTTATTTGAGCATAAGCTTTCGTGAGCTACAGCTCACTTCATCGGATGCATTCGGTGGAAAATACAGTGGGGAAATTTATATACAGACACAGAGAACATGAAACAATGGGTTTTATCATACACACTGTAAGGAGAATGATCACTTAAGATGAGTTAATACCAGCAGGAAGGGGGGAGGGGAAGGAGGAGAACCTTTTATGATGATGATCAAGGTGGGCCATTTCCAGCAGTTAACAAGAATGTCTGAGGAAGAGGGGGGGGGATTCAAACCTGGGAGTCCTAACCACTGAGCTATTGGGTACAACAACACCACAATTTCTTCTGCTTTGTGAATGATGCTGTAGTCTCCTTCTGAATCTAGTCCTCAAAACTGAAATGTTTTATGCGGAAATGTCAAAAACAGTTCATTTTGATATTTCCAGTACTTTTTCTGACCAAAATAAATCTCAAGTGTAGTTCAAAGATATGAAATTAAGTTATATACTCTATTTCTAAAAAACTAGCTTGAATATTTTTCAAGATAAGAATTTCTCCCCAACCAAAGTTATAGCCTGGCCAGGACTAACTGGTCCATGTGATTAAAAAAAAAACACGTCTCATAAATGTCAAAATACTGTCTGTGCCATCCAAATCATTTTTACAACAAAAAAAACCCAGTTATGTCACAAAGACGTTATGATTTGTGGGAAAGAATGCACAGTGAAAACTAAGATTCTTAAAATCCACAGCAAAAGAGCAACTGTTTGGAATCTGTAAAAAATGTTTTTAAAACTTGGCACTGAAATGTTCAGCAATTTACTTTGCATATTTGAATCCTTAAAATGTTGTTTCCTGTCAGAGTTTGTCAACTAACCCCCCCTCCCCCCCAAAGAGTTACATCAGCCAGGAAGAATCACATATAGCTCAAAATGTAATTTAGCATTCCCTCACAAAATATCATGTGACTTTACTATGACAGCCATTTTTGGCAATTTTGGCTTGCAACACAGAGGGTCAAAGCACCACCTAAAATAACACTTCCCAAAGTGGGTGTGACATGCTTCCCAGTGGTTGGAAGGGACAAAGCACTATCCTGGAAGGAGTGGGCAGAGCAGTAGAAGTGCAATTTTCACTCATGTGGTCAGTTTTCAAAAGTTTAGGGGAAAATGTTTCTACAGACAACACATGAACTTATGCAAAAAGGAAAAGGAGTACTTGTGGCATCTTAGAGACTAACAAATTTATGTGAGCATAAGCTTTCATGAGCTACAGCTCACTTCATCGGATGCATTCCTTTCTTTAACATGAAACAATGGGTTTTATCATACACAGTGTAAGGAGAGTGATCACTTAAGATGAGCTATTACAAGCAGGAAGGAGGGGGGGAAGGAGGAAAACCTTTTGAGGTGATAATCAAGGTGGGCCATTTCCAGCAGTTAACAAGAACGTCTGAGGAACAGTGGGTGGGGTGGGGTGGGGGGCAGAAATAAAATGGAGAAATAGTTTTACTTTATGTAATGACCCATCCACTCCCAGTCTCTATTCAAGCCTAAGTTAATTGTATCCAGTTTGCAAATTAATTCCAATTCAGCAGTCTCTCGTTGGAGTCTGTTTTGAAGCTTTTTTGTTGAAGGATAGCCACTCTCAGGTCTGTAATCGTGTGACCGGAGAGACTGAAGTGTTCTCCGACGGGTTTTTCAATGTTATAATTCTTGACGTCTGATTTGTGTCCATTTATTCTTTTATGTAGAGACTGTCCAGTTTGACCAATGTACATGGCAAAGAGGCATTGCTGGCATATGATGGCATATATCACAAGTACTCCTTTTCTTTTTGTGAATACAGACTAACACAGCTGCTACTCTGAAACCTATTACATTGGTAGATGTGCAGGTGAACGAGCCTCTGATAGTGTGGCTGATGTGATTAGGCCCTATGATGGTGTCCCCGGAATAGGTATGTGGACAGAGTTGGCAACGGGCTTTGTTGCAAGGATAGGTTCCTGGGTTAGTGGTTCTGTTGTGTGATGTGTGTGTTTGCTGGTGAGTATTTGCTTCACGTTCGGGGGCTGTCTGTAAGCAAGGACTGGCCTGTCTCTCAAGATCTGTGAGAGTGATGGGTCGTCCTTCAGGATAGGTTGTAGATCCTTGATGATGCGTTGGAGAGGTTTTAGTTGGGGGCTGAAGGTGATGGCTAGTGGCATTCTGTTATTTTCTTTGTTGGGCCTGTCCTGTAGTAGGTGACTTCTGGGTACTCTTCTGGCTCTGTCAATCTGTTTCTTCACTTCAGCAGGTGGGTATTGTAGTTGTAAGAATGCATGATAGAGATCTTGTAGGTGTTTTTATCTCTGTCTGAGGGGTTGGAGCAAATGTGTTTATATCGTAGAGCTTGGCTTCAGACAATGGATCGTGTGGTGTGATCTGGATGAAAGCTAGAGGCATGTAGGTAGGAATAGCGGTCAGTAGGTTTCCGATATAGGGTGGTGTTTATGTGACCATCGCTTATTAGCACCGTAGTGTCCAGGAAGTGGATCTCTTGTGTGGACTGGTCCAGGCTGAGGTTGATGGTGGGATGGAAATTGTTGAAATCATGGTGGAATTCCTCAAGGGCTTCTTTTCCATGGGTCCAGATGGTGAAGATGTCATCAATATAGCGGAAGTAGAGTAGGGACATTAGGAGACGAGAGCTGAGGAAGTGTTGTTCTAAGTCAGCCATAAAAATGTTGGCATACTGTGGGGCCATGCGGGTACCCATGGCAGTGCCGCTGATTTGAAGGTATACATTGTCCCCAAATGTGAAATAGTTATGGGTGAGGACAAAGTCACAAAGTTCAGCCACCAGGTTAGCCTTGACATTATCGGGGATACTGTTCCTGATGGCTTGTAGTCCATCTTTGTATGGAATGTTGGTGTAGAGGGCTTCTACATCCATAGTGGCCAGGATGGTGTTTTCAGGAAGATCACTGATGGATTGTAGTTTCCTCAGGAAGTCAGTGGCGTCTCGAAGATAGCTGGGAGTGCTGGTAGCGTAGGGCCTGAGGAGGGAGTCTACACAGCCAAACAATCCTTCTTTCAGGGTGCCAATGCCTGAGATGATGGGGTGTCTAGGATTTCCAGGTTTATGGATCTTGGGTAGCAGATAGAATTCCCCTGGTCAGGGTTCTAGAGGTGTGTCTGTGCTGATCCCACTGAGAGTTACCAAGAGAAACTACACCACCTGCTCAAGAAACTCCCTGAAAAAGTACAAGAACAAATCAGCACAGACACACCCCTAGAACTCCCCATGCTGGTAATAGCTCACCTTACCTGATCACTCTCGGTAGAGTGTGTATGGTAACACCCATTGTTTCATGTTCTCTGTGTATATAAAATCTCCCCACTGTATTTTCTACTGCATGCATCTGATGAAGTGAGCTGTAGCTCACAAAAGTTTATGCTCAAATAAATTTGTTAGTCTCTAATGTGCCACAAGTACTCCTTTTCTTTTTACAGTAAGGAATATATATCTTGTTGGCTCTGTTTTTATAGATATAATTGTGTGTGTGTGTGTGTGTGTGTGTGTGTGTGTGTGTCCAATAACTAAAAAAATATAAACCCAAAACCCTACTTTCCCCCATCTGCACTATAGAAGATACCAGAACTGAACAGCAAACCTCAAACACACCTACAAGGAGGGATTTGACCCATGCTGCTAGTGTAAGTTATCATAGCTCTCATTGGAGTCAATCAAGCTGTGATAGTTTACACCAACTAAGGTTCTGATCTCAAATATTGTATCTATTTTCCTTGTGTTTTTTTATGCAACTCTGTTATGCTTCCTCACACATTGAGGTGCATTATTGATAATGTAACTCCGAGGAAAATCACTGGGGAGAAATGGTGAAGAGATGTGCAAAAGTACATTGCTTGTTCTGTGTACCAACCATGTGCTTGTAATGCAGACCACAGGCACTTCTACACTGCTATGACCATGGAATGTGTGTTCCTGCAAATGTTATTTTACGTCTATGTAGATATTTAATGGCCTCCATCACCGTAATATGTTAAAAGAAAAGGAGTACTTGTGGCACCTTAGAGACTAACAAATTTATTAGAGCATAAGCTTTCGTGAGCTACAGCTCACATCATCGGATGTATTTGGTGGAAAAAACAGAGGGGAGATTTATATACACACACAGAGAACATGAAACAATGGGTTTATCGTACACACTATAAGGAGAGGTTTCAGAGTAGCAGCCGTGTGAGTCTGTATTCGCAAAAAGAAAAGCAGTACTTGTGGCACCTTAGAGACTAACAAATTTATTAGAGCATAAGCTTTTGTGAGCTACAGCTCACTTCATCCGATGAAGTGAGCTGTAGCTCACGAAAGCTTATGCTCTAATAAATTTGTTAGTCTCTAAGGTGCCACAAGTACTGCTTTTCTTTTTACTGTAAGGAGAGTGATCACTTAAAATAAGCCATCACCAGCAGCGGGGGGGGGGGGGGGGGGGAAGGAGGAAAACCTTTCATGGTGACAAGCAAGGTAGGCTAATTCCAGCAGTTAAGAAGAATATCTGAGGAACAGTGGGGGGTGGGGTGGCGGGGAGAAATAACATGGGGAAATAGTTTTACTTTGTGTAATGACTCATCCATTCCCATTCCCTATTCAAGCCTAAATTAATTGCATCCAGTTTGCAAATTAATTCCAATTCAGCAGTCTCTCCTTGGAGTCTGTTTTTGAAGCTTTTTTGTTGAAGGATAGCCATTCTTAGGACTGTAATCGAGTGACCAGAGAGATTGAAGTGTTCTCCAACTGGTTTTTGAATGTTATAATTCTTGACGTCTGATTTGTGTCCATTCATTCTTTTACG
The DNA here is from genome assembly GCF_009764565.3 of Dermochelys coriacea. Taxonomy (NCBI): domain Eukaryota; kingdom Metazoa; phylum Chordata; order Testudines; family Dermochelyidae; genus Dermochelys; species Dermochelys coriacea. The sequence goes on along the minus strand of NC_050070.1, from coordinate 37,951,662 downwards.
TAGAGACTGTCCAGTTTGGCCAATGTACATGGCAGAGGGGCATTGCTGGCACATGATGGCATATATCACATTGGTAGATGCGCAGATGAACGAGCCTCTGATAGTATGGCTGATGTGATTAGGCCCATCTTGTATGTGTTTGTCTCTGTCTGATGGGTTGGAGCAAATGCGGTTATATTGCAGAGCTTGGCTGTAGACAATGGATCGAGTGGTATGATCTGGATGAAAGCTAGTTAGGCATGTAGGTCGGAATAGCGGTCAGTAGGTTTCCGATATAGGGTGGTGTTTATGTGACCGTCGCTTATTAGCACCGTAGTGTCCAGGAAGTGGATCTCTTGTGTGGACTGGTCCAGACTGAGGTTGATGGTGGGATGGAAATTGTTGAAATCATGGTGGAATTCCTCAAGGGCTTCTTTTCCATGGGTCCAGAGGATGGAGATGTCATCAATGTAGTGCAAGTAGAGTAGGGGCATTAGGGGACAAGAGCTGAGGAAGCGTTGTTCTAAGTCAGCCATAAAAATGTTGGCATACTATGGGGCCATGCGGGTACCCATGGCAGTGCCGCTGATTTGAAGGTATACATTGTCCCCAAATGTGAAATAGTTATGGGTGAGGAAAAAGTCACAAAGTTCAGCCACCAGGTTAGCCGTGACATTATCGGGGATACTGTTCCTGACGGCTTGTAGTCCATCTTTGTGTGGAATGTTGGTGTAGAGGGCTTCTACATCCATAGTGGCTAGGATGGTGTTTTTAGGAAGATCACCAATGGACTGTAGTTTCCTCAGGAAGTCAGTGGTGTCTCGAAGATAGCTGGGAGTGCTGGTAGCGTAGGGCCTAAGGAGGGAGTCTACATAGCCAGACAATCCTGCTGTCAGGGTGCCAATGCCTGAGATGATGGGGCATCCAGGATTTCCAGGTTTATGGATCTTGGGTAGCAGATAGAATACCCCAGGTCGGGCTTCTAGGGGTGTGTCTGTGCGGATTTGTTCTTGTGCTTTTTCAGGGAGTTTCTTGAGGAAATGTTGTAGTTTCTTTTGGTAACTCTCAGTGGGATCAGAGGGTAATGGCTTGTAGAAAGTGGTGTTGGAGAGCTGCCTAGTAGCCTCTTGTTCATACTCCGACCTATTCATGATGACGACAGCACCTCCTTTGTCAGCCTTTTTGATTCTGATGTCAGAGTTGTTTCTGAGGCTGTGGATGGCACTGTGTTCTGCATGGCTCAGGTATGGGGTAAGCGATGCTGCTTTTTCACAATTTCAGCTCGTGCACGTCGGCAGAAGCACTCTATATAGAAATCCAGGCTGCTGTTTCGACCTTCAGGAGGAGTCCATCCAGAATCCTTCTTTTTGTAGTGTTGGTAGTAAGGTCTCTGTGGGTTAGTATGTTGTTCAGAGGTGTGTTGGAAATTTTCCTTGAGTCGTAGACATCAAAAATAGGATTCTAGGTCACCACAGAACTGTATCATGTTCGTGGGAGTGGAGGGGCAAAAGGAGAGGCCCCGAGATAGGACAGATTCTTCTGCTGGGCTAAGAGTAGAGTTGGATAGATTAACAATATTGCTGGGTGGGTTACGGGAACCATTGTTGTGGCCCCTTGTGGCATGTAGTAGTTTAGATAGCTTAGTGTCCTTTTTCTTTTGTAGAGAATCAAAGTGTGTGTTGTAAATGGCTTGTCTAGTTTTTGTAAAGTCCAGCCACGAGGAAGTTTGTGTGGAAGGTTGGCTCTTTATGAGAGTATCCAGTTTTGGGAGCTCATTCTTAATCTTTCCTTGCATTCCTACAACTACAATACCCACTTGCTGAAGTGAAGAAACAGATTGACAGAGCCAGAAGAGTACCCAGAAGTCACCTACTACAGGACAGGCCCAACAAAGAAAATAACAGAACGCCACTAGCCATCACCTTCAGCCTCCAACTAAAACCTCTCCAACGCATCATCAAGGATCTACAACCTATTCTGAAGGACGACCCATCACTCTCACAGATCTTGAGAGACAGGCCAGTCCTTGCTTACAGACAGCCCCCCAATCTGAAGCAAATACTCACCAGCAACCACACACCACACAACAGAACCACTAACCCAGGAACCTATCCTTGCAACAAAGCCCGTTGCCAACTCTGTCCACATATCTATTCAGGGGATACCATTATAGGGCCTAATCACATCAGCCACACTATCAGAGGCTCGTTCACCTGCGCATCTACCAATGTGATATATGCCATAATGTGCCAGCAATGCCCCTCTGCCATGTACATTGGCCAAACTGGACAGTCTCTACGCAAAAGAATGAATGGACACAAATCAGACGTCAAGAATTATAACATTCAAAAACCAGTTGGAGAACACTTCAATCTCTCTGGTCACTCGATCACAGACCTAAGAGTGGCTATACTTCAACAAAAAAGCTTCAAAAACAGACTCCAAGGAGAGACTGCTGAATTGGAATTAATTTGCAAACTGGATACAATTAACTTAGGCTTGAATAGAGACTGGGAATGGATGAGTCATTACACAAAGTAAAACTATTTCCCCATGGTATTTCACCCTCCCACCCCACCCCCCACTGTTCCTCTGATATTATTGTTAACTGCTGGAATTAGCCTACCTTGCTTGTCACCATGAAAGGTTTTCCTCCTTTCCCCCCCTGCTGCTGGTGATGGCTTATCTTAAGTGATCACTCTCCTTACAGTGAGTATGATAAACCCATTGTTTCATGTTCTCTGTGTGTGTATATCAATCTCCCCTCTGTTTTTTCCACCAAATGCATCCGATGAAGTGAGCTGTAGCTCACGAAACTTATGCTCTAATAAATTTGTTAGTCTCTAAGGTGCCACAAGTACTCCTTTTCTTTTTGCGAATACAGACTAACACGGCTGCTACTCTGAAAACCGTAATATGTTAGTACTTCATGCTGTTCATTGTCTGTTTGGTAATATTTAATAAATCCAAGGAGACACTGGAGGGCATTGAGTACTTCATATACTTGAGCAGTATGATTAAAAGGGATGCTAAACATCACTTAGAGATCTGACATAGAACTGGACTCGTGACTGTGGCCCTACTGATGCTTAGCCACGTTTGGAGAAACAAAAGTATTACCATGAAGTGTAAAATGAAATTGCTGCAGTCTCTTGCCTTCAGGATCTTACTGTATGCTCGGGAGACGTGGCTTTTAATGAAACAGGATGGTTGGCGGCTTTTTTTGCCTTTGAATTGAAATGCTACAAGCAACTACTAAAGGTTAGCTATACCTCATACATGACTAATGAGAATGTAATTGTCCAAATTTGAATCATAATTGGAGAGACACTGGATATCATCAAGATGATCAGATGTTCTACAATCTCAAGTTTTTGTCATATGGGTTGGATAACTGGAGGAAGATTGCCAAAGCAAGTTTTGCAGAGATTGGTGACAGGTGCTATGAGAGGAGGGTGCCTGTGGCAAATGTAATTTGACAATGTGGGCTGATTGGATGGGATTGGTATGATGTACTTCTCAAGACTGTGTGAAAATCATGAAATGTGAAGTAAGATTGCTGCCAATGTTCCCTGTGGGTTTACTGTTCATTGTAATGAGACTCTATTGTGCTTTGCACTATGAGAATGATGAACTTTTAATATGTTTCATGATGGTTCAGGTTCACGTAGAGTAATTTTGATGGAAAAAGATCTGTCTCAAGAGATTGCCTTTTTTTATGCTTCATATTCATTTTGATCCATTTCCTCACACAACCTAAACTGGTCCATTTAAGCATCTTTTTCTGTATCGAATATTTGAGAATAGTGTCAAAACTATTAATTTATCATAAACTATTATAATAATGCTCACAAAGTGCTAGGATCTCCTTACATATACAAAAGAAAAAACAGATATGCATAGAAGATCTTGCAATTGCCAGTTTTTAACTTTAAGTGGTCTCAACTACACAGTATAAACTGTCTTGTAACTACAGAGCAATATAATATAAATTAAGTTAACAGAATTTCAAACTTACGCTTATTGGTTTTTGATTAAACAACTAGAGCTCAGAGCTCAATCCAGCAAATATACCCACATCCCTCTGAATGGCAATATCTTGGAAGGCAGAAGTCCCTCGCTCTGCAATAGTGAAACTGATCCAGAGAAAAGGGAAGCCTGCTGTGGAATCTCTTTTTTATTTTTTTTTTTATTTTTTTTTATTTTTCCAGAAAGCCTTTTCTTGAGACTAGGTTGAGGAGGAGCTCAAAAAATGGAGAATCCATACAAATTACTTCCCCTCTTCCATACTACACTGGGCCCAGTTCTCAGCACATCCATCCCTACAGTCCATGTAGCTCAAAGGCGTTACTCTTTCCTGCATAAATCCTGGGTTTAGGAATGGCCAGCATGAGACTGGTTTGCCTTTTTTTCTCCCCCTCTTCTTTCTTTTATTTAATCTAAAGAAACCCTGATCTTGATGAGCAGCCTTTCCATTCTTGATCAGTGGAAATTCAGGGAGAGACATCTGCTCTGATTTTCATTGCTCTGCTGTCAGGGCCTTTGCCTCCTTCTTTTGAAATGGGAATGAGACTTTAGCCCAATCAACTCATTTTTCTTTTGCTAGCAGCTCATCCATATTCGTTTGCCCACCCTGCTGACTGATTCTCTTGCTATGCCCTGAGCTACAAGATAAGGAAGAAACAGAAAAGAAAGAATACCAATGTTTTCTCATTCTTTGGTGTTAGCCTTCACAAATATAACCTTGCATTAACATTGGCTTAACAAAACCCCTAGCCCTAGAATTTTACATATTTTAAGTTTAAATTATTTGAGAGCCTTTCCATTCAGTGGGTGTTCGATGAGTCCTTTAAGAAAGCATAGAAATCTATGGAGATTTGCAAGAAGATTTCTAGACAGTGAGTGAAGAAAAAACTTGACTTGCAAAAGGAGAAGAAATATGGTCTTGTGGCTAATGCACAGGATTGGAGTCACAAAATTTGGGCTTTATTCTTGTGTAGCATTTCCCTATCCACCTGTTTACCTCTTTTACCACCAATCTCCTTATAGGTTTTGATGGACAGGCCTGAGCTCTTCTGGATCCTGCCACCCACTCAGCGGAGTGTAACTTTTTTCGTCCCATATGAATTTATTTGGTGATGCCTCCACCCCACCCCCTGCTCCTTCCTGGCAGGGTCACCAGAGCAGCTTGGGAGGAAAATTTTAGTCACAGGGTAACCACCACTTACTTGCCAGATAGTTGGAGACTTCCAACACGTAACACAAACATACAAACAATATATTTAATACAGTAATTATGTTAAACAGGAGATAAATATATCTCTATTCTCAGGGTCACCCGTGTCCATACTGATAATATCTGTGAATTTCCCCAGTCATGTGACCTTAAATTGCAAACATAAAATTAATGTCCCATTGGTACACGCACTTTGTAGAGGCCCTTGATGACCTGTGGCCACAATATCTTCTGTGCAGCAGTTAGCAATGCAGCTGACTGGGTTCAGTACAGCCCAAAAGACACTCAAGTGTAATAAGGTTATAAGTCTCTCCACAGATTTAATAGGGCAGCAGGTAATAAAACCTCCAAACCCTTACCCCTCGGCTTGAGGACACAATTCAGGGAATAAGGGGTCTCCCAAACAATTTTCCTGACGAACTAAAAGATGGTTACTCAATTCACGACCGATCTTCAGGTTCAGAGATGACTGTGGACTCCTGTCACTGCAGAGGACTGATGATCTTTCCTGGCAGGCATCTTCTTTTAAGCCGGAGTCAGGCTGCATCTAGTGCAAGGATTTCTCCTCACCGTGAAGGGAAGCAGGGCTCAAGGTGCAGATTACAAAACTATCCTAAAATCCAAATTTTAATCTCCCACCCTAGTGCTGATGGACATCATGTAGCAGCCTGAGCAGAGCTGGCCATGTGGTGACTGACCTTTTGCATATCATTGTTAAATGGGGATATTATTACTATCCTATTTCACAGGAACAATGTCAGACTTAATTCATTAATACTTATAATTGCTTTGAGATCTATAAAGGGTCCTATATAAGTGTAATGCATTAGTATGTAACTGAATGTTGCTTGCAAAGGCCCTGTGACTTTATCAAATTCAAACTCTCTAGGTATATGTATTTATTTTCCAGATTACAATACATGAGTAACTTCAGTATTCAGTTAAACTACTGATAGGTTCAAATTGTATTTTAAAGTTTATTTTTAAAAATGCCAATTTAGCATGTCTAAAACTCAGCAGAAAATAAAATGCAATCAGCAACACAGTGGCTTTTCAATGTGGGGGAGAGAGCATGTGGTCCCTGTTTAATTTGTTAAATGATGGAAATATATGCACACAGCAGAAACTCGCTAATTTGCCCTCACTAATCTGCACACCCTGTAATTCCAGGCACAAAAAAATGTCCTTTTCCTCTTCTCAGTAAAGATTTAATTGCAGAGTAGTGTTGTGAGGTTTCCTGTTACTGAGAATCCATCATTTTGAAAAATATGCTGCATAGAATATGGGTCTGCTATAAAGCATTATTTTAGATGATGAAATCTAAAAGATTCTTGTGAAATAAATAAAACAGATTTGATTCAATATCCTTGCTTTTTTGTGGTCTGTTTGTTTACTTACAAAATCTACTAACTTGAAATGGGTGTCGGGAAATTTCAGCTGTGGGTATGTGTATTTAATAATAGATATATTCTAGAAATTATTTCTAGTGCAAGAAGAAGCTGGCAGTTGAGCCTTAATCCCAGCTAACTGTACTAAAGAACTAAAGATAGCGTCTCTAGAAGTCTAGAAACCAACGCTTTAAAAATATCCCTTCCATGCTTTCTCAAAAACCGTTCCTTATGCATGGAATTTACTATCTGAATTAATCTGCAAAGCCATTGTGCCCTCCTCTCCATGTTCAAATATGTCATCAAAGCCCATCTCTATTGTGAGGCCTGTGAGAAATCAGCCAACTCAGGATGCCTGAATTATGCATTGATCAGAGATTTTAGATATGGTGTCCATTTTTAAGTGTAAGGTGATTTGGAGCCATGCAAAAACTACCTATGCAAGTATATGACCTTATTATTATTACAGTCATTCTCACCTCCTCAACCCCGTATTCTTATCTCTTTTCATAGGCACTTGTGTGTTTTCCTGGATTAGATTTTCTTAATTTATATGCACTGTGGCTAGCTGAGATGGGGGTGAATTCCCTCATTGGTGACTAAAGTGGCCTGAGAGTTCAGTTAACCTACTGGGTTATATATGGAGGAGCATTAGGCATAATTGGTAATTAAACTGAGCTAGGGAGGAGCTGGGCCTTCATAAAGGAAGGAATAAAGGACTGCTGGAGGAGGGGCCAGCGAGAAGACCCAGGTAAGAGGTAGATAGGAGCTTTCTCTCTTGGGTAGAAGGTTGAGAGAAGCCTGGGAGGTTTAGAGCCAGAACGAGAAAGGCCTGAGCCAGGAAAAAGTCTACAAGGACATGTTCTGAAATAAGAGGAAGAAAGGAATTTTCTAAGCATGAAGCAGATATCTGAGCTGGAAATCTGACTGGAGAGAGGTAGGTTAGGGATTGTCACCTGCCTGAAATCCTGGGTAGAGAGAGAGAAACCCAGGAACTTGAATCAGATATTGAGATTGTTTGTTTGTTTTGGAGCTGTGGCTAGCCTTCAAAGAAGAAGGCAGCTGCCAGCTGAGCCCAGACAGGCTGAAAAAGTCAAGTTGTTTTGTTATTTTCTGATGGACGTTTAGTGAAAGAGTCTGAGGTCCTACAAAGTGTTGGACTCTGTCACTTGGCTTGGCTGGAGGGCCAGGTCATGCCAATGGCCAAAGTAGGCCAAAGAAGGCATGGGTAAGACTTGTGCACAACTATCACAACACCACATACAGCCACCAAGGAGTGTGGTATTCTATGTCCAACTATATAATATAGTTAACTCCATAACCGTTTCAGTTCTCTGGCCATGAAAGCACATCTTGGAGTTGTTAATTAAGCAGCATGGGAAAAGGCTTTTGGTTAGGCTTAGTTTGGTTTTGTAACATGAAGACGACTCTCCTATTTGAATCAGAATTTGGAGGCATGTCGTTTTTTCATTAAATATATGGGAATAGTGTTCACTTTCTAACTATACTCATGCTGATCCTATCTTTACTTAAAGTAAGACAAGTAAAGTGTTCCTAAAATTATTTTAAAGCTATGCATAAAACCAAGTATGCAATACTTTATAGATGAAGAAATCTACTCTTAAAGGTGGATTTAATACAGGAATAAATATTATGTTGCTTAAACAATATTTTCAGTGTATCAAATTATATTTGAAAATTAGGTATCAAAGTCTGTCCAAATGTACTTTGAGCATCAAACATATAAATCTGTCAAAGAAACGCACTTGTTTTTTTAAATGGTGTTTTCAGGATATATCATGAACTGTTTCAGGTGGCTGGATACATATGTATGTTGCCCAGGATTTTTAAAAACTTAACTAGTGATTATGGATGTGTCTATTGTTGGGTGCCCCAGCTTGACATACCCTAAAGGGGCCTGATTACTTGAAAGTGGATGATTAACATTGTCGGAAGTTCAGGTCCCTGTAAGGTATATGGAGGTGGGCACCTCAAATTCTTTGTCATGCATAGAAATCCTTGCCGTTTCCTGTTTCATTTTTCATGTCTTTCTGGCTACTGATTCCCATGGCTGTTCCATTCTGTTTAATTTACCACTCTCTTAAAGTCATATTTTGCATGTTCCCAAAACTGAAATGGGGTCAACCGTATAAAGTGACTGGTTGTAAATGCACATATTGTCTATTTGTGGTATGCTATATTGCCAAGTTCTCCTTGGCTTAAGATAGGTTAGTAGGTATGGCCCCCACCAGAACATGGATTAGAAATAGTTTATTTGGGTGAGAAAGAGGATTATTGCAAAGGAAATTCCAGGGTATATGGAAATGTGACTTGCAAATTAACAATTTTTAACCCAATGTAAACATAGATATAGAAAATGAAGTACAGATTTTGATTGACAGCTGAAATTGATGAAAGTTCAATCAATGCTTGGGGCAGGTTTCATTCTCCCTTATTCTGTGACAACTATCTGCTGTATTGATGGCTATTTAAAGAGAGTTTACATTCTATAAATCTGATCCCATAGTCCTCGTGCGGGCCAGACACCCACTGAAGCTGATGAGTTGTGCTGTGAGGCACACTGTGGGCCTTTTTCCTTGGAGTCTTTTATTTTACTGAACTTCGGACTTCAGTTTTCCCTAGGCAAAACAAGCTATCTACATAACCTGAAATTACTTAAATTCTGGCATTGAAGCAATTAATTCCTGGATAACTTACATAGGCTATTTGGACTTGGGTGGTGGTCTTAAATTATCCTTTGTATTATTAATGCTTTTCTCATATGTAAATGTCCACAATGTTTATAGATAATATTATTTATTTGCTTAAATTGTTTTTTCATGTTGTCTTTGGTTTCTTTTAATATTTTTGACTTAATCAATTTGGAAACAAATTGTCTACGGCTGAATGTATGTTGGAGCACAAACTGTGAGAACAATGCACAAAAGGGTGAGATCTCCCTGATGATTAGCAGATGCTCATGAGTTGGGACTTTATAATCCTTGGTTGTACAGTACAGGAAAGAAGTCTGCTAATGATGTAGTGCCCTAAGCACATATTATTAATAGTCACACACTTCTTTATCCTATAATTAAGGACCTACTTAATTTCCAATATTGCGGAAATTGCAGATCCCACAATGTTAGGCTTCCATTGCAATTTTTATTTAATTAGCTTACTTTGAACAGACCAAAATTTTGCATACATATTGAGGTTTGCAACGCACTTTTTTCCCATTAGCACAGTAGAGCCCCATTATCTGATCTGACAATGACTGGGGCTCAGGCTATCAGCTCCACGCATTAATGTCTGTAATATAGTTGCAATAAAATGTTTGGTTATCAAAAAAATTAGCAGGCATAACATAGTACTTGAGTGTTTATATTCTAGCAAATTTTTCTTAAGCAAATATGTCTTCTCTGGCTTTTTCAAATTATCACAGTTAATAAAGATCCATTATTACTGTTCCATGATTTTCCATGTCTTGTCCACAATTCAGCCACAATTGTTTGACAATCAACCTGCAATTCAATTAAATATAGTAGATTAAGTATTTAAAGTGAACTAATTAGTACAGTCAGAAAGTGGTGTTACATCTTTATTCTCAGCCCTCCATAGAAAAGGGGGGAAATGGAGTCTGAGGAAATAAAAGCTGTAGAAAAAAAGCAGCTCTCAGGTATCCTCCTGCACAGGGACCTGATCCAGTGCTTACTGAAGTCAATGGAAAGATTCCCATTAATTCCACTGGGCTTTGGATCAGTCCCAGGTGAAGGATGTAAGAAAGCATGAGTAAGTTTATCTCTTATCTGGTAGTTGGCTCAATATGAGCTAAAGGATGGCCAAGGAGGCATTTGGTCATGCTGGCAGCATCTTATCCTAAATGTAGGAAGTCTCCTGCTCAAAAACTGCATTTGACCAAATATGTCCGATTCTTGAAGTCTAGGATAATGTGAAAATGGGAATGGTGTTTGGTCACTCTGCTTCACGCTACATTTCCTGAAATGTAGAAAGAAAGTTATTCACACTTGATCTTGGAGTTACTGAGGCTTAATGACTTGAATATCTTCAAAGCCCATGTGGATGACAACTTTTATAAGTTAGCTCAGGATCTCATGACTGTTTTGGCATTCAGGAGGCTACTGTAGGAGGTTTGTAGTTCAATGACATAAAGCTGGTCAAACTCTGGACCTTCATGATGGGATAGTGACTTTGCTCAGAAAGGGTGTTTCCATGCATAATGGATGTTATGGAAGAAAGCACAGAGATATTTGTTGGAGATGACTGGCTTGCTGTGCTCGCATCACTGATGGAACAGTAGGGATAGGAAGGATCCTAAGCACAGAACCTTATACACATTCTACTTCTGTCTGCCTAGGTAATGTGATTAGGGGATTGAAATGTAGATTAGGGCAAAATCTAGTTCACCTTGCTCATACAAGTAATGTCTTACTTTAAAGGCCCTGCTTATATGAGTAAGGGAAAAACTTCATCTCAGGGGGAGAGAATTTCAGAGTCATCTCTGACTTGCTGTATCATATGGGCAGGTTCTGAATGGATATAATCCTAAGGTATCCAAGAAAACAACCTGCCAGTGACACTATGCATAGTTATGAGGAAAGGATCTTCTTTTCTCATTTTAGCATCTGAGTTTGAAAAGCTCTGAGGATTATCTGAGCATTTTCAAAATTTAATGTCAGGAGGACTTTGATAAAAGTATGAGATTGTAGAAAATCAGAGACATTTAGTGTCAATAATTGAACGAGGTTGCCCAAAGTAATTACTGTGTTCTTAGCTTATGTGATTTTTAAAAAAATCTTTTATGTAAAATTCATTCAGTGTCTATAAGTGCATGTATTTAATTATCTGTCTCTTTTATCCCTTGAGTGGTATGCCCATGGCATGCACAAGTTTATGCTTTTTATTGTCTGTCCAATCATTTCAATACAGGAATAGACTGTACATTTTATAGCCTGCAGCCACGTACTGGATGACTAGGGTACTCCAGTAGGGTTTGCTAACTAGGGTTAGCCCTTCATCATAAAAACATAGCTTTTTGTTTCTCTTCTGAGTCTTAAAGAAATACTAATGAAAGTTGCTTTTTCTGTTATGGGACTCTTGTGTTCATTTACATTTCAGTGCTGAAAATGAAAATAGGTAAAGGGAGCTGCAGAAAGGAGGGTCAATTGTTAAATGTGATCACTGTTCTTTGTAGTTGTTTGTTTGTAGTTGAAGTTGTTTAATTTATGAAGACAGTTTTCTATTAGGTTAATGCCAAACTATATTATGTTCAGCTAGTTTGTTGCTGGGTGGATACTTTGATACTTAAGAATATCCCATCACCTCTGTTATTATTGATCTTGGGCCGGATTCTGCAGCATGCTGAGTGCCACTAGCTGTCACTGACTTCAGTGTGAATGCTGAGTGCTCACCAGACAATAATGGATAAGGAGAGTCAACATAGTTATTAGTCAATTTAATTTTAAATATTAACATACTATGAAAATGATGGTAAGATATGTTCTCCTTATACCTTCAGTGATCTGATTCATTTCTGATCAGTTTAGTGAAAATTTTCTTCACTAATAAAACTAAAACTAAAATCATTCAACAACCCACACAACCTGAATAAAACACATTTAAACATACTTTTAAAATAATCATTCATGCAGTACATTAGCTCTTCAAAAGATACCATTTCACCTGAGAATTTAAACTAATTTCATGGTGTTCATGGGAATAGAACTTCCAGTCTATGCAAGAATAACCTTTTTGAAGAACTTAAATAGGACTAGTATAGCTAATGATGTCCCCTTCTGAAATTGGGAAAGATAATTAATTTTGATAAAGTTGGCAATTAAAGTACATCAGATTCTCATTAACTGAGAGTATGTCTACACTAGAAATGTAAGTCGATCTCTATTACTGCGGTGGTGAATGTCCACACTACCTTCCTTAGGCTGGTGGTGCATGTCCTCACCAGGAGCACTTTCACTGGCCTAAGAAGGGCAGTGTGGGGAGCTGAGAGTTCAGGCTCCCAGCGGGCTGCCTCCCCTCCCCATTCTCCCCCAGGAGTGGAGGAAACTGCCTGGGGCTTCTCCCCTCCCCATTCCCACCAGGAGCCAGCAGAAGCCGTCGGGGCTTCTTGACCCAGCTCCCAGCCGGGAGCAGATTCAAGCTGCCCAGCTCTCCAGGGAAGCTGGGGAAAGCTGGGCTCGAGCTGCCCATCTTTCTTGTCAATTTCACAGTACATGCTGTAAAATTGACAAGACAGCCAACAGCCCATGTAAGGGCTGCAATGTCTACACAGACACTGTGTCACCCTAGCTATACCAACCTAAGCCTTACCCCTCTCATGGAGGTGAAGTTATTATGTCAGTGTAGTAGGGCACTTACTTTCTCACCTATATTACAGCCTTATGTTAAGCTAGCTGTGTAGTATAAACAATCCTGAGGCACCTCAATGGTCAGCCTATAATATTAGGTAGCTGGCTCATCCTGAAATAAACCTGATGCAAGCCCATTCAAGTCAATGACTTGAATGGTTTTGGGATCAGGCCCTAGGAGAATAGCCAGTTTAGAAAAAAAATAATGTTCTTAAGTATATTATTATCCTGGCTAGAAAGATATTCACTGTATCTCACCTTTTATTTGGTCTTAATTTCTTCTTCTTTGAATCTTTATTTGGCACTACTCTATTAAATATCAGATCATGGAATTTTTCCTCTTTTTGCGACCCAGTTATTGAAAAACAAAAACAAACAAAAAACCACATACCTTAAAGTCAATGGTAAATAATAACTCAACATACTGGAAGAATAAAGATTGTCAGCTAAACAAACAATATCATTAACTCAATAGATAAGGTGGCTAATCTTAACACTGTTGACCCTATGGCAATGCAGTCATTCAGGTTACTTAAGAGGATGTCTGAGGCTAAGAAAAAATAAAATAAAATATAAAATAAAAAAAGTGGCAAGAAAGTAGAAAAATACATGACAGAAAAGACGATAGTGGATAAATAGATAGATATTGTAGAAGATCCCAGGAGACAAATAATTTATCCAGATAACCATTTTGTGCGTCAACAGCAATCTCCATTATAATTGTGATCTATGCTATTCCATTATCCGATGCTTCTCCATTGTGCTTATACATCTATTTAGGCTTTTTTTTTGAACCCCGTTTTGCTTTTGCCCTTACAACATCCCCTGGAAATGAGGTACACAGGTTGTCTGTGCATTGTGTGAAAAAGTACTTCTTTTTGTGTGTTTCAAACCTGCTGCCTATTACTTTCATTGGGTGACCCCTTATTCTTATGCAAAGGAGTAAACGAAACCTCTTCATTCACTTTCTCCACACCATTCATGATTTTATACACCTCTATCATATCCATCCCCCTTAGTTGTCCCTTTTCTAAACCTAACATTCCCGTTCTTTTAAAATCTCTTCATGTGGAAGCTGTTCCATTTCCCTAATCATTTTATTTTGCCCTCTTCTGTCCCTTTGCCATTTCTAATATATATTTTCTGAGATGGGGTGACCAAACCTGAATTCAGGGTATGGGAGTACCATGGACTACACAGTAGCACAATGATATTTTCTGTGTGATCTATCCCTTTCCTAATGGTTCCTAACATTCTGGTATGTGCAAGCTGAGGGGAAGAGTTTGAAAAGTCTGTTTATTCAGTAAGGCATAGTAAACGGAATATTAAGTAATCATCGACCTGATGATGATGATAGGAAGGGAGTGAAGCATAACAGCATATGGTGGTTGTGTAGCACGTTGGGGTAGATGGGAAGTGATACACCAAGAAAGGGAGATTCCATTGTAAAGCATCTATGGTATGAGTAAACAAACATAGTGCTGATTGGTATTTTGAATTACAACAAATGCAGAAAGTTTGCATATCTCTTACTTTAGTGGATGTTTCGTTTTATTCATTGTGTTTTTCAGTAGGCATCATCTGTTTCATTATTTGTTGTTCTCTAATCCTGAAAACATAATGCCCATACCATTTGTTGTGGTGTTTGGGTTCAAACAATATGGAGACGAAGAAGATTTTTATACTTTGCCTCAGACTGTGATTTCTGTCCTATTTTGTTTTACTGTAAAAAGCAGAGATTAATCTGTGGAGACTTTATTCTTAAAGTCCAGTCCTAATGTGGGAATGTGTAATATAATGCATTTTATGCTATTATTCAGAACACTTGAGTGGAATGATTCAAGTCTTTTGAACTGAGCATTCCTATTAATGAAGAAATATAAATAAATATTTTGTTAGGACTGACTACATGAAGGTAAAGTGCAAATTCAAAGCCACATTGAAAGATGATGGAATCTGGTTGTTAGAGAAAAGTGAGTTTATGGACAAACAATACAGGCATGCCAGAAGCAGGCACTAGATGACGGGCTGAATAACTCGATAAATTGCCCAGTTGTGTTCATTTCCTTTTAAGCATCTGGCACCAGCCACTGTTGGAAGATGGGATACTGGGTTAGATAGATCAATGGTCTGACACAGTATGCCATTCATATGTTCATGAATGTTTGTAATGAGCTAAATTATCTTGCTTGTCCAAGTATGCATTCATATCTATGAGAACCAAATGGTTAGTAATTCTTGCCTACAAACCCTAAAATATATTGTCTGGCTGAAGCAGAGCAAGATGGCTTGGAGTCAGGCTAGGGTAAAATGCTAATGGAAAATGAAGGACCAAAACATTAGTGGAGCTTTAGAAAATATCCTCCTTCCCGTTGAAATCACCCTGGTATTTTATTGAATGTGCAAAACATGTAATAAACCCAAATCTGTAGTTGCTTTTGAAGATTTGATGTCATTAATAGGACCAGTTATTTTGAATAAAGCTTTAGAAGCAATTAAAAATATGGTGCACTCTTCCGTAAACAAGTAGAGTATTTTCATTTGAATTTTGTGCTTCCCTTATCTTTGGGACCTTTTCTAACAGTATGAGAGAAATTGTTCACTTTGGTACTTTTTAAAATTAATTTTGTTGTCTTAATTGAAATGGTATTTGCATTTTTATAAGATCTTAGCATGATATATTTCCTTAATATGGTGTAATAAGATTTCATACTTTGGAGTGATGTATGATGGTTGCCTCACAGAACATTCTTATAAACAAGACGTTTAATCTCAGTTAACAATTTATATATATTTTTTAAATGTAGTCAAGTAAATAATTTACCTGCATTACTCCGAAATATTCCAATCACTATTTCAACTTCTTCCCCCTCTTTCAGATGCATTCTGAAATGGAAGGTTCTTAGCACACCATTTGGCTCTGATACCAACAATAAATAGTAATGAAAATGCTTTATAATGAATGGTTAAGGGACAAGGAATTGATTCTCTTCCCCTCGCCCCATCATACACTTCTATCTTCTTTTAAAAAATTAAGCTCATTGGTTTCAATCCTTCCTGTGCTGAGCTCACCTTGAATACAGAGGAGTAGGAGCAGCAAAGGGGTTCTCAACCTTTTTCTTTCTGATCCCCTCCCATGCTTTAAAAATGCCATGGCCCAGCATGGGAGAGGGAGCCTTGAGGCTCCGGGCTTCAGCTGCCAGGTGTGAGGGCCCTCAGAGATGTGTATTTTGACTTCTATTTTTGGGGGGCAGGGCCCTGTGGAGTTCAGAACAGCTCTGCACCTCAGCAGGCCATTCTGTCTGGGTTGGGGGTGGGAGGGCACAACCAAAAATTGTAACTCAAGTGGGGGCTCAGCTCTAAAAGTTCAAAAAATGCTCAAAGTGCAGGAATGGGGTGGCTTGGGACTCTGTGCAGATAAAGGAGTAGCTCGGGGGTAGCTATGGGCTGTGTGGCCACTCTGTGGTTGCTACTTCCTGAGGGCTTTGTTGGCCCCAGAGCTGGGTCTTGCCTATGCAGCTCTTACTGACCGTGAACAGTGAAGGTGGGCTGTGAGTTGAGGAGCAGCTGCAGTCTTAGGCTCCAGCAGCAGCAGACAGGGAGGGCCACAGCTGCCTGCTCCATGGCACTAGCCAGAGCAGCAGCTGCCCCACACTGTCCGGCTCCATCTTCCCACCTCTGACCTGGCTAGGTGTTGGGGCCTTGTGTGGTGGGAGAAAAGGAGGGGTGTGTGGGTGGGTGGGACTGCCCATTCTGGTTAAGGCACTGTCGTTTGGGCAAGCAACCCCCCACCCTGCTCTCCTCCAACTCTGCCCATGGAATTGGAGCTTCTGCCTCTCAGGGCTTGGGGTTTGCAGTCCCCCTGTAACCAGCTCACAGCCCCCCATTTGAGAACTGCTGGTCTAAACCATGTTTTATCATCCATGATTCTTGGGGCACAAGTCAGAGCAGCTACAGCCAAACAAATGAATAGGAAGGGGGGAAAGAGAGGGAGGGCATTGTTTCCTTTGGTCCAGGTGGAGTGAGACCGAAGTGAAGAAACCGAGAGGAAGCAGGAAAAAGTGGGAGCGAGTAGCGAGTCAGCAGACAAGAGAATGTCCCAAAGCAAAAACCTCTAGAAAGCTTACTCCCCTGACACCATGCCGGCTGAGGTTGCTTCAGTAGCTGTTTCTCTTGGCTTTTGTTTCTGCTCCAAGGTGGCTCAACCTTGGATTCTCCATTCCCAGAGCCCACTGGATTGGGGTTAGGGTGGAGCTGTATGGGGTTTTGTGTTCTTTCCCCCACCTCCCCGTCCCCCCATTCAGGAGTATCTATAATGCACAGTTCAAGGGGTATTGGTGGCCAACCTGGCTCCTCCTGGTGCTACTGTGTCTGCTGAAACTGCTTCTGTAGCTGACTTGACACTGTCCCATATGCATTCTGTGACACACTGTAACCCTGAGTGCTTCTGTGCTGTTCAGGTTTGACTTGGATCCCCAACACCAGCAGCATGTTCACAGTACAATGACCAAACCCTGCCTTCCACCAGCCTAGTTACCTCCCTGCAGGGTGACACCAACAGCTCTTCCAACCCCCAAAACCATCTACCCTGCAGGCTCCATTCCCTCTCATTGGACCTTCACAGAAGCTGTTAAGTTTGCTGCCTCCAAAAAGACAGAGTATACACACCAGCCTGGTAGTTTAGCTGAAGGCTTCACCGTTCAGTTTAATGCGCAATACTGAAATGGCTTTGTAATAAAACAAGAATAACTTTATTAACTGTTTAAAACAGACCTTTTAAGTGATAAGAACAGAAGACACAGATGTGGTTACAAGTAAAGCAAAACACAACATGTATTCTAGTGACTAAAACTTCAGCAGGTTGCAATCTTTTGTCTAAGCAGGTTTCTCACCTATATTCAGTTCCAGCTACTCTTGGTTTTCAGGCCAAAAGGATCTGCTTTTCATGTGTTCAAAGGATGCCATTCCCCTTTGGTCCCCCATAGAATGTTAACATGGCTTTCTGCTTATATTTCCCAAAGTCTATTTTCTCTGTTTCAAAAGCCAGGAAAGCTTCCAGGAGGATACAAGCACCAACATTGTGATCATTAAGTGGTCTTCTCCTCCAACTCCCCACTTATTTAGCTTGATGCTTTGTTTTATTGATTAATATTATTACCTCAATTTCACTAGAGACCAACCCAGTGTTACACTTACATTGGTTTTATTAAATACCGCTATTGGATCAAACAGAAAAGGGATGGCTCTTATTCATGCATGCGCACATTCATCGCATCCATACCCTCATGCACCCACACACTCACACAGGCAGAGTGTTACCAGACACAACAGAGGAAGCCGAGAAGCCAAAGCATACTAGATCTGGTTTGTCCGCCTGTGGTCAAGGATCTGAGCCGGCAACCAAATCAAGAAGAAAAGAGCTTGTGAGCATGCTTTCTTCCTTTTATTGGAACTGGGTGGCTCCTGCCATGTACACTGAGTTTTCCTTCTGTGTCCATCACCAAGAAACATTCCCAGACCTCATTCTTTTCACACATACCAGATTCTTCATTTCTTAAGGCACTCCAGGATTGCCTTCTCAGGGCAGATTATATCAGACATACCTGTCTCTGGGATCTCTTCTCCGTGCAGTTTCTCTCTGCCCAGTCCCCCACACACTCCCTTGTTCACACTCCCTTATCTCCCACATCCGCATACTCTCCCTGATCACGTGATGGAATGTTGCAAAGCTCGGAGGTTATGCAAGTAGTAACTGAAAAGGTTACAAAGCTTACAAAAGTTACAAAATGTAAAAGGCTATGCTAACAATGACTGAAAGTTAGAGTTCGCAAAAGGTTACAGAACTTAATGATCATACTAGCAATGACTGAAAAGTTACAAATCTTACAATCACATTCTACTGGATTGAGTGGAGGCTTTATACAACAAATATATGCTGGCTAGCATATATAAATATCCTATGAATAATAGGTATTATCTGCTCCATATATATTAGTATGCATTAAGCACAAATAGCATTAAGCACAAATATTATAGATCTTATACAGCCCAAATTCACCTATGATTTTCATATAACTCTGCTCACTTATGCTAAATATTCCATAACTTCTTCCATTCACTGAAGTAAGTTTTGGCTTGAGCAAATAAGAAAGCTGTCAAGATCAGGATAGATGAATGTTTCTCTTTTGGATGCTATGGTAGACACTCTCTCAGGTCTGTAGTGGAATATCCCAAAGGAAGAGAACAAGGTACAATTGTTCGACCCTAATACAGACCTAGAAGGTCCCTTCACACTCTTTGGTTCCTGAAATACATGTGTTCAAAACAAAGAATTAAGGAGTACACCATGGTACCAGAAAAACAAGCTAGGAAGCTGTAAGTCATCTGAAACTTGATTTATCTACAGCACCTTTTACTTTTAAACAGGTTGGGTATGAAAAAGATGGCTCTAGGGGTGTGACTTTGACATTCACCTTATGCAGAAGGTAACAACACTATATAAGACAGTTTCCAAGAGACTAGCATCATATACAACCTTTTTTCCTGTACTATATTATTACTGGTTTCAGAGTAGCAGCCGTGTTAGTCTGTATTTGCAAAAAGAAAAGGAGTACTTGTGGCACCTTAGAGACTAACAAATTTATTTGAGCATAAGCTTTCATGAGCTACAGCTCACTTCTTCGGATGCGTGCAGTGGAAAATACAGTAGAGGGATTTTATATACACTGAGAACATGAAACAATGGATGTTACCATACACAGTGTATATAAAATCCCCCTACTGTATTTTCCACTGCACACATCTGATGAAGTGAGCTGTAGCTCATGAAAGCTTATGCTCAAATAAATTTGTTAGTCTCTAAGGTGCCACAAGTATGCCTTTTATATTACTGGCTTCTAGCAATAAACTTGACTGACATTGCTTATTTGGTCTCTTGAATATATTTCATAACAAATCAAAGTGTAGTCAAACAATTGATTAAACAATTTCTCAACAGTTTACCTTATATGTAGGTTTACTTTTCATTGTCCTCTGAGGTGTTACCTAGCTCAACTTATATCGGAGGCACAGAAAAACTGGTGAAACAACATGATGATCTTATGCATTGTTTGCAAAACAATTTCCAGCACAAATCTATAATTCTTTATACACTGACCATACATACATCATTCAATAATATGAATGACCAGCATGTTATTAGTCTGCATGTAACCTTTTAGATACAGATTATGACAACAGTGTGTTGGGGCAGTGAGTGTATCTGGTCTGGTATGCCCTCTGCCATTTGACATTGAGGGACTCCTTAGGTCTCACACACACACATAGGTAACTTTATTGCTTTCAATGAATTTACATAGATGTAAATGAAAAAGGGGAATTGATCACAGAACTAAAAATAGTGGTTATTTAGGTGCAAGTGATCATGACTTGATTACATTTGTTATAGTACAAGTTGGAACTTTTACATCTATCTATATGGTTCTTTAAAAAGGGCAATTTCACAAAACTTTAAACAATTATGAGTCAAATCAGCTGGGAGAGAAAAAAACCTAAACAGAAAAATATGAACGATAATTGGGAACTGTTTTAAAGAACATTTGTATTAGATGCCCATATGCCACAATAGAAAGGGATGACTGTAGTGGTTTAAAAAAATCAGCCCTGCTTAGAGCGGATGTGAAAGCAGAAGGGAAAAAAAGGTGGGAGGGGTTAATAGCACTGATTATAAACTAAACACTGGGAATTATAGAAAATTGATAAGGGAAGCAAAAAGACAAGTTGAAATTTGTGGTCAACAGAGTTACGGACAATGAGAATTTTTTTAAAAGTACATTAGGAAGAAAAGAGATCCTAACAATGGTATTGGTCTATTACTAGAGGGAAATGGTAGAGTGGTCAATAATATTGTAGAACAGACCAAAGTATTCAGCAAATATTTCTGCTTTTGGAAAAAGCAAGATGATGTATTCATCTACAATAGGGTCCCATTCCAATAGGATATAAAGAGGATTTAAACATTTTAAAATCAGTGGAGGAAGTTCCTAGAAGATTACATAAAAACTAATGTTGAATCAATATTTAAAAAGGGCATGACCTAGGTAATTATAAGGCTGTCTAACACCAATCCTGGGCAAGATAATGGAATGGCCAGTGTGGGCTTATTAATAAATAATGAAAGAAAGGTAATTCACTAAATGAGTCTTTCTTTAAATAAATTTAACCATAAATAAGGCTACGATTTAGTCACATGTATTTTTAGTAAAAGTGATGGGTAGGTTATGGGCAATAAACAAAAACTCATGGCCCCTGTCCTATCCATGACTTTTACTAAAAATATCCCAAACTAAATCTTAGATGTTTTGGGGGCACTCCTGCGGATGCTTCTGCTCTGGGGGAGGGCACTTCTGTGGACACTGCTGCTCTGGACAGTCCAAGGTAGTGCCCGTGACCAGTTGCCTGAGCAGTGGCCGGTATGGCTGGGCAGCCCCAGGGTCAGCCATACTGGCCACTGCAGAAGTCATGGAAGTCCTGGAAAGTCACAGAATCTGTGATTTCTGTGCCCTCTGTGAAAGACTCATAGCCTTAACCATAAATGAGGGACAAATCCTGAGGCTCCTTATGTACCTGAAGTTGGTCCAGAAGCAGCTTAAAAGCTGTATGTTAGACAAAGAAGGGAAATAGTTATGCAGCCCCTGTGCACTAGAGAAGCACTCTGTAATGGTTCTCTACAATTTATTCTAAGAAAATGTGAGGTCAGTTACCCATGAGCCCCCTTGTGCCTAGGGGGGCCTCTGTACTGCTTTGCTAACAATTTCTCCCTCAAAGGGCTTCTTAAACTCCACACAAACTTTTCTTATTCATTCACCAGTGTGACACAAGGACCCATTGGTAGTTCATGATTCAGTCAGCAACTCTTGTCGGGCCTGATAATACTTACTTCACCTAATATACTGTTGTCATGTTACCCAAAGGTGGCAATTAATATCACTAGAAAACTAATAACCCACTGATCATTAATAGTCTTGCACGATGTAGGTACTAGGTGTGTACAAAGAGTTATGTGCTAGAATTAGGTTCTTAAAATTTGTTTGGCAATCAGTGTCTAAGCACAGTGTACCACAGACATTGTGTATTTGCTTGGCTGACCAAGCAAATGAAGATGTGTAGTAAACCAAACGAATCAAACTAATAAGGGGAAGATGTAATGACTAGTGCGGGAGGACCCAGCATGAAGTCCTCATCAGACAGCATGCCTCTTCCCAGAAGCAGTAAAAGAACTTCATCTGAGAATACATTTTAGTGGCTTATTAGACTATAAAGACAGGGGCTCTGAACCAAAGTAATAGAATAAATTAATTTTATACAATATTAGAGTATTATAAAAGTACATCAAGTAAGATCTTTTATGAAAACTAATGAGACACTGCTGATTAATATCATTGTAAAATACATATATTAGCACTATAAGAGGAGTTATAAATACTGACTGATATTATGCTTAAAGACTGTGCCCAAACAAAGGGAGAAACAGACTTTGTCCTGGGAGGGAAGACATCTGTCTACCTGTCGCTAATGAAATTAAACAAGGTGCAACCAATAACAATGGATGCCCTATTTATATACAAATCATCAGGGAGATGGGAAGCACACAGGAAGGGAAGAAGAGCATGAGGTCATCCGGAGTCTGGGGACAAAACAGTGAGTTTGGGAAGATGTAAGGAGAGGGAAGAAGCTACCTCGGCATCCATCAATAGACATACACAAGGGGCCAGAGGACTTGCAAGCTGAGAAAGATGGACATTTCAGCCAAGGGAGCTGAAGTCTCTGGGAACTGAATATAGATGAGAAACCTGCTTAAGCAAAGATCTTTCACCTAGGAAGACAAGGGAAACCAGCACCTTACACTTTTGTGGAAGGTCCTGACGGAAAGAAGAGAGATTGATAAGAAATCTACCTTTAATCACAGCTGCAGTTTAACTTAAGTCTTAGCCACTAGAAAGTGTATTTTACTTATATTTGCTTGTAATCGTTTGGTCTTTATCTCTTATACTTGAACTCACTTAACATTTCTTCAACATAAAAGAAGCTTACTAACAATGTAAACCAGCCCAGTGCTGTGTTTGAATTGGAATGATTGTTAACTCTAGTTACAGCAACAAGCTCCTGTGCTTTTATCTCTTCAGAGGAACAGGGGACCTTATTATTCCTGTGAATGTTCCAGGAGAAGGCTCGAATTGTCAGGGTAGATTGTTTTGGTGAAATTCAGGGGGGGGGGTGGGATCACCCTGCAATAGTAACCAAGGCTGGTGGAGACTGGAATATAGCTGTGGAGTAAGAAGCAGACTGCTGGAGTCAGGGTTGCTTAACACACACACTCAGTGCATGCTTGAATGCTGGCAGGGAACATCCAGACAAGTGAGCTACAGCAGCAGAGCATTTTAAGGCACTCAGGGTTACAACTTCTGACTAGTTTGGTTTGAACCCCAAAATATGATAACCATCCCTTCTCAGGGATCTGAGTTTATTCAGATAAATAAAACGCAAAATCCAAAACCTCAGTCCATCAGTTTTAGCCTCTTGTTGGGTCACTCCGAAGCTTTTCCTGCCTGAAGTCTCAGTAGGGAAACCCCATGTCCCAGGCCTTTCTTCTGGAGCCTGCTCACTCCCAGATTCCTCCAATTCACCCTACTCCCAGGCCTTAACTGCCTGGACCCTCTGGTTTCTGGCTCTAGTTTCCAAGTCCCTTGGTAGTAGGGTCTTCCCTTCAGAAGCCTTTCTTACTTCCTGCAGTTTCCTGAACTTCACTGCAGCCACCTGCTGCCTTTTATAGGTAATGAACTGATCCAACCGAGGTGTGCCTCTTCAGTGATCATGACTGGCTAGCTCCAGGGCTTCCAGCCCTTACGGGGCAAGTTACCCTATTACAAGAAGGAATGTGGTTGTACTTAGTAATGTGTTTAGGATTCTGAGCATGGTCATTTGGTCAAATCCACACTTGTACCCCTGTTGGGGTAGAAGAAAAAGGGACTCGATGACATCCCCACTTCAAGTCAGGTTACAAGGTCACAATGTGCAACCTTGTGCACCTAGACAAATTGGAAGATTGGGCCAAAAGAAATCTAATGAGGTTCAATAAGGATAAATGCAGGGTCCTGCACTTAGGATGGAAGAATCCAATGCACCGCTACAGACTAGGGACCGAATGGCTCGGCAGCAGTTCTGCGGAAAAGGACCTAGGGGTGACAGTGGACGAGAAGCTGGATATGAGTCAGCAGTGTGCCCTTGTTGCCAAGAAGGCCAATGGCATTTTGGGTTGTATAAGTAGGGGCATAGCGAGCAGATCGAGGGACGTGATCGTTCCCCTCTATTCGACACTGGTGAGGCCTCATCTGGAGTACTGTGTCCAGTTTTGGGCCCCACACTACAGGAAGGATGTGGATAAATTGGAAAGAGTACAACGAAGGGCAACAAAAATGATTAGGGGTCTAGAGCACATGACTTATGAGGAGAGGCTGAGGGAGCTGGGATTGTTTAGTCTGCAGAAGAGAAGAATGAGGGGGGATTTGATAGCTGCTTTCAACTACCTGAAAGGGGGTTTCAAAGAGGATGGGTCTAGACTGTTCTCAATGGTAGCAGATGACAGAACGAGGAGTAATGGTCTCAAGTTGCAATGGGGGAGGTTTAGATTGGATATTAGGAAAAACTTTTTCACTAAGAGGGTGGTGAAACACTGGAATGCGTTACCTAGGGAGGTGGTAGAATCTCCTTCCTTAGAGGTTTTTAAGGTCAGGCTTGACAAAGCCCTGGCTGGGATGATTTAACTGGGACTTGGTCCTGCTTTGAGCAGGGGGTTGGACTAGATGACCTTCTGGGGTCCCTTCCAACCCTGATATTCTATGATTCTATGATTCTATGATTCAATGTGGGGCAGAGCATTGGGATTCCTATGTCATAGTAAGCTGAAGGCGCTGGATTTCCCTGATCCAACTCTGCATACCACTTGATTCTGGTCTCTGCATTCCATCAGTGGTACTCATACCACAGTTTGAAAACAGAGAGAGTGCAATATTTCAGTAAATCTTCTATCACTTCATGATAATATGTAATGGGGCACAAAACAGCAATATAATGGAAGAAGAAAAAAATAAAATACATTTCTGTGAACTGTCTTCAGTTTTTAGCATTAGAAAATTCATTATATTTACAGTAATTAGATTGCACACTAAAACTATCTACCTGTCTCCAATGAAATTAAGCAAGGTGCAACCAAAAACAATGGAAGCTCTATTTATATATGAATCACCAGGGGGATAAGAAGCCCACAGGAAGGGAATAACAGTGTGAGGTCATCCTGAGCCTCTTTTTGTGAATTCCCAAGGAAAGCAATCAAAATTGTTTTAGAAATTTATTTTGGGGGGGGGGGTATTTTTGCAACTCCTATGGAGAGTAGCACTTATGAGTGCAGTTCTATTAATTTCAGTGGGACTAGTTGTGTGGGTAAATATTGTTCAACAGGAGTGCATCACAAATCAGGCTCCTCAATTTTTTTTTGTAATAGTTGGTGTAATGATGTCAGAAAAGAAATGGTTAAAGTGGACACTAACTTAATTACGTCATCTGCATATAGATTTACATTTGTATTGTTTCCAGCGGGTTTGCATTTACAAATGTTTTATACAGTGGGCCAAATTTACTCTGTTTATAATTTTGCAAATTCCCTTTTAAGTCAGTGTAACAGAGAATAGTATTTGTCCCCATGTTTCTAAATCAGTAGCTATAGAATATAGTTATGGCATTATGATTTATGTCAGAAATGGTGGCATTCCATATCCCAGTAGAGTATTTTAGATACATGAATTCATATAAAATTAACTTTATATTCATTGCTAATATGGACGCTATTTGTGTTCCTGCTCAAAATACCACAGATGCTGCTTTAATAAGCATATTTGCCTTTACCCAATAATGGTTGTTTGCAACTTGTCACATAAGTGATGACAGATAACATAAACATTTGTATGATACTGTAAATGAGAGGGTTTGGGGGGGGGCAGGAAGTGAAATTGTGAAATGAGGTCTATTTGGGAGCAATTTTACATGCATAGCCCAAGAAAACACACAATAAATATCAGATAATACAGACTTAGATTTAATCACAATTCACATATCTTTGTAGGAATTCTATTAAGTTGTACTGAGGCAGAGATTTCATTCATTCTACAAGTTGACATTTTTTGACTTATCAACTCGATCTTTCTTGACAGATATTCGGGAAAATAATATTGTTTTTGACAGAGCTATTTCAATTGTTAAATGTATTTCTGACATTTAACCAAACTACCACATTTTGGCAGCATGAAATTGTATGTATGAGCAATTGTCCTTCAACAAATTGCTGTCACACTGAGGAGGACAGCCTTGAGGAGGGCAAGGATGTCAGGTATGAGAAAAAAACCAAAGCACCCGTCCTTCACTTTATATCTGTATCCCTACTAACACACAGTGAGTAAAAGGACCACTTGTTTAAGATGGATAGCAGGCTGCTTTCATTAAGTGAAAACATCTGGCATTGGGAAAACACATGCTCCAGCCACAACCTGTGACTAACCAGAATATGCAGTTGTCCTTGCCATTGTTAAATTGTCCAGCCATATAAACCCAAATTAATCTTCTGGTTTAGACTGTTAATTTTGCTAAACACAAGGTTGCATACTTGGGAATAATTTCATTTAATGTCCACGTCTTTCCCCTAAGTTTTCTGAATCACAGCCATATTAATTGGCACCTTTCAATTTGTCTGCTTATGGCAACTTGCTCACTAGAAAAAGTGCTATATTAAAGTGTGTACAGTTCATTTTTAATAATATAACATATGCAGCAAAAAGAGCTTCTTCTAGAGATGGTTATATTTCATTTTTTCATTCACTTTTTACAAGTACAAATGTGATTATGGTATTATAAATAGATACTGCTGTGATGCTTCCATAATACTCATAAGTGTATAGACCGGTGAGTTCGGCTAATTTACAAAATACAAAAGGCTGACTCTTTCTGTTGAAAAAGAACAGAATTAGCACACCATAATTAGCATTCAGTGTAGACCAAGATAGAGAACTCATGACTCATGTGGTGAACTAAATTCTACTCATATTGCTTTCTATTGAAAACAAGAATCCAAAAAAAGCAGGTTATGATTGTGATGGGTTCAGTCACAGAGACCACTTTGGGACTGTCACCTGATGTGCTGAAACTACCTCTGAGCCCTTTTTTCCTGCCAACTTGGGACTCCAGAACCCTGTTTTGTTGAGCCAGACATGCTACTCCACTGCAACACAGACCCAGGGTCTGAACCACACTCCCAAAGCTGCAGACTTTAACCAAAACTGCTTAGCAGGTTTCCTATCTCCAGCACCCAGACACCCAGCTGGGATTCAAACCCCAAATAAATCCATTTTATTTTGTATAAAACTTATACAGCGTAAACTCATAAATTGTCCGCCCTCTATAACACTGATAGAAAGATATGCACAGCTGTTTGTTCCCCCAGGTATTAATCAATTACTCTAGGTTTAATAATAAACAAAAGTGATTTTATTAATATAAAAAGTGGAATTTAAATGGTTTCAAGTAATAACAGACAGAACAAAGTTAGTTACCAAGCAAAATAAAACAAAACACGCAAGTCTAAGCCTAATACATTAAGAAACTGAATACAGGTAAAATCTCACCCCCAGCGATGTTCCAATAAGCTTTTTTCACAGACTAGACTCCTTCCTGTGGGCCTAATCCTTTCCCCTGTACAGTTCTTGTTAGTTCCATTTTAGGTAGTAACGAGGGGATTTCTTATGACCGTCAGCTCCCTTTGTTCTATTTCACCCCCTTTTATGGCTTTGACGCAAGACAGGAATCTTTTATCTCTCTGGGTCCCCACCCCTCCTTCTAATTGGAAAAGCAGCAGGATTAAGATGGACTCCAGTACCAGCTGACATGGTCACATGTCCTGTGAGACTCCAAGCCTCCATTGTTTCTGGCGTGACTCTCATGAACATAGGAAGGCTTACAAGTAAACAGAGCCATTTACAACCAATTGTTCTGGTTAATGGGAGCCATCGAGATTCTAAACCACCATTAATGGCCCACACTTCGCATAATTACAATAGGACCTCAGAGTTAACTTCATATTTCTAGTTTTAGATGCAAGAATGATACATAAATACAAATAGGATGATCACATTCAGGAGATTATAAGCTTTGTAATGATACATTACAAGATACCTTTTGCATAAAGCATATTGCAGTTACATTTTATTCACATTCCAAGCATATTTTCATAAAGTATATAGAGTGCAACATCACAATGTTGCTGAGAATCATCTGTATTATTTTTTTATGAATATGCTGCATGCAGAGGTGTGTGTGTATGTGTGTGACAGAGAGAGAGAGAGATGGATTACCTGCTGTGAACTAGATCAAAAGGTGTTGTTAAAAGAACCAAACAGGACAGGTAAAACAATGATACAGCTAACATGCCTTGAAGAAACCATGTGGAAGCTGTTTATTGGAGAATACCCCTACTTGGCTTCAGCCAAGCTAAGAAGGGTTTATTCTTCCCAAGACCAAACTTAGGATCAAAAGGAAGATACCAAACTATTAGAGGATCCTGGGTGACTGTTGAAAGAGTGGCCAGTGGCTGCCCAGCAGTGTTGTGAGAACTGACAAGTAGGCACACATTGGCAGAGAGCATGTTGCAAAAAGGATAGCCTTATTCTTCCAGTCACACATGGCTGCTAGCTGGGCTGAGGGGAATTTGCAAGGAAAGATTAAGGATCAGGTAAGAGGAAATATGTATGTAGGACACTTTTTGTGTTGAGGTCATGAACTTAGGACTCTGCATTGGTGTTGTGCCAGTGGCCATAACAGGTGTCTAACAGGATACTCTTTTTGGTGTTGGTGATAGCGAGTGCCAATACTCACTCTCCTTGTCCAATCTGGGTATGGCTAGGATCAATTTAAGAGGGATGCGGAAAACCATTAAACTATATGTACACCAGTGGCATCAAAATTGGTCCTAATCGGTCTGAGCTACTTGGTTTGGGTCTGACCTGCTTCACGTATTTGTGAGCTGCATGGCCTTAGACTTAAGCTAATTTGATATTCAGTGGTATTTTATTAACACAGACATAAGGTTGTGTATTACTGTCTCATCTCCTTCTAAAAGGAGTGGCTAAACATAGGCATCTGACAGTCAGTAAATGCAGAGTTGAGGAGTCTTCCAGACAACAACCTTAACTCTGCCCTTGTGAATATGGCAGTAGGCATTCTGAATATAGAAGAGCTCTGTGCTCCGCCCAACTCCTCTTTGTTACTTCTAATCAGACAGTTGTCCTATCCCTATGTTGCAGCTGGCAGCATTGATCTGGAAAGTATTTAAAAATTATTAGTATGGTTACAGTTGCCTTCAGAGGCTGATGTTACATCAGGGCTGTCAAGAAGAAAAGGAAACAAGTGTTTCACCCATCAGAACAATCCCTTACATATTCTTGGTGGCCACCAGAACTCAACATCTGCACTGGTATTAGCACTATCACAATGCCATGGACACTCCCTCTCCTCCGCTGTACTATTGCTCCACAGAGTACTAGCAGTGTACTGTTACACATCACTTTGCACCCCAAAGTGCAGTAAAGAGTAATTGAAGGTGATATCTCTGCGGGATTCCTTAAAACAGGATGAAAGTGTTTATAATCTACAAAGAATTTGGGAGTTTATCATCTACAAAGAATCTTGACCAAAAATAGTGGTTGAGTTTGGGTTGGATTTAGCTAGTTTTTATTAGCCAAGCCAGACTGAAACTGCCTCTTTTTACTAGTCAAGATGAGGCCTAAGAGTTCCCATATACTACTTTTCACTCTCCATGTTTGCCTCCATATCCTTGTATAGTCTTGCAAATACAGATTGCAGGTATGGGTTGGGGCACTACTCAACGTGTGGGGTGATGAGATGTAACCTTACCTGTATGTGCTTCCTGGGTTTTAGAGCTTTAGGTTTAGTCACTTTCCATGTTCTGAAAGGGCATGAAATAGTGCTTGGAAAGTTTGATTCTACCAAAAATCTTTGTTAATGCAGTGAATTTCCCTGTGTCTGAAGTTGTAGTGTGGTGATATGACTGGCACAAAAGGATTTCCTAGGCACTTTCTGCCATGCAGCTATCAGATTCACCATCGTTGTGGTCTCTTATGACTGTTAGTGTTGAAAGGGGGGATAGGGGGAGGAAAGAAGATGATAGTCAAGGGACTGAGGAGTTACTTGCACCACCGTCTGACACATTTTGTGCTGACCACTGTTAAGGATATGAGAGTATATGGGCCACAGTCCTCTGACCCAGTATGGCAACTCCTATGTACCTGTGTAACATTATTGCAGACATAGAATCGTTTAAGTTCCAAACAGTTATATCAGTAATGTTGGACATGGAAAAAAAATCTGTAGTTCACACAGTCTTTTTTTGCTGGGCTGAGTCTGCAAGCCTAACGAGCTGCCTTGAGTTGCTCGAGGCCCAAGCAATTGCTTAGGCTGCTTATGCCTAGCCACGGCACTGTTCGCCAGAATGTCTAGCTCGGTCTCCAGGTAGGTCAGCATTAGTGGAAGGCCCCTCTCTTTTTTTTTTTTCTCCACTAGGGTTAACCAAAGCTTTTTAGCCAGGACCTGAAAGAGTCCATTAGGCTAACACACTCGTTTGAATTTGTCCTGCCCGCAAACAAAAGTTATAGAAGTAATGAATTGCTTGCCATAAACCAGCTTCCAGCATCACTGCCTAGTGTAAAATTGTACTAAATTTCTCAAATGCTGAACAGGATATTGCCCATCCCATAGTCATAGCTTTATCAAAATAAAATTGTCCTTCAAAAGAGAAACCAAAAAGGTTAAAGTCAGAGAAATGCACCCACAGCAGTTGCAAATCAGACGATATCACTCTTGGCCATTGGGGCCCTCAAGCCACAAGACCTAAGCATGTGCATAGCCTCCTCAATGGAAGAATAGCTAATGGAACACAAGGCCAGGTCTATTCCATTGTTACTGAGCTACTCTGTGGTAACGACAGATGATGAATTAAGTGATATTCACCTGGAACTGTTTTAGGGACCAAGCGTAGAAGAGAAACCCACAAGTTCTGTATAGATAGATGATTGAATGTCCGCGACACCCTATTATTTAATTCTTGTGTCATCTTTTTCTTTACAATATAACCCATTCCCACTAAGGACTTCAAATTTTTTGACATATCATATATCTTCTTTCCCAGAAATGGGATCCTAAACCCTGCAGTAAACCCATCTCATAAATATGTCCTATCTATCTTGTTAGGGTAATCCCAAAGGCGCACCGTTAACACCTCCAACTTAACCAGGGATTGCGCTCTTGTTCAGTCCCCCATGTTCAGGTTGCCCCGCACCTCTCTCTGCGCCTTGCCCCTATACCCTGCTCCTGCCCCTATGGGTCTGCAGGCAGCACCTGACTTATCTCCGCCCCATATTGTGTTTCCCCGCTGTGGCCTTCCCTGAATGCTGTGGAAATTGTGGGCAGTATGGGGCCCAAAACATTTCACAAGCATACCTAAATTTGCAGATGCTTCTAAAACAACTGCTTTCATTAAATACCCAGCAAATGTCATTACGAGCCTCAGACCTCTGTTGGACTTGTGCAGAATTAACAGGCCACTGTCAGTGTGGAAACCAGACCTCCATGTTGTCATCCACTCTAACCACAGCATATTATGTGGTATGTCCCACCGGATCCCGGATTGTGTTGCTGCCCTCAATCTATAATGTTCATCATAGTGAAATCGCGCCTTGCCCTGAATGTATTTTATGCCTATTGGATTATAACCATATATTTGAACGATGTCCGGGTAAGCCTCTGCAATAACATCTTCATAGTTCAGGAAGGCAGCTTTCCAATTTTCCCATGTTCTAGTCTTGACCCCTTGGTCATTTCATTGTCCTGCTTGCTCTGCCCCAGCTTACTATCTGTCAGCACCTCCCTGTGCAGCAGTAATAATATAGCTACATATTCATCTCTCAAAAATGTAACTTTAGTAGTACTGAGAAGATGAAGTCCCATTGGATCAGCCACCTTGGCATAACCAAACTAGTGACTGACCATTTGGGGCACCCTCAGAGCCCTCTTGCCCCCCACCTGTCTCTGGGGCAGCAATTCCATCCCACAAATTCACATTCCGTACCAGTGGGTGAGTTGTAGGGTGCTCAAAAATCACTCCCCCAACATTAAGGGCTCCCATTCCTTGGCAATAGGTCTGCCCCACCTGAATATTTTCTCTTTCCCAAACTTGAGTCCATGCTGGATTTCCATTACCACCACTTCTGGACCCCACACCCATCCATGGAGACTCCTAGAGGCTGCAAACTGAAGGTTAGCTTGCAACAGCTGTATAATGCCATTAGCTTCTGTGGAATGTGTGTTTACCACAGACATCCCTGACACAGCTCCTAGGACACCAGATGTCCCCTTCCCTATTCTATTTGTTTGTTCCACTACCTGGCTAGTTTGATGTCTCCTGCTGGGTGGAGATGGAGATGAAGAGACCCCACCGAGGTCCCGCTACAGACACCCATTGCAGCATTGGACAGAAGGGACTTACTTTCAAACTCTTCCCCTATAACCTCCACATGGTGCTGGTCACACTCACCCCTGAGCCACGTCTGTCCAGCAATCCGTTGGTTTAAATGTCCTGGTTCTGGGTGAACCTCTACAGCTTGTAAACCTTGTAGTGATGTGAAAATAATTTCAGAAGCCACTGACAAGACTACTTGAATTAGTTCTCTGTTGGCTTCCCCACCCCCAAATGCCACATTTGCTTCCCTAGGATTCACATTACTTCCCAGTAGAGGGGAATCCGTTTGGTAGACAGACCACCCGAGGATCCATCAACCCCAGTTCTGGGTCCAACCCCTTGTCCATGCAGCAAGGATCATCCTGCCTCCCAGTCCCCTGTGGCCCCTTGAACCCTACTTTGAAACCTCTGAGTTAGATTTGTGTTTGCTCTAACATGCCTGCTATGGCTGGCTGGAATGGGGGAAGGATACCCCATCTTCTTTCTCACCAGTTTGCTACAGCCCTGCTAGTGAAACTCCCTCCTCTTCCCCTTCTGCTCCAAAATGCCTGCTTTCTGTCACTGTGGGCTGGAAGGGGAGGCTCTCCCATGCCTGCCATTCTCACTGATCTGCTACCATGTGGCACCATGAGAGAGTGAAGTTTGCTGTGCTGCTCCTGCTGCTTTGCCTGGTCCAGTAAAAGACCTGCACATGCTTTGATAGAAATAGTCTTCCCTCTATTCTGGTCATCTGAAGATGGGGATGGGTCAGCATCCCCATGCTGACCAGGTCTGAAGCTGCCCCAGTAAGTCACTCCTGACTATTTAGCCCTAAATGGGGCCACACTCCTTTTCTTAAAAGCCAGACAATGGCCCCCACCACTTAATGTGTGGGGAGGTCATTTCCAGAGTTCCTGTAGATCAAATGAAGCTTCAAGTTATTTTAGGGAAACAGCAGGGGTTGTTGCTCTTTCCAGTCAGTATAAGAGGCTGGCTGAATCCATGTTTGCACAATGCAAGAGTGTAATGCAGTCCATAGCTTTTTTGCTTCCTGAAAAGTCTACCCTCGGCACACCCAGGTCTCTGTCTGGGAAGCTCTGGTAGAAGAGAGCAGTCTTGTCAGCACTGAAGACATCCTGCAGCTGGAACTCATCCAGAATTGGTGGGAGGTTCTCTGCCTTCCATGCAGTAGCTGCCAGAAGATCAGAGTCTTATTTCTTGCCACATTCGTTATGTTGAACTACTTTGTGTCAGGCCATTCATTGACTGAGCCAGCCATCTTAACTTTGAAAAACCAGTCAGAGAACACTTCAATCTCTCTGGTCACTCAATTACGGACCTAAAAGTTGCAATTCTTCAACAACAAAA
Source organism: Dermochelys coriacea (assembly GCF_009764565.3). NCBI lineage: Eukaryota > Metazoa > Chordata > Testudines > Dermochelyidae > Dermochelys > Dermochelys coriacea. The sequence goes on along the minus strand of NC_050070.1, from coordinate 37,917,696 downwards.
ATTTCAAAAACAGACTCCAATGAGAGACTGCTGAATTGGAATTAATTTGCAAACTGGACACCATTACATTAAGCTTGAATAAAAACTGGGAGTGGATGTGTCATTACACAAAATAAAACTATTTCCCCATGTTTATGTTCCCCTCCACAGTTCCTCAGACGTTCTTGTCAACTGCTGGAAATGGCCCACCTTGATTATCACTACAAAAGGTTTTTTTTCTCTCCCGCTGGTAATAGCTCACCTTACCTGATCACTCTTGTTACAGTGTATATGGTAACACCCATTGTTTTATGTTCTCTATGTATATAAAATCTCCCCACTGTATTTTCCATTGCATGCATCCGATGAAGTGAGCTGTAGCTCACGAAAGCTTATGCTCAAATAAATTTGTTAGCCTCTAAGGTGCCACAAGTACTCCTTTTCTTTATCCTGCGCTGCTGCCAGCTGAGTTGCCTTCTGTTTCAGCACTGACACAGAGAGGCCAACACATTGGCCAAACTTATGCTGAAACCAGAGCAACAAGGCTTCACCAACATTGTCTCCCTGGCCATCACAGTGATGTTTGCACCCTCTGTTTGTGCTGATCTCATACTCCTTCAGAATGTCATCAATATTCTTTATAATGCTTGAAACAACAGATTAAGACACCAAGCTTTGCAGGTACTCGGTACCAATCTCACATAGGGCCTTCAGAAATGGACCTTCATCGGTGAGAGCCAAGTCCACATGGTTGGAAGCTATGACACAAAGGAGAAGTGCCCAGCTGTCGATGGGTCAAGATCAGTTCTCAGGAAAATGTTGCTAATAACTGAAAGTTGTCTATCAGGATTGCTAATAACCAGCATCCACGGCAGTAATCTCAGGACAGCAAGTTAGATGAGTGTTGTGTTTTATGACAGGTTTCAGAGTAGCAGCCGTGTTAGTCTGTATTCGCAAAAAGAAAAGGAGTACTTGTGGCACCTTAGAGACTAACAAATTTATTTGAGCATAAGCTTTCGTGAGCTACAGCTCACTTCATCAGATGCATTTGGTGGAAAATACAGTAGGGAAATTTATAAACACACACAGAGAACATGAAACAATGGGTTTTATCATACACACTGTAAGGAGAGTGATCACTTAAGATGAGCCATCACCAGCAGCACGGGGGGGGAAAGGAGGAAAACTTTTCATGGTGACAAGCAAGGTAGGCCATTTCCAGCAGTTAACAAGAACATCTGAGGAACAGTGGGGGCGGGGGGTTAGAAAGGGGGGGAGAAATAACATGGGGAAATAGTTTTACTTTGTGTAATGACTCATCCATTCCCAGTCTCTATTCAAGTCTAAATTAATTGTATCCAGTTTGTAAATTAATTCCAATTCAGCAGTCTCTTGTTGGAGTCTGTTTTTGAAGTTTTTTTTGTTGAAGGATAGCCACTCTCAGGTCTGTAATCGAGTAACCAGAGAGACTGAAGTATTCTCCGACTGATTTTTAATGTTATAATTCTTGATGTCTGATTTGTGTCCATTTATTCTTTTATGTAGAGACTGTCCAATTTGACCAATGTACATGGCAGAGGGGCATTGCTGGCACATGATGGCATATATCACATTGGTAGATGCGCAGGTGAACGAGCCTCTGATAGTGTGGCTGATGTGATTAGGTCCTATGATGGTATCCCCTGAATAGATATGTGGACAGGGTTGGCAATGGGCTTTGTTGCAAGGATAGGTTCCTGGGTTAGTGGTTCTGTTGTGTAGTGTGTGGTTGCTGGTGAGTATTTGCTTCAGATTGGGGGGCTGTCTGTAAGCAAGGACTGGCCTGTCTCCCAAGATCTGTGAGAGTGATGGGTCATCCTTCAGGATAGGTTGTAGATCCTTGATGATGCGTTGGAGAGGTTTTAGTTGGGGGCTGAAGGTGATGGCTAGTGGCGTTCTGTTATTTTCTTTGTTGGGCCACACTATTAGAGGCTCGTTCACCTGTGCATCTACCAATGTGATATATGCCATCATGTGCCAGCAGTGCCCCTCTGCCATGTACATTGGTCAAACTGGACAGTCTCTACATAAAAGAATAAATGGACACAAATCAGACATCAAGAATTATAACATTCAAAAACCAGTTGGAGAACACTTCAATCTCTCTGTTCACTCGATTACAGACCTGAGAGTGGCTATCCTTCAACAAAAAAACTTCAAAAACAGACTCCAAAAACAGACTCTAGCAAGAGACTGCTGAATTGGAATTAATCTGCAAACTGGATACAATTAACTTAGGCTTGAATAGAGACTGGGAATGGATGAGTCATTACACAAAGTAAAACAATTTCCCCATGTTATTTCTCCCCCCCACCCCCCCCCACTGTTCCTCAGATGTTCTTGTTAACTGCTGGAAATAGCATACCTTGCTTGTCACCATGAAAGGTTTTCCTCCTCCCGCCCCCCACCCCGTGCTGCTGGTGATGGCTCATCTTAAGTGATCACTCTCCTTACAGTGTGTATGATAAAACACATTGTTTCATGTTCTCTGTGTGTGTATATAAATCTCCCCACTGTATTTTCCACCAAATGCATCGGATGAAGTGAGCTGTAGCTCACGAAAGCTTATGCTCAAATAAATTTGTTAGTCTCTAAGGAACCACAAGTACTCCTTTTCTTTTTGTTTTCTTTATGTAATGTAATGCTTTATTACCCTTGCACTACTGCTTATGCATCAGGTAATTAGGAGTGTGTAACAGACTAACACTTTGGCTGAAACACTCTACCCTCTTAGGAACAATAGATCTTGCCTGGAAAGTGTTAAGTGGGTATTACTGAGTCACTAAGGAAGGTGACTCATCTCACATGAATATAAGAGCAGGTTGAGAGGATCTACTTTGTGGGCTGAGTAGTCCAGAGGGAGAAACCTGAGAAGCAGTCAAACCTGGGGAGAAAGTTTGAGTTTCTTAGTGGTTTGTTGTTTTGTTTCTCAATAAAGCCAAAACCCAGGAAGGGGTGAGTTTTTTGTAGTGTGTGACAGTAGAGACATCTGAGAGAGGTGCTTGCTCACAGATTGTTGGAGTAACATTTATGGACTTGTAATAAAAAGGGAGGTGGTTATGTGTGGAAGAGCAAGGGACTGGGAGGATTGTTGCTTAAGTAATGTGTTCCCCTAAGCTCAACATTCACTTTGATCTTTTCATAACATCTGTGCAGTGCTAGAATCTATTTCAATTAAATTCTGATTGCAAAATGTGGGGGAGACGGGAAGTTGTTACAGCTCTGATTTCAGGCACTAAAGTTGCCCTTCAAGTAAAACAAACAAGCAAACATACAAGAATAAAGGAATGCATGTTTGATTCTAAATTGTATTTAAAAACTCATTTTGGAGGTTGGGGAAGGGTGTTTTTGGTGGTGAATAATGTATGTGCAAAAGAAGAAGGTTCTTGACTAGAAGTTTCCAAGCTAAGGCACACAGAGAGCAGACTACTTTTTCATTTCTAGCTAGAACAAACAAAACAGAAGATTGGGAGAGTTGAAGTGGAGAGAAAAAGTAGTATGATTAGTAGAGTATGATGAGTAGTAAGATTAACTCGCCCCCCTCCCAAAAAAGACAGGAGTTTATTGCATCAAAGACCTCTAATAATATGTACTAGTATTTTTAATATAAGCAATTGTCAGTGTTTGGAGTGGGGCATCACGTCAGACTGTGCCCTTTGTCATGCTGTGCCCCCCTTTTTTTTCTGACATGCTTACACTTCTCTGAACAGACCTAGTGAGCAAGTGTGGAGTTTATGCCTATTTGAGTTAGAGAGCAGAAGTACCTATGGCCTTACCATGTCCTCTACCCTCAGATTCAGTGTTTCACTTTCTCAAGAATCTGGCCCTAAAAAGGGCACACTTTAAGGATTACAGAAATGTAGGACTGTAAGGACCTCAATATGTCATCTAGTCCAATCCCCTGTGTTCAAGGGAGGACTAAGTAATAGACCATTCCTGACAGCTCGTCCATCAAAATGTGCTTGATACCCACTTTGTGTTCCTGGCAATAAGAAAAACCTATTTGATGGGTTCCCCTAAACTGTCAAAATGTGTTCTCCTTGGGTTAGTGGGGAAAAGAATATAAATAAATTTCTGCTAAAAGTTGTCATGTAGCTTGAAATTTTTTGTTGGACTTCTTGATTGGAAAAAAAAATAATAAAACTAAACAAACACTTTTCATTCAGTTTTTAAAAATTTCTCTTTGAGGGTTTCCCCAGTACCCCACATTTTCTCCCTGGAAAAAAGGGAGGGGAAAAACAGAAAACTGAAATTTGAAATATCTTTGGTTTTCAAAAAGTATGTGTGTGTGGGGGGGCAGTTTAAAAAGAAAAAATTTGAACTGACTGAAAATTATTTACAAAACTTTGTTTAGTTTGTAAAGATTTATTTTGTGGGGAAAAAATAACTTAAACCATCTGTCACAGGGTTCAATCACTGTTGAGTGCCTCCTTGAGCTGGGTCTGGGGATTAGTTCCACTCAGGTCTGACATCCCTCTTCTGATTGCTCCCTCTCAGACTGCTCCCTCTCCATCCCGCCTCATCCTCGAGGACTCACGGTGCTCCTCTTTGGAACTAGGGACCCCATCGGCTAGCAACTATGGTCTGCTTGCTCCCAGATCCCGTTGCTATTTCCCTTCTTTATCTGCTTCCCTTCTCTATCATTTGTACACCCCACTCTGGGTTCACATCCCAAACTTCCTTTCTTTGATGTCTTGCCAGACTTTGTAGCTACAGACACACTTTCCTTCTTCCAGGGAGTGACTGCAGATTAGTTCCCCTGCAGCCCTCTTCTATTCTTAGCTTGATGGCTTTATACAACCTCAGCCAGCCCCGTCCAGCTGGCCTTCATCATCAATTAGCCTTTCCGTCCCTGGATCTCCCCTAAGTGCAGTGTATCAGGTAAACTGTCCTAACAGTCTGCTCTGCCTTGTGTAGAGTAGCCCCCCATTCACACGCTCCTTGTCTTTATTATTCATGTGGCAGTAGCGCCAAACTCAGGGATCAGGATCCCACTATAGGAGACCCTGAAAAAACAAAGGGTTTCTTTTAGATTCCCTTTCCTCATAGAGTTCACAAATCAGATTATGGTAAAATATAGCAGGTGGATAAAGAGACAGATAGGTGGGAGATAAGTTAGTAGTAAAGATGAATATGTTTGCGTAACTAGTGTCACAGTCAAAGTTGCAACAGGTGGCTGCTAGCTTAAGTGGTCCAGTGCTGTGTGGATCCTCAGTGTGGCTGCTTCCTGTCCTCCCTCACTCTCATCCTTAACATCCCCCTCCATTGCTGTACAGCCAAAAACTTGCCTGTTGGAATGAGACGGTGAGGTGGTGGATTTCTGCCAACCTTTACTCCTCTTCTAGATGGGGGGATAATAGGCCCATAGGGTTTGTCTGCACTGCAATTAGACACCCATGCCTGGCCTTTGTAAGCTGAGTTGGGCTCAGGCTACAGGGCTATAAAATTGCAGTGTAGACCTTCCTGTGAGTGGGGGTAATCCCAGAGCCTCGGTTCTTTTCTGAGCCTGAATGTCCATACAACAGTATTACAGTCCTGTAGCCCAAGCCTACTGACATGGGCAGTTAATTGCAGTGTAAACATACTCATAATGTTTAAATTGGAGATTCTCTGAATAAATAGTTTATATGGTTTCTCTTATGAGTTCTTATTATGGATTTAGATTGCCATATATTTTAATAGAAGTACCATGTTCTTCAAATGTGCATTGCTAATGTGCTGCTAAATAGAACAGTAGGCACCAGGTAAGAATGTAATTGAGACTGGAAAATTTGTGATACACTATAAGAATTATGCCACATTGTATATCTTCATAACCTTTAACTTTGAATGGGAGTGCTGAAATTGAAGTAGTTCGTTAACCTGCCACATTTTAACTAGAAAATTTGATTAATCAAGCACAGGTTTTCCAGTGGATTCTGAATTGATCTTCTGTCATCTTGTTTTATTGAGAAAATATTTAGACCTTGTTAATCTTTGTGTTAAATGGATTTCTTTTGCAAAAAGGTAAACGTATTTATGTTGAAAAATAATGTGATTAGAAAAATATAAAAAAAAAATTTAAAATGAGAGCAAAAAAATAAATCCCTTAAAAACAGTCAGTTGAAAATACTGCTTTATTGGTTTCCAGGAGTAAACTAATTCTTCAGAAGTTGTGATGTTTCTTGTGAATACTACAGACAAAATGAAAACTCTCATTTGAAAACTGACTCAGTGTAATGACTGTGTATTCAGAATAAAGTATTATTTATTTATCCATATGAACATAAGCAGAAAAAGGGTTAAAACAACAAAAGACCTATACACCTATTATCTTACCTAATTTTGGCATTAGGTAGGTCACACTCGTCCCAGTACTGGGTGTGGGAAAGGGAATCTGGGCCCCCCTGCCATCCATCTCTGCCTCTGTCTCAGTTTCAGCCTGTTAGTGTGTCTCCCTTTGACTTCACAGTCATATATTCTATCAATTTCAAAGTTCCTTTGAGTGTCCTGGGATTCCTGAACCTGGTTAGTCTGGTTTATGCATCTTACCAGGGGGTTGAAGTAAACTTCCAGTAGTGGATTCACTGGTATTGTAGATTAAGCAACAGTAATTGAGTTAGTCATTGTCTCCCTTCCTGGGTATATGTAAAACAACCCAGCATTGAGTTAACTCTTTATTCCCATATAACAGACAGCATTTTAGCAATCATATAGACAGAGGGGTACACACAGCATTTATTAAAAGATATAGATATTGCCAGTGTTCTTCACACAATAAAAATCACTTTTAGTGCACAAAGCTTAGTTTACTAAGAATCTGGAATTCAGGCTCCCAAGCAAATATATATTTTTGACATTTTCAGTGTTTGATTGGAAAGGTTTTGACTTAATAACCACACTAGATCCACAAATCATTCTGACTGATCCTGTAACTGGTATTACTGATCTTTCTAGTCATTGTATAAAGGTATGTAGGAATTCAGAAAACTGTCAAATATATAGTTGAAATATAGTTCTTTCTCAGATGGTAAATACAATAGCTATGCTTCAAAAGTCAGCATTTATCATACTGTAGTATTTAACTGTACTGGTTTTTTTTTTCTAGGAATGTGTGCTGCAGAAAAATGCACAGTATGATATTTTCTGGAATTGCAACTATTACATATGGTTATTTGTTTTGTTTTATTATTAGATCTAAAAAATGAGTTTCCTACTAACATTGTTTTTGAGGATTTGTCCAATAAAGATAACATATGATAAAGAGTTTAACATGAGAATGACCATACTGGATCAGACCAATAGCCCATCTATTGGTAGTGAATGCCAGATGTGTCAGAGGGAACGAACAGAACAGGGCAATCTTCAAGTGATCCATCCTTTGTTGTCCAGTCCTAGCATCTGGCAGTTAAAGCTTAGGGACATCAAGAGCATGGGGTTCCATCCCTGATCATCTTGGTTAATAGCCATTGATGGACCTATCCTCCATAAACTTTTTTGTTTTTGAAACCAGTTATAGTTTTGGCCTTCACAACATCCACTGGCCAAGAGTTCCACAGATTGATGGTGTGTTTTGTGAAGAAGTACTTGTTTATGTTTGTTTTAAAACCATTGTCTATTAATTTAATTGAGTTCTTGTGTTATGGGAAAGGGTAAATAACACTTCCTTATTCACTTTCTCCACACCAGTCATGATTTTATAAAGGTCTGTCATATCCCCCCATCTCTTTTCTCAGCTGCGTAGTCTATTTTTTTAAATCTCCCCTCATATCAAAGTTGTTCAATATCCCTAATAGTTTTAGTTGCCTTTCTCTGTAGATTTTCCAACTCTCATATATCTTTTTTTGAGATGGGATGACTGGAATTGCATGCAGTATTCAAGGTATGGGCGTACCATGGATTTAAAAAGTGGCATTATGATATTTTTGTCTTTATCTATCTATCTATCTATCTATCTATCTATCTATCTATCTATCTCCTAATGGTTCCTAACATTGTTAGCTTTTTTAACTGCTGCTGCACACTGAGTGGCTGTTTTCAGAGAACTAGCCATGTTGATGCCAAGATCTTTCTTGAGTGGTAGCAGTTAATTTAGACCCCATTATTTTGTATGTATAGTTGGGATTATGTGTTCCAATGAGCATTACTTTGCACACTGAATGTCATTTGCCATTTTTTTGCCGGGTCACTCAGTTTTGTGAGATGCCTTTATAACTCTTTACAGTCAGCTTTGGACTTATAAAATTACTCAGGATAGTTATCTGCAAACTTTGCCACCTCACTTGTTTACCCTTTTTTTCCAGATCATTTATGAATGTGTTGAACTGCACTGGTTCCAGTACAGATCCCTGGAGGACAACACTATTTACCTCTATCTGCTGTGAAAATTGACCATTTATTCCTACAATTTGTTTCCTATCTTTTAACCAGTTACTGATCCATAGAATAGATTGCTCTTAATAAGAACCCAGATATTAGCAATGGTTGGTCAATAGCAACATTTGGCCAGGAACCAATCTGATCCTATCGACTTGAATGTTAATGGGATTTGGATGTAAGCAATGGTATGCCATTTATTAACACAATTTGCGGGGAGGGGGGGAGAAAGGCAGGCTTGCAAGGCTTCAGACAGAGAAGGAAGTACTAGGATGTGCCTTCCCTGGCTGCAGCCTCCCAAACTTCCCTGTGCATAGGGACCATACAGGAGATAAGGGGCTGCAGGTTGAGAGGGGACATTATGAGCAGGGCAGTAAGAGGGAGTGGGGCTGCAGCCCAGATGCCAAAACTGGATGGTACCACTCCCTGCACTCTCTGGGCTGCACCCTAATGGGGAACCTCACACAGGGAAGGAAGCACTGGGATATGCTGAGCCCCAAACCCTGAAGAGAGCAGACAGAGCTACTGTGCAGCTCTATGGGTGCCTAGCACCTCTACTCCCCATAGAAAGCCCCAGCACCCAGGCTGCAGCTCCTGTCCCCGCTGCTGCCCTGCCTGCAGGTGGTTTGCAGCACTGCAGACAGGGAAGATAAGTCCCAATGCTTCCTCCTTTGGCTGCAGCCCCGGAAACCTGCGTTCCACTTATTAGCAACTGCTGGATAACGGCAACTTTTTGCTGGCACTGAATCTACTTAACAGGAAATGGTGTTAAACCAGTAGCAGTAGTGGGTAACCTGTGGCCCACAGGCTGTATGCAGTCCATCAGGGTAACCTGATTGCGGGCCGTGAGACATTTTGCTCACATTGACCATCAACAGGCACACCCCCTCACCTCCACCCCACAGATCCCAATAGCCGCATTTCAACATTCCTGGCAAGTAGGAGCTGCGGGAAGCGGCGGGCTGCAGAGTCGTTCTGGCTGCCGCTTCCCGCAGCTCCCATTGGCTGGGAATGTCAAACTGTGGCCACTGGGAGCTGCTGGGGAGCCGTGCCTGCAGATGGTCAATGTCAGCCAAATGTCTCGCAGCCCGCAATCAGATTACCCTGATAGGCTGCATGTGGCCCATTGGCTGCAGGTTGCCCACCACTGTGTTAAACTTTAGACGTGGAGGATAAGGAAAAGATTGGATGACCCAAAATTAGATGGATGGATGCCATACAAAAGGTTAGTTGCAGAGTTTCCAAGGAGCTGTTTCAAGACAGACAGGAATGGAGAAGGACTACTTCAAGTGCTGACCCCATATAAATAGAACCAAACCTGGATGCAGATGATGATTTGGGCTTCAGCAGGCTGAGATTTTTTTTTCCAGCTACTGTTGTCATAGATGTTTGTAACAAAAAAAGCCTACACTAACATCCTTGCTTTTATCAGTTTAAATAAGACTCCTTATTTGATTTTTTTTTCCCTTTGAACCAACTGGTTTTTTTTTTATTTAGAATTTACAAGATGTTCATTCAGGCAAAACTTCTATTGACTCAAATGGAAGGATTGCCCTGGGGCTCAGCTGTGCCTCTTAGGCACAGCCACATTCTGGGGCTGCTGAGAACCCATGTTGACCCTGAGGAAACTCACGGCAGAACATTTCTTGAAGAAGTCAGAATTCAGCACAGGGCTCTCCAGCGTGAAAAGGGATTGTACTCTGGCCCCCTACTGCATGCATGCCTTGATAGCTTTGCTGTGCAGTACCTCAGGAGGCATGGCCAGATTGTTTCATGGTATGTGAGTTAATTTGCATCCAACACTAGTGTTGTGACCATGAAAGAGAACATAACTTTTCAGGCAATAACTTTTCAACAACCCTATACAATATTAACCTTTTTACTCTATTAACAGCTTGATGCAAAGCGCACTGGGGTCAATGCAAAGATTCCCAATTACTTCATTGGATTAGGCCCTAAACATGCAGAGAAAAATCACATGTTGCCAACCCATTTTTCCCCCTAAACTTTTCCTTAAATGATGGGAATGTTAATGTCCCAACCAAAACATCCTTAGCTTGCTTTAAAAGCTGCATGTTTTCACAGTTTAAACAACCAAGCACAGGGAACATGAAAAGAGATGATAGGGAAAAGGGAAAGATGAGGAGAAATAAATACCCATTTTTAGGATCAGGTGATACATGGATAGATTCAACCTGACTCTTTTCTTGAACAGACAGAATCCCAGGACCAGATTGGAAGGCAAGATAGGAAAGGAGGTCTGGTTGGTAGGTGAAAATGGGAAATTTATTAGCAGGACCCAACAAGAAGTTTTATTGGTCCTACAAATTCCCGGAACTATGCTACATGTTCTTGACTACCATCTATAGCTCCTAGGTATTGGCTAGCTATTTATATAGGTTATAGGCAGCAGAGCTAGCAATTCATTTAGGGCTTGTCTACATGACGGGGGTGGGGGGGAATCCACAGTAGCTGATAGTAACTCTTCATGTTGATGCTCTTACTGCGCACTGAATGCCTTTGTGTGCAATAGCTTAATGTACCTGCTAAACAGCCTGTCGGTAAGAATGTCCACATGAAGAGTTAGTCTGGAGAAGCCAGTATGCTTTAAATTCATACTGTAGTTTGCTAAGCATTAACTTCCCTGTATAAACAAACCCTTAGTTAAGGTTGCACAACATTTTCCATTGTAAAACTCTGTTTTCAATTGCTTATAATTTTTCCAAAGTTAAATTATTTTGGCCTGAAATGTTTCATTCCAGGTGTCTGCATGAGTCTGAACTGTTTCCAAGAACAATGTTAGGGGAAAATATATTATTTTGCTCATGGGTTAAAAAATAATCGTACAACTGATTAATTGAGAAGCTGTAGTATCACCATGCTTTGAAGGGACTTGAAGTTTGACAGGGAAGGTGGCACCAGTGACAAGGATGTGTCTTTATGAAAACACACCCAGATTTGACAAAGTTGTCAGCCTCTGAAAAATTGCCATGCCAAAGGAAAACATGTCAGAGTTTAGCAGCGAAATTCTCTAAAATTCTGTTTGCATTCTGTTTGCATTGCATTCTCCCTTATAGCTCCGATATAATGAATGAACTGTGTATGCACCATATCCATGGTGAGACTGAGCATGCTGCATTCCATGGATGCAGGAGCTGAGCAAGACTTTCTTGCACTTGCTCCCCTTGGCTGCCTGGAGGCCACTGTAGTGCTTCATACAGGAACTGAGGCCTTGTCTACACTATGAAATTAGGTTGAATTTATAGAAGTCAGTTTTGTAGAAAGCATTTTATACAGTCGATTGTGTGTGTCCCCATACAAATGCTCTAAGTGCATGTAGTCGGCCAAGTGTGTCCACAGTACCGAGGCAACCGTTCAACTTCCGGAGCGTTGCACTGTGGGTAGCTATCACACAGTTCCCGCAGTCTCCACCGCCCATTTGAATTCTGGATAGATATCCCAGTGCCTGATGGGGCTAAAACATTGTCTCGCGTGGTTCTGGGTACATATCATCAGGCCCCCCTTCCCTCCGTCCGTGAAAGCAAGAGCAGACAATCGTTTTGCGCCTTTTTTCTTGAGTTACCTGTGCAGACGCCATACCATGGCAAGCATGGAGCCTGCTCAGCTCACTGTCACCATACGTCTCCTGGGTGCTGGCAGACGCAGTACTGCATTGCTGCACAGCAACAGTTTATTGCCTTTTGGCAGCAGATTGTGCAGTATGACTGGTAGCCATTGTCAGCGTAGTCCAGGATGCTCTTTTAACCAACCTCGATGAGGTCGGGGTGCCTGGGCAAACGTGGGAGTGACTCAGCCAGGTCATTTCCCCTTTAAGTTTCGTCTCATGGCGATTGAGTCCTACCAACAGTGCACTGTCTTTTAATCTGCAGCCAGCAGAAGATGATGGCCAGCAGTCATACTGCATTGTCTTCTGCTGAGCACCCAAGTGATGACGATGGCTAGAGATCATACTGTACAGTCTGCTGCCAGCAAGATGTATAAAGATAGATGAAGTGGATCAAAACAAGAAATAGACTAGATTTGTTTTGTATTCATTTTCTCTTCCCTCCCTCTGTGAAATCAATGGCCTGCTAAACCCAGTTTTGAGTTCTATCCTTGAGGTTCTGAGTTCTATCCTTGACGGGGCCATTCTGTTTCTCGCAAAGCCACCCACTTTGTTGATTTTAATTCCCTGTAAGCCAACCCTGTAAGCCATGTTGTCAGTCGCCTCTCCCTCCACCAGAGCAATGGCAAACAATCGTTTTGCGCCCTTTTCCCTAGATTGCCCGAGCAGGAGCAGACGCCATAGCACAGCAAGCATGAAGCCCGTTCAGCGCTCACCCCAGAAGTTATGACTATTGTAAACACCTCGCACGTTATCATGCACTGTATGCAGAACCAGCACCTGAAAAACCAGGCGAGGAGGCAACAGCAGTGCGGAGATGAGGACATGAACACACTTTTCTCTAAAACCGCTTTCCCCCGTAATTTGGAGATCATGGTGTTAATGGGGCAGGCTCATGCCATGGAATGCTGATTCTGGGCCCGGGAAACAAGCACAGAGTAGTGGGACCGCATAGTGTTGCAGATCTGGGATGATTCCCAGTGGCTCCGAAGCTTTCGCATGCGTAAGGGTACTTTCATGGAACTTGGTGACTTGCTTTCCCCTGCCCTGAAGCACAAGAATACCAAGATGAGAGCAGCCCTCACAGTTGAGAAGTGAGTGACAATAGCCCTGTGGAAGCTTGCAATGCCAGATAGCTACCAGTCAGTCGGGAATCAATTTGGAGTGGGCAAATCTACAGCGCGGGTTGCTGTGATGCAAGTAGCCAACGCAATCACTGAGCTGCTGCTATCAAAGGTAGTGACTCTGGGAAATGTGCAGCTCATAATAGATGCCTTTGCTGCAATGGGATTCCCTAACTGTGGTGGGGCTATAGATGGAAAGCATATCCCTATCTGGGGACCGGGCCTCCAGGGCAGCCAATACATAAACCGCAAGGGGTACTTTTCAATGGTGCTGCAAGCACAGGTAGATCACAAGGGACATTTCACCAACATCAACGTGGGATGGCCAGGAAAGGTTCATGATGCTCGTGTCTTCAGGAACTCTGGTCTGTTTAAATGGCTGCAGGAAGGGATTTACTTCCCAGACCAGTAAATAACTGTTGGGGATGTTGAAATGCCAATAGTTATCCTTGGGGACCCCGCCTACCCCTTAATGCCCTGGCTCATGAAGCCATACACAGGGACCCTGGACAGTAGTCAGGAGCTGTTCAACTATAGGCTGAGCAAGTTCAGAATGGTGGTAGAGTGTGCATTTGGATGCTTAAAGGGTCACTGGCACAGTTTACTGACTCACTCAGACCTCAGCGAAACCAATATTCCCACAATCTCTGCTTGTTATTGCTGCTTGTTGTGTGCTCCACAATCTCTGTGAGAGTAAGGGGGAGACGTTTGTGGTGGGATGGGAGGTTGATGCAAATCACCTGGCCACCGAATACACGCAGCCAGACACCAGGGCAGTTAGAAGAGAACAACAGGAAGTGGTGCGCATCAGAGAAGCTTTGAAAACCAGTTTCATGACTGGCCAGGGTACTGTGTGAAACTTCTGTTTGTTTCTATTTGATGAAAACCCGCCCCCTTAGTTGACTCTAATTCCCTGTAAGCCACCCGCCCTCCCGCCTTTGATCACAGCTTGCTTGCAAATGAAATAAAGTCACTATCATTTAAAAACATGTATTCTTTATTAATTGATTATAAAAATAGGGAGATAACTCGCAAGGTAGCACGGTGAGGTATGGGAGAGGGTAGGAGGGAAGGGAAAGGCCACTTTAAAACTTGTTGAATGCCAGCCTTCTGTTGCTTGGGCTGTCCACTGGGGTAGAGTGGTTGGGTGCCTGGAGCCTCCCACCCCTCGTTCTTGGGTGTCTGGGAGGGGAGGCTATGGAACTTGGGGAGGAGGGAGGGCGGTTAAGCAGGAGCTGCAGCGGCAATCTGTAATCCTGCTGTCATTCATGAACCTCCACCAGATGCCGGAGCATGTCCATTTGACCCAGCGTTGCTTCATGCCTCCTCTGATCTTCCTGCTGCCATCTCTCCTCACGTTCATCGGCCACCATCCTGTACTCTGCTATTGTGTCCCTCCACACAGCTCTGTCAGTGCCGGACAACTGCATGAGCTCAGAGAACATGTCATCGCGCGTGTGTTTTTTTTTTCACCGCCTTATCTGAGATAGCCTTTGGGATGGACGAGGGAGGCTTGAAATATTTGCAGCCGCTGGAGGAAAAAAAGGGAGTGAAGTATTTAAAAAGATACATTTTACAGAACAGTGACTATACTCTTTCACGGTGAACAACACTATTCACATTACATAGCACATGAGATTTTGGTACAAGGTCGCATGTTGCATCTTATATTGAGTGCCTGTGGCTTTGGTGTTAGAGATCACACATGCAGGGCCGGGCAACAGAATTCGGCTTGCAGGACCATGGTAAGCCATAGTCTTCCAGCTTCTGCAACCTTCATAACAGCAGCCCCCTCCTTTTCCATACCAAGCAAAGCCCGTTGAGTTGGCCATTTACTGCTGCAGTTTTCCTGTTAATGTGCAGCAGCAGAAACCAAACTAACCCCCTCCCCCCATCCAATTCTCTGGGATGATCACTTTACCCGTTCTCCCACCTCCTGGCTGGTATCAGGGAAGATCCCTGCTAGCCAAACGCGAACAGCTCAGCACCAATGGTCCCTCCTCCCACCGCATGGCTAACTGCAGGGAGGATTTCTTTTCAGCCACAGGCAAACAGCCCAGTAGCAACAGGCACCTCTGAATGTCCCCTTAATCAAATTCCCCTATTTCAACCAGGTTACCATGAACAATATCACTCTCCTGAGGATAACACACAGAGAGAGAGAGAGAGAAAGAACGGATATTGCTTGAATGCCAGCGAACACCAGGACCATACGCTGCCAGGCTTTGTCATGCAATGATACCAGATTACTTGCTACTAGCATGGCGTGGTAAAATGTCCTACCATGGAGGACGGAATAAGGCTGCTCTCCCCAGAAACCTTCTGCAAAGTCATTTAGAGTACCTCCAGGAGAGCTTCATGGAGATGTCCCTGGAATATTTTCTGCTCCATCCCCAGACACGTTAACAGACTTTTCCAGTAGCAGTACTGGCCATGAATGCATCCCAAGTCCTCAGGGCTACTTAATCATTTAAAAATGCTTGCTTTTATAACATGTATTATATTTAAAAAGGTACACTCATCAGAGGTCCCTTCTCCGGCTTCATTGGGTTGGGAGGGTATTTCAGTCAGGGCATTGGCCTCTGGGAGCTATCCCACAGTGCATCATTGTGACTGCCCTGGATAGCACGCTGAACTCAGATGCACTGGCCAGGTGTATGGGAAAAGCCCCAAGAACTTTTGAATCTCATTTCCTGTTTGGCCAGGCGAGCTCATCAGCACAGGTGACCATGCAGTACCAGAATCGAAAAAGAGCTCCAGCATGGACCGAATGGTAGGTACTGGATCTGATCGCTGTTATGGGGAGTGGAATCCATGCTATCAGAACTACGTTCCAAAAGACAAAATGCCCAAACATTTCAAAAAATCTCAGAGGCTACATTAGGGTCCCCACACAGTGCCACGTGAAACTTAAGGAGCTCAGACAACCGTACCAGAAAACCAAAGAATCAAATGGACGCTCCGGGACAGAACCCCAGACATGCCGCTTCTAGGCTAAGCTGCATGCAATTCTAGGGGGGCCGCCACCACTACCCCATCCCTGTCCGTGGACTCTGAGGATGGGATGCTCTATGCCATAGCTGAGGATTTTGCAGATGGGGAAGATGAGGAGGACGAGCTTGGGGAGAGCAAACAGTACACCATTTTCTCCGACAGCTAGGATCTTTTTATCACCCTGACTGAAATACCCTCCCAACCCAGTGAAGCCGGAGAAGGGACCTCTGGTGAGTGTACATTTTAAAATATAATACGTTATAAAAGCAAGCGTTTTTTAATGATTAAGTAGCCCTGAGGACTTGGGATGCATTCGTGGCCAGTGCTGTTACTGGAAAAGTCTGTTAACGTGTCTGGGGATGGAGTACCTCCAGGAGAGCTTCATGGAGATGTCCCTGTCAAACTTGTAATTTTTTATGAGATTAGTTTGGACAACAAATGTAATTGTGTTGACATAATATATGTAGTCTTCTGTTAGTCATTTGACTTAGTCTCACCTGACATTCTAATAAAAAGTAATTAGTATACAAAATCAATGTAGCCCATATTAAATGTATTAAAAACCAGATAACTGATATTTTACAAAAAGTAATTGTCATCATCATCCTTGCAGGGGAGGGATAGCTCAGTGATTTGAGCTTTGGCCTGCTAAACCCAGGGTTGTAAATTCAATCCTTGTGGGGGCCATTTAGGGATCTGGGCCAAAAATTAGGGATTGGTCCTTTTTTGAGCAGGGGGTTGGACTAGATGACCTCCTGAGGTCCCTTCCAACCCTGATATTCTGTGATCTAATGGGGGCATTTCTAGTCGGATATCATGGGGATCTAATCTTGGCCCAATGCTATTCAATAGCTTTATTGATGATCTGGGAGAAAATACAAAATCATTGCTGGTAAAGTTTGTATTTGACAGAAAAATTGTGGAGTGGTAAGTAATGGTATTGACAGTTAACGTCTCCAGACCAACCTGGATTGCTTGGTAAGGAGGGCTTATCTGAACAGCATGTGTTTTACATAGCCAAAAGTGAGGTCATGCAAACAATGTGGTCACATGTATAAGATGGGGAATGGTAGTTTGAAGGTAGTGACCCTGAAAAGAATGTAGAGGTCAGGACAGATAATAAGTTGAACTTGAGCTCTCAGTGCAATGCAATAGCTAAGAGATGAACAAAAGCCTGACATATATAAGCAGCGGAATATCTAGTAAGAGTGGGAGGCTGTATTTCCTCTGTATGTGGCATTAATAAGATCATTACTGGAATTTGGAATACTCTGTTCAGTTCTGGTGTCCACGTTTCAAAAAAAGATGTTAAAAAATTTGGTAAAGGTTAAGAGAAGAGCTACAAAAATTATTTGAGGTCTGGAAAAAATACCTTATTCTAAGAGACTTGCATTGATTAATCTATTAGGTTACCCCAAGAGAATGTTCAGAGGTGACTTGATCATAGTCTATAAATACATTTATACAGAAGAGATTTCTGATAGTTGATGGCTCTTTAATCCACAGGAAAAAGACATCCAGTGGTTGGAAGCTAGAATTAGACAAACTCAGACCAGATATAAAGCACAAATTTTTGACAGTGAGGGTAATTATCCATTGGAACAATTTATCTAGGAATTTGGTAGACTCTCCATCACTTGTTGGCTTCAAGTCAAGACTGGATATCTTTCTAAAATATGATCTATAACTCAAATAGAAGTTATGGGCTTGATGCAGAATTTAATGCTTGAGGTTCTTTGACCAGTGTTATGCAGAAGGCCTTAAAATCTATAAATCTTTGAAAAATTAGGCCCTAGGCTTCTGCAAGTTGACCCCCCAAATCAGTTGACAATTGAAGCCAAAATTGTCAATCCCCATGCTTTGGTTCTCTAGCTGTAAAATGGGGATGATACCACGTCATCACTCAGAGGTGTTAATGAAAATATCTTCACAACATTTGCAAAGCATTAAGATATTATGATGAGCACACCATAGAGAATCCCATTGGGATATTAATAATTCTGTATTCAGTGCAATGTTTGCATGGTATGAACATAAGAATGAATTGGGTCACATGGTAAATGACGGGGCTAAAAAGAAATATTAACTAGATACCCATTCAGTGAGCACCAGCCATCCTTATTTGTGTCATCAGTGGACACGTTTTCTGGTCCTCTACATCTCCTTATGAACGTCCTCTCATCACATCAGTCTAATGGAAATGGCAGCGGACTACTATCTGCTGAACAGCCAATGGGCTGAATGTCAAATAAATACAAAAAGGTAGCAGGTGTCGTCTGAGTAAAAGATGTTACACTTCTAATGTCACATGGCGTTCTTTTAAACGAATTAGAGAAATATCGCCCAGAGCAGTGGTTCCCAAACTTGTTCCACCGCTTGTGCTGGGAAAGCCCCTGGTGGGCCAGGCTGGTTTGTTTATCTGCTGCGTCCACAGGTTCGGCCGATCACGGCTCCCAGTGGCCGCGGTTCACTGCTCCAGACCAATGGGAGCTGCTGGAAGCGGCGGCCAGTATGTCCCTCGGCCCGCGCCGCTTCCAGCAGCTCCCATTGGCCTGGAGCAGCGAACCGTGGCCACTGGGAGCTGCGATCTGCCAAACCTGCGGACGCGGCAGGTAAACAAACTGGCCTGGCCCGCCAGGGGCTTTCCCTGCACAAGCAGCAGAACAAGTTTGGGAAAAACTGGCCTAGATGAACCTACTATAAGGTAGGTGCACAACTGCTTGGAAAAGCATACTTAGAGTAGTTAACAATGGTTCATAATCAAACAATCAAGGGCACATCAACCAGGGTCCTTCAGGGATCTGTCCTCTTTTTGGTTTTATTCAATATCTTCACAAATGATTTGGATAATGGCAAAGAATACACTTATAAAGTTTGTACACTTTGGAGGACAGGATTAAAATTCAAAACAATCTGGAGAAATGGTCTGAGATAAATTGATTGAAATTCAATAAGGACAAATGCAAGTACTATACTTAGGAAGGAATAACAAGTTATACAAATACAAACAGGAAAATGACTGCATAGGAAGGAGTACTGCAGAAAATGATCTGGGGATTATAGCGAATCACAAAATAAATATGAGTCAACAATGTAACACTGTTTCAAAGAAAGCAAACATCATTCTGGGATCTATTAGTAGGAGTGTTGTAAGCAAGACACAAGAAGTAATACTTCCACTCTATCAGCACCGATAAGGCCTCAGCTGGAGTATTGTGTCCAGTTCTGGGCACCACACTTCAGGAAAGCTGTGGACAAATTGTAAAAAGTCCAGAGGAAAGCAAAAAGTTGATAAAAAGTCTGGAAAACATGACCTACGAGGAAAGACTGGAAAAAAATGGGTTTGTTTAGTTTGGAGAAATGAAGACTGAGTGAGGACATAACAGTCTTCACATATGTAAAAGATTGTTATGAAGAGGAGGGTGATAAATTGTTCTTATCCACTGAGGACAGGACAAAAAGTAACAGGTTTAGCTTGCAGCAAGCGTGATTTAGATTAGATATTAGGAATAATTTCCTATCTGTAAGGGAAGCTAAGCACTGGAACAAATTACTAAGGAAGTTGTGGAATCTTTGTCATTGGAAGTTTTTAAGAACAGGTTAGACAAACATCTGTCAGGAATGGTCTAGATAATACTTAATTCTACCATGAGTGCAGAGGTCTGGACTAAATGACCTGTGAAAGTCCCTCCCAGTGCTATATTTCTATGATTTTCTGCTAAAAGGAAAAATGTTAATCCTTAGCAACTCATACTTGGTAGTAATTTAGAAATTAAATTACTTAAACATATTCTGCTCATTGTAAAATCTTGCTTTATTGAGAAAAACCTTTAAGAATTATTTTCTTGAACAGCATTCTTCACTGTGGGAACAAAGCAATGTAACAACTGCTCATTTGTGATTACTGACAAGTGAAGTAACCATAATTAGTTAAAATATATGTGCACATGAGTACATATATTTCATATTTATCTTAGCTGACTTTGTTGAATTGAATTCAAGGAAATAATAAATTGAAATCGATGTTGTTAGATAAGTATACTTGTCTGTCATTTTCCTTTGTGCCTGTCTATAAAGGCGAAGAATGTTTGAATGATTCAAGGGTGGAAAGTGTGACTATTTTAAATGATTCAGGGCAATATTCTCTTTTGAGGAGCCTAGTCTTGTATTTTTTGCAAGCCCAACTCCCACTGAACAATAAGAATCAGTGTTCCTGCACACTGGATGCAGGAACAGGTCTGAAATATCCACAGTCCTGTCTTTAGTCATTACCAAAGTTAAGAAGAGTGGAGTAAACTGAGCAATTCAAAATGCACTTCTTTAAACAAATGATTTTGAAATATTTAATGGAGCAAACTTCTAGTATTCAACAGACAACTGAAAATCTCATATCAGTTCTAGGTGTATCCAGGCAACCTTTTGGATTCCAAAAAATATCTGTGTGTGTGTGTTTTAGATTAGATCAGATGCATTTTTAGCTTACCTACTTACCTTAATGAAGGCATGTCTTCTATGGCTTTATTTATTTCTTTTTGAGAGCCCAAAATGGAGATTGCTCCTCTACCATCATTATTCATCCTTGCCGGCCTTTTGTGGTTTCTATTCTTGCCCTTCCTGTTCAATATGAACAAAAGGCTATTAAGAGCCTTAGTAAAGAAATATGCAGTGTGATATCTTTTGTATGTGGGTGACACCTACATACTTACATTTTTTCTGACCATGGCCAGTATGGTGAGTGTCTTGCCCACAGTCTAACAAATATGTAATTGAAGGCTAGATGGTTGACAGTCAATCAGAAAGACAGAGGTGTTTGGAAATAATACCATAAGAATGGATGGTGATAATAAAATCACCTTTGATTGTGGTAGCTGGAGGTTGGAGATGCAACAAGCAATGAACATCTACACTGCAGTTTAACAGCCTTGCAGCCCAAGGCCCAAGAGTCTGAGTCAGTTGACATGGGTTAGTTGCTGATGTTTAATTGCTGTGTAGACATACTCATAGGCTCCTCATACTCACAATACTGCTGGACACCTATATTCCTTGTAGGCCAGGGTCCTGTGCCTGGAGGCCACTTACCTCTGCATTGCCACCAAGCCATCTCTCTTAGGCCTTGGTTTTGGAACCTTGTACACATTGTCTACCCCTGCAACTGCGGTGAGCTCCATTGACCTCAGTTCGACTCTGCAGTGGTATGTCTACAAATACTAGTTTACTGGATCTTATGCTTAGTGAATATACAAATTGCTTATGCTGATTAGAAGAAACAAACTTTGCAGTGGAATATATTCCCATTTCTTCACTAAACTGCAGATAAATGGTAAAATTAATGTCATGTCAGATTCTTATTTGGAGTTTCTGATGTTAATGACTAATAATGTATCTGCCATGCCTTCATTTGCAGCCATGACCATATGAATATCGAATAGGTTACTTTATGGAATAGTACAATCCTAACTTCAGTCAGTAATCATAAAACCCATTTGTATTTGACAAGCTTATCTATTAGCTAATGCTCATTTAATACTTACTAACAAAGCTAATATAATAGTGGCTTTAGCTTCCCTTTTTTTCACAGATTCTTTCAAAGCTTCTAAGTCAAATATAGAGAAATGAAATAAGCTCAATTAATGACAAAGCCACTTGTAAATTTGTCAGATAAATGTTTTAGCTACTTTTCAGAAGAAGTAAAGTCCTCGTAAAACTCAGATGTATTGGGCAGAACACGAAATTGTTCACTCTTCATTGCTAACTATCTACACAATCCGTATTTGTTCTCTAGTATGCTGTTGGAGGCATATGGTTGCTTTTACATATAGTTTGTTAAACATATAGTAAAGATTTCCCTGTAACTATATTTCTTCGATACATTAGTGTCAGAGTTTTATACTTTCTAATAGGAGTAGATAATTTTTATGAACGATTGAGCTATTTAGTATTATGAAGAGTGTTTACATGGTTTAAGTCTGTGTAGAACTTGTAAGTTTCTATTTTAACTACCTGATGCTAGGGCATAGCTAAGACAAAGAATCCAGAATGGCAGTGAGCATGCTTTGTGACAATAATTCCACAAGAGAAGGGAGTCAATTGCTTACTTATGCTTTCTATGACTTGTGTGAGTCAGAGATCATAGAGATTCCCTCACCTCCAATATAAAACTATATTCTTAACCTCAATAAAGAGAGCAAAAATAATTATTAACTTCTTTCAATTATTTTATCCAAATTCAAACTTTCTTCTAAGTATAAATTTCACTGAACTCCAAAGGGCCAACTCCAAAGCCAGATCTGGATTTTTGTGGCAATCTTCAACCAGTATCTGGTGGATTATCATGCAATTGCAACAGCTAGATTTGTTTTCTATTTAAGCAATGGAATATGAGAGTCTGGGGCAAAACAAAATCAGGATGCAGATCTTTGGTATCAGGAAAACAATGCTTCCCATTTAATTCCCCAAAAAAAACAAGCAAAAGCCCTTTCATACAAAACACCTTAGTAAATATAAACTCTAACACATCGCTTGACAGAGCAAGCCATTTTTTTCATGACTGGGTGGGTGGGTGGGTGCTCTGTCCCTTGCACCGTAGCTTTATAGGGCTGACAGAAGAAAGATAGCCTTACTCACAGGGCTTAAATTCATCTGGAGCTGACTGGAGCAGAGCTCCAGTAAATATTTTCAACCTCCCTGGAGTTTTTATAGCATGTTGGGGTGTGTGGGGGTAGGGAGTCTCTGGGAAATACTCTGAGAATTTAAGCCCTGTTTACTTACAATGAATAATCAAATAAATGTTGCAGGCATCACTTGGGTTGCACAGTGTTGCTGACTTACCGTTCAACTCTATAGGAGCCTTCACCTGTCTATGTACACAGAGACCAGGTTTTAATTCACTCCAGAGTCCTTTCTAGCTACCTAAATATCGTATTGACAATATTCAGAGTTGTGATATTCCCCCTGCAAAGCAAACAGATATGCAGTGGGGCAGGTCCCTGAGTTGCACAAACTCTGTCCTTACCTTGACTTCCAGTGCAAGGGAGGCCTGACAGGTGAAGATGGCAGTCAGGCTTCTCCACATGGACAATGGTGTCTGGGGGCGCCTCTCCTTTCCTCTCTGTTGTCCAGGTTCTGCTCTGGGTAAGTAGTACAGGTCAGATGCCACAACAGAGTTGAAGACAGTGGGGAACTTGTTAATTTAACTGCAAGGGATAGTCCACTGGAGACTCTTGTAGACAGTCTGCATGGTTTGATTTGTGTGGCCTTTCTGAACTCAACCAATCAATGTTTGCTGGAGCCCAGGGAAAATGAAAAACATTCTTGGCTAATAGTACTCTGATGCTTTCTGTTGATTTGCTTTTTTCCTTGCTTTCCTTTCCTTTAAGATTCCTAAGAAAAAGAAGAGTTTATGGGAAACATACCTTTAATTTTTTTTAAAGCACACTGTAGGCTGAAAAGGTAACTAGGGATGAGGAATAAAGCAAAGCAGGGGCTGTCATTGTGGCTGGTCTCTGTGTGTGGGGGGGAGGGGCTTCTTTACCCTATTACTATGCCCAGTAACATGAACTTCCTGAAGCTAATTTGTGTACTGAGCCAGTATACTAACAAGTCACATCTGGAAGTCTCGTTATTTTCACTTGTGACTTAAAGATTTATAAATTAGTTCTCCACCATTTTCACTTTAAATAAAAAGTTTCATTCTGCACAAATTTCTAAAATAACTCCATTTGAATATGGATCTAAAGAGGGAGTTTGTTCATTAAAAATCATATGAATGATTTTCTATCCTATACATGCACAGATGAGTCCACACAAATCCATGTACAATTATGCACATGGCAATGTGTCAAAATGTCAATGTGCATACTGTGGATGCACAAATGGGCAACTGTGCTCACAAATGAAGCAAGCATTTGTCTGGGTACACTGTAGAAAATAGGCCTTTATATACCCTCCCACTGCTAACCCCCAGATTTATTTGGAAATATGTAATTGGCTGCGTAAGAATCTATCCAAAACACATGATTTAAAAATAAGTCTTTCTGTGTTCTGCTTGTTTTTTGTAGAAACCAGTGCTTAGTTCAGACATTTGTTGGTCTCAGGACATTATGTAAGCAAGAGCATCACCGAATGATACTGTTGATAGTCATAAGCTTCTAGAAAATGCACGTATGCATAGCATGGCAGTTTAAAGTAGCTGAAGATCTGCCCTCCAATATCTGCTCAATACTGAGGAGTATAGGGAGCACTGCTCCCAGCATGCATCCCTTCTTGCCAGTTTTACCTTTATAAAATGGCAACTTGATGGGAGCATACAGTACCACTTCTTTCTAATACAGCAGCTTGCATGCTCGTGTCAGTTCAATTTCTTGTACTGTAAGTATTTTATGGCTACATTTATTATACGTGTTTTGCATAGTGTACTGTAAGGTAATAAGAAAATAATGCATTTTATGCATTACTATGGGTTAATGACTTCATCAGTATTCTTTGTGGTAGGGTAACACACACAATATGCAACTTGTCCGTATAAATGTCAGTGAGAATATAATGACTACACAATGTTTTTTATCATTTGATTGGAACAATGAGGGATGCTTCCAATATCCTCCAGGTTAGGATGTTCAAGAAGGAAAGAAAGCAATGTTCTTGAAAGTGCTTTGCCCTTTTTCACCTTCTTTATATTTGGTTTTAGAGGAGCTCTCTTAATGGGGGAATAGCTCTGCATGCAGGCATTCTGATCTGGAAAACAGACTAGGAACTACAAACTAAATCACCAGGGTGAAGCATGTTATCTCTGGGTGGAAAAGGTGGAAAGTACAGCCTTTCAACACTCTGTTTTCGGTTTGTGCTTAAGGCAGAGTGAAAGAGTCACAGGAGAGGGTGAGATCCAGGACAACAACTTGCAAACCGTTATCTAGAATCTGTCACAAAGTGCTATGAAGATGACAAATACTGTATGAACTATCTTCTACATGGAACTTTCCACTACTGATTCTGTTCTTTACTGGTGACCAAAGTTTCAATGCACTAGACATTTATTTCAGAAAGTGACTAGTACAGAAATGTATCTTTTACCCCTCTGATTATTTGTATAATCTGTTGATAATGATTTGGGGAACATATGCTTCACCAATGAGAGGCTGAATGGTGGCAGTCCACTTGCATATATGTTCACTTTCCAAGGCACTTTTTTTTCCTGTTTAAACTGCTGTCAAATACCTGTAACTGGCTTTTCCAAATGTATGATGAGGTCAGTTTGTTACCACAAGTATTTCTGAGACTGCAGATGACAACTTACCAACACTTCCTAATACTTCTGTAGTAGAGAATTTGTGTGCCTCTGCCATTTCCCACTATCGCATCCAAAGCCATGCCCAAAATGAAGATTTAGAACCAGTACCTTATCGAGACAGGTTCAAATCAAAACCCCAAGTCCACATAGATCTCTGTAAGAGCTTGGAAAAGATCCAAACTTTTCTGTTGTCTCTTATGAACAAAAATCCTGGATCCAATCACGCCTGAAGTCCAGGAAAGTTCTGATGGGGACCCATCCCATAGCAAGTTGACATCAGCATTTGGTAGCTAAATTCCCATCTGACATTTCCTCACGTGTAGGCAGTGTGGCTGGATCTACAAACAGTATATTTTCCAATTCTTCATTATGTTGCAGCTTCAGTGGTATAAAAGGTCCTTAAAGTTGGTGGAAGAGGCCCCTGAGAAATACTTCTGGCACAAAAATTTGTTTATGCGTTGGCATAGTGGCAAACTCTGGCAATTGCAGCCAAGTGTAAATTAGAACAACCCTGAAAAAACAGGCAATACAATGGTCTGTCTAGAGGTATACCTGAGGTATCATCATGAGTGCTTAAGCAAAGCTGTTACAACACTTGAATATGTTGTAGAAAAACTCCTGAGCCAACCAGAAGATTGGACAAGATAGCTCAGTAAGTCTCTCCAGCCTGATCATCTATAATTCCATGATATATTTGTCATAATGGATTTCTATTTAATACTGGATCGATCCAAAAGCTTTTTATAAAGGTAACATTTTGTGTACATTCATGTCATATCTTCACAAATATCATATTGCTGGCAGACAGAATCGATGAAATAGAGATGAATCTTTCCCATTTGTATGACATTTGCGTTATAAGTTACAACAATATCATTACCCTACTACAAATTAACTTAACATTTTTAAGCTGCAACTTTGTGGCTTGTTAAAGATTTTCAGATAGACAGAAAACACATGAAATTTTGTTATACTATTTTGGCAGTTGCCGTGTTAGGCAGCGAATCAAGTATCTTTAAAAGGCATTTACAACATAGAAAAACAAAAGAAATCAAAACAATATTAAAACTAAGATTAAAATATGTGAGCTAATTGGCTGGGTATAATGGACTTACAGAAGGAGTTAAATGTCCATCAGTGTCTTCCATTTTTATTTTCAGTGCCAGGCAAAATAGTTCAATCTGCAATCAGCATTGTTATTTTTGTTTAGTTGATTGCACCTTTCAGGAAATGAAGCTGAGTTTATTTGGTCAGATTCTCCTTGGCCCTTACAGGGATATGTTGTGTGAGGGAGGGTGCAAGGAGCCCCACCACTTTGCATAGTCTCCTAGCTTGCATGAGGGCCAGGCAGAACTGGAGTCCTGTGCTCAGAAGCTTCTCGGCCCAAATTTAGGAAAGCATTCTTACTTGAAAAGGGTGCTTACTCGTGTGCTTGGCTGCTGATCTGAAAAAGGATGGGAATAGCACCTGCAAAAGTGCTGTCTAGAATTGAGGCCAAGAACTGCTCTGTCCCAGCTTACAGCACAGAGGCAAGGAGGGGAACGTGGTCCCCTCTCCTCCTTGTCCCTCTTTTTCTTCATTTTGTCTACTGGGCAGCATGTCTACACGTCAGGGTTGTTCCTAAAATGTGCTTTCTAGCCCTTTGTGAACTAGAAGGAGGATATAATCACAAATAAATTAGTTTTACTGAGTGATACTTTTATTTTCATTTAATTATTTGAAAAGTTCCTTGCAATTTCCTATTCATAGGGTGCTAATTAATAATACACTTGATTAAATTAACTCAAAAGATAAAGTTATGGGGACATATCAGCATATTTGGTTTCTTCATTTAACGTTCCCATTACCTATGCCAGTAAAATTAGATTTTATTGTCCATGATTAAGGTCATTGGGGAAAACAGGAAACTAAAACATGATAAAATAAGTTGGGATGGAAATGGATTTGGTTAAACTGTGCACAAGGTTATTTAAAATTAGTTTGAGTGTTTGAGACTCAGATTTTCTTGTGGATTTGGGTATGTCTACATTGCCTCTCAGCCCGGTAAGACAGACTCACATTAGTGACTAGTAGGACTCCAGCTAGCACACAAAAAAAGCAAGGTGGATGACGCAGCTTGGGTTGGAGGTTTTGGCCCTCAACTTCACCCCTATGCTAGAGAGCCTGTGCTCCTGTCCGAGCTGCAATATTTACACTAAAAAAACGAGGAGTACTTGTGGCACCTTAGAGACTAATAAATTTATTTGGGCATAAGCTTCCATGGGCTAAAACCCACTTCATCGGATGCATGCAGGGGAAAATACAGTAGGAAAATATATATATACACAAAGAACATGAAAAAATGGGTGTTGCCAGACCAACTGTAATGAGACTAATCAATTAAGGTGGCCTATTATCAGCAGGAGAAAAAAAAAATTTGTAGTGATAATCAGGATGGCCCATTTCAAACAGTTGACAAGACGGTGTGAGTAACAGCAGGGGGAAATTACCATGGGGAAATAGTTTTTACTTTGTGTAATGACACATCCACTCCCAGTCTTTATTCAAGCCTAATTTAATCGTGTCCAGTTTGCAAATTAATTCCAATTCTGCTGTTTCTCGTTGGAATCTGTTTTTGAAGTATTTTTGTTAGAGAATTGCAACTTTTAGGTCTGAAATTGAGTGACCAGGGAGGTTGAAGTGTACTCCGACTGGTTTTTGAATGTTATAATTCTTGACTTCTGATTTGTGTCCATTTATTCTTTTATGTAGAGACTGTCCGGTTTGGCCAATGTACATGGCAGAGCGGCATTGCTGGACATGATGGCATATATCACAATGATAAATGTGCAGTGAATGAGCCTCTTATGGTGTGTCTGATGTAATTAGGTCCTATGGTGTCCCTTGAATAGGTATATGGACAGAGTGGGCCCGAATATAATGGGCTTTGTTGCAAGGATAGGTTCCTGGGTTAGTGGTTTTTTGTGTGGTGTGTAGTTGCTGGTGAGTATTTGCTTCAGGTTGGGGGGCTGTCTGTAAGCGAGGACTGGCCTGTCTCTCAACATCTGTGAGAGTGACGGATTGTTCTTCTGGATAGGTTGTAGATCTTTGATGATGCGCTGGAGAGGTTTTAGTTGGGGGCTGAAGGTGATGGCTAGTGGCGTTCTGTTACTTTCCTTGTTGGGCCTGTCCTGGAGTAGGTGACTTCTTGGTATTCTTCTGGCTCTGTCAATCTGTTTCTTCACTTCAGCCAGTGGGTATTGTAGTTGTAAGAATGCTTGATAGAGATCCTGTAGGTGTTTGTCTCTGTCTGAGGAGTTGGAGCAAATGCTGTTGTATCTTAGAGCTTGGCTGTAGATACTGTGCTAAAAACAGCAAACTCAAGCACCACTAGCACAAGTCTGTCTGCCTGGGATGGAAGGATTGCTGCAGCTGCAGTATAGACGCACCCTTTATGGTTTGGTTGGACTCATTTTCAATGTGTGATTTAATGGAAATAGAAGTGACTTAATTTGTAAAATAAATTGATGAGGCTTGAGCAGGACTGGCTCTAGGCACCAGCAAAGTAAGCATGTGATTTGAGGTGGCACAATTCCAGGGGTGGCATTCCGGCCATCCTTTTTTTTTTTTTGCTTGGGCAGTTGTGCTCTCGGAGCTTGGGGTGGTAAATTTCTTGGGGAAGTGAAAAACTTAGAGCCGGCCCTGGGCCTGAGCCTGCCATGTTCCACCTTCCACTTCTTCCCTTTCCACCTCCCTTGTATCCCACAAAATAAGTCACAAGAAGAAGGATTGCTCTGCAATGTTCTCCTCTCTGTCTGACCCTGGTCATTTGATTGTGGGGTGGTAGGTGTGATTTTTTTTTAACCCCTGAACAGGCAAAGGGGTTCAACCCCCTCCTATATCTGCAGGTCCCTAAAGATTAGCCAAGATCCTGGTAATTTTGCATGGTCTGTTCATACAGCCCCCTCGTCATCTATTCTTACTACTACTCATGAAATCCCCTTTCGTTCAGAGTTGACTGATTGGAGATCTTACTGAATTTTAGGGATGTATTAATGTTTGGACAGATTTATTGTGCAGTTAGGAAAATGACAGCCTCCCCATTACCCCACCACCAGCTTGCCCCTTTCAAACACATGGATTCCAGAGGTTGGTATTTTGTTCCCTTTGCAGCATATTGTGGGTATACCATAATCTCACAAAAACTATGAGGAGTCCTTGTGGCACCTTAGAGACTAACAAATTTATTTGGGCATAAGCTTTTGTGGGCTAGAACCCACTTCATCAGATGCATGGAGTGGAAAATATAGGAGCAGGTATAAATACATGAAAAGATGGGAGTTGCCTTACTAAGTGTGAGGTCAGACTAATGAGACAATTCAATTAACAGCAGGATACCAAGGGAGGAAAAATAACTTTTGTAGTGGTAATGAGAATGGCCCATTTCAAACAGTTGACAAGAAGGTGCGAGTAACAGTAGGGGGAAATTAGTATGGGGGAAATTAGGTTTAGGTTTTGTAATGACCTAACCACGCCAAGTCTTTATTCAGGCCTAATTTGATGGCGTCCAGTTTGCAAATTAATTCCAGTTCTTCAGTTTCACATTGGAGTCTGATTTTGAAGTTTTTTTGTTGAAGAATTGCCACTTTTAGGTCTGTTGTTGAGTGACCAGGGAGATTGAAGTGTTGTTCTTCTGGTTTTTGAGTGTTATAATTTCTGATGCCAGATGTGTCCATTTATTCTTTTGCATAGACACTCTCTGGTTTGGCCAATGTACATGGCAGGGGGCATTGCTGGCATATGATGGCATATATCACATTGGTAGATGTGCGGGTGAACGAGCCTCTGATAATGTGGCTGATGTGATTAGGTCCTATGATGGTGTCCCTTGAATAGATATGTGGACAGATTTGGCACCGGAGTTTGTTGCAGGGTTTGGTTCCTGGGTTGGTGGTTTTTTGTTGTGTGGTGTGTAGCTGCTGGTGAGTATTTGCTTCAGGTTTGGGTGCTGTCTGTAAGCGAGGACTAGTCTGTCTCCCAAGGTCTTGGAGTGAGGGATCATCCTTCAGGATAGGTTGTCCACTGTTTGAAATGGGCCACTCTCATTATCACTACAAAAGTTAGTTATTTTTCTTCCCTTGGCATCTTGCTGTTAATTGAATTGTCTCGTTAGACTGACCTCATACTTGGTAAGGCAACTCCCATCTTTTCATGTATTTATACCTGCTCCTGTATTTTCCACTCCATGCATCTGATGAATTGGGTTCTAGCCCACAAAAGCTTATGCCCAGATAAATGTGTTAGTCTCTAAGGTGCCACAAGGACTCCTCCTTGTTTTTGCTTATACAGACTAACACGGCTACCACTCTGAAACCATACTCTCTCAGTAATTCAAACCATCCAATGTAATTGTACTATTGCTACTCTGAGTGTAACACGGTTCATTCTCTTCACTGTACTCAACACCCAGCATTTACTCTCTCTGTCTCTCATACACAAGTATGGATCTTTTTTCTTTGCTGCATGTACCTTTTATATGCTACTTGTACTTATGCTCCATTGTAGAAAAAAGCAGGCATTACTTCATAAATATATCCAGTATTAGAATGGGTTCGTGAAACTAGTCTATTATTTTCAGCATACTGAGGAAATATTGAATAACTTCCTCATTCCCTGAGCACCATCTGCCCAGAGCATTGAATGAGGCAGAGAAAAAAAATATGATTGTGTAATTAAATATGATATCGTAATGTGTATGCAGAAGGGGGCAGAATTAAGATTGCTTAAAAGGAGATATAAAAGTGGTGATAAAACATAAGATAAATGAATAAAAAGTGAAGGATGGAAAAATTGGGAAGTAAATAACTATGAATATATGTCGCAAGTTATAAAATGTATGTGACCAATAAGGAAAGCTACATGAATAATTGAAATATCAATGGCTGCTCTAGTTAAAGACCATAAGAATTTATTCTTAAATATATTCGGAGCAACAACAACAACAAAATACCCTTGATCTGATGTAAGTCCATTGGTAGGTGCAGATAATAGAATTTTAAGCAGTGATATAGAAGAGTCTGAAATGTTCAACACATGCGTCTGTTTTGTATTTGGAATGAAACAGGAGGATGTAGCCATTGCATATAATGTTGTGGATGAAATAGAAACCTTACCATCTTTAAGAAAGGAGAATATGAAGCAGCATCAGCTAAAACTAGAGAGACAAGGTGGGTGAGGTTGAGGTAGTATCTTTTATTGGACCAGCTTCTGTTGTTGAGAGAGAAGCTTTGGAGCCACACAGAACTCTTGTTTAAGTATGAGAAAGATACTCACAGCTAAATGAAAAGGAGTACTTGTGGCACCTTAGAGACTAACAAATTTATTTGAGCATAAGTTTAGTGAGCTACAGCTCACTTCATTGGATGCATTTGTTGGAAAATACCGTGGGGAGATTTATAAACACACAGAGAGAACATGAA
Organism: Dermochelys coriacea; assembly: GCF_009764565.3. NCBI lineage: Eukaryota > Metazoa > Chordata > Testudines > Dermochelyidae > Dermochelys > Dermochelys coriacea. The sequence goes on along the minus strand of NC_050070.1, from coordinate 37,885,836 downwards.
ACAATGGGTTTTATCATACACACTGTAAGGAGAGTGATCACTTAAGATGAGCCATCACCAGCAGCAGGCGGGGGAAAGGAGGAAAACCTTTCATGGTGACAAGCAAGGTAGGCCATTTCCAGCAGTTAACAAGAACATCTGAGGAACAGTGGGGGGTGGGGTGGGGTGGGGGGGAGAAATAACATAGTGAAATATTTTTACTTTGTGTAATGACTCATCCATTCCCAGTCTCTATTCAAGCCTAAGTTAATTGTATCCAGTTTGCAAATTAATTCCAATTCAGCAGTCTCTCGTTGGAGTCTGTTTCACCTCATTCACCTGCGCATCTACCAATGTGATATATGCCATCATATGCCAGCAATGCCCCTCTGCCATGTACATTTGTCAAACTGGACAGTCTCTACGTAAAAGAATAAATGGACACAAATCAAATGTCAAGAATTATAACATTCAAAAACCAGTCGGAGAACACTTCAGTCTCTCCGGTCACTCGATTACAGACCTCAGTGTGGCTATCCTTCAACAAAAAAACTTCAAAAACAGACTAGTGAGCTGTAGCTCATGAAAGCTTATGCTCTAATACATTTGTTAGTCTCTAAGGTGCCACAAGTACTCCTTTTCTTTTTGCGAATACAGACTAACAGGGCTGCTACTCTGAAATCAGATGTTCTTGTTAACTGCTGGAAATGGCCTATCTTCCTTGTCACCATGAAAGGTTTTCCTCCTTTCCCCCCCTGCTGCTGGTGATGGCTCATCTTAAGTGATCACTCTCCTTACAGTGTGTTTGATAAAACCCATTGTTTCATGTTCTCTCTGTGTGTGTATGTAAATCTCCCCACGGTATTTTCCAACAAATGCATCCAATGAAGTGAGCTGTAGCTCACGAAAGCTTATGCTCAAATAAATTTGTTAGTCTCTAAGGTGCCACAAGTACTCCTTTTCTTTTTGCAAATACAGACTAACATGGCTGCTACTCTGAACACAGCTAAATGAAAGGCTGAATTGATTGTTTAGCATAAGTAGTTAGCGCATATTCTAAGGGACCATTCAAGATAGAGTGATCCATTAACACCTCTGCAGTCATCGGACAAAAAGAGGGTTTATGGGTTACAGATTGTTGTAATAAGCCAGAAATCTGGTGTCTCTGATCTTATCTTCTTTTAAATGGGACTAGATGAAAGCACAGTAACAAACAGCTAATGCACATCAGCAGGGTCCACACGGACAGTTAGTCCATAACAGACTAGTGCAAGGTAGAGTCACATCCCAGCTTGCTGCAAACTAAATGTTTAATGTAGAAAGCCCTTATATGCCTGGCTGGTGTGTCTTGTTCTCACACTCGGGGCCTAACTGATCCTCAGATTTGGATTGGGAAGGCATTTTCCTTTAGGTCACATTGGCAGGGACCTAATGGGGTGGGGGGTTTCACCTTTCTTTGCAGCATGAGAAATGAATCATCTGCTAGGGTCACCTGGACATATCCCAGCTAATCAATTCCCTGACTTGCAGAGGTCTCTGGCATTGATGGCACCTCAGGCTCCCCTGTTTGCTTTCTCTGGCATACAATATTTTAGTCCCCTGAAGACTGAAACGCTCTGTTCTAACTGACGTCACTGAGATCAATATATGGGTATCTTGGTGAAATTTAATGAACTGTGATATTTACAGGAGGTCAGACTAGAGGATCTAATGGTCCTTTTTGGCCTTAAACTCTGAAATCTCTTAAATTGTTTTTTTTTCTCCCACCGCTCTGAGTAGCGATTAATCAAACTTTTTGCAGGTGTATTTTTGCAATCAGTTAGTTTGTTTCATTAATAAGAAAATAAACAATGAAGAACAAAGGTGATGGTGAGGTCTAATTGATTTAGTGAGTAGGAATAGCATAGGGTCATAGTTGTGATTCTAATACTGTCCTCTCCTTCCCTTGTAGGGGTGAAAGTTAGCATTTGTCTGAACTAGAGCATTTTGGCATTGCAACTGTCTCTGTACCACTGCAACCCCTTAGCATGCCTAAACATCACCACTCAATCATTTTGATTGCATTTATTCTATACAACATTAAGGACCATTGCATTCATCCTTTTGCAATGTCCATGTCAGAAAAAACAAATATTGTGACACAATGCAGCAATTAGCCCTTCCACTTCAACCCCATATATCCCCTGTTCACCCTTTAATAACTCTGACAGCACAGAGAACTGTCTGTGTCATCTGTCAAGTCACTCCTTTATTGGCTATGTGCAGCTGGCATTTGATTTTTTTTGGTAGGGAGAGGGGACTCTTTCTATCCACTTTTTTTGGCCCTGGCCCTTTTTCTGGGAAGGCCAGAAGGCAGCTGCAGCAGTACTTCATTGGCCTTATCTCTGCCTGCCCCTTTTCCTCCAAAAGCACTAGCAGCACCCCAAGCTTTATGACAACAAAAGACAACAAAAATATAATGAAAAAATACATCTTTAAGTTTTTCTAAACTTTGTAGGGCCTTATTCTCTATTGCACCTGGTGTGGCTATTTACGCCTGTGTAAATTGGTTATAAACTGCTGGCAAACCTGAAGGGTAATATTTAAACCCACTTTAGTCTCAATGGCCAGATCCTGAGCTGTGTCCTAGCTCTATGCAGCTCAGGAGGGCAATGATAGCTGTCTGCCATCTTAGTGGCTGTAGATTCTACAGTTCGCCAAAGACTGGTCATGGTTGGGAAATGCGGCTCTGGTATAATGAAAACAGGAGCTATGTACCTGAACTTTTATACATTTGGTACAAATGCACATTAGTGGTGAAATATTTTGCTTCATGCAACATGTTGTTACTGCTAATTTTCTGCCACATAAAACAAAAAGTGAGAAATGACCTTATAGGTTGATAGAGTTAAAATAAAAATGTTTCACTCTGTGTTAGTACATCTGGAAGCTTTAGACCATGTATATATTATATATTGGCCATTTATATTTTATTTTTTCTTGTCAATTGCTGCTTTATTTTTTCAGAAATAAAACCTAAAATTTCCTAATGACTATATTGATTTTAGTGTTGCTGTGCGTTGCAGGGCACTAAGTGACGCAAATAAGACAAGTATCATGGGGTAGCCGTGTTAGTCTGTATCCACAAAAACAATAAGGAGTCCAGTGGCACATCTGAAGAAGTGGGGTTTTACCCACGAAAGCTTATGCTCAAATAAATCTGCTAGTCTTTAAGGTGCCATCGGACTCTTTGCTGTTTTTGCAAATAAGACAGCTCTTTCCAAAAGAATACAATATAGATTTTATTGTGGAAGGAAATGGTGTAAAATTGACTGCTGTCCTTTCAAGTCTAGTAGTTACTAAAATGAGGTTTTTGACCCTTTAAATGACAGTTTATGCAACAACTGCTCTATTATTTTCCCTTTAGCTTCCTCGGTGGTGCCAGACATTTACCCCTGTTAGTTTCACTGTGAAACTTATACAAAAATAATACAGAATTGGTCAATATTAATCAGCTTTATTTGTTCGTTTTCATTGTTCCATTATAGTTTGATAATGTCCCCAAATGAAAAAGGAAGATGATATTTGTTGGGTAAAGAATTTTAATCCTTTTGGTTACTATGAGTACAATTTTGGTCTGATTTGCTCCATCATGTAAGAGTTACTGGCCATGCCTAGCACAATGTTTTGGCATTATATACTGAATAATTATAAAGTAGAGAATATCATCCTCTGAATTCTAGTATTTGCGAGATATTGTGTAACAATTATGGAAAAAAATCATTAAAAGAGAGGCTGTGACCTAGCAGTCAGTGTTCTGTATTACATTGTACGAGAGTTTTCTGATTGACTTCTATGATGCCAGGATTCTTTCCCCAGTCTTTAAATTTCTGAGCAGAATGCAGAAGTAAAGGACTTTGCTCTTGGGAGGAAAGAGTCCCTAATGACATTCAATAACAAACCTTCTGGTTGACTAGGGAGAGGCATGGACAGAATCCAGTAGGACTGCTATGCTGTCCTCAGCCAGAGTGCAGAGGGCTGCATTGTGAATAATATGTATAATAATAATAATAATAATAATTTTATTTAATTATTACAGTATTTGAAAGTTAGATTAATTGAGGAAATGTAGAAAATCAAATTTGACATTCATTATTAATACATTGTCCATACTGATGAACAGGAAACTTATAAAATGAATGAAACCTCAAAGTTTACTTTGATTTTCTTTCACTCTATGCACCATGAATATGCATTCACCACTGTTCTGTATTTTTATAATGCAAAGTAAATAAATAAAATTAATTTTATATATTTATATACACTAATGCAGAAAAGTCTTTCATAAAATGTTTAGTTCTTTTAAAAATTGATATCTATATTATTGACTAGTGTAATTGCTAATGAAAATGCCAATTAAAGATACTAATGAAATATGAACTATTACCATATCATATAAAATAGTTTTAAGTTTTATTAACATAAAGGCCATATTTTGCCAAAATGGAACATGTACAGTATATATATTTATTTTACATATTATGTCTGAAGTGATTATTTTACAAAAAGACCTCAAATTGTAGGTCAGACAATCTAAAAATCTTAAAAGGGGAATATGCATTCATCTCTTCTTTAAAATCAGGTATTCTTGGAATGCCAAATCATATGGATGAAATACGTTACTGAGACAGTGGAGCTCTGCAGACAGCCTTTGGTTCTTCAGAAGACTAAGTCCGTACAAATCAAGGCCTCAGGTCGCCTATGAGTTCAGTAACTGCAGAAGTACAGTTGATTGCAGTTCTATTGAAGAGGCAGGATATTTTGACTCTGGGGCAGGAATTCCTCAAGCTGTTTACAGACTAATTTGTTTATTTAGTCACAAACATAGTCCCTAAAGCTCTATCTTGAAAGGCAAAAAGAGAGAGAGAGAGAGAGTTTCAGTAGTGTTAGTAGTTAGCTCAGTAGTGAACTGAGCTAGTTCACTGTGATTGAAAAGCCCCATCAAGATGCAGGTTAACGTGTCTGAAACTGTGTTAGCAGGCACTGTGCTAGGCTGGGGGAAACCGAGGCTAAAATACAGCCAGCCAACATAGCTTCAGAAGTTCTAGCCTGTGTCTTGATAAGCATTTCAGGCATGTTAAGCTAACATCACTATCATACATTCTTTTTTTTCTGTCAAGACATTCCCTTATGGATCTATTAATAGGGATTCTCTGTATCATATAAAGAGGAGAGGCTGGAAGCTGATAAAGTACAGGTAGGAACTAAAGGGAAACAGTAAAAATGAAAGAGAGTCCTATTCAGTTACATCACATAATGGCAGAGAGCTAAAAAGTGACAGATTTTATAAGAGCTTGTATACAAACACAAGGATGGTGATGATGATTGTGAAATGCTCTGGATAATGCTCTGGAAGATGACAGAGGCTATAAAAATAGAAAACTCAATAATTGGGGATTTCAACTATTTGACTGGGTACATGCTACTCTATAAGTCTGTGGTATGTCCACACCTTGAGTACTGCATGTAGTTCTGGTCACTCCATTTCAAACAAAGATATATTAGAATGGAAAAGGTGCAAAGAAGGGCAAGAAAAAATATTAAGGGAATGGAACAGCTTCTGTATGAGGAGAGATTTAAAAAGACTGGGATGTTGAGCTTGGGAAAGAGATGACTAAGAGAGGCTATGTAGAGGTCTAATAAATCATGACTGGTATGGAGAAAGTGAATAAGGACGTGTTATTTACTCCTTCACATAACACAATAACCAAGGGTCACCCAATGAAATTCATAGGCAGCAGGTTTAAAACAGAAGAAAGTGCATTCTTTACACAATGCACAGTCAATCTGTGGAACACATTGCCAGGGGGTGTTGTGAAGGCCAAAACTATACCAGGGTTCAAAAAGAACTAGATACATTCATGGAGGATAGGTCCTTAAATGGCTATTAGCCAAGATTGACAGGGATGCAACCCCATGCTCTGAGTGTCCCTAGCCTCTGATTCCCAGAAGCTGGGAGTGGATGATAGGATGGATCACTTGTTGATTGCTTGTTCTGATCATTCCCTCTGAAACACTTGGCATCGGCTATTGTCAGAAGATAGAATACTAGGCTAGACGGACCATTGGTCTGACCCAGTATGGCCATTCTTATGGTTCAGCTGTCTGCACAGATATATCTTATAGCAGATGCAATGATGTAAGTAGCCTGACTATGAGTTGCAAGGAAGTGAGCTGTAGCTCACGAAAGCTTATGCTCTAATAAATTTGTTAGTCTCTAAGGTGCCACAAGTACTCCTTTTCTTTTTAAGGAAAACTCAGTAGGAGAAGGAAAAAGAGGTACACTATCTAGAGATAATTTTGTCATCTGGTTACTGCTAAGAAATGTGGGCTTTAGTCTTTCCCTGCAGGCAGCCAACCAAACCTGTATGTACATCTCTCTCTAGCTATCTCTCTTCCCCACTAACCCCAGCTCATCCTTCTTAGTAGAGTTAAATTAGGGAAAAGCTTGTGGAATAACTATAAACAAAAATTCATTTTAAAACCACCCACTCAATTAGGGAGCTTAATTAAAGTGAACTCATAATCATCCCAATGCATATATCCTAGGCAAATACAGCTCAGTAGGTATCCCACTGACTGTGTTAGCAGGTCTCCATCCAATGCATCTGGATTATGCAAGCCTCCTATCAGGGAGAGGTCATGCACCAAAAGACAGAAAAAGCTCTAATCTGAGACAAAATCAATGATTTTCCCATATAATCAGAAATACTTTATTGCTTCTCAGGATCCTGGGATCAAGGGAGGGACAAGAGCTAGTCAAATCCACTAGTGCTGATTTCAAATAATCCCTTTTCTTTAAGAATCATGATCTTGGAACATTAAAGGCACATACAAGAACCAAATCAAAAGCTTGTTACATGCAATAGAGATGGAAACAGAAGAACTGCCCTATTATTCTATTTTATCAACACTGAAGATCCTGAATAATTTTCGCTACAATTGCCTGATCCTTCTTCCTTTAAAGTTGATAGGAACTGAAACAAATGGCAGCAAGATGCAAAGAACTCTGCAAACTCTGACAAAAAAAATCTGCTACTTGCATTCAATCATAAGGCATGGAGAAACAAACATTAGAAAACAGCAACCAGATTTGTCTCTTGCTGTACATGTGGCCAATGATCTTACTTGGTTAGAGACTTTCAGTGATGATAACAGTGGGTAATATGGAAATAAATGTTGCTCTTAAAGACAGTTGTGTTTTTTTGTAATGAGGAATTGTTTAAGCTCAGCTAGGTCGGCTGGTTACAGTATAGAAGTAAACATCAAGACTGTTGGTTCAATTTACCCATTGGTCAATAGCTGATTGCTGTTGTATCCACCCTCAGTCAGCTCCTGTGGTTCATGGTCATTACCAATAGCATTTTGGAGGAAATGACCCAGGTTGGATACCTTTAATGGGTGTTATCTTTTGAAATGTTTACTTTTGGATAACCATGGGAATCAAGAAATATGTTCACATACTAGCTGTACAAGTCATTTGTTTTGTGAGCTTGCCAAGGTCAATTGATTTTTCTGTCTAATTTTCCTATATGGGATTACAGCGGAAACTATGCTTATATGCTTCACTAAGATGTTCAGATCCATGGAAGAAAATTGCTTTATCAATTATTATGATCTCATAATAATGTCATTTTCTTTTGCTTTTGTAGCAATGGAATAGTCACTTCAAGTGCTGCAGAAACAAAGACAATCAATTCTAAACATGATATGCTAGCTTTCCTAAAGAGAAGGGATGTTTCTTCTCAGTTCACAGCAGTAAGGAGATCATTGTGACATAGCCCCTAGGATAGCGGCTTTAATAGCTGGAGATTAGTCCACAAGTCACTAGAAATTCATCATGCACTGATTTAACTTCAAACACGTGTCTAATAACCTAATGGCTGAAGTCTAATCATGTTTTGTAAGTACTCAAGGGATAGCAGATACAAGTCTTGTAAGAATTGTGCTGGGAATTTTACGATAATATGGAAATAGTATGAACATAGGAATTGTTTAAGGATGACAAGATAACAAACACACAAATCATCCAACAACACTACTGAGGTGGACATGTTCAAAGAGGAAGGAGGAATAACTAAGATTTTGTTTAGAGACAGCATAACTTGGCATCTTCTGTGTTCAGGGTCATGTAGAATCATAGAGTCTGAGGACTGGAAGGGACCTTGAGTGGTCATCCATTCCAGTTCCCTACATTCATGGCAGGACTAAGTATTGCAAATTAAATCCTAAAGTTTCAGGGAGATTCCAATGGGAAACTGAGAGTGTGTTGTTTTGTTTTCTCAGTTAGTTATGAATACATAAATGACCAGTCAACATCTTAATTAGGATCACTCATAAAATATATCGATTAGATTTCTGTGATAGCTCTCTGAGGCATTTTATCGAAATGTGCATTGTTTTTAAATTTGCAAGGTAATTAATTTTTTTCAGAGGTTTAGTTTCCAAAGTGTGTTTAGCTTAGCCTCTGCTTTGCTAAGTTGTTCTTAGGGCTTCTGATTTTCAATTTTACAAAAATAAATAAGTAAACTGGTCTTTATCCAATAAACACCAGAAAAAAAATCAGAAATGGTAACTTGTATCTAAGAGCAGTGTTTTGGACTATGGCGGTTTGATTTTTAAAACACCCTAAGTGTATTATGCATGTAGACCCCACTGGTGTCCATTAAGAGTTCACTCTTCTGGCTGATTATCTATTCACAGTCTCTGCTGATCAAAGACGCAAAACTGGGTAAAGGAATGACACAGATTCATGAGTGTGCTTGTTCTAAGAAAAAGCCATTATGAACTTGTGACCATAGAAAAAACTCTTGGTAGGGTTTGAAGTATTGTTTGACTGCCAGATCCCTAGTTGGAGTTGGATAGGCTTATTAGCATGTGTGTAGGTTCTTTTATTGTTTGTGATGTTTTCTCTGTAATGCTTTCATGTTAAGAATAAATGTGCTTGCTTAAAAAGAGCTGTGTGATACCTTAACTATGGTACTAACACTGATTGTGGTCTCCGAGGAGAAGGCAAAACAGGCCTTTTTAGGCATTCTGTCTTGCTAGGTGATTCACAGTGTTTTGTGAAAAAACCCAGTCAGGAAGGAGAGACATGCGGGTCTCCGTCCAAGAGAGGTGACAACTGCAGAGCCAGAAGACTGAAAGGGGATTCCATTGCTCAGATTTGAGGGGGAAATACCAATGCAGTTGCCCTGAACTGTGTCCTACAACAACAATCCTTCGTGTGTCTAAATTGACTGTGGAAAGGTCAAAGGCTAATGGATATAAATTAAAATATACCGTAGCGTAAACCTTCCTATTTATCTTATATTTTGTCATTTGAATATCTGTTATTTATATTATGCTCTTGGTACATTTGAGTTATTAATGATTTCTTTACACTTATATTTATTTCTTTGCATTTACATCAAGGAACTGCAGAAAAAAATGACCCTAGGATTCTGAACTATTTTATGTTTGCGGCAGCAATTATTGTCTCCCATAAAACTAATGATACAGCGTCCACAATGACTGTTGTTATTAAGATAAATGAGTCATGAGGTGGCCATGGGCTGGGAAAGTTTGTTTGTTTAAGGAGCTAAACCATGAGATAATTTCCGTATATTCTCTGAGCTAATTACTGTTTTAGCAATGACATCTTGTTGCATGTATTATTGAGTAGCTAACTTATCTATCATTATTGTACGTTAAATATGTGAAAGAGAGAGTCTGCTCAGTGCTATACCCAAAGTTGTGAGCATATTGGGAAAAGACAGTCCATCAAAAAGTGAAACCCTCACATCCAAACTAGATTTTTATCTAGTGCCTCCCTTTCCCCCGTGATGTAATAACACCTGTCTCATCCAAGTTTTCATACTGTGTGCATCACTAATGCATTTTTATGTAAATATACAAAATAAGTACTAGATTTCTTAGGGCAATACTTTCTAGCTCTTTGAAGACTTTGTTGATGCTACCTCTTCTTTCATTAGACTATCTGTTCCTTGGTTTCCATATATTTATTTTCATATATATTCCATATATGTATTCCATATAAATGTATCTCATTTTCAAGTTCTTCATTCATTCACAGGTTTATTACACTAATGGAAAGAATACTTCCAGCTCAGATCTCAAATGGTTAGAACAGTGATACTCAGACTGAAGCTCGAAAGCCGCAAGTGTCTCTTTAATATGTCTCCTGAGGCTCTTTGAAGCTCATGATATTACAACACTGTGTGATTTAATTATTAACCAATAAGGATGCTTTTACTATGTTGTTAACCAATTGTAGTTGATAAAATAATAATACTTGGTCAGTCATTTTTGCTGTGAAAATAATTATATATAAAATTAAAAAGAGAGAGAGAGAGAGTGTGTGTGTGTGTGTGTATATATATATATATATATATATATATACTATATACTACATATATATTAGTAAATGAAAAAATGAATGCACACTACTAAGGCTCTTTTAGGTAATGTTGATCACTAATTTGGCTCCTGAACTATTGAAGTCTGACTATCACGTTTTGAGCTATGACTGATTTGGGATGTAGCTAACTCTAGTTCTCTTCTTTTAGACCAGGTACCTGGTGCTGATTGCAAAAGTTAAGGTTGCAAAACAGTTTCTATTAGAATGTTCTGTTTTAGTACAAATATAATTTAACAAAATATTGATCTTTGAGACTGACATTTTTTAGGCTTGGTGTCTGAGTGAAGGTTTCTTTTTCCTGGAAACTTTGAGTGTGATCCTTTTTTTTTCCATTGTGGTGTTCATAAGTGGTAGGAAAACAAATGTTTAGTCCCTTTAGAAAACAAACTTTCAGGTAGGGTTGCAGGCGGAGGATTTGAACTGTATACATGCTTTTGTCTGGTCTGAAAAAAAGGGGATTTTGATTTATCGGAGTTATGAGCAGTTGACAACTGCAAACAGAATATGCACAGTAAATTTTCCCCATTAAATATATAGTGAAAAACTTAAAGGGTCTGTTCCTTGGATCTGGCCAACCTGAAATTAATGCAGGCCCAGAGGAAAAGAGGAGTTATACCACTTTTCTATCCCTCCCCTGACTCCCTTCCACGCCTTGAGACAGCTAAGTGCTGGTTTGGCTCCCTATCAAACTTAAAATAATCAGTGGAATGCTGTAATTAACACTTGCTAGTAAAGACTCCTAGCAGCTGCTCCACTGGACCAGGATTTCTGAAGTGCACCATATTCTACTATACCCCCTCCTTCCGAAACATGCTTTGGAATATCCCAACAGTGGAGAAGGGAAGTGGGGACCGGATGGAGGAAGTAACCAGTGATATCACTCCTTTTCCATTACTTTTCATCTCCTTTCACAAATGTCTCCTTTCCTCTGTCAAGCTGTTGCCTGTGCTTGAAATGATCTCCTCAAACTGGTTTGTCAAGCCAAATGCCTGTGTGGCTCTGTGTGGCTTGAAAGTTTTGTCTCTTTCACCAAAAGAAATTGTTTCAATAAAAGATATTACCTCACCCACCTTGATTCATTTAAGTTCCTCTGCAAAATTCACTTCTGATTTGTGCAGTCTAGGCTTATGCTAACTTGTATGGGTAATAAAGTTAGTGGATTGGAAGAGGGGGGACAGAAAGATGTATCCCTTAGGCGCACAGACTTCTCCCTCCAGTTCACTCAGTCCACACCTACCGTACAGACTCCAGAACACACAGGCAGCTCTGTGTGGGGAACAGTGCACAGAAGTTGTTGAGCTGCCCTCTGCTCCCCTCCCCTCCCCTTCACCCTACCTTCTGGTTGGCAGAAGGCAGATTACCCAAGGAAGACCTCTCCATCAGCAGATAAGGAGGAGGGACCAAAGGAGTTGTGATCCAACTCCATGTTAAGTATATAGAAAACAAATTTACTCCCCAAATGGATTACATCTTTTATTGTCATTGGTATTTAACAATATTACTGTAAAATGAAAGAGGAAAATAGGGCAGGAGAAAGGTATAGAGTGGGACCTATAGAATTTGGGGTGAATACCACTGATGACTGAAATAATTGATTGTTGCATGTGATTCTTTCAGATGTACCTTATTTTTATGTCTTTATTATAAAGGAACACACAGAGCTTAGGTTTATTATCCCGTTTTCTAAGTTAAATTGGAGTGGATGGGCAAAGGAGAGGCTAACAAGCAGAATAAAATGGAAGGTTTTTACAGAGCCTGGTGAGGTTTTGTTTTTTAAACATGTGATTATCCTTTTGATGGTATTTTTAGGTGTTGATTATATAAAGTGGTAGTGTGGGCATTAAATAATTATTTAAAATGCCAAAGGAAAATATAAGCAGCCAGGATTTTTTTCATTAATATGAATAAACAATGTTGAATGCCTGGAGCATTTTCTCTCCAAAAGGAAAGGCTAAGTGAATGATGTTCCTTTTTTCAGGCAGGGATTTCACCGAAGCAGGTCTATTTGTGAGTGAAATATCCTATATTTGGAAGAAAAATAACAACAATAATGAACTTCTGGTAATGTGTTGTGTTATGACTGCTGATTAACAGGTCAGAAGTATGGAAATTAAAATAATTCTGGCACCCAGCACAAAGCACTGGAATTCAGAGTTGGATCACCTTGTTATGGGAATATGTCACTCTAATAAAAATAATCTTTCCTACTGTCTGAAGCTTTCTAAAAATCATGCAATTCCTTCATAATATTAGAATCCTCTGACTTCAAAACAGAGAAGAAAGTGATATATGTAAGCTTTTTCTTTCAGAAAATACAAAGATATGTAATGTTGTTTTATTTTAGCCTTTGTGGTTATTTTGCAGTAGTATTTACTTTAGTTTTTTATTCTTTGTTACTGATAGTTTACTCAGTGCTATAGCTTTGCTTTGCAATGCAATGTGCTTATATTTACTAAACTTTAAAAAATGGAATGTTTGGGGAATATTTGCCCACACTATTTTTTCACAAAAAAACTAGATGCAAAACATTACATTTTATTTTTAAATTGCATGTAATAACCCAAATTCTGTTTTTAATGTGTATCAAGATAATTCCTATGGAAAAAAATCTTTAAAATCCTCTATATGTTTTCCACATGCTAGCACACTTGGATCTTAATCAAAACAGAACTGTTTCTTTTAAAATCTCTTTCTGATACACAAAAGAAATATTAGGGACTTCTGCTTTATTTATCAATAAGGACTGCGCTTTGATAGGTCCATTCAGTTGGAATCTTAAAAGTAAAATCAAGTTTGATGGTTTAGAGTGCCCATTAATTAATATTTGCATGTTTGTGAGGATGGCAGTTGTGAAATCTGCATATTTATTACCATTTCTCAGAGTATTGAGGGATTTATGCTACTGAGATGACAGACACCTTCTAATCTAGAAATATCCACAGGCTGTAATAAATAGTCCTGGTATTTGTAACCTTGGCAGAGTTTCACTTTGTTTGAACAATTAAACCAACATAAACTGCTGCTTGTTGGGGCTGTACTAGCTATATGCATTCCTGAGAAAAACTGGTGACTTACTGTGTTCATTTGCCTACCAAGCTGTCAATGGATAGAAGGCAGACATCTGTTCTCAGCAGTATTCAACAGTGTTGACCATGAGATACTGCTGTGTTTTATGAGAGAGGTAGCAGGGGTCCAGGATAATGTGTTAAACTGGTCAGAGTACTTCCTTGCCTAACAAATGATGATGAAAAACTGCACCTTCTCTATGAGGCCCCTGATATGTTTTGGTTTCATAAGAATCTATTTTCTCTCTGGTCCTTTTCAACATCTACTTGCAGCCACTATGTGAACTGGTGAGACAATATGGACTCAAGTGTGAGCAATGTGCAGATGACAGATCACCTATTCTTCACCATGTATTTGCACACCACTACTATCAATATGGCCAAGTGGTTGGATGGGATCAGGTCATGGATGTAGAACAGTGGTTGAAGGTGAACTGGAGCAAGACAGAGGTGTTGCTGGTGGGCAGAGGAAAGTATTGTGAAGAGTTTGCAACCGTGGTGCAATCTTCTTTGGTTGAAGGCAGCCACAATTGGTCAGTTCAGTCTGTAGCTTGGAACTGCTCTTGGATTCCTCACTGATACTAAGCTCTCACATGTCAGCATCCACAAGTATGGCTTTCTATCATTTCCAGTTGGCTTCAGTGATTCACGCCACCTTCTTGTCTTGGCTGGACTGTAGCAGTGTGACCTACTTGGGCATCAGTGCTTAGGAAACTCCAGCTAGTACAGAACGCTGCAGGTAGTCTCCTCAGCATCATGGGCTACCACAAACACATAAGACCTATCCTCCAGTCTCTACACTGACTTTCCATAGAATATCCAATACATTTTAAGATCTCAATCCCTATCTTCACAATGCTCCACAGCCTGACCTGAGGGTATCCAAAAGATTGCATAAAACTCTGGAATGAAGACTGTAGTCGACAGGTACACTCCTTTGGCAAAATGGAACTCTCTGCAATAAGCATAAAAATTGTCTGCATGGGAACCTTTTCAGGGGCCAGTCTGAGACTGTGCGATAAACTCCCCAGGAACTAAGTCGCATCACAAACCTCATCACCTTCTGCTTTAAGTGCAGGCCACATTTCTTTGACCTGCCTTCTCTAACATAAACACATAGCAACATGTATTTAAAAATATAAAAAGTATAAAATACTACCCTACCAAAACAGTACACTTCACTGCACACACTTCTCTACCCATGAGAGGAGAGAACAAGCCACCCATGACAGATGTTAATCATGTTGTTTAGTGCACCACTGGAAGATACTTGGATAGTACATTGAAGAATGAATGATAAGAACCTATATGGCATAAATAGAATATTCTTCCAACTCATGTAGTCTTATAACATAGCAGGTGTGTGGGCTTGGGGTCTGCAAGTTGCTAAATATACTGTCTATCAGATGAATATTCAAGTATGAGAATTGTTTCATAAGAGTAGGAATGGCCTGGCCAAATTCCAACAGAGCAGTTACATTATGCCTACCTCAATAGTGGCAAAGGAATCTTTTTACTTTCCTTTCTAAACTGTTCTGAAATGTTGCAGATGCAGATTGCTTAGTGTATTTAACTGCCAATCTGGATGCATTTCAATGGTGACCAAAGGAGTCTTTTTTTTTATTTATAATATGAAAAGAGAGAGGCTCTTCATTACACTAAGCTATGAATTATAGGAGAATGCAGTGGGTCGCACAGCAACTAGAATCCCTTGAGGAATTCTGATTTACTCACCCAAATTGCCCTTGGTCATCTAGGGCCACATTCTGCAGTAGGGAGCCTATTCCCTTTGAACAAATGAAGCAACCTTCCCTCCTCACCCAAAGACACACACTCTGTATGGGCTTTGCAGACTGACTGCAGAGAGGGGCCAGGTTCTCCTCCCATTTTGATTGTACCATCAGCTGTACCGGACTGTATGTGCCTTTTGAGTTACAAGGGCCTTGTGACTATTTCTCCCCCTTCTTTCTACACCCAAATAAGTTCAGGTACCTTTTAGTCCATTGTTCATAAATTAGGCCCCTATCCTGCAACTCCTATATACATGAGCAATCCCACTGAGTCAATGTTATTCAGCTTTTAAGCGTTTGGGGAATTGGGGCTTAGTTTGCAAAGTGCTGTTGTAGATGAAAGCTTCTACAGAGCTCTTGAAATCTATATTAGTTGACTTCTAACCAGTTTGAAAGATGAGGAGAAAATATGGGCCCTTTAGAATTATCTGATTTTTATCAACCTGACATAAAGCTGGTCCTCAGGAAGAACTCTTTAAAAAATATTGTTTGACGATAGCAGTGACACTGAACATGTTACTAATACGACTAGAGGTTGTGTCAGTTGCATCAGCATCTTACTGGTTGATGTAATGTACCTTGCAGAGTACCAAGCAAGTGTCTTGGTCTAGTTGATCAATTCACTGAGATTCCACTTTAGTAAGTTTAAGAGCTTTGTTTCTAGCCTAGTAAACTATATCAATGGACTAAGAAGATTAGACCTAAGTGAGATATAGCACACATTTTTTTAAAAAGTGACAAATTGCCATCACACAATTGCATTGGTGGCTTGAGGTATGTAAAATATGAAATCCCTACCCAGATACTACAGAATTGTCTGTGATTGATTATGTGCAGTTGTCACTTTTTTGAAACCACTACTTCTAAGCAGCTTTTTAAGTACTTAGATTTCTATAGTCCAGAGTATGACCCTGCTCTCCCTCCAGACTAAGCAATATTAAATCCTCTTCTTCTGTAAGTATGTATAATTTTTTTACTTCCCTATTCACCCAACAAGTTTGTAATGTTCCCTGTCATACCATTGCCTTGAGCTTAGTCAGAATAAAATGACAACTGTGTCGATACAGGACTAGTGTGAATAGGTTCCAACATGGTAGGCACAGATTAAATTATTCAGAGCATCTATCTCTTGATGCTGGCCTGTCTGAGTGGAGGGACAGGACCTTAGAGATCTGTGCCTCATACCCAGAGAGGTGAGTCAGAGGCAGAGCAATCTGAATGCTGTTGGCCAGCTTCAGGTTATGGTGGACTGGGCTGCATGCTAGGAAGAGTTCAAGGATTTAGGAGTGAATGAAAAACAAGATTCAGAGCGATAGCTGTGTTAGTCTGTATTGGCAAAAAGAACAAGGAGTACTTGTGGCACCTTAGAGACTAACAAATGTATTTGAGCATAAGTCAATCTGTTTTGACAGAGCCAGAAGAGTACCCAGAAGTCACCTACTACAGGACAGGCCCAACAAAGAAAATAACAGAACACCACTAGCCATCACTTTCAGCCCCCAACTAAAACCCCTCCAGCGCATCATCAAGGATCTACCACCTATCCTGAATGACAACCCATCACTCTCACAGATCTTGGGAGACAGGCCGGACCTTGCTTACAGACAGCCCCCCAACCTGAAGCAAATACTCACCAGCAAACACACACCACACAACAAAAACACATTAACCCATGAACCTATCCTTGCAACAAAGCCCGTTGCCTACTCTGTTCACATGTGTATTCAAAGGACACCATCATAGGGCCTAATCACATCAGCCACACTATCAGAGGCTCATTCACTTGCACATCTACCAATGTGATATATGCCATCATGTGCCAGCAATGCCCATCTGCCATGTACATTGGTCAAACCGGACAGTCTCTACGTAAAAGAATAAATGGACACAAATCAGATGTCAAGAATTATAACATTCAAAAACCAGTCAGAGAAAACTTCAATCTCCCTGATCACTCAACTGCAGACCTAAAAGTCGCAATACTACAACAAAAAAAACTTCAAAAACAGACTCCAACGAGAAACTGCTGAATTGGAATTAATTTGCAAACTGGACACCATTAAATTAGGCTTGAATAAAGACTGAGAGTGGGTGTGTCATTACACAAAGTAAAACTATTTCCCCATGCTTATTTTCCCCCCTACTGTTACTCACACCTTCTTGTTAACTGTTTGAAATGGGCCATCCTGATTATCACTACAAAAGGTTTTTTTTTCTCTCCTGAAGATAATAGCCTACCTTAACTGATTTCTCTTGTTATAGTTGGTATGGCAACACCCATTTTTTCATGTTCTCTCTCTCTCTCTCTCTCTCTCTCTCTGTATGTGTGTATATATATCTATATCTATATCTATATATCTATATATCTTCCTACTGTGTTTTCCACTGCATGCATCCAATGAAGTGGGTTTTAGACCATGAAAGCTTATGGTCAAATAAATGTGTTAGTCTCTAATGTGTCACAAGTACTTGTTCTTTCTGGAAAACAAGAGTAAATCTGAAGAGCAAGAGGAAGACTTTATCAGAGATAGGAGTGGGTTGAGAGGGAGCCCTAAAGTATTGGTGTAACCTGGCACTATGTTGCTTTTAATTTACCAATTGTGATGGGTGGGCATTTCTATTCTGTACATTAGCATTGGTATGGAGGATATTTAGGCAAGCATAACAAATTATTAGCATTTGCATACTAAAGGGGCTCCACCCAGCTGCTGCACAGATCCTGCTCCACAGCTGCTGCACGGATCCTGCTCCCCATCCCACTGCTTGCTGCTCGGGAGAAGTAAGAGCGGTGGTGAGGTGGGAGGGGAAAACCTCTTGGGAACCCACATAGACCGTTCCTGCAACCCACTGGTGGGCTGGGACCCAGTGTTTGGGAAACACTGCTATAGCCAGTTTGAGGATTATTTCATATTTAGTTCTTATATTAACATACCATATACCATTACTTATCCTGTGATTGTGAAGACCAAATAATCATTTGTCTATTTTTTTTGGTTTGCTTCAGAAGGCTAGTACCTTAATTGACTGCTACTCTTGGCACACATGAAGAAATAACTACCACTGTTACTGGCTAGAATTTCCCTCTTGATTTTTAAGAAAAATATTAACAGCTGGTTGTTGCATTAAATTTTGGTGTACTGCTGGGAAATTATACCTCCTGGTATTTGAATTAGGTTTTGAAGGTATCCCCTGAATTCTAAATCAAAATTTGTTATCAGAACATTTGGGAGCAATACTGGCATAGCTGGTTTATTACGATTTTTGCATAAAATCATATTGAACAGTCAGGAAACTAAAATCATAATGCAGTAATTGGCTTTCTGAATTCTATTTGAGAAAAACATGAAAGGAAAAATGAGTCAGCAACCTTACATTTACCCAAAAAATCAAACCAAATTTCAATATTTTAAGAATTACATGTATAAATAAAAATCTTAACATTCTACAAGCATGTATACATTTTTATATGGATGTATGAAAAGAGATATAAAATGTAAACTATGCCTGGCAGATGTAGATCAACCAAATTTAATACGCAGAATATAAACTATGTCATCCTTCATATATATGTGGTGAATTAGCAATACACTACATAAATATTCAAGAGCTTTATCATGAAAATTATTCCCTGTAGTTTGGTCATTGTGCTTCATAGTGGTTCCAAAGCTCAACTGTTGTTAAACTGGTGTGATTCAAGAGATAAAGGTGCTTGCTTTATTAGACTCTGGAACTTCACAAGATCCACCTGAGCACTAAGTATGTTAACCACCACATGCACATGATAGAGGATGTGGAATCTTATGTAATCCTTTCATTGTGAATCAGCTGAACATGTGTGAGAGGAAGATAATGCTGACATGGGAGGGCTTTTCCTGACAACCAGACACTTCTGCAGTACAGTAAAATGCATGGGAAAATAGACTTTTATTCTTATTGTGTTGTTATAGTCATGTTGGTCCTAGGATATTAGAAAGACAAGATGGGTAAGATAATATCTTTCATTGGACCATCTTCTTTTGTCTCTTTCACCAGCAAAAGTTGTTCCAATAAAAGATATTATCTCACCAGCCTTGTCTTTCTGCTTATGACAGAGAACTACTGCATCCTCTGATCATTTCTTGTTTTGGCCTATTGTTTTCAGTGTATCATATGGGTTTAAGTGTGACCATAGACTAATGGGTGCTATGGTAGATATTTGCAGAACATTCCTTATGTTTTCCCATTCATTCGTAGCTCCTAAAGTAACAATATCCCATAAGTAAAACTAATGTGAAATTTTTTTTTTCATACTGCAGAAAGGGCATGCACAATCCCACATCTGGCTAATCTTTGGATGGTGCACAATACTTATTGCATAATTAAGGTTTTGAACTCCAACAGCTTTACACTTTTCAAGTCGATGGCAGTAACTTCAGTGTAGACAGGATTTCACCCCAAGTGTTTAACTTGTTTCAGAGTAAAATTTCTGATAGCAACTTGGTTTACATCAGAATGGTTGTCAGTAATTTAATTTATATGAATTTTGACAATCCACATGGTTTAACAGGTTTTCTGATTTTCCTCTACTATCAGTCTACACACAAACTGTAATTTCGTATGGGAAGATATATCTCAAGGCATGGGGAAACTGATGAACATAAATAGGAACAGGTCTCATGAAAGCTTATGGTCAAATAAATTTGTTAGTCTATAAGGTGCCACAAGTACTCCTTTTCTTTTTAAGGAAGCTTCCATCCTAAGTTCAGGACTCTGCACTTGTCCTTGTTGAACCTCATCAGATTTCTTTTGGCCCAATCCTCCAATTTGTCTAGGTCACTATGGATGCTATCCCTACCCTCCAGCGTATCTACCTCTCCCCCCAGCTAAGTGTCATCCACAAACTTGCTGAGGGTGCAATCCATCCCATCTTCCAGATCATTAATGAAGAGGTTGAATAAAATCAGCCCCAGGACCAACTCCTGAGGCACTCCATTTGATACCGGCTGCCAACTATACATCGAATGGTTGATCACTACCTGTTGAGCCTGATAATCTAGCCAGCTTTCTATCCATCTTATAGTCCATTCATCCAATCCATACTTTTTTTTTTTACTTGCTGGCAAGAATACTGTGGGAGACCATATCAAAAGCTTTGCTAAAGTCAAAGTATATCACATCCACCACTTTCTCCATATCCAAAGCCAGTTATCTCATCATAGAAGGCAATCAGGTTGGTCAGACATTCCAAAGTTTTTCCTTCTATTTCCTTTTGCATTCTATTTTTTTCTATTTTCTTCATTATATGAGCTTGGATTTGGATTGTCTCTATTTCCACAGCCACTTCCCGACACCTGAATTTATTGCTTTTAGGCAGAATAAAGTGACCAACAAGCTCTTGTTTCTCAGAATGCAGATTTTCACCACTCTTTCTCTCTCTCTCATGCACATTCTCTTTGCTTCTTTTCTTTTCTCTTTTCCTACTGTTTTTCTTTTTTGCCTCAGTTTTCATATTCTGTTTGTTTGTTTCACCTCTTCCTTCATTTTACTATGTTCCTGTTTTCTGCCACTTTGCTCTGTTGTCTCCCTTTCTCCAGATTGTCCCTTTCCGAGTTCTGCTTGTCTCTCTTGCATTACCTTGGCTAGCATGCTGAATGTTCCACTGAAGGCAACACCCTCCCAGTCATTCAGTTGTATTAGTTCTTTGTGCTCCATAGAAAGTTTCCATGGGGCACACACAAATGAACAAAATCATGAAATAGAAAGATATGCTGACCATGCTCCAGTACTTTTAATTTCTGTAGAGGAAATGGCACATCTGAAGCTTTAATGCTGTCCTGTGAAAGGCTCTGATACTGCAACAAGAACAGCTCATTGATCTTTATGCCCAGTGAGCATAAGTAATGTTAGTCTATTGCTTTGTCTATTTTCTAAATGGAAAATTACGGACAGATTTTAAGAAAATCAGAATTTCAGAGAAAATACTATAATTACAATGTTTATAACAGCTAGAAGATATTACTTTAGTAACTATAGGCTATGTAATGCTCTCACAAATGCCCTTGTGTCTGCAAATTTGCAAAAGAATATGAAATGCAATGGAATGTATTTCTACATTCAGATGCCCTATTTCTGGCCTCTTTTGTAGGAAGAAATGAAGAAGGGGAAAGGGGTAAGGATGTAATTAAATAGGGCATCTAATTAGGAACTATTTTTAAACAGATAAACACATGGGGGGGGGGGTTAAGAGAGTTCAGTAGAGCCTATGATTACTAAAACAGCTTTTAGCATTTATATATAGTGCCTGTACCTTTTCTGAAAATGGGATTATTCAAATAAAAAAATCTGTCAGAAATTCTACATTTAGAAAAGAGGAAAGAATTGGCTAACTAACATAAGAGTTATGTTGGTATGTAACATACCTTTTTCTCAACCATTTTCTGTTGATGAGAGACAAACTTTTGAGCTTACATGGAGCTCTTCTTCAGGTCTGAAAAATGTACTTGCAGTGTCACAGCTAAATATAAGGTGGAATATACAAGGTTTAGCATAAGTAGTTAATCCATATTTTGAGGGGCCATTCAAGGTGAAGTGTCCCGTTAACACCTCTCCAGTCATGGGGAAAAGGGGAGGGGAAGAGGATGGGGGGGCAAGTGGGTTATAGCTTGCCATAATAAGCCATAAATCTCCTTTCTCTGACCCAATGATTTTTAGTATCTAGCAAGGTTATGAATTTAAACTCAAAGACTCTTCAAGACTACATCTAACAGGAGCTGAATTATCTCTTCCCCTAAGGGATTGAAATTCTTCCCCACCACAGAACCTGATAACATGTGGAGAACTAGAAGAATTCTTCTGCTGACTCTGTCTCAAAAAATTCTTTCACAGTAATGACCACCCACAACTACCACATCCCCACTGACAGTCAAAAGAAAAAAGAATCTTCTCACTAGACACACCACAGGGGATGAAATCACACTCTTGATCATTAGATTGATTGATTCAAGAAGCAAATTGGCTCTGAAATCCTTAATGAACACATCACATCTACCGCAATCTCTCCACCACAGAGAGGACAGCTATAAATTTCTAAAATCCTACCACAAAGAATGACCAGATCAGCAGACAAAGCACCATTGTAGTCATCAACTATGATAACTACATTAACTAGGCCAACTGACAACTCTGACAGCAGTGCACAGACAATCCAGGAATTTTTTGGAGAGTGTTGGGGACAACTTTCTGGTGCAAATGCTGGAGGAACCAACCAGGGGCCGTGCTCCTCTTGACCTGCTGCTCACAAACAGGGAAAAATTGGTTGGAGAAGTAGAAGTGGATGGCAACCTGGGAAGCAGTGACCATGAAATGGTCAAGTTCAGGATCCTGACAAAAGGAAGAAAGGAGAGCAGCATGGACCCTGGACTTCAGAAAAACAGACTTTGACTCCTTCAGGGAACTGATAGGCAAGATCCCCTGGGAGGCTAATATGAGGGGGCAAGGAGTCCAGGAGAGCTGGCTGTATTTTAAAGAAGCCTTATTGAAGGGTGAAGGAACAAACCATCCTGATGGGCAGAAAGAATAGCAAATATGGCAGGCGACCAGCTTGGCTTACCAGTGAAATCTTCGGTGAGCTTAAACACAAAAAGGAAGCCTACAAGAAGTGGAAACTTGGACAGATGACTAGGGAGGAGAATAAAAATATTGCTCCAGCATCCAGGGATGTAATCAGGAAGGCGAAAGCACAATTGGAGTTTCAGCTAGCAAGGAATGTGAAGGGTAACAAAAAGGGTTTCTACAAGTATGTTAGCAACAAGATTGTCAGGGACAGTGTTGGACCCTTACTGAATGGGGGAGGCAACATACTGACAGATGATGTGGAAAAAGCTGAAGTACTCAATGCTTTTTTTGCCTCAGTCTTCACAGACAAGATCAGATCCCCTACTGCTGTACTGGGCAGCACAGTATGGGGAGGAGGTGAGCAGCCCTCAGTGGTGAAAGAACAGGTTAAGGACTATTTAGAAAATCTGGACGTGCACAAGTCCATGGGCCAGATCTAATGCTAAGGGTGCTGATGTAATTGCAGAGACATTGACAATTATCTTTAAAAACTCGTTGCAATTTGGGGAGGTCCCGGATGATTGGAAAAAGGCAAATATAGTGCCCATCTTTTACAAAAGGGAAGAAGGAGAATCCAGGGAACTATAGACCGGTCAGCCTCACCTCTGTCCCCAGAAAAATCATGGAGCAGGTCCTCAAGGAATCCATTTTGAAGCACTTGGAGGAGAGGACGATGATCAGGAACAGTCAACATGGATTTACCAAGGGCAAGTTATGCCTGACCAACCTGATTGCCTTCTATGATGAGATAACTGGTTCTATGGATATGGGGAAAGTGGTGAACATGATATAACTGGACTTTAGCAAAGCTTTTGATACGGTCTTCCATAGTATTCTTGCCAGCAAGTTAAAGAAGTATGGATTGGATGAAAAGACTATAAGGTGGATAGAAAGCTGGTTAGATTATCAGGCTCAACAGATAATGATCAACTGTTCGATGAATAGTTGGCAGCCGGTATCAAATGGAGTGCCTCAGGAGTTGGTCCTGGGGCTGGTTTTGTTCAACCTCTTCATTAATGATCTGGACGATGGGATGGATTTGCACCCTCAGCAAGTTTGCGGATGACACTTAGCTGGGGGGAGAGATAGATATATTGGATGGTAGGGATAGCATTCATAGTGACCTAGACAAATTGGAGGATTGGGCCAAAAGAAATCTGATGAGGTTCAACAAGGACAAGTGCAGAGTCCTGCACTTAGGATGCAAGAATCCCATGCACTGCTACAGGCTGGGGACTGACTGGCTAAGTGGAAGTTCTGCAGAAAAGGACCTGGGGATTACAGTGGATGAGAAGATGTATATGATTGCCCTTGTTGCCAAGAAGGTTAATGGCATATTGGGCTGCATTAGTAAGAACATTGCCAGCGGATCGAGGGAAGTGATTATACCTCTCTGTTCAGATTGGTGAGGCCACATCCGGAGTATTGCATCCAGTTTTGGGCCCCTCACTATGGAAAGGATGTGGAAAAATTGGAGGGAGTCCAGAAGAGGGCAATGAAAATGATTAGGGGGCTGGGGCACATGACTTATGAGGAGAGGCTGAAGGAACTGGGCTTATTTAGTCTTCAGAAGAGAAGAGTGAGGGGGGATTTGATAGCAGCCTTCAACTACCTGAAGGGGGGTTCCAAAGATGATGGAGCTTGGCTGTTCTTAGATTCATAGATACTAAGGTCAGAAGGGACCATTCTGATCATCTAGTCCAACCTCCTGCACAGCGCAGGCCACAGAATCTCACCCACCCACTCCTATGAAAAACCTCACCTATGTCTGAGCTATTGAAGTCCTTAAATCATGGTTTAAAGACTTCAAGGAGCAGAGAAGCCTCCCTCAAGTCAACCATGCCCCATGCTACAGAGGAAGGCGAAAAACCTCCAGGGCCTCTCCAATCTGCCCTGGAGGAAAATTCCTTCCCGACCCCAAATATGGCAATCAGCTAAACCCTGAGCATATGGGCAAGATTCACCAGTCAGATATTACAGAAAATTCTTTCCTGGGTAACTCAGATCCCATCCATCTAATATCCCATCTCAGGGGATTAGTCCTATTTACCCTGAATATTTAAAGATCAATTACTTACCAAAATCCCATTATCCCATCATACCATCTCCTCCATAAACTTATCAAGTTCTCAGTGGTAGCAGATGACAGAACAAGGAGCAATGATCTCAAGTTGCAGTGGGGGAGATCTAGGTTGGATATTAGGAAAAACTATTTTACTAGGAGGGTGGTGAAGCACTGGAATGGGTTACCTAGGGAGGTAGTGGAATCTCCATCCTTAGAGGTTTTTAAGGCCCAGCTTGACAAAGCCCTGTTGGGATGTTTTAATTGGGGTTGGTCCTGCTTTGAGTGGGGGGTCGGACTGGATGACCTTCTGAGGTCTCTTCCAACCCTAATCTTCTATTATTCTATGACAGCACCTATTATAAAGAACTGAAGAAGACCCCACACCACAATTTATCATAGTATTTAAGGATTTATCAAATCCTTCCCCGAACAACTCCAAGAGAAAGAGGAAAATCTCGTTCCCCATTAACCCACCACAGGGACCTTCTACAATCTTCCCAACATATACAAGCAAGGGAACCCAGGTAGACCCATCATATCTGGCCACCACACTCTTACTGAAGGAATATTAGGAATTATAGATACCATCCTCAAACCACTCACTACACAAAGGACACAATCAGCTTCCTATAGAAATTCCGCAGTATTATCAACCTCCTTTGGAATACTATCCTTGCCATCTCCCTATACACCAACATCACTCACATATTTTAGTCACTGTGTGCCAAAAATATTTATAAGATAATGGGCAATTCTCAGATATTCACCCCAAACACATCATCAAAATCATCCATTTCATCCTCACCCTCACCTTTGGAATAGTTATGGATACTGGGGTCACTCCCAATATGCATACATCTTCGTGGGCCACACTGAAGAAGAATGTTGGGACAAATGTGCCACAAAATCAGTGATCTATATGATATATATCAATATGTTCATCCTCTGGACAGTCAAACTAAACTCCCCCTTAAATTTCCACCACAACTTCAACAACCTCCACCCATTCATTAAACTCTCCCTGAAGTACTCCCACACAAGCATCAACTTCCTGGACACTACCATCATCTTCAGCAATGGAACTCTACAGACCAGTATATACAAGAAATGCACAGATGACCACAGCTACCTTCACAGATTCAGTGACCACCCAAAAAAACATCATGAAATCTGTTATCTATAGCCAGGCACTTAGGTACCACAGAATATACTCCAAGGAGAAAGTCCAGGATATGCACCTTAACACACTTAAAGCCATCTTCACCAGACAAGGACACTCCACAGGAGAAGTAGATTGCATCATGGAACAGACCACTCTATACCTGATCTCTCCGTCCTCATATCAAAGGAAATCTACATACCTACAAATGTTGAGCTTGGGAGCTGAAATTCATAACTTTGCTAGACCCTAAAAATCATGGACTAAACAGACACTAGATTTATGTCTTATTACTACAACTATAACCCACTTCACCCTCTCTCCCCTCCCCCAGCCTTCCCTCCCTTTCGCGCTATGGTGTGAGAGGTGTTAACAGGCTATTTCACCTTGAATGGTCCTTTGGAATATGTGTTATGCTAAATAATCTATTCCACCTTGTATTTAGTTGTGACACTGAATACATTTTTCAGACCTGAAGAAGGAGCTCTATGTAAGCTCGAAAGTTTGTGTCTCTCACCAACAGACATTGGTCCAATAAAAGATATTACTTCCCTATCCTGGGACCCAGCTACAACTACACTGCATACAATGAGAATTAGGTCTGGTTTACACAACAAAGTTTGGTTGACACACAAGGCAGCTTACTTCAGCCTAACTATGGAATTTAATTACACTTAAATTTAGCTTCCACTGACATAACTGTCCTGTTATACCAACTTAACTCCACCTCTATGAGCGGCATAGAGTCAAAGTTTATGTAGTTAGGTCAATGCAGTGTCAGAGTAGAAATTGTATTTCTTACATGAACTGTTACTGGCTTTCAGGAACCATCCCACAATGTCCCACACTGATGGTGTATCGGGATCCCTCGGGTACAACCTGGACTGTGGGACTGCTGAGCATTCTAAACCCACCAGCCTGAGCTGCCTCTCACACTGTGGTGTCATTGTTAAACTATAAGCTTCTGCACTTACACAAGGCACTGCACATACACAGCCATCCACCGGCAGGAACACAGCCGAGTTACATGAATGAGACCCCAACCACTTATGAACTATCAATGGACAGACTTCAGCCAGTATCCCACAGCTTTGGCCCTACACCCTAGAAATGTACCATCTTGCACTGGACAGAACCTGACCAGTATAAGCTCATTATTTAGCTCGCCACTCCCTCAGTGTGGAATGGACATGCACGTGTCTTTGTAATCTGAGCTGAGATTCCCTAAGCACTTCAACCAGAAACACACTGTTTTAGGTAAAATATAACACAGATATATTAACTACAGAAAGATAGATTTAAAGTGATTATAAGTAGAAGGCACAGAGATCAAAGTTGGTTACCTAAGAAATTAAAGTTGGTTACCTAAGAAGAAGAAACTTTAACAGACTAAGCAAGATTTGAATCAAACAATTTCTCACCCTTACAGATGTTACAGGCATCTTACAATTCCTCAGTACTCAAGATGAATTTCCTTCCAGCCTGGGACCAGTCTCCTGAGTTCAAAGTCTTTGTCTTAACAAAGGTGTTGAGATGGGGAGTGGGGCAGGAGAGGAAAGGCCAAGTGATTATGTTACTCTCTCTTTTTTGCATTTTCTTTCAACGGCTAGGAAATCCTTGGTGTGACATGGGTTAGTCCAAGCACACCCCCCCACACACACCTCCTGGTATACATGCCTTTTCTGAGAAGTCTCTGGCATAGTGGGTCCTTCTTTTGATGAGCCATTAATGCCTCTCTGGTAACGCTTGCTCCTTTGTCCCTACTGAAAGGCTGGCTATGGGAGTTTCCCAGCCTCACAATGTATTTCAGTACCATGTATAGTAATACTTCGTAACTTCACATACAATGATAGCAATTCAACAGGATATTAAGGTTCAACATATAAAGACTTCTTAAATGATACTCACAAGGTGTACTTTGTATAAAACACATAATCAGAAGACTGCAGTAAATATGGGGATCCAAGGGTGGTAGTGTGAGGTACAGAATGTCACAGACAGTATAATTGATGCAAGTACTCCTGGTGAGGACGCGCACTGCCAACACAAGGAGCAAATTGTGGACACACACAAGTGATGTAATTACTGTGGCTGCTGTATATCGACATAAGTTAGGTCAATTTAATTTTGTAGTGTAGATGTGACTTTAGTGGTATTAAGCAATGATTCATGTTTTGAGACTTTTTAAAAATAAGAAACGCTTTTCTCAAATCTTTTGGTAACTGGGTTATATTTTAAAATAGCTTCTCTTACAGAAGTAGAAGTCTGACTGAATTGTATTAGTGGGTAGAAAGTTAATTATTCTGATGTGTAAAATTTCAGTAAAGTACATTGCAGTGTCTGAAACAGGTGCCTGTATCAGTTCCTGATATTATATTTTGTTGTAATGGCAGTCAACACAGGAAAGCAGAATCAAGCTTTCTGTTATATTTAGTATCGGAAAAGTCCTACAGTTGAATTTTCCCTAACAGCCTCCCTTATCATTTTTCTTCTTAAAATCAAATGTCCTCAAGTCAAAGAATTGAATGATAAGATCATATGAGGTAAATCTGAACAGAACAAAGTTCAGGGCTACAGAATTCAAGCTTTATCCATATGGAGCATAAAAAATAAATGCTCATGTTATTGCTCTCTAAACATTAGAAAATTAACCATGTTCCCTTTTTTAGCTTTCAAGTGATCTCCAAGGGAACCTGACCCTTCAAAAATGCTGATCGTGTGGAATACTGAATAGCTTTGAATTAGCATTAGTTTCACTTTTTATGTCAGTGAGGTTCTGTGTAGTTGCAGGAGTTCTGCTGCAAGGAGTCACTTGCAGGAAAGTTATTTTGTTTTTCTGTATTGTAGTGTTTTTATTCATATTTTATAATTCTATCTATCTGTGTGTGTATGTGTATACAGATACACAAACACACACAGATAGATAGTGTGTGTGTGTGTGTGTGTGTGTGTGTGTGTGTGTGTGTATAATGTAGTCAGAATCCCATCAATAACCATGTCTGAGGACAGTCTACAGACTGTCAGTATTTTTCTCTTTTTTTGACAACTGCAACTTCCTGTCCCCCTGTGGATTTCATTCATATCCCCAACAAAAATTAATCAGAGCTAGTTGTAACACTGTATACTAGTTAAACATATCAATCACAGAAGCATACTAGAAATTACCTATAATGATTATAGATTATTTTACTGGGTTTCACAGAGTTTATTTTATACTAGTTGGTTTACAAAATAATTCATAAAGAGAAACATTACATAAATCTCATAACCACAGAATAGTGGATGTTTAAAAACAGATAAAACTGTCCAGACCCCTTAAGGCTAGCTCTGGGTCTTAAAGGATATCCATCATAGAATATCAGGGTTGGAAGGGACCTCAGGAGGTCATCTAGTCCAACCCCCTGCTCAAAGCAGGACTGATCCCCAATTTTTGCCCCAGAACCCTAAATGGCCCCCTCAAGGATTGAATTCACAACCCTGGGTTTAAGCAGGCCAATGCTCAAACCACTGAGCTATCCCTCCCCCCACACTAAAGTGATGTCATCAGCATATCTAATTTTGGGCTTTTAGATATCATGAAAGCAAGTGATTCACAATTTTGCTTCAGTGGGTTC
Source organism: Dermochelys coriacea (assembly GCF_009764565.3). Classification (NCBI taxonomy): domain Eukaryota; kingdom Metazoa; phylum Chordata; order Testudines; family Dermochelyidae; genus Dermochelys; species Dermochelys coriacea. The sequence continues at coordinate 37,856,112 of NC_050070.1, read as the reverse complement.
TACTCTACATAACAGAGGCATAGATATGTTCTTAACCTTAATGTAGTGTCTGTGGTTCCCTAGAAACTGTGCACCACAGGTTATGAGGTGTTCCCAGCAAATGTGCAGTTGCTAGGAAATTCTCTAGTCAGCAACACTCATATCCCTAATTTTTAAATGTCGCCACAACAAAATACATTCTAGACATGATGTGTAGATGTTCTCAGCAATCACAATTCCAAAGATTTATTCTGTAGCCATCATTTCTATCTCAACCAAGACAATGGATCCTTTCTTTACCTGATATAATCCTATGCATCAAGATGTAGTGATGTAATGACCAGTGAGATTCGAGAATATTTTTTTGGCTGTAAATATGGATTTGCCTTTTAGTCTGTTCTTTAAAGTGCTGCACTCAGATTACCTATACTTGAAGTAAAATAGAAAGCTGTAGTTTAATATTTTTAGACTGTAAACTCTTTGGGTAAGGACTGTCATTCTATGTGCTTGTTAGTACCTAACACATTTTGGATGCTACCACAAAAAAATTATTTTTTAAACAAGCTCAATATTTATGTGCATGTCATTATAAAAAATTGGAAGTTGAAAGACCATTTCCTTATGCAGTTGTCATTTGCAGGGATGTAAGATATACAAAAATATTTTGGTCTTGCTTATAACTGATACTTTATTTTTACTTTACATTATTGGAGGTAATATTGAAAAGGACACAGTTAAAGGTCTGGATGGTTGGTGTAGGAATCAGCTTAAATTAAGTACAACCAGCAACAGTAGTGTGGAAGGAACTTCAGAGATATGGAGTCAGAAATAACTGAAACTGCCTGTTTCAATGTTATTTTCTACCAGAATAAGTATCGTACACAGTCACTGTGCCATCAGAATACTTGTTTCTAGTTTTCTAGCTGCCATTTCCTTTGATCTCCGGATGTTTTCTTTATACTAGGAATAGCAGCTAAATTCTCAGATCACCATTGGAGGCTATTGTAAAGTAAGTAATAAAAATGGTCATTTTTCTATCAAATTACAAGTCACTGTAGGCAGACAGATTTTAATATTTGCAATTTAGTAGCAGTCAACAATGGAGAGAGTGTTTAAATTGAGATGGATTTTTTCTGAGCCCTCAGTCTCATAGTAATCTTTTTTCTTAAGTTCCTTTACTGTCTTCACTTCCTTTTGTTTTCTCTCTCATGCCACAGTCAGTCATGCTGTTCTGGGAGGACTGTAATACTTCCACCATATTCTTTTTGTCTCAATAGCTTTTGAATTTGCTACATGGAAGAGAGAGTCAAATGCTCTCCATGCCCTCATCACAGTGAGAGGTAGGAGATGTGGTTGAAGAGACAAAATAATTTAGGAGATGTCCTTGAGCTTTCTGACAGAATTTCAGTGACTCAAGTATTGTGGCTGTTTTTTTTAAATCTCAAAAACTCATGTTCTATAGGAAATATGTCTAAAGTTCCACTGAAGTCAATGGGACTAATCACTTGTTTAGCTGGATAAAGGGCATAGGTCTCAAATGTTCTGGGGCAGGAATTTTCTTTTTGGGGTATTTTATAGGGCCTAGCACAATGAAGCCCTGACATTTTTTCTATAGGCACTACTGTAGTACATGTAAATAATAAGAAGGGTAATTCTGCATTTCAGAACACAAGATAATTATTGTGGGGTCTTTATATGGAGCATTGCACTATTGGATATGTATGTTATCCATTTATATTACTTCGATTAATTGATTAACATTCATGTGCTAGCAAGTTTTGAAAATATAAAGCTCTTTAAGTGTTAGAGTATCATATACTTGAGGGTTTTCACTTTTAATCAGATATTGGTGATTTTTGGAGGCAGAATATTGGCCCTGATGGTCTGATGAGTTATGTCAAATCATATATTATAAAGCACCGTCTGAGATCCTATTTGTCAATCTTTCCTTTTCTTCTAAGTCCATAAAAGTACTGCTCTGCCTTGCAGCTCTGCAGTTTTTATCCTATTCTGTGGCATTGAGTATTTAGTGTGCCCTTTTAGATCTTTTGCAATATTAAAAATCTAAGTTATGTAGTCAGTGTGCAGATTACATAGAAGTACATGAATTATATTCCTGCTTATGTTTCAACTTTTTAATTATAATTCATAACTTTATTACTAATATAATAGTCAGGTTCTCTTGAGGTTGTTTTTTTTTTTAAATTTGGGTGCATTTGGTACTTTTGCACTATTTTTCATAGACCTGTCTTGACCCAAGTTTAATGGAGTAACACAATATACAAGCTTCTTCACAAATGCAGTTCTATGTGATCTACAAAACATTCTCATTCTATTTAGGGTTCCCAGGTGTCTGGTTTTTGACCAGAAAGCCCGGTTGAAAAGGGACCCAGTGGCTCTGGTCAGTGCTTCTGACCAGGCTGCCAAAAGTCTGGTTGGCGGGACTGGTAGGCTCTCTACCTGGCTCCGTGTGGCTCCTGGAAGCAGCAACAGCCAGGGGGCTCCATGTGCTGCCCCCAATGTGAGCAGCAGTTCTGCAGCTCCCACTGGCCAGGAACAGCGGCCAATGGGAGCTGCACGGGCAATGCCTGTGGGCGGAGACAGCATACACCATGCAGAGCCTTTGGTCCCCCCTATGCCTAGGAGCCGAGGGACATGTTGCTGCTTCCAGGGAGCCCCCGAGGTAAGCACTGCCCGGAGCCTGCTCCCCACACCTCCTCTCACACCCCAACCCTTGACCCCTGTCCGGAGCCCCTTCCTGCACCCGAACTCCCTCCTGAAGAGCCTGCATCTCCTCCTGCACATCTGCCCCAGCCCTGAGCACCATTCTGCACCCAAGCTCCCTCACAGAGCCCACACCTCCTCCCATGCCCCAACCTGCTGCCCAAGCCACTCCCACACCCAAACTCCCTGCCACATCTCTGCCTGAGCTCTGAGGCCCCTCCCACACTCAAACTCTCTCCCAGAGCTCACACCCCAACTCCCTGCCCCATCCCAGAGCACCCACCTGCACCCTGAACACCACAGTTTTGGCTCCACCCTAGAACCCAGCCCAGAGACTGTACCCTCTCCCATACCCCGCCTCAGCCTGGAACCCCCTTCTGCACTCCGAACCCCTTGGCCCCAGCCCACAGCCCCCTTGTGTACCTCATCCATGGCCCCAGACCAGAGCATGCACCCCAGCCCCCTGTCCCAGAACAGAGCTCCCTCCCAAATCCTGAACCCACATTTTTGCCCAACCCGGAGCCCACAGCCCCAGCAGGAACCTTCATCCCCTCCCACATCCTAATCCCCTATCCCACCATGGTGAAAATGAGTGAGTGAGTGGGAGTAATGGAGAGTGAGTGACAGAGGGAGGAAGGATGGAGTGAGTGGGGGACAGGGCCTTGGAGAAGGGATGGCACAGAGGCAGGGCAAGAGTGTCTGGTTTTGTGCAATTAGAAAGTTGGCAACGCTAGACCTATTGTTTAACTACTGTGCATTTAATATTTTCTGTTCATTCACTGTAATAACACACAAATCATACATGGCCAGATCTATCCACTGCTACCAAAAGGAAGGACCATGCTGAACCTTAGATACACTACTCCAAATGTCTCAACACATAGTAATCTCTTAAAAAATTATTATTACACTATATATTACATAATGCCCAGAGACCATAATCAGGAATGCAGTCTGATTGTTCTAGGATACAAAAACAGATATAGAGACAGTCCCTGCTGTAGACACTGTCATGTCTCTGTACCAGATATGGACTGGCTACAGAGCTTGCTTATACATTCCAGATGTGTTCATTATAAGATCCTTTAATACACTAAAAGGTATAGTTGAGGTTGGTTTAAATAATTTATTTTACACAGTGCCACCTAATGGCTGAACAGTATAATATGGGTTATCATTCCATAATTTATAGACACCTTATAGTCTAAACGACACAAGAGCAAATTGGGTTGGAGATGAGCGTATCACATATCACCAAATGAAAAAAGTTGGCAACTGGCAATTTTGTTAGTTACAAGTTTGTTAAATTACTCACTATAATAAACTTTAAATAAATAAGATGTAAAGGATTAGAATACATATAATGTTGCACAGGTGGTTTATTTCTATACACATCATAAAGTTAAAAATAATCAACATAAGTTTTTGTCTTTGGAGGAAAAAAAGTTGAATAAAAGGTCAATAAAGAGTTTAGTTATGATTCTGGTAGAGTATCAGTGTCCTTCCTCTTCTGCTAATTCATCCACCTGAACTATATTTTGAAGATGATCTCTAGCTTCAGTATGACCTTTCTTCAGCTTGACCAGCTGCCAAGAGTCTGAAATCGATTAGGATTCTTCTGTATTAGATGCCAAGACCTGTCCCTTTTCAAGATAAATATTAAGATCCAATCATCCTCATACTGGGATCTTAAGTTATATTGCTAGCATTTTGTTTGTTTGTTTTTGCTTTGCTTTGCAAATAAAGCAGAATTGAAAAAGATATACCCAATCTGTATTGTATCTCTTGTCCTCTCTGGCTTTTTCTTATGATTTCTTGTGATTATGGCAAGCCCCTTTGCCTGAAAAACAAGTTTTAAAATGTCCTCAGAGTTTGCTAGTCCTGCTTAATGATACAAACTACTTACCCTTTCCCTCAGAGGACCAAAAGGCCAATTACTTGGTCTCACTATCACTCCTTACTTTTGTTATACTAATCTAATCAGGTAACATAAGCAATACCATGTGCATAAGGTTACCAGTTATGTAGAGGCAATAATGAATTAAAGAATAGTGACTATATAAGTGAACATAGCTGCACAGAACTTTTTAAAAAGACCTTATTTCTTTCCCTTTCAGGGATCTCAGTGTGTGATCTGGCCATTACGCAGAGGTCAATAGAAAGAGACTTTTTTCCATCAAAAGTCTCACAAAGGGGTTGTTGAGCCTCCTAAACTTGGGAAGTATAGAATGGGAACCAAATGAGTTTAATTAGGCTCGAGAGGGGACAAGGATTCTTATGGCTCACTAGGTGTTTTCTCCTCTTGTAGACTTCAGAAGGTGCACAGAAAAATGGTGAAATGCCTTCCCCCTCGACGTATTCTTCCTGCTCTGATCCATTCCCTAGATACTGGGACTCCTGAGGCCTATAAGATGGGAGCCCTGAAGATGCAAAGCGTAGGAGATCTGCAGAAGCAAGGGAGATGCAGGCAGCAATGGTGTGAGGAAGGGATAAGGGATAGCAGATGAGAGATACTTCACTCAACAAAGGGAGTGAGAAATGGATTCATTATTTTCCTCAACCTCCCCCATGGGAGAGAAGTAGGGAGATTATTTTATTTTGCTTGACTCTAAACTCTTGCCAGTCCCTTTTTGCCAGGCCTTCCTGTGAATCTTAAGAGATCCTGGAAATCAAAAGAAGACTCTAGTGTTTTTTCTGCAGTATCAGACTGTACAGGAGTGTGTGTAGGGATAGAGAGATCAGTGGCCTATACTCACCCTGACATAACCCCTCTGGCCTGCCATACTGATGAAAGCAGCGCTAGCCCACCTCACTCCCCCTAGCAAATTCAGAGCCCTACTAACCAAATTATGGCTACCTTTTGCACTGGTGTATCATGGTGAAAGGACTCACTAGCTCATCTCCATTATAGTGCACCCAACCAGGGGTAAGCATAATTTGCTCTGTACAATGTACAGTGCAGACTAGTTAATGTAACTGTTGGGGATTTACCTTTGGCATTGCGTGACTCATACTGCACAAACTTTAATATTGAATTAACACATTTTGCATATTTTTGTTTTTGTTTTGTTTTGTTTTGTTTTTTTACATAAACAGTGTTTTATACATGCATTATCTGGTGCAGATTCCAGTAGCCCTAAGTTGGCATGGCAAGGCAACACTGATATTTCTTCTTTTCTCTAGGCATCATCTGCAATAATTCTAAGTTTGTTTACATTAAAAGGAAAACTTCACTCTTCAACTGAACAGAATAGTGCTGGAATAATATGGCAGAACTATGTTTCTCTATCCACATCTACTTTGCAGACTCTAATAAATGTAGGCAGGTGTTACAAAGCAGATTCTGTCTTGCGTCCTTTAATTCCCACTTGTCTTCGCCCTTTGCATATGCATCTCTTCCATTTTACTGCATTTTAACTACAAATTAAAATGTAAATACTCCATCTGCATCACAATTTCATCTTCTACACATACAGCTGCATTTTCAGTACTTTTGACAAGTAATACACATTTTAAAAAGCTCATATTAGAAGAGATACTTGTCAAGTTAGTCAAAGTTTGACTTATATTAAAATTGCCACCGTCTGGTGGGGAATAGCCTCCACATTCTAAATATACTGCATTCAGAAATCTACCAATCTGTTTTTGAGAAAGGTTAGACATCCCTCACAAAGTGTTGCTCCACTGGTGCTGAGCTTGACTGTCAACAGTGAGCAAAAGTTAGCAATTTTTATTCCCAAAGTTGTTTTAATGATGAATGGAAAATGAACAAAACAAAGATATGTTAGCTCGAGCTCCTGGGGAAGCAGAAGGAGAAAGAGCAAAAGTTGTGGGGGAAAAGGTTAATTTAAGGAAAAGATTAATTGATTTCATGAACAATTAATGAAATTAAAACATAAAAATTATTAATAATTTAATATTGTTCCTTTATTGCAAAATCCCTCTGTGATCAAAGTAGAATTGGTGTGTTTTTTCACCCATAATGATCCTCCCCACCTCCAATGTCTTCAATGCTTTCACAGACTATCAGCTTCCCTTTTACCGTATGTTGGCATATTCTCCTAAGGTCACATCCATGCAGTTCTGCAATCATCTGACAACACTGCAACCATGATGTCTTCTTGAGGGAGGTGAATTGTATTGCCTCTGCAACATTATTAGTTTCATAATTCTCGTGAAAATATTAATTGTCTTAAATGGAACCACTGCTCATTGTATGCAGTACCTACTCCTGCATTTATCCTTTCTTTAACATTCTACATAGACTTGGTCTTAAGGGAAAGTGTTCATTTTGCCAATGTTTACCCAAGTCTTGTTCACTGGTACTGCATACAATGTTGCTCTAAAATGTATGAAGTAATTTGTCTTAAAAAGCAACTATAAACCCATTCTGAAGACTCAGGGTTAGTTTCTGCTCCCACTTACGCTGGTGTAAGCCTGAAATACCACCAATGAAGACTTGACAGGTGAGTATTTGCAACTTCAGAATGAGGCCAACAAATATTCATAAGTTGACAACAAAGAGAAATGTAATAGCCCTGCTCTACTAATGTTAAAAACAGAATGAACTCCATTGAACAAAATATATGCCAGTAGCTTGCTGCTGTTATTCCTCAGCATATATGTGTGTATTATTTTTAAACAGCACTGAGAAAATCATTCAAAATAGATAATTTGATATATATGCCCGCTATGATGGTTCTTGGTGCACCAAGGACTGAGGTAAACTTGTCACTCCCTGGCTCCAGCATGAGGGATTTTTGCCTGGGCATGGCTAGGTGTCAGCTCCCCAACCCCACCAGCCTCTCAGCCATTCAAGCACTCTCCCCCATCCTTGTCTTTGTTTTTCAGGTTAACAATAAGTGCACCCCAGTCCCTGAGTCCCCCTGGGTCGTTCTCTAGTCCCTGACACTGATTACTCACTTAAATCTCAGATCCTCTGCTCCCAATGGTGCAATGTACCTCAGTTTACTAGTTTTACCTTAAGCCACTGCTCCTCTAAGCTACACAACAATTGTAAGCACTTCTAATAAAATGAAAGTAGGCTTATTTAAGAAAGAACAGAGAGTTAGCAAGAAATGAGAGAGAGCGGTAGAATCAAATATAAAAACCATCATAAAATGTGAACCTGGGTCTTCACTTATTTATAGTTACCTTTCCTATCTACTAAAGTAGGTCCCTTCCCCAAAGTTCAGTCTATTGCTGAGTTGCCTGGCTTCATAGGAGCCAGGATCCATTTTTCAAGAGAACATATCTACTCCTCAAGAAGTGTCCATAGTGAAAGGATACAGTCAGGCCCACTGACAGCAATTCCAGGCCCCAGGGGAGAACAGTCAATGGGCCCCCTAGAAAAGGATGGCTGAGGTTTGATTCATGCAGGGCAGGCTAGAGTCGGGCCCCACGCTGCTGCTGGACCATGTGTGGAAACTGGTATACGCACAAGCCACGCTGTGCAGATGCAGTCTGCCTGACATCCTTTGTTATACTGTGCCTGCACTGGCTGTGCCCAGCAAGCTGCCGGCTGCGCTGCTAGGCACGCTCTTCTGGCATGGCTAGCATAGGAGCTGACTCCCTGGGTGCTTTGGGGCTAGAGCACCCACAGGAAAAAAAATGGGTGCTGAGCACCCACCAGCAACCCCCCTACCAAAAATCCCCCCTCCCCCCCCCAGCACCTCCTGCCCACTGGCAGGCCCTGCCAATCAGCACCTATCACCTGTTGTGGATCAACTGTTTTGTGGCATCTGGAAGTGCTGTGGTGGATAGTGGGAGGAGCGAGGGTGCAGAGTGCTCGGGGGAGGGAGGTGGAAATGGGTGGGGAAGAACCGGGGTGGGGTTTTGTGGGAAAGGGTGGCATGGGGAGCCCTGCGGCCCTCCTGGGTGATTTAAAAGGGCCCGGTCACTATCACAGGAGCAGAGGCAGCCAGGGGCCTCTGGGCCCTTTTAAATTGCCAGGGCCTCTGGACAATTACCTCCTTTGTCCCCACTGTCAGCAGGCCTGGATACATTGTGCTTTCCCACACCCTTTGTTATACTGAAACAGTCTTTTGTATTTATTCATAGCTAAGATGATTCTCTGTTGGAATGTTCCTTTTTCACCTTCAAGAGGTTTTGTTTGTTTGCAGTTGTGTCTGATGGTTTTCCATTTAACATCTTGGGATTGAGCAACGCTAAACAGTTGAGCCTAGCATTACATCACTGGCTAAACAAGGAGGGTCAGAGGATGTGGTAAAAGCTAATGTACTCAATGCTTTTTTTGCCTCTGTCTTCACGAACAAGGTCAGCTACCAGATGGCTGCACTAGGCAGCACAGCATGGGGAGGAGGTGACCAGCCCTCTGTGGAGAAAGAAGTGGTTCGGGACTATTTAGAAAAGCTGGACGAGCACAAGTCCATGGGGCCGGATGCATTGCATCTGAGAGTGCTAAAAGAGTTGGTGGATGTGATTGCAGAGCCATTGGCCATTATCTTTGAAAACTCATGGCGATCGGGGCAGGTCCTGGAAGACTGGAAAAAGGCTAATGTAGTGCCCATCTTTAAAAAAGGGAAGGAGAAGGATCTGCAGAACTACAGGCCAGTCAGCCTCACCTCAGTCCCTGGAAAAATCATGGAGCAGGTCCTCAAGGAATCAATTCTGAAGCACTTAGAGGAGAGGAAAGTGATCAGGAAAAAATCTCAGCATGGATTCACTAAGGGCAAGTCATGTCTGACTAACCTAATTTTCTTCTATGACGAGATAACTGGCTCTGTGGATATGGGGAAAGTGGTGAACATGATATAACTTGACTTTAGCAAAGCTTTTGATACAGTCTTCCACAGCCAGCAAGTTAAAGAAGTATGGGCTGGATGAATGGACTATAAAGTGGATAGAAGCTGGCTAGATTGGCAGGCTAAGTGGGTAGTGATCAATGGCTCCATGACTAGTTGGCTACCGGTCAGTCGGGAATCAATTTACAGTGGGCAAGCATAGTGTGGGGGGTTGCTATGATCCAAGTAGCCAGTGCAATCATTGAGGTTCTGTTATCAAGGGTAGTGACTCTGGGAAATGTGCAGGTCATAGTGGATGGCTTTGCTGCAATGGGGTTCCCTAACTGTGGTGGGGCGATAGATGGATCGCATATCCCCATCTTGGCACTGGACCACCTTGCCAACCAGTATATAAACTGCAAGGGGTACTTCTCAATGGTGCTGCAAGCACTGGTTGATCACAAGGGATATTTCACTGACATCAACGTGGGTTGGCCGGGAAAGGTACATGACGCTCGCATATTTAGGAACTCCGGGCTGTTCGAGCAGCTGCAAGAAGGGACTTACTTCCCAGACCGGAAAAATTACTGTTGGAGATGTTGAAATACCAATAGTTATCCTTGGGGACCCAGTCTGCCCCTTGCTCCCATGGCTTATGGAGCCTTACACAGACAGCCTGGACAGTAATAAGAAGCAGTTCAACTATAGCCTGAGCAAGTGCAGAATAGTGGTAGAATGTGCCTTTGGATGTTTAAAAGCTCGTTGGCGCTGTTTGCTGACTAGGTCAGATCTCAGCGCAACCAACATTCCCATTGTTATTGCTGCTTGCTGGGTGCAGCGGGTGTCTGTGCTCTTGTTGGCTTTCCTGCAGCTCCAACAGATGCTTCATCATGTCCGTTTGCTCCCCCATTAGCCTCAGCATTGCGTCTTGCCTCTGCTCTTCGCTCTCACTTAATTCTTTCCATGCATTAAGCTGTGCCCTATCAGTGTGGGAGGACTGCATGAGCTCGGAAAACATGTCATCACGAGTGTGTTTTTTTTTCACCTTCTAATCTGTGGTAACCTCAGGGATGGAGATGATAGGGGGGACGTAGAAACATTTTCACCTGAGGGGAGATAAAAAAGGAGAGTAAAATTTAAGATGATACATTTCTGAGAACAAAGGGGAGAGTCTTTCACAGTGAATCAAGCAATTCACAACAGACAGCACATGTGCTTTAGGTACAAGGTCGCATTTTGTCTTTTATTTTGAGCGTCTACCGGTAAGGTGACCCATCACACACACATGGCTGGGCAACAGAATTCATTTTACAGGCACCCTGGTAAGCCTTTTGGTACATGGGGTTGGCTTCTTACGCCTTCATAACATGTGGGAATGTTTTCAAACTGCAGTGCCCTCCTTTCCGAGAGCAAGCAATGGGTTGGGTTTCACATTTAAAAGGAGGGGCTGCGGTTTTTGGGTGGATGTGTAGCACACACCTCCCCCCACCCCTCTGCATGGCTGTTCCCTGGGATGATCCCTTTTAGCCAAGCACAAACAGCCCAGCATGAACGGGGTCCTTTTACTGTTCCCTTACAAAAATTTCCCTATTTCAACCATGAATGATATCACTCTACTGAGGCTAACACAGAAAGATATAGACTGAATGTTGCTTGAATGCGACCAAAACCCAGGATCATTCACTGCCATGCTTTGTGCTGCAATGATTCCAGAATACTTGCTACTGGCAAGGGCTTGGCATGGTAAACTGTCCTACCGTGGAGGACGAAATAAGGCAGCCCTCCCCAGAAACCCTCTGCAAAGACTTTCAGAGTACCTGAAGAGCTTCATAGAGATGTCCCTGGAGGATTCCTGCTCCATCTCCAGACATGTAACAGACTTTTCCAGTAGCTGTACTGGCCATGAATGCATCCCAGTTCTTCAGGGAAAATCAAACATTAAACACTATTGCTTTTAAACCCTGTACTGTAGTTACAAATGTGCACTCACCAGAGGTACATTCTTCATCTTCAGGGTCGGGGATCCCGCCTTGGGAGGGTATTAGCTCCAGGGTGATGAAAAGGTCCTGGCTGATGGGGAGAACTGATTCACAGCGTGCCTGCTGTGCATTCTTCTCCTCTTCCTCCTCCTCCTCTTCCGCATCCACAAAATCCTCCTCCCTATTGTGTGAGACTCCCCCCTTGCAGGTGTCCACGGAAAGTAGTGTGTTAGTGATAGGGTCCTCCCCTAGAACACCATGCAGATGATCATAGAAGTGGCATTTATGGGGCTCTGACCCGTTTTCCTCCTTTGCTTTTGGTAGGCTTGCCTGAGCTTCTTAACTTTCATGCAGCACTGCTATGTGTCCCTGGTGTAGCCTCTCTCCAACATGCCCTGTGAGATTTTGGCATATATGTTGGCATTTCTTCTTTTTGATTGGAGTTTGGCCTGCACAGATGCTTCTCCCCATACAGCAATCAGATCCAGTGTCTCCCTTTTGGTCCATGCTGGAGCTCATTTGCGAATCTGGGGGGACTGCATGTTCACCTGTGCTGCTGAGTTTGCCACGCTGACCAAACAGGAAATGAAATTCAAAAGTTCCCAGGGCTTTTCCTGTGTACCTGGCTAGTGCATCAGAGTTCAAAGTGCTGTCCAGAGCGGCCACAATGGAACACTCTGGGATAGGTCCCAGAGGCCAATACCGTAGATTTGTGTCCTCACTACCCCAAATTCGACCCAGCAAGGTTGATTTTAGTGCTACTCCCTTCATTGGGGAGGAGTACAGAAGTAGATTTTAAGAGCCCTTTAGGTTGATGGAACGGGGTTGGTTGTGTGTACACAGTCATTTTTAAATCAACCTAACGCGGCTAAATTTGACCTAACCCTGTAGTGTAAATCAGGACTAATTAAAAGTATTTTCCAATGAAAGCTCTGAATAAGATGTTAAATCCCATGTTGTTTTATCTGAGAAACTGCAGTAATTAGTGTCACAATAATAAAAATACCAAAAGAAGGTGCAAAAACAAGATTGCATTTTTGAAGGACTAGAGATATGTTTCCTTCAATTCTGACCATATTGAAAAGGAAAAGAGCCAAAAGAATATTAGTATGAAGTGTAAGAAAATATTTGCAGCAGCATAAGAGTGATAACATGACTCCCACATTTAAAAATAGAAGAGATCTAGAATTCATTACTATAAACTCAGATTAAGTGCAGAGAAACCCACAAAAAGAAGAGCTCAAAGTATCACTTCATGATAGTATGATAAACCCGAGAGATAGCAAGTCATATGGGGTTGAGCAACCTATACAATGTTTAGTAATGCTTCAGAAAGAAAGGTGGCCAGTGATGCATCTGCACTGCTAGGTGCATCTTGGGCTCTTAATATCTCTGCAGAGAATATTAATCTTAATCATTCAGTTTATTATAGCTGGAGGAATCACTATATATTTAAATGTGCTTTTGCCTTTTTTTTTTAAGTAAGCAAATCTCAGAGTCTAAATTTCCGTTTCCATATTTTTGAGACCAATAATGTGTTGGTATTTGACTAAAGCATATTTTCCAGAAGATATCCCATCTAAATTTGAAGACCTCAACAAGTGATGAATCTACCACTTCCCTCAGTAGCTTGGTCCAGTGGTTAATCTTTCTCACTGTTTTAAAAAAAAAAGTACCTAATTTCTAATTTGAATTTATGTGATTTTAGCTTCCAGGCATTGGTTATTATTAAGTCTTTCTTGGCTACTTAAAGAGCCCTTTACTATCTGGTATTTCCTCCTTCTGACCATTTCCCCCGTCCTCTCTCCAACAAGATATGAGTCAGCCTTGCTCACCATGCACTGCAGTGAGACAATATTGCTAGGAGATTTCCCTTTTGCTCCCAAAACATGGGCTTGTTTAGAGAAGGTCTCTAAAAGGTCAAAGAGGCAACTTAGGGATCATTTCTAAAGAGTGAAGTATTTTAAGGGTTACATATTATTTCTGTGGCACAGAAGCAGTCATGATTCTCCCTTCAGATTCTCTCATCAGTAATATCCTATTATCTCTGTACATGGAGGCCACTCTCCCTTCACCCTATGAAGAAGGGTGGGAAAAGGCCAGTGTACACTCAACAACTGAGTCCTGAGAGATTCATTTCTATTCCCTCCCCTTTCCCTTATGAATCTGAGAAAATGGTAAAAAAAAAGGGTAAAAGGAATTAGAAGGCATGAAGATTCTCACCTCAAAGGTCACTCCTCCACAGAGGAAATTTTGAAGGCTCTAGTTTCTAGTGAAGCAAGGAGCATGAAGTGCAGAAATTCTTTCCTTGTAGCCTGGATACCCAGAAATTTATTGTAAGAGCTAAGAGCTATAACTCTATGTCATAACACCAGTTCTGGCTAAGGGTATGAAAAACCAATCCCCAAGTAAGTCAGATACTAGTCAACATGAAATATCCCACAGGACAAGCTTTTTGCTGATTATTTAATTGAAAAATTCTTGACTGGCGTTCTTTAAGAAGACATTGTCAGCAGAGCTCATCAAGAATTTTTCAGTTAAATGGTTCTTTGTTAGGATAGAGTTCTCAGGTTCAGGATGGAATTTCTGATGGTTGTGTGAGACTACCTGACCTCAGGATCTCTAATAGTCTACTGGTCAGGGAACTCATCTTGGACATGGGAGACACAGATTCAAATCCCTGGTCTGCCATTTTCTCACATCTCAGTTGGGCACTCTGGCTATTGTTGTTGGGGGGGGGGGTTTGGAGGGATGGGGGAAGAAAAACCGTTTTCAAAGGTCTCAGTGTCGTCCTAATGCAGAATGGGGACATTTTTGAAATTGCACTTTTGCAGTACAGGAAAACTGTTTCCCACCCAGCTCTACTCGTTAGTGCCTCATAGTTCAAAAAGTAAATACAGATCTTTCTATGGGTCTTGATACTTATTCAGATCTAGCTAAGAATTACAGGAGTGATATCCAACTAGCTGATTTAATATATCAAGAGGCATTGTATAGAGAAGATATTTCAGGAAATCCCTCTGCATCCTTCAAGCAAGCATGACTACAGGATGACTCAGTCTGATGTGGTTCCCCAAACAGAGGACAAGTGGTAGGAAATGTCAAGTGTTGGATCAATAACATATCAGATGAATAAATCTTACAGACTTAACCAGCCTGCATTACACCGTCCTTAGATAAGTTACGTTAGATTTGAATGCAACTCCAAAACTAAGTTTATTGGTATCTCCTCTTTCTTCAATCAGCTGAAACATTAGAGTATACGAACTTCAATATATATTATCTGCTTCAAAGTGGGGTAATTGAGTTCCTTGGGAACTAGAAGGATTAGGACTCTGCTTCATCCTCTTTCTCATGCTCAAGTGCTCCAAAGACAAGAGGCTCAGTCTGAAGTTCTTGAACAGATTCCTCTGTAAGCCAAAGTTCAGAATGGAGAAACTAAATTCCATTAGAGTGGCAATGTATAAAGTGGATTTTTTTGTTGTCAACTGATCTGAAAAATGCCAACTACACATTATTATATAACCTATTATATAACCTCACAGCCATGGAAGCCTCCTGTCTGAAAAATCATATACAACATACAGGTTTATCACCTGGTCATCTTTCCACTCCTTCAGTAAGCTTCGCAAATTAAATGTGTAGGCATTGTCAGGACTTTTTTGCTAGGTATTGTACAAATTAAGTTCCCAGTCAAAAAACATTAGTTGTCCCATTGACGTCAATAGGACTACTCATACTTAAAGTTAGGGATGTGCTAAAGTATCTTGCTGACTCAGGGCCATTAGAGAGCCTAATCGTTGCTTGTCCAAATAACAAGTCACTTGTTTCATTTTATTCATTGTATGTATTTTTAAGCTAAGGTGTATGCAATTGTCTTAATTTTCTGGATAATATAAAAATAGTTGAACAGTTGTATTATCAAAACAGTGGCAGCCCTGCATTTCAGTCATTTTGGATCTGGGGATTCTCAGATCTGAATTAAATAATTTAATTAGCATTTGACAAATTGCTATCAATATCAATTGATTGCATAATCTGGCACTATAGGATTAGCTTTACATAAAGTTCACAATGTTCTTTTTTATACATCCTAACGCTATTAGAAATACATATATCTTAATGTACCCACTCTTGACATCTATCAAGGGGGTTATAAAAACTAGGATTTTTTTCAGATGCTATTGCTACAAAATTATTTACATTGTGGGAAGTTATTCCACAAACACCAACAATGTTATACTCCAGTGATTCTGCTCTGCACATTTCAGATAACCATGAAACAAGTGTACAATGAATCTCCATGTTCCCTTTGCATGGCAGAACTGGGCTTTCTGCTAGCTCCTCATGACCCACCATATGCTGTAGAAACTTGGAGAGAGGTTTATGAAAGGAATGGGAACAGCAATATGGCGGATCCAATGGCAAAATAACACTGCATAAGGGTGCAGATGTGTTTGAATAGTAGCTGAAAAGCTACCTTACACCCTTGGACAGAGTTGGAGTGAACGTCATTGCCCCCCTACCAAACCCATTCAATTCATTTTTGTGTGGGCAAGGGGATGCAAATTTGATCCAGGGTCTGCACTCTAGCCATCACACTCCGTTCTTTGCCAAACAAAGTAGCGGCAGGCAAACCACACCATTTAAGCTCACATACATGAAAAATTCTGTGTTGACTTGCTGAATGCAATATCTATAAATTGAGTATCTACAGGTGTGTTGGTAAGCAAGATGAGATTAAATATGAATACAAGTTCATAAATGATTATCATCAACTTGATTGATAAGTCCTTCAGTCCTCATATAGATTGCACCAGTCACAACACGTCTTTCATTCTTCCCTAGCCCCTTCCTTCTTCATGTGTGACCATGCCTTTTCATGATAAAATCTTACCATCTCTTTGGAGGTTGATTGAGTGGTCATTTCAATTCCCGTGGGTTCTACTCGACGACAGCTGTAGTTCATTGACTGTCAGTGAGCCTAGCAATATGTCCAGCCCATCGCATTTTACTGTACCTGCTTTCAACAACAACGTCCTGCACTTCACTCTGCTGTCTGATCGCTTCGTTGGGGGTTCAGTCGCAGATTGAAATGATTATAATAAATTTAGATAAATACTTTTGTATACAGGAGAGTGTGACTGTTCTGGAGGTTGACATATAAGCCAAGCCTCTGATCACTTAGTCATCATTAGCTCCTCTGGAGAAGGCCAATTGATGGAATTGCAGCTAATTAGTTGACTAGTTTGGGGGCTGATGAACCAACTAGCCATCTGCTGAGGTCTATAGTAGACAAGACAGGAAGAAAGTGAGAGGAGAGTATTGGGTTAGCTGAACCTACTATGTTCTGAGATCCCAAGGGAGTGAAGTTTCTGTTCCTCTCTGGCCCTGTACGAAAAGACAGGACACCACTGTAAATACTTGACTGTGCAAGACTGTGCTTGTGTAGGTGGTGGGAATATAAATAAATAACCTGGAGTTGCCACTCATTGGAGAGCCTGAGAAGTTTCTGGTTATCAGAAGACTGGGATGGAGCACACCCCTGCTACAGGGAGTTGCAGGATAGCACATAACCAAAGCACAGACTCAAAGAAAGAAATGTTAAAATGCAAGTAACACGTGTCCTGCAGTTTACTTTTTTTCTAAATTTCTACCTATATTCCCAATAGGGGAGGGATAGCAATTTGGATAATATACCTGATCTGCAATTCTCATTTCCTGCCTGCCCCATCCCCAGGTGCAGATCCTTGATCCCACACTGGCTTTACTTGATTCTAGGGACAAGGAGACATTGCCTCCAAAGTTTCACAGAGAAAGCAGAGGATGCATCTCTATGGGGTGAATCGCATTGATAGGTAATCTTTTTTTTTATTGTGTGACATTTTATTGGAACAAGTGAGAAAGGAATTTGTTAATTTTGAAATTAGTACAAAAATGACTCATACTTTGCTACCACCTTTTTTCCTCCCAATTTTTTTTATATCTGATACCAGCATTTTAAGAAATGAATAATATATAAGTGCAGTGACTGTCAGTTAGCAATAAGATAATTTTTTGGAATATCAGATAGCTCACTTGCTTAGATGGTTACTGTATATATAGTGATATTTAATTATAGCAAAAAGAAATGGCCTTTTTGCTCATCAGAGTGTTCATTGTTTTTGTAATGATAAACTTGTTCTTTTAATTATAGGGATGAATATTAAACAATGAATACTTAAACTCCGTACTATAAAGAAGAGGAAGTTCTTTATATTACAGATTAAGGGTCTGATTCTGAAGTCAATACTCGTATGGAATTCTCTCAAAAACATCAATGGAATTTCTTCTTACAGCAAAGTTATAGAATTGGATTCTGACAGAACAAATAGAATAGATGATTAATAAAAGAAGCTCAGATCTGTTACTATCTTCCTCATGATTTGTGACTGTACAGCTTGCAGATGTTAGTATTTTGTGTTTCTCAGCTGTTGTTGGCTTCCCATAAACTAGGAATAAGGTGTCTTGAATAACAACACAGCTGACAAGTAATTAAGCCAAGCAATCTGTTTAATAAGATCTGCTCTCACTTTAATGTCATCTTGGAAAGAATAACAACACTGTCATCTTAAAATAGAAAATGGGAAAATAGCTCAAATTTAAAGGGCCAAATTCTGCTTTTTAGTTGGCCTCATGCAACCTCACTGAAGTGTAATGAGGACAGAATTTTACACATAGAGAATACTTTTAAATAGTCTTGTAAATTTATATGCTGCTAGCCTCAAGTGTACGATTTAAGATGTGTTGTTTAAGAGGTCATAATTCAGTGTTCTTGTACATATGTGTGTACTGCTTATTGGAATTCTTTTTTCCCATTGAAAAGCTTGTTAGTTACTGGATGAAATTGACCAGTACTACCATAGGTAGGTATATTCTGCCTGCTTTGGGAGTGGAACTGGACCCCAATACACTATTCCGACAAGCATGAGTGAAGGTTCAAATGTCTTGAAGTAACAAAAATCTCGTCTCTTGTGGGGACTTTCTGCCATTACAGCTCTGTATAAGGGTTTGTTGTTTTATGATACAGTAACTCCTTGCTTAACGTTGTAGTTATGTTCCTGAAAAATGTGCTTTAAGCTAAACGATTTTAAGCGAATCCAATTTCCACATAAGAATTAATGTAAATGAGAGGGTTAGGTTCCAGTGAAAAATTTTTCACCAGACAAAAAAACTATATTATATGTATACACATACACAGTATAAGTTTTAAACAAACAGTTTAATACTGTACACAGCAATGATGACGGTGAAGCTTGGTTGAGATGATGAAGTTAGAGGGTGGAAGAGGGTGCGATATTTCTCCGGGAATGCCTTACTGCTAAATAATGAACTAGCACTCGGCTGAGCTCTCAAGGGTTAACACATTGCTGTTTAATGTAGCCTCTTGCTCTACAAGCCAACATGAATGGAGGGAGGGGAGACAGCATGGCAGACAGAGACAGACACACACCCTGTGTGGGTGGGAGAAAGAGAGAGATGTGCATTGCCCCTTTAAGTACACTGTCCCCAATCTTAAGTACATTGCCTTTGAAAAGATGAGGAAGTTGAGACAGCAGCTGCGGCCAGCAAGCTCTCTCTGTCCTGAGCCCTGTCCTGTCCCCACCCTTCTCTATATGGAGGAGTAAGCAGGGGGCAGGAGTGGGGGAGAGAGGGACACCCTGACATTAGCCTCCCTCTTCCGGCCCCTCGCCCCAGCAAGCAGGAGGATCTGGAGAGCAGCTCCAAGGCAGAGGGTAGGAGCAGCACATGTCAGTGGGGGGAGGGACAGCTGAACTGCCAGCAGTTGGTAGCCTGCTGCTGCACAGGGAATTTAGGGGAGCGGGGAGCTGATGTGGGGCTGCCGGTCCCCCATGGTTCCAAGCCCCCACCAGCTAGCTCCAACGGGATGCTCTTCCTGCAAGCAGTGTGTAAGGGGACTGTTGCCCCCTTACTAACGTTCAGTGGGGGTGTTTTGGTTGGCTAGCTCCCAGTACTAAAAGGGAAACCAGGACCCTGAGACTGATAGTCCCCAGGAACAATGGGGAGAGGCCAACGCTCCAGGTCAGCCTGAATTACAAGGCAGCAGGCTAAGCAGGGAGTCAGGAGGCCAGGGAGGTCCCGTCCTCCATGTGAGCTGGATTTGCCTGGGTCAGACAGAGTGGGGCCGAGCTAAGGAGAAAGCAGGGGCCGAAGCTGAGCTGGGGAGCAGAGCTGTGCCAGATCCAGAGGGACCAGAAAAGCAGCCCAGAGAGAGCAGACCCTGTCCTGGGATGCAGAGCTGCAGCAACCAGAGTCAGAGGGGCCAGAAAAGCAGCCCGAGAAGTAGGTCAGTTCTGGGAGCAGAGTCACAGAAGCAGCTTGCAGAGCAGACCTGTCCTGGGAGCAGAGCTGTAGCAACCAGAGGGACCAAAGAAGCAGCCCAGGGAGCTGGAGGCAGAGCAGCAGCAGCAGTGCAGAGACAGAATGGTGGAGCTGGGGCTGGTGAGACTGAGGGGGACCCTGGGCAGCAGGCCCAGCACAGGGAGACGCCTCAGCCGAGAGGCTCTGCAGGCCAGGCTTGGATCGTAACCCCAACAGGACGGGGCAGGGGTGACACTGGGAAGAAGGGTCCCACCACTTAGAACCTGAGAGTGTGTGGCCACCACCAAAGCAAGTGTCCAACCCACAGCATCCCTGCAGCACAGCCAGGACCTGAGAAGAAGGCCTGGGACTTGCAAGGAACAGACTGTGAACTGCCCGGACATTCCAGAGACACTGTTTGTGATGTTCCCTGCCACAGAGCGGGTTGATGTGTTTCCTTTAACCTTTCCCATTTCCCCTTATTCTTTTTAAAATTAATTTTTGATTAAATAACTTGTATTTGCTTTAAATTGTATGTAATGGTCAGTGCGTCAGAGAAGTGCCCAGTGCAGAGAGAGTACCCCGGAGTGGGAACACTCTAGCCCCTGTCCTAGGTGACCACCTTGGGGTTACGAGGACTCTGCCATACAGGAGAGTGGAAGGGGAGTCCTCAAGGGCAGGGAGGCCCCTGGGTAAAGGAAGTGGGAGCAAGGACTCAGATCCTTTCGCTAGCCCACTTCACCGGTGTAGTGCAGAAGCCAGGAAAGTTCCCCACAATAGCGGGACTATTGTCCTGCTTACAAGTGGACAAAGCAGGTGGCTGTCAAACAAGGTTATAAGGGAGCATTGCACAACTTTAAAGGAGCATGTTCTCTAATTGATCTGCAACATAACAAAATAACTGGGACGACTTTAAGTGAGGAGTTATTGTATACTGAAACTTTCTGCATTCTTTACTTGAAAGAGAAACAAGTAAACTGGAGTAGAGGAATGTATAAGGTGTTTTGTCTAACACCTTTGTTGGCTACACAGCTTCTCTTTGTCAAACAATGACTTATCTGCATCTACTAGTTGTGAGTTTTGTTGGTTTTTAAAAGGTATTTAGATCCCCCACTCCTTTTAAATGAGACTTTCTCTCAGAAAATTCCTCCCCATCTCAAGCTATATGAGAGCAAAGGCAACGGGGGAGGATCCAATTAAAGGAAGAGCCAAATGAGGAGAAAGCTATACTAAACAAGCACCCCAAATAATATATTATTCTCTAACATAAAGAGCTACAAGAGGTAGCTCATGCAGTTAGATTGAGCTTTAAAGCACTGTCAGTACCACAGAGAATGGCACTAATAGTTCAACATTGTAATGTATCATAACACTAAGGGCTTGTTCTATATGCAGTTATGACAGAATAACTAATCTATCATAATTCCATATATGGACATAGGTATTCTGGAACAGGTATGTCCCACAAATGGAGTTATTCAGGAATACCTATTCTTCTTTTAATTCACACCCTACCTTAATCCTGAATAACTTTCATGTGTAGACAAATCCTTAGTGTTTACATAGAAATTCCAAAAGCATCATCCCATACCTAATTAATATGCTTAACAGGTGTCTGAAATAAGTATTATCTCACATTTCAATAAGGGTAAACTGAAGCAGCCCAAGGTCACAGCCCAAAGTCACAGTCTTATCTTTTGATAAACAACTATGATTCACAGAGACTAGAAAGAGAAGTCCCAGGAAAAAAAGAGCAAACCCATTTTGTTTAAAAGGACACTGGAATTTTAGAATGAAAAGCCTGGATCACTTAATACTGCTAAAGTAAGGTGCAGGGATTGACAACAGAATGGAGACCTTGTTTCAGAGTGTGTGGGAAGGTTTGGCAGTTGAGGCTCTTGTAAATCTTTGGAAACTGGAGAGGTTGAATTGGGGGTGCTTGTCAAGAGCAATGCTCACTGTTTTTCTCTCTAACCCTATCCCGACCAAAAAAATCCCCAAAACTGTTCCACCCAAGATGAAAATGTATCACTACAGATATAGAAACAATTTGAAAGAGTGAACAGAGAAAGTACACCTTCCTGGAAATTAGTTTTCATTTGTGTTAATGGCAAATTGGTGTAATTTCAATAGGGTCACCATATTTCCCTATACTGAATACGGGACACCTGGTAAAATTACTCATATTCAAGTGAGTTCAATGGCAATCAATCAGAACTATGAAGTACAAACATTTAAATTAACATACCCATGCCCTTTTTCACATGGGAAGGGAAGGGGGTGACCAACCAACCCGACCCTTCCTGCTCATCACACTCTGCCCTCCATGGCTGGCTGGGCTCCCAATACCTGGTGCTGTGTTTTCCTGAGCAACACGTGGTGTGGGGGGGAAGGAATGTGTGGTCACATACCTCCCCCCCAATTTCTGTCAGGGTTCACACCAGAACGTGGCCAACAGCAGCCTTTCAGCGCTGTGCGGGAAGGAAGGGACAGGAGCTGCTTCAAACCACAGGGGAGGAGGATTGGGGGGGAAGGAAGGGATGAACTGGCCTGTATCTTTGCAGAGCTCATCTCTTCCTGTCCGCACAGTGTCGAAAGGCAGCTAACACCTCCAGGCTGCTGCTGGCCACGGACATAACCCAGCCGCCTTCTGTCCCCCTGGCTACAGCACAGACAGGAAGGGGTTAAGCCCTAAGTACACATTGTGCACCAGGGCCCAGGGAACCTGATTGCAAGGGCTTCAGCAACTATGGAACCTGGCCAGAGAGGTGGCTTAGCGGGGGAGGGTGTTGCAGCTTCGCCCCACCACCAGCCTTGCACACCCACCACCGTCCGCAGCCCCTGGGCCCCTCCCCTCACACAATGCTGGGCGGGTGGCTGGATTGCAAGCAGGGATCCTGCCACCAGCAGGACCCACCCCACCGGCACTGATGGGGGGACAGGCAGGAAGTATGGGACAATTTGCCCGTTTTTAAGAAAAAGTTGGGACACCTTCAGGAGGGCTTAAATACGAGGCTGTCCCTATAAAACTGGGACATTCTCGTCACCCTACATTTCAGTGAATGTTTTACAAAGATAGAGGAAGGGATAGCACCACTATAAAGTTTCTCTTGGATATTAGATGACTTTCTCTATTTACCTTTATGATCTCATTATTCCTTATCCTGAAAATTGCAAGTCTTTGAAACAAAACAGACAACAGCTAACAGTTAAGCTAATTGATGGCAACAAATGAGAGTATGCAGGACTGTAGTCTATAAAGTAACAACAGATTAGCTAGGCTTCAAATTCGCTAGTATGTTTTTCTAAGGCTGTTATTAGGTTATTGTTATTGCTTCTCAGTGATGTACAGATGCTTTTGTCTTTTAGAGTGGGAGAGAATAATGACAGCAATCAAACATCATTTACTGCTCATTTTTTTCATGTTGCTGCTTGTCTATTTTCTTGTTGATGCTTTCTTTTAACAAAAATTGTAACCCAGTCTTTATTTTTCTAATTGTCTTCAAGTATAAAACAGAGTAAAGAAAACTCATTTTTATGTTTACAATTAATTCTCTTTGTTTCCAGGCATGCTACACATTATGATTAATCCTGGGTTTTGTTTTTGGATATGTCACTGATTCATTGTGTAAGTCAGGGCCATTCACTTAACCTGACTTTATTCACCTAATACCTTATAGGGATGTTGTGTAGCCTAATTAATTACTATTTGTAAAACCCTGTAAAATTATGAAAAAGACGGAAATGTGGAAATTGTGTTTTGGATTACATGAATATTAGACTACTTCAAGAAAAAGACTAATCCTTTTGTTTTTACAACTGATATGTTAATTCTATTCACCCACTAAACTGAGAGCATGTCTAAAATACCATAAGCATATGTTATACAAGGTCTATTTTCTGTATATTTTACTGGCCTTAAATGTGAATGGAAAAGGGTTTTTCCATTCATAGTATTCAGCAGATAGCTTTGTGAGTTTGTAATTTGTTGAACTGGTTTCAAGAAACTGTTCTCCTCACTTACCTTTTATATATTTTTGTCAGATTGTAAATTTGTGTGTGCCTAATGATTGCAAGAGTTTGTTATATATTGTGATGTGAAGCCTTGGGGTCTTTACTTGATCTTCACTCATTCCAGATTCTAACTGATGTTTCAAAGGGATATTTTCCTGAGGAATAAGTGAGCTAATACCTGGGGGATGATCTGCAAGTGGTATAAATTGTCATAGCTCCTTTGACTTCAGTGGAGCTATGACAGTGTGCACCAGCTGAGGCTCTGTTCACTGGCCTCACAACATTTAATACATTTCATAAATGTCTAAATCTCTTTTTAACAGTGATGTTTCTTCTCCCTTCTTCCCAGAAAACATTGTGTGGTTTTAAATCAAATAAAAGATACTCATAGTAGCAAGAAGAGGTGAAGGTTAATGCTATTTGCTGCTAGCAGTTTTCATTTCACCCTTGTGATTTGTTGTGTTCAGCCACAACAGGGATCAGTTAAACATATCTTGGGAGAAAAGCGTACCTGGTGAGATTTGTGATTACGTCAAGGAAGCACTTGATGGATAGAATTCCACTGAATCAAGATAATCCTGGCCTCTTTTACCTATGGATCATTACCTTTAATTTCTTTGAGATTGCCTGTTTATATTCTGAGGGGATCCCTCCAGGGTGCAGCCTAGGACTGTGGGACTGCTTTGCCCCCTTAACTCTCTAGTCTGAATATCTCTCACAATGCCTTGCTAGTGACCAGCAGCAGATCCCTCCAGGTGCTGTTATCACTCAGCACAACTTCATGTGGAGCCCCACAGCCAGCTAGATTGCATGATTGCTCCTAGAGCCATTCATGAATCACATGGAGAAAGGCATCCGAGCCAAATCCTCCCAGCACTGTACCTCAGGAATATACCATCTTGCACTGCTCAAGATGGGCAGTGCAAATTTATTAATTGGTTCACCACTTCAGCAATGGAAAGTGGACATACACCAGTCTTTGTCAAAACTGAGCAGATTTGCCCGACACTTCATACAAACTCACTGGTAAAGATAAACAGTTAAACAATTTTTTGACTATAAAAGGTATATTTAAGTGATAGGCAAAAAGTCAGAGTTAGTTACCAGAAGAAATAAAATATAAGCACTCAGTCTAAACTCTCAACCCTATTAGACAGGGCAGCAACTAGATTAAGCAGTTTTTCTCACCTCCCTGGATATTGCAGTCCTTAATGTAGAGATTTGTCCCTTAAATCTGGGCCAGTCTCCCCTGTTGGAGTCTTGTCTTCTTCTCAGTGTCTTAGTTGCTTGCAGCATAGGTGAGGGCAGGAGAAAATGTCCAATATGTGTCCACTCTGTCTGTTTTATACCCTCAGTCCATTTGCTTGGAAAACACAAGGCCAGGCATGTCTGGGTGGGCCTTGCTGAGTCTCTAGGCAAGGCTAAGCAGTTCCCCTGGTGTGGCCTCATGCAGGTGAGTCATTGCATCATAGCTCCCTTTCTGGACAATGGTTGTTGATGGGTTGATTGATACGCCAACCGGGTGTTGGCTACTTTCCTTGCCCTTGCCTCTTGGGAGCTAATGTTTGGCTTATTCCCCTATTTACAGTATGCTTTAGTGACAACCATGCAACACAATTCTCATACTTTCATATGCATTAATGATATACACATATGGATAGAGAAATGACTTTCAGCAGACTATAACCTTTCCCCTGATTCCCTACAAGGCCTGCTTTATATGTAAGATCACGATTATATAAAAATGAGGAATAGGGTTTCAGGATGGTCCCCCAAGGTATAGAGTGTCACTCAGATCAT
Source organism: Dermochelys coriacea (assembly GCF_009764565.3). NCBI lineage: Eukaryota > Metazoa > Chordata > Testudines > Dermochelyidae > Dermochelys > Dermochelys coriacea. The sequence continues at coordinate 37,830,512 of NC_050070.1, read as the reverse complement.
TTCAGCTGTTCAGAAACCATTAGCAGCCTGAGACATAAGATTTGTTAAATGTGCTCATAGGGATTTGGGACCCCTGGAAAAACATGGCCCTGGAGATGGAGGAACTCTCACTCCCTGCCATGGGCAAAGAGCTTTTCCGGTCTCGGGTCCCCAGGGCCTCGGGAGGGAAGAGGCAGAGTGGAGGCGGAATGGGGTGGGGCCATGGGTGGGGCTGCAAGCAGAAGAGATGAAATAAGGGAGGGGCTCTGGACTCCAAGCTCCAGCCAGGGCGAAGAGATCTGCCACTGTCCCAGCCAAGACTGAGAGCTTGTCCCTGATTGGGGCTGAGCTTTCAGCCCCAAGCCCACCCCTCTGGCTCTGATTGGCTCTCAGCCGTTCCGCCACCTTGGCCGGGACCACGGGAGTGGAAGGGGGATGAGTGCAGCACCCAGGGATGTGGTTTTCTTCAGATGAAGCAGGGCAGAGGGCTAGCCTCCCCAAGAAGCTTCATCTGCCACCCATGATAATACTTCAAGGAAAATGAAAAACTAACATTACAATTTCAATAATATTTTATTTAATTCTGGACTGCATTTTACATGGCAGACATTTGTGAAAATGTGCTCTGTTTTTTTTTAACTGAAATTGTCTTAAATTCCTCAGCCTACTGCTGCCTACCATCACTCCCATCTTCATTTATACCCACTCGTAGCATGGAGGGCCTGATCCTGCAAGGGAATGAGTCCAGGTAGGTGGCCAGACACCTTCCACTCCCATTAATTTCAATAGGAGTTGAAGCTGCTGAGCATATACTGGGGTTAGTTAGCATGTTGCAGGATTGAGCTATTAGGTGAAATCTATTCTTTATAACTGAGTCATTATCTAGTCCCCAACTGATGTCTTCAATTCTGAACCTACCAGGCTCATTTGGTCAGCTGCATGCCAATTAGTTAATTTCTTAACTCTGTAGACCATATATGCCTAGCCATTTATGCATTATGCTCATTATTTTGTTTGACAAAGGCCAATGATCTGAATCTCAGTAAAAAAAGAACGACTATATATAATTACACAACATTGTGCCATGTCTGGGGAAAAATACCTTCCCATTACAAACTTGTGATCAGTTTGTGCCACCCAATGTTCAGAAAATAACTCCAGGCTGTTGTATCATGCTCTATATCTTCAGTCATTCACAATAATCTTAAACAGCCCTGTGAGGTAGATATTGTCTCCAGTTTACCAATATGGGAACTGACATGGGAAAGTTGAGTAATTTGCCCCAAATCTAAAGAGAGTTTGTAGCAGTGCAGGAATTAGAATTTTGGAGTTCTTGCTCCTCACAACATAGTTAGTTACAAAGATTCAAAAAGAGATTGTCGTCTATTCTTCTTTAAAGGATCTTGCAGAAGCGAGTCGCACAAGTTAATTATTCAAATATATATAACATTCATTTTTAAAAGTTGGAAGGGTTCAGAAAAAAGAGAAAATGATTATTTGAAGTCTGGAAATCATGTGTTGTAATGACACTTAAGAGTAGCTGTCTGTTTAGTTTATCCATGAGAAGATTAAGAGGTGAATTGGTCATGATCTACAAGAACCTACATATAGATGAGATTTCTGATGGGAAACACTCTTTGGTAGAGCAGGAAAAGGCATAATGAAATCCAGTTGCTGGAAGCTGAAGGGGGAAAAATGCACACTAGAATGTGATAAATGTGATGGTAATTAACTATTGGCATACCTTACCGAGGGACATGATGGATTCTCCATGATTTGAAATCTTTTCAATGAAGTCTGAATATGTTTCTAAAATAAATGCTATAGCTCAAACAGAAGTTATGGACATGACACTTGGTGAATTTTTTGGACTGTGTATGCATGAAGTCAGAATAGATAATTATAATGGCTACTTTTGGCCTTGAAGAGTGTAATTCCACTATCTCTTCATTTTTAGCAGCCCAATGTAAATTCATTACAGCTCAATTTTCACACAATATCTAACACAAACCACGCCTTTTTCACCTTTCTTTGAAGCACTTCTGTCCTTACAGTGGAAAGAATTACTACTGCAAATGGCATGGTTGACAGTCATTCATCTCTTTCCAAAATTTAAGTAAAACAGTAATACTGACCCCACCAGTGAATTACATGATTTTTTTCTGAAATTTGGTGATAAACATTGTAAAAGTTGATTTTGTTGGTAAGATCCAGAATTCAGAAAGAAAGCTTTCTATTTAGTTTCTTCACATTAAGGCCCAGATCCGGAAATCACTTAACATCCAAAGTGGCCAGAAGATACTTCAGGACTTTGGGATGGGGGTGGAGTGGGATGGGATGGAGGAGGAATTATTCCTATGTAGACGTTCTCTAATTGCTCATAGACCAAACTGCAGTAGCCCAATGACCATCTCCCTCTCTGTGGGGAAGATTGTGGATGATACCAGACCGGGAGGGTAGTGGTTGCAAGTGGTTTGGAGGATAGTATTGTGACGTTGCACCCCATAATGCTTTATAGAAATATGCTTTAAAGTGTAAATATGACATAACTGGAAAATGTTTTATGCTAGATATGCCATGTAACATATCTTTGCAAAGGTTATGATCTACTGAATATATTCATCCTATTTGTATACATGTATCATTTTTATATCTGAAGTTATGAGTGTTGGCTTTATGCTTGTATTTAAAGTGTTTGCTGTAGGAAGCACATAAGACAGATTTGGTCAATATAGTGTGAAGGGGTTATTCAAGTAATTGGGAGTACTTAACTAACTATGGAATTTGGGAGACGCCAATCCACATCTGAGCTTTCCTGGGAAAGTTCAAACTAACATGTAAACAGTGGTGTCTGCCTGCAAAAAAGCTGAATCATTCATAGACATGTGACTTGCCCAGGTGGCTAGAGACCCCTTCTTGTGGCTGTGATGTTGCACAAGAGAGAGTATATAAAATGCCCTAGAAAACCCCCTCCATTTTGTCTTCAGCTGGCTCAAAAGATGTCAGAGTTGTTTCTGAGGCTGTGGATGGCATTGTGTTCTGCATGGCTGAGGTTATGGGGCAAGCGATGCTGCTTTTCCACAATTTCAGCTCGTGCACATCGGCGGAAGCACTCTATGTAGAAGTTTGGCTGCTGTTTCGACCTTCAGGAGGAGTCTACTTAGAATCCTTCTTTTTGTAGCGTTGGTAGGAAGGTCTCTGTGGGTTAATATGTTGGTCAGAGGTGTGTTGGAAATATTCCTTGAGTCGGAGACATCGAAAAGAGGATTCTAGGTCACCACAGAACTGTATCATGTTTGTGGGGGTGGAGGGGCAAAAGGCGAGGCCCCAAGATAGGACAGATTCTTCTGCTGAGCTAAGAGTATAGTTGGATAGATTAACAATATTGCTGGATGGGTTACAGGAACCACTGTTGTGGCCCCTTGTGGCATGTAGTAGTTTAGATAGCTTAGTGTCCTTTTTCTTTTGTAGAGAAGCAAAGTGTGTGTTACAGAACACAATGCCATCCACAGCCTCAGAAACAACTCTGACATCATAATCAAAAAGGCTGACAAAGGAGGTGCTATCGTCATCATGAATAGGTCAGAGTATGAACAAGAGGCTACTAGGCAGCTCTCCAACACCACTTTCTACAAGCCATTACCCTCTGATCCCACTGAGAGTTACCAAAAGAAACTACAGCATTTGCTCAAGAAACTCCCTGAAAAAGCACAAGAACAAATCCACACAGACACACCCCTAGAACCCTGACCTGGGGTATTCTATCTGCTACCCAAGATCCATAAACCTGGAAATCCTGGACGCCCCATCATCTCAGGCATTGGCACGCTGACAGCAGGATTGTCTGGCTATGTAGACTCCCTCCTCAGGCCCTACGTTACCAGCACCCCCAGCTATCTTCGAGACACCACTGACTTCCTGAGGAAACTACAGTCCATTGGTGATCTTCCTAAAAACACCATCGTAGCCACTATGGATGTAGAAGCCCTCTACACCAACATTCCACACAAAGAGGGACTACAAGCCGTCAGGAACAGTATCCCTGATAATGTCACGGCTAACCTGGTGGCTGAACTTTGTGACTTTGTCCTCACCCATAACTATTTCACATCTGGGGACAATGTATACCTTCAAATCAGCGGCACTGCGATGGGTACCCGCATGGCCCCACAGTATGCCAACATTTTTATGGCTGACTTAGAACAACGCTTCCTCAGCTCTCGTCTCCTAATGCCCCTACTCTACTTGCGCTACATTGATGACATCTTCATCATCTGGACCCATGGAAAAGAAGCCCTTGAGGAATTCCACCATGATTTCAACAATTTCCATCCCACCGTCAACCTCATCCTGGACCAGTCCACACAAGAGATCCACTTCCTGGACACTACGGTGCTAAGAAGCAATGGTCACATAAACACCACCCTATATCGGAAACCTACTGACCGCTATTCTTACCTACATGCCTCTAGCTTTCATCCAGATCATACCACATGATCCATTGTCGAAAGCTAAGCTCTACGATATAACCACATTTGCTCCAACCCCTCAGTCAGAGACAAACACCTACAAGATCTCTATCATGCATTCCTACAACTACAATACCCACCTGCTGAAGTGAAAAAACAGATTGACAGAGCCAGAAGAGTACCCAGAAGTCACCTACTACAGGACAGACCCAACAAAGAAAATAACAGAATGCCACTAGCCATCACCTTCAGCCCCCAACTAAAACCTCTCCAACGCATCATCAAGGATCTACAACCTATCCTGAAGGACGACCCATCACTTTCACAGATCTTGGGAGACAGGCCAGTCCTTGCTTACAGACAGCCCCCCAACCTGAAGCAGATACTCACCAGCAACCACACACCACACAACAGAACCACTAACCCAGGAACCTATCCTTGCAACAAAGCCCGTTGCCAACTCTGTCCACATATCTATTCAGGGGACACCATCATAGGGCCTAATCACATCAGCCACACTATCAGAGGCTCGTTCACCTGCGCATCTACCAATGTGATATATGCCATTATGTGCCAGCAATGCCCCTCTGCCATGTACATTGGTCAAACTAGACAGTCTCTACGTAAAAGAATGAATGGACACAAATCAGACGTCAAGAATTATAACATTCAAAAACCAGTTGGAGAACACTTCAATCTCTCTAGTCACTTGATTACAGACCTAAGAGTGGCTATCCTTCAACAAAAAAGCTTCAAAAACAGACTCCAAGGAGAGACTGCTGAATTGGAATTAATTTGCAAACTGGATACAATTAACTTAGGCTTGAATAGAGACTGGGAATGGATGAGTCATTACACAAAGTAAACCTATTTCCCCATGTTATTTCTCCCCCCCCACCCCACCCCACCCCCACTGTTCCTCAGATATTCTTGTTAACTGCTGGAAATAGCCTACCTTGCTTGTCACCATGAAAGGTTTTCCTCCTTCTTCCCCCCCCCCCCCGCTGCTGGTGATGGCTTATCTTAAGTGAGAACTCTCCTTACAGTGTGTATGATGAACCCATTGTTTCATGTTCTCTGTGTGTGTATATCAATCTCCCCTCTGTTTTTTCCACCACATGCATCCGATGAAGGGAGCTGTAGCTCACGAAAGCTTATGCTCTAATAAATTTGTTAGTCTCTAAGGTGCCACAAGTACTCCTTTTCTTTTTGCGAATACAGACTAACACGGCCGCTACTCTGAAACCTGAAAAAATTGGATTTGTTTAGTCTGAAGAAGAGAAGACTGAGGGGAGACATTACAGTTTTCAAGTAGATAAAAGATTGTTACAAGGAGGAGGGAGCAAAATTGTTCTCCTGAATCTCTGAGGATAGGACAAGAAGCAATGGGCTTAAATTGCAGCAAGGATAGTTTAGGGTGGACATTAGGAAAAACGTCTTAACTGTCAGGGTGGTTAAGAACTAGAATAAATTGCTAGGGAAGTTGTGGAATCTCCATCATTGGAAATTTTAACAGCAGATTAGACAAACAGCTGTCAGGGATGTCTAGCTCAGTGGTAGGCACCTGTGGCCTGCAGGCCACACGCGGCCCTTAGATTGCCCACCACTGGTCTACATAATACTTAGTCCAGCCATGAGTGCAGGGGACTGACTACATGATCTCTCAAGGTCCCTTCCAATCCTATGATTCTGTGATTATCCAGAAGTCACATATTTACTACCCCCTACCCAGGCTGCCCTTATCTTAGCTTCCACCTCTCTTGCACACTTGATCACAAGAAGTATTCTCAGTACAGACCCAGTGCACAGGGAGTATAGAAAGCCCCTCCCAGGGTCCCCATATCCTGATCCTCTGTGGAAGCCATTGTTTCTACATGATCGGAACCTGTCATGGAAGGATTTGATTCTACTAGATTAAAGAAACAGACTTCAAAGGGTTGTCATTCCTTTTCTGTCCATTAAGGAATTCATATATTTGGTACACAGCGATCAGACATAGATTGGGGTTATTTTAGATTAGACTAATAAAAATCTAAGAATAAAAGATTTCTTTGCAGGCTTTCATGTTTTAGATTTATTAATTCAATTGCATCATTTTGCTTGATTTATATGTTCAGCTAGAACCATGAATAATAATGTAAAACTAAATATTTTTCCTTGAAAGTATCAGAGTATTATACTTGGCCATGTACAAAATCTGCTGTCAATTTCTCATCAATGGCATGTTTCCAGACTCAGATTGTTGTTTACATTAATGTTATGTACAAGAATTTAAAACAAACATTTACAGTTTCACCTTATCTGGTCAGCACATTACTTCTTAATACCCTACTGTTACTTCTAAATAAAGACATTTGTGATCAAGTCTCACTCAAGTGCCAGAACACAAAAACTCCACTGCATTAATTGGTCATGCTTTTCGTGGTCTCAGACAAGCACAGAATTGAATAGGTATAAAGAAATTCAAGTCTGAAAAGACTAGTTGGATAATGTAGTCTCATCCCCTGTGTTTTTAAAGGTACTGTACTCAGTACATCATTTTCATGAATGTTTTATCTGCTTGACTGTTTCTTGACTATTCTTGAATATCATAATTGATTTTTTGCCTTGAATATCTCCACAGTAATCAATTGTACCTCTCAATTGTACTTTCTCTTAAAAATGTTTCCCTGTTGTCTGACATAATTCTTATTTCTTAGTTAAAAATCCATAACTTTTTACATGGTGGTACAAGTCTGAACTTTGTTTTGTGTTGATCTGCTGTTAGTCTTTATGATAAATATTTCAGTATTGTCAGCCCCAGACATTTAAAATGTGAGTCAGGCCCCAAAATCTGAGATCCATTTAAAAATAATAAAAAAATGTGGGTTCTTTTTATTTTCCTTCTGGTGTTTGAAGGTTTAGGTTGCATTCGGGTCATGTTTTTAAGCTTTGGTCAAAAGCCATGAGGGATAGAAACTTACTTTTGTTTAAAAAGGTGGAATTCTTCTCTAGTTCAGGTATTGTGAGACCTGCAATAAAATCATGACAGGTGGCAACAGGGGTATTTTATAGTCTGGTGGTGTTGCCTTTTACTCTGTGCATAAGGATGCTGGGCACAAGCTGTCACTGAAATTCTCTTCACATCGTATATGAGGGGGGAAAGGGTTTCAGAATTACTTTTCTGATAGGGTCTAAACACATTTGTTAAAACCTGAACGAAGTCTTAGTTCTTTTCCACTAAATATTCTATGAGAATTAAAGCAAGCTTAGGTGGTGGTGTCTTAGTGACACTATAGTATTTCCAGTGGTTATGAAGATGACACTTTGAAATGTCAGCATTTGTGGCAAAATTGGATGTATTCTGCTTCATTATTTCCTAGGTTGAAATCCTGGCTCCACTGAAGGCAAAATTCTTATTGACTTCAATGGGGCCAGGATATTACCACTAGCATTTTGTGGAATGTATCTAAAGTTGCACCAGAGATTAAAACAAAATAAAAACAATAACAACAATAAAAAAACCCATATGTGCCAAAACTTAGTTTTGTATGTAAGTAAAGGAGGACGCTTATTTAAGATTATTTTCCCCATTATTTTTATTTATTTTGGCTCATTAAAGCCAACTGGAGTTTATCTGAATACAAAATGAGTAAGGACCTTTGGTAAAAGAATCAGATGTGTCCCTTTGGTATGAGAAACAGAAGAAGAGGAAGGCTAGAGTGAGTCTTCTAACAGGCAGCAAATTAAGAAAAGCACAGCAAAGGAGGAAGACTGGAGGTTACTCCCTCTTGCTCCTCTTAGCAGGAAACTCACAAAAGAGTTTTCACATAGTTTTTCAAAGGCACAGATCGGCAGTAGAAGTACATGAAAATTGACAAGTGTGATCCTATAGCTGGAAGCAGCAGCAACCAAGTTGTAGCAGGAAAAAACATTTTCAGCAAGTCTAAGACTCTCTTAGCTGTTTCTTCTTTTCATAGCCAAATACAATAGAAGAACCTTGTTTCTTGACTTTAGCAAAGCTTTTGACACGGTCTCCCACAGCATTCTTGTCAGCAAGTTAAGGAAGTATGGGCTGGATGAATGCACTATAAGGTGGGTAGAAAGCTGGCTAGATTGTCGGGCTCAACGGGTAGTGATCAATGGCTCCATGTCTAGTTGGCAGCCGGTGTCAAGTGGAGTGCCCCAGGGGTCGGTCCTGGGGCCCGTTTTGTTCAATATCTTCATAAATGATCTGGAGGATGGTGTGGATTGCACTCTCAGCAAATTTGCGGATGATACTAAACTGGGAGGAGTGGTAGATACGCTGGAGGGGAGGGATAGGATACAGAAGGACCTAGACAAATTGGAGGATTGGGCCAAAAGAAATCTAATGAGGTTCAATAAGGATAAGTGCAGGGTCCTGCACTTAGGATGGAAGAATCCAATGCACCGCTACAGACTAGGGACCGAATGGCTCGGCAGCAGTTCTGCGGAAAAGGACCTAGGGGTGACAGTGGACGAGAAGCTGGATATGAGTCAGCAGTGTGCCCTTGTTGCCAAGAAGGCCAATGGCATTTTGGGATGTATAAGTAGGGGCATAGCGAGCAGATCGAGGGACGTGATCGTTCCCCTCTATTCGACACTGGTGAGGCCTCATCTGGAGTACTGTGTCCAGTTTTGGGCCCCACACTACAGGAAGGATGTGGATAAATTGGAAAGAGTACAACGAAGGGCAACAAAAATGATTAGGGGTCTAGAGCACATGACTTATGAGGAGAGGCTGAGGGAGCTGGGATTGTTTAGTCTGCAGAAGAGAAGAATGAGGGGGGATTTGATAGCTGCTTTCAACTACCTGAAAGGGGGTTTCAAAGAGGATGGCTCTAGACTGTTCTCAATGGTAGCAGATGACAGAACGAGGAGTAATGGTCTCAAGTTGCAATGGGGGAGGTTTAGATTGGATATTAGGAAAAACTTTTTCACTAAGAGGGTGGTGAAACACTGGAATGCGTTACCTAGGGAGGTGGTAGAATCTCCTTCCTTAGAGGTTTTTAAGGTCAGGCTTGACAAAGCCCTGGCTGGGATGATTTAACTGGGACTTGGTCCTGCTTTGAGCAGGGGGTTGGACTAGATGACCTTCTGGGGTCCCTTCCAACCCTGATATTCTATGATTCTATGATTCTATGAACCTTCTGGTTTATTAGTACAAACATTCCTCTCACTCAATTTGCTACTATCTGACAGTCTAACCATACTATGTGGTGGGGAATGTTTTTTTTTCTACAGCAAAAAAATAATCACTGATCAGAGTACAAGCCATCAGTAATATCTGTCTCCTTCAGAGTTTTGTGGGGTTATATAATCAATGATCAGCCGAAGCAGTGATCCTAAGTTGGCTAGTGCATCTGTGCCACTGGCACCAGTCAGTCAGGGAGAAGTGCAAAGCGGTGCCACAGGCACACATTGTCAAAGGATTCCTTTTGGTCATTAACAATGGTAGAAACAAGATTATATCTTGGACAGGGTTCAATTTGCTCATTAGATTGCTTTTATGGGTTCAACTAGCATTGTTCTATCTGTGTTTTCCATTGTTTCAGACAGCACTATGAATAAATATGACACTTTTCATTTTCATCACATTTTTAATCTGTTATGTGTAGTCCCACTTTGTATTGCTCACGTGTTTTTTACATAACAATTCTGGTCAGAGTTAATATGGTTCTCCTAGGAATTAGTAGACTATGGAGCTCACTCATCGAAAGATAAGCATGTATGTTATTGTATAACTTTTTATCTACTCTTTCTGTTAATGTGTTTTTAAAAAAAAATTACTTATTTCCCTTGTATTTCTTGTTTTCCCTCCTCCTTTTCATTATTTTATCCATTTCTCTCTTTACTCTCTTTTCCCTTCATCTCTTCCCTTCCATCCTCTTTTTCCTTTGTTGTGTTCTATTCCTCTTCCTCCAGTTGTCAATTTCTTATTACTCCTTTCCTCTTGTCCCTGTTCCTACTTCCTTTGTACTTCCTACTTCCTCTTCTCTCACATAACCTTTCCTGCCAAAAATTATCATATGCTCTCCTTCTCCACCTACAAAATCAGACTCTGTCTTCCACCCCCAAAATCTCTTAAACACAATGCACCACTCCCCCAAATCCATCAAATACATAGACACATGAAACTGCTCAGAATCTACTAACACACACAGACTTCCCCAACAAACCCTTTCAGAAACATATATACATGATTATCAACCCCAGTATATACACAGAATTTCTAGTACTCAAGCTGACCCTCTCCTACAGAGTGCATGTATATATATGGATGCACTATGTTTCTGCTTTCTGACCCCAATACATAAGACTTCACTTGAACTGTCTGTTTCTGCCCCTATCTCCCCCTCCCCCACCAACATATTCATTCAGACTCCTCTCAACTGTTACATTCTTCTTCCACTGCTGTCTCCTTACACAGGTTCATTCTCCCCACTCTGCCCCATACAAGGTTATTCCATTTGTAATAAAATCTTTGAAATCTTTAAATATCTGTGTAAAAATCAAAGGCTAAATAAAAACAAGAAACACTTTAAACTACAAGGTCAGCACAAAGCTGTATGCCCTTGGAAGCTGTAACATAGATGAGAAATCTATTAGAAAACGATTATAGAAAAGTCAGGTTTCTAGTAATTTCTAAGAAAGCTAGCAAAGCAAAGACACAATGGATAAGAGATTACAGTATGTCAATACAAAAGTACTCAGCACTATTCAGCAGAAAGACAGCTCATCTATACATATGACAGACTTCATTGATCAAGAGAAGAGCATATTTGCTATAAAAGGGAATTAATTTCCAAAACACACATTCCTTGAAGAAGTTCACAATCAAGATTATTATTATTAACTCATTCTGTTGGTGTTGGATAAGCAAAAAAAAAGGGCATAAAATGAGTTTTCACTGTTTTCCTTACAGTTATGACAGATTATTCACAAACAAAAATAAATTGAAACATTATTTTAGTCCACTCTTTTCCTGAAGTGATCTCTCTCTTCTCTAGGTGAAAATGTAGGTAGGAACAAAATGTTTCTTTTGTCCATTTCTTTCCAAGTAGTCGCAAAAAGAAAAGGAGTACTTGTGGCAGCTTAGAGACTAACAAATTTATTAGAGCATAAGCTTTCGTGAGCTAACGCTCACTTCATCCCGAAAGCTTATGCTCTAATAAATTTGTTAGTCTCTAAGGTGCCACAAGTACTCCTTTTCTTTTTGCGAATACAGACTAACACGGCTGCTACTCTGAAACCTGTCATTTTCCAAGTAGTGACTCAATTACAGTTAGCACCAATAAAACATTTACAGTTTTCCCTTTGGTTTAACTAATATTACTTTGGGCTTCCTGCTGCTTTTCTTTCCACTCTTCCCCACTTCCTCTTGTGCACACACACTCTTATCTCAGAACAATACCCAGCAAAGCCTTCTGCCCTTGTTCAAATACCAGGAAAGAGTTGCATATGCCTTTGTTTCAGGTGGGTGTGTGGCTTAACTGTCTCTTACAGCTATTTTAAATGAAGAGTGGTGGTCACATTTACCAGTTTCAATGACATTTTTCCCAGCCCAGGGATACCAGCTGAAGAAGCAGTTTTTAGAAAGTTACATTGTAAAAAGTAACTCTGCTGATGTTAAAAAAAAAAACACCTCTGTTTTTGTAGAGCGGAACAGAGAAAATATCACCACTGGGTTGAATTAAAAATGCATAACACAACTAAGTTAAGGTTAATTTTAACATAAAAAGTGAAGATAAAAGGCAGGTTTTTCCAAAATAATTGGTGTAGTTCATAAAGTATTTGTGGAGTGTTGTGTGTACTTGATTCAAAAAGGATTTTATGTGGTGAAACTAAATCAATGACAGGAGTTCCTGTTGAATGTTTGTGCAATGATCAATATGTTTTAATTAATGTTTGCTTTGAAGTTTAAAGTTAGTGCTAATTGATAAAATTCATTCATAAATAGGGACAACTCCAGTGAAGTAAATGGAATTGAGCCTTCCTATACCAGTGCTGAATTTGGCCTAATATATGTAATGGATTAGAGGTTATGATGGTGACACAGAAGATGACGTATGAAAGATAACATTCCAAGATTCACAGATTTCAAGGCTAGAGGGGACTAGCGTGGTTATCTAGTCTGATTTTCTGTATAACACAGACCATAATCCCCAGAATAATTCCTTTTGAACTAGAGCATACCTTTAAAATTTTTTCCAATCTCAAATTGAAAAACACCAGTGATGGAGAATCCGCTATGAACTTGGGCAAATTGTTCCAGTGGTTCATTATCCTCCGTTGGAAATTTATACCTTATTTTGTCTGAATTTGTCCAGCTCTATCTTCCAGCCACTGGATCTTGTTATACCTTTCTCTGCTAAATTGAAAAGTCCATTATCAAATATGTATTCCCTATGTAGGTACTTATAGATTATAATCAAGTCACTCGTTAACCTCCTCTTTGTTACGTTAATAGGGTGAGCTACTTCAGTCTATTGTTATAAGACATGTTTTCTAATCTTTCAATCATTCAGTCCCTAATCATTTAATCTTCTCTGTACCCTCTACAAATTATCAACATCCTTCTTGAATTGTAGACGGGAGAGCTGGACACAGTCTTTCACCAAATGTGAGGATAGAATTTGGCGATAGATTGGTAGATGCCTGGAGAGAGGTAATACAATACAAAAAACAAGTGACTCAGTTGTCTGGAAAACAGATGTTAATTTTTCTCCTCTTATCAATTTTTTCATTAAGGAGCTCATTAAAATTCTCTCTCCATCTCTCTATAGTTATATACTTTTTAGTGAAAAGATTTAAATTTTTGTCCTTTATTAGAGTCTATTGAAGTTGATATCGTTTCCTCCAGATCTTGATACTCTTGATACTCACTTAATTAGTACATCTGTTTTGTTCCATCCTCTCCACAAGTCAGGACCTGTTGTAATAGAAGCTATACAAACACAGAGATATGACCCCTATATTGAAAAGTTTACAAAATAAGACAACTGGTGGCAGCAGAGGGCTCAAATGAAATATATACATTCATATTTGTAAATTAAACATTTTGCATTTTAAAAAAATTAAACAGAAAAAAGTGTTACATGGAGGGTTTTTTAAGAACTGCATACAGAAGTAGGTGCAGACATTGGTAAGTGATGCAGATTGTTTCAAGAATCTTTGTTGTTTTATGAATTGAGAATTTGTCTTGAAAGGGAATGTGACCAGTTTATATGTAGAGCCCTTCCTTTCTTTGAGTCTCGAATCTCTCCCTGCCTGTCTGACATCTGTACATCTGAATGTATGGCTCCCAATTCAAACTTAATTTCTCATCTTTCCTAACCTCATCTTTTCTCAGGCACCACTGCCAGCTCCTCCCCCCTCCACTCCACCCTCTTTATTTTGGTTCCCCAGCATTGTAATGTTGATAGAAAGCTTTGATTTTTCTCTTTCTCCCCACTTACTACCAGCATATCGCTTTTTCTTCTTTAACATCTCTAAATTCTCCTCTTTCTTCATGGTCTTTATTGCTATCTTTCTCATCTGTGCCCTTGGTACGTTGTCTAATGTAACCTTCTCCTAACTGCCCACAATTAACTCTCAAACATCCCCTTTCATATTGGTCTGAAATACTGCTGCTAAAGCCATATTTTTTCCACCATTTCAGCCAGCCTCACTCATCCCATTCGTCCCCTCTGTTACATATATAAAGAAAATTAAAAAGCAACTGATCCTAGTGTTGCAGTTGAGCTTCATTGTCAAAACTAGGTGCAGAAGGGGAGGTCAAGAGATGATAAACTTGGAAAAGCCATTAATCCTTGGATAAACATGGGTTTGAAGTACCTCCTCATTTTCCAGGCTGCCGTCAAATAAATGGCTAGAAGGACTTTCAGTTCTAACATAGAGGTTTATCTGAGCAAATGCCCTGTAAAAACAATAACTATAGATGAAAGTAAATGTTTTTTTTTCTGGATTCTTACTTCAATGCAGAAAACTGTTTTTAAAATCTCATAATATCCTGTGATTAGTCTGTATCTAAACCTTACTATAAAAATGTTGAGACTCCAAAAGTAGAGGAAGAGAGCACATTGTAGGGTCTTCACAATAACAAAACACCAGAATTCCAATGACATATCAGAATTCACACTAATGAAACTGTAACATAAACCTGTGTCATTTTCACTGAGGGAGATGCTAATATTATTTAGACATATCAGAAATTAAATCATTAGACACAGCTTTTGCTATCTGGCCTAGGCAGAGAAACCCAGAATCAGATTGAAAGGAAGATGTCTGGTAGAAGCAGCAGGTGCTTGAACAAGTATGCTAGAATGGTGGAGCAATTAGAATAAATGGAAAGAGTAGTCAGAATTGGACAGACAACAACAAATGAAACAGAGCCCACAGTTTATGGTAGAAACAGTGGACCACAACTTATCTGGTCAGACCTATATACTCTGGATACAGAAAACAGACTGGGGCTTTCCTGATTAAGTGCATTCAGCGCTGTAAATCTTGGGAAGAAATGTTCTTCATTCACATCTTTGTTTACTTATCTATAGGTGGGGGAGAAAGAAGTGTGAATCAAAGACCTATCAGTGCAGATTGAACAATAACATTAATAGCAATGGTAAAATGAACTATCAGGGCATTTTTTTAGCCAGGTTTCAAGTGGTCTGCAAAAAAGGATAGTCTTGAGGTATTTCAAAATTAAACAAAAAGGAGTACTTGTGGCACCTTAGAGACTAACAAATTTATTTGAGCATAAGCTTTTGTGAGCTACAGCTAACTTCATCAGATGCATTCGGTGGAAAATACCCAAAAAATTAAATTAAAACTTTCATTAGTAGGAAGAAGTCCACGGTTTCATCTTTCTTGTTCAAATAGTGACAGCATTTATGCAAGAATAGGTGCATCTTTAAATATTTCTTAGAAATACTGAATCCATTGGCAGTCCATTCCCATTGTCCACTTGCTTGGAAAATGGGATATAATCAATAATTAGTGATGAGTTAAAACAGTCCATTAAAAAATTCTAAAATAGTTTTTCTGTGGTGTTCATTAACTTTTAATAAATTCAGCTGTCATGGCATTAATGTATTCAATGATGATTAGAAAGCAAGACATTTTAATTTTTTAAACTTCTAATTTTTACTCAGAGGCATTCTGAAAGTTCATTCTAAACATGCATTATCGAATTTAAATGTTTGGGTTTGATATCTTGAGAGGCATGTAAGGATGACAATAATCAATCATATCTAATTAGCTGGTGACACACTGCTCCTACAGTAATTAAACAAGATATTACTTCTTACTTTCTAATGATTAAGATCACACAGTTTGAGAGCCGCCTGTTAATCACTGCAGTTGCAAGACTAACCTCATTAACAGAAAATACCAACATTAAACCTCAGGGCTATTTTTAACTAAGGTTTTTTTGTTGAGAGATGTAATATAATGTGATGTAAGTAATAAAACTGGACATTTAAAAATTCTGTATTGTGAACATCTTTTCAAATTATTGTATCATGAATGGGTGCATAGTCTTATTTATAAATTGTCATAAACCACTTACATAATTTGGTGGTGAGGGGGGGAGGAACTGCTCCTCTCTGGTTGAAGAAGTGTTACGGATATCAATGATTACATTAAAATCTTCTGAAAGTTAAGAAAGGAAATATAGCATTTGTAATTCTATGTAAATAATATTAAATAAATATTTGATTATCAGTAAATGCACATATTCCAAGAAACAAAAGAACAGATTACTTAAAATCTAGAACTTTTCAAAGTATGAATTAAGTCTACTTTCATATGCTATACCTGCCCCTCTACCCATTTTTTTGGTTACATAATCACATTTTCCTATTTTTAAAAAAAATCTCTCCTTTCCCTATTGCTTTAAATTTAGATAAATTTAGCTTTAATCAAAATGTCGGGTATTTACTTAGTATATATCATAAACTTATATTAAAAATCTGCGGTTCTTGTTATTTAAAAATTGTGGTGAACATTGAAAAATACACTTCATCTTAAGTCTTATTGGACCAAATTTTAGATTCAAACAATCATAAACTCATAGAAGATTAAGGTTGGAAGAGGCCTCAGGAGGTCATCTAGTCCAACTCCTGCTCAAAGCAGGAACAACCCCAACTAAATCATCCCAGCCAGGGCTTTGTCAAGCCTTAAAAACCTCTAAGGATGGAGATTCCACTTCCTCCCTAGGTAACCCATTCCAGTGCTTCACCACCCTCCTAGTGAAATAGTTTTTCCTAATATCCAACCTAGACCTCCACAACTGCAACTGGAGACCATTACTCCTTGTTCTGTCATCTGCCACCACTGAGAAGAGCCTAGCTCCATCCTCTTTGGAACTCCCCTTCAGGTAGAGCTATCAGATCCCCCCTCACTCTTCTCTGCTGCAGACAAAATAAGCCCAGGTCCCTCAGCCTCTCCTCATAAATCATGTGCCCCAGCCCCCTAATCATTTTTGTTTCCCTCTGCTGGACTCTCTCCAGTTTGTCCACTTCCTTTCTGTAGTGCGGGGCCCAAAACTGGATGCAATACTCCAGATGTGGCCTCACCAGTGTCAAACAGAGGGGAATAATCACTTCCCTTGGTCTGCTGGCAGCACTCCTACTAATACAGCCCAATATGCTGTATGCCTTCTTGACAACAAGGGCACACTGTTGACTCATATCCAGCTTCTCGTCTTCTGTAATCCCCAGGTCCTTTTCCGCAGAACTGCCATTTAGGCAGTTAGTCCCCAGCCTATAGCAGTGCATAGGATTCTTCTGTCCTAAGCGCAGGACTCTGCACTTGTCCTTGTTGAACCTCATCAGATTTCTTTTGGCCCAATCCTCCAATTTGTCCAGGTCACCCTGGACCCTATCCCTACCCTTCAACATATCTACCTCTTCCTCTAGCTTAATGTCATCTGCGAACTTGCTGAGGGTGCAATCCATCCCATCATCCAGATCATTAATAAAGGCGTTGAAGAAAACCAACCCCCGGACCGACCCCTGGGGCACTCTGCTTGATACCGGCTGCCAGCTTGACATTGAGCCATTGATCACTACCCGCTGAGCTCAACAATCTAGCTAGCTTTCTATCCACCTTATAGTCCATTCATCCAATCCATACTTCTTAAACTTGGCAAGAATACTGTGGAAGACCACATCAAAAGCTTTTCTAAAGCCAAGGTATATCAGAGCCTGTTATCTCATCATAGAAAGCAATCAGGTTGGTCAGGAATGACTTGCTCTTTGTGAATCCAAACAGTTGACTGTTCCTGACCACCTTCAAGGATATTTGCCATTGACTTCAATGGGGCCAGGATTTGGCACATTGCCTTTTAAATTGGCTGAAAAGAAGCATCAGACTAAAGTTTTATCCACCACTGCTGGATGCTCTGGCAGATTTCAGGAAGGGTGCAGTGGGGTATCCAGTTTCTGTCAAGGTTTACAGTTTAAAATCCAATTTGAATCTTCCCAAAAGGGGTAAGAAAAGAGGAGATGAATGAGTCCGTAGGACCACAAGCCTCAGCTGTCTTCTGGTAGCCAACAACAAAGCTGTGCTTAGAAAAAGGGAGGGGGGAAAAAGAAAGTTGCTCTTACAAGAAGATTATAAATATGGTAGTATGCCTGAGCGGAGAAGACGACCTCCATACTCCAAATACATATTAGCTAAAGGTCAGACCACTGTTATGTCAGTTCGGTTATGTATGCCTCAGGTCTGAAAACTCTGGCTATGTGACACTGAAAATTACCCACTGTCAAAAGTTAAGACTGGTTGTTTTTCATTATTGGACAGAAATTAACTTTGTGTTGCTTTTGCGGTATATTTGTTTGGTTTTTCACCACGAGAGAGTGAAATGTTTCTGTCACAAACTAAGATTTATAATATTGACCAGGCAGCCACTTCCTTTCTTCTAGTTTGAGGGGTTTTTTTATTGGAATTAAGTGATATGAATCATATCTCACATAATTGCTGTTGCTGTCAGGGTACTTTGTGATGTTTTGACTGTTTTATGCCCCGGTGCAAAACATACAACACTGTATCACCATTTCTTGGTAGAAAAACATAATGACTGCATGTGAAAGATTTTGAGAACAAATACAATTTCTTTAAAAATAAGAGCCATGTTCTCCCTCTTTTCTTGATCATGTAAAATTTCTCTGAATTAAAGATTAAGGAATATTTTTATAAGTGACTTTTATAAGGTTAGCTACATGGTCTGCTTTATTAAATACTTGTTATTTACCTTCTCATTAAAGGAGGATGCAGGATTATATTGCAAATAATATTTGTGCAGTCCTGCCCAGGAAATGCTAATATTTAATATTTATTAATTTTGTCCTTGCAACTAATTGGTTATATATAACACACACTATGAATATAAGGGAGTTTAAGATAAAGCAAGCTATTAAAATCTAAAATCTAGGCTAAGTAAGGCGAGCATTGCAGCCTTCAAACAGAGTAGTATTCTATCTTACTGAATTCTGTTACAACATAGGGATTTTTTTAAAACTATTTAAGTTGGTCAAATAGTATTTGTCAAATTCAACAAATGTTACAATTTTTCATTGAATAATTTATTCAGTGCATACTTTTTAACAGTATCTGACTGCTCTTAAAATATTTCATGAATCACAAGCCTTTTCCTAGTCATCTGCAATAATATAGTGAACTTTTCTTTGGGCTTGATCCTCCAAACTGCTGAGCACCAGGGCCCTAAACCAGCAAAGAATTTAAGCACATGCTTAACTATGTAGTCCCATTAAAGCCAATGATGCTTGCTAAATTGTGGCCCTAACCTTTAAAAGAATTAACCTTTCAAGTTCCAAATCTTTCTGTTATGCAAAACACTTATGTATGCAAAAAGGGTAATAATCACATAAAGAAAATACATTTTCTACCTAAGAAACGTATGTATTTATTCAAGAGCTAGATTCGTTGTATTTTCCATTCACACCACTGGTTCTAGCAGAATTTTGTTCTAGTATTCAGCATAATCTACTATTGACCATAATGTTTACAGTTTACAGAATCTCACACAGTAAACACCCCCATTCAACATCAGGGAGTTACATGGGAGTCTGCATTTTTATAATGGTTAGAGTTGCTGGGCAATGAATGCTAGCCTCATCTCTGAAATCTGATAATACTGTTAGCCAACCGACATAGTAGCATCTTGTGTAAGATAATTTTTTTTCACATAGCTCACTTTTAAGGGACACAGTGGCAGTCAAACCTCACAAGGACTTGTTTCAAATAGTCCATTCAATGCCTTTTGTGCATTGATAGCCTGCCCTGCAGTGACAGTCTTTAAGGTTTTCACAACCTACATTCAGTTTATATATATATTTTCTTTGTCAAATTATAATTAACCCACATAAACTATGCCCCAGCATTTTGGGATATATTTTCATTATGCAATGCCCCAAAGAGAATAAAAAATTCATGCAGACCCTGATCTCTTCCTCTTATGGTATTTTTTTAAGACTGCTTTTCTATTGAATGAGAGCTCTTAATCCTTAATTTAAAACTTGGCTGAAAACTGGGGAGACGCTCTCTCTTGATGTCATAAAACATTCTACAGAAAGCACACTTTGTCCTTGGCCATGTTTTTAATTGATTTCTGTAGCTTCAATACGGGCAAAACCCTTTTTCTTTGGTTCATCTGATAGAACATGCAACTGAAGTTCAAGCTGCTTCTGTAGTCTTCTGACATTCCTAGCTTTGATGAATACAATGACTGATAGATGAAAGAGTATTTTTTTTCCAGACTTCATTTGATTTGATAACCACCTATATGTGTGTTGGCCATTTTTTTTAGTAACTATATTACTTTACATAGCAGTAGTTTTTCATTATGAGCAAGTAATCAAACTGCTTTGTTCATAATGTAACTATAATATAATGCTTTTGCTCTGTGCTCATTAATTGGAATTTGTAGTTTGGTTTTGGTGAGACTGCACTGACCATTTATTCTGTTGGACAATGTATTTTATGTCTCAGCTCTAATTCAGTTCTTTTACTCTAGAATATTTTTTTCCACATTCTCGGTTTCTTTTTGCCAGGGTGGGGACGGTGAGCATGGAGGGAGAGGTTGAGGCTGGTGTTTTTGCTTTTTAATTGAACATAATGCTCTACCCACCTGGTTGTAGATTTTATGGCAACTCATAGTATTAGCTGAGATTGTACAGAATGGATGTTTAAAACTAAACTACAGGAATATATAGAATTTAGGTATGAAACAAAGATAGAATCCTTTTAACAAGGTAGTATTGTACTGCCATCTGCCACAATGGAGTTCATCCAAACAGAGGGAGACTTAACCCCCAGGGATCCTGAGCCCAGCCTTATCCTAGTTAGGAGGATTCTGCTGCATGAAAGAAAGGAAGAGGAGACTTTGAGGTGAGGCAGAGATCTGGGTAAAGGGATTTAGGTGGAGACTTGGATCCTTTCACCATCCAATTCCACCGGGATAGTATAGAAGCCAGGAAAATTCCCCACAGTAGTGGGACCATTCACCTGTTTACCAGGGCATTGGTCTGGGACATAGGAGACTGAGGTTCAATCTCCTGCTCTGCTTAATCTGGGATGGAAAATTGCACTGAATCAGGCAGAACGGGGACTTGAACCCACATCACAGTCTGGTGTGTGTGTGTGTGAGAGAGGGAGACAGACAGATAGACACACATACACTCACTCACTTATTCTCTGTTTTTGCAAAAAAAATATTTGAAAGATTTTATTTTCATTCCAACATGGAATGAAAACAAATTTCAAAACCTTGAAAGTTGCCACAAATGGAATTGTTGTCCTACAGTAAACTTTATTAATAATATTAAAGCCCAGGATGTATTGACTTTTGTTCTTGTGTGTGAGAAAATCCAATTCCAAGTCACTCATAATAATCTGCTCTTTGAGGCAGAATAAATAGCTACTGATTATTAAAAGAACTTTGAAGTAACCTTTAAATCCCTTAGTATGAGAGCAATACAGTGCAAGTATGATGCAAAGTGACTTTTTCCTATACCGAGGAAGCTCATCTGTAAATGTATTTCCAACAACTGTATCATTGAGACAACAAGTATATAAATATTTATTAAGGGTGAAATTCATGGTGCAGAGGAACAGCAAATGATCTGCACTACCAAAAAGCACTCACTGGGATTATGAGGAGCAGCAGCAGCCACACAGAAGTGCCTCAGAGCAAAAGCTTGTTGGGATGGGCCACATGAGGGCCCACGGAAAACACATTTACAAAAATACAGTGGTAATAGCACTCCACATAATTGGTGTGAATAGTGGCCATGATGTATAAGAGAGGCTGCAGACCTACACCCTGTTCCTAGCCAGGAGTGGACGATAGATTTCACTTGTACCACATCATAGAGCCCAGTTATTCAGGCTTTATCCACTTGGAGTGGATTTCACTCAGTGCAGTAATGTAGTGTTTTTCAACCAGTGGGTCACTACTCTCAATATAAGAATATAAGAACAGACATACTGGGTCAGACCAAAGGTCCATCGAGCCCAGTATCCTGTCATCTGACAGTGGCCAAAACTAAGAAAAGTTTCACTTCCCCACTCCTCTCACATCCTATCCTTTAGAATTAAGTATTCTCTGTCATGATCTCAAAACAAACACACACAAAATTATGTAGGCTATCATTGTTACCATTGCTATTTTTTCTTTTACAGTAAAAGAAAATTTGGGTAAAATTTGGGGTAAAAAATTGTTTTGAATAAGGGTTCATTCACCAACCTGAAAGGTTGAAAAACACAACCTTAATGTAATGCAATATTTGAGATGTTAAAAATATAGATGTAAGTAAATGCAAATACAAAAGTGTAATGTACATGTTTTGTGTTGGAGAGTTTTACTGTTAGGTTTTACTTGGCTAAAATGTTTTAGAAGAAAAATATGTCTGTACTTTCTTTGGTACAGGTCCAGATTTTTTTTTTTGGGCGGGGGGGGGGGAGAGAAGGAGTGTGTTGCATTTGACAGAATCTATTTTTGTAACAGAGGAAAACCAATTCCAGAATGCAGTGGAATTTGTAGGAGTGGTTGCTAAATTGTTTCCTAACTATTTGCTCTGAATCTGCTAGAAGGGGCTTATATTTAGATGGAGTAAATAGGTTTTTTTTAATAGATAAATTTTGGTGGGGAGGGTAAATATAGGAAGCTTATAGCCTACCTGCATAAGAAAACAAATATTGAAAAGGAGCATGAGGGGAGAATCTGAGGAGGATTTTTCACTAAAAAGTTTTTTTTCACTAAAAAAATCCTACCTTGGCCTGGAAATCTGTAAAACTGCTGACCAAAGACATAACACTTTGGTCAAAGCTGAAACTTGTAAAAAAGTAGCTGTAGCTCTCTAAATCATGACGGACTGAGGTAGATTTTGTTCACTCCTTTGTAAAGGAACTCATGGCAGACTACTAATGGGCAGCCCCTGGGTAGAAAAGTTTTATCTTTTCTACTTAAAGAAAAGAGTGAACTATGTTTAAGGTCTGACTGACAGACTTAACCGGGCCAGAAGCAAACATTCAGAAGTGAACATACTCTTTAAACAAAATAAAATAAATCCAGTAATTAGAAGAGATGAGTTTTGGAATACATATTGACCACACTTAAGGCATTAATGGCAGTTAATAGGGCAAAGAGGGTGCAACAGGGTGACATGTTTTAAGATACTGCATGTGGGAGATGTTCCTTTTTTTCTTTTCACCTCTGTCAGGGCAGGTAAGACCTATTAGCTCCAATCCGGGTAATTAAAGGGATGGAAAGGCCTCCTGAGGCAGAGGGAACTAGTGACAGGAACAGAGTGACCGTAGCCACAGCCACCTGATAGGACAGTTTGGATTTAGAATCATGTTCAGTGGTGGGTTCGTTTACATTGAGAATAAAGGTGTGGGTTGGCCAAAACTAGTGGGTATAATTGCCACACTTCATTTAAGATAGCTGTAAAAACTGTTAAGCTGCTTTATTGAACAGTAGCGGTCTCCACACCATAACACAGGCACATGTCGCCATAATACAGGCACATATGGGACTGCTCAGGACTTTCAACTATGTGAGAGATGGAGTTGGCTGGGTATTGTTTTCAATTGTGCATGCATGTGTGGGCAGACGAATGAGAGAGGAAGGAGAAACATTATTCATTCTTGATGGGATCCCATCCCGAAAGAAATATTTCCTGAACTTCCACTTCTGGTCATCAACCCCCAAACTTCTCCAAGCTCATCATTACAAGAAGCTCCCCACTGAGCAGGACATACCAATTCGGCACCAGACCTTGCCAGAGCAACAGATGCAAAACCTGCAGACATATCTCCACTGCTCAACACACCTTTCATGATCCATGGATCCTACATGTATCTATTACAACACGTGGTGTACCTCATCCAGTGCACTAAAAGTCCTGATAACTGTGTGTGGGTGAAATCGGACAATCACTACACTCTTGAATGGACTCACAGGAAAATGATAAAAGACAAAAACAATGTATCACCTGTGGCTGAATGCTTTTCAGAAAGTGATCATTCTATATCTGACCTATCAGTCTTCATCCTCCATAGAAACCTGCACAACACTTTCAAAAGATGAGCCTGGGAGCTTAAATTCATTAGTCCACTAGACACTAAAAATCATGGACTGAACAGAGACACTGGATTTATGGTTTATTACAGCAATCTGTAACCCATTAGCCTAGCGCTGCACCCCCCCATCTTTGTCCTATGACTGCAGAGATGTTAACAGGCCAATCTACCTTGAATAGTCCTTTTAGAATACATGAAAAGGAAAAGGAGTACTTGTGGCACCTTAGAGACTAACAAATTTATTTGAGCATAAGCTTTCATGAGCTACAGCTCACTTCATCCGATGAAGACTCCTTTTCTTTTTGCGAATACAGACTAACACGGCTGCTACTCTGAAACCTTAGAATACATGCTAACTACTTATGCTAAACAATATGTTCCATCTTGCATTTTGCTGTGATGTTTTCCCAGACCTGAAGAAGAGCTCTGTGTGGCACAGCAGCTTGTCTCTCTCACCAACAGAAGTTGGTCCAAAAAAAAAATCCTTTGGTCTGACCTAGTATAGCCGTTCTTATATTCTTATGTCAGCATGGGGCATTGTGGGACAGCTTCTGAAAGGCAGCAACTGTCAATGTAAGCAACACAGTGTCTACACTGATACTGCATCAACCTAACTACATTGACCTAACCGCTACACTTTTTGCAGAGGTGATGTTATTAAGTGTTATTAGTGGGCAAGTTACATTGATGAGAGCTACATTTTAGTGTAGACACTTACAGAGTTAGTTCGACATAAGCTGCCTTAAGTTAACCTAACTCTGTAATGTAGACAAGGCCTTAGTGCTGGCTGAAAGTGGATTAGAGCTATGAACAAAGAAACTGTCTCCTGTTGTTTGGTTCCTCCTGTATTCAGGAAAATGGCTTTGTATGTTCTTTGTAACTAAACAGGATTGCACCAAAGAAACACCTGACTCTATCATCAATTTGTCCTCCTAATGGAAATAATCCGCAGGGCCCCAAATTTTAACACACCATTTGGGTCAAAAGGAAAAACTCCAGGAGGGGGTAATTTTGGACCATACCTTAGATGAAGCAGGGTAGGAACTCCACCTGTTTACTCAGTAGGATCATAAGCAGTCACCCAGTCAGATGTTCAAAAGTACCTAAAGAGGCAACTAGGCATAACATTGACAGGCCCTGGTCATTGTCGGGCGGAATCGAATCTGGGACCTTGGGAGCTTAGTGAATGAGCTAAAAGCCATATGGCCCTTAGCTGAAGCTGCAGAACAGACTCATTAATCTCTAAGTGATCTTGGTGGCACTAGAGGGGACAGTGTACCACACCCAGGAGGTGTGTAGTTTACATACTTCCAATAGCTGAGGAAGTGCTTCCAGAGCTTTGGAGACTTCCCAGTTGAAATCCCAGATGAGACCCCACTTGTAATGCCGACAGACCCCTATTGTCATTGGGATTGAACCTGGGACCTCTGGAGCTTAATGCATGAGCCTCTACTGCATGAGCTAAAATACACATGGCCCTTAGTTAAGGCTATAGAGCAGACTCATTAATCTCTAAGTGCTCTTGGTGACATGAGAGAGGACAGAGCACAACACCCAGGAGGTGGTGGGTTACATAGGCAGCTGGTGGGGTTTTCAAAAGTGCATAGGCACTTACTTGGTTTCAATGGAAGTCAGACATTGAGGTATTTTGAAATCCCATTAAACATCTAGCTGTATCTTTAGACACCTAAGTACTTTTGAAAAATCTATCCCATGGTGCTTAATGCATCATTTCAGAGTAGTAGCCATGTTAGTCTATATCCGCAAAAAGAACAGGAGTACTTGTGGCACCTTAGAGACTAGCAAATTTATTAGAGCATAAACTTTCGTGAGCTACAGCTCACTTAATTGGATGCATAGAATGGAACATATAGTAAGATATATATATATATATACACACACACAGATAAATTAGAAGTTACCATACAAACTGTGAGAGGCTAATTAGTTAAGATGAGCTATTATCAGCAGGAGAAGAAAAAAAAAACTTTTGTAGTGATAATCAAGATGGCCCATTTAGACAGTTGACAAGAAGGTGTGAGGCTATTTAAGGAAATAAATTCAATATGTGTAATGATCCAGCCACTCCCAGTCTCTGTTCAAACCCACGTCAATGGTATCTAATTTGCATATTATTTCAAACTGCTTAGCTTGAAAGTTTAGCATAAGCTCACGAAAGCTTACGCTCTAATAAATTTGTTAGTCTCTAAGGTGCCACAAGCACTCCTGTTCTTTTAATGCATCATTGTTATCATTGTTGAGGAGATACATCTCCCTCTGAAGCCTCTCCTTCATAGCCTAGGAGCCTTAGACCTTTCTGGACCCAGCTGCTGGAGTGGCTGTACTACTCTGAATAGAGACTCATTTTACACTAAAAATGCAATGAACATTAGGATAGCTATCATGGAGTATACACCCATACATGCAAAGACTAAGTCCCTATTAAAGTGAGCTAGTTCGAAAAGGCACTTTGTCCTAACAAGATTCTGACTGGTGCATATAGAATTACTTTACAGCATCTATTAACACACTGAATGAACAGGTGAATGCCTGATCTCTGATACACAACCATTTATAATGGTCTAAAAAGGCAAACTTGAAGGGCTGAAATAAATCTACATTAATCTTATTGATTTGGAAAACAAATAAAATATTGTTGCATGTCACCTTAGATCACATCAAAAGCTGGATGGAATGTGAGGTGAGTATTGGGTCCTAATAGGAAGAGAGGAGCTCCATTCTGAGTTTCAATTGAAACGGTGTGATGGAAAATGCTAAGGAATTCGGTCAGTTACTCCACACATTCCATTCATTACTAAATAAGCTATTACAAATAGAAGTTAGGTTTATTTTTACTGGATTACCATAAAACACACGTAGCAATTACTAGCCACCATTGTGTGCTGCCTTGAGGTTATGTAGGGTATTCTGCAGAGTTCTGTTCTCTCATGGTGTCTCTGTGCAATGATGGGCAATCAGGGTCAAATGTAACGAAAATGGGATATTGTATGAATACAATAGAATTTGAGTTAAGGTGATTTTACAAAGGTGTTCTTCACATTTAAAATATCTGCTATTGCATAGGGCATCAGTTTTATTTACCAGTAATGCCTGTACAGTCACTTACCAAAAAAAAAAAAGTAAATTATCTGCTCAGTATCAATAATATCAAGGTACTGAAAACTTTGGAATGTTAGGAAGTGAAAGAACCATTCCATCCTTCTCAGACAGCATTGCGCTTCTTTCAGATCTCTCTAATGGACACCGAGGGCTTGTCTACAATGTAAACACTACAGCTGTGCTGCTGCAGATGTGCCGTTGTAGTACTTCAGTGTAGACACTACCTATGCTGATGGAAAGAGTTCTCCCATTGGCGTAGGTAATCCATCTCCCTGAGAGGTGGTGGCTAGGTTGGTGGAACAATTCTTCTGTTGACCTACCACTGTCTATACAGGGACTTAGGTTATCTTAACTACACCACTCAGGTGTAGTTAAACTGACTTAATTTTCTAGTGTAGGCCAAGCCTAATCCTTCACCAACCACCATCAAAGAGCATTCTCCTTAATGGTACGGAAATTAAAATATTATCAAAGAATTTAAGTCCCAAATTTGATGTGCCTTCAGTTTGTTATAAAACTTTTGAGGAATGTGCATTGAATGCCAAGGGCTTATTTCTTTTTAATATAATATAAAACACAAAAATCAGATTAAAAAAACGTGAAATTTAACACTCTCTTTTAAAGGAAAGATCAAATTGGACCACAATTATGGGTTTGATATTGTTCATTACATAGCAGGGCACAATAATTTCCGCCACTACAGGAATCATTAAATGAAATGCTATGGTCTGTTTTGTGCAAGAGGTCAGACTACATGATTGTAGTTGCTCTCATTTGGCTTTAAAATCTACGAACCTCCAATATGATGTTACAATCTGCTCCTGTAAAGTCATAGAGCACTAATTAATTAATCTCATTTTCCACAGTTGTGATGGGATCCTTAAATGTGCTAGCACCTAAATCACTCAAAGAAAAAAAATCAAAATACCAAATCATGGACTTAAAAAGACATGTAAATCAGGGAAAATATGACTTATGGTGTACTTGAAAATGTTTTCTCTTCTGAATGGTACAGACATTCTACTGCACCAGTATCTGTCAGACAGTGTGAATATGTATACATCAACTGTTTGGTATAGTAGGAATAAAAACAAAAACAGCATTTTGATACCACTGGGAAGGGCAAATTAGAAATTTCTAGACTGATAAATGCTGTAACTCAAATACAATCACACAATCACTAATTTCTGCTTTGAAAATAGATATTTTGGTTTTTCTCTGCTATATAGAATGCAAATAGATCATTTGTCTAAAGCTCATTATCTTCTGAAAATGTTCTAATCCACTGACATTACCAGCTAGATATTTTGGTCCTAATTCTGCAAACATTATTAAACCAAATCTCTCAGACAAATGGGAGGACCAAAATGTGAAAATGTTAATTTTTCTGTTATTAATGTATTTAGACATTTCAGGTGGCCTTATTTCACATTGCTTTTTATCTTATGTAATGTATTCTGCACACAATCATATACAGAAAACTTAGAAACGTTCTTTTTTATTTTGACTCCACATATATTTTGATGGCTTTTAGTAGTTAAACCAGCATCTCTCAATTATTCAGTGTAGCTTACCATTTAATATTCTGATGACAGTGTACTTCCATTCACTGTGATACAAAAGATTTAAATGTTATGTAACTTCAGAAGTAGACATCTAGTTTGACTTTCACAAATTGAAATATATAATGTGTGTGTTTGAGTATATATACATTTGGGATGTAAAATGTTAATCCTCTGGCACAATGGAACTCTGGACAGCAAAGGTAAAGCTCGTCTGTGCCGGAGATCAAACTTTCTTGAGGATCAGTCTGAGATTCTGGAATGAACTCCCCATCACAAACCTGGAATGAAAGACCATCACAAACCTCACCACTATCCACTCCAAGTGCAATGTGCATTTCTTTAAACCTGGCCTTCTCTAATGAAAACACATTGCAGCATGTATATTTAAAGCAAGCAACCAAACAAAATATCCTTCCAAAACAGAACACTCCACTGAACCCACTTCTCCTGGCAGTGGAAAGAGATATTAAAGTGGGAATGAATTACACTTACACCCACTTTAAGGCTCATTTACGCTGCCAGATAAGTGTAAATAGGCCTTTGTGTGAATGAAGATCAGGCCCTTAAGTGAGCATTTGAATCAATTTAAAACCACAGAAAGCAAGCTGATCTTCCACTTATTGTTTTAATCAATGTATATTTTTGTGCAAAAGCTATTGAAATTAAAAGACCTTTTATTATTATCAACATAAATTGCTCCTGTACTTAAACTGTTTTCTTTGTATTTTTTGTACTTTGTTTTCACAGACTAAAACAGGTATTGCATTATTATATGATGAAGGGTCTGAAAATACCTATGACATCCAACTGAAGCTTACAAAAGAGGTACTAACAATTCAAAAACAAGATGTCATCTGCGTTAGTGGAAGTGATCACAATACAAATGTAAGTACTTCTATATCTATGTGCTTCCAACTATATATGTGTGTATGCTCCCAAATAATCAAAATTTGAGGTTATCAGAATGTGGGTTATTCTATCAAATAAGACATATGTACAGAATGAAACAATATTTATGTTTGTGTGTGTGTCTGTGTGTGTGTGTAAAAAATATTTTATTCCGCCATAGGTTCCTTTCCAACTCCATTACTCTAGTAAGGCCTGATCTACATTTGGGGGGAGGGAGAGAATCAATCTAAGTTACGCAACTTCAGCTACATGACTAACATAGCTGAATTCGACGTACTTAGATCTACTTACCACTGTGTCTTCACTACGGTAGGTCAACTGCTGACGCTCCCCCATTGACTCCAGTTGCACTTCTCGCTCCGGTGGAGTACCGAAGTCAATGGAGAGCGCTCAGCAGTCAATTATCATGTCTTCACTAAACGCGATAAATCAACCCATGCTGGATCGATCGCTCCAGAGGTAAGGGTAGACATGCCCCAAGTGTAACATTGCAAGGCGAATAAGGACTGGCATATAAATACTGGGAATGCAGCATTTTACCACCAGAGAGATGGTTAGTTAGGTAATTAACTGAATAAAGTGTTCTGTTCCCACTGAGAGCACTTTGAAAAGAGAGTAGACTACATCACTCATTTCCCCAGAATCTCTCCTTTATTTGTTCAAGAGCAGGACAGGCTGGGACAGCATATGAAAGTCACTTCCTTTACATTAAACTTTTCCAGGCACACCTGGAACCTAAAAATGTGTGCTTGCACATATGCTACACTTTCTTTTCCAAATGCAGTCTGAGTGCTAACTCTCTTAGAACTTTTAGCTCTGTCATGCACTCTGGCCATGCAGAAGTCCTCTTCTGTATCACCAGGTAACATTTTCTTTATGCATAATGGGATGGCTATGCACATGTGCTGTATAAGGAAGAAGTTAGCAAGGTAAGGTATATAGTGGAATGTGGAGAAGTTTCCCAAAGTGGTAGATTTGCAAGGAAGAGTAGTTATGTTGTGTTCCTCTGGAAACAAGTGTATTTTTACCACATTTAATGAGCACAAGAAGTTTCTTGTACTGTATTAGGGTTCCTGGAATAAATCATGCTTGACACCCTCCTCAGAGATTTAGTCAATAGAGAACTCTCAGGGCTTGTCTTCATTTAAAATGGTACAGTGGCGCTGCTTCAATACTTCAGTGTTGACACTAGCTATGCTAATTGGAGGGAATCTCCCACAGGCATTATTCACCTCCCCGAGAGGTGGTAGCACTGTCTACATAGGGACTTAGCTCAACTTAGCAACACTGCTCAGGGGTGTCGATTTTTCACATCCCTGACCTAAGTAGTTAAACCAACCTAATTTTCTTTTGTAGACCAGGCCTCAGTCTACCTCTGGTATTATACATCTTTTCAGCTAAACATAAAATCTTGACTTGGGGACATTATGTGAGGTTATGATTCCTTGTAGAGTCTCTAAAGCAGGAAATAGATTATACTCCAACAACAACACACACACACATTCTTGTCTCTTTTCCACTTGAATGGCTAGTTGAAGTTCAGGGCACTCAGAATGTTCCAGTTGGGGTATAAATTGACAATGGAGCCTGGTATTTTCATTCATGCAGTCTTATTTGTTCACAAGGAATGTACAAGTTCCTGCTTCTCCAAACTGAGGCGGAACCAGAAACAAAACAATAGTTTCTTAGCTTACAGTGCCAAGCATCTTTAGCCAATACCAGACCCCCAAAACTCTAGCCTTTTTCCAGAGCTGTACACCAAGCTCACTACATGGCTGCTGCATGGCTTTCTTGCCTTTTTTGCTCCCACCCCATTCTCTGTTTCTGTTCTGTTCTCCCTCTCTTTCCCTTTACACACACATTTTACTCAAAACAGTGCTCAGCAAAAGCCCCTACATCCATCCTAAAACTCCTGGGCAGGTTCACATAACACTTTTATCTTAGGTGGGGTTTGTGATGAATTTAACCTTACAGTTATGCTTATTGAAGATCGTGTTAACATCTGTCAGACTCACCTGAGGTTTCTTTAACTCCACCCGTAACAAAGTTTTGGACAGGTAATATTTATGTAATGCCGTCCAAGAATAATCCAATATAAATTGCTAATAGTAGTTAGAAATGTTTTCTCTTTTGTAATTGTTCCAGAATATTGTATGTGAATGTGACTTGTTTATAAAAATGTGCAAGGTGACATATCGGATACCACTCACTGAAGTGAAAAGCACATCACATTGCAATTGGTTTGTTGAGACATGCCTCTGCCAAAATGGTCAGCTTTCATTTCACCAAGTAGCATGAAATGCTTCAGTTCAAACTGCAAAATGCCACAGTACCTATTGATAAGGCACCTAGCACTAATTAGTTATATGAAATTTGTGGTCACAATAAAATATGACATCTAGTTGCAAATGCATGGTATCTTGTCTACCTAAGCATTTTTAATATGCCAGTATCAATAGTATCTTCTACATAAATTAGGAAGCCTTACTTCTATCACAAAGGGTATTAAATTAAATTAAGTTAAATTAAATTAAGTTCTATTCAAATTCCTCATTTCAGGCTATTTCTTGACTGAGCTAGCCAATCGTGATTACCTTCTAGAAGGAAATATGGTCAGTCATTATCATGATTGATTACTGGGATAAAAACCTGTGCAAAAAGTTGGGTCTTGCATCACTGTCTAAAAGTTTTTAGATTTGGGCTCATCTGGATTTCTGGTGGAATTTAATACCACATTCAGAGGGTCCTCCACTCAGATTTCTCTGCCTGCAGACCCCATAATTTCATCCAGAGGACCTTCAGCTTCAGTGCCATCTTTCTTCAGAGCTGCCATTGTAGGGTACACACAGAGAGAGACAGGCTTTGATAATATTTGGGACTTAAAGATAAGAACCAGGACTTTGAAACTGATCTGGAAGTGGACAGATGGTCACTATAAAAGGTGGAGCACAGATGTAAAGTGGGCAACTTTGTGTTGAAGAAGTTGAAATTCCCACAGATTGCCCTAGTTAAATCATAGGTAAACCTGTAGGTGTGAAAGGCACTTTGTGTGCATGAGAAAGGAAAAGGCTTCTCCTATCTTGGCAGCAGTTATGTTGTGGTGATACTGTTAGGGAGAAAGGTGAGGGCAATTTAGGGGCAATCTGATTTTACCTTGTAAATCTCTTCGTGGTTTGAACTCTGGATATCTTAGAGAACACATATGTCTTCATACTGCTTTCAGGCAG
Organism: Dermochelys coriacea; assembly: GCF_009764565.3. Taxonomy (NCBI): domain Eukaryota; kingdom Metazoa; phylum Chordata; order Testudines; family Dermochelyidae; genus Dermochelys; species Dermochelys coriacea. The sequence continues at coordinate 37,797,635 of NC_050070.1, read as the reverse complement.
CTGCGATAAACTGGGAAGCTCAGCTGACAATGACAAGATTGAAATATGAGGTGATTCCATGCAAGGAATTTTCAGTGGATGTCCCTCAACTCACTTTCTACTTGGTCTAACAGAGCCATTGTTATTTTAAAGCTTCTGGACACATTGCAACATCTATGTGTTTACGTGCGTTTTCTATGAGGAATTAGTTGCAGTTGAATCTGGGCCTTTCTTTGATGGGTGAAATTCTTTTTCATGTCATTTCTGCTAATATTATGTTAATTTGACCTTATATTTTAAATATTTTAACATTTGTATATTTTGGGGGGCCTAGCATGATATGATGGGTACCTTTAGTAAATAAATGAACAGAGTTGTCAATATCCTGTTTGTATTATATTTCATTGCCCATTCCACCATCCCTCCATTTTGCTGATGTTTTGCAGATCAACAGACTTTTTCACTTCATAACTTTTTCACTCACTCAATTGCACACAATCTTAAACAAGTACAAACAAATCAACTGTAATCAAGCTCCCCCTCTCCAACCACATGCTGACAGGGCAGGAAAAAAGAGTTTATTTCTGTTTTTCAGTACTGGGGAGACATTGTGGTGAAGGTCCACGTGAGTATGTAGAAAAAATATAGATTCATTATGAGTAAAAACTATACTATATTGAGGATAAGGTGGAAGAAGAGGAAGGACAAAGGTGACAACTGTAAGATTGTGGTTGATTAGGTCTGTTATGACAGCATCTTTAAGGTTCCAATTTTTTACTATTTTTTAAATTGTGTATGTATATGCATGCTACTGGCACAATAATATTTATTTCCTTACCAACATATTGAAATTTAAACATCTATTTTCTGAGTTTATCACTTGCTAGCAACATATACAGACGATTACAGTTGCCTATAAGAATGGCAAGAATTTTACTTTGCTTTTTCTGCCTGCTTTCAAGTTATCTGTGTTTTTCAGTTCCTATTATACTGATAATTTATACTCCAGGAAAAAGAAACAAAATTCCATCACACATTGTACTTAATTGTTTATTCTTTTAAATGTCATTTTTTCTACAACTTCTATAAGGTTCTAAGGGAAGAAAGAGCCTAAGGAAACTACTTTTGCCCTGCAAACATTGTTAATGCACTCTCAACTGTGGGATACTACAGTTTTAATCAGCTTTTCTCATTAAAGTTTATTGATCTGCTAAAGTATATAGGGAGAATAGAATTTTAAATGCCACAAACCCATCTAGGTCATAACATGAATGATACTGTGTGCATGGGCAACACAACAAAGAATTGTGGATGGAAGAAAGGTCCCTTACAAGGTTCATCCAAATGCTACTGATCTGAATCATTAAACATATCTTTTTGAGAGATCAGACGTGGAAAGACACTCTCTTATAATTAGGCTAGGCCTGTGGAGTGTTCTGAATGAAAGGACAGAGACCTTGAACTGGAATTTATCCAATGGGTCTCACTGTTTGATTTGTTCACAGCACTTGTGTTGATGAGCAGGTGGGCTGTTGTGATTTGTATTGTTGGGCAATTTTCAGTTGGGCAATTGGCTTCTTTCTTGGGCATGATGAGTTGCAACTTAGCAGTCAACATAGAGATCATGAATGTGTGGATCACTGTGCCCATGTCTGTGTCCAATAAGCATAGTGTTCTGGCCAGTTGCAGATGGAAAGTGGGTATCCAATAGTCCAAAAGATCCCAGGCTGTGAACTTATTAACAATCGAAGGGCAGATGCCCTTTCTATGGCATACCCCACTATTGAGAGCAGGTTTTTTCAAAGTTCTTCCCTCTCTTACAACCCTCCACCTGACGTTCATCTAGGTGCTGCAGTTAGGCTTGAGAAAGCTGGGAGATGGTGCTATTTGTGTTTGATGTAGAGGAGATATAGAATATGTCATCTGCATATTGATGGCATTTCAGCCCATGTTGTCTTACTAACTCCTGCAATGGCTTCACCTGGGTGTAGTACAATATGAAGTAGAAGAATGAGCCTCATGGGAATTCAAAGTGGTGGGCTTTATAGGTAAAGGAACAGTTCCCTCTACATTTAGATTATAGGGTCTTATTACAGCTAATGTGGCTATTATATATCTGTAAGGCACTTAGCAGACCTGGGGACAATATAGAAATAAATACAATTTGACCATTTATCTATGGCTACTTCATCTTTGCCTTGTGCTGTTAATTGGGGCTTGACAGCTCCTGTTCTTCGTCTACAAGTGTTCCTGTCAAATTTGTCTTCCCAGATGAGACCAACCTTCTTCATGTCCTCTGGAGTCCTGAACCACCTTTTTGGGGGTTTTTCTCATGGTCTTAGTCCCATGACTACCGCATCTTGACTATCTGATCAACATATTTTGTCTCATCGTCTTATATGACGTACCATTTCGGTCAATACTTCCTCAACATTTTCAGGACAGGTGCATCTGCATCATGTCTTATAGCATATCATTGCATAGCCTGTTAGCTCTTGTCTTACCCAGTGTCCACCTGAGCATTCTCATGCAGCACATATCCATATATAACATTAAATAGTTGATCTCTGCTAAGTACTGCTCCAACCTTTTGTCAGCCAATCACTCTTCCTTTGGATGTCCACTACTTTATTTTGTAAAGTTTCTGCTACAATTATTCCTACTCCATTTCTGTTTACTACTAAGCTGTGATACATCATCTTTTAATCCTCCCCAATGTTCATGGATTTTGATACCTTCCATTTTGTCTCATGTATACAGGTATGAGCACTCTCCTCAGTATCTCAGCTACTTCTCTTAACTTCCTATTCATTGTTCCCACATTCAGGGAAGGCAGACATAGTTCTTGGACTCATTTCTTAAGCCACATGTACTCAGAATGCAGTAGCCTTGTTAGGCTTTGCCCATTTTCCACAGCGATGAGATGAAGTGGCTTTGCATTGCTTCCACAGGCCCTGGCATTATACTGAAGATGAAGATCTGTTGAGCCCATTTATATTTGACTGTGTAATTGAAATTTAATGCCTTTTTCTAAAGAATTTCTGTTTCTGACTCAGACTAGACTGGCAAATCTAGAATATTTTGACCAGCCCACAGAATAATAATTTATTGTTTCAGGGAGTATGTGTGTGTGTATGTGTGGTGGTGGAGGGTTGTGGAGAAGAGGGGGAAGACTTAAAGGCTTTGTGAGCATGTAGATTCCTAGGAAAACATTTTGAAAATAGAGGTGAAATCTGGTATATTGAAAATGCCCACAATTGTTCTTCAGAAGTACCATTATCAGCCAGGGATAAATTATTGCTGGCTGAATGGTTAGTATTATCCAGAGAAGGACATGAATTGCACTAGGAGCAGGTAAATATCTTTCCTAAATTCCCAATTGCTCTTTCAAGTATAAGGGACGTGTGTATAGACACGTCTCATTATGTACCACACACTATTTAGGTGTGATTAGTCAGTAGTTTAACTTAATTTACTATGTCTTTCTACTCCTTCACTCCACATTTTCCTCCCTATCTACATGTCTCATCCCCTCAACGCATGGCTTGGCCTTTCTTTTTTCCCCATGCATTCTCTTCTCTCCCTCCATCCACTTGTCTTCAGCCCTAATTTCTTGTCCAGAAACTGCTTGCTCTTCCCCACTCCTTCTCATCACATCTCATATATATCTTTCCCCCAGCAAATCTCTCTCTTCTTACTTCTCCCTCATTCACAATTCTCGCTCTCTCTGCCTGCCATCCATTTCAAAACAAGTAATCTTTCCAGTTTCTTTTCACCCTAATCAGCCTCTCCCACACAGCAAAACAGTTTCTGACTTACCTTGGCAAGGCTGGCAAAGAGATATCAAACACAGGCTTTTGGCTTGGAAGTTGTAAGAGGGTTCACTCCCTGAAAGGCTAACTGCAGTAAGGTTAGGAAGGTGGTAGCATGATGGGAACATGCACTTCCTGGCTAAGAGATCAGCTACCCAGTTTCAGGAGGGAGGCTTGTCCTAACATTACCTGGTAGAAGTGAGGTGCTGTAGCTGTGAGACAAATGGCAAGACAGACAGGCAGGACTTAGTCTTACTCATCAGTTGACTTCCCTGGTGATTAAAAAAAACAGCAACAGCCAGCAGAAGGTGTGGTGTGTCTCACTCAACTGTCAATAAGTGAGGGACAAGTGTACCTGAGCAAAGCTCTAGAGGGTATGCACACACAGGAGGGACAAGAATGAATGGCCTAGTAACCCAAGTAAGGATCCAGAAAAATACCCAGATACCTCTTTGCCTATTCCAAGACTCTTCTGATGTCTCTAGTGAAGTGTTTCTTTTCCAAAGAATTTCAAAAGAATAAGTAAATAAAGATTCCTTCATGGATATGAAAATATAAAACAGATGATTAAAGGAAGATTCTGCCTTCTGAAACTTAGACATAAGTGTTTGTAAAGGGAAAATAGAGTATTTAACCCTCTGATATTTGTTTTCCCTGCCCTGGAAAAGTTGACCCAGATATTGAGGAAATAGCAATCAAATAATACTGTAGGAAACCCTTTTCACATAATACCACCCTATTGCTGGCACTTTAAGATCATTTTACAAAAATAAAGTTTGGACCATGGAATAAATAAGAAATACAACAGACTGATTAGGCTTTAGTTTGTTGTTCAAACTAGGAAAGCTTTCAGTAGCTTATAGGAAAAGACTAATGAATGCCATAGAGTGAGCTGTAGCTCATGAAAGCTTATGCTCAAATAAATTTGTTAGTCTCTAAGGTGCCACAAGTTTTCCTTTTCTTTTTGTAGAGGAGGAAGATAACATGGACACTACTGAGCTCCAAAGGAAGAATTTTGCACATCAGGTATAGTCAATAGTCTAGTGGAGAACAAGCACAATTATCTACCAGATAATTGGGAAGCAGCACACCATTAAAGTAGCTAGGCAGTAAACCATTCAGGGGGACATAAATCCTTAATAAAACTGAAACAGATCTTCTGTTCTACACAGAACTGTGAAAGTCTGTCAAGACTGGTAAATTGCAATGATATAATTTAGATTCTGTTGCAAGGCTTGATGCACAATTCTTTAAAGGTTACAGGAAGAACATATGCATACAACAGAAAGATCAGTCCAATTATGGTTGCAGCATATAGAGGATGCCAATGGACTGCAGTCTGTATCATGTTTCATCACCTTTTTACATGCCAATGTGTAATACAAGCAACCAAACATTTACAAGCCAGAAGCTGGGAATGGGAGACAGCGAATGGATCACTTGATGATTACCTATTCTGTTCATACCCTCTGGGGCGCCTGGCATTGGCCACTGTCGGAAGACAGGATACTGGACTGGATGGACCTTTGATCTGATCATTCTTGTGTTCTTCTATACAAATGATCCAAAATGGGTACACCTGTGGGTTTTGTGTGTGTCATGCCATGATTAACAGATCATTATGGTTTTTAACTGTAAAAATGTTTTAGGTTGATTTCTCACTGTGTGAACTAGTTTTTAAAAGAGAGCTGGAAAAAACATTTTTTTCATATGTAGCAATAAGGATCATTAGCACAGTACAAACCTTGAAACTTTAGATGCCCAGAACAGACCTCTAACACTTGATCAACAAAACGGACCAGCTACTTGAAGTACTTGATCTTTTTTTTTCCAGTGGATTACAAAACAGTTTGCTTGATACTAGCCCACTGTTGAAGGTCAGTATTCTTGGGTTCTGTTCTTGGATGTGGGGGAAGAGTATTGTCTAATGGTTAGAGCAGTGCTTATAGACAAGATAAGCAAATCCATAGATCTGGCAAGTTAATTCTGATCTGTATGGCTGAGTGAATAAGACTTGAATATTAGAGATTTGATTCAATTCAGATTGGAGAGGCCCTGGAGGTTTTTCACCTTCCTCTGTAGCATGGGGCATGGGTGACTTGAGGGAGGCTTCTCTGCTCCTTGAAGTCTTTAAACCATGATTTGAGGACTTCAATAGTTCAGACATAGGTGAGGTTTTTCGTAGGAGAGGGTGGGTGAGATTCTGTGGCCTGCGCTGTGCAGGAAGTCGGACTAGATGATCAGATTGGTCCCTTCTGACCTTAGTATCTATGAATCTATGAATTCCCAGCTTTGCCTGAAATGATCTTGTGCAATCTTTCATCTAATGTAACTATAAAATGGAGGAATAATACTTCATTGTCATCTTAAGGTAGGATATTATGAGCTCTTGCTCAGTAATATGGGCTATGACGGGTACATAGAAATCTTAGAAATGAAGGACTGGAAAGTACTTCAATAGGTCATCTAATCCAGTCCCCTGTACTGAGGCAGGACTAAGGCTTATCTAGACCATCCCTGTCTAACTGATTCTTAAAAACATCTAATGACAGAAATTCAACAACCTGCCTAGGTAATTTGTTCCAGTGCTTAACTACCCTTACAGTTAGTAAGTTTTTCCTAATGTCTAACCTAAATCTCCCTTGGTGCAATTTAACCTCATTACTTCTTGTCTTGTCCTCTGTGGATCAGACGCACAATTTATCACTCTCCTCTTTATTACAACTTTTACTTACTTGAAAACTATTATGTCCCTCCTTAGTCTTCTCTTCTCCAGATTAAACAAACATTTTAATCAATCTTTCCTTGTAGGTCATGTTATCTAGAACAATAATAATTGTTGTTGCTCTTCTTTAGACTTTCTCTAATTTGTCCACATCTTTCCCAAAATGTGGTGCCCAGAACTGGACACAGCACTCTAGTTGAGGTCTCTAGTTGAGGAGAGTGGAAGAATTACGTCTCGTATTTTGCTAACAACTTGCTAATATATCCCAGAATTATGTTCACTTTTTTCCCAACTGTATCCCATTGTTATATTTAGTTTGTAATCCACTATAACTGCAGAGTCTTTTCTACAGTACTTGTTCCTAGACAATCATTTCCCATTTTGCATTTGTGAAATTGATTATTCCTTCCTCAGTGCAGTACTTTGCATTTGTCTTAATTGAATGTCACCTTATTTATTTCAGAACATTTCTCCAGTTTGTCAAGATCATATGGAATGATATTCCTGTTCTCAGAAGTTCTTGCAACCCCTCTCAGCCTGGTATTGTCCACAAATTCCATACTCTCTATGCCATTATCCAAATCATTTATGAAGATATTAACTAGAACCAGACCTAGAACAGATCCTTGAAGGACCCCACGCAATATGCCCTCCCAGCTTGACTGTGAACTATTGATAATTACTCTCTGAGTACAGTTTTCCAACCAGTTATGCACCCACCTTATAGTAGTTTCATCTAGGCTATATTTCCGAAGTTTGCTTATGAGAGGGTCATGTGAGACAGTATGAAAAGCCTTTCTAAAGTTGAGATATATAATATCTACTTCTTCCCTCCATCTATAAGGCTAGTTAACCTGTCAAAGAAGGATATTAGGTTGGTTTGACATGATTTGTTTTTGACAAATCCATATTTACTGTTACTTATCTCCTTATTATCTTTTAGGTGCTTACAAATTAATTATTGATCATTTGCTCCTTTATCTTTCAGGGTACCAAAGTTAAGCTGACTGGTCTATAATTCTCTGGGTTGTCCTTATTCTCCTTTTTATAGCAAGACACTATATTTGTCCTTTTCCTGTCCCCTGTCCTCCATGAGTTCTCAAGGACAATTGCTAATGATGGCCCAGAGATCTCATCAGCCAATTCCTTAAGTAGTCTATGATGCATTCCATCAGTACCTGCCAACTTGAAGACATCTAACTTGTCTAAGTAACTCTTAACTTTTTCTTTCCCTTTTTTAGCCTCAGATCCTTCCCCATTTATGCTGATGCTCACAATGTTATTTGTCTGGTGAAAACTGAAACAAAAAAGGCATTTAGCATTTTGGCCATTGCTGTGTTTTCTCTTATAAAGAACAGACAGTAAAGCTGAGAACAGAACATATGGGTTCCCAACTGTGTATTTTCCCCTCATCCACAGAGAATTTGACTTTTGAGTCTCTCTGCCCCATCAATGGAACTTTGCCAAGGACTTGGTCGAATAGGCAGCCCAATTCAGCTGAAATGTAGAATGATCTGCAAAATGTGGTACATCTTAGAGTGCTGCTATTTATATTGTATGGAGTGAGCAATTATCACAGCCTGTAGCTACATATGTATGTAAACAATATCACCTCAAGATAAATAGTTAAATTTGGTCATAGGGAGGACCACATATACCTAGAGAGGTTGTCTCATGGTTCAGCTCCCAACTCAGTCTTGCTCTCATAATCTCTCTGTAGTAACTACAGCAATCATGGACACAAAATGTATCATTAGGCCAGTATTTATCACTATATAAGTGTTTTGTCCTTTCTTTTAAAAAAAAGGTTAATCAAACTAACTTATTTTGTTCCTCCTCTCATCTATATAGTGCTGTTTTCCTCTGGCATAACGTTCCGCTGCTGCTTGGTCCACTTCTCCTCCTCCTTCCCGTCAAACATTTTCTTTCTATTTTATTTACTCCCCTCCCTTCTCCCTTTAATATTTCTTCAGATGGTGACTGACAGTGCCAGTCTCATTGGTATCTCCAGTCCTTAAGGTTGGCTCTTGTTTCCTCTCTTCCTGTTCCTATATAGTCTATACTAGATCGAGGTAAGCAGTTTCCTTTTTATTTCCAGCTTCTTTTTACAGGTCTCCAGGCTGTTCTTTCTCATGAAGAGCTTGTGTATCTGTAGAAGCAGCTGGGAATAAGAAACCAGCACTACACTGTTGCTCCTTGGCCCAAGTTATTAGTCAATACTGGGGGCCTTGTGCACTGTTTCTGTTAAGAGGAACATTGATTAAATGAGTCAGATATTTCTTTGGTGCAATCCTGGTTAGTTACAAAGAATGCACAAAGTCCTGTTTCCCTGAACACAGGAGGAATAATTAACTGGAGGCAGTTTCCTTGCTCTCAGTCTCCAAGCCAGTCTTTCAAACCAGTCCTCTGCCCCAAGGAGCAATGTCTATGTTCCCACTCAGAGCTATGCTCAAGACAGTTTCTCTGGATTTCTGCTGGCTCTCTCTTGCTTTCTGGTTGCTTTCTATGACACAAAAAGATAATAAAATACTCATTAACTGCCATCCAGTAATATCTGACTAAGGAAATATTCATCACAATAATACTACTATTAACTGCCATCTCTCAGCATAATTCTTCCCCAAATCATATATGAAGACACGTCCCTGTCTTGTGAGCTTACAATTTAAGAAGACAAATATATGAGGGGGAAAGAGATGTGTTCATATATATGTCTATATCTATAAAATATATTCTGTACACCCTTCCTCCAAGCCAATTGGCTTATTTCTTTTTAGGAATTGTAGTAGAGATGGTTTCTGAGGAGAAAATAGTTATCTTGTAGATCATTTTACAGTGCTGTTTGGAAATAATTAATCCATACTGGTGGACTGATCATACAACTTAAGTGTGGCACATACACAAATCTTTTCCCCATCTTATATCGCTCAGTGTGGAATGTCTTACATAGAAAATAGGTAATGTCTGTTTGTTCATTAATGTGTGTTGTTCATTATTAAGCTTCACGTAGAATGTACTTAGTAACTAAAAGGTTTTTCCTCAATGCTGTGGACTGCTGACACTATGGTGATGGGGCAATGATGGAAATAGGTAGGAATATAGAAAACCTTTCCTAGGGAAGAGAAAGTATACATCTTGAATGCTGGTAGAGAGAAAGTGGGTAATGCTAAACATTTAGTAATTTTATTGGCTGCTGACTCTGTCAGTTAAGCTGCATTTATATTACTTCATATTGGTAGATATGAAGATATAAAAGACCTTTCCAGAAGTAAACTTTTCTGTCAAGCTAACTTAACGTTATCCTGTCTTTCTAGAATGACCTACTACCTGATCTGTATCAAGAGCTACAGATAAATCTAATAACTTAAAGCATGGATATTTGACCCTACAGTTCTATAAACCATACTAGAAATCCTCAGAAGGAAAGCCTCAATGCTGTATAAAAGCTGAAATCTTGACTGAAATTTATCAAATATTTCATTCTCACTTAATTGTTTCGGCATCTGAGTCATCACCACCATTTCTAGAGCCTTTGCAAGGAAGGCTAGATAAGATGGGGTGATAATTTTGTAAATTCTTTCTCATCTAGGTGAGATTTCATAGAAGCTGGTATTACAGAAGAGAATTTCAAGTCTATTGGAAAATAACTAATAAAAGATTCTAGTTTTAGGAATGACTTGAAACTTGGTGTACCATAAGTAGAAGGAATACAAGATTATTGAAGTTTAGTACTAATTCCATCCCCTATATTTGATTTCCCAAGGTACTGTTCTGAGATGAAGACATTTATTATTTATATGGTGCCATTGGTTTCCACACAAAACTTTGCAAGCAGATAATAAGACAACAAGCTAATTTAAGAGGTTATGTTTAGAGTTAAAAGAAAAGGAGTACTTGTGGAACCTTAGAGACTAATAAATTTATTTGAGCAGAAGCTTTCGTGAGCTACAGCTCACTTCATCGGATGCATTTGGTGGAAAATACAGTGGGGAGATTTATATATGTATATAAATATTTATATATGTATATAAATCTCCCCACTGTATTTTCCACCAAATGCATCTGATGAAGTGAGCTGTAGCTCATGAAAGCTTATGCTCAAATAAATTTGTTAGTCTCTAAGGTGCCACAAGTACTCCTTTTCTTTTTGCGAATACAGACTAACACGGCTGCTACTCTGAAACCTGTGTAGAGTTAGATTCCCTTACCATATGGTGTGGCTGTGTTACCCCTTCCTGTTACTTCCTGTTATCCCCCAGCATGTGTGTTTTTACCAATTTAGATTCCCTTACACTCAGACTCAGTGGGCCAAATTTAAAGGTGATGTAAGATAAAGTACATGTTGGCAATATTGTGAATCTAAAGGAGTTTAATTAAGTGTATGAATCTAATTCCATGTCACATACATATTGAGGAAGCCAGAAAACAGTTGTAATTACACCAGCATAGATTCTCTCTACACGCAGAATCACCTTTGATTTTGTCACAAGGTCTCTGAAGCTTAATGATTACAGCCTAGAACAGGAACACAGCAAAGACTCACTTATGTGTTTTTTCCCTAAATAAAATAGCTTAGGGCTCATTTTTTACTTTGAGATTCAGAGGAGAGAGTACATGAGTATATCACACAAGTGGAAATGGCTCGAAACAGTTCATCCAGTGGGCTGAAGAGGGACATAATACTTACACTTACCCTGAAGAGGGACTGTTACAACCTGGTCCAATATCCATCTAGATTGTCACCAATCTGTTGTAAGTGGAACTGCTTACTGGAGTCCCTTGTGCTTCCAAACTAACTGGGTCCAGGTATAGTCTAGTCACAGTTTCCAGCACTGTTACCCTAGAGCACACTTCCACGGTCAGATGTCTTGGGACATGGGATGCCCCCATCCAGCCACTCTAGATCCCAATATCAGTGTCTGAGATTTTCTGAGCATACCCCATTCCCTTAAATGTACTCCACATGACCTGTGGGCACTTTTGGGCTTCTAGATTAATTCCTTCTCTGACAACATGGCAGGGAAGCAAGGAACACAGATTTAGCAAAGGAATTTCTCAACCATAGTTACTGTACTTTAAAAATACTCAAGAGCTATAGGTTTCAGAGTAGCAGCTGTGTTAGTCTGTATTCGCAAAAAGAAAAGGAGTACTTGTGGCATCTTAGAGACTTACAAATTTATCTGATCTTAAGCTTTCGTGAGCTACAGCTCACTTCATCGGATGCATTAGCTCACAAAAGCTTATACTCAAATAAATTTGTTAGTCTCTAAATGCCACAAGTACTCCTTTTCTTTTTTCAGGAGCTATAAATCTTTGAACAAAACAAAAAAGTCCAAAGACACACTCTCCCCTAGCCTTATCTCATTCCTTCTGTAAGTCCATGGTTTGTCAGCATTTCAGGCTAGGCAGACTTCTCCTGCAAATCCTTCTTATGTGTGGTGATAGCTGGCCTTTCTGCACAGAGCAGGACCATGCTTTTAAATAGGGCCACATCTCTGTCCCATAAACCCAGACTAAGATGCTGCAGACCCACCACTTATGCTTGCCCCTACCTCCCTGCAAGGCATCTGTGCAGAAAACTCATTGTTTCATGGCAGTGGACCAGCAGTTGAGAGAGAATCAAAGCAGTTGGTCCCTGATTGAAGTTTTGATGGCCATTAGTGTTAGTTCTTCAGTGAGATGTCCAAGTCTGTCCTGGACAGGATGGCTGTTTGGAATGCAATATAGTGAGTTGTCTTTGGGCATGGTTCAGGCTTGTGCAATCAGACTCCTACATTTCCACACATTGAACAAGATAGAGTCAATAATTTGATTCAGACATACATTGCCTCTGTGACAGAGTGGGGTATGCTTCCCCCAGCACTGGTTTCAAGTGCTATCCCAAGAGAGAGAATGGAGTTCTGACAGATGGCAAAGGAAGAGTTGATGCAAGTGGCAGAAAGTGGGAAATGGATAAATTTAGTTTTAATCATGCTGAGTTTAGATATCTAGGAAGACATGTCAGACAGACAGAGATGCCGAGCTGCACAGAAGGGGAAAAGGTCAAAGCAGAAAGATTGACTTGAAAGTTATTGTACTAGCTGAAGCCAAGATAGTAGATGAGATTGCCAAGGGATAAGTGTAAAGGGATTAAATGGAGCAGAACAAGGACATACTTGTGCAGAACATCAAAAGAACAGGGAACTGACTATAAAATCTGTGGAAATAATCTAATCTCTGGGAATTATTGCCACAATGCATAAAATGCCAAGGTATCAGTGGAGGACTCTTTTATTAAAAGGCATAAACTCCCAAAGGACTCCATAAACCTTGGATTTATTCATCTTTTATGAGAAGAAAACATTTCCTTTGTTAGTTTCTTCACAATGGAAAGGAGTGCCTATTTCCGTCTCTGCAGCTGCCTGAACATGTGAAATTCACATTTGGAGGGTATAAAATTGTCAATTCCTTAAGTGTAGGGTAATTTATTGGTGCAAAGCAACAGAAGAAACCAAAGAAGAAACACATAGACAATATTCAGACATATACACACACATCTTTGTACTGTGTATGCACTACAAACTCTAGTGAGTAGGCCTAGTATTAGAGAGGCAGTATCTAGGACCTTTTGTAACTCCAACAGTATTAGGAGTAAACTCTGGTCTGGATGGAACCTGCCATCTCTACCTAGGAATTATGCACAGTTGGACTGCGGTTCTCTCTCCATCGCTCCTTTGTTTTTCTCATGTTTAGATTACCAACTCACTGATTAATAGACTCTAAGGCCAGGCGGGACCATTGTCATCATCTAGTCTGATCCCCTTATAGCACAGGCCATAGAACTTCCCAAAAACATTTCCTCAAGCATATAGTTTAGCAAAACATCCAGTTTTGATTTAAAAATTGTTAGTGATGGAGAAACCACTGTGACCCTGGTAAATTGTTCCAGTGGTTAATTACTCTACTTTAAAAGTTTATGCCTTATTTCCTGTCTGACTGGAGGGAAGGGACTGTCATTTGCCTATTGCCAAGTGCATTGAAGTCTCTAGGCATTACTACAATATAAATCTTTAATAACAATAATTATCTTGCTTTTCCGCTTGTAAATCCCAATATTCTCTAGTATTAAAAAAGTCATAATCCTAGCTGAATGGCTACAGCAACACAACCTGGGCCTCTCACTAGGAGAATCTTAAGAGTATAAATTTGGAGAAAATGTTTAGCTCTGTTTATAAACTCTGGTGGCTAAATATAACAGTACAAAATTTAAAACATCACAAACTTTCTTGGCCTATTCTTAATCACAGTTAAGTGTTCATATATGAAAACACAATTCTAAATAAAATATTCAACCATTCTGGAGCGAAACAAGCCTGAGGCAAAGTTAAACAGAGCCTCAGAATAAACTGCAGTGTATTCTGTCACAAAACTGCAGGTGATATGAATCGACCAGATTGACTGTGTCACAGACTTTAGCAGTTAAATCTGTCCTTTCTCCTTTGCTGTTGCTATTTTCACTAGTAGTCAATGTTACCGCTTCCTAAATGATAGGCAAAGCTAAAAAATCTCAGGGAGGTTAAAGCATTCTCTGACTGGTTGACTGGTCGTCTTGAAGTTTGTTTACATTGGCAGGAGATAATGCGGCCTGCTTCTCACTGTCAGGTGATATTGTAAACAAGAACAGGCGTTTGCATGGCACTGTTCTAGCCAGCGTTGAGAGATATTTACATGCCAGATGTGCTAAAGATTTATATGTCCCTTTGTGCTTCAACCACCATTCCAGAGGACATGCGTCCATGCTGATGATGGGTTCTGCTCGATAACAATTCAAAACAGTGCGAATCAATGCATGTTCATTTTCATCATCTGAGTTAGATGCCACCAGCAGAAGATTGATTTTCTTTTTTGGTGGTTCGGGTTCTGTAATTTCCGCATCGGAGTTTTGCTTTTTAAGACACCTGAAAGCATGTTCCACATGTCATCCATCTCTGATTTTGGAAGGCACTTCAGAGTCTTAATCCTTGGATCGAGTGTTATATCTATTCTTAGAATGCTCACATTGGTACCTTCTTTAGGTTTTGTGAAATCTGCAGTGAAAGTGTTCTTAAAATGAACATCATCAAAGACTGCTTTAACATGAAATATATGGCAGAATGCAAGTAAAACAGAGCAGGGGACATATAATTCTCCCCCTGGGAATTCAGTCAAATTTTATTAACACTTTTTTTTTAATGACCATCATCAGCATGAAAGCATGTACTCTGGAATAGTGGCCGAAGCATTAACGGGCATATGAATGTTTCACATTTCTGGCATGTAAATACCTTACAGTGTTGGCTACAAAAGTGCCATGAGAACACCTGTTCTCACTTTCAGGTGACATTGTAAATAAGAAGTGGGCAGCATTGTCTTCTGCAAGTATAAATAAACTTGTTTGTCTGAGCATCTGACTGAACAAGAAGTAGGACTTGTAGGCTCTAAAGTTTTACATTGTTTTATTTTTGAATACAGATTTTTTGTACATAATTCTACATTTGTAA
This sequence comes from Dermochelys coriacea, assembly GCF_009764565.3. Taxonomy (NCBI): domain Eukaryota; kingdom Metazoa; phylum Chordata; order Testudines; family Dermochelyidae; genus Dermochelys; species Dermochelys coriacea. The sequence continues at coordinate 37,782,600 of NC_050070.1, read as the reverse complement.
ATTCAACTTTCACAATAAAGAGATTGCACTACAGTACTTGTAATGGGGAAATTGAAAAATAATATTTATTTTGGTTTTTTACAGTGCAAATATTTGTAATAAAAATAAATACAAAGTGAGCACTTGATATATTTTGTGTTGGATTTGAAACAGATATATTTGAAAATGTAGAACACACCCAAAGATATTTAAATAAATGATATTCTATTTCGTTTAACAGTGTGATTAATCACACGATTAATCATGGGATTAAAAAATATTTTTTAAATTGCTTGACAGCCCTAATTACAACCCAAGCAGACTTTATTATATATACATAGAACACCACCAAAATTCAGATGACTCTAGGGTGGATATTAGCAGCCAACTGGCACATAATACAAAAATGGAAGGAGGGGAGACTAGCCAGGAATTTCAGGGCAAACTCCTACTCTTAGAGTAAGTGTCAGGGTATCTTTAAGGAGTCACAACACTGAAAGTGGGGGGAAAGTAAAGAAGGGAGCAGTAAGACAGGAAGTTTGGAGTGTGTGCATGTGGCAGGGAGAGTGGGGAAGGGGAATGAAAGGACCAGCACTGGGCAATATCCACCTGTATGCATCACGTTGACTGTACTAGTTAATACATTCACTTGGCTCATTGCCTACCAATATAAGAAATCTATTTCCGAGAGGAAAGAACAGCTCCCTCATTGTACATTTGGCAAACAACTGTTAGCATGTACTCACAATATAGAGGACATAGTTGTGGAACAATTCAACTAAGTTTCCATCACACATCCTTCCCATTAATGGAAGGATCAACTGTCAGATTAACACACAGACACTATTCTCCCTTTCCTACCTCTCACAAACTATTCAAACCCTTCTTCTCAACAGAATGGACCCACTCACACAGCTCTAATATTCTTTGTTCCTGTCTTATTAAACTCACCCTGGGCCCCCTTCTCTGGGTCTGCTTCCACCTTCCTCCCCACTCACACCAGCTTAAGCTCCAGCCATTTTCTTACTAGGACTCTACTATGTAGGAAACTTTCACTTACCTCCTGTGTTAGTGCCATCTGTCTCAACCTCTCATAAAACTCACAGAAAAGAGCCAGTTCCCATGCTTTATCCATGCGGGAACTAGGCAATTTTGTGAGAATTCAAGGCACAAATGAAAATAGAGGTAGAGATAAATCTCAGCTCCAAAGTTCAGATTTGGATCTGAACTTTCTTCAAAGTTTGGCAGTGTATGGATCCAGAGATTCAGTTCAGCCCATTATGGAGATGAAGGCCAGCTGCAAGGTTGGGAACTGGATCCAGACTTCACCAAATCTGAAACTGTTTGGTATGAGATTTTGATTTGAGCCCATGTGAGCATACTGTTGCTAATTTTGAAACCATAAGAAATAAGTGCCATATACCTATTTGATATTAGTAAAGAAGTACCATATGACATTATCTTCACTTTTTAAAATTGTTTATTATATGATATTCAATGGAATAGAATGGCTAATGCCTTGAAATGCCCTAAAACACACACTGGCTTTGTCAGTGTAATAGCAGAATGAAATGTATTAAATTGTTTTTTTCTTTATGTCAATATGTTAAGCTGAGTACTAGAGAGAAGGTAAAACTATCTTTTCAAATGTAATGAGAGTTTGGGCTGATTGTTGGAAGATTACACTCATTCATCTGTACTAGCAAATCATCGAATAGACAGGCGACAAATATAAATTTGAGAATAAGAATTCAAATGTTCTAATATATAGAATGAGAAATGTAACATTAAATGTCCAGGAGTCACCCAGTAATAAGACATGGCATTGTGGAAAAGATTGGCAACAGACTGTTGCCAGACTAAAAAAAAACCTGTACTACTTTATATTTACCATTAAGAAGTGAAGTAAAGATAGTGATATCCTATTATGATGTCAGGTACCAAGATGCAAGCATGTATGAAATGTCAAAATGCAGTGTACTATTAAACATGAGATAGATCACTGTAGTAAATTTTTATAAAGATTTTATCTCATGTGCTCCCTTCAGCACGATTAAAAAAAATCAGAGAAAATAATCGTGAGAAGCAGATTGATCCAAAAAGTCTTTCATGTGTACTACAGGCGAGTCATTTCAATTTTGAATATATGGATTTGAAAAATAGGTGCATATAACTGCAAAATGAAAGAAAAGGGAATAAGTAAAAGCACAAAAGGAAATAAAACCAACTATGACAACATAAATGTGAAACAAAGTTCTTTATTTTTTTTCCTTTTCAAAACATTTCTATAAACAAAATCAAAAAAGTATGTGAGCTGATTTTTCTGAATTTAAAAAATGTCAACTTAGATATAGAAAAACAAACAAAAAAATCATAATAAAATTTATAAGTGAAATTCACACCAGTACAAAGATCTGTTCAAAGCTCTCTCTATAAATGAAACTCTATGTTGAGTTATTAAGTGGACTTATGTCATGTTCATAGTCTTGCATCAGCCCTCTGGATGGAGTGAACATCATCCTCTATATAAGGGAAAAGTTTCAAAATTAATATAATAGGTAAATAAAACTGTTTAAGTAGCATACATTTTAAATGCATGTCCAGGCATTGTATTTTCACCTAAATTTATTTTTTCTACCCTTTTTTAAAGCACAGAACTGTTACACTTCATAGACAACCAGTTGGTGGCTTGGGCTTAAGTATAAAGGTATGGATAAAGTTTTGTTTTCATTTCTCTTTTTAAACTTCAGTATGTTTAGTGCGTGATGATCTCAGTTGCGATTTCATTATTTATACACATCTTTTACAGGGTGGTGCTGAGCACAAAGTGCCTGTCGTCATATCAAAAATATTTAAAGACCAAGCAGGTAAAATATATATCTCTATACTTAAATAGGTTTCTGGTGTTATGATGCATCCGATGAAGTGAGCTGTAGCTCTCGAAAGCTTATGCCCTAATAAATTTGTTAGTCACTAAGGTGCCACAAGTACTCCTTTTCTTTTTGCGAATACAGACTAACACGGCTGCTACTCTGAAACCAGTATATTGATGGATTCAAATGCGCAGGGGTACCTCAAATAGCTACATTTTCCTTCCTAAAAATTATGTCCAGCTTCAGTATAAAAGTAAAAATTGCATACAAAGAACATGAGAAACTGGAAACCCAGATGTCCTACACACCATATTATCTTTGGGAGATATAAAATCTCTACATGATAGAAAGGTCCTGCACATAAGATTAAAAAAAAATCACATCACCCAATGTGTCAATACTTTCAGTTTCCAGGATTATATTTAATCAAGGATTTAATACTAATGAGGCTGACAGAACCTATCCAGACACAACTGTCATTGGTGACCTCGGAGAAGGGTAATTTCCTTTCTCTGAGATAGCTTCTCTGTTTGTAGGAGATACAAAAAAGGGCCATCCCTAGTAGTATTCTTTACGGTATAAACTAGAAAAAAAAATATATATATATAAATCAGAAATCTGACCTGCCAGTTCTACCAATTATCATGCAGGGAGCTGCGAGGCGAAAGAACGATAGAGAAAGGCAGACTGATCTCAAGTAAGTCTTCTGAATGAACATTCAGACGTGCTCAATGTGAATATGAATTTGTGTATCCCAGATGTTAATAATAATGAAATTGACAGCCTAGCTGGAAATATAGCTCTGAGAAGGGTATTTAGATGAGCTATTACTTGAAGCAAGTAAATTAATTTGAGAAAGAGTGATATCATACAGTGATTTCTGTACTACTGAAAAGCCCTTGCACTGTGGCAGCTAATCAGCCCAGCAACGTGAAGCACAGCATAACCAAAAATCTCCACAAGCTATAAAATACATTTTGCATATTTTTTTATTTCATTGATAAATATATACTGATTTAAGGACAACTTGTGATTTGATTTAAATGTCACAGCTCACTCTCTGCAGCAGTGAAACGCAATGCCAGAATGTTCAAAGAATGTAGTGCTGTGTGAGGCTCAAATCTTGGCTAACAGTGCCTGAATAAGCTGCCTTATTACCAGGGCAATTTATCACTCCCAGGAGTCACTTTATAAGTGCATTGCTGTGGTAACCGCTGCTTGGTGAGGCCTTGGCAAAACTGTAGTAGTTAAGACTGATCTGCAGGAGCCTTGTGGAGCTGGGAATGGGGCCTGTGCCCTGCACCTCCCTGGTCATCTGGCCTTGGGAGAGGCCCCATGGGTATACACAAGAAGCTGTTGGAGGTGGTTCCACCTCCCAGTTCTTCCTGCTGCTTCTAATAAGCTTTTAAAAGCTATTAAAATATACATTGGACAAGGATTTTGTGATTTGTGCCTCACCTGTTTGGCAGCAGGGTCCCAGACCTCAGGCTCCAGCCTGAGTCAGAACATCTACCACTGCTAAACAGCTCCTTAGCCTGAACCCCATAAGCCTGAGTCAGCTGGCACAGGCCAGACATGGGTTTTAATTGCAATGTAGACATAGCCCCAGGTGTCTCAAGAGAGCATCCGGATTGAAAAGAGCTGTCTCTCGTTGCACTCCATTCATCAAGATTGCAAGAAGGAAGAGTGGAAAAATACAATGCCATTAATTTCACCAACATCTGATTAGCAAGATAGAGAGAAATGTCTAGGTCTTATTGGACTCATTACTGATCTTAAACACTCATATATCAACAGCAACAAGAAATACATGTCTCCCTCCTTCAACTGACTAGGAGACTCCTCTCAGATGACAGCCAAGCAACTGTGATAGTTCTGTTTGTAACTTCTAGATTAGATTACTCTAACTCACTCAACTGAGAGTTCAGTGTGGGTGTCAAAAAGAAGTTCCTTGTTACCACATGCAGCAGCCCATTTCCTAAGAAGAACAAGAGGCTTATTGTTGTGACTTCAAATGGTTAAAATATAATTATAGGTGTTCATCCAGTATTCGAATTAAGTAAGAATTACAGCATAAACAAAAGGGCTGCCTTTTACATATATCTATCTGAAGCCTACACCATCCTCAACAGCCTTCACAAAGAGGGGGAAAAACATATCACTAGTGTTCCATGTCCTCCATGGCCTCTCTTTTACACACTAATTTTCCATTAATGACATACCAAATGTATTGTACTTATTATTCAGGTTGTTGGAGCTCTTGATAGCCAGAGTGAATGAGAGCTCAAGGCCAAATCAACAAACTAATTCAAACACACACACGTTCCAAATAAAAATGATTACATATGAGAGAAACTAACATCAGAGTCCACACTGCTCCAACACAAATGTGTGTTTTAATACCAGCACATAAATGTCAGAGTGAAGATGTGTTAGACATGCAATTGTATTATGTGAGATTACATAAAGAATTTTGAGGGAAATTGAAATTACCTCATGGATAAGTACAGTAAGTGGGAAGAGGAGGAGACTGTTCATAAATTGAGAGTGAAATATAATATTACAAAACTTGAAGTGGATGATATTAAAACTTGTTAAGGAAAAGGTGGCCTTTCCTGGAAATGATGGAATATCACACATACAGGAAAACTTTGGTATAGAAGAAGGAAAGAGTTATCTCTGACTAGCTATCAATACAGTGCTCAATGGACTGAACTGAACACCTTCTGGAATAAGACTATAGAGTTCATTATCGGTGCCTTTTGGAAAAAAATATGAGTCATCCTTATGGGTTGAAAAGCTATGTCCTATTAGGAGAAAAGTGTTTTACTATGTATGTCTAAAAGAGGGACGAGTTCTTGGGAAAGCGATAGTAATAAGATTTCTTTCTTTTGCTTTTTTGGGGCAAAAACCCATTTTTAAAAAGATATTGGGAAACAAATTTATATGTTTGTGGATCTTTCTAGACGGATGCAATTAAAGGATTTTGAAGTGGAGAACTGAAAAATATAGATGTCACATGTTGTGTGGCAGTAACTGATCTTTACCCACCTAAATTACTTTAGAAGGAATGAAGTACATCTGGTTATGATGTGCAGATATTTTAGGATAACCAGTTAATTACTTGGGTACAATATCTTTAGAACGAAGAAATAATTACAAAGTAAAGGGAAACCTGATGGAAATACTTAATTGTAAGTTTTGTTGCAGGGTCCATATCTTTACATGCTCTGGAAACCACCATATGCACTCCTGGTGCTATTAACAAATTATTATTGATATGAATAGAATTTGTCCAAAATGGTGAATTTGATCCAAAAAGAAAAAAGTGTTAGGGTTTTACTTTCCCCCCATCTTTTCTTTTTCTAGGTGTTTTTAGTTTTCTGCAATTTTTAGAAGCTTTGATTTGATAACAAGGATTTCCAGGTTCCATTCTTTTTTTTTCTGAGATTACTGATTACTTTTTAGTAATATAGATTAATGTAGATTTGTGCTTTTCTTTCTGTAAAGGCAAGCTTTTGTGCAGTTTATGTGCAGATGACTGTGTGGCACTTTTAAGTGTTGCTAATACCTTCTATTGTTATACAACTCTTACATGTATTATGTAATCATAAACATTACTACTACTTTTATTGATGGCAATATATTAATAAAATGTACAATAGGTTTACTTTGCAGCCAAATAAAGAGATAAAGATTCTTTCTCTCAGTGAATTCACAATTAAAGGCTCCTGTCCTTCAAAGGGTTCAGACCAGGTAGCCACTAATATCCATATAGAATCTAATTACTTCTATAAAGGGCAATAAGGATCCATACACATGAATCTCTTTTCTAAATTACGATATAAATTGTATAATTTGTCTTGTTTTTATTCTTGATTTCTGCCATCTCCTGCACCCCTTCTTTAATTGTGAACATGATTAAGCTGTCCTCATTGATCTGGGAAATGTGGTGGGAGGCCGTATCTAAAACTGTCTGTTTTGAAAGTTCTTCAAAAATATTAAAATAATAATTATGCCCATATGAAACTTTTCTTTGCATCAGCACTGGTTTATTTTGTAAATAGAGTATATTTCCTATTGTCCAAGCAATACAAACTCTATTTCAAACCATAGAATCATGGGCTTTGCAATTATGTGATGGTTGCCCCAATTCACCACTCCATTTCTGTGAGAACTGCAGGACTGTAATAATTTGACTGTTTACTGCTGTTGTGCTGTGCAGGTATCTGAAATAACATGTAGAATCAGACATGCATCAGCAATGAAACAGAGTGGTGGATTCAGCTCACCAAAGCATAATCAAAATGGTTAAATAAAATTAAATAAGCCCTGGTGGAAGGGAGAGAATTTTGGGTTTGCCAGTTCACAAAGGGCTTTATACTGAGAGCCAACATTGGTTAAAGATTTAATCTGATTTAATCGCCCCCACCCATGGAATACTAGAAATGATTTGTACCTCACATTGTGTTCTCCTGGAAAAACTCTTATTTTTTGTGTTTAATCCAGTTCTGAGCAGAGATACCATATACCCTGTAATAATTGGAATGAGCTCAAGAAAGACAGCCATTTAAAAATTCTTGGCTTGAAACCTTGCACTCCACAAAAACATTTTATATTCTTGGCTACATACATTCAGGACCATCTGTTCAGAGGACATTGTGCCTGTTCATCAAGGTATTGTACCAGTTTCACTAAAGTATAGATGCCAAGCAAAGATATTTTTGAGTGGAAAACCTGCACGTATTATCAATTCCTCAGGAAGTCTCCTCTGTGGTGGCTCTCATATGATAGCATTGTCTATCATGTTAGAATGGGTCTCATGTTTTTGTATTGTACAGAAACAAATACCCTGAAGACGAAAGCATGGGGTTTAGAAGAAAACTATGCTCTCATTGAGATGGATAATATTTTAACAGGCATTTAACAAAACTCATTCAAATCATACAAGACAGCTCTATGGACATGCAGAATTGAATGGTTCTTCACATTTGAATAATGATTCCTAACGTAATTTTTAAAATTTATGAACAATTGGGTTAATATTTATATGGGTTTTTAATTGCAGTCTTTACTTTTGCCCATCTTATTTCCCCTTATTATTGAAAAACAAAGACTGACCAAAAAAGTATGAAATATATCTTCTCTGAAGGTACCGTGTGCATGGGATTCTCACTTTTGGGTCTGTGCTTGTAGTCCTTTGTCCAGTTTGATGAGCTATATAGGAGCTTTTCTAGCTCTTTGGTTTTCACTCTTTATGCCCCTTAAGCTACTGGTCAGAATAGACACTAAATCATGAGACAAGGGGCATCCCTGCAATTTATTCAGGAGCAGTCCAAGGTATGTTGCTAGTGTGCGAGTCCCTTTTACCTATTTTGAGCCCTGATTCAGGAAAACATCCTATTCAGGATAACATTTAAGCTCATGTTTAGGTCTCATTGAAGTCAAGGGGATTTAAGAGCAAGCTTAAAGATAAAGCATGTGCTAAAGTGATGTCCTCTTTCTGGGACTTGGAGATCCTTCAGGCAATGGGATTGATTGAGTTTGTGAAATTCTGAAGTATGAAGCAGTAGACTATTACCCTAATTGTAGGGAACTGTGTGTGTCACTGGGACACACTGGCTTAACTTTAATAGGGATGGATTTAAGCACCTACTTCAGCGCTTTGCTGAATTGGGGCCTAATATGAGAAAGTTCATGATACAGAACAATGGATTGGATCTCCCATAAGTATATAAATATAGTGAGACTGTATGCAAGACTTTAATATGTCTGTTTGAGTAATCAGTCCCTAAGCATTCAAGGAAAATTAATCACTAATAGAAAGGGTGGCTTTTCTCAAATTAATTTTCCGGCCCTGAGAATATCATTAAATATTGTCAATCTATTCAAAAGTAAATTACACAGTATTTTTACTCTGGGAAGACCTCTGTGCTAGGTCTTTGGGTAATTTCATACTCTATATCTGCCTTGGAAGGCTACCCATAACAACTTATTAAACCAAAAAGACAGACATAATTTGGGTTTGTAATATTATTGTTATCATTAGAGTAATATCCCAAAGAGATTATTTTAATTAGTGTCTAATTTTCATACCAAAAATAATTCTTTGATTTACCAATCACTAAATGTAAGCACAGTATATGAAGAATCCTCAGTGCTTCATTTAGGAGATTTTAAAGTGACACAAAATCATAGGTTCTGAATCTAGGTTTAAATACAGCCCCATGATTCCCAAGAATGGTAGAGGCCATTTGCCCCTCCCCCACCCCAGTTACTAGAGGGCCACCTTAAGACCAATGGGCCCTGAGTTCCTTGTGATCCTTGGGTTGATGGCTGGTCTGCCTCAGTTCTTATCTTGCTTGAACTATATTAGATTTGGAATATGTGGTGGTTCCATCTAGTGGTAGGGTGACTAAATGAGTACCCAGGCCCTATGACCTCAAGGGAGTTAACAGTTTCTGCATTTTAATCAAAACAATGATCAACCAGTTGCAGGAAGAAACGTACATTCTATTAGGGGAAAGGATAGGGCTAAATTTAAAAAGTGTAGGGATACGAACCTGAGATAAAAAGAAAAATGCAAGAGAATCAAAGGAAACAGATGTACCAGTGAATAAATTATTATAATGTAGATGAATCAGATCCTTCTGCTCACGTGTGCTTACATCCCCTATAATGCTTGGCTATAACCAGAGTTCCACAAATAGAAAGTAAAAGTAAAATGATGCACCTGCAGAATCCCTCCACAAATCGGGTGGCTAGTGTGCAGTGTATGTGTAGGAACTCTGTGGGACTGATTTAAAATAAATAATTTTGCAAAGAATAATCAACTAAATATTGCAGACCTGATTTTTTGCTTGAGTACAGTGTGGAGCAGGGCTGGTACACCTGTTCAACTTTACTTGTACATAGACACAGAGTATGTCTACACTACGAAATTAGGTCAATTTATAGAAGTTGATTTTTTAGAAAGCAATTTTATACAGACAATTGTGTGTGCCCCCACATTAATGCACTAAGCGCATTAAGTCAGCAGAGTGTGTCCACAGTACCGAGGCTAGCGTCGACTTTCAGAGCATTGCACTGTGAGTAGCTAGCCCACAGTTCCTGCAGTCTCCACCGCCCATTGGAATTCTGGGTTAAGCTCCCAATGCCTGATGGAGCAAAAACATTGTCACGGGTGGTTTTGGGTACATGTTGTCAGTCACCCTTCCTTCCGTGAAAGCAACAGCAGACAATCATTTCACATCTTTTTTTCCGTGCGGGTGCCATACTGCTTTCAGCAGCTGGTGCAGTAGTTCTGCAAACCATCGTCATCATCCACCGCTTCCACTGGCTTTCTGCTCTCCCGGTGCTCTCGCAGGGTTGCTTCCACTGCAACTCTGCTCGGTTGCTCTTGTCTCGCCATACTACAGCAAGCATGCAACCCGCTCAGCTGATGTGTCCTGGCAGCAAACGGTGCAGTAGGTCTGCAAAACTGGCCATCCAACCACCGCTTTCCCAGCAACTCTGCTGTCCTGCAGACTCCATACCATGGCAAGCATGGAGCCCACGCAGATCACCACAGCAGTTATGAGCATTGTAAACACCTTGCGCATTATCATGAAGTATATGCAGAACCAGAACATGCAAAAGCAGGCAAGGAGGCGATGGCAGCGCAGTGACAAGAGTGATGAGGACATGGACACAGACTTCTCTCAAAGCACAGGCCCTGGCAATTTGGCCATCTTGGTGGCAATGGGTCAGGATCATGCCATTGAATGCTGATTCTGGTCCCTTGAAACAAGCACAGACTGGTGGGACCGCATAGTGTTTCAGAGCTGGGATGATTCCCAGTGGCTCCGAAACTTTCGCATGCGTAAGGGCACTTTCATGAAACTTTGTGACTTGCTTTCCCCTGCCCTGAAGCACATGAATAGCAAGATAAGAGCACCCCTCATGGTTCACAAGTGAATGGCAATAGGTCTCTGGAAGTTTGCAACACCAGACAGCTACCGGTCAGTCGGGAATCAATTTGGAGTGGGCAAATCTACTGTGGGGGGCTGCTGTGATCCAAGTAGCCAATGCAATCACTGAGCTGCTGCTATCAAGGGTAGTGACTCTGGGAAATGTGCAGGTCATAGTGGATGGCTTTGCTGCAATGGGATTCCCTAACTGTGGTGGGGCGATAGACGGAACACATATCCCTATCTTGGGATCGGACCACCAAGTCAGCCAGTACATAAACCGAAAGGGGTACTTTTCAATGATGCTGAAAGCACTGGTGGATCACAAGGGACGTTTCACCAACACCAACATGGGATGGCTGGGAAAGGTGCATGACGCTCGCATCTTCAGGAATTCTGGTCTGTATGAACAGCTGCAGCAAGGGACTTACTTTCCAGACCAGAAAATAACTGTTGGGAATGTTGAAATGCCTATAGTTATCCTTGGGGACCCAGCCTACCCCTTAATGCCATGGCTCATGAAGCCATACACGGGCATCCTGGACAGTAGTAAGGAGCGGTTCAGCTATCATAGAATCATAGAATATCAGGGTTGGAAGGGAGCTCAGGAAGTCATCTAGTCCAACCCCCTGCTCAAAGCAGGAACAATCCCAACTAAATCATCCCTGCCAGGGCTTTGTCAAGCCTGACCTTAAAAACTTCTAAGGAAGGAGATTCTACCACCTTCCTAGGTAACGCATTCCAGTTTTTCACCAACCTCCTAGTGAAAAAGTTTTTCCTAATATCCAACCTAAACCTCCCCCACTGCAACTTGAGACCATTACTCCTCGTTCTGTCATCTGCTACCACTGAATACAGTCTAGATTCTTCCTCTTTGGAATCCCCTTTCAGGTAGTTGAAAGCAGCTATCAAATCCCCCCTCATTCTTCCTTTCCGCAGACTAAACAATCCCAGTTCCGTCAGCCTATCCTCATAAGTCATGTGTTCCAGTCCCCTAATCATTTTTGTTGCCCTCCACTGGACATTTTCCAATTTTTCCACATCCTTCTTGTAGTGTGGGGCCCAAAACTGGACACAGTACTCCAGATGAGGTCTCACCAATGTCAAATAGAGGAGAACGATCATGTCCCTTGATCTGCTGGCAATGCCCCTACTTGTACATCCCAAAATGCCATTGGCCTTCTTGGCAACAACGGCACACTGTTGAATCATATCCAGATTCTCATCCACTGTAACCCCTAGGTTCTTTTCTGCGGAACTGCTGCCTAGCCATTCGGTCCGTAGTCTGTAGCGGTGCATGGGATTCTTTCATCCTACATGCAGGACTCTGCACTTGTCCTTGTTGAACCTCATCAGATTTCTTTTGGCCCAATCCTCTAATTTCTCTAGGGCCCTCTATATCCTATTCCTACCCTCCAGCATATCTACCTCTCCTCCCAGTTTAGTGTCATCTGCAAACTTGCTGAGGGTGCAATCCACACCATCCTCCAGATCATTAATGAAGATATTGAACAAAACCGGCCCCAGGACCGACCCTTGGTGCACTCCACTTGATACCGGCTGCCAACTAGACATGGAGCCATTGATCACTACCTGTTGAGCCTGACAATCTAGCCAGCTTTCTATCCACCTTATTGTCCATTCATCCAGCCCATACTACGTTAATTTTCTAGCAAGAATACTGTGGAAGACCGTGTCAAAAGCTTGCTAAAGTCAAGGAACAACATGTCCACTGCTTTCCCCTCATCCACAGAGCCAGTTATCTCCTCATAGAAGGCCATTAGATTAGTCAGGCATGACTTGCCCTTGTTGAATCCATGCTGACTGTTCCTGATCACTTTCCTCTCCTCCAAGTGCTTCAAAATGGATTTCTTGAGGACCTGCTCCATGATTTTTCCAGGGACTGAGGTGAGGTTGACTGGCCTGTAGTTCCCAGAATACTCCTCCTTCCCTTATTTAAAGTTGGGAATTACATTAGCCTTTTTCCAGTCTTCCGGGATCTCCCCCGATCGCCATGAGTTTTCAAAGATAATGACCAATGGCTCTGCAATCACATCTGCCAATTCCTTTAGCACTCTCAGATGCAGCCCATCCAGCCCCATGGACTTGTGCTCATCCAGCTTTTCTAAATAGTCCCGAACCACTTCTTTTTCCACAGAAGGCTGGTCATCTCCTCCCCATGCTGTGCTGCCCAGTGCAGCATTCTGGGAGCTGACCTTGTTTGTGAAGACAGAGGCAAAAAAAGCATTGAGTACATTAGCTTTTTCCACATCCTCTATCAATAGGTAGCCTCCCTCATTCAGTAAGGGGCCCACACTTTCCTTGACTTTCTTCTTGTTGCTAACATACCTGAAGAAACCACTTCTTGTAAGCTTCTTTTTTGTGTTTAAGATCAGCAAGCATTTCACTGTTAAGCCAAGCTGGTCGCCTACCATATTTACTATTCTTTCTACACGTCGGGATGGTTTATCCCTGTAACCTCAATAAAGATTCTTTAAAATACAGCCAGCTCTCCTGGACTCCTTTCCCCGTCATGTTATTCTCCCAGGGAATCCTGCCCATCAGTTCCCTGAGGTTGTCAAAGTCTGCTTTTCTGAAGTCCAGGATCTGTATTCTGCTGCTCTCCTTTCTTCCCTGTGTCAGGATCCTGAACTCGACCATCTCATGGTCACTGCATCCCAGGTTCCCATCCACTTTTGCTTCCCCTACTAATTCTTCCCTGTTTGTGAGCAGCAGGTCAAGAAGAGCTCTTCCTCTAATTGGTTCCTCCAGCACTTGCACCAGGAAATTGTCCCCTACACTTTCCAAAAACTTCCTGGATTTTCTGTTCACCGCTGTATTGCTCTCCCAGCAGATATCAGGGTGATTGAAGTCTCCAATAAGAACCAGAGCCTGCGATCTAGTAACTTCCGTGAGTTACTGGAAGAAAGCCTTGTCCACCTCATCCCCCTGATCTGGTGGTCTATAGCAGATTCCCACCATGACATTACCCTTGTTGCTCACGCTTCTAAATTTAATCCAGAGACACTCAGGTTTTTCTGCAGTTTCATACCGGAGCTCGGAGCAGCCATACTGCTCTCTTACATACAATGCAACTCCCCCACCTTTTCTGCCCTGCCGGTCCTTCCTGAACAGTTTATATCTATCCATGACAGTACTCCAGTCATGTGAGTTATCCCACCAAGTCTCTGTTATTCCAGGACTTCCAGTTCTCCCTGTTTGTTTCTCAGGCTTCTTGCGTTTGTGTATAGGCACTTGAGATAACTTGCTGTTTGTCCTGCTTTCTTAGTATGAGGCAGGAACCCTCCTCTTTCCCATTCTCCTGCTCATGCTTCCTCCTTGTATCCCACATCCCCACTTACCTCAGGGCTTTGGTCTCCTTCCCCTGATGAACCTAGTTTAAAGCCCTCCTCACTAGGTTAGCCAGCCTGCTTCCGAAGATGCTCTTCCCTTTCTTTCTTAGGTTGAGCCTGTCTCTGCCTAGCATGCCTCCTTCTTGGTACACCATCCCATTATCAAAGAATCCAAAGCCTTCTCTCCAACACCACCTGCGTAGCCATTTGTTGACTTCCACGATTCGACATTCTCTACCCAGGCCTTTTCCTTTTACGGGGAGAATGGATGAAAACACCACTTGCACCTCAAACTCCTTTATCCTTCTTCCCAGAGCCACATAGTCCACGGTGATCTTCTCAAGGTCATTCTTGGCAGTATCATTGGTGCCCACGTGCAGAAGCAGGAAGGGGTAGTGATCCGAGGGCTTGATGAGTCTCGGCAGTCTCTCCATCACATCGTGAATCCTAGCTCGTGGCAAGCAGCAGACTTCTTGGTTTTCCTGGTCGGGGCAGCAGATAGAGGACTCAGTCCCCTGAGGAGAGAATCCCCAACCACCACCACCCGCCTCCTCTTCTTGGGAGCAGTGGTCATGGTCGTCATCTCATGCCTTCCAATCGGTGGAGTCTCCTTCTGTTCCCTTCCCTCAGATGTATCATCTAGTCTACTCTCCGCATTAGTACCTGTGGAGAGAACATGAAAACAGTTGCTTACCTGTATCTGCACTTCTGGTACATGGATGCTCCCCTTTCTTCTTCTGGAGGTCACATGCTGCCAAATTTCTTCACCGTCCTACTATCCCCGCTGCAGAGCCTGCTCTGAATCTTCAGAACATTGTGCCCGTAGAAGCATATCTTGACGTCTGTCCAGGAAATCTTCAGTTTTTCTTATGCAACGCAGGGTCGATACTTGTTTCCCCAGACCTTGAACCTTCTCTTCCAATATGGAGACCAGCTTGCACTTTGTATAGACAAAGTCACTTCTGTCCTGTGGAAGAAAGACAAACATGGCACATCCAGTGCAGGTCACAACAGCTAAACGCTCCCCATCAATATTAACTTCCTTCCATGAGCTTCCACAGGAGTTCTAGTAACTACTCAGAGAAGCCGGCAAGATGCAAGCCTCAGTGGGCTCTCCCTGGGCGAACTCCCAGGCAAACTCCTTCTGTTAGCCTCTCTGCTGTTCGCTGCTCAGCTGGTTCGCAGCTGTCTGGCTTTTTATAACAGTCAGGCCCACTCAAGGCTCACTGGGAACTATAGGCTGAGCAAGTGCAGAATGGTGGTAGAATGTGCATTTGGACGTTTAAAAGTGTGCTGGTGCAGTTTACTGACTCGGTTAGACCTCAGCAAAACCAATATTCCCATTGTTATTGCTGCTTGCTGTGTGCTCCACAATATTTGTGAGAATAAGGAGGAGACGTTTATGGTGGGGTGGGAAGTTGAGGCAAATTGCCTGGCCACTGATTACGCGCAGCCAGATACCAGAGCGGTTAGAAGAGCACAGCAGGGCGCGCTGTGCATCAGAGAAACTTTGAAAACCAGTTTCATGGCTGACCAGGCTACGGTGTGACAGTTCTGTTTGTTTCTCCTTGATGAAAACCTGCCCCCTTGGTTCACTCTACTTCCCTGTAAGCCAACCGCCACCCCTCCCCCCTTCAATCACCACTTGCAGAGGCAATAAAGTCATTGTTGTTTCGAATTCATGCATTCTTTATTAATTCATCACACAAATAGGGGGATAACTGCCAAGGTAGCCCGGGAGGGATGGGGGAGGAGGGAAGGACAAGGCCACACTGCACTTCAAAACTTATTGAATGCCAGCCTTCTTTTGCTTGGGCAGTCCTCTGGGATGGAGTGGTTGGGTGCCTGGAGGCCCTCCCTCCCCACGTTCTTGGGTGTCTGGGTGAGGAGGCTACGGAACTTGCGGAGGAGGATGGTTGGTTACACAGGGTCTGCAGTGGCAGTCTGTGCCTTTCCTGCACCTCAATCATATGCTGGAACATATCAGTTTGATCCTCCAGTAGCCTCAGTATTGAATCCTGCCTCCTCTCATCATGCTGCCGCCACCTTTCCTCTTGATCCCACCACCTCTCCTGTTGCTCCCGCCACCTGTCCTCTAGAACGTCCCTCCTGTCCTTGGATTCATTTTGTGCTTTCCTGGACTCTGCCATTGTCTGTCCCCATGCATTCAGCTGGGCTCTTTCAGTTTGGGTGGACTGATGAGCTCAGAGAACATTTCATCGTGAGTGTGTTTTTTTCACATTCTTATCTGTGCTAGCCTCTGGGATGGAGATGCTAGTGGCAGCATTGAAACATTTGAAGGTGCAGGAGGAAAAAAAAAGGGAGAGTAAAATTGAAAAAGACACATTGGCCATTTAAAAGGAGGGGCTGATGTTTTCGGGTTAACATGCAGCACACTAATCCCCAACTAACCCCCCACACACACACCCCCACAATTCTCTGGGATGATCGCTTCACCCCTCCCCACATCATGTGGCTAACAGTGGGGATGATTTCTTTTCAGCCACAGGCAAACAGTCCAACAGGAATGGCCACCTCTGAATGTCCCCTTAATAAAATTCCCCTATTTCAACCAGGTGACCATAAATGATATCACTCTCCTGAGGGTAACACAGAGAGATAAAGAATGGATGTTGCTTGAATGCCAGCAAACACTGGGACCACATGCTGCCATGCTTTCTTATGCAATGATTCCAGACTATGTGCTACTGGCCTGCCGTGGTAAAGGGCAGTAAGGCTGCCCTCCCCAGAAACCTTTTGCAAACACTTTGGGAGTACCACCAGGACAGCGTCATTGAGATGTCCCTGGAGGATTTCCGCTCCATCCCCAGACATGCTAACAGACTTTTCCAGTAGTTGTACTGGCAGTGAATGCATCTCAAGTCTTCAGGGCAAATTAATCATTAAAAATGCTTGCTTTTGAACCATATATTATATTTACAAAGGTACATTCACCAGAGGTGCCTTCTCCGCCTTCATGGTTTGGGAGCGCGGGTTGGGAGGTGGTGGTCTCCAAGGTGATAACCAGTTCCTGGCTGTCGGGGAGAACTGTTTCTCCACTTTCCTGGTGTGCACTATCTTCAACCTCCCCCTCCTCGTCATCTTCCTCATCCCCCAAATCCTCATCCCTGTTGCGTGAGACTTCCTTGCAGGAGTCCACATACAGGTGTGGGGTAGCTGTAGGGGCACCTCCTAGCATTGCATGCCGCTCATCAGAGAAGCGGCATGTCTGGGGCTCTGACCCCGAGCGGGCGTTTGTCTCTTGGGTTTTTTGGTAGGCTTGCCTGAGCTTCTTAAGTTTCCACACGGCACTGCTGTGGGTCCCTGTGATAGCCTCTGTCCTTCATGCCCTTGGAGACTTTTTCAAATATTTTGGCATTTCGTCTTTTGGAATGGAATTCTGATAGCATGGATTCATCTTCCCATACAGTGATCAGATCCAGTACCTCCCATTTGGCCTATGCTGCAGCTCTTTTGCCATTCTGGGACTCCATGGTCACCTGTGCTGATCAGCTTGCCATGCTGATGAAATTCAAAAGTTCCCGGGTCTTCTCCTGTCTACCTGGCCAGTGCATCCGAGTTGAGAGTGCTGTCCAGAGTAGTCACAATGGAGCACTGTGGGATAGCTCCCGGAGGCCAATACCGTTGAATTGCGTTCACCCTAACGCAAATTCGATCTGGTGATGTCGATTTCAGTGCTAATCCCCCCATCGGGGAGGAGTACAGAAATCTATTTTAAGAGCCCATTAAGTTGACAAAAATGGCTTCGTTGTGTGGATAGGTGTAGGGTTAAATCAATCTAAGGCTGCTATATTCAATCTAAACTCGTAGTGTTGACCAGGGCATAGACCAGGTCTTAATTCACTCCAGAGTTCTTTCTTAACTAAGAGTATTATAGGCATTACTTGTGATTTTGCATTGCCAGGCAGGCTGATCACCCACTGGAGTGGAGTAGGTCCTGTTAGAGAGCAGCATGTGGGGCTATATCTCTTTGTGCTGTTGGAAGCTGAATTTCTTACCTCCCCCCAAATAATATACTTTTGTGCTAGTCTGGGCTGGATGCAAATAACTTAGCAAGCCCAGACATATGCAGGTAACTGTGTACACATCCTTGAAAACCCAGGTCTGTGCTTGAGGATCCACAGTACATTGTAAACCTGGGCTTACAATTGCTATACCTGGGTCTCTCAGTCATGGTAACACATCCATACTCCAGCTTCTTACTTGGATCTGCTGCTGAGCTGCAGCCACACTGAAAAATGGCAAAGCTTGGACTGGAATCACATCAGGACTTGGGTTCTGACCTATCCCATAGCAGGGTTTTAGGACCTGGGTCCTGAGTGCTTGTTGACCTCAGTCAGACTGATGTGCATGAATGGAAGTGGGTCTTTTGGCTCAAACCTGAGTCAGAGCCTTGGCTTCATCTGCAGTGTAGACATACCCTAGGTGTTAGGCATTCTGGCCAAATAACTCCTCATCCTCTTTTCTGTCCCAGCCACCACTGCCTATGTGGGTATCAAGCACACAGGTTAGGCAGGGAGTTTAAATTTCATTTTTTGAGCCACTGTCTCTGGTGCTGACCATCTGTCTGCTTGTGGGTGCTTCTGAGCACTGCTTCTGTAAAGCGCACAACATAGCAAGGAAGCTGCATACCTGTGCGCCATTTTTATAGATAGGTACAGTATTAGCTATTCCCCAGGCCCATCTGATATTGTTGATTATTTTAATTATAGTTTACATATTTTTATTAGACTCAGCAATTACTATGTTTTGACAATGAGGGTAATTAATCACTGGAACAACATTAATCTCATAGACAAACGCAGAAAATGATGCAATGACTGGAAGTTGAAACTAGACAAATTCAGACTAGAAATAAGGTGCAAATATTTAACAGTGAGGATGATTAAAGTTTGGAACAACTTAGACCCAAAGATGTGGTAGATTCTCCATTACTTGATGTGTTTACATCAGGATTAAACTATAGAAAATCTTTTAGAAAGATATCTAGACAGAGACGGTAGGCTTGATGCAGAAATTACTGGGTGAGGTTTTGTGGCCTGTATTATGCAGGAGCAGAGACTAGATGATTATAATGTTTTTTTCATGCCCTTAAAATCTATGAATTTACAATTAATACTAAATTCTGGTGAATTACAGTGACTTTGGTTATCTGTTTGTTCCAAGCACTTTAGATATTTCAGCCTCTGACTGTGGTTAATTTATGTGGCACAGGGATATTTCTCGTGTATGAGAATTTTCTCATGTAGTGGGATTTGTACCCTGTGCCATTGAGACTGCCTCAGTCAATTAGGTGTGTCTAATACTAGGCAGAATCTGAGTGAAGGCACTTCGGAACTTGGAGGTTGGATCCTTGCTCTTAGACCAGCATTCTAGGGTGGCAGCTACTACAACAAACTTTCTAAGCTACTAGAAAGAGACTAAGTCTGGAAGCAGATGCATCAGGATGTGTTTCGATAGGAGAATGGTCAGACATGGGACAGCATTTTTGAGTGAAGGACAAAATATGGACAGGTGGGGTGGCTTAGAGATGAAGTGGTATGTATCGGTAAAAGATAGCTGATATAATCCTTTGGTAATAGACATACAACTTCAAAAAGTACTATTTTTGGTCTTGTAAATGTTCTAATTTTTCATCCCTTTTTGAATCCAAGACCTTTTATTCTATTTTAGGATTATATTTCTTATTATATCTCTTCTTTTTTTGTAACTCATTTAATGCACATTTTTCCCTTCAGTTTGTCATCTGTTTCCCAGTTTTCATCCCTATGGTTTTCTTTCCCTTTTCTTGCATTCTATTAAGGTAGATAATGGGATCTAATGGAAATCCAATGACATCTTTCAAGAGGAAAGATTGAGGATGCCAGACTACCATCCTTTTATTTCCTTATACAATTTTAAATATTCAGAACTTTATTTGATGTCACATTATTCAGTTCAGTAAGCCTTTGACCTGTGACATTAATCATGTCCATATTGGAGCTAACCCGTGTGTTTTAGAGTATTGCAGTTCTTTGAAGAGACTCATTTTTCCATTTTTTATGCAAAGTAATAGAATTAGAAACTTAGAGAAATGTAAAGGTTCAGTTCCTCATCTATTTATTAGAAAACCACAGCTGACAATTTCCTTTTACCAATAAAACATTGTAATGGTTTTTAAAGTGTTGTTAGGCTTGGAAAATTTCCTTGGTTCCTATAGAGAGCGTATGCAGAAAACGTACAGAGCCTAACCAGCCTTCCCCCTAGAAAGACTGCATTTTTGTTATTATAATTAAGAGTTACGCTGAGTTTTAATGGAGCATTACTTATTCCTGGCAGATAGAGCTGCTTTTTTGGAGCTGTAGACATAAGCATTCATAAGTGTAATTGCTGCTTTTGCTACTTAATACTTGCCTCTTTTCCTGTTGCGACAGAAAAACAAAAAAAGATGGAAGTTACAAGATGTAGTTGTGAAATATATATTTCAAATAATAAAAATATATTGCACTTGTACGCAGTACAGTCTTCGATCTCAAAGGATCCCCAGCTGCTGTTAAGATATATTTTTCAAATAATATATAAAAATAATTTTAAAAATACTACTCTGCTCTCCTCCTGACATGGCACTTATTTTAAGGTGGAACATGGCGGGTATTTATAAACTGAGAAATAAACACACAGCCATTTCTATCTTAGAGTGTTTTCTTGCCCCATAAATTTTAGATCAAATGAAGAGGATGTGGTTGTCTGAATTTCTATATAACCGATTTTATTTTCCTTTCATAACTGATTTCCTGACATCCATAGTGATGAAAGCATACATTAGGAGGGCATCTTTGCAAACTCAGCTTAGACACTATGTCTAGCTGTTTCTCCATTAGGTTTGCATTGGAGGATTCTATCCCTAGAGGCTGAGACATAAGAACATAAGAATGGCCATACTGAGTCAGTCCAAAGGTCCATACAGCCCAGTAGCCTGTCTACCGACAGTGGCCAATGCCAGGTGCCCCAGAGTGAACCTAACAGGTAATGATCTAGTGACCTCTCTCATGCCATCCATCTCCACCCTCTGACAAACAGAGGCTAGGGACACCATTCCTTACCCATCCTGGCTAATAGCCATTAATAGACTTAACCTCCATGAATTTATCTTGTTTCTCTTTTAAACCCTATTATAGTCCTAACCTTCACAACCTCCTCAGGCAAGGAGTTCCACAGGTCGACTGTGCGCTGAGTGAAGAAGAACTTCCTTTTATTTGTTTTAAACCTGCTACCCATTAATTTCATTTGGTGGCCCCTAGTTCTTATATTATGGGAACAAGTAAATAACTTTTCCTTATTCACTTTCTCCACACCACTCATGATTTTATATACCTCTATCACATCCCCCCTTAGTCTCCTCTTTTCCAAGCTGAAAAGTCCTAGCTTCTTTAATTTCTTCTCATATGGGACCCGTTCCAAATCCCTAATCATTTTAGTTGCCCTTTTCTGAACCTTTTCTAATGCCAGTATATCCTTTTTGAGATGAGGAGACCACATCTGTATGCAGTATTCAAGATGTGGGCATATGGATTTATATAAAGGCAATAAGATATTCTCCATCTTATTCTCTATCCCTTTTTTAATGATTCCTAACATCGTGTTTTCTTTTTTTGAATGCTGCTGCACACTGCGTGGATATCTTCAGAGAACTATCCACGATGACTCCAATAACTTTCTCCAGATTAGTTGTAGCTAAATTAGTCACCATCATATTGTATGTATAATTGGGGTTATTTTTTCCAATGTGCATTACTTTACATTTGTCCACATTAAATTTCATTTCCCATTTTGTTGCCCAATCACTTAGTTTTGTGTGGTCTTTTTGGAGTTCTTCGCAATCTGTTTTGGTCTTAACTATCTTGAGCAGTTTAGTATCATCTGCAAACTTTGCCACCTCGCTGTTTATCCCTTTCTCCAGGTCATTTATGAATAGGTTGAATAGGATTGTTCCTAGGACTGACCCTTGGGGAACACCCCTAGTTACCCCTCTCCATGCTGAAAATTTACCATTCATTTCTACCCTTAGTTCCCTGTCTTTTAACCAGTTCTCAATCCATGAAAAGATCTTCTCTCTTTATCCTATGACAACTTAATTTACATAAGAGCCTTTGGTGAAGGAACTTGTCAAAGGCTTACTGGCAATCTAAGTACACTATGTCCACTGGATCCCCCCGTCCACATGTTTGACCCCCCTCAAAGAACTCTAATAGATTAGTAAGACATGATCTCCCTTTACAGAAACCATGTTGACTTTTGTGCAACAATTTATGTTCTTCTATGTGTCTAACAATTTTATTCTTTACTATTGTTTCAACTAATTTTCCCGGTACGGACATTAGACTTACCGGTCTGTAATTGCCAGAATCACCTCTAGAGCCCTTCTTAAATATTGGCATTACATTAGCTATCTTCCAGTCATTGGGTACAGTAGCTGATTTAAAGGACAGGTTACAGACCATAGTTAATAGTTCTGCAATTTCACCTTTGAGTTCTTTCAGAACTCTTGAGTGAATGCCATCTGGTCCTGGTGACTTCTTACTATTAAGTTTCTCAATTAATTCCAAAACCTCCTCTAGTGTCACTTCAATATGTGATAATTCCTCAGATTTGTCACCTACAAAAGACAGCTCAGATTTGGGAATCTCTCTAACATCCTCAGCCATGAAGACTGAAGCAAAGAATTCATTTAGTTTTTCCACAATGACTTTATCGTCTTTAAGTGCTCCTTTTGTATCTCGATTGTCCAGGGGTCCCACTGGTTGTTTAGCAGGCTTCCTGCTTTTGATGTACTTAAAAAACATTTTGTTATTACCTTTTCAGTTTTTGGCTAGCTGTTCTTCAAACTCCTTTTTGGCTTTTCTTATTACATTTTTACATTTAATTTGGTAGTGTTTATGCTCCTTTATATTTACATCACTAGGATTTGACTTCCACTTTTTAAAAGATGCCTTTTTATCTCTCACTGCTGCTTTTACATGGTTGTTAAGCCACGGTGGCTCTTTTTTAGTTCTTTTACTGTGTTTTTTTTAATTTGGGGTATACATTTAAGTTGAGCCTCTATTATGGTGTCTTTGAAAAGTGTCTTTGCAGCTTGCAGGGATTTCATGCTAGTCACTGTATCTTTTAATTTCTGTTTATCTAACCTCCTCATTTTTGCATAGTTCCCCTTTCTGAAATTAAATGCCACAGTGTTGGGCTGTTGAGGTGTTCTTTCCACCACAGGGATGTTAAGTGTTATTATATTATGGTCACTATTTCCAAGTGGTCCTGTTATAGTTACCTCTTGGACCAGATCCTGCGCTCCAGGTTTCTCTAACTCCACTTCAGCTTCCAGATTTCTCTAGCTCCACTTCAGAAACATGGTAGAAGAGTCTCTATTTTTAGGAACATCCAAATAGCTGGACTGCAAAAAATGGTAAGGCTGAGGATCCTGTTATCTGAATTTCTTTCCTCTCAACTCCCTCATTGTGTACATTAAAGAAACTTAGACTAGTCCCCCTTTTTGCTGTGCCTTCTGGCACTTCTCCCAAACATGCCAAACTGCAGTAGAAGCTCATACCACCAGCCTGACAATATCAGAGAACCTTTTGAATGCCTGTAGTAAAAAGTCACTACTTACGGAGAAAAGTGCTTAAATATGACAAAGCTCCACAAGCACTGCAGGCCTATCAACATTCAGTGAATATTAAAGCAAGGGAAAATTCCCTGACCCCAAGTCTCCTACCAGCTCTAATAATCTCCCACTGTTTTGACCTCTGCATTGGTCATTGTCCAAGTCAGTCAGCACCCAATACTTGTTGAGTTGTACATACCTATAGGCCCTTTGAGAAATAAGGTAATATTGGCCAGAGACCCAGAGGATCATTATAGTACCATCTCTCTTCAGTCCCTTCCGTCAGGACAGGTAGGAGTTTCTTTCAAATTTCTCAACAGGAGTCAGAAATCTTCTTCTAATGAAACCATCCAGGCCAAGAGCTCTGAATAAATTCTAGTTTCTTATATGGGCTTTTATCGTGGGACTTTAAGATGTTTTAAGTAGAATTCTTAAATGTTCACTTCACCTTTTGATCCCAGTTCCCATTTGGACCTTCATGTTTGTCTCATTTTATCTTTTTTGTTTCATAGAGAACTATATTTGTTTACACAAAAACTATATTTACCCTTTTTAATACAGACCCCTGTGAGAATATTAAACATTGCTTATATTCCAGATGTATTAGTTTTCCTTGCAAAATCTTGTTCAGAATTAGCCCTCTGGGGAAAGTAAGCATTTTTTACAGGGAACTCTGATGACAAGCAGTTTGCTGCAAAGATCTGCTCATTTCTTTGCATCATCTGGAAAGGGAAAGTGAGCAGCTAAATCAGAGGTAGCAAATATTCGTCTGTGGGACAGATCTGCTCCTCTTGAAACATTTTTTTTTAAATTTGGGGGGCTGGCATGGCATATGCAGAATTTGGAATCTAAGATTTCATTAAAAAAATCTAGCAACCCCATAGTAGTGAAGAACATGCTGAAAACATTAACCAAGTCAAAATGATGTAGGATTGTCTGCCTGCATCTGCAGACAGCCTGAAATAATAGTTCAGAGAGGTATGAACTGCCTTGCATACAATTAATTTCACTGGAATATTAACTATAACAATTAACAATATAATTACTCATCATTTTAGTGGATGGACTGTGGAAATAGATAGGACGGCAGCCCAGAGGGAGTGAATTTGTGAATTGCTGTATTGGAATGCAGTGGTAAGAAAGACAGACAAAAATAAAGGAAGATGAGGAAGGAAGAGTCATTAACAGTGGTGATTCTAGAAGGGAATATGTTTTCCTACTTCAACATGTTAAATGTGCCAATAAAGTTGTGAACCAGGAATGGTGTAATTGCTTTTGATGAAAATTAGGTTTTCAACTGCCCCGCGCCCCTCCGAGTGTCTGCTTTCCATGTCTAGTTTTGATTTTTGTGTTGAAATATATTTCTGCTGAAACCTGAAATATTTTGTCTGAAAATGTGCGTTGTAGTGCCTCATGGGGGTTGTAGTTTGCTTCTCATGTTCCCATCTTCTTCTATGTCTGGGATTCCCAGCTAGTCTACATCTCCTGTTGTTCACCGCATCCAGGGATTCAATGATACATAAGAGAACAGAATGATACACTAGAACTCCCATTTTCAGCCTTTTTTTTAATGTTTTAATGAAAAAAAACAAAGTTTTCTATGGCATTTTGACAAAAATGAATATTTTGTCACTGTAGTGGTAAATTTCTGTGTGGGGGAAAAATGCAATTTTTGGACCAGCTCTATTCTGAATAAAGATTGATAACTTAAAGTTTAGTTACTACATAAATGCTGGTTTCAGAGTAGCAGCCGTGTTAGTCTGTATCTGCAAAAAGAAAAGGAGTACTTGTGGCATCTTTTCTTTTTATATAAATGCTATAATGCACCCTTGCTCCATTTGCAGTCCTTCTATTGTCATGAGTAAATTTATACTCCAGTCCACGGGCCATAATTAAAAATAGATTTTGGACCTCTCCACAGATGGGTTTGACATCCCTGAATTAAAGGTAGAAAAATAAGGTTTCTCTATTGTCCTCAAATGAAAAGGTTGCTGTTTTTCTTAAAAAGAAAACAATGTGTGTATATACATATGTTAACAATAATTTAGGACAGGAAGTGAAAAACACTATCACCTCTAATTGGAATTCCCAGCGAAATTAAATCAGGAATTTAAGTAATTACTCACATTGGAATTTGGCCAGAACACTGAGAGCTTGTCTATACTGCCCCACAGTTTGGAATACCAGAGTGAGCAGTGAGGGGGTTAATAGCAGTGCACACCAAAGTGCTGCAAGCACCCTCCTGTGGACACCATGGGTGTGAACTAAAAGATTCCTAGTTCACATTAATGTAATCCTCTTCAAACAGGAAACCACTAATGCAAACTCAGAACCTTTTAGTTCACGGTATCCGCATGGGGGAGTTACAGTGTAACATTTTGTTGAACACTGCTATTCACACCGCCACAGTGTGAACTGTGGGGCATTATAGACATATCCTGAGATTAACATCTCTCCCTTTATAAAAAAGGGACAAAGGATTTTCAATGACCACAAGTAGTTGGGAGTAAGGAACTTGGCTTTACATCTATTTTCTCTCCAGTAGCACTGTTCGTCCTAGGAACATAGGATATATCTACACTGCAGTTAAAAACCTATGGCTGGCTACCCATCAGCTACTCGGGCTCGTGGAGCTCAGGTCACCCTGGAACCCACAAGGTGTGGTTGGGTCCCAGATACCGTGACTAGATAGCAAGTGTGAAAAATCAGAACCTTTTTTGGGGGCGGAGGGGGAGGCGGGGCGGGGTTATAGTTGCCTATGTAAGACAAATATCAGGATGTCTGGTCACCCTAGTCCCAGAGATCAGGCTCCAGCCTGAACATCTATACCACGATTAAACAGCCTCTTAGCCCGATTCTCACAAGCCTCAGTCAGGTGATATGGGTCAGCTGCAGGTATTTCATTGCAGTGCAGACATCCCCATAATGACCCCCTAACATCATGCTAGGGCAGTAGTTCAGTATTGAATCATGGGAAGAGTTAAACTTACTGAATCAATAACATCACTGGCTATTCAGTCTACTTTTAAGGGCTTCCCATCCAAGTTTTCAGCAGGGTTGATCCTACTTGGTTTGTGAAATCTGATACAATTACATCCTGAGGTAGTCTGGCTGAAGACTTGCTCTAGGAATTTATGTATGGCTTATAAGCTTTATTTCATACTAGTGTAAGGTCAGAGATTATTATTGTGTTGTAGGAATTGCTTTCTCCTTTCCATTTCAACAATACTGTGTGAAATAAGACTCACACCATTACAAATTCATACAATTCTCCTCTCAATAAATTTATTTTAGCACTATAGTAATCTTGGGCCAGTAAATAAATAAAAGCTATAAGACTATATTTTGAACCATGTCAGTGGTGGGAAAAAGCAGTAAGCAAGAATAGATAAACCATAGTTAGAATAACATGACCAGGTTTGTTCTTTGAGGTTTCCTCTTGCCAAGAAAATCATACTTAGTTAATATATTTATTTATTTTAAAACTGCTTGGTTTATTCCTCAGGTCCTGCTTTCCTAATTATATTTTTATAAAATAGTAGGTATTATATTATATCTATCACTGTAATTATGCTGGAGTAAATGCCAGAGTATCTCTTTTAACTAAGTCTATCCTACACATTTTTGCCTGAATAGCTCTATCAATGAGGTGTGATTTTAGACAGACATGGTTGTGCTGATAAAAGCTCCTAGTGTAGGCACATTATTACCTGAAAAACTCAACGTACTTTTGCCAGTATAGTTTATTTTACCTGGGGTGGGGGCAAGGAGCAGGAATAAGCCATAGAGGCAGTTTTGCCTGTCGATGTAAGATGCATCCACACTCGGAGATCAATGCCGGTATAGCTATACTGGCAAAGCCTTTCATATGTAGACATGACCTTAGTGTAGATAAATGTTCTTACATTTAAGAATTTTAAAATTATTTCTTAATTTTCTATCAGGTGAATTTCTAATTAAAGTGAACAGAGAACAAATGTTGAAGTTCTGTAATTGGACTAAATTCCATCAAATGTATTAATTTCCCAAAACCAAAACATAATTAAGTATAATGTAATATTTTTTTTCATAGCTGGAATTAACCTTGTTTGTGTCATGAATTCCAGGCCCGAAAATAGAGCAGAAACTATTGTTTATATATTCTGTCCTAAATGTTGCATCTGTTTTCTACAGAAGTTATGCCTTGATTATTTCCCTGAGCATTTTTTAAAATTGCAAAAAGAAAAGGAGTACTTGTGGCACCTTAGAGACTAACAAATTTATTAGAGCATAAGCTTTCATGAGCTGTAGTTCACGAAAGCTTATGCTCTAATAAATTTGTTAGTCTCTAAGGTGCCACAAGTACTCCTTTTCTTTTTGCGAATACAGACTAACACGGCTGCTACTCTGAAACCTTTTAAAATTGCATGAGTCTTATTTAAAAAGATTTTGTACTTTAATTTTTCTGTTTCTAGTTTGAGGCTATTTCCACATCATCATCCCATTCTAACTCCCTTAAATTGTGAATCTCCCCCTTTTTCTTTTTTTAATTACAGTCTTTGACCCATTAGTATACAGCAATCACATCTCCTCTTTCTGGCTTCTTCTCCAGATTCTACAGTATATATCCATCTTCTTTAAAACTTTGTCTACAATACAAGTTTAAACAATGTTAAAACCATTTGTAGCTATGTCTCAGATAACCACCCTCTCCCAGAGGAAATTGACAAGAGTCAATGAGCTAAATTTACTAACAATGTTTCACTATATAATCAAAAGGAATTATTACATTTTGGGAGAAGAAATTAAGAAATTGAAATCAGACACAATGATAGACAGATCCATAACTAAAGTTAATATGCTAGGCAAAAACTGCTCACTTGTGGTTTTTGTTTCTTTTTTCTCATAATAAGTATGTTAAAATAATGTTATTTTGCTTGCAAAGAAAAAGACTTGAAAGTTAGGAAATGCCACATGTAGAGGAACCTTACAAGATACAGTTCATCCTTAATTCTGTCTTTGTACATGTTAAACTCTGCATTAAATAGGTAAGCAGGCTGTGGAAAAAATAGTATCTTGATAATGTACTTAAAGACTGTATGATAATTCAAACACAAAAATTAAAGTTGCACTGTCCTTTCCTAACTTTCAAATGATTGACTTTGCAAACAAAGCAACTTTCTTTTAACGTAGGGTTAATGTAATTTCTTAGGATTTTTAAAAAGAAATATGGGTGAAAACAAATTCAGTTGTGTTTAACTATAACAAACTCAGGCATCATCAGATGGGTTTGACTTTGAACGTTTAATACCACTGCAAAGACTTTTTGAGCTACAGGATTTACTAAATTACCTGACAGCAGTACAGGGCCTGTTACCCCTAGGGAAGAATGCGCTACGAGAACCATGTGCAGGATCCAAGGGATGACTGGGGAAGCCTGGCCTGGCGTTCTCCTTCCTCCTCTCTCCTCACAGCCTTTAGAAGACTGGCTACTTTGGTTGGTGCCCCAAAAGGGAGGTGGGATTTTGTGAGCACTAGGTACCAGGTCTTGGACTAGTTGAGAGAAGGGAAGTCTGGCTTGGTTTTCTTTCCCATTCGTATACACACATACACTGCAGCTACAGCCGTGGAAAGGATTACACACTATATTTCTAAGAGTACATGATACATTCAGGATTTTACTTTTAAAAATATATAGAATGCATTTGTTCATGCAGTCACATATTCAGCTCTGGATAATGCGGCCTTATCTAGCTATGGCAGATTTTTCTTTACCATGATGGAGAGTTGCTCCATATCATGTAGATGGTGTTTTAATTCCTCTTTAGTATAGTAAAAAATGTCAGTCATTAAAAAAAAAATTTACTTAATATTATTCCTTCTGGAAGCTCTAAAATGATGATATGGGAAATGTTTTATGTGCATTTTAGAGGGCGAGTTATCAGCTTTTCATCATAGGATAAATAGGAGAATAGATTCGTATGTAAATAGGAAACAAGAACAAGTCAAGAAAAGCTTGTTGCCAGGAACAGAGATTAAAGACTTGTAGGGGTTGTTTGCACAGGACAAATGGAGTGAGAATGAACATGATCTGATAAAATTTGGCTTTAATGAACTGTACACTATCAAGGCAGAGTTTTGGCTGAAACAGTGCTACTTTGAATATAATAGAAAATAAAGTTATTTGGTTAATTGCTCCCCTTTGGATTAAAATAAGCAAACTTCAGCAATTGTATTTCTAACCATTCAGGATAAAGATAATGTCCTATTCCTAAGCCCCATGGCAATCATACTAAAAAGATCTGTGTGTTTCTAAATGTGTTTGCATATTATACCTCCTAAAAATTCAGTTGAGAATGCAGTGGATTTGGATGCTACTATTTCAATTAATGCCCTAACAGTACTTCTATTCTGTTTGCCTATTAGAATTCACTTCCCAAAAATACCACTTAAACATAATAAAATATATTACAAGAAATGAGGTATCGTGTCAAACCTTTGAAATATGCACACTAACTTATGTGTCAACTCCTGTCTGTGCATGCTAACTCTGTCTGTGCATAGAATATGAAGGTACAAGTCAGGATTTGCATAGGTGTGCAGAAGTTTGTGCTTGTACTATTTAGCATTCACACGGTTGATAATTTTGCCTTCTACAATTTATGGCTAGCCCTCTTATACTAACACAAATGCAATATCTACAGTTCTAATGAATGGGAAAAACCAAACAAAACAGAGAGAGAAAAAACAACTGCTAGTTCTTTCAGTCCATCCCTTATCTGATGAAGGCTTGTTTCTCACACTATAATGTTTTGTCTGTTTATTTTTAAATTACTGAGGTGAATGGCCTTCTAGTACTTGTTTTGGGAGAGAGTTTTTCCACAGTCTAATAGACTCTTTCCATTTTAAACCATTACTCCGAGTTAAAACTCTTTGGACCACCCTGAAGTTTTCCTCCCAATTTAGTATAATCTATGAATGTAATTAGTATACTGTTTACTCCTCTTTCAGATAATTAATGAAGATGTTGAGTAAGAGGGGGGTCTAACTCTAATCCCTAAGACAACCACTAAGCATTCCTGTAAAACATGATACAGTGCTGTTTATCATTACTCTGTGCTTATTTTCTTTCAGAAATTGTTCAGTTCAAGTCAGCCTGAAATACTGTTTTTCAGGTATAACTTTGTGAAATATTATATTTCCATGCTTTAGTGAAGTTCAGGAACATCACTTTTTTCAGAGAATCAGTAAATGTAATCAAGTTTGTATGGCATGATACTGACTGTTCATTGTTCCATTATCTTCTGAATTGCTAGAGATGCTTTTCTCTCAATTGGTCCATGTTTTATAAGGGATTAAAGCTACACATAACTGATAATTACTAGGTTCAATCTCTTTCTTAATTTGAAGTTCTGGTAGAATATTTGGCTTTGATTTTCTTTTCCCTGGTTGTCTGTTATTATGGGTAAGGCCACATTGCGATAAACCTGCAGCACTGAGTCTTAGAGCCCAGGTCAGCTGACCTGAGCTTGCAGGGCTCAGACTGTAGGGCTAAAAATAGCAGTGTAGACATTTGGGTTCAGGTTGGAGCCAAGGCTATTAGATCCACTTCCCTGGCAAGGGTCTCAGAGCTTTGGGTCCAGCCCAAGTCCAAATGCCTATGCTGCAATTTTATAGCCCTGCTGGCCCAAGTCAGTACAGCCCTGTACAGATACAAATTTATATCCATGGATGCGTATATTCACAGATATAAATCAGCTCCTCCAATGCAGCTGTACCCCAGCCCTGCCCACTGGCCATACTATTGTGTTCAAGCGATGCGCATGCCCCCCACAGGAAAGGCAGATAGCTGCGTGGAAGGGATGGGGTGGAGCTGGGGGCAGTACAGCCACATCAGAGGAGCTGCTGGCATGGGGCGCTGGCTCCTGGGAGCGGCGGCCCCATGTTCTGCTCCTTTTGCGGCTGTGGTTCCTGGGAAAACCCTGCGGTTCCACAAATACCGATTATGCCCACGGATATCCGCATCCACATTATAAATTTTTATCCATGCAGAGCTCTACAAATCAGCTGACCTGGGCCAGCTGCAGCCATGCCATGGGTCATTTATTTTAGACATACACCCTTCCTAATAGCTCTATAGAGCCACATAGGAACTGATGTATTGGGAACAGTGTGGAACTGCACCACTGTGCAGGGAAAGAAATGTTTATCCTCTCTGCCTAGCTTATTGGGGTAGAACACCTACTACTCCATTCCTTCATTGGGTGAAGAATACACTTGGTGGTATTCTGCCCATGCACAAGACTTATTCTGCAGATGAAGGTAGGGAAGGAACATGTGTCCAGCACTCCTTTGCCCCTCCCAGGTCCCTTAGAGGAGGTGAGGAGATGTCTTACACAATGAAAGGCCTATGATATCTTGTGATTCCTTCATACCAAGATTTCCCTATTTACTCTCAAGTTCAATTTCACTGTTGGAATGAAGTAAATTCAGGATGGCTTTTGCCTTGGTGTCTGCACTTTCTAAATTGTGAAACTATCCTTCACATAGATTAGACTCCTTTTGGTGTGTTTGTTGCCCAAAGATGTCTAGATAGAGTCACACACAAAAACAGTATCCACCAGCTGAAAATGGTTTACTCTTATAATAAGAATTATAATCAAAATGTCAATAAAAAGAACAAAAAGAATTATAATCAAAATGTCAATAAAAATTAAAATTTGGTATCCAATTGTCAGCAAGATCTAGAATGTCTAGGAGAAGTAAAACAACATTTTGGGCTTTTTCCATGGAATCTTTCCATTGACTTCAATAGGAGCTATATATTTTATCTCAATTTGTTTTGAGATAAAACTGCGTAAGACAGTGTTTGTAGATGTAAAAAGAAAAGGAGTACTTGTGGCACCTTAGAGACTAACAAATGTATTAGAGCATAAGCTTTCGTGAGCTACAGCTCACTAGTGCTTCTTGTGAAAGAATGGATATGGTGATGCCTTTATAAGTTTAAAATATACCTATTTTGCAGTACTTTCTGCCTTCCAAGTTTATGCATTCATCTGCTCTTTGATCCAGTAAAATATATTAACCTGTGTTTCGTCTTCTTGTACATACTTGTAAGTGGCTGTTGTCTGGGTAACTAAATGGTGTGTCCTTTAGAATCTGGTTCATCACTGCCAATCACATTCTGGGCAGAGCCATCTTCCATTTTAAATTTAAACTCATGAACTGGAGTATAAATTTTAGGCCATTTACTGATCTTGATCCAGAGCAGATCTCTCACCAATGTCACAAGGAAGTTTGCACAAAAATCAAGCATACAGCATGGCTTTTATGTTGAAGCTAAACATTTACTTATTATTGCTAAGTGCTTTATTTTGATGTTCACTCAGTGGAGCTCACTCAGGTCACCTTTCTGATCACTGCAATTAGGAGGTGCATTTGCAGCACATGTAGGCATATCCAAGCTAGCTTTGATTGCCACACTTGCTAAAAATAGCAATAGTAGCTGTGGTGGTATGGTTGGTGGCACAGGCTAGCCACCTCAGTACAATCCCAACAGGGACCATAAGTAGGTACACAGGGGGCTATCCTGCGTCACCACCTATTCCACCACAGCAACACTGCTATTTTTAGTGAGCTAGCATGATTAGAGGTAGCCTGGGGGTGCCTACTTATACTGTCCCAACAGTAAGAAACACTCTTAGTTATTTTGTTTGCATTTCCCTCACTATAGGCTGACTATATATACACCTCTACCCCGATATAACGTGACCCAATATAACACAAATTCGGATATAATGCGGTAAAGCAGTGCTCTGTGGGGCGGGGTTGCACACTCCGTTGGATCGGCGCATCAGAGTGTCTGGCTCTGACACGCTGCTCTGAATGACATGTTAAGGGTGCCGGGCTGGGGCCGAGGGGTTGGATAAGGGGCAGAGGGTCTCGGGGGGCGATCAGGAGACAGGGAGAAGGGGGGGTTGGATAGTCTGGAGTTTCTGGGGCGGGGCAGTTAGGGGACAGGGAGCAGAGGGGGTTGGATGGTTTGGAGGTTCTGGGGGTGGGGCAGTTAGGGGACAGGGAGCAGGGGGGTTTGGTAGGGGGTGGGGTCCTTGGGTGATTAGGGATGGGGCGGTCTCTGGAGGGGGCGTCAGGGGACAAGGAGCAGGGGGGCTTAGATGGGGATGGGGTCTTGGGAGGAGTGGTTGGGGCAGGGGGTCTCTGGAGGGAGTAATCAGGGGACAAGGAGCGGGGCGGGGTTCGATGTGTCGGAGGTTCTGAGGGGTCAGTCGGTGCGGGAAGTGACTATTAATAACGGAAAATGCTCGAGGCCAAAGCAAGTTCGATATAATGCGGTTTCACCTATAACGCGGTAAGATTTTTTGGCTCCCGAGGACTGCGTTATATCGGTCCTCAAAGATTGCAAGCATGATTATTCTTTTTTAAATACAAGGTAAGTTAGAATCCCCAAAAAACATTTACTTTACATTAATAGTATATACAAGCTGTCATTTGAAATGGATTAATGCAAGAAATAATTAAATGTTGCCTAAATACTAACAAATATCAAGTAAAGTTAGATTAATAAAGTAAAGGCATTTATTTTATCCAACCAAAGTGATGGCACCAAATTCAACCCTGATGTCTTCAGAAACAAAACTATTTTGAATGAAAGCATCATTGTTCATATTGTCAAATCCAATATGCAGAAGCTGAGAAAGTACTTTTGTTAGGATATAGATATTCAGGCCTGTCTGTAAAGGCCTATACTCTAAGAATTTAGGTGTATTCTTATCACTTTGTCGGTTATAGAGGTATAAAAGAAAGAATCAAAATCACTGTCTGCTGGTGTAAGGTCCTTCTCTTACTGTGATAGTCTGAGGCCCTGTTCTTAGGCTAAGCAACAGAGGCAGCCATAAGCTGGGAAGCGAACGGTCACATCCTCACATTCCAACCTAGTCACATTGAAATAAGGTGCTATTGGGCTGTTAGGATCCTGGCCAGATAATGCCTATCGCCTCCAGAGAAAGGGAAGTGTCTAGAAGATGTAAAAGGAAACTTAGTTTGATGGCATCCTGTCTAGCAAGAACTCACATATCAATAGCTGGGATGTGAAATCCTCATTTCTTTGTTGTTCTATCACTGTAGTCCCCATTTTCCTATTGTTTGTCTGTATAATCTCTGTCTGGTTCTGTGATTGTTTCTGTCTGCTGTATAATTAATTTTGCTGGGTGTAAACTAATTAAGGTGGTGGGATATAATTGGTTAAATAATCATATTACAATATGTTAGTATTGGTTAGTTAAATTTCAGTAAAATGATTGGTTAAGGTATAGCTAAGCAGAACTCAGGTTTTACTGTATAGTCTACAATCAATCAGGAAGGGGGGGGGGAATGGGAACAGGGAATGGGGGTGGGGAAATTGGAATCATGTTTAGCTAAGGGGGGAAATGGGAACAGGGACACAGGTAAGGCTCTGTGGTGTCAGAGCTGGGAAGGGGGACACTAAGGAAGGAAACTGGAATCATGCTTGCTGGAAGTTCACCCCAATAAACATCGAATTGTTTGCACCTTTGGACTTCGGGTATTGTTGCTCTCTGTTCATGCGAGAAGGACCGGGGAAGTAAGTGGGTGAAGGAATAAACCCCCTAACAACTGTGTGGTCACACTCTTCCTTCCCTCCATTTCACTTTTCCAAAATATTAAGTTGAGTGTTATATTTTTTAAAATCTTGCAAGTCTCGGGCCCAGATTCTGAAATCACTTACATGTGTGCTTAACTTTCAGCACATGAGTAGTCTCAAAAGAGTTGCATAAAAAAGAGACTACCTGGGTACTTAAGGTTAACCACATCAGTGTTTGCAGGATCAGGGTGTGAACAGCCGACCATCTTCTGTGAGATGATAAACTCCCTGAATGCACATTGAATATTCATGTCTTCAGAAGTAGAAGAAATTCACCCCCCAAAAGTGACAGTTCACATTTGAAGTAGATTTGTTGTGTATGCCCTTCCAGGGTGTGTCATTCCTGTTGATTTCATGATGTAGAAAATATGCAAATTACTGGTTGAAATAATATGTTGTGTTATTCTCCTGAACAGAGCGAATTCAAACTTAATCTTTAATAGTTTTATTAAATTCTAGGCACAGCTTCTTTAATTATACCAGTTCCTATAA
This sequence comes from Dermochelys coriacea, assembly GCF_009764565.3. Lineage (NCBI taxonomy): Eukaryota > Metazoa > Chordata > Testudines > Dermochelyidae > Dermochelys > Dermochelys coriacea. Next base: position 37,746,640 of record NC_050070.1, on the reverse strand, counting down.
ATTTGTTCCAGGCAAAAAAAAAAAAAAATGCTAAGTAGCTTCTAGAATTTCTATTTTACTGTCTGAGCAAGACTAATGAAAAATGTGAATCACACTTTCCACATAATTTAATGAAATCATTCATTAGTGAGAAATGACATTTGTGTTCCATATTAAATAAGTCCTTTGTGCATGGAAAGTAACTCTCTTAATTTGCTTAAAATTGGTACCAATCTATTAGGTTTACTGGATGATTCCTGATTGTTATGCCACTGGCATTTTCACAAGAAAAGTAGTTTAAAATGTTACACTGTTCCAAACAGGGTGCTTAAACAAGTGCTGAAGCAATATATGTCATTATTTAAGTCTTTCACTTAACATACTGCTTTTGTAACCCCCACAGCTGACCAAACAGGAATGTTATTTATAGGAGATGCACTAATACAGGTCAGTAAATTGTAAATTTATTCCACACACATATTTGTTTTTAGCAAGTTTTAATGTTTATTTTTATTATGTTATTTATATGTTACAAATCATGTTCCTTAATTGGTATATTCATTTTTAGGTTAATGGCATAAATGTAGAAAGTACTACCCATGAAGAAGTGGTAAGTTTTATGTAACTTTTATACTTTCATACCAGATGAAATATTTGAGATGCATATAAACATAATGAAAATTATGGCATGTTGTATTCAGTATGGCCCTGAGCCTCTATTTCCTTAAATGGAAACTTTGCCATTGACTTCAATCAGATCTGGATCTCACACTATATCACTACAAAATAGATACTGCACAAAAAACTGCTTAAATCCATAGGAAAGAGATGCTGCAACACAATTCAGATACATGACATTACCTTTCTAATACATGAAAAGTTTCTTCCATATAAACCATTCATAAGGCTACTACTCATGCTTGAAAATTGCTCATAATACATTAAGACATCTGTCAGGTTCCTTCCCCACTCTGTACTCTAGGGTGCAGATGTGGGGACCTGCATGAAAGACCCCCAAAATTTATTCTTACAAGTTTAGGTTAAAAACTTCCCTAAGGTACAAACTTTGCCTTGTCCTTGAACTGTATGCTGCCACCACCAAGCGTTTTAAACAAAGAACAGGGAAAGAGCCCACTTGGAGACTTCTTCCCCCAAAATATCCCCCCAAGCCCTACACCCCCTTTCCTGGGGAAGGTTTGATAAGAATCCTCACCAATTTGTACAGGTGGACACAGACCCAAACCCTGGGATCTTAAGAACAATGAAAAAGCTATCAGGTTCTTAAAAAAAGAATTTTAATTAAAGAAAAGGTAAAAAAATAACCTCTGTAAAATCAGGATGGTAAATACCTTACAGGGTAATCAGATTCAAAACAGAGAATCCCTCTAGGCAAAACCTTAAGTTACAAAAAGACACAAAAACAGGAATATACATTCCATCCAGCACAGCTTATTTTACCAGCCATTAAACGAAAGGAAATCTAATGCATTTCTTGCTAGATTACTTACTAACTTAACAGGAGTTGTAAGGCTGCATTCCTGATCTGTTCCTGACAAAAGCATCACACAGACAGACAAACGCTTTGTTCCCCACCCTCCAGATTTGAAAGTATCTTGTCCCCTCATTGGTCATTTTCGGTCAGGTGCCAGCGAGGTTATCTGAGGCCATGTCTACACTACCTGCCGGATCGATCTATTGGGGATCAACTTATTGCATCTAGTATAGACGCGATAAATTGATCCCCGATCACTCTGCCGTTGACTCTGGAACTCTACCATGGCAAGAGGCGGAAGCAGAGTCGACGGGGGAGTGGCGGCCATCGATCCCGCACCGCGAGGACGTGAAGTAAATGATTCTAGGTCGATCTAAGATACGCAACTTCAGCTATGAGAATAGCGTAGCTGAAGTCGAGGTACCTTAGATCGATTTTCCCCCCCTCCCCACAAGCTTCTTAACCCTTTACAGGTGAAAGGGTTTTGCCTCTGGTCAGGAGGGATTTTATAGCACTGTATACAGAAAGGTGGTTACCCTTCCCTTTATATTTATGACAACATCCATGTGCCTACACAAGAATAAACAGTTTTATTCTTTAAGACCTACTGCTGAAAATATGAAGACTATGCATTGTCAGTTGGTCTATGGTACAGTTGTAAATGTCAAAAAGATAATTTCCATATGCATTCACAATCTAGTATGAATACACTGAAAACATTTGTTATTCCCATATTTGATGGGATGCCCTGTTCACCACTGGGTTGGTGCCTCCTTCTGGTATTCTGGGAATTAGCCTGAGGCCAATGCCAATCCCTCCGTCTCTGTTGTTCCTCTGAAGCCCCTTTTTCACCCTCAGGATCCACAGTGTCTATCTGTGTTCCCCCCTTCTGGGTGGATTTAGCTCCTCAATAGTCTCAGGCAGTCTTCCTACTCATGGCTTCAGTGCCATTCACCCAGTGGCTGGTAGGGGAACCCAGGCCTGATTACTTCTCCAGGTTCCAGCCCAGGGACCTTCAGCTCAGCAGTCTGGGCCTTTTCTCTCTGGCCTCACTGCTCTCTCCCTGGGTTGCTTCCTACTAATGGTTCCCCTTTTCTTCCTGGGCCTACGAGTTCCCAAAGTCTCCTCACTTTTCCCAAGGAGCGACTGCAGCTTGCAGTCCCTATTCACTCCTCCCTTCCTCCTGGGAGTGTCCACTTTTTTCCAGTACCCCTTCTGCTTTCAACTCCTGAGCTTTATAGGAACCATCTATTCCTATCTAGCTGAGCCTCCTTAATTAGTTGCCTAATTAGTTAATTGGCTCATCTGGCCTGCATTAAATCCTGCAGGATGAGTGTGGGGCAGATACCCATCACATCATGTGTAAGAAAAAGGTAGAAAATCTACCTACCATATTAGAGCCCTTCCAGCATTGAGAATATATTGAAATGCCAATCTGATAGGTCTTGCAAAGCTCCCATTGATTTCAATAGTACAGAATCAGGCATTGAAGTTGGTTCTATAAACAATCAGATTTCTAGCTTTAGGTGCTCACATTTGAAAAGTGGGTTGTCCTGTGGGAAAAGGGCTTGATCCTTCTCAGTGCTGATCACTTTCCATTTCCACTGACTTCAGCAGGAGTGGAGTGGACTCAAAACTTTGTAGTAGTGCTCAGCACCTTGAAGAATTGAGCCCTGTAAGGACTACGGAGCAGAGAATATGTTTAAGCAAGTAGATTTAAGCAAGTAACTTTTCTGCTTAATTCCAAAGAAGCAGTATCTTGTTGAAACATGGGGCTATCTCAGCGGCAAATACTAATATACAGAGTGAACGGTATCATGTGAAGCTGTGACTTGATGATAAGACATTACATGACCTTTTGTAACTTGCAGGCTCTCTGAGGCAGGGACCATTTATGTTTTTGTATGTGTACAGTGCCTAGGACAATCTGTCATGAGGACCTCTAGATATTATCGGAATACAAATAAAAACGTCAATAAACATGATGTGTACTTAATAAGGATTATTCAGTCTTTCCATAAATGCCTTAGCTTGGCTTTTGGATGTAAAGAATACAATATTTGTAGTGGAAAGAATTGGAGGAATAGAGAAAGCATAGCTAATACACAGTAATTTAGAATTTCAGTTCCAGATATAAATCATGCATCAGATGTGCAGAAAGATCATTTGTTTGTTGCCAAATAAAGTATGTAAGGGTTAGTCCAAGGGGGAGAGGATTGTTCCATTTTAGTCCAGCAAGATTCCTAAGTAAAAGTCAAAGATCGTTTTGAACTGGGAATGTAGAAAATTAAAAAAAAAAAAAGGCTGATACATACATACTTGCTTTTCCTTTTTTTTGCTGAAGCGAGCTAATTTTTGGGAGGCCCTAATTCCAATGATTTTTTTTTTGTATCGGTTTTTATGAGTTTTAAAGTGAATGGAACTATGATAGACAGAAGACAGAACAATGTACTACCTCTAGTTAGAACATTTATTTTGATAACATTCATCTGGGGTATTCAAAAAAGGGACTGTCTGCCAGTGACTTAAATTCGGTGGAGAAATACTATTTCTCATAAGTAGATCAGAAAGATTACCTGATATTATTATGCCCATGTATTTGATTGAGCATTTGGTTTACTTAAAATAAAAATTATCAAAAGAGGTTTTCTTTATTGTTTTATAGAAATGAGATGGCAAGAGCATCTGTCTTATCATAATTGAAGGGAAGTTTCACATTAGGGAAAAACAAATTCTCTTATCTCTGCTTCATTGAAAAGGGTATTCTTTTTTAAATGAATTGTGGTTCCTTATGAGGAAAACACTATAAAACATGGAATTATCCTTTTACTATAGAACACATTACTCTTTTATGTAATTCCTGTCATATATTTGTCAAATCTTAGATACTATGGTGATAGGCACCTTAGAAATATCTCAGACAGCTGGATAATTGGGCAAATGTCATTAAAGCCATTACCAATGGAAATCACACATTGGAGACTAGAAAACTGATAAGCAAAGAGTTACTACTTTTATGTGCAGAAAACTTTACCATCAAACTTAATAAAGTATTGCCTAAAACAATAAAGTTTAATAGATCCAGACAAGCAATGGGTAATGATACTACTTGTACCTTATTTGGCATATATCATGATTATTGGGCCAAATGCTGAGCACAGGCACTCTCATTGTTATCAGTAAGAATGCAGAATGCTCAGCTCCCCTAAGGATTTGTTCCATTATTATTGCCATTATTAAATGTGTTTTTAAAGCACACACCACCATAATGTTTACCAACTGTCTAAGCGAATAGTGTTTGCTATAGTACATATAGTACAGCCTGATTGTATGCAAGATTAAATCTGGTTCATTTTCAAACTACATACAGCACTTATCTGGAACCCAACCCAACACAGTAGTGATTAAAAGTACTCACCAGCTGACAACTGTTCATTGGCTATGTGGAAATGAATATGGTAGCCTAAATCTAGTTCCTGGTGGACAAGTTTTCACATCTGAAAAAAACCTCCCCTACAGCTGGCAGTAATGGCACTAACTTTTGATGGTCTCATCAAAAAGGTGAAGGATTGAATGGGCAAGGAGACTGAACTTCCCCTTTCTTATCTAGATATGATCCTAGGTCAGGGTTAAAGTACTGTTATGTGACCTCACGGTCTGTTTCCTGGTGGATAAGCCTAGTCAGGCCAAATCCCCAAAACACAGGCACAGAAAGCAACAGAACTACAACCATTTATTATTGCTGGAGCTTTTTTTTTTTTTTGGACATCAGCAGGACAAGTTTCCCTTTCTCCTGATGCAGGAAGCATACTCTTACACTGAACTTCTTCATAGAGTCACTTCCCATCAACTGGGAGGAGCCACACTCCTTAAGGGCTGTTTCAGGAAATGCCAAGAAATATTCATTCAACCAGCCAGCACAGTATCTTGGTTACATTGCATTGGAGAGGAAGGTTGGAGAAATGCTACTGCTGTCTGTGGTATATCTGGGAACTCTATGTAATCAATATGTGATACCTAATAAGAAACCTAGACAGAACGTATAGAAACAATTCTAAACAATATAGCCAAAAGCTCCAGAGGAAAAACAGCTTTCTACTCCTTCTATTGGTAAAAAGATGCAAGTGCTGGTATAGAGTTTTATCTGCCTACACAGCACCTTAATAAAGCTGAATCATTAAGCTAGGTTAAGTGGCAGTTCTTCGAGGTGGAACCAGTCAAGCATCTCCCGTGGAACTGGAGATATACCTGCAAATTGGACAACTGTGTCACTGAGGCAAATCATGAGTAGGGTTGGTGCATGGGTGATGTGGGGCAGTCATGAGACTCTCAACTTTGGGACATTCTCACCAGTGGGTAGGAAGGGAGTTAGGTGGACTACTGCCAAATAGCTGGAAGGGTGGTGTTATTCTGTATGTGTGTGTGCATGCGCGCACGTGCGCATATTTGGTTGCTGTGTTTTCCCACATTTATGAATGTGTTCCCTTCCCTCTAACAAAGATTCACTTGTTTGTAAACAGACTTGAATGTTTGCAAGTGGGGAAGTTCTGACTGTTAAGGACATCGAGGATGGGTTTGTTTCATTTTCCTAGGTTCTGGGAGGGGTCTTTAGACAGTTCATATATTTGTGAAGAGGAACACTAGATACATTGACTCCAGCCCTCACTGTTGCTCTTAACCACCTGGCAGAAGGTTTACACAATACATTCATAATCTCACTTTTATTCTGATCATTTACTTCCTGCTACAATATTGTATCACATAACAAGGATCTAAGCCGCTCAGGGATAGTGGCCCCTGAAACACAGCACATGGTGTAGAATCTAATTAGTTGTAAACTTTGAAAATGGTTTGCAAGTGTTCTCTTTGTATCTTTCAGAATGTAAGGGCAACTTTCTAGTCTTTCTAGTCCTAGGGAGACCTTAGATAGTTTTTCCCTTATTATTATTTTTTACCATTTCAGAATAATTGCTAGTCCAACCACCAGCTAAGGAGGAGCTATGGCCAACTGCAGACTGTTAAATTATCTCTCTTTTTTTAAGCTGAAGGTTTCCTGTATACGTTCATTTGTAGTTTAGTGACAGGTGTTCAGTTTGGATAAATGTGTAATTAAACACTAATTTCAGATCTAAGCAAAGGGCCATCAGCAGCATCAGTGGGTAAGGAGGCTGAAAGGCTTGGCCTCTGAAGCACAACTGGAGCCTTTGGGATCCTACCTCAGGATGACTGATGCTGGCAGTACCTCCATAGGTGGCCTCCTACATGACCACCAGCACGTGGAATTTAAAAGCTCCCAGCTCCCCTGAAAGCCCAACAGCCAGCTGGAGCTCCCAGGTCCAGCAAAAAGAATACAGTTTCACAGCAAACTGCCTTTCCTGTCCTTTTCTACTCCTAAAGGCAGAGATTGCCTTTCTCCATATCAACACTTTTAGAGCCTGGCTACACAGCCCCACATTTGGGACTACAGGGTTCCAAATAGCAGTGTGCACCAAAGTGCCAAAGTGCCGTGCTGTAATTTCCCCACGTGGACCCTGTGGGTATGAACTAAAAGATACCTGTTTTGCAGTGCCCTTAGTCGTCTGGTCCCTGGTGCTGATGGACTTTTCTTTTGTTATCCATTTGTCCTTTGCCACCTAATAACTTGTCATGTCAGTTCTACCTTACCATGCCATCTGTTCTGATTCTTCTGAACCTTACTTCCTCCATTTTTCCTAGTCCTTCTCACCACTCTTCTTGCATTATCCTTTTCTTCTAGCTTTCCATTCACTGCCACTGTTCCATAGGCATCTCACAACCAGATAAAAGTACCAAAATACGCAGAGGGAATCCTCAGGTTACCAGTAAAGCAGCTTTGTGTTGGTAGACAAAGACAAATTGGCCACAGTGGGGGCCAAGAGTGGCTCTGTATGTTCATTCCTGTCTTAGGCCCTGAGTCAAGCAATCATCCTTAAGCAAGTGCTTCAATCCCATCAAAGTATTTAAGTGTATTTAAGATTTAAGTGTTTTCTTTGATCAAGGCTTTAGAATATATGAAGTGGCGTTGTCTTATACAGGAATGCACTCTGAGATTTACTTTCACAATTTCTGGAATGTTATGTCTTTAATTATTTTATCTGGATCACATTCATTATAGGTAGCTTAAAATACACTAAACAAAAAAGAAACAATTCCAGGGAAGATTGGAAATTGCATTGTAAACTTGGTGTAATCTGTGTGCATTGAGACCATGTATGTTTTCATTTTTACACTATCAGAAGACACAGGTGTGGCTCATCAAATCATGACAGCCTTCAAAACAGCATGGATATTGGTAAAAGATTGGATGTATTCCAAGTGAGTTTACAATTGCTGCAGATAAGAAGTGTGAAAACTTCAGTTCAAGGATGTTGATGACTGAAAGAAAAATTGAAAACATGGAGATGAAGATTGATGGAAATGATTCTGTATAATAAATAGTACAAGAGACACTGAAGTACTGAAAATAATTAAATATCTTTGAAAATAAGCTTATTTTTAGAAATATGGTTGGTGAGGATTCAAAGAGGAGAAGACAGGAAATGGTGATACAGTTTTTGTTTGATTGAGATAGTGAAGGATTAATTTGCCTCCACAATGGCTTATCAGACTGTCACTTTATATAGTACAAACAGAACACACTTCTTCTGATAAATGGTATTCTAAACCTGGAATATAAATACAATTGTCTCTTTCACAGTTCAAGACCCTTATTTTACCCTGTCATCAGTCTTTTTCTTCCTTTGCATTGGAAGTCATTTATGTTTATTAAAAAGAAGGAGTAAATGTGAATTGTTTCCTCCTTTAATACTTTATTTGAAAGCCTAAGTCTGTTACACCAATTATTCTTCAATGGCAATTTCCTACAAAAAGCAAAATTCAACCTCCTTGAAGTCAATGGAGAGATTCCTATTGACTTCAGGGGAGTGTGGTCAGGCCTTTTGACACCCCATAAGTAATGTTTGTGGTGTCTTCCTTTCATCTCAGAGCTCCTGATCTTGTCAGTCTCTATCACCTGACAGATCTGAGAGTATGCCACATTCATTATATTGTTTTCTGTAGTACTACACTGGATGAAACTAGTATGTTACAGAGGTCTGGGGAAGATTGGAAGGTTAGGTTTATATGACCATTTTAAAGGATTGCTTTAAACAAGATTCTTATTTGTTTACATTTAGTTTAGACTATTGACAGATCATTGTTGGCAAGGATCATGTCCATGCAAAGAATTCCATATCTTCGAAAAGTCTGTAGGATGTCAAACTATGCTGTGCCACCACCATTTATCCACCGCCCACATATTGTGGGAATGTAGTCAGAAATTGTATATGTATGGGCATATAGTGATCTGATGTATTTAATATAGCTGGTCAAATAATTTCTTGTTCATTTTCCCCATTGAATTCATGACTAAATTTCTCCATTATGTGATCAGATCTAATATTAAAGATACCATAATGTGGTAACCGCTGACAGAGGATTCTCTTTAAAAATGACTTGTAACAGGATATAATGGCCTTTTAAGATCAGAGGGGAAGTTTCAGGGTGAAGCTAACCCATTTCAGTCATTCTGCAACAGATAAAGACTCAGAGAATGACAGAGGCAGATGCTGTGGGTATGTCTTCACTGCAGACATACTTAGGGCTCTTTCCTGGGTTTTAGCCCAAATCTCCCTACTGTCTACACACAAAAATCTTTTACTCAGATCTTAGCTAATGTCTGGAAAATCTCTAGACAACTCTTCTTTTTAGGTCCTGGGATCAGGGGCTTTGTAATATAGGGCAGGGTAGAGCAAGACACTATGTCTCTACCAAACAGGGCAAGTCCTAGAAATCAGGGCAGCATGTAATCTCCCTTCTTTGTCATAGGAAGAAAAACACTGGTAAAAAGAAGACTGGCTGCTAACCTCTCCAAGGCCAGGGAGAATGACACTGAATTTAACTGACTATGCTTCCTAATTCTGAAGTAGCATGCCAAACTCCCCACCCAAGGAGGAATGCATGGGGAGAAAGGGATGTTTGATTGTGAAGATTTTTGTTTTATGTATTAGAGGCTTTGCTGCCCGTCCTGGCAGAGCTGAGTGGAGGTAATATAAAGGGCCAGCTTGATGAAGCCAGTACTGACTGCTGAGTTGGTGTTATAGAATACTCAGCATTTACTGCTCCAGGTACACCTGATAAACATGGTAAGTTTCAGTACTTAAGAGGAGATAGCATGGCATCATAATTACTGTGGAATTGTAAAATCTGAAATGCTGTGTTGGTCTGTGGAAAATTTCTGCATGTACTCAAGGCAACCATTCTCCTCTTGATGTGTGTTTATAATTTTAATTAGTATTAATTTTTCTAGGAATGTGTTAACTGTGTTAGAAAATATGGGCCTCCAACCTCAGTTTTTCTCCCAAATTAAACTGAAATCTACTGCACAAGCAATCACAAACCTGGGTGAGCACTTCATGTGTGGTTGCTATTAGAGATGATCTAGACCTGGAACCCTGTATCCAATTCCCTTCAAGTATCTTAAGGTTTTGGTATTACAGATAAAAACTTGATCCTGTAACCAGAACACCAGTACTATTGAGTTTTGCAAAACCAAAGCTCAGCTTGACCCACCTTTAGTCTTTATTCTGTTTGACTGTCTTGAGACCAATCCTGACATCCTTAGTCTTTTTTTTTTACTCAGCTCATACATAGGCAAAGTCCCCATTGATACCAGTTTTAGTTGAGAAGAAATATGAATAAGGGCTCCAGGGTTTGGTATCTTACTTGTATAAGCCCGAAACATCAAGAATTTGAAGGAAAAAAAATGGGAGGAAGGACAAAAGAACGGCCATACTGGGTCAGACCAAAGGTCCGTCCAGACCAGTCTACCGACAGTGGCCAATGCCAGGTGCCCCAGAGAGAGTGAACCTAACAGGTAATGATCTAGTGATCTCTCTCCTGCCATCCATCTCCACCCTCTGACAAACAGAGGCTAGGGACACCATTCCTTACTCATCCTGGCTAATAGCCATTAATGGACTTAACCTCCATGAATTTATCTAGTTTCTCTTTTAAACCCTGTTATAGTCCTAGCTTCACAACTTCCTCAGGCAAGGAGTTCCACAGGTTGACTGTGCACTGAGTGAAGAAGAACTTCCTTTTATTGTTTTAAACCTGCTACGCATAATTTCATTTGGTGGCCCCTAGTTCTTATATTATGGGACTAAGTAAATAACTTTTCCTTATTCACTTTCTCCACACCACTCATGATTTTATTTACCTCTATCATATGTCCCCTTAGTCTCCTCTTTTTCAAGCTGAAAAGTCCTAGCCTCATTTTAGTTGCCCTTTTCTGAACCTTTTCTAATGCCAGTATATCCTTTTTGATAATGAGGAGACCACATCTGTATGCAGTATTCAAGATGTGGGCGTACCATGGATTTATATAAAGGCAATAAGATATTCTCCATCTTGTTCTCTATCCCTTTTTTAATGATTCCTAACATCGTGTTTGCTTTTTTTTGACTGCTGCTACACACTGCGTGGATATCTTCAGAGAACTATCCACGATGACTCCAATAGCTTTCTCCAGATTAGTTGTCGTTAAATTAGCCCCCATCATATTGTATGTATAGTTGGGGTTATTTTTTTCTTTACTTTATAATTATTTATTTATAATTTATATTTATATAATTTATATATTTATAATTATTCACATTAAATTTCATTTGCCATTTTGTTGCCCAATCACTTAGTTTTGTGAGATCTTTTGGAAGTTCTTCACAGTCTGCTTTGGTCTTAAGTATCTTGAGCAGTTTAGTATCATTTGCAAACTTTGCCATCTCACTGTTTACCCCTTTCTCCAGATCATTTATGAATAAGTTGAATAGGACACCTGATATTTCATTATTACTTTATATTAAATGGAAAAATTATAAACATTTTGTCTTTTTTAGGTTTTCAATTTAGGGCATATTATTGTGTTGATGAACGCAGTGCTCCCTTAGGCCTTGTTTTGCTCTGTGCCTATTTTTGATTTTACAGGGTATCCTAAAGTAGAACATCTGAAATCACTCTACTGTAATTGTGGCATACAAATCTATAGGCATTTTTTCTTTTTGGTTGGTGTTCATAAGATTTTTCTGTCAATACTGCTTAGGAAATTTGTATCTTTCTCTAGTACTGCAGTAGCTAAAATGAAATGTGACATGTCAAACTTCTGTGAACTCTCTGGTTCTGGAATACCATAGTAGCACTGGACAGTGAATGGTAAAAACATTAATTTACCTTAGCATTAAAATGTGAACTATTTTTGGAAGCCACATGAAAAGTGACAGCTGACTCTGCTGGTCTCAGATAATCTCTGGTTAGCTAAGTATGACTGCTGGAGCAAATTCAGAATTTCACACTTAAGAGAACTGTTCTGTTGAGCTTACAGAGATCTCTGGTTTTAAAATTAAAAATGACAATCAAAACTGTTACCGGCCTGTATTCCGTGCCACAGTGACCTCGCTGGAACTCAAATTCAGAGATTTTTATAGAAGTTACTAATTTGTTGAAACCCAACTAAATTGGAGGGGGGCAATCCTGCAAATGCCTATGTACATGCTTAAATTTTAAGGCTGTGAACAGTGCTGTTGAAGTCAAATAGCTAAGGTTTATCTTTTGACCAAATTACGTTAACCTGGTACATAAAAATGCATTCTAATCCCCAATAGTGATAAACAATATATACGGAAATAATATAATATGTAACATGTAGAGACTAAACAATTCTATTACATAAAATAGAAAAGACAGGAATGAATATCTAGGATAGAAAAAGCAGACCAATAGCTGTTCTTATGACAGGTTATTATATACTACACAGAATATCTATTTTTCCTTTACTTAGTAAGCTAGCCTGTTTTTGAATATACTTCAACTATTTCATAAATGTAGTCAGCCAAGTTAAAATTTTGGGCCCAGATCCTGAAAACACTTATGCATGTTCCTTAACTTCAGGTACAGAAGTAGGCCCATTGAAGTGACTTAATAAAACAGAAATAAGCGTTGACAAGAGAAATGGCAATAGTCAGTGGAACTAGTCACGGATCTGTAAGGCACTAGCCTTTCAAATAAAAAATTGTGAGGCCTATGTTCAAGAAAGAAACTCTTTATGATGTCAGTCTAGTGAGTTATTTCCCTGTTTCTGATCTTCCGTTTGGAGGTAAATTATTGAGAAAATTAAAGCAAGGCAATTTTGGCAATATCATGAGGCCTTTTTAGACCCTTTCAGTCTGGTTTTGGAACTGGTTATGTATAGAGACCATATATTCACTGTTAATCTTATAACAGACAAAGATCACTGGTGAAATCTTGGCGCTGTTGAAATCTGTAGCAAAATTCCTATTGACTACTGTGGGGCCAGGATTTCACCCTAAGTCTCTATGTTGATTCTTTTCCATCTGTCAGCTGTCTTTGATCAAACTGGTTATTAAGATGTTGTTGATCTGTCTCGCAGGGGTGGATGAAGTCCTGTTTGAATGAGGACTGTGACAGAGTGCTAGTTGTAGTAGTCTGGACACAGAGTTTGCTGCAACACAGAGAAGTCTGCAGGCTTAATTGGAGCAATCAACCTGTTTCTTGTGGGGATCACTGGTGGTAATTGCTGGGCTAATGAGACAATCAGCTCGGTTACTGGGAGGACATATAATTGAGAGGAACAGGAAGCAGGAGGAAGCTCAGAAGGTGAGCTGGATGGATGAGAAAAGCTGTGTGGAAGGTGCCACCTGTTGTATACCTGTACTGATGTCCTGCCATGGCTGGAACAGAGAATTAAAGATGCACATGCTGGAAAAATAACAGATTGTATGTGTTTGGGACTGAGAGACCAAAAAAAAAAGCATCCTTCAAGAAAACGCAACCTGGGATGGAGGACATGTGGAGTGATTGGCTACCTTATCAAACAAGTTGTTAGTGGGGGAAGGAGGTTAGGGTTGCTTTCACCAGCTGTGCCACTTCTACAAGTACAGAGAAAGAGGCTTTCTTGCTACCCATGAGGGGAGACTGAGGAGTGGAGGTGGATGGATCAGGTACCATGTGCTCAAGTAGGAAGGGTTTTCCAGCCCTACCATATAATCTGGGTCCCCTTAGGGTATGGGTACAGGTACGCTGCAGACAGAATGCCTCCCAGCCCAGATAGGCAGCCTCGCACTAGCTCTCTTTGAACTAGCTTGCCAAAAATAGCAGTGTGGATGTTACAGCATGGGCTAGCCAAATATGTTCTAAGGGGGTTGGGCACATTTGCATACAGGTGAGTAGCCCATGCTACCACTCATGCCAACATCCACACTGCTTTTATTAGTGTGCTATCTTGAGCAGAGCTAGTGTGTGTCCATTTCCCCAGGCTCGAAGGCATGTCCCAGCTGCAGTGTACACTGACACTGAACCAAGGGTGAGCAAGCAGATGGCCTGATGCAAAGCTGGACTTCGACAGTTCTAAACATAGAAAACAACAGTTTTAAACATAGAAAAAAGTTTTGATTATTTCCCTAATGAGTGTAAACACTTTATTGCAAAGTATAACTGGAACTATAGCCTATTCTGTGAATACAAATATAAAAAATGTGACACTTTTTGAAAACTTATCACTAAGTTACTATTTTATCTTAGTATTCACTGTGACAAAGCTCTGTCCTTGCCTCCATGAGTCCCGCATTTCCTGGTGGATTTTGCGAGCTCAGAGGCTCACTGTAACCTTCCACGTAACCCTTCTTTCTCTAGAGATAAGGGTCACAGTCTGCTGAGCCATTTTCATCATAAGCCAGTGAGGAAGGTGAGGAGAAGTTATCCTTCCTTGCACAGTCTCTGTTGTCTCCCAGTTTCAGTGATTAAACAACTCCCAATCAACATAGCATTCCTCCCTGCCTTCTGGAAAGTTCTTAATTGGCCCCAGGTGTCTTAATTGACCTGGAGCAGCTTCCATTTCACTTAACCTGGTACCAGGGATTTGTTTAGCCTGGAGCTAATCTCTCTAGCTCCCATTACTCTCCCATAGCCTTCTAGCTTGGAGGGAGGTGGGAAGCTGCTACTCCTGCTGCTAGACCCTAAGCTCTCCGTGCTGCTCCAGCTGTTCCCCTGGCTGGGCCAGACACCCTCCGCCCTTCTCTGCTACCTGGTTGCTAGACCCCCCACTCTCGGGTGCTGCTACTGCTCCAACTGCAGCCCCAGGGGGGAGGCTGCTAGCCCACTCCCCAGAGAGGAGGAGTGAGGGACCCCAGCCACTGCTGTTGTGGACATCCCCACCACCTGAGAGGGGTCCTTTCTGCCTGCCTGGACCACTCCTTTTCTTTTTGAGAACACAATGTATAGATGTGGGAAGTGGAGTAACTGGCCTGGATACACCCAGCTACCCCCTGTGGCCTGACACTTTTCCTCCTGTTCAACCCCCTTTAGCACATTTGCTAAACAACGTAAGCACACCTTTGGTTCATAATAGTTCTTGCAAACAGGTTTTTGACCTGGATCTATGGCAGACAAGCTCTAGCATGGACCACTCTGCATCAGCCATTGCTAAATATATCACTGCCAGATTAGTAAGAATCTATGCAGCTCTACATTTAAATGTAAAATGTTAAATTTAAAAACTGTGCTGAACTACAAGAGCGAGCCAATAAGTATATTTATGCCACTTATCACTTAGAATAATCCCCCCTACCACATTATCAAAATAAAAACTTATTGGATTGTTCACAGATTTAAATTAAAGGAACTAAATTCTCTTCAATAGCTCTTTCCTTCCATTTCTGCCCTTAAATATTTTAAGGTGCACTTTACCTTCTTCAGCCACAAGACTCACTTCTTTCATTTAAATAAATAACACTGCTTTTCACTGTTCTCACCATCAGGAGCAACATACAGAAAGAACAAACAGGTATTCTGTGACTTTGCAAGCTGCTGTCTGAGTTTGATGTTGAACCTACACATTATTATGTTCCACTCTGAATTTATACTTGCACAAATTTCTGTGTGAAGAAAGAACCATCCTTATATGCTGGATAGGCAAATAAAATCTGAGCCAATTTCAGTTGCTTTATGAAGCAATGGAAGTTTTTTTAAAAAATTGCTCATGGCTAGCTATCAAATGTAGCGTGAAGCACCCATCCATGGGACTATAACTTTGCTATGCTTCAGAAACTCCAGGGCCTTCAGAACACCAGCATGATTTATGTTTGCAGGATAAACTAAGGTGTTAGGTCACTTTCACCTCATATCAGTGGTGCCTTAAGAGAGCCAGATTTAACAGCCTCATAGGAAGTTATTTGTGAATTAAGCAATATATTATATCCATCAGACGTTCCAATATACTAGTTGTAAAAAAAAAAAAAAGAGCATTTGTTGATGCGATACATGAAGCGGGGGAGGGAGTAGCTCCCTTTCATGGAAACCCAGCCAGCCAGTTAACTGTAAAATCCCTCTTGATCTGTTCTCTGCTTGCTTTACCTGTAAAGGATGAGCAAGCCCACAGGTAAAAGAAAGGGACCTGACCAAAAAGAGCTAAGGGGAAGGTAGAACTTTTTAAGATTGGGAAAGAAACTTTCCCTTTGTCTCTAGGCTGCAGTGATGGAGCAGCAATGCTGTGTAAGGCTTGAACCAGGTATGAACCATCTTCCATACTTAGAAGAAATTATTTGGATAGGGAATGTTTAGTTAGTCACAATCAGGTTTATTTTTTATTCTGTGCTAACCCTAGATGCTTTTATTTCCTTGTAACATTTAAACTGAATCCCCAAGAAAGCTATTTTGGGTACTTGATTTTTGGAATTGCTCTTTTAAAATCTAGCAAAAGACTAAGTTCCAGATATAATCTTTTCCTTTTTTTTTTAATAAAATTTACCTTTTTTTAAGAACAGGATTGGATTTTTGGTGTCCTAAGAGGTTTGTGCATTTTGTTTGAGAGAGCTCCCACTGATGTTGATGGGAGTTCTGTGTTTATCTGCTGGGGGGAAAATGGCCATTTGTAAACAAGAAAAAATTTTGATACTTTAAGTTTATGTAAATTGGAGCATCTAGTACCTAATGGTTCATAAGAACATAAGAATGGCCCTACTGGGTCAGACCAAAGGTGCATCTAGCCCAGTATCCTGTCTTCCAACAGTGGCCGGTGCCAGGTGCCTGAGAGGGAATGAAGAGAACAGGTAATCATCAAGTGATCCATCCCCTGTCACTCATTACCAGTTTCCGGCAAACAGAGGCTAGGGACACTACATTATTCATATTCTTCAGGTATATTAGAAACCGTCCTAAGTGATAGTTAAATGACTGTGTTAGTGTGAAAGAAAATACAAACTCTAATCAACCTAGACTAATCTAAAGAGACTAAATGTAGATCTTGATGTGATCTTTTTGTAGCCATTATTGTTCCAATTTTCTGTGAGTGTTTGTATTCATAACACACCTACCAACTGCTAGCAAAAGGATTATATCTGATGAGAACTGTCTCTAAATAGAGAGAGCCTGAAAACCTTCACCTTCATTTGATTAGCTACAGCATGACATGACAATGAAAACAATTCTGGCTGAACAATAATCAATGCAGGTTGTCTTGTGCTGCGGAGTGCTAAACTAAACTAGAAGCTTGTGATGTTATCAGAGGCATCAGTTCTTGGGCTGCATTCACTGCTTTGATATTTTGATATTTGATATTGTTGATATTTTGGAGGCCCTTTCAGTATTCTCATTATACACCTCTCCAGGCCTGCACCTTTTGTTCTGCAGCATACATGTCTGGCCAAGGAGGGGTTAGTCAGGGCCGTCCCTAGCTATTCTGGGGCCCTACGCGGCCCCCCAGCCAGGGCCAGCTCCAGGCAGCAGCTTTCCATCAGCTTTCCGTGCTTGGGGCGGCATTTAGAATGGGGTGGCAGTCCGTGCCCCACGGCGGCAATTCGGCGGCAGCTCCGCTGCTCTTCCCGCCGCGGCAGCTTTCGGCGGCAGCTTCATCACTGTTGTGGTGGCGGCAATTTGGCAGCGACTGCTCGGGGCAGCAAAATTGGTAGAGCCACCCCTGCCCCCAGCAGGGGTTGGGGGGAGCCAGGCCTTTGTGGGGGTGGGGGGTCTGGCTTGAGGGGTAGGGGAAACTGCCCCCCAGCACTCACCGGTGGCACGGCTGGGGCCGGGTCACGGCACTTCCCACCACTTAATGCAGGCTCAGCCCTGCTGCAGTCCTCAGGGGAGTTGGGGCGGAGCTGGGGCGGAGCAGGGGCAAGGGCCATGGGGAAGAGGCAGGGTAGGGGCTGGAGCAGCACGCAGCTGTGCAGGGCACCAGGAAATTTGGTGCCGTAATTTCCTGGTGTCCTATGCAGCTGCATACTTTGCATATGGGTAGGGATGGCCCTGGTTTAATATCTCCAGAGACCATGTATCTCCAAGTAAAGAGTTGATCAGAAAATAACATGGTCTTTTCCCCTAAGGAGAATATCAACCTTACCCATAGTTCTTCCACCTGGAGACCTAGAGACAGATAACTGGAATCATTAATATAAATATCAAGGGTTTGCATGAGCTAGAGCCAGACTAACTGGTTTCATTGATATAAATATCATGGGTTTGCAAGATACTAAGTGCCTTCATATGTCATTGATTTCAATGCAAAATCGTGCCCTGAGGAGTTGACGTTGACTTTATGTTCCTGTTCTTTTTTAAAATTCCAAATTAAAAGTGTTTACAAAACATGTAAGAAATGAGAACATAAAATGAAAACTTTTAAAATCCAGCATCCATAGAGATGAGAGAAAAATATAGCAACCCATTAGCCATAGCCCTATCTTGAATATCTTAACAGTGATTTTTTTCTGCATAGATACAATTTTTGCTTAGCATATATTTAATGACAAAACTTTAGTTGCTGCTCACCCCATTATTACACATTATAATTATAGCTTGGAGAAAGATTAAAGGCCTTGGGCCTGATTTTTTTTCTCTCTCTTATGGTTGATTTTATACCAGTGTAAATCCACTTACTGATTTCTATGTCCCTACTGTGCCTAGAAAAATGGGACCTCAATCCTGATTAGGACCTCTCAGTGTTAACATAAAGCAAACAATTAATAATAATATATCTGAAAGAGTTCAAGAGGATCATCCCCCTTGTATTTCTCTTTCATCTTACAATTCTTGGATATAGTGCTGAATATTTGAATCACATTGGAGTGGGTTGACAGCTAATAACGGCTGGAACAAGCAAGACTCCTTGTGTCGTATTTACACTTCCTTTTTTAAAAGAACACAGTACAGGAAAGCTGGATTGCAGGATTTTATATGAAAACTGTGAAGTCAAGGAACTATTCTTTTTCATAAAAATTTCCACAGATGTTAGTGCTTTTCATGCATGTGATTCATGAATTCCAGAGGATAAAACTGATGAATAACTGACGTATAGGAAACTATTTAACTTTTAACCAAAAAGTTCTTATAGCATGAGAGCAGCAGTCTCTCGTTGGAGTCTGTTTTTGAAGCTATTTTGTTGAAGTATAGCCACTCTTAGGTCTGTGATCGAGTGACCAGAGAGATTGAAGTGTTCTCCAACTGGTTTTTGAATGTTATAATTCTTGACGTCTGATTTGTGTCCATTCATTCTTTTACGTAGAGACTGTCCAGTTTGGCCAATGTACATGGCAGAGGGGCATTGCTGGCACATGATGGCATATATCACATTGGTAGATGCGCAGGTGAACGAGCCTCTGATAGTGTGGCTGATGTGATTAGGCCCTATGGTGGTATCCCCTGAATAGATATGTGGACAGAGTTGGCAACGGGCTTTGTTGCAAGGATAGGTTCCTGGGTTAGTGGTTCTGTTGTGTGGTGTGTGGTTGCTGGTGAGTATTTGCTTCAGATTGGGGGGCTGTCTGTAAGCAAGGACTGGTCTATCTCCCAAGATCTGAGAGAGCGATGGCTCGTCCTTCAGGATAGGTTGTAGATCCTTGATGATGCGTTGGAGAGGTTTTAGTTGGGGGCTGAAGGTGATGGCTAGTGGCGTTCTGTTGTTTTCTTTGTTGGGCCTGTCCTGTAGTAGGTGACTTCTGGGTACTCTTCTGGCTCTGTCAATCTGTTTCTTCACTTCAGCAGGTGGGTATTGTAGTTGTAGGAATGCATGATAGAGATCTTGTAGGTGTTTGTCTCTGTCTGAGGGGTTACAGACTCCAAGGAGAGACTGCTGAATTGGAATTAATTTGCAAACTGGATACAATTAACTTAGGCTTGAATAGAGACTGGGAATGGATGAGTCATTACACAAAGTAAAACTATTTCCCCATGGTATTTCTCCCCCCCACCCCACCCCCCACTGTTCCTCTGATATTCTTGTTAACTGCTGGAATTAGCCTACCTGCTTGTCACCATGGAAGGTTTTCCTCCTTTCCCCCCCCTGCTGTGGGTGATGGCTTATCTTAAGTGATCACTCTCCTTACAGTGTGTATGATAAACCCATTGTTTCATGTTCTCTGTGTGTGTGTATATAAATCTCTCCTCTGTTTTTTCCACCAAATGCATCCGATGAAGTGAGCTGTAGCTCACGAAAGCTTATGCTCTAATAAATTTGTTAGTCTCTAAGGTGCCACAAGTACTCCTTTTCTTTTTGCGAATACAGACTAACACGGCTGCTACTCTGAAACCTGTCACATTGTGTTCTGTGCAGCTAATCCAGTCAAGTCAACAATTTACTCTAGTCTCTGAGCAGGGAGGTAGTCCCAGGGGTGAACTGTCTTGGCGAAGACTAGCTGCCTGGGATTTTTCTACAGTGGTTTTCTCTGGATTTGTGTTTCATGTGCAAGAGAATTGGCCACTCCACCTACCAGCGTGATTTTCCTACTTCCCCCCACACCTCTCTGACCCAAGGGCTAGGCAGCTGCACATCTGGATTGTGGCCTTATTGATTGATACCACTTATCAGCCATATACTCCTATAATACTATCCTGCTTAAACCTATCCATCGCACATTAACAATTAAACCACAACAATAAATCTCTCTATTAAATGATTACATAAAATAATTGGCTACAGGCTGATTCAGAATGCAGAGAACTCCACTTTATTGCATAGCTTACTTGTAGTGATGCAATAATGCAAGTGCTATTTTTAGGTAGGGCATTGTATGGAGCCCACAGCAATTACTGAAGAGTCTGTATTAGTTCCTACTGAACATGGGGGAAAAAATAACTGTGTATTCCATTTTGTTAAAAAGATTAAACTAAACTAATATAGAAGTTATTTGTTCTCAGTATGGTTTATCTTTCTGCTTTTAAACTGTATAATTGCTGCTAGCCCTTCCCATGGTTAGAGTCACACCTTGCTTCTGAGAGTAATTCATTTCCCTTTAGAATATGTTGTTTATAGCATCTTTACTGAAGTCACAATTCTCTTCTGATTTATAGCCAAAAATAAATGGAACTTTTACATGTCAGAGGCTAATCAGCTGATTAGTCAGCACTAGAGGACTTTATATTTTAGAAGTTGACTCAGAACGGAGAGATCTTTACCATTACCTAAGGATAATATCAGTAACAGCACAGTGTTGTATCATTATCTTTTTTATCTTGTCTCTTTAGTCTGCAAACTCTTTGGGACAGGGACTGCCTATGTTTGCACAGTGCCAGGCATAATAAGGTCTTGGAGGCTATATTAAAATAAATAATAACCGAATACACAATCAAAGTAGGAATTCTAATAGAATCAGTTGAGAAAAAAGACCAGCAATAAATAAGTCAGGTCTGAGGCTACCTAGCTTCATTTCATGCAGTGCAGAATGTGTGATTATATACTTTATGGAGTATATGTGCATAATTTGCAAGCAACCTGTGGCCTTCAGAGGCCATGTTACAGCCTGGCATTATTGAAATAAAAAAGCAGAGAGGTAGAATTATTTGTAGAGGCAGAATATAAGGTCCTAGTGGTTCACATCTTTCCCACAAAACTGACTTCCCCAATCTACATCTCATACTAGGAGGAGACCAAGGTAGAACATGGGACACACCTTCTAACAGAGGTAGAGAAGGTTGATCATTCCTTATACAATGAAAAAGTCCCTCCAAGAGATGCCGTAACATGTAAAACATAGGCTGTGGTGAAAGGGGATTCGATCATTAGAAATATTCATGGATTGATATGTGATGACCAGGTGACTTGCCAATTGCTTTTGAAGGTGGTGAATCTCTTGAGATATCTAGACAAATTTCTAAGGATGGAGTCTGTGAACTTGGTACATAGTGATACCAAAGAAGTAGGAGGATGTAAAGGAGAGGTGCTGGAAGCTCAATTTAGATGATTATATAGTGCCTCTGTGGTAGCTTTCTCTGAAATTATTCTGGTTCTACATACAGGACCATTGGGGTCTCAGTGCATGGATGAGAAGATGGTGTAAAGAGACAGGGAGGTTCAGTCCAATATCTTAATAAATTACTCAACAGGTAAGTAAAAAAAGGCATTTTTAGTTGTTTGCTGGCATATTAAGAGATTAAGAGATCTAATTAAGAGATTATTCAGAACAAAAAGACTTATTTGTGTATGGTCAGTCTTACAGCACGGAGATATTACTATTTGTTGACTACTACCATATGGAAGAATTCAGAAAGCAGAAATATTTTCCTAAGCACAAACTATCTTTTTAAGACATGCCTGACCATTGTGGGGAGTCTACTAACAAAGGTATCAAGTCTAATTATGTTTTCTGTGATGTGGCTACCTGACCACTAGGTAATGGGTTGAAACCAACTCATTTCCCTCTGGGTGTCAAGCA
This sequence comes from Dermochelys coriacea, assembly GCF_009764565.3. Lineage (NCBI taxonomy): Eukaryota > Metazoa > Chordata > Testudines > Dermochelyidae > Dermochelys > Dermochelys coriacea. Next base: position 37,724,401 of record NC_050070.1, on the reverse strand, counting down.
ACAGTCAGATGATAATATCTTTCTGACATATTTTAATCTAGGACACATTTTAACTGTTAACATCTCTAAAAGGCTCTAAATTCCACCGGTGATGGAGGACTGAATAACACAGGCTTCCTATCTGCAACTGCTGACATATATGAACAGAATGTCATGCTATACCAGGCATTATACATACTATCAGCAGTTTTCAGCTGTGCTATTCTGCTCATCATGAAAAGGTATATATTTGTCTCCAGCTTAGTCCAGAAGTAAAATTGAAGGTTTGAGGAAGAATGAGAATATATTTGGCCATCAACAGAGAATGTAATAGCCTACACTGTGCACATAATCTAGTGGGTTGATCAATAAGACACTAAGATAAATTATAATATTTCTTAGCACACGAGTTGGCCAAACTACATTTGTTGATGGAGCAAAACAAAATCCACCAGCTGAAAGTGTGGAAGCGCAGCAGTGTTTTATAGATATTACAATTAATGTTATTATTAACTGCTAGCAGGCAACAGAGATACAAGGGATCAGGTTCTCAGATGCAGTACAGCCACTTTGCACTGACAGAATCTAGCCATAGAGCTAGTGTAATTGGTTCTACCAAGTTTCACTCCAGAGCAGAGAGCTACTATACAGGCTCCTACACTAAATCCCACCTTCACTGCCACCATTGGAGGTCTGGCCAAAGGAAAAAGGATATGACCAGGTCTTCCTATGCCCTTGGAATCATTGGGTGCCATTTCCACTCCCTGCAGCCATTGGCAGCTGACATAACATAGAAAATAATTCATGCTGCTCTAATTTACACAAGTGCTAGACCAATGCAAAACTAGCTCAGGATCACGGGAGTGTGTAGGGCAGTTTTACCCACCATTGCACCTCACTCCTACCCTCTAACATGGACTTCATGTTCCATGTGCATAGCGAAGGATTTATTTGCCTAGTGCATTTGATTTACTTAATATTGATAAAATTATTGAATTACCAGTGTGCTTTAATAAATAACATTTAACAAAAGCTACTTATGCTGCCATTAGTAACCACCCCTCCCCTTGCTGAGGGTTATAGAGGTTTAGTATATGTGGATATGGAAATCTGACCAGATTAATAAAAAAAATTAAAGAATTTTTTTTCTGTGGGATTGTGGTTTCCCTAGCTCTTCAAGCAAGTGGTTATTTTAATGTGCCTTAGGCAGGGCTGATTAGATGACATTTCATATTTATTATAGTAAAAGCAAATACTTTTATAACATTAGAATTTCAAAGTTGGGCACAAATATTAACAGAATCTTACAGCAATCCTGTGAGGCAGAGCATGTAAACATTAGGTCCCTTTTATAGAGAAGAGAAATTGAGACACAACAAGATTTTGTGTTGCTCAAAGTCACATGCAAGTGGGTGACACCTTTGACTAAAGCTTCTGGATTCCCTGCTCTTGCTACCAGACTATGTGGTATGGCTACAGGCAGGGAGAACAGGAGAATGTAATGTTGGGGGCGAGGAGGGGAATGTGATCGTTATGAAAAAAAAAAAAAAAGGCAGGTGGATTTCATCCTGAAAGCCTGTAACTCCATGGCATAGTTCACTGTTTTGGTTAATGTTAGCAATGAAACAAGGGAAGAATCTGAATTTTACCAAAATCGGTCATCAGTTTTGTTTTTGAAAACTCTGCATTATTATTTTTTTCTTTACAAATGTCCAGTGCTCTCTTCTGACAGCTGCAAACTAAAATAATCACCCACTCCCTATTTCTCAAATAAACATGGTTATTTACAGCAATCTGATCCTGTTTGGGATTCAGCTGGAGCTGGTAGAGGTTATATCATATGGGTCCCTCTCTGCGGCCTGATTTGGTCAGGACAGCCCTCAGGATTGGGGGGGATGAAGGTCTGTGGTCCCAGGAGATGGTGGGAGTGACAGGCATGATGGTGAAGCTTGCTACAGTAACCAATTTTTGTTACCTGTGGGGCTTTTAGCAGGGAATGGAGCTGCAGGGCTAAAGCCCTGACTCCTGAGGCCCCTCACAAAGCTGAAACAGGGAGCAGAGTTGCAGAGCTGAAGCCCTGAGCCCCAGCGCTCCCTCCCAGATCTAAAGCCCTGAGTCCCCCTCCCAGAGCCCTGGTACGCCGAGGGTCAGAAGCCCTTCCTCCACCCCACCTGAAGCCCTGACACTACCCACCTTGAGGCTGCAGCTCCAGTCTCTCTGCCTCCAGAACAACTTGTTCAGAGTTTCTGAACATTTCAGAGTTACGAATAACCTTCATTTCCGAGGTATCTATAAGTCTGAGGTTCTACTGTATATTCTTGAGTATACTATCAACTTTTCTAACCATCCATATTGACAAAGAAATGTCAATTCTTGAGCAGGGTGGAGAAGACCTGAACCATCTTGTTATGACTCAAAATTCTTGCCAGTTTCAGTTGAAGTGTATGATGATTCATAGTGTCATAAGTAGCAGATAGATCAACACAAATAGCCACTCTCATTTTGCAAGTTTCAAAGCCAACTTTGACGTATTGAGATAGGTTTGCAACTTGACCACAGCATGAAAGTCCTGGGTGGAAACTGGTTTAGTTATCAAACAGCTGGCTTTCCATTGTTGGTGCTATTCTACTCATTATAATCCGCTTGTATAGCTTGTAGGTTGAGCAGGGTAAGAGTATTGGTCAGTAACTCTTTGAAGAATTAGCCTCTGTACATGGTTGAGTGGTGCAACCATGTTAGCCTGTTTCCACAACCTGGGCATCTGCATTGTCTCCATGCAAGAATTCAAAAAATCAAGTAGACTCTTCTTTGCTGTCATCTCAAAGTACAGTAATAGTTCATTATATCCATTGAGTCTGGCTGTCTTTCCACATTTAAGTATCTTCATGGCTATTGTCAACTCCTTAATGTTGAGGGGCTCATTGCGGACTTCATTGTCTCTGAGAAGTGACTGAAGTTGCTGCTTAATCCGTTTCATTTTGTGTTTTGCTTCATGGACTGTTTTACCAATTAGAATAAATTGGTGTGCTACTTGGTTGGGAGAGACTGTGCTGATATGCATTGATGGTTGTCCTTCAGTGTTCAGCTTGCAAATGATGGCCCATATTCTTTACTATTATAGCACAAATTTGTTGTTTCAAATCAGCTCCCTCCAGTAGTTGCACTGCTCCTTTTGGATCTCTCTTATAAGCATTATCCCGAGCACAATTTCAGTTTCTTCACTGAAGGGATCCAAGTCAAACAATTTGACATATTTTTAATATTGTTCACTTGTTTGTCCTGAAAGTCCAGGCATATATAACATCCAGCATCTCCTAGGATTTGCTGTTGGGCAGTCTTCTACACCATGGAGGAAAAACTCTCCATAGAGCATGTGTGTCAGAGTAATATGACAGATGGATCCATCCAATTCAGCTGTAAAGCCTTCCCAGTCAGCCTTTCTGAAGTTGAATCTCAGCAGGTACTTTGTTTTCTTGGGTTGTACTGCAGCCTCTGTTTTCACTTGCATTGGTCAATGTTATGATTTTTAAGATTTTTGCCATGACCTCCTTTCTGAACTTTCAGAGATGACAAAGACGAAGTCAGGATTGTTCCTCTTGTTCCATTGTGCACTTTGGAAAGTATATTTATCCTGGAAATCATAGAGCAAACTCAAGTTGTTTTTTGCTGCTTGCTTTTCAACTTTTTCACCATTATTGTCATTGTTGGAGTATCCCCAGATGGTGTTGACTTTTGAAGTTGCCTATACTCCAAGATATGTGGAGGGGAGGTGGTGGTGTTTCCTGGCAGGGGAGAGTCAGTTGGCCATGCTAACTCTTCGGGTAGTTTTTAAAGAGAAATCACTGCTATTTGTTTGAGTTCAAGAAGTTCCATTGTATCATGGTGTTTCACAATAATGTGTTTCACCAGTCTTTTGTTGCATACACATATTGTGCTACTGTAGGCGTTGCTTTTGACATTCACAGCAATATGCATGCCAGGTATGTTTGGTGTGGTTGTCTCTCTCTCTGTCTCTCTTGCAGGCACTTTTATGCCAAACAGAATGCCAGACTTCTCTGCAGATATTGAAATGGCAATTTTAGGTGCAGTCTTGGGCTGAGGCCCCAAAAGGGGATTTATGTCAATGTTTGTCTATGTCTCCTATTGCGGTCTCAGTCCATATTGTCAGAATTGGTTTCTCCCATGGTTAGTTGCAATACTAGATTAACAGAGTATGACATGAACATATCTGACAAAGAAGAGAAGATGTTGTGCTTACCTCGCACCGCCACAACTCCCTGACTGACTTTCTGCAGACATGAACACTTTGTGAGGGTCTGCACTGCCTTCCAAAGAATCTGATTGAATTTGTCTCTTTAATTCTGAGACACACAAGTCATGTCAAAGTCCATATAAATGAAAGGAACATTGCAGAATTTCACATATTTTTCTGCTATATAATGACTAAGGGACTAAATTATATCAGTTGGTTTAAAATATTGAAACTTTCTTAATTAGTTACAATATTTTTAGAATAATGTAATTAATTGTTTTTAACTTTAAAGACACCCTAATAAGATGTTTCTCCAAATTAATGAGTCAAAATTGCAGACATTCCATTTTTGGAGAGCAGCAGGATCTCGACTTACTCTTTCTAGTTTAGAAATGTATTTTTCAAATTTAAAAGCATTGGATGTTGGTTTGAAGGCTTCATTAACATGAAGATTAGCATAAATAGTACAAAGTGATTAGTTGATATGAATGGCCTCGAAAGAGTACATCAATTCATTTCAAATCCTAATGTGTGTATTAATGGAGTTCAGGAAGCCACATTCATCATCCTGTGACTGATATATATAAAAAAAGTAAATACTGACTCGTTTAAACATATACAAGGCTTTACCAACTGTTTCCTCAACCTTTATATGAGCATTTTTCATCACAGACTGCTTTATGTACGTGACAAAGTTCCTCCTCTGCCTTGGTGGGTCCTGCACTTCTTGACGGATTTGCTCACCTCAGAGGTTCATGGCAGCCCTCAGTTTGGCCACTTTTACTAGTAGCTCAAACCTGCCATTCACTCAGCTAACCTCATCACTGGCCAGCATGGGGGGAAAAGAAGGAGAACAATCCCTGCAGTCTCTGCTGATCTACCTAGTGGGTCAAGGGACATGCCAGGGACCTTTGCCTCTGGTGGAACCCACAGTTCAGGTCAATTCCACTTATATTCAAAAGGTGAAGGGGGGGAAGGAGAGAGGGGGAACCCAGGCCCACCCTCTACTCCGGGTTACAGCCCAGGGCCCTGTGGATCACAGGTGTATACTGTGTTTCTTGTAACAGCTGTGTGAAAACTACAACTCCCTGGGCTCCTTCCCCGTGGCCTACTCCCAACACCTTCTTTATCCTCACCACAGGACCTTCCTCCTGATGCCAGATAGTGTTTGTACTCCTCAGACCTCCAGCAGCACTCCCTCTCACTCTCAGCTCCTTGCGTGCCCCTCACTGACTGAAGTGAGGTCCTTTTTAAACGGGGTGCCCTGATTAGCCTGTCTGTCTTAATTGATTCTAGCAGCTTCTTAATTGGCTCCAGGTGTCCTAATTAGCCTGCCTGCCTTAATTGGTTCCAGCAAGTTCCTGGTTGTTCTGGAACCGCCTCGTTACCTTACCCAGGGGAAAGGGACCTGCTTAATCTGGGGCTAATATATCTGCCTTCTATCACTCTCCTGTAGTCATCTGGCCTGACCCTGTCACAGTACACACTGTTTATGACTGCCCGGTTGCAAAGCTAAAATAGACTGTTGTAACAATGTGAATCAGAGGCTTGAGTAATGGCCTATAAAATGAATCCTGTGCATATTTTCAGCTGTCATCCAATTTATCAATGATATTCTTCAAAACAGAACTTGCTAAAATCCCAAATCTTGCTAAGATTAATCATTAATCAAATTATACATACAGTACATTAGGAGGAAAGATGGTCTAGTAAATAGGACACTGAAAGGGGGCCTAGGAGACCTGGATTCAAGTCCCTGATCAATCACAGAGTCCTGGGTGACCTCAGGTAAGTCACTTACTCTATCCTGTGCCTCAGTTTCTGTAAGATGAAGCGTAATACTTACGTACTTCACAGGGATGTTGTGAGGGTAAAATGCATTAATGACTGTGGTGCACATAGATAAGTGCTGAAGGCTACGTAAGAATCGAGTGTGTAAGACAGGGTTTTTTAAAACTAAAAGCCAAGATATCATTTATTGTAGGTTTCCATGGGTTTCCCACCTCTTCAAACAAAGTAACTGATCTAACACTATAAGGCACAATACTAATTTTTCAATGTAAAGTGTTACTTGAGATTGCTCACTTTTCTTTCTGCTCAGACTCTTACTGTGTGGGAAGGATGGATTAATACTGACTTTCCATTTACCGAAGATCTGAGCTGCCCTACTTTTTTTTTTCTTTTGTGACCTGAATGGCAAGTACTTCTTTGCCAGTACTGGATTTAGCTTTCAAAACAATTCTGTACGGACATGGCAGAATGCGTCAGGCACCGAATTGTACAAATTGTACTGTTGGAAAGAGAAAAAATCTTGGTTTTCATAGATTTGCGAAAAGGTCAAAATAGGGGTTTTAAGAATTATTAAATCAGTGTTAATTAAAAAAGAAGAGGTCATCCAGTAACTAAGGAATTTGAAAAATACTAAAAAATAATGTGAAAACTTACCATGAACAAAGATGCCTTACAAATTCAACCTAAATGATCTTATGCATTTCCAGAATATGCTTTCTCCACCTTCCTTTTTACTCATTTCAGCCAAAGATTCGAATTCAGTTATTTATACCATCTGAAGTTTCTAAAATATGTGCAGATATGTAATAGGTTGCACATAAAACAATCAGTTATCTGAACTATTCAGGAATGTAGTATAATACAGTTCATGACTGGCAAAGCTACAACTCAGTCTTCGCTTTTAATGAACAATTTTTATAGAAGTTGGGGTAGAAGAATGATGTTGTGGCCTCAGCTCTGCATTGGAATTCAGGATAGCTAGGTTCAGTCCTCAGCCTTTCCACAGACTTTGTGTGTCCTCGAACAAGTCATTTAGCCTGCCAGTGAATAAGTTCTCCATCTTCTGCTTGTCGGTTCTCTCTGTTTTTATTTATATTTGGTGCCTTTATGGGCTACCACATCAGAGAGCATGGTCCTGTGGTGTTAGACACTGTGCAAACGGGTGAAACAAAGACAGTCCCAAAGAGATACAATAGGTGAACACAAAGGTAAATGGAGGCTGGGGAAGATGCGTGTGAGTTAACAGCTATCAAGGGTACGTTTGCATATTTCTGTTGAGGATGGGGAGCAAAAGGAGAGGTGTTGCGGTTGTTATTACAGGTGGCATCCCCTTTACTGTATGTTGGGGGGGCAGGGAAGACCAATATTGCAAACCATCCATCTTCAGAAATAAAGAGTTGTACCCCCAAATCATGAGACTGGCTTTGCAATTGTGAGATTTAGAATGAATGAATGAATAGTTCTTTTACTTTTCCATCTGGTTTTTGAGTTTCCAGGGTGCATGCAGGCCATGTTTTCAGCTTTTTTTCCCCACACCCAGTAGGGCTTTTTGCTAAATGAAAACTGAGGTTCTCATGTAAGCACTTGGCTTCGGGAGCTGGGGCTTTAAATAAAACATCAGATATTGCTGAACACATGGTACAATTGCAATTATATCAACACTGAAAGAAATACCTTGGGAAAATCATCTACATGAGCATTAGGGCCAAGAGCGAAATTCACTGAGCAGAGAACAGGCTAAGTGGGGAGCAGGAGCTCAGTGAGCCCAAAGAAGGAGCATGCGGGGTGCTGTTGAAGCAGGAAGTGCAGATGAAAGTGAGTGGGAACGGAGATCTTTTCCAGGAAACTGTTGGGATTCCCTTTGAGACTTTTTTCCACTCTAATTCCCAAGAAATTAATTTGACTCCAGCCTTCGGCACTCGCATATTGTTAGGTGGCATACAGCAGTGTTACGCTGATGATTTATTTACTTCCCTAATTCTATCTTCCAAAAAATGAGGCCTCCCTCCATGTGTTAATTACTCATGTCAGGCCAGGCCTCAGCTACACTCCACAATAGACTGAACTTGTTTTCAATATCTGAGTTAGAAAACAACTGTATGCAAAGAGGTCTTATAGTATAAACCTTTTGATTATTTTAACTCAGTATATAATTAAAAGACAATTCTTGTATCCTGTTAACGTGGTTGAAGTGTTCTGGGTGGCCAAGGAAAATGAACTCCTGCTACAAGTCTATATCACTCAGGAAACAGAAATGTAAATCTTGCACTACATTTAATTTTTTCATCCTTAATGTACCACTTACTTGTCACAACAGGTGTTTGATATGAAATTGTTTTCAGAGAGCACTGGGGGTTTTCTGTCTTTACGTAAATACAAATTGTCCTTCAACTTTTAATATTTCTCAGTTTCTTCAGTAACTGTGGGTATACTTAGTTTTATCATTTGATGGGGTGGCTTGACCACAAGATATTCTTCATTCCAATGATAAACATAATTGTTGTATTTCTGTCAAAACAACAGAGATGGAGGTTTTGTTGTGGACTATTTTACTTCCTGTGGCTGGTTCTCTTTTGATAAAAAGTAGCTGTGATTTGTCACACTGACAGGTACACCTACTGCGAAATGCTGGCAATGAAGTTACCATCACTGTACAGTACCTCAGGGAAGCTCCATCATTTCTAAAGCTCCCATTAGGTAAGAAGAAATTAATGGGTAGAGGTAATTTTTTTCCCTTTGCAATATTTCTCATAATGAGCAGACACTGACAGAAATAGTAATCTTATTTTCAGATGTTTTACTGCAAGAAAGTTTATTCTTTAATGCAGTTTATTATTTAAGGTTCAATGTGTAAGAAAATAGGCCCAGATATTTAAATATAAATAGGCTTTGCTGGGCTCTGTGCTGCAATACCTAAGTCAGTGGTCTCCAACCTTTTTATGCTAAAGATCACTTTTTGAATTTAAGATCAACCCAGGATCTACCCTGCCCCTTCCCCGAGGCAAAGCTCCCTCACTCCATTCCCCCTCCCTCTGTTGCTCGCTCTCCCCCACCCTCACTCACTTTCACCAGATTGGGGTAGAGAGTTGGGGTGTGGAGGGGGTGCAGGCTCTGGGCTGTGGCTGAGGAGTTCAGCATGTGGGAGGGGGCTCCAGGCTGAGCCTGGGGCAGAAGGTTGGGGTACAGGAGTGAGGGGTGCAAGCACTGGGAGGGAATTTGGGTGCAGGCATAATATGGTCACACGGCACCTAGTCTCATAGAATCCACTGGACACTTCATGAGTTTTACTTTTTATTAGTGTCATTTGTGGTTTATAGATCCAAAATCCTTCAGGGATTGTCACAAATCAGTGTAACATTCTCAACTCCTGGGTGTGGATTGGCTGACCCTGGGGTAGGGGGTTGGGGTGCAGGAGTGAGGGGTGCAATCTCTGGGAGGGAGATTGGGTGCAGATGGTGGCTCCAGGCTGGGGCAAGGATTGAGGTGCAGGAGGGGGTGAGGGGTGTGGGCTCCGGGGAGAGTTTTGTGCAGGAGGAGGCTCTGAACAGGGGCAGAGTGTTGGGGTGTGGGAGGGGGGAGGGCTCTGGGCTCTGGGAGAGAGTTTGGGTGCAGGAGGGGGCTGTGAACTGGGGCAGAGGGTTGGGGTGGAGGAGGGGGTGTGAGATGCAGCCTCCGGCTGGGAGGTGCTTACCACAGGTGGCTCCTGGTCGGCAGCGCAGCAGGGCTCAGGCAGGCTGCCTGCATGCCCTGGCCCCACGCCGCTCCTGGAAGTGGCTGGCTGCTGGCACATCTCTGTGGCCCCTGAGCGAGAGGGGGGCAGTTGGTCTCCATGTGCTTCCCACTCCCACAAGTGCTGCCTGCTCAGGGAACCGGCCAATTGGAACTAGCCAATGGAAGCTGCAGGGACGGTGCTGTGGACTGGGACAGTGCGTGGAGCCCTTCAGCAAACTTCCACTGCATTTTAGAGTAATTTTAAATACCTGTTTTTAACAGATTTAAAGGCCTGAAAAAAACTACTAAAAACCCAAACATACCCAGTAGTGTTCAAAATTTGGTATGGGTTTATTCGGTAACCTTCCCATCTAATGTTGTTTTAGCATGTCTGGCTATATAACAAACATTTATGAGAGATACAGAGACAGGTGTTCTGGCTGCTTGGAAAAATTAAATAAAGTTGAATCATTTCTTTCTTCTCTAGCTAAAATATGTGCATAAATTGTTATGGAGAAGATGAGCCTTATTGTACAGTTCTATGAATGTATTTCCATTTTTACTAAGCCCAACAAATGTGCATGGAATAAAAGCATAAAAAAGCATATGGACATGAATGATTGTCATCCTCTGTTATGTGTTATTAAGTTAGAATCTTGATCGGCCTATTAATGAGAAATGATTTAAGAGGAATTTCAAGTGATTGCTGCAGACAGAATAATGAATTTTGGTGATAATGAATGTGGAGCTGTGAGTTTGAGTTTTACATGCATTTCTCAATATACTCAGATTGCCATAGAAAACTAAATGTAAAACATATATTATTTCAATGTGAAGGTTGCACAATTAAGCACGCAAAGAAACAAAAAATGTAAGAATTAAATCTAAAAGCAAAACCTAAACCCTGTCCTCTTTGGCATTTGCATTGCAATAGTCTTTAATTATGTAATTGCATAGTATTTCTAATATAATATATATGTTATCTGTCACCTAAATAGACATACATATCTCAGATAAGCTGCCATCACACAATATATTTACAGACAACCTCCGAATGCATACATGCCTGAGGAAAAATTAGCTCAAAACTTGGCTTTTGAGCACATAACCATGCAATATTAACATTGCAATTATGTGTTTTCTTGCATTTAATTTCTCAATCAAAATAATGAATATCTCCAATTGTCTAAAATAACAGGCATTCAGCAACAAAAAAAATCAGATCCATTAATAAAGTTTACATGTCCACTTAATAGACACCATTCAAACCAAGAGCTAAGATGTATTTACAAACCAGTGTATGCATATGCCCTTAACATGTGACTAGGGAATTTAGCTATTAATTTTAATGGGAGATGTGTGGCTAAAATCTCTATTCAGTTTTCAAAAACTCAACCTTACTGTAAAAAGCTTAATCAGACAAACACTTAAACATGTGAGTAATCCCATTAAGCAGTCTATACATAAAGATATCTAACTGCCTTCATCTCTCTCATCCTGTAAAGTACAGCCTATGATCAGATGCATGCTGTTGCTTGTCATGCTAAAAGGCAGTCACATTTGTTTTTGTATAATGTTGTTCGTATTTCACCAATTCTCACATTGTAATCCTTCCTCAGTTGAAATAATAATGGATTGTTTAATAGTTTAACATAGTTAAGCAATTATCTATCACCTTCTGATTTTCAGGTTCCCCTGGACCATCCAGTGATCATAGCAGTGGAGCTTCCTCACCTCTCTTTGACAGTGGTTTACATTTGAATGGAAACTCAACTAACACAGTAAGCAAATTGATTCCAGTTGGTCTGATCATAATCTGTGTTACCACTACCTTCACAAACCTAATTTCAAACGGTGAATCAAAATGAATCTCTGTCATTTTCTTCTAAATAATTTAGTTGTCTAGGATATTATCATACGGCCATTGGCTAACTTCTAATAGTTGGAAACAATACTTTTTCAAGTGAACTTTCACATGCTTTATTGAATTTCATAGAAATACAGAAGCCAAAATATTCCTGCCATGCCAGAAGGCATTTCAAGATTTAATTAGTGAGAAACCAATTTACATCTAGGAATGAGAAAATGAAAAAGAAAAAAGGAAGGCAGGTGGGGGGTAGGGGGAGGAGGGGAATAAGAACCTTGTATTAACAATATGTCTAAGTTGAACCAAAATGAATGCCAGCTATTGTAAAATTCTATAGCACGTAGTTTAGAAATGGGCAGATGTAACACCATGCAATGGTCTGATGGATCTGCTGTTTAGAGCCTTTTTCAAGGCAAGTGATTATTCACCAAAGCTATGGCACGTATGATAGTTTTAGCAGATAGCACTGTTGCTTCTTTAATATGAAATTTGTGGATACACAAAAAAAAGACAAGACACAAGCAGCCTCTACATCCTCACCTACACCCTTCTTTTGCTGACTTGTCATAATCCTAATCTTTACACTTGGGTGCCAGCTTTCCCAAAGAAGATGGAAAGGGGAGGAGCAGTGGTGCGTGACAACCTGTTACTTCAACCAACAGAGTGAGGCTAGTGTAGAAACAAGGAAAACACATATTGTACCCAGTAAAAGGGTGCGGTAGGAAACTTCTAGCCATGTTTCCCCAGCACTCCCAGAGGCATTGTGCATCAGTCCAGCTCATTGTCTCCAGGAGCTCCGACTGGAATAATGCACACCTGCAGACACTCTCACTGTGGGTCATGGTCTTGCTGTAACAGGTCTGTTGATGCAAAATGCATCAAATTCATGTTTCTTTACCATATCATCAAGGCTTATCACGCTTATGTATTTTTGATTCATAGTGTCAGTCCCCTCATCCCTTCAGCTCAGGCAGTGTTGGCTGTCTCTACTGCCTGCTTGTCTGCTGCTATCAGAAACATCATTGTACTTTCTCCCATAGCATCTTTCCTTGATGATGCCGATTCCCAAACTGACCCATAAGGCTAATAATCACTCCATCACTAGACTTGGTGTCAGATGACAATTTGATTAAAAAAGTAGAGCAATATAAAATTAACATGAAACATATTACATGGATTAAAAGCTGGCTAACTGATAGGTCTCAAATTGTAGCTAGACAGGGGGAATTATCACCAAGTGGGCATATTTCTAGTTGGGTTCACAGGGATCGGTTATTGGCCCTTACTGTTTAACTTTTTTATCAGTGACCTAGAAGAAAACCTAAAACCATCAATGATAGTTTTCAGACAACACAAAGATTGGGGAAATGGTAAATAACAAAGAGGACAGGTCACTGATACAGAGCAGCCTGCATCTCTTGGTAATCTGGGAGCAAGCAAACAATATGTTTTAATATGGCTAAATGTAAATGTATATGTCTAGGAACAAAGAGTGTAAGCCAGAGTTACAGAACAGGGGACTTTATTCTGGGAAGCAATGACTCTGGACAAGATTTCAGGGTTGTGTTGGATAATTAGCTGCACGTAAACTCCCAGTGTGACGCTCTGGCCAAAAGGGCTAATGCAATCCTTGGATGCCTAGAAAGGGGAATCTTAGTAGGAGTAAAGAGGTTATTGTACCTCTTTGGCACTGCTTGAATATTATGTTCAGTTCTGGTGTCCACAATTCAAGAAATATTGATAAATTGGAGAGGCTTCAGAGAGGAGCCGTAAGAATGATCATAGAAAGACACAGAACCATAGGGTTAAAAGGGACTGTAAGGGTCATCTAGTCTAACCCCATGATAAAGATTATTAGAAAACATGCCATACAGTGAGAGACTTAAAAAGTTTAATCTATTTAGCTTAACAAAGAGAAGTTTAAGGGGTGACTTATTTATTACCTATAAGTTCCTACACAGGGAACAAATATTTGATAATGGGCTATTCAATCTAGCAGAAACAAGTATAATATGATCCAATGACTGTAAATTGAAACTAAACCAGTGGTTCCCAAACTTGTTCCGCCGCTTGTGCAGGGAAAGCCCCTGCTGGGCCAGGCCAGTTTGTTTACTTGCCGCATCCGCAGGTTTGGCCGATCGCGGCTCCCAGTCGCCGCAGTTTGCTACTCCAGGCCAATTGGAGCTGCTGGAAGCAGTGGCCAGTACGTCCCTCGGCTCGCGCCGCTTCCAGCAGCTCCCATTGGCCTATAGCAGCAAACTGCGGCCACTGGGAGCTGCGATTGGCTGAACCTGTGGACGCGGCAGCTAAACAAACCGGCTCGGCCCGGCAGGGGCTTTCCCAGCACAAGCTGCAGAACAAGTTTGGGAACCACTGAGCTAGACACATTCAGACCGGAAATAAGGCATACATTTTTAATGGTGAGAGTAATTAACCATTGGAACAATTTACTAAATGTGGTGGTAGATTTTCCATCACTAACAATTTTTAAATCAAGACAGGATGCTTTTTCTAAAAGATATGCTCTAGGAATTATTTTGGGAAACAAAAAAGTATACCATCTAACTATAAGGCTACAGACAAGAGGTATACACAGCCCAGGGAGTACAGGGAAACAATGAGACAGTACTGGTCAGCATGATAGGCAGTGGTCTTATCACACTAGCTGACTTATCATTGTAAAGTATTTTATAGGTATCATAGCCCTTGAGAGTTTTAAGGAGGGATTTAAAGAAACAGAGTGGAGAAACTCTGCAGATGTTACAAGGAGCTCCTCCCATGTGTGAGGTCACCATGGAAGAAAGCACGAAAATGCTTCTTTGAAATAATTATTGTTGGATTTCTATTATTCGAGCTCACATCTAATTTAAGATAGGGTTTAACAGTAAGGAGAAGAAATATGAGGAAGAGAAAGAAAAGAATAACGTGAAGATGAATCAACAGGGCCAGATATTTAGACAACTCTTTGAGGCAGAGACCATTTATGTTTCTACAATGCCTAACAAAATGAGGACTTGTTCCTGATGGCGGCTATGGGATAAATAATATTAGATACTAGAAACTATTGCTAAGGTCTCTTTCAGATATGTGGTACCTCTCCAGATTCTAGACATCTGTAGGCTACTGCCTTCACCCTCCATCTGGGATGGGTGGTTTTTATGCTATGGTTCCCAGATAACATAGTGATGAGCTCCAGTATAAATGACCAGACAGAAAGTCTAGTGCCTGGCTGAGGACTAAGCACGTTGGATACTATTTGCTATATGATTTACCCTTTTACTGTGCTTTTTGGGAATACTCCCTCGTTTTGATTACTATGTGATATATTACTGGTCTTGGGTACCCCATATGCTGATTTTTAGTTATTGTATAAAATTAAAAATAAATGATTGGAGTTATATGTTGCTGAGATGGAACACTGAAGATTGTGGGCAAAGCTCAAAATCTTGTAGGGAGAGAGAGAAAGAAAAGAGAGGTGAATATCTAGAAACAGTTTAGCTTTTAAATATCCTTGGACCAGATCCTTCTGAAGTTTTACAGTCTCACAAGAGGAGCCAAGTATGCACACAAAAACTATGGAAAAAAGGTAAAGCAGAGCAAAGTGCTTCATGGTATATACCTGGCCCAATAGAAAAGTCATGACATCCTTTCATAGGAAAAAGTTTGAAAAGGTTGTCCATTACTCCATGAAAAAGCAAATGAAAAGGCAAGATTTCAAATGTTCTGAAAAGAAAGTGGTCTTAGCTTCTGAGGTGGCCCACTGAAAGCATAAAAGCAGAGATACTTTATCAAAGTAAACTGTGATCAAAACAGGCCAGCAAAGAGGTCATGAAAATGTCAGTGGCAAACCAAAGGGTTTTTCTATTTTTTTAATAAATGTCATCATTTATACAGTAAAAAAACAAAACAAAACCAGGACTATTGTTTTTCATGAATTGCTCACTTCTAAAAGTGGCCCAATTTGCTGTCATATTTTGTGATAAGAAAAGGAGTACTTGTGGCACCTTAGAGACTAACAAATTTATTAGAGCATAAGCTTTCGTGAGCTACAGCTCACTTCATCAGATGCATCCGATGAAGTGAGCTGTAACTCACGAAAGCTTATGCTCTAATAAATTTGTTAGTCTCTAAGGTGCCACAAGTACTCCTTTTCTTTTTGCGAATACAGACTAACACGGCTGCTACTTTGTGATGATTCTCAAAACCCTTTAATGGAACTTCTGGACAGAGGAGATCAGACTGAGCCCAGGCATGCTTGTTATTTTTCTTATTATATTGCAGTAGCATTTAAAGGCCCTGTCTAAGATCAGTTCCCTACTGTGCTCGGCACTATACGAACATACAGATAGTCAGAGAGAAGTCCTGCTCCAAAAAGCATGCAATCTAAAAAGACAGAGATTGGAGAGGGGAATTATTATGTCCCTTTTACAAATCTGTCTGACTATCTTGGGTACTTATATGACGCCCTTCACCATAGTTTCTGATTGCCATCCAGTCTAGTACCTTACCTGCAAGACCATGCTTTCAAGTGTGCTCACATCAGAAATACACATGCTTGTCAATAAACTGTTTCCTTAGCAATGAGTCCCATTAAATAAAAATATCCACATACTCACCAGAACTATGTGAAAGAAAGAGAAAAGTACCTTTTAGAACTATTTGTGCCTTCTTTTTACATCTTTTGCATGATGCTTAGATTCTGTGATGAATGATAGGCTGCTTGGTAATGATTATAGATCTGTATCCCCCAATATAGTTGGGGTGGTGTGTTAGACTATAAGAGGGAAAACGAGAAGTTCCTATTCACTCCCAACACACTCACACATAGATACAGTCACAAGAGCAGTGAATACAAGCCATTAGTCTGAATAGCTTGTTCCATTGTTGGGTAGTTAGACCATCACAGGAGTATTTCCCTATATGGCCTTGCTGGTCCACTAGGAAAACTAGTTTGATGCAAAAGCATGAATTAATATCTTGGCCCTGTAAAAAAGACACCATTGAGCAATATGGTAGTTGATCCCAGACAAATGGTGAGGGTGGGGACTTTCAGAAAACACAGATTCCTGTGTCCAGGCTGGGTCCGAAAAGCCCATTTTTTTTGCTTCCTAAAAGAATGTAACTTGGTTCTGTTCTGTTCTCTTGTATTTTAAGAGGGAATCCTGTGTAATTTAGCTTGTGGAGAAGCATAAAATGAGATGAGATTAAATATGCTGTGCATTGCTTTAAAATCCTCTTTTTTTTCTCTAATGCTTTATTCCAACTGTCACATACAAATACTTTGTTTTAAGAAGGCTTTTGATCACTATACCACTGTTCACAGTTTCACAAAAGGAGGAAATGCAGGAGGCCAAAACTCAGTTAGGCCTGAAGAGTGATCAGTGCTTGGTAGGCATAGTATACTGTAATTAGCTCCCAGTGGCAGAATCGCATGATTCTACCCCAAGACAGTTAAGAGCAAGAGACCTAAGACCTGAGTTAGGTGCTCTTGGAGACACTAATAAAGGGGCAGAGGTGCAGCTAGCCCTGCAACCATGACAGATATTATAGTGACAGGTGCTTTAGAAATGTGCTTTAGAAACTATATATTATAGAGATAGGATAGAAGTGGGATATCCTATTCACTAGTCTGGCTACTTGCAGCCTAAACATTCCCCAGCTAACCCACCTATCTAGATTCCTGGGTGGGTTATCTGGGGAATGTTTAGGCTGCAAGTAGCCAGACCAGTGAGTAGGATATCCCACTTCTATCCTTTCTCTACAATATATAGTTCTGTTTTTGAACATTTAGATATTGACTGTCATTTCAAATTGAAGACCATTTTTTCTCTTATTGTCTAGTGAACTCTGAAGTTTGAGTTTATCCTGAATATCTGTTTCCTGCAGCTTTTTTTCTTTTAATTTTCCTGTGATGTTTCAAGATTTCAGATGAGTGTCCTGGCTATGAAAGTAACATACCTAGTGATATCTGGTAGAATCAACCTCCACTCTACATCTGAAAATCTAGGATTCCATCATCAGGATGAAAACATATGGCTATGAGCTGGATGAATCCTTGTTATGAGTTGAGTTAAAACCTCCACTGAGGTTGATAAGTGTGAATTCACCCTTCAAATAACATAGGTGAGGGCTTATGCTTACAGTTAAGACAAAATGGTGTGTGTGAACATGCCTAGGACCTTTTGGCTGAGTATTGTTTTGCATAGAGAAATAGAGAGGGATGTGTGTGTGTGTGTGTGTGTGTGTGTGTGTGTGTGTGTGTGTGTGTGTGTGTGTGTGTGTGTGTAAAAAGCTAGGATGGAGCTTTTGAATCTGATGTTGGCTAAAGAGTTTTCGGGTTTATAAGCTAAGAAACTGCTCCTTTC
Source organism: Dermochelys coriacea (assembly GCF_009764565.3). Taxonomy (NCBI): domain Eukaryota; kingdom Metazoa; phylum Chordata; order Testudines; family Dermochelyidae; genus Dermochelys; species Dermochelys coriacea. The sequence continues at coordinate 37,706,436 of NC_050070.1, read as the reverse complement.
CTCAGGGTAATGTACAGGACATTGTACATTACTTGTTAATAAACAAGATTGCAGAAAATAACAGACTTCGTCAATTTCTACTTTCAGCTGGAACATCCCCAGGGCCCTGAACTTTGACTAGCTACTTGGGATGAAAAGGGGCAACACTATTAAGAGTGTATTTCTTGAATCTCTAGTTGATTTCCAATTCATACTGTTTCATTTAGAAATGTATGAGCATAAAATGTGACAAATACTAAGTATAGCTACCTTGTTTAGGTACTGGTTATGCTCGTTACAGTAGTCATCATTATCTCAGTCTTCCATTGGGAACGCTGAGGAGAAAAGGGACAAGTCACTATAGATGAGCACTGCCGGGCACATTTCAATATTTCAGATGACAGCTGCTGCTGCAGCTGTCATGGTTTAAGTGCACTAGGTGTCAAAAGAAAATAAACAGTACCACTGTGTTGGTTCCCTTTTTCTGTTTTAATGAAATATGAGGGAGGAGAGGAGTCATCTTCTGTATTTTCCTTAGAAAAGCAAAGCACTGTTTTTTTAATACTGCTGTGGAAAGCTTGCATTTCTGAATCACATATGAGAAGTAGGAAAAAACCTATAAAATGACCTTTTCCGTTCTACTACCAGGGTAGATTTGTTCCCTTCACTATATTTTTAAGTTCTTTATCCAATCTGTTTAAATAATTCAAGTAATGGAGATTACACTACTGCCTCTGAAAATATTTTATATTCTAGTTATTCTCAGTGTTAGGAAATGTTTTTTTTTATAATGAGTAAAACAGCATATAGAATCTCTAGGTTGGGATCTAACTAACTGAATTAATGTGAGTTTTACTATTGACTTTAGTGGGAGCAGATCTAAGCCAATGCTAGACAAGTTTGAAAGTCCTACCCCACTAGTATTTTAATATCTGGCTCACCGTTGCCACTTTTAATACTTCAACCAACTTTGTTTGTGCTCATTTTATGAATTTAGGCCTGATTGAGCAGGTGAGTAATCCCATCTCTATTCTGCAAAGAAATTAAGTGCTCACTTATGTTCTACTGAACTTAAAGTTAAGTACATATGTGTTTTGTTGAATCAGGGCCTTCAATAACAACCTTCTGAAAGTGTAAATAATACTGCAGAGATAAAAGAAACAAAAAATGTATAAAAATGCAACCTGAATGAACATTAACTAGCATTTACTGACCTTGGACATCTAATTCCAGCCAAAGCAATATCCACTGAAAAATTGAAGATAATATGATGATTCATGATCAGGATGGGAGGCTTCAGTTTTATAAATAAGAGATGGCTCAACCCCATATTATATTTCATCTGAAAAAAAAAGATCAAGAAGGATCAGATAAACTACCTGCTCTGGACAGTAGTATCCAATAAGAGCACCTGCTCCGGGTTACAAGTGAAAGCCAACAGCTGATCTAGAGGAGGGAAAATTATTCCCCAAACTATGTGAAGGTGGAAGAGCTACAACCTCAGAACGATCTGCTATGTGCAAAAGGGTTTCTAAGAAGGGGGTTGGTGTTCCCAAACAAAATCACTACTCTACATCTCCTTTGTCCCAAGGAGATACAGCGAGCCCGTGGGTGTTCAATGAAATATGGACCACATTTTAGGCCAAACTCTGTAATGCCTGTATCATCCACAGATTTCCCCCCTGAAATGTACTAATCCTAAATAAGGTCATCACCAGGTTTCACTAGTCCAACAGTTGAAATGATACAACATTGCAGATGCTGGCATAGCCAGTGTGAGACTCATGAATAAAGGTCAACATTTTGTGGTGAATGCAAGTCTACTGTATTCTGGAGGAGCCAGGCATATAAGCAAGATAGCACTCATCCTCTAACTAATTTTTAATAAATCACTCACAGCGTGGAACCCTATGTCTGATAGACTGTTATAAACCAGAGGCATTGCCATGAGCTCCTGTCACTGTAGTCTACGCCCCCACTGAGGAAGCTACAGATGCTATTAAAGATGAATTCTATCAGCAACTGGCAGCAATGATGTAATCTATTCCACTGCACCTGCAATTTATTATACTTGGAGACATGATGTTGTACCTAGTCATCCCAGAAATGTCTTCAGAGCTATTCTCAGGCCATTTTGCTCCAGAGCTATAAATGACATCTCTGAGATTACTGTCCTTTTGTGCTTATCACAACATTACCATTACTGGCAATTTGTTCAGGTGTTTAGATATCTATCAGGAAACGTCGATATCCAACAATGGCCAGATGAGGAATGAGCTGGATCCTGAATCAGTCCAGAATTGTAGTATAGCAATGTAATACTAGGACTACAGAGGTGCAGAAGCCCCGGCAAACACTAGTCATCATCTTCTTGTGGCTAAAATGGCATTTGCTGCTCGATTTCAACTAAGTTTGAGGCACAACACATATATAAAAATTCAGCACTTGCTAACACAATATCACAGTTAAAAACAAATTTGATGCATCACGTACTCTTCTGGTTGATGTAGAATTAGCCTAAACGGCCATAAGAACAGGCATCTCAGAAGCCATAGATGCCATCCCATAACCTACAAGCAATGCCCCTGGCTGTGTAATTGAGATATTTCAAATTTTGCAAAAGAAATCTGAAGCCAGATAGTGCTATTATGACACTGAACATAAACATTTACAAAGTATTTTTAAGTGAGAGCAAAAGTGGATCATAAAGCTTATGCTGAGAACTTGACAAAAGAGGCGGAAGCGGGAATTAGATCTAATAAATTCCAAACTGCATGCAAAGCTATTCAATCACTTTGACCCAAAACTGGACTTTGCATTGGGTCTATGCTCATAAACAAGAAAAAGTTCTGCAAAAGTAAAAAGAATATTATGAGTCTGCACTTAACCATCCTGAAGCAACTCCATGTTCAGATCTGGATGGATTAGCAGTAGATCATAGAATCGTAAGATTGGAAAGGACCTTGAGAAGTTTTCCAGTCCAGTCCTCTGCACTCAAGGCAGGACTAAGTATTATCTAGACCAGTGTTTCTCAAACTTGGGATGCCGCTTGTGCAGGGAAAGCCCCTGGGAGGCATGGCTGGTTGTTTACCTGCTGGATCTGCAGGTTCGGCCGATCGCGGCTCCCACTAGCCGTGTTCGCTGTGCCCAGCCAAAGGGGACTGCGGGAAGTGGCGCAGACTGAGGGACATACTGGCCACTGCTTCCCGCAGCCCCCATTGGCCGGGCACAGCAAACCATGGCCAGTAGGAGCTGCGATCGGCTGAACCTGCGGACGCTGCAGGTAAACAAACCTGGGCTAGGGGCTTTCCTTGAAGAAGTGGCGTCCCAAGTTTGGGAAACACTGATCTAGACTATCCCTGATAGGTGTTTGTTAAAATTAGGTTAGACAATCTCCAATGATAGAGATTCGACAACCTTCCTAGGCAATTTATTCCAGTGCTTAACCACTCTGAAAGGAAGATTTTCTAATGTCCAATCTAAACTGCCCTTGCTGCAATTTCAGCCCATTGCTTCTTGTCCTGCTTTCAGAGTTTAAAGAGAACAATTTTTCTCCCTCCTCCTTGTAACAACCTTTTATGTACTAGAAAACTGTTATCATGTACTTCCCTCCCCTGTAGTTTTTTTCTAGATTAAACAAACCCAATTTTTCAACCTTCCCTCATAGGTCAGGTTTTCTAGACCTTTAATCATTTTTGTTGCTCTTCCCTGGACTTTCTCAAATTATTTCACAACTTTCCTGAAATGTGGCACCCAGAATTGGACACAATACTCCAGTTGAAGCCTAACTAGCATGGAGTACAGAGGAAGAATTACTTATTGTGTCTTGCTTAAAACGCTGCTGTTAATGCAGCCCAGAATGATGTTTGGGGTCTTTTTGTAATAGAGTTACACTGTTGACTCATTTGGCCTGTGATCCACTATCAACCCCAGATCCCTTTCCTCAGTATTCCTTCCTAGGCAGTCATTTCCCGTTTTGTATGTTTGCAACTGATTGTTCTTTCCTAAGTGGAGTATTTTGTACTTGTCCTTACTGGATTTTATCCTGTTTATTTCAGACCATTTCTCTAGTTTGTCCAGATCATTTTGAATTTTAATCCAATTCTCCAAAATATTTGCAACCCCCAGACCGAGTCCCTGACCCTGAAACCTTCTTTTGTACTGGTTATGCTCATGAAAGTAGTCATCATTATCTCAGTCTTCCATTGGGAAAGCTGAGGAGAAAAGAGACAAGTCACAATAGATGAACACTGCCAGGCACATTTCAATATTTCAGACGGCAGCTGCTGCTGCAGCAGTCACTAGGTGTCAAAAGTGCACTAGGTGTCAAAAGAAAATAAACAGTACCTCTGTGTTGGTTCCCTTTTTCTGTTTTAATGAAATATGAGAGAGGAGAGGAATCATCTTCTGTATTTTCCTTAGAAAAGGAAAATACAGCTTGTGATCCACTATGACCCCCAGATCCCTTTCCTCAATACTCCTTCCTAGGCAGTCATTTCCCATTTTGTATGTTTGCAACTGATTGTATAGCTGCATCTAGTTGGAAGAGGTTCATTCTGCCATAAAGAAACTGTGAAGCAAGCATACTATTAGAGCCAACAGCATAATACCTGAACTTCTTCAATAGAGCCATGAGTGTAGTTTTACTCCAACTTTTTTTCTAGGCCTGGACTACTGGGAAAGTACCAGCAGAGTGGAAGGAAGGGACCATTATCTCACCCTATAAGTGGAAAGGCCCATGCACTGGATATGGTAGCTAAAGACCAATAACTCTGCTCCCTGCCCTTAGAGAAGTCCTCAGATATGTCCTACTCACCTGACTCCAGCCTCTCCTTGTGAAACACCATCCAGCAGGACAATCGGATTTCACTGCTGGGCAATCTACACTGGACACTATACTTGCTCTCTCATTTATCTGAGGTCTTGTCTACATTACCCACTGGATTGACGAGCAGTGATCAATCCAGTGGGGGTTGATTTATCACATCTAGACTAGATGCAATAAATCGACTGCCGAGTCCTCTTCTGTCGACTCCGGTACTCCACCAGAGCGAGAGGTGCAGGCAGAGTCAACAGGGGAGCGTCAGCTGTCGACTTACCACAGTGAAGACAACACGGTAAGAAGATCTAAGTACGTCGACTTCAGCTACATTATTCGTGTAGCTGAAATTGCGTAATTTAGATCGATCCCCCCCTCCAAGTGTAGACCAGGCCTCAAATCCATCATGAATTTAAACAGATAGATCTAAAGACAGCATTACATTTTATTGATAGAGCTGCCTTGTCGAAGGCCATACAGGAGTCATCTGTGTTCGCGACATCCTCCTGAGGCTAATTCTAGATCTACATAATAATTCAGGGGACCCATAGGTCTGAGAGATTTTACACTAGATCTGGGGTAAAGCAGGAATGTGTCTTGACCCCACCCCTGTGGTGTTGCACAGTGAATAAGCTCTTTGAACATATTTCAGCAAATATCGGTATAACTATGGGGTCTTCTTCTTTTACCAACCTGCTCTCTATACTAGCTTCCCATAGAACACTGAACCAAGTTCAAGATCTCAACCCTTACCTTAGAGGCACTCCATGGCTTAGCTAAAAGTTTGCCTAAATCTCTGGGAAGTTCGGGGTTGACAGCTTTGCTCTTCTGGCACAACAACAAACACTCTACAATAAGGATAAAGTTGCTCTGTGTGGAAAATAGAACTTTATTGAGGGCCAGTCTGTCACTATGAAATGAACTCCCCCATGAACCAAGGACCATCACAAACTTCACCACTTCCTTTTCTTTGACCTTTCCTTTCTTTGGCCTTGCCTTTCTAACAAACACATACCTGTGTGTGTGTGTGTGTGTGTACACATGGTGCTATGTGCACATATGCTATATTTTTTTTTTTTTAATTTCTCACAAAACAAAATACTCTACTGCACAGACTTCTTCCCCTGGGATGAGGAGTAGCAAACAAATAACTATGCGACAGTTTTCAGAGTAGCAGCCGTGTTAGTCTGTATTCGCAAAAAGAAAAGGAGTACTTGTGGCACCTTAGAGACTAACAAATTTATTAGAGCATAAGCTTTCGTGAGCTACAGCATCGATGAAGTGAGCTGTAGCTCACGAAAGCTTATACTCTAATAAATTTGTTAGTCTCTAAGGTGCCACAAGTACTCCTTTTCTTTATGCGACAGTTGATACTCATATTACTTAAAGCACTACTGGAAAGCACTCTGATATTATGGTGATGAGTGTAGTAGAAGAACCTGTATAGAATTTGAGTAAGACTTGCATTGCTACTTTTTTCCACTTTCTTCCTAAGGGGAATATGCAATGTAAATATTGTATTGGCCTGAAAAATGGAGGAAAATTTCAGTAGTCAGATGGGGTATATCATCAGAATTAAGTATTAAACTCCCCCCTATATATATATATATTACCATAGCAGAAGGGACATATCAGGTCAAAATGGCCTCATAATTTGAATTTGGTAAAACTAAGCTTTAACTAAACCTAAGAACAAATGAAATGTTTCCATTTTTTAAAATTCCTTTACAAATAGGTTAAAAATAAAATTTCTGTAGTGCTTGCCAAACACACATTGGCTTTTGCTACTACAGAAAAACTAGAAAGTGAAATTAAATACAAACAAATATGAAACACACTAATCTATTATTATTCCATCTGAGAGAAATGCAAAATGTAATCTAATAGCATAAACAGTGAAAAGTAAATAAGATTTTTAAGTCTTTCAGTTTAAGTTATCCAAGGTGGGTTTTTTAAATCTATAATTTGTAACTTGTCCCTTCATAAATAATTTTCATCATGTAAAATTATTTAGTTCCATGTAGTTATAAAATATACATATACTCTAGTTCATGAATGCAAGTCAGGAACAGTTACAATCAGGTATTCAGAGTAGCAGCCATGTTAGTCTGTATTCGCAAAAAGAAAAGGAGTACTTGTGGCACCTTAGAGACTAACACATTTATTTGAGCACAAGCTTTCGCGAGCTACAGCTCACTTCATCAGATGCATTTGGTGGAAAATACAGTGGGGAGATTTATATACACACACAGAGAACATGAAACAATGGGTTTTATCATACACACTGTAAGGAGAGTGATCACTTAAGATGAGCTATTACCAGCAGGAAAGAGGGGGCGGGAGAAGGAGGAAAACCTTTAATGGTGATAATCAAGGTGGGCCATTTCCAGTAGTTAACAAGAACAAGGTCATCATTTCAATGCATTCTAGCAAAAAAAACACTCCAACAGTTCATTTTAGCACTACATTGTGAGGGATATCTGAGAGAAATTGAGTTGAGCATTCAGTTAAAGACATTCTCAGTGAGATGTCTTCTTTTACAAGGATTATTTCACAAGTACATTTTGCCAAGGTTAACTATACATGTTTAATGGTAAAATAATTACATATATGATATGCACTTTTCCCCCTTAAAAATATTGTTTTTATGTTTCCGACGTAAATCAGTTCAGCAGACCTTCAGCCAAACAAGGCTTGATCTTATAGCTCATAGCAAGGCAAAACTCCCATGGACTTGTGTTATAATATGTAGAAAAATCACAAAAAACACTTAGGTCTCAATTCAAGAAAGCAAATTTGTTCTTAAGAACATGCATATAGCTAAGCAAGGATATAAGTGCTTTCATAAATAAGGAGGGACATAAGAACAGGCTTAAATGCTTTTTTTAAAAATCAAGGTCTTAAGGAATGCATCAGAAGAATTAACTTGGATTGACGTCCATGAGAGTGGTGGCTAATTAAGTATGGTAGATTTGGATTCGAAATTCCAAACAAATTAAAAAACAGCCAAACAACAACAATAAAATAAAATGCCTTCTGAGTCTCTCATGAACACTGATAAATAATTTGCATAGTATCTTTTAAAATGAAAAATATACTAATTAGTGCTGCATCCCCAGTCCCAGCTGCTCCCTTTGCTCGGCACAAGAACTATCCAGAAAATGGAAATTCCTTCCCACAAAAAAAAATTGAGTTTTTGAAAAAAATTTGTTCAACCCAAATAGGAATGAAATGTCAGAAACACATTTTTCATGAGCAGGGTTTCCAAAAAAATTCCATTTCAGGAGAACCTACATGGAATTTTTTTGCTTCCCAGCTGTCCCCCTGAATGAAATTGACTTGAGAAGTTGTGAAATTGTCAAGTGAGGGAGGCCGAGAGCCAGGGAGGTGGAGAATCATCATCAGCATCCCCCCTGGAAAGCTTTCGTCAATTTTACTAGAGCTTTCCTGTCCAGGTGCTGATAAGACAGCGAACCCACCTGCTCAGCCTTTTCCCCCATCTCTGGGGCCAGAGCAGAAAGCCCAGGTATTCAGGTCCTAAAACTGGAGGGTAAGCTGAAAGCCTGAGTGCCCAAGATCTCTGCCTCTCCAGCCCCAATGCTGGGGGTGAGACAGGGAGGCAGATTCAGATAGCTCAGCCTCAGCAGCCTTCCAGGAAAGCTTTTGTGAATTTATTGAAGGAAAAACATTTTTTTGGCAAAGCTGAAATTTTCTCACAAAATATTTGATGAACTCCACTGTAAATACTCTACCTCCCTTCACAATTACTTACACCTGTCAGTGGACCAATTTTTCTAAAGGATTTCAATCTGGTTTATAAATTCATTAAACTACAAAAAGATTTAGACACTCTTTTGAAAATCTGGCCCATCATTTCCAAAAAATAGAACTTTTAAAGATAAGTTAGTAGGGGTTACATGCTGCTTCTATTAAGTCAATGTCAAAAATCCCGTTGACTTTACTGGGGACAGATTGAAAGCAGAATGTTCAAAGACAAAAGTGTACCCTGTCCCCCTACAACAAATCTCTCTAGCTTTATTGGGCACTGAAATAATTTAATTTAGAAGATTCAAAGTGGAGGAAATGATTCTATCTTTGTAGATTTCTTTCTTCTCAGCTAGTTTATTTAACAAGAAATCCTTTATGAATCAAGCCAAATAGGCCCTGAAAGTTACTGTGCATTTAAGATAACAAAAAGTCAGCATGTACTTAACATACCAGAGATCCATTTTAACATGTCATCCATACTCTTAGAATTAGCAGAATCTGGACTCCCTACTGTTCTCACATTCTTGACATGCAGACTGTTTTCAAAAGATTGTATATTACCATTTTGCACTTTATTTTATTTAATGATCTTTCTGACTAAGTTCTTATGACCTTCTGAAGTTAGTTGGAGCAATGCAGTTTTACCATTCATGTCAGATAGCTCCAAACTAAGGAAATATTTTATTGATCACAAGAAACAGTATCTTGAAGAGTGTCACAGATGTCTTTTGAGCATTTCAATGCTAGTTGTGATCATCACTGAAAGTTTATAGTAATTGAGACATTTAGAGAATTCCAGGAAAGAAGGACCCGAGTCTGTACAATTACCTGTTTTGGGGAAGTCAACTTAGATAGAGAAGTTAGCTGGATTTCTCTGGCTTTTCAGCTGTTTCCAAAGAATGAATTTCCTCATGAAATAATTTCAGTCAGATAATAAATTTAATATAACATTTAACCCATAAACTACAAGGTAATTTAGCACTAAACAACAATGTGGGATGAATCTATTAAATTTATTTTTAAAAATGTTGATACTTGGATTTTGGCACTGGAAAGGTGGCAGAAGGCTCGGAAATGTCCTATTGAGGAGGTAAGAAGATGACAAGGAACCTTGTTCTTGATTTTCTTTAGTATTAGTCTTTCCTCTTCCATTTTCTCTGCTTTGGTTTCTCTATATTTTCTCCTGGAAGTGGAGCTCTATGGTATGGCACAGACAGATTGGAGTGTCTCATGTAAGAATGTTCTTTCTTGAAACACTGATGGTAACAACAACAAACGCTACTGAAAATGAAATAGAGTAGCTATTTACTGAAATTTAACAAGTTATGAAATAATGAGAAAGGGTTAAGTTCTGTCTCCATTACTCAGCATAATTATTAGTTGCATGCTTGGAAGATTTGTAGTGCTGTGGGAAAAGGAGAGAACTAATCCCCCCTCCTTGCACTACTTTAAGCCACTACTCATGACTAAGGCTATGTTTTAGTCACAGGTATTTTTAGTAAAAGTCATGGACAGGTCATGAGCCATAAACAAAAATTCACAGGTCCCTGAACTGTCCATGACTTTTACTAAAAATACCCTCCTTGACTGAAACTTGTGGGGGGAAAGGGGCTGGAGGTGTTGGGTGAGGTGGCCGAGGACCCCTGCTGGTACTGGGGGGGGCAGCTGGCAAGGGCTTTCTACCCAGCTCTGCGTCCCTCCACCTCTTAGGTGGCAGAGGGGCCAGCGCACGTCTTCTGCTGCTCCTGCCACAAGCTCCAGCTGCCACTGATCCCATTGACCAGGAACCACAGCCAATGGGAGCTGCGGGGGCAGGGCTTGCAGCCATGGGCAGCACATGGTGTGGAGACCCTTCCTCTGCCACCTAGGAGCTGCAGGGGGGCATGCCAGTGGGAGCAAGGGAGCCTCCCACCCTGAGGTAAGCGCTCACCTCAACCCCACTTCCCCTAGCCCTGAGTCCCCTCCCACACATCCAAATTGCTGGTACTGGCCTCTGCAGAGGTCACAGAAAGTCATGGAATCTGTGATTTCCATGACCTACGTGAGAGACTTGCAGCCTTACTCATGACTGTTATGCAGCCCAGGACTTCAGCAGGCGTTTCAGCTGATGCACTCCACCACCAGGGGAGAGAAATGGTTGATGGATCCTTCAGTAATGGATCCACTGATGTTACTCCTCCTCCAGTTGCCTCACCGTGAAAAATCCCATCTGCAAGGTACAGGGAACTCCTGTGGAGTTGTGATCTTAGGCATGCATGTATTGTGGATCCCTAACAGAATCTTCCCACATCATTTCCCCCACCTCTTAACCTGGCATTGTGAAACCAAATTGGCTCTGCTTCATCCATGGCCCACTAGGCTGTGTGGAGATTCACCCTATGTCTTTTATATATAATGAAATAATAGGCCTCGTTGTGGAACCCTTCACCCATTTTGGTGAGCTCTTACTAATGTAAGGGGACCGTTGCCCCCTTACTAACATTCAGTGGGGGTGTTTTAGTTGCTAGCTCCCTAAAAAGGGGAGAAGGGTCAATGGGGAATCAGGACCCTGAGATTCAAAGCCTCCAGGAACAATGGGGAGAGGCAAATGCTCCAGGTCAGCCTGAATGACAGGGTAAGCAGGTAATCAGGGAGTCAGGAGGCTAGGGAGGTCCCGTCCTCCATGTGAGCTGGATTTGCCTGGGTCAGACAGAGTAGGGCTGAGCTAAGGAGAAAGCAGGGGCCCAAGCTAAGCTGGGGTGCAGAGCTGTGCTAGATCCAGAGGGACCAGAGAGAGCAGCCCCTGCCCTGGGAGCAGAGCTGCAGCCTCAAAGCCAGAGGCACAGCCCAGAGAGAGCAGACTTAACCTGGGAGGAGAGCTGCAGCAACTAGAGCTAGAGGGGCCAGAAAAGCAGCCTAGGAAGCAGGTCAGTGCTGGGAGCAGAGTCACAGAAGCAGCCTGCAGAGCAGACCTGTCCTGGGAGCAGAGCTGTAGCAACAAGAGCCAGAGGGGCCAAAGAAGCAGCCCAGGGAGCTAGAGGCAGAGCAACAACAGCAGCAGCAGTGCAGAGACCAAGTGGTGCAGCTAGGGCTGGAGGGCTGGAGCTGGGTGCGGTGAGCAGCTGGGGAGACCGAGGGGGACCCTGAGCAGCAGGCCCAGCACAGGGAGACACCTCAGGCAAGAGGCTCTGCAGGCCAGGCTTGGATCATAACCCTGACAGGGCGGGGGTGATATTGGGAAGAAGGGTCCTGCCACTTAGAGCCTGAGAGCGTGTGGCCACCAACAGAGCAAGTGTCCAACCCACAGCATCCCTGCAGCACAGCCAGGGCCTGAGAAGAATCATAGAATCATAGAATCATAGAATCATAGAATATCAGGGTTGGAAGGGACCCCAGAAGGTCATCTAGTCCAACCCCCTGCTCAAAGCAGGACCAAGTCCCAGTTAAATCATCCCAGCCAGGGCTTTGTCAAGCCTGACCTTAAAAACCTCTAAGGAAGGAGATTCTACCACCTCCCTAGGTAACGCATTCCAGTGTTTCACCACCCTCTTAGTGAAAAAGTTTTTCCTAATATCCAATCTAAACCTCCCCCATTGCAACTTGAGACCATTACTCCTCGTTCTGTCATCTGCTACCATTGAGAACAGTCTAGAGCCATCCTCTTTGAAACCCCCTTTCAGGTAGTTGAAAGCAGCTATCAAATCCCCCCTCATTCTTCTCTTCTGCAGACTAAACAATCCCAGCTCCCTCAGCCTCTCCTCATAAGTCATGTGCTCTAGACCCCTAATCATTTTCGTTGCCCTTCGTTGCACTCTTTCCAATTTATCCACATCCTTCCTGTAGTGTGGGGCCCAAAACTGGACACAGTACTCCAGATGAGGCCTCACCAGTGTCGAATAGAGGGGAACGATCACGTCCCTCGATCTGCTCGCTATGCCCCTACTTATACATCCCAAAATGCCATTGGCCTTCTTGGCAACAAGGGCACACTGCTGACTCATATCCAGCTTCTCGTCCACTGTCACCCCTAGGTCCTTTTCCGCAGAACTGCTGCCGAGCCATTCGGTCCCTAGTCTGTAGCGGTGCATTGGATTCTTCCATCCTAAGTGCAGGACCCTGCATTTATCCTTATTGAACCTCATTAGATTTCTTTTGGCCCAATCTTCCAATTTGTCTAGGTCCTTCTGTATCCTATCCCTCCCCTCCAGCGTATCTACCACTCCTCCCAGTTTAGTATCATCCGCAAATTTGCTGAGAGTGCAATCCACACCATCCTCCAGATCATTTATGAAGATATTGAACAAAACGGGCCCCAGGACCGACCCCTGGGGCACTCCACTTGACACCGGCTGCCAACTAGACATGGAGCCATTGATCACTACCCGTTGAGCCCGACAATCTAGCCAGCTTTCTACCCACCTTATAGTGCATTCATCCAGCCCATACTTCCTTAACTTGCTGACAAGAATGCTGTGGGAGACCGTGTCAAAAGCTTTGCTAAAGTCAAGAAACAATACATCCACTGCTTTCCCTTCATCCACAGAACCAGTAATCTCATCATAAAAGGCGATTAGATTAGTCAGGCATGACCTTCCCTTGGTGAATCCATGCTGACTGTTCCTGATCACTTTCCTCTCCTCTAAGTGCTTCAGGATTGATTCTTTGAGGACCTGCTCCATGATTTTTCCAGGGACTGAGGTGAGGCTGACCGGCCTGTAGTTCCCAGGATCCTCCTTCTTCCCTTTTTTAAAGATGGGCACTACATTAGCCTTTTTCCAGTCATCCGGGACTTCCCCCGTTCGCCACGAGATTTCAAAGATAATGGCCAAGGGCTCTGCAATCACAGCCGCCAATTCCTTCAGCACTCTCGGATGCAATTCGTCCGGCCCCATGGACTTGTGCACGTCCAGCTTTTCTAAATAGTCCCTAACCACCTCTATCTCTACAGAGGGCTGGCCATCTCTTCCCTGTTTTGTGTTGCCCAGCACAGCAGTCTGGGAGCTGACCTTGTTAGTGAAAACAGAGGCAAAAAAAGCATTGAGTACATTAGCTTTTTCCACATCCTCTGTCACTAGCTTGCCTCCCTCATTCAGTAAGGGGCCCACACTTTCCTTGGCTTTCTTCTTGTTGCCAACATACCTGAAGAAACCCTTCTTGTTACTCTTGACATCTCTTGCTAGCTGCAGCTCCAGGTGCGATTTGGCCCTCCTGATATCTTTCCTACATGCCCGAGCAATATTTTTATACTCTTCCCTGGTCATATGTCCAACCTTCCACTTCTTGTAAGCTTCTTTTTTATGTTTAAGATCCGCTAGGATTTCACCATTAAGCCAAGCTGGTCGCCTGCCATATTTACTATTCTTTCGACTCATCGGGATGGTTTGTCCCTGTAACCTCAACAGGGATTCCTTGAAATACAGCCAGCTCTCCTGGACTCCCTTCCCTTTCATGTTAGTCCCCCAGGGGATCCTGGCCATCTGTTCCCTGAGGGAGTCAAAGTCTGCTTTCCTGAAGTCCAGGGTCCGTATCCTGCTGCTTACCTTTCTTCCCTGCGTCAGGATCCTGAACTCAACCAACTCATGGTCACTGCCTCCCAGATTCCCATCCACTTTTGCTTCCCCCACTAATTCTACCCGGTTTGTGAGCAGCAGGTCAAGAAAAGCGCTCCCCCTAGTTGGCTCCCCTAGCACTTGCACCAGGAAATTGTCCCCTACGCTTTCCAAAAACTTCCTGGATTGTCTATGCACCGCTGTATTGCTCTCCCAGCAGATATCAGGAAAATTAAAGTCACCCATGAGAATCAGGGCATGCGATCTAGTAGCTTCCGTGAGTTGCCGGAAGAAAGCCTCATCCACCTCATCCCCCTGGTCCGGTGGTCTATAGCAGACTCCCACCATGACATCACTCTTGTTGCACACACTTCTAAACTTAATCCAGAGACACTCAGGTTTTTCCACAGTTTCGTACCGGAGCTCTGAGCAGTCATACTGCTCCCTTACATACAGTGCTACTCCCCCACCTTTTCTGCCCTGCCTGTCCTTCCTGAACAGTTTATAACCATCCATGACTGTACTCCAGTCATGTGAGTTATCCCACCAAGTCTCTGTTATTCCAATCACGTCATAATTCCTTGACATCACCAGGACCTCCAGTTCTCCCTGCTTGTTTCCAAGGCTTTGTGCATTTGTATATAAGCACTTGAGATAACCTGTTGATCGCCCCTCATTCCCAGTATGAGGCAGGAGCCCTCCCCTCACAGACCTTCCTGCCTGTGCTTCCTCCCGGTATCCCGCTTTCCCACTTACCTCAGGGCTTTGGTCTCCTTCCCCCGGTGAACCTAGTTTAAAGCCCTCCTCACTAGGTTAGCCAGCCTGCTGGCAAAGATGTTCTTCCCTCTCTTCGTAAGATGGAGCCCGTCTCTGCCCAGCACTCCTCCTTCATGGAACACCATCCCATGGTCAAAGAATCCAAAGCCTTCTCTCCGACACCACCTGCGTAGCCATTCGTTGACCTCCACGATTCGACGGTCCCTACCCAGGCCTTTTCCTTCCACGGGGAGGATGGACGAGAACACCACTTGCGCCTCCAACTCCTTTATCCTTCTTCCCAGAGCCACGTAGTCCGCAGTGATCCGCTCAAGGTCATTCTTGGCAGTATCATTGGTGCCCACGTGGAGAAGCAGGAAGGGGTAGCGATCCGAGGGCTTGATGAGTCTCGGCAGTCTCTCCGTCACATCACGAATCTTAGCCCCTGGCAAGCAGCAGACTTCTCGGTTTTCCCGGTCAGGGCGGCAGATAGATGACTCAGTCCCCCGGAGGAGAGAGTCCCCGACCACCACCACCCGCCTTCTCCTCTTGGGAGTGGTGGTCGTGGAACCCCCAACCTCAGGACATCGCATCTCATGCCTCCCAACCAGCGGAGTCTCCTTCCGCTTTCTCCCCCCAGACATATCATCTGGTCCACTCTCCGCATTGGTACCTGTGGAGAGAACATGAAAGCGGTTAGTTACCTGTGTCTGTGTTACTGGAACCCGGACATTCCGCTTACCTCTTCTGGAGGTCACATGTTGCCAAGCTTCTTCACTGGCCTCTTGGCTCCTCTGTGCAACCTGCTCTATATCTTTAGAGCTTTGTGCCCCTAGAAGGCTATCCTGAGTTTGGTCCAGAAAATCCTCAGTCTCTCGTATACAACGCAGGGTCGTTACCTGTTGCTCCAGACCTTCAATCTTCTCTTCCAATATGGAGACCAGCTTGCACTTTGTACAGACAAAGTCGCTTCTGTCCTGTGGAAGAAAGACAAACATGGCACATCCAGTGCAGGTCACAACAGCTGAATCCCCCCCTTCCATATCACCTACCTACTACGGAGCTTCCTCAGAGACGTTGGCAAGATGTAAGCCTCACTGGGCTCACTCCAGGCGAACTCCCAGGCAAACTCCTGCTGTGAGCTGCTCTGCTGTCCCCGCTGCTCAGCTGGTTCGCGAGGCTCCGGCTATTTTTAAACAGCCAGGCTTCCCTGACGCAAACACACAGACACCCTAATGCCCGCCCCCTGCAGGCTAGCAGCCAATCAGACACTCACTCAGGCTCCCTCCCAGCAAACACACGCTCGGATACTTCCTCAGCAAGCAAACACACACACTCGGATACTTACCAGTCCCAGGCAAACTCCTGCTGTGAGCTGCTCTGCTGTCCCCGCTGCTCCGCTGGTTCGCTGCCGCTCAGCTGGTTCGCGAGGCTCTGGCTATTTTTAAACAGCCAGGCTTCCCTGACGCAAACACACAGACACCCTAATGCCCGCCCCCTGCAGGCTAGCAGCCAATCAGACACTCACTCAGGCTCCCTCCCAGCAAACACACGCTCGGATACTTCCTCAGCAAGCAAACACACACACTCGGATACTTACCAGTCCCAGGCAAACAAGGCCTGGGACTTCCAAGGAACAGACTGTGAACTGCCCTGACATTCCAGAGACACTGTTTGTGATGTTCCCTGCCACAGAGCAGGCTGATGTGTTTCCTTTAACCTTTCCCATCTTTCCTTATTCTTTTTAAAATTAATTGTTGATTAAATAACTTGCATTTGATCTAAATTGTATATAATGGTCAGTGGGTCAGAGCAGTGCCCAGTGCTGAGAGACTACCCCGGAGTGGGGACACCGTAGCCCCTGTCCTAGGTGACCACAGCAGGGTTGGGGGTCGAGCCCCCCGAGGAATCCTGGGCACAGCCTTGTTGGGGTTACGAGGACTCTGCCAGACAGGAGAGTGGAAGGGGAGTCCTCAAGGGCAGGGAGATCACTGGGTAAAGGAAGTGGGAGCGAAGACTCGGATCCTTTTGCTAGCCCACTTCACCCGGGTAGTGCAGAAGCCAGGAAAGTTCCCCAAAAGAGCGGGACTATTCCCCTGCTTACACTAATGCAAGAAGCCTCACTAAGGTTATTGGAACTCTTTGTACTAATAAGTGCTCATCGACATCAGGCTGCTATATTAAGACCCATTGTAGGAATACATACCTTATATAGAGAGCATGCATATACTGATACATAATGTAGCATGTGTGGTAACCAAGAAAATTCTGTTGTAACAAATGGACACACTAATTATCTTTACTTGTTTGCTGATCTCCTTTGTCTCTGCCTGTTTGTTTTGCCTTTCTCAAAACATAAAATCTTTGACCAGGCACCATTCTGTGTTTGTACAGTACCTAGCACAACACTTGCCAGAAACAACAAATAATCATCAAACTAATTTCAAGCTGATTATATATGGTAATACACATGCTATTAAAAAGTAAATGTAAGAATTTTAGATTGCATCAGGAAATGCAAAATTATTGTTTGATATTTCTATATTTTCACAATTTTTCATTCTTATGGAGAAAGTCTTTCAGTGTTAAAATATATTAACTACTAAAGGATACAATCCTCAATTCTGCCTTCTTTATACTCCCAAAATACCCACTGAAGTCAAACATTGCCATCTTGAAGTCAGAGTTTATGGTAAGCAAAGAGTGCAGGATCACACCCTTAATATTTGTTTTTCATTTTATGAAAATGTAATAAAGATATATAACCCATAATCAAACAAAAGGATTAGGAGGAAATTCTGATTCCAAACAGGTTTTAGTGTAGGTATGTGAATGTGACTTTTCAAAAATTAGATCATAACATGTACTTACAATTTTGGCTTAGTTAGCCTTTCCTTTCCAGATTCCATTTGATAAAAATAAATATTTGAGATGTTAACCTTGAACACTGTACTGTGACTGTCAAGAGACAGCCCTAATTGAAGCTGTAAATTACATTACTAGAGAAGATTCAAAATGTTATTTATCTCCGTAGACATGATATTTTCCTTACAGGGTACAATGACAGTTTAAAAAAAAAAAAGTTGCCCAAGGTCTGCAGATCACTTGTCACAAGAAAAGTTGTGAGCTTCCACCAATCTCTTGGTTTTTTTCTCCTCATGTTCCCTGTGGAAGCATCAATGTGGAAGCATGTCTGATTAGTTCTGCTACTTATCAGAGAACTTGCTGGTTGATCCCAATGAGTTATTGTAGAATATGTTTCAAAATTTTACAGAAGCTGTCTCCTAAATTCTCCTCACCAGTTGAAGTCTGTCCTGGTGACTAGATGCTTGTTCAGTCCTCTGTCTAAAATAGGATTCCTGAATTCAGTCCATTTCCTAAAGGACAGATATTAGAAATAAATTGGCATTAATTGACAGTCTCTTCAAAAAAAGAAAGACTAAGGTGTGAAATGAATATTGAGTATAAATGATCATCTTATCCCAGATATGGTCCCCAGAGAGCCAATTTTTTGAAACTCTTGGAGAGGAAGTGTGGAAAGGCTTACAATAATGCTACATGCAGACTTTGATTTTCAGGGGTGTCAAATCAGCATCTTTAATAAGCTGTAAATTCTCAACAATAATAACAAAACTAAAGAATTTTCAAAAGCAATCAGTGTGGCCTAATTGCTCCTGTTGAATTTGAAAGGCTTTTTACCATTGCCTTCAATGGGAACAGGGTTAAGCCAACGCTGAGCACTACAGAAAATCCCAAACTTATAAAAGTAGCTATATAAAATACTTAAAGAAATTATTCTGTATTACATGTATTTTTTTCTTATTTAGAAAAAAATGCTAATAATCAGAAGCTGGTTCTAATAAAATTTGAATATCTGCAAGCTTTTGAAAGTCTCTCCAATCCAATCACCCACATCACATTTGCTTTCACATGCAATTTCCAAAATTCTCCAAATAAAATTGGAGATGAGCCTAGACCAAAACCCTGGTTCTGGTTAAAAACATAAGAATGGCCATACTTGGTCAGTCCAATGGTCCATTTAGCCCAGTATCCTGGCTTCCGACAGTGGCCAATCCCAGATGTTTCAGAGGGAGTGAACAGAACAGGTAATCATGAAGTGATCCATCCACTGTCACCCATTTCCAGCTGCTGGCAAACAGAGTCTAGGGACACTTCAGAGCATACTTTTGCATCCCTGCCCATCCTGACTAATAGCCATTGATGGACCTATCCTCCATGAACTTATGTAGTTCTTTTTTTAACCTTGTTATACTCTTGGCAACATCCTCTGGCAAAGAGTCCTACAGCTTAACTCTGTGTTGTATGAAGAAATACTTCCTTTTGCTTGTTTTAAACCTGCTGCCTATTAATTGTATTTGATGACTCCTAGTTCTTGTGTTATAAAAAGGAGTAAATAACACTTCCTTATTTACTTTCTCCATACCAGTCATGTTTTTATAGACCTCTATTATATCCCTTCTTAATCATCTCTTTTCAAAGCTGAAAAATCCCAGTTTTATTAATCTCTTTTCATATGGAAGCTGTTCCGTACCACTAATAATTTTTCTTGCCCTTTTCTGTACCTTTTCCAATTCCAGTATATCTTTTTTGAGATGGGGAAACCACATCTGTACTCAGTATTTAAGATGTGGGCATACCATGAATTTATATAGAGGCAGTATGATATTTTCTGTCTTATTATCTATCCCTTTCTTAATGATTCCCAATATTTTGTTACTTTTTTTTTGACTGCACATTGAGTGGGTGTTTTCAGAGAACTATCCACAATGACCCAAAGATCTCTTTCTTGAGGCTAACAGCTTATCTAGACCCCCTGATGTTGTGTGTATAGTTGGGATTATGTTTTCCAATGTGCATTACTTTGCATTTATCAACATTGAATTTCATCTGTCATCTTAATACCCAGTCACCCAGTTTTGTGAGATCCCTTTGTAACTCTTCGCAATCTGCTTTGGGCTTAACTATCTTGAATAGTTTTGTATCATCTGCAAATTTTGCCACCTCACTGTTTACCCCTTTTTCCAGATCATTAATGAATATGTTGAACAGCAATGGTCCCAGACACACCCCTGGGGCACACCAGTATTTACTTCTCTCCATTCTGAAAACTGTCCATTTATTCCTCCCCTTTGTTTCCTATCTTTTAACCAGTTACCGGTTATGACATGATAGTTATTTCTAATCAGATACTAAACTTTTTGCTCCTCTCTCCCTGCTTCCTGAGGGTGCATGGAACGGCATGGATCCCTTGCAGAGCTGGCAGCCATGTGCATGTAGTAGTTTGTGCACTCCCGCTACATGTCAAAGAGCTATGCTATGCAGGGAATATGCCATGGCTATATGCAATGTGCACAATCTAGTGGTAAGTAAATATCTTATTCTTAGTTTTCCAAATTGTGTAAATATCCCAGTGAAGTCATCATAGGCCTTCTAAACACCATGGCATTCTCCATTTCTTTTCTTTTGTTTAACAAGGTAAAATATGCTTGAAGGACTACAATATGTATTAGGGGATCTTAATATGTCTGCACTATTTCCTAAGAAAATTGAATATACTTTCTGAAAAATATAGAGGCATGCTTTCTATCCTCCACTACAGTGTGTGTTGGGTTATAAAATGCAGCCCGTTAGTAAACCAACCCATGGAATGGGGACTACTGTGGCTCCTTTGCATTCTCTTTCTAGTTCTATATGCTACACAGTCTCCACACAGACAGTCCAGTCCAGGAAGCTGTTGTTCTGTTTCATGTGCTCCTCACACACTCAATGTTTGTAGTTCTTGCTACATGGCAGCCATTCCTGCCTGAGCGGAATGATGTGTGGAGGGTGGAGGTGCAACCCCGGATCAGATTTACAGAGCAGCATGCGCCCAGAAGTAACCCGATTTATTATGGGGCAGAGAGAAGCCAAGGCAGCTAAAAGTACAACAAAGGTGTGACACGCAGGAATGCTGATTTTCTGGCTTTGGTCATGTGCCATGGTTACAAATGATCATATACCTCAGTCACATGGCAGGAGTCTGTATCCACTGACTCCAGTAGTTACTGTTGCATCTTCTTCTCCCAACCCCCTCATTTAAAATAATTAAAAGCAAATAAATCAGTAATAGCCATCATAAATCTAATACAGGCAGTTAAAAGGAATCCTTTGTTCCACTGCTGAGGTGGATCCAACAACTGTAGACTCTGTTTACTGCTCTTGATGTTTTTCATTGTCAGTGAGTTGACATCTATTCCTTCTGTCAACATACAAGCTCAGAAGCATCCTGGATGTCCTCACGAAAGAGAGAGCCAATGTTCTCTTTGGTTTTGTTAAGATGTCATCAGTTCTTTTTGGGGTTGTTACAATCTTTGTGTAGTTAGTCCAACTGTTATCTTGGCAAGTCTGCCTTTTTCACTTTCAGTTTAGAATTGAACACTCTCTCCCATTTGCAATAAGAGTAATTGTTTAACATTTTGTTCTTGTATTTCTTCCATTTTAGTTTCTTAACTTAAAGGTTAATTGTCCTTGGCTCAAGTAAAGATCCTATTACAAAGATCTCCTTTTTTCCTTCTGTTTGAATTGGTGAACCTCATGACGCATTGTGAGGTAGCTAGTCTAACAATGAAAAATGTAGATCCTTTGAATCTACCACGGTTTTGCTTAAATCAAGTTATCTACTCTATCAACTGACATCTCTGGGGCATAATAAGAGTTTGATGAGGAATGCCTAACATATTAAAGAAAATTGCCTGAGTGAACCAGTTGTGAGTTCTGATAGTAATTCAGCTGGAATCTCATGGTGAGAAATTAATTTACGTGTCATCACAACACTGATGTGTAAACCCAATTAGTAGTCCACAAAGAACTTACCGTAAGCATTGCTGTTTAATTCAAATAGCTCTGTTCCAATCTTGTACCAATGTGATTGAGAATTTCATGTGGTTTCAGTGTTCTTTTTACAGTCTGTTTCCTATATTTATTTCACATTTTACGCTAGGCATGAGTCAGACTTAGCCACAACAGACTTTTACTTTATTCTTACATTTCTCAATATCCAGATGGATACAGTGAATTATAGTTAGCATTTCCAATCTTAGATTGTGATGTGTCACAATATCATTTATACAGAATCCCAATGTACATAGCAATTTCATCCCAATGGTCCCAGTATGTTTTTATGCTTACAAGATGCATAGTTTTTTTACTGGATAGTTATCTAGAATTACTATCTAAAGATGAAAGAAGAAGAGTACTTGTGGCACCTTAGAGACTAACAAATTTATTTGAGCATAAGCTTTTGAAGCTACAGCTTACTTCATCGGATGCATCCAATGAAGTGAGCTGTAGCTCACAAAATCTTATGCTCAAATAAATTTGTTAGTCTCTAAGGTGCCACAAGTACTCCTTTTCTTTTTGCGAATACAGACTAACACGGCTGCTACTCTGAAACCTATCTAAAAATAGTAGTAGTAGTATTTTTACTTAATATGCATGCTGCAGTAGCACTTGTGCCAGAACCCCATTATGCTAGGCACCGTACACAAATAATAAATGATGTTCCTTTCACCAAAGAGTTTACGATCTAAAAGCTGCTGTAGGTTGCAGTGTTGTCAACCCAAGCAATTTTATCATTAGTCTCATGGTAATTGGTGTTCTTCTTAAACCCTTATCTCCTAGGGTGCCTGTTACGACATGAGAATATAGCTTTGATTTTTTTTAAATAAGTGTTTAGCCCTGCTGGTTGTAGAGAAAAGCTTGAAAATGTGAAGACTAAAAGCTCAAAAAGCAGACACAAATAAAAAGAACCCATAGTGTATTACTTTTTTTAAGAGTCATGAATTTTAAGGTGTGTTTGTTTTTTGTTATTTAGTTTTTTGGCCATCTGACTAATGAATGCTTAGGGTTGGCAATGCTTAGGCTAGGTCCTTTTTTTCCTATTTGATCTTATTTTAGAAATGGATAGTACTCCAGTCATGTTGACATCAAAATCTTCTTCTTGAAGCTCTTCTATAAATAACCTGGGATTTGGGAGCTCTGGGTTCAATTCCCTGCTCTGCCACAAATTTTCTATATGGCCTCCTGCAAGTGACTTAGTGTCAGCTATGCCTCATTTTCTCCTCTTTGAAATAGTACTGCTCTACCCCAGCAGGGTGTGGCGAGGATAAATAAAAATTGTGAAATATTCAATATTACAGTAATGGGGACCATGTCTCTTAGATAACTTTCACTGTTTTTACTTGCTTTGTAAGAAGCCCCTTGCTGGTTCTGTATTTCACATTTATTAAGGTGTTGGGTTTTTTTCAGTTTTCGTGATCATTTTCTGATGCTTCGAACAATGGTTTCCAAAAGTTTCTAGTTTGTTTCTGCTTCAACTGATTGCTGTCCATGAGCATATTAATGAAATCACTCACAACAAAAAACAATTGCCACCTTTTCTTTCTCAATCTGAGCTCAGTTTTATTGTGTTTTAGTGAGTGCTACAGAAGTACATACCTCAGGGCCATCATTTTATAGAAGAACAGTACACAATTCATGTGATCTTGTATCGACTGAAATGTTGGGCCTTTTGTTAATCTCAAAGTATTTCAGTACCTGTGCTTCTGTGACAACTTTTTTAATTCCCCAAAGAATTCTTTTTTAATCATTCCTGTTCCATTCTGTAATATCTTCATGCAGTATTTCAAATGAAGGGTTTCATTGTGATAAATTAGGGATTAGATATATTAACATGCTCATGAGCCTCTGTAAAACCTCCTTTCTTAGGTTTGATTTGAGCTTCTTTGTCATTGAATGTGTGTCCTAAATTATTAATCTAATTCAGTTTTTAGCTCACATTTGCTCCTGTTTAATTTAAGGTTTTCTTTGGAATGATGGGGTGCTCATCATTTTCACCCCAAATCAGTAGATCAACAATAATTTCCACTTTACCCAGATCCTCAAAAATCTGGAACATCTTTGATGCACATCGCATGTTGCTAGTATAATTGAGGATCCTGCCATCTGCAGGTATCCCAGGATCCATGTATCCAGTTCTTAAGGGAGAGAAAATGCCCAATGTAATGGTTTTGAACAAAACTCTAAAATTGAAACTCAAAGTTTACTAGTTTACAAAGTTTACTAGATTTTTCCTGCCTTGGTATAACGTGATTCAGGATTTTCAAATCGGTGGCTAAATGAAGGCATGGGTAAATGGGTAAATGTCACAATATATCAGTATATGCAAAATTTGTTGCATGATTGCAGTAGTCCTTACTTCAATATATTTTATGCACTGTTTTTTTCTTGAAAATTGTGTATAGCTATTTAAAGGAAAGCACAAACACATTTCAAATGAAGTTCTACCCTGGAGTGATCTTATGTTGTAATCAGAAGGAATTTGGATGGAGAAAAATAGGAGATTTACGAGTAAAACACTGACATTAAAATGAGCCTATTTGTATCATCAATTAGAAGTGGCCTTTAAATTTTAATTAAAACATAAATGGATTTAACATCACACAAATAATAAAATCAAAACACAGGCATAGCACAAAGATCTCTGTTTTATTTTCACATAAATGCTTACTTTAATTTTTCTCCTAAACTCTGTTTAACAATTTATATTACTATGTGTTACTAGTTTTTGAAGAGTGCACAGCCCTAGATGCATTTCAGTGCTTTCTGCATTGTATGAACTGATAGACTGTGCTGACTGATTCTCATTTATTCTCTACAGACTCCATCATCGCCCTCCTCACCCATAGCTAATGAACCAAAATATGAAAAGCGCTGGCTAGACATCCTATCAGTTCCTCTGTCGATGGCTCGAATCTCAAGATACAAAGCTGGAACAGATAAATTAAGGTTTGTAACTTGAAAGGGAAAGAAGTGGGTTAACTAACTGCACCTCATTTTTATTGTGAAGGTGTCGGCTGTGGAAGAATGCTTTTACTTGAGAGATTAAAATTTTTAGTTCATATTATTATACAAAACCATGCTGTCTGTTTTCTCTTGTAATTTATAACATGCATAGGAGGACTGTTGAAGACAAAAAAAAGTAAAAAAGGGCAATAAAAGTAAGTAGGTAAGATAGGGTAAGTAAGTAAGATAGCATTCATCACCAGGTCTTTTTGACAGGTTTCCGTACTCCTTTTTTGCCTTACATCCTGTCCTCCGATTCTCAATCTGGTCACATACCCTTTTGGTGTGGTCAGCCATTTGGGGAAAAATAGGGGTTCTGTTATTTTTTTTTCAATGGGGAATGTTAGGGATGATTGTGTGCATGTGATTTTACATATGAAGAATAGATTTTTAGATAATTCAAAAAATAAGGCAGGTTCTGAGAAGAGATAAAAAATAAGGAAGGTTATTAAAGAGAGAGAGAGAGAGAGAGGGGGGTTATTACAGACAGAGAGGAAAGAGAGAGAAAAATAAGGGCGTTATTAAAGAAAGAAGAAAATAAAGATTATTAAAGAAAACTGAGGAAAAATAAGGGCTCTTAAAGAAAGAGAGCAAAAAGGTTTATTAAAGAAAGAGAGGAAAAATAAAGTTTATTAAAGAAAAGGGAAGAAAAAATAAGGTCTAGTAGTAATACCTTTGATAGGGTTGATCACCATGTGTTTTTGACAGATTTCCGCACACCCTTTTTGCATTTGTCCCATCCTCCAAGTCCGTATCCAGTCATGTGCACTTTTAATAGGATCAGAGAATCATAGGAGTGGAAGGGACCTCCAGACATCTTCTAGTTCAGTCCCCTGAAATCCAGGCAGGACTAAGTATTATCTAGACCATCCCTGACAGGTGTTTGTCTAACTTGCTTTTAAAAATCTCCAAATACAGAGATTTCACAACCCCCCTAGGCATTTTATTTCAGTGTTTAACCACCCTGACAGCTAGGAAGTTTTTCCTAATGACCAACCTAAACTTCCCTTGCTGCAATTTAAGCCCATTGTTTCTTGTCCTAATCTCAGAGTTTAATAAGAACAAGTGTTTGGCTCATTTAAACAACAACAAAAAACCACATAACACACCCACCTTTTTTAAAAAACAATGTTTTTTAAAGTGTTGCCTAGAGGAAAACTTTTATAATGAAACCTTTAACTTTATACAAAACACACAGACACACACATCCTAATTTATAAGGAAAAAACAGCTTATGTAAAACAGTAGATAAGAACGCTGTTTCTCACCCACTTTTTAAATGCTATCGAAGTTTTAACAGTTGTAAAGAAGGCTTTAGATTTATACAAAATTAAAAAAAATAGCATAGGGGTTGGCAACCTTCAGCATGTGGCCCATCAAGGTAATCCAAAGGCAGGTTGTGAGACATTTTGTTTACTTTGATCCCGCAGGCATGGCCCCACTGGCCACGGTTTGGCTTGAGGAGGAGACACATTTTAAATCTGTCTCTGAAGAGAGAAAAACAGTGAAGAAATATGTACTGAGAGAGATCTAGAACGCAATCCCCAATGAGCCATATGCAGGAGAATTAACTTCTGTCTCTACTTCTTCCTGTGTGACATTAAGCAAGTCATTTTAGCTAAAATTGTGACAGGTGGTCGCCAAGTGTGGGTTCCTCATTTCCTGTGTACCTGACTTGAGGCATCTGGGCCAAAAATTGGGGATTGGTTCTGCTTTGAGCAGGGGGTTGGACTAGATGACCTCCTGATGTCCCTTCCAACCCTGATATTCTATGAGTCTATGGGCTGTTGGGGCCATTTGCTGAGTCCGGGAGTGTCATGAAGGGAACCCAAAAGGGGAAAGGGATAGCTCAGGGGTTTGAGCATTGGCCTGCTAAACCCAGGGTTGTGAGTTCAATCCTTGAAGGAGCCATTTAGAGATCTGTTAAAATTGGGGGCAAAAATTGGGGGCAACAATTGGGGGGCTTGGTCCTGCTTTGAGCAGGGGGTTCAACTAGATGACCTCCTGAGGTCCCTTCCAACCCTGATAGTCTATGATTCTCAGTCAGGCAGTGTAGTCTGGAGGAATGAGCACATGCATGGGAGTCAGGAGACTGAGTTCTAACCTTGACTTTGCCTCTGTTTCATTGCATGACCTTGAGCAAATCACTTAAGACATCTGTAGGGTGGGATAATAATAATTTATCTCCCAGGCAAATTGTGAAAATACATTCATTAATGTTGGTTACACATGCAGTCACTGTGGGTTTCGAAAAAAAAAGACGGCAAGGAAATGAATTATTTTGTATTCAGGGTTTGGATGGCATGGAATACATAAGGGATCAGATTGGGCCACACACTGAATGATGAGAATGAAAAGAATTTTTGAATAGTTGCCTCCTTCCTTGAGCATCATCATCCCGTGCATTGAATGAGGCATAGGTCCTGATTGTACGTGATCATTTACTTAAAGCTATCTTAAAGCAAAAGGAGACAGAATTCAGGATGCCTGGGAATTATTTAACTTTCAAGAGCTTGACTCTGCAATCTAAATTATGTTCTTTTAACACCATTGTAATTTTACATTGTAGAAAGGTAGTCCAAGGTTAACCTCCAATAGAAAAATATTTTGAAAATACCTGCCAATTGGTGCACACCAAAAACCAAATATAATACTATGAAGAAATATTTTTATAAGCAAGGGAAGAACAAATAATTGGCCGGTATTTTCAAAATATTTCCCTATAGGAGGTTATAAGATCTTCAGTATTTAGTAGGCTGTTTAAAAGATTAGCCTTAATTTAGTTGTGCCTGCTGGTCTGATGCTGTTTTGAAAAGTTTTTTTAACATTCTTTACATCTTCTCTCAGGGACAAGAGAAAAATTCCTTTGTATGGCACCAAACATGTTATCTGCACTGAACAAGTAAGAAACGAGTAAGAGGCAATGTAAGAAGTCACATCTTATGTTTCTGAAAAATCTTTCAGATATTCTGTTTCTTGCTTGCCTAGTGGATAGTACACTGGACTAGAACTCAGAAGATATAGATTCTATTCCAGGTTGTGGCACTGGCTTCGTGAGTGACCTTGGACAAGTCACTTCACCTCTCTGTGCCTCAGTTTGCCTCTCTTTAATAATGATAATGGGGAAAATTGCACTTACCGCCTTTGTAGAGCAATCTGAGAGTTACAGATGAGAAGTGCTGTAAAAGAGTTAGGTCTTATTATTATTGCACCATGTCTGTTTATTCTGTCTGCCAAGCTAGATTCTAGTATACTTTTAGTGGGATTGGATTAAAAGTCTCATCTTGGTTCTCTTCCAAATTGTAAGTACCTTAGTATTCACCTTGCTTAGTTTTAACAGGAAAGCGGACCCTTTCAATACTCATTTGTGTCACCGGATGGCACCTTCCTCTTTGATTGTTAATTACTCTTTTTTAAAAAATTATAGTTAAAGTGTAGTGCTTGAACGGGGGGTCTCTCACCTCTTGGGAGACTACTATGAACCACTGGGCTAAAAGTTTTACAGTGGGCATCACCTCCTCTGGCCAGATTTTGAATGGGAACCAATCTGGTAGGTGGCCTCTGAGCATGGCTGCCAGAGCAGGACCTGCACATGAGTTAGGAAGCCAAAGGCCTATCTTCCCCTGCTTTGTCAATCACTCTGGGATTTAGCTGGAAGACAGGTTTTGGATACCTAGAATTAGATGGCAGTGAGCATACTCTGAGGCAGAAACATAGGGCCCTAGGGAACTTTATTCTTGAAAACTTAGAGGCCAAGTGAGTTTAGGTTCCTACAGGGCTTTGACAGGAGTTTTGTGCATTGCAGTGGTCCCAAAATTGGGACTTGAGTGCCTAAAACATGGACTTAGGCACCAACTTCCTTTGTGCATCCAGCCCTGTGGCTTTACTGCATGTTTGCATAGTGCAATAGAGACATTGATCCCTAGCTGGGACACTGAGGTACTACTGGAACAAACAAATTATATTCATTATTCATAAATGTTTGAATTACTAACCTGTGCCACTATTCTTCTTGAAGCAAGATCATCCATTTATTCACAAATATCTTTGCAAATATGATTTTTCATTATCCAGTCAGCTCTAGTTCTAAAACACCTGTTGGGATATTTTCCTTGTTAATCATCCTACACTTCCCTTTATCTATCCCATTACTTTTAGTAATACTCCCTTGGTGTCCCCAAATGACTTCTCTCAACATTTAACTCAATATGTTGATTTGCCATAGTTGGCTTTGAATATTTTAACATCTGATCTAGTTTAATTTAAAAGAGATTCATTAGGAATGTGTTACATTTAGTGTACCAGATACTAAATTTCTGCATGAATGAGGACTAGTTAACAAAATAACATCAGCCAAATCAACATGTAGACATTTTGGATTAGTGTCACTGCCGTATTCTATCAACCTAAAGATGAGAAAAAAATGCTATCAGCTAAGTCACTTGGAGTCAATGTGATCTCTTTGTTATTCTGTAACAATGTTAGTGTTATATTATTATAAGAAAGCTACAGAATTTGTGAAAGATCGGGGGAGGGGGGAGGGGTCAGTAAATGGTACCACCCATGTAGCTGAGAAAACATTCTCAGTTGATGCACAGTATTTCCCACTCTATGAATATCACAGTGTTTTCAAATTATTACACTGGCAAAACAATTGGTTGATTTGGATTTGAAATATTAATAGTGTCTGAGGATTTTTCATGCCAATATTATTGTTCTTAACTGATCACAAGCAGTGTGGTGTTTTTGTTTTTAAGAGGGGGGAGAATTGTTTCACCTTTTGTTCTGCTTGCTGGCAGTACACCAAATTTTAATGCACTGTACTGCTGTCTCAGACTTGTTAGGGTGTGCTGTTTGCTAGGATAAATATGATTGAGGAAATATGACATCAGTATCTCAGTGCAACACATCATCTGGGCAAACTGAAAAAAAATGCTTTTTGAATACTGCAGATAAAGAAGCGGTACACTTTCAGAAAATAAACAGGAACATTTTCAAACCATTTTCTTTAAGGCCTAGTCCATCTTGAGGTGGAAGTTAGTTAACTAGAACTTAGTTAAACATTCTGTTGGCAATACAGAAATCCTAGTGATGTTGGCCTCGCATTGTTAAATGAAGTTAAAAGGTAAAATACTTTCCTGTAGATATCATTCAAATAGTTCCTACTCCTGGGTCTTGCTCTTGTAGCACAAGCAGAAGGGAAATCCCCTAGCTTTCAAAGGCTGTTGATCCTTTGAGGCACTGGTAGGTTTCACATACAAAGCAACTTGCCAGTGCCGCTGTGTCATCTATGTTCTGATTCAATTCACTTCATCTAATATGTTTATCAGGAACAGAAAGCAAAGTGCTCCCTAACCTCCAAAAATCAGTAGTTTAACATGGAGCTCACACTGTGTCCCATAGTGATGCAGTGATTGCCTCAGTTCCCCTCACCACTGTGCCTTAATTTTCCTCTGAGTTGATAGGACATTTTATATTAGCCAGATATCAATCTCTCTCTTTCTCTCTGTAGAAAGACCCCCCCCCCCGCCCAAATAGGTGCAGCCTATTCTCTAGTCTCTTTCTTACTGGGGAGCAGGAGCTGTCTTAAATATCCTGCTTCCTCTTCTCAGCAAATCTTATTTTGTAGCCTGAAGTCACATGATCCCTCAAAAAGTTGAGTCCCATGATGTCTTACTGCTTGAATAAGATTGTGAGTTCCTTATGGGACTCAGAATACCCTGTTAAAGTGTGCTAGAAATATTTACTTATTTTAATATATGCATACCTGAAAGGCACATACCTCATCCTCTAGGCACTTCTCACAAAATTGTACATCACACAATTCTTACAAAACCAACTAATTCTGTAGCTTATCCTGTCCACACATTAACTGAAATTCACCATTCTGTTCTCTCCTTAAAGGGTACAGAAAATCATTTGCAGATCAACAAATTCAGACTTGGTTGGTCTTTGGTGTACATGGGTGCCAATTCTTCCATACTTTATAGGTTAATAAACAATAGCATGAACAATATCCAGAAATCAATAGGCAGCCAATTCAAATCACTCAACACTATTCAATGTGAGTTGTACTTATCCTAGTATATGGATGTCATGACCAGAAAGTCAGTAATTGAAAACAATGTTTCATTTCCCAACTCTAATGGGAAGGTTGGAGGATGGAAAACAGCCAAAAACCCTTGAATAACAAGGGAGATCCCACCTGCCTTGGTGAAGAAGTACTACCGCTAAAAGCAGGAACTCAGCCAATGCAGTATCTTCAGAAAAAACAGTAACAGCGTGTTAGGATACATTTCAATATATAGCTGGCAATCCCTTGCACTGACTGGGAGAGGGACAAAATCACCTAGTGCATTTCTCATCTTTCATTTCAATTATTCTCAGATAGTGCTTACTACTAACACATTTTGGAACCCTAACCTCTGCAGCTAATTTAAATCCGTTAGGATGATGTACAGTAATGAAGAGAATCCTTTTAACTTTCTTAGCTGCATTAGACTCTGCAGTGCTGACAGAAGCAAAATAGACTGAAACATGACTTTTTTCATTAAAACAAGTTAATCTGAGTCAGGATAAACATAGAGAAGAGGTTTGTTGAATAAGATGCCACCATTTTATACTGTGACTTTCTCCCCCTCTGGCAGGGTCTGGGGTGTGGGGAAAAACTGAGTCTGGGTCTCCCACATCCCAAGGATTGCTCTAGCTCTCTTGTTAGCATCTCCCATTGGCAAGTTTACATGGCTTCCTGCCTAGTGTGCTGGTTTATATGAATCAGAACTCTATTTCTCCACATTTTTTGGATCGGGAGCCTTGGCACCTAACTCAGGCTTTGTGAATCGCAGTGATTTTTCTGGGCATGTAAAAGTTAGGTGCTGTGATTCTCAGTGTCACAACACCTAACTTCTTTTATGCATCTAGTCCCTACCTAAAAGATCTTGTAACCTTAGGATAATGATAACATGCAGCTGGTGGATAAAATGAACAAACAGATAGGAGTCAGCGGGAGAAAGAGGTAGGAATAATAAAGCAGTTTTTGATATACTTGCTGAGTGCATAATATAACTGGTCACCTGCCTAGCTGTTATCGACTGTCAGTGTTCCGTATTCCTCTCAGCAGAAATGATTATTAAGAGGGGATGTGGCACAGGATAAGATCGTGGCTTTACACATTTTTTTTTCTGGGTGTCTGCATTGTGTACATGAGAATGCTTGCCAGATATTGATGAACATGTCTGTGAATTCTAAAAGTCTGAGGAATTTTATCTTGAATGATTCATCTGACAACATGTATCAAAAGTGCAATATTATCTATTGACGATTCTCTTGTTTTAAAAGTTTCAGTCATCTAGTCAGTGAGTAGAGCTATAACCACGAGGAGTGCATGGCTATTCACTTACACAAAAAAGGGTTGTCCAGTGGTTAGAACAATAGCCTGGGACTTGGGAGACCCAAGTGCTGCTCCCTGCTCCACTACAGGCTGCCTTAAAAGACACTTAAGCTCAGATTCTGACAGGTAATTCAGCTCTTAGCTTTCATTGAAATCAGTAGGAGTTAGCACCGAAATACCTTTGAGGATCTGAGCCTTAGTGTCTCTCTGCTTCAGGTCCCCATCTGTAAAATGGAGATGGTAATAATAATTTCCTGTCACCGGGGTATTAGGAAGATAAATAGCGCATCAAAGTTACTGTGCTGCCTGGCAGCATGAGTAGGAGTTTCTTGACGCATCCACAGAGAGCATCTCCAATGTGAGGCTGCACCACAGTCTCAAGAGGTATCTCTGAAACAAATTGCCATGCGTGGAAAGCAAAGCTGCACCAATAGCAGGAGAGGTGCTTCAGCTGTACCCTCTTCTATGCCCTCTTCCAGTAACAAAAAGCTTTTGTTAAATGTAATTATTCCAGGGACTTTGCATGCCTATGCTAACTCTCCAATAAAGAGATTGTGAGGTTATAGTACAGAAAGTCTGTAAGAGGTTCAGATACCACAGTTACATATAAACAACATAGCTAGAATCACACATCATGAATAATATCTAATGAATAGTTAAAATGAACAGCCCAGGAGCTGAAAATTGCTTCTCCATGCTATTCAGTGAATGTAACAATGAATATGTTGTAAAGAAGGTTCACTTACAAACCAAGAAAAGGATTAAATTTGCAGTTAAAATATTTTCAACAAATGATTCAACCAGCTCGTATCTGGATCTACACATTCCTACCACCATCATCATTTAGGAGTGCACCAAGGACAGCAATGTTTTGGCAGGATCATTCTGAAGAGGCCCTAGTCAGCACACTTACTCCTTCTCACCATCCTCAGGGAATGCATCAGTGACCTCCTGAAGGAGAGGACTAAAAAGGATTTGAGGCCCTGGCAGACCTGTTTTGCTTCCTAGTGCAATTACTGTAAATCAGTCATTAAAATATAAAGAGTGACTCTGGAAGAAGCTGACTGTTTTAGATTTTAAATCTCTCCGTCGCAAAAAAGAAAACTTTATGAATCACATTCTAGGCATTATAGTTGGTCAGTTTATTCATTAATATGTCCTGTTTTCAGAACTTTATCATAGAAAAGAGAATCTCTCTGCTTCATATTATGTTAAAAATAACTGTGCTTTACCACAATAATAATAAACTGTGTAGACAATCTATGCCAACATTGTCATAATGTCCCTTCAAAAGCCCTTGAGTTTGGAAACTTTAAAGCAGAACTATGGAGAGGGATGCAGTAAATCTGTCATGCATTGTCAAACATAGAGGTCTGTTTTTCCCAGACACACATGTTTAAGTCCTATCAGTAGTAATGGGAGTTACGCATGCACGTTACATGGAGAACTGAAAGTCTTTAACCAGTAATCATCTGCCATAATTTAACCACAAAATACATGAGGCTTTCTGTGGCAGTGACAGAGATTAATGCAGTACATTTTTCACATTTTGTAGACTGTCCTGCTGCCAAAATGCCTACAGGGCAGGACATGAAACTGTACCTGAACTGGCACCAAACTGACAGGGCAGGCTGATAGTTATTATCTAAATCTAGATTTTACTAGCCATTTTATGGGTCAGGGAATATCTAGAGAGACACATGTTTTATACCTTGAGACTGAAGGAGTTGACCTACCAAGTCAGCCGTAAAGCCATCATTAAGATAAATGCAGTGTGCTTACAAAGACTTAAATAGAATAGAGCAGGATGGTTTATTCCTGAAGGCTTTTACCTCTCCCACACAGTCCCATTGTGCTTAAGAAGCTATTAAGAAATAGCATGTGATTCCAATCATCCTAATGATTCAGAATAAACTATAAATAAATGCATTGACTTTATAAAGTTAATGATTATTTAACTGTACTGACATCTATTTTGCCAATTGATTCAATAAGGTGAATGAAACCAAATCCTATCTGATATTCTGTATATAATTTTTTTATTTAATTTCAGCAATCATCTTACACTTTCCAAACAAGTATTGACAATTTTGTTTTGACTTATGATCTGATTCTGCAAAGGCTTCTCTGCACATGCTTATGTTTAAATACCTGAACATTTCTACTGAGTTCAGTGGGACTACCCACGTGCTTAAAGTTTTAGATTCATAGATTCATAGATACTAAGGTCAGAAGGGACCATTCTGATCATCTAGTCTGACCTCCTGCACAGCGCAGGCCACAGAATCTCACCCACCCACTCCTATGAAAAACCTCACCCATGTCTGAGCTATTGAAGTCCTTAAATCATGGTTCAAAGACTTCAAGGAGCAGAGAAGCCTCCCTCAAGTCAACCATGTCCCATGCTACAGAGGAAGGCAAAAAACCTCCAGGGCCTCTCCAATCTGCCCTGGAGGAAAATTCCTTCCCGACCCCAAATATGGCAATCAGCTAAACCCTGAGCATATGGGCAAGATTCACCAGCCAGATACCCAGGAAACAATTTTCTATAGTAACTCAGATCCCATCCATCTAATATCCCATCTCAGGGGATTTGGCCTATTTACCCTGAATATTTAAAGATCAATTACTTACCAAAATCCCATTATCCCATCATACCATCTCCTCCATAAACTTATCGAGTAGAATCTTAAAGCCAGATAGATCTTTTGCCCCCACTGCTTCCCTTGGAAGGCTATTCCAAAACTTCACTCCTCTGATGGTTAAAAACCTTCGTCTGATTTCAAGTCTAAACTTCCTGGTGGCCAGTTTATACCCATTTGTTCTTGTGTCCACATTGGTGCTGAGCTGAAATAATTCCTCTCCCTCTCCTGTATTTATCCCTCTGATATATTTATAGAGAGCAATCATATCTCCCCTCAACCTTCTTTTAGTTAGGCTAAACAAGCCAAGCTCTTTAAGTCTCCTTTCATAAGACAAGTTTTCCATTCCTCGGATCATCCTAGTAGCCCTTCTCTGTACCTGCTCCAGTTTGAATTCATCCTTTTTAAACATGGGAGACCAGAACTGCACACAGTATTCTAGGTGAGGTCTCACCAGTGCCTTGTATAACGGTACTAAAACCTCCTTATCCCTACTGGAAATGCCTCTCCTGATGCATCCCAAAACCGCATTAGCTTTTTTCACAGCCATATCACATTGGCAGCTCATAGTCATCCTATGATCAACCAATACTCCAAGGTCCTTCTCCTCTTCCGTTACTTCTAATTGATGCGTCCCCAATTTATAGCTAAAATTCTTTTTATTAATCCCTAAATGCATAACCTTACACTTCTCACTATTAAATTTCATCCTATTACTATTACTCCAGTTTACAAGGTAATCCAGATCCTCCTGTATAATATCCCGATCCTTCTCCGAATTGGCAATACCTCCCAGCTTTGTATCATCTGCAAACTTTATTAGCACACTCCTACTTTTTGTGCCAAGGTCAGTAATAAAAAGATTAAATAAGATTGGTCCCAAAACCGATCCCTGAGGAACTCCACTGGTAACCTCCCTCCAACCTGACAGTTCGCCTTTCAGTAGGACCCGTTGCAGTCTCCCCTTTAACCAATTCCTTATCCACCTTTTGATGTTCATATTGATCCCCATCTTCTCCAATTTAACTAATAATTCCCCATGTGGCACGGTATCAAATGCCTTACTGAAATCTAGGTAAATTAGATCCACTGCATTTCCTTTATCTAAAAAATCTGTTACTTTTTCAAAAAAGGAGATTAAGTTGGTTTGGCACAATCTACCTTTTGTAAAACCATGTTATATTTTGTCCCATTTACCATTGACTTCAATGTCCTTAACTAATTTCTCCTTCAAAATTTTTTCCAGGACCTTGCATACTACAGATGTCAAACTAACCATGACAAACAAGCATCCTTGGTCATTACCCAGAATTATGAAGTGATGTAAAATTCAGATTACCAAAAAATCAGTGGATTTTAACTTCCATTTATGGAGAGATGAAGTAATATGGAGTCCCTACTAGAAAACTTCTCTGGGAACTCCCATTCTAATCCTGTCATAATCCACACTAATGGAAATAAAAATTCACTCAAAAGCTACATACACTAATAGGACCAAGTTTCTAGATAATGGTATAAGCAAAGGAGGTACCAAAATCAGATATCAAAACAGCAAAGAAAACTGGCTTGACCACTGAACAGGACCCCAGGTTAATCTAGTCTGTCTGTCTATTTGTAATTCTGCAGTGGGAAACTTTAAATGGAGGAAGGAGCTGCTGTTAGACAAGCATTCAGATTTGTATTAAGGAAACATAATATTAGAGTAAATCAAAAGGACATGACTATTTCAAACATAGCAGGCATAAGCCTTAAAAACCTTGGGATGCCATCTACTGAGATCCCTGGCCCTCAGAAGGGTTGGAATTCAGACCTTTCCCTAACAGCTGGTTTCCCAGTGATTGTTGACTCTGAGTTCAACTGAGGCTTTCTCAGAATATCTTTATGGTTGTTGGTCTTTTAAATCTGGGGAAGACAAGTAGCTGCAGTGAGCATTTTGCATCTAATTAATACAAGCTCAGTTAGGAAATATTCATCTGGGAAATGAATATTCATACCTCTGATTATGTTTCCTCTGGCCTTCTCTTTCTGTAATCTCCTATCTAATAATAATATCCAGTTCTTTTATAGAGTTTTCATCAGTAGATCTCAAAGTGTTTTACAAAGGGAGGTAAGTATCATTATTTCCATTTTACAGATGGGGAAAATAAGACATAGTGTGGTGAAGTTACTGGCCTAACAGACCAGTGGCAGTCAGGAATAGTACCCACGTCTCCTGAATCCCTGTCCAGGGCTCTGTTCACTAGGCCACACTGCCTCTAAGTGGATCTAATTTTATCAGAATAATTGTACTATACTCAACGGACTCTTGAAGTGTTTTGCAAAATAATTGAAGATCAAAAAACACACTTTTCCCCTCCTACTCACCTTGATTTCTCCTTTGGCTCTTTTTTCCCTCTCCATGTTCTATATTCTTTACTGCTTAAAGTTACTTTGTGTAAGATAAGGGAAATAGTTGTCAAGACGGAAGCTGCAATCATTCCGAACTTAGCAAAAGCATTAGCTTTTAACACTGAAGAAATGCAAAATACCTGGCAGCAATCACTTATTAATTTCACAGTGAGAGTGGATAGCCTTTGGGAGCAGCTTGAGGGTAGAGAACAGCTGGTGGCTACAGTGCAGGGCTCAAACATTACTGTGCAGAAATGCTTGCAGTCATTAGAAAATAAAGTTATGATCTGGGAGAAAATAATGAAGATAATGAAAGTGGTAATAG
Organism: Dermochelys coriacea; assembly: GCF_009764565.3. Lineage (NCBI taxonomy): Eukaryota > Metazoa > Chordata > Testudines > Dermochelyidae > Dermochelys > Dermochelys coriacea. Next base: position 37,668,938 of record NC_050070.1, on the reverse strand, counting down.
ACATAACAAGATAAGGATCATTGGACTGCCTGAGAGAAGAGAAAGCCAAGATCCCGTGGAGTTCTTTTTCTGGCTACAAATACTTGAAATCCAGGAAAAGGGGACAGATTCAAAATAGAAAGAGCAGACTCTGGTATTTTGGCAAGGATAGCATGTACCTGAGATCAATAACAGAGACAGAGAGCTGTAGCAATTAAAATTAAAAATATTAAACACTAAAGTGCAAATATATCCTTCTTCCAAGACTTTTCTCCACATCCGCAGCACCTGTTTTCCCCGTGCCACCTACAAAACAGAAATATGATCTTTCACATTCAATTCAACTTTCCCTAAAACACAGACTTAAAAGGTTAGACTCTCTCAACCGATCCTCCTGACAGACCTAAAGAAGAAATGCTAGTATGCTACAGTGATAGATATATTAGAGATGTGTGGATATGTGGCCTCTCAGAGCCAGTGAGTTCTTTGGTGGTAATCATGCAGTACAAGTCTTTCAAGATCTGAAGGTCTTCAGCCTCTTCCACTGCGCAGCATAAATTACAGGTTCCTCAATATCATTTACGTGTGATGCATTCAGTGATTGTTCCTTTCTGGTCAAGAATAATTTGTCATGCCAAAGTAGGAAAAATTCCATAAGTTGACTCATCCATTGAAGTGGAGATTTCTGCGTTACATGGAGGGTTTTGTCTTTAGATGAGTGACATGAGCTTTTGTAGAGTGATTTAAAGTGGGTGTGTAAAGTTCTTATAAGTCTTGGTAAAGTCACAATATCTACTGAGTGTAAAGCAGTGACACACAATCTTTATCAGCCAAATAGCTACTTTGATTGTGAACACAGTTTCATAGGTAGAGAAGAATGTAACATATTTAGTCTGGTCTACATTTTTAGTGGTGGCTAGTGATTTGGGGTGCCTCAGTTTTTGGGTGCTCATAATGAGCCCCTTTGAAGAAGTATAAAGTATTTGGATTTTCATACACATTAAATGAGCTCTAAAGAATGATTGCTTGTCATTTTTTTAAACCTACAGCACTTCAAGAAATTAAAAATAGATGAAGATATTTGCTTTGTGACTCATGTTGTAAGTTTTTAGAGTATCAAACATTTATTTTGGTGGCAAGAGGTTGCACAATTGTTTACTTAGGTTTAATTGATTCATCATTAATAAAATATCTTAAGTGTAGTGATTATATACATATAATTATACAACAGTAAGTGAATAATTAATCAAAATTTATAAACTTTGATAAAGATAAACCATTTACTGTGTCTGTGTTTCCTGATACTGTAGGTTATTATTCCCCTTTTCTGTTGCTTTTCTTTCTGTTTGCGAATTTGAAAAATGAAACTTATAAAAAGTTCTAAAAATCAGATGAAGATTGAGAACTATTGGATAATTTATGAAAACTTTGTTATATATATTTCTTTTTACTGCAGATCTAATGCATTTGAAGTGCTTGCACTCGATGGAGTTAGTACTGGGATACTTCAGTTTTATACAGCGCAGGAGTGTGCTGACTGGCTGAGAGCATTATCAACTAACATCAGTGATTTGACACTTCAAAATGTATGTTACTTTCTGCATATTTTCCTGCATTTGCTATATTTAAATTATTTTTAATTTCCTAAACATAGTATAATAATTTGTATATAAGGTATAATATGTACCACAAAAGAGTGAGGGAGAAGAAACAAAATTGTAATAGCATAACACTTTACCTTGAAATCTCCAAGAAAATACAACCTTATTATATAATAGAGAACAGCAGAACTTCAGGGTAACTTTATTACTTTCAAAATTTGTGTAGGGCCCAATCAGAAGAGTCTTTTCATTGACTTCATTGAGTTTTGGATAAGGCCTAAATGTATTCTTTTTAAATTCTTGCAGTTAAAGTATGCTTGAAATCTGGTTTCAGAAGTTTGTATTACTTGTTTTGGAAGTATGTGAAGGGAAACTTTGTAACTAAATCAGTGTAATTTAGGGCTGATCTATATTCATTTTTCTACTGCTATAATGAGTTTAGAAACTGATGTAGCAAAAGCATTACAATCCCCTAGTGTGGTCACAGTTGTACCAGTAAAAAGGTGCTTGTATCGGAATTAAGATACTGCTATACATTTAAAAGTAAAGTTTGTAATGTCGGGGCTCACAGCTTCAGCCCAATGGGGCACAACTGCCAGGGCTCAGGGTTTTTGCCCTACGGCGGGGTGGTGGGCCTTAAGGCTTCTGCCCCATGGGAGGCACCTGAAGCCCTGAACCCCACGATCCTGCCAGAGGGCAGAAACCCCAACCTCCCCTCCCCATCAATCTGTAAGGCAGAGAAGGGGGGGGGGCATGGTGGGCTCCGGGAGCTGCCCTTTAACTGTAAAAGAGCCACATGTGGTTTGCGAGCCATGGTTTGGCTACCCCTGCTATATCCCACAATATTTCATATCACCACCAATTTTTTGTTACTGATCACCTGAGTAACACAATAGTACATCTTATGTGCATGTACATTCCCATTCCTCGTTGGGAAGGATATGATCAAATTCCCTTAACAGGCTGTGTCAGACTTGCAGTCTGGGGAACATCTCAACAAGCCTGTAAATTAAACATTCCTCTGTTTGGAATATACTTTACTGGTCATCCGTACATACAGTGGAGTGAGAGTTCAACCAAAAAGGATTTATTTAGATGCCACACTGATACCAGGAGACAATACTAATATCGGCCATGCCAGCATAGGTCTTTCATCACAATCAGGAACTTCTGCTAGTTGCAAAGCAGTGATCTAATTCACAGAAACATTTTCAGTAACGTCAGGCTGTCAGGGGACCTGGGGCTGTAATGTTATCTTTGAGTACAGAGGAAGTCAGCTGTTGTCCGGCCACAGGAGGGTACCTAGGAATGTCAGTGTGTCTACCAAGAGCATGTCTGAATTGTTATGATGCTACTGTGCAGACAGTTACTTCTGAGGAGAAAGATGGAAAGGAGGGGCATGAAAGAGGAACTAAAGGGTCATGGTGGGGAAGAACAGGATATGAAGGAAGAGAACGCACTGACTCTTTCAGCACTACTAATTACTGCATAATCCAAAATGAGCTTCATGCAAAAAGCGTGATAGTAACTATCATATTTACAAACAGAACACATGCTGCAGTTTTCTTGAAGAAGTCCTTTCTCCATCCCATTCCCCAGGTTCTTTTGCTTTTCCTATTATCCTTTCCACCAGTGTGGCACTCTGTGCTACATCCCCTTCCCTTTTGCCCCACACCCTGAATATTTATGTTTGGAAGAAGAAGGAAGCAGAGGAGAAAGATGCACTGCTCTGGTCTCTTTACAGTACTCTGCTTCCCAGCACAACCTGTATCCTCTAAGGGGAGAGAAGGAACAGGAGCCAACAGGCAGGGGAACTGAGACTGTGCTGAGCTAGTAGCATAGAAAGGAGCCTGACCTGCATCTACTTCTCTCTCAATGTGTATAGTCAAGGGGTCTCCTGGAGGCTGAGTTGACAACACTGTTAACTGGACAGTTTTTGGGAGAGAGTTCTGTAGAATAGCCCAGAATTAATCATAGACTCGTAAGACTGGAAGGGACCTCGAGACGTCATCTGGTCCAGTCCCCTGCATTCTCTCCATAGTATACAGTTAGCCATCTATTAAATCACTTGTGATTTTTGTTAACTCTTCTCACAGCCTTTAATTTCTATTATCCTAAACAGAGCATCAGGATAAGGGTATTATAGGCAGCACACCTGGCAACACCTATAGTTAAGATTGCCTGTGTGTTTCTACTATAGAGGCCCATTTCAAAGTACTTACACTTTTCTCAGAAATGTACCTCTTTTACCTAAAATTAGTATGTTCTCTTTTTTAAAATTAAACAAAAAATTTCTTTGAAAACCATCGTTTCTGTTCCTTTTTATTATACAGCCCTAAAGCCTCAGTAGAAAATTAAATAAACTTAAAATTTGGCCTCAGAATAGGGACATAATTCCTATATCATGGATGTATCTTTCATCTGATCAGTGAACACTGGATTTGAGTTGGATGAATTATAAGAGTTTAAAAATTGTCCTTTATGCCTGTATATGGGCTGATAAGTGATAACATTATATAACCCAAAATTCCACTGTAAATTAATACATGTGTATATAGACTAAGGTGAAACTCCCATTGAGTAGAAAACATCTTGTATTTCCAATATGTGCACAAGTGTGCCAAGCAAAGCACAGTGAATTTTCAGGTGCACTGGACAGAGGATTATGGAATATGATCTGTGAAACTACATATGAACAAAGACAGGAGCCAAGGAATCTTGCTTTCCTACCCACACTAGGTGGGGTGCATGTGGATTAAGGCAGGTCCTTGAAAAAATCCTGACTACTTCTATAACCCATAAAAATTGCACATGGAATAAGGCAAAGGTTTCTGCCTCATGGATTGCACCTTATGCATTACACAGCATTCTGCTGCTGTCTAGCAAGTAGTAGCACATGAGAGTGGACAACTAGAGGCTTCCCCACCCATACCCCATTACCAAAAAAAAGTTGAAGGATTGCTTTATAAATAAAGGAAACATTTAGTTAGAACAGAAGCTCATTTATCTCATTTTATTCAAGTGGACAAATTTAGTCATACTACTCATTAAAGTGATATTCAGCAGCTATTATTTTATTATATTTTAACTAGTGCCCCTGCTGAATAAAAATGTGTATATCCTTGTACCACATGATGGAATTTTTTTGCTGGTTCATTTTTTTTATAAACATGAATTTCATATAGAAAAAAACTACATTAAAAATAGAGGTTGCAAAGTCAGAAGTCAGGAAATGACAAAGATAAGGTTGCATGTGCAACCCTTGACCTTCCCCCAATGTGAATGCATTACAATACAGTAATTATCTGATCACTTATTAATTTTCTCCAGGTTCCCTGTGTCACTTCACTCTCTGAGTGGTGAACTGGTCTAGGGTCCAAAGAATCCTTCCTTATTCATTGAACTAATTGTATGGTGTATCGTGAATGCGGCTGTTGTCCATAGTACTGATCTGATCTAATGTATTCTACAAATACATTAGAAGCAAGAGGAAGACCAACGACAGAGTAGGTCTGTTACTCAATGGGGGGAAAGATAATAACAGAAAATGTGGAAATGGCAGAGGTGCTTAATGATTTCTTTGTTTCGGTTTTCACCAAGAAGGTAGGTGGCGATTGGACATCTAACATAGTGAATGCCAGTGTAAACGAGGTAGGATCAGAGTCTAAAATAGGGAAAGAACAAGTCAAAAATACTTAGACAAGTTAGATGTCACCAGGGCCTGATGAAATACATCCTAGAATACTCAAGGAGTTGACAGAGGAGATATCTGAGCCATTAGCAATTATCTTTGAAAAGTCATGGAAGACAGGAGACATTCCAGAAGACTGGAAAAGGGCAAAAATGGTGCCTATCTATAAAAAGGGAAATAAGGACAACCCTGGGGAATTACAGAGCAGTCAGCTTAACTTGTGTACCCCAAAAAATAATGAAGCAAATAATTAAGCAATTAATTTTCAAACATCTAGAAAATAATAAGGTGATAAATAACAGTCAGCATGGATTTGTCAAGAACAATCATGTCAAACCAACCTGATAGTTTTCTTTGACAGGGTATCAAGCCTTGTGGGTAGGGGGGAAGTGGTAGATGTGGTATATCTTGACTTTAGTAAGTCTTTTTATACTGTCTCACATGACCTTCTCATAAACAAACTAGGGAAATGCAACCTAGATGGATCTACTATAAGATGAGTGCATAACTGTTTGGAAAATCCTTCCCAGAGAGTACTTATCAGTGGTTCACAGTCATGCTGGAAGGGCATAATAAGTGGGGTCCCGTAGGGCTTGGGTCTAGTTCTGTTCAATATCTTCATCAATGATTTAGAAAATGGCAAAGAGAATACACTTATAAAGTTTGCGGATGATACTAAGCTGGGAGGGGTTGCAAGTGCTTTGGAAGATAGGATTAAAATTCAAAATGATCTGCACAAACTGGAGCAATGGTCTGAAGTAAATAGGATGAAATTCAATAAGGACAAATGCAAAGTACTCCACATAGGAAGGAACAATCAGTTGCACACATACAAAATGGGAAATGACTGCCTAGGAAGGAGTACTGCGGAAAGGGATCTGGGGGTCATAGTGGATCACAAGCTAAATATGAGTCAACAGTGTAACACTGTTGCAAAAAAAGCAAACATCATTCTGGGATGTATTTACATCATTCTGGAGTATAGTGTCCAGTTCTGGGCACCACATTTCAGGAAAGATGTGGACATATTGGAGAAAGTCCAGAGAAAAGCAACAAAAATGATTAAAGGTCGAGAAAACATGACCTATGAGGGAAGATTTGAAAAAATTGGGTTTGTTTAGTCTGGAGGAGAAAAGACTGAGAGGAGACATAACAGTTTCCAAGTACATAAAAGGTTGTTACAAGGAGGATGGAGAAAAATTAACCTCTGAGGATAGGACAAGAAGCAATGGGTTTAAATTGCAGCAAGGGCAGATTAGATTGGATATTAGGAAAAACTTCCTAACTGTCAGAGTGGTTAACCACTGGAATACATTGCCTAGGGAGGCTGAGGAATCTCCATCATTGGGGATTTTTAAGAGCAGGTTGGACAAACACCTGGGTCAGGAATGGTCTAGATAATACTTAGTCCTGCCTTTGAATGCAGGGGACTGGACTAGATGATCTCTCAAGTTCCCTTCCAGTTCTATGATTCTATGGTACGCCTTGCCATGAGCACATCCCAAATGCTATAAAATAAAAATTTTAGTAACAATCTTTCTTCCTTCTCAGTCTGTAGGAGAAATAGGTTGATTAGTTTACAGGAGTCTACAGGCAGTGAACTGAGGTCCAGGAGACTAGGTTCTGTCTCTACAACTACTACAGTCTACATGTGCAATTTTGGACTAGTCACTTGCACTTTCTGTATTTTCTTACACTTACTACACTTTCTGTATTTAAGTTCTGTTTCTGCTGTATAGTAGTAATAATATTTCAATTAAAAGGAGTGAAATCTATCAGAAGTGTCAGGGAGACACAGAAAAATCTAAATCAACAGAACTCCATATTTGGTGCAGTCAGTTAAATATTGTGCAGCAAGAGAGATGAGCAGCTTCACATTGAACAATGAACTAAAGAGAAATATTGAACTGCCTTCATCTCTGTCCCATTCCAAATTGTGCACTGAGGCAAAACACTTAAGCACATTCTTAACTTCAAAGTGCTTAAACACTTTGTTGAATTGGGGTGCAATTGAGGAAGGTAATATGTATTTAAAGAATGTATTATAACTCAGTCACATGAGTGGCAGAGCTAAATTTATATAGGCAATCTTAATTTTGTCAGTTCCTGACTTTTGAGGGCTTCATTTTTCAGCCTTGATTTTCTTTTAATGTTGTATATTTGTATGGAAACATATATAAATGTGTATTAAATATGTCCTTGAAAATGAATTAATATGACAAATGATAGCAATATATTATATATGACAATATATTCATCACTCTGACTATTCTTTAATCTCTGTTTTTCTGCAGATGAAGATGGCAAATAAATGCTGCTCTCTATCAGACCAGGTAAGATTTTAATTGTATTGTCCATAAATATTTACCATTAATGAAATCTCTTTAAAAATTGCTGGGGAAAAAATCTGCCTCCGTGCAGTTGCTTTAGGATGCAAAAAGTTTGGAGCTACATGTAGACAGAACAAACATTATAGTAAAAAGTAAGGATACTCAATTACAAATACACTGTGTTCATTTACTTTGAAAAGTATAATTTTAGTTTTCCTCCACAATCATAATAGTCTAGCAAATAAATTGCATTCTGTTTTATACAAATAATGAAATCTTACTAATATGATCTGTCATTGCAGCAGCCTGCTATTCAATCCTTGCTGAGAAATGGAGAGAGACTACTTTTTTGTTTTTATGAGTTGTTTTATGGGTTTTCAGATTGGTGAAGTGAGAATTAGCCAGGTTATACTTCTAGAATGGAAATGCTTTTCATAAACTGAACTGTACTGCAATCAAAGGCTGATTCTAAAATCATTCTAAAATCTGTTAGAGTCAAACATAAGTTTGTTATGTAATTAACAACTCATACATTAGTTTATCTCTTACTTTGTTTTGTCATCTTGTTTGTAAAATCTTGTTGGGAGATTTATAGAAACTTTTAGGAGGTTTATTACATTTCTAACCCAGTAGCAATTTTTGTATCCAGGAAATCACTTCACTTTTCTTATGGGAGAATCAGTATTATGTGGAATTAAATAACTTGAGAACTATAAAAGAATTTTAAGTGCATTAGAGAATGAGCCCAAAAGTTGCTTCAAAAACAAAATGAATGGATGTTCCATTGAAACTTTAGTTTCTCACATAGTTCTTCCTCATGAAACAGCCTAATATGGATAAAATTTATAATTAAGGTTAGCAAAAAAAAAATAATTGAAACTAGATGTCAGTTGCTAGATTGACAGGTTTCAGAGTAGCAGCCGTGTTAGTCTGTATTCGCAAAAAGAAAAGGAGTACTTGTGGCACCTTAGAGACTAACAAATTTATTAGAGCATAAGCTTTCGTGAGCTACAGCTCACATCCGATGAAGTGAGCTGTAGCTCACGAAAGCTTATGCTCTAATAAATTTGTTAGTCTCTAAGGTGCCACAAGTACTCCTTTTCTAGTTGCTAGATTATCTCTCAATTACTGAAATTTAAGCAAATATTTGCAGGGAAGAATATGCATCTTAAGACTCTTTTTTGAAGTACTATTATTTATTTAAATTGATATCCAATAAAGGTTGATGAAAGATATTCTGTATAATTGTTTTGCCTACCTGTGGTAGTGTATAAATAACAAATACTACTAATAATGTAATTTGTGCTCCCATTAGTACCTAATGCACTTGGGGGAGCACTTTTATGGATCTGCAGGGATGCTAAAATCAAGCATAGGCTGAATAGCATCTGTTTTATAACTTACTGTGTGAAAGGCTGAATAAGAAATTCTGTTTGAAATCAACAGGAGTTTCACTGAAGGAAGGTTTGCAGGATTCGGTGCAAGTGCTCTAGTTCAAGATATTAAAGAGAGAAGGACAATGGGGCAGTTAGCTATGAGCTTTTCCCCTTAATTCCTGACTTTTGCAAGTGGTTGATTTCTTAATGTTAATGTTGCATCAATATGAATTGAGTACACATAACTTTGTTTTTCAAAAGAAATACTTGTCTCTGCAATATTTGATAGAGCAATACTGTTTCCATTCAAGATGCAAGCATATTATAAGAAACTAAATCAGAATATTAATTTCAGGAACAGGAGAAGCTAAAGTATGCCTATAAATGACTGTGCTGGAGAAGGTACTGTGCAAAAAGGGAAAAGAAAACAAAGATTATATAGAACTTGGCAAGATGAAGTGAATAAAAGGAACAACAATATGACTTTGAAATGTCCTATGAAATTGTGCCCTAAAGAAATGTTCAACCAAATATGAAACTCTTGTGTACATTTCACCAGGGAATGTGGTTATTTAGACTTTGGAAACAAAACTTTACAGTAATAAATGAAAATGGTGGGCAGAAGAGGATTTGAGATGCTTAAGTTTAATGAAGCCTATCAGTGCAAAACTACATAGGTTTGTGAATCTCTACTGTTTCTTAGTACATCTGACTATAAAGGGGAATGAAACTTACAGGGAAGGTAATGAAAAAAATATTTGAGAAACTGAAGGAGATTTGAAAAGCTACTTTGATGTAAATGTGTGGAATGATATTTGTGTATTTTAAGGCTTGGAAATTCTTACAAAAATAAGATGGAAGCTTTCTGTGGAGTTTGTTTGTTTGTTTGTTTGTTTTTGAGCATGTATAATTAGATAGGGTGTATGGCTTTCATTTCTATTTCATTCTGGAACCACAGTTTTCCCCATGAACTTTAAATCCCCAAGTTCATTTATCGTATGATTGTCTTCTGAAGACTCTACCTATGCTTATCCCGTTAGTGTAGGTACTCCACCTTCCCGACATATGGTAGCTGTGTCGATGGGAGAAGTCCTCTTGTCAGCATAGAGCTATCTACATCGGGGGGTTAGGTCAGTATGTACTTCATCAAACCTTCATAGTGATGTTCACTTTGCATTGGAACCTGAAATAAGACATTGCATCTGTGTTGAAAACCAACTAATCTTAATGACATCAGTTTATTTTAGACACTCATGCTAGGGTGGGCAATACCTTGGAGAGGACTGTGGTGTTGGGGACTATTCTTTTAGTGTCTGGACTTCCAGAGACGAAGTCTAAGGGGGCATTGTAGAAGCTCATGTTGTTGTTATGCACAGTCAGTTGAAATGGGTACCAGAATAAAGCAAAGGAGTACTTGTGGCACCTTAGAGACTAACAAATTTATTTGAGCATAAGCTTACGTGAGCTACAGCTCAAATAAATTTGTTAGTCTCTAAGGTGCCACAAGTACTCCTTTTCTTTTTGCGAATACAGACTAATAGGGCTGCTACTCTGAAACCTGTCAGAATAAAGCAGATCGCAGATCTTTTTTCTAGCACCTTAAGCACTGAAGGATCACTGAACACCACACAGGACCAGGAGTAAAAAGGAACTAAGAAAATACCTAGACTGGGAGAATGGAGCAGTTAAAAGCTCCACCCAATGAAATGCTCTTAAAACACGGAAGATAACTGGAGAAGCTTTAAAAAGCACATTATTCTATATCTGCAACAATGGGTGCCAGCAAGAAAGATGACAGTGATAATGTAGCCTTATTTCTGACAATAGCTAGTTCTGAAGCACTTGGTATGTTTAATAGTTTTCAGTTAACTTAGGCAGGGGCTCACTATGAAATTGCACTATAAACATTTGATGAGTACTGCACTTCACATCACAATGAAACATGAGAGAGATTTTTAAACAGGGAGTACAAAAAGAAGGTAAACCATAGAGGATTTTGTTACTGATCTAGTAACAAGATTGAAGAGCCAATCTTGCAATATGGGGGGCTAACTGAGTCTCTGACAAGAGGCTAGATCGAAGCTGGGATCTGGAATAAAATAGTCAGAAATAGACTACTGAAAGAAGAAACCCGTGACAGAGCAATTAAAATTTGCCAAGCAAAGAAAGTTATGCAGTCCCTTTGGAGGATGGACACTGCTCTGACACCATAGACATGATAGAGAATCCCAAATACTACATGAGAAGAATCTTGAGGCAGAAAATCATGTGGGCCTCAAAGTTGGAATTCAGGAAAAACAGCACATAGATTTACACACACTGTGGCAATCAAGTAGGAGCGGTGATTGAACATTTGTCAACTCCATTGTCTTATAAAAATCATTGGAGTTACTTAGGACCAATGGATCACTAATAATGAGATCCTTGAAAGAACCAGCCTACAGTCTATGCAGACTACACTGGACATTCACAGGCTTTGTTGGCTGGGACACATGGAGCATATGCCTCTGCCATGCTCTATGCCCAACTTAAGAACTGCCTGCAACACAGAGGAAGGCCAAAGCTCTGATACAGTGTCAAGGTCAAGCAAGGCCTCAAGAAATTTTGCATTCCCACTGAAAACTGGGGAAATCCTGCCCACAACAGCTGAGTTTGGAGAAGCCAGGATAAGGCTGGTACAGTCACCACGGAGAAGAGATCCTGTTATTGGTTAAAAGTGCATCAAGCACTTCGTCTCATCAAGAGGATACTCTTTTAGAGGGACGGGGGACTACAACAATTTAGAAAGAGTTTGATGGCATCTTCCAGGGGATAGGGAAATTCTCAAGAGAGCACAGAAGAAAATTAAAAGAACCCAACTGCCCAACAATCCATGTCCCTAAGAGAGTTCCCTTTGCCTGAAAGAGAAGGCTAAAAGAGCTCAATAGGCTCATTGCTCTGAGAATATAGAGCAAGAGAAGAATTGACAGAGTGGGTACATTTGTTGGTCATTGTCAGGAGAAAAAAGATGGAGCCCTTCACTTATGTAGAGATCCAGAAGAATTAAAAAAAAATTAAGGGAACATTTTTGTACTACATGCAAGGGGAGAAATTTTGGGGGTATGACTGATGCTAACTATTTTTCTAGCTTTAATGCATCAACGGCAAATGGCAGCTGCTCTTAGAAAAAGAAAACATTGGGATACACTGTTTCAGTAAACTAAGGACATAAGAATGGTCACACTGTGTCAGACCACTGGTCCATTTAGCCCAGCATTCTGTCTTCCAGCAATGGCCAGTGCCCAATGCTTCAGAGGGAAAGAAAAGAACATGGCAATGTGTCGAGTGATTGTCCAGTCCAAGCTTCTGGCAGCAAGAGGTTTAGGGACACCCAAATCATGGAGTTGCATCCTGGAACATCTTGGCTTATAGTATTTGATGGGCCTATCCTCCATGAATTTATAGAATTCTGTTTTGACCCAGTTATACTTTTGGCCTTCACTGGCAGTGAGTTCCACAGGTTGACTGTGTGTTGTGTAAAGAAGTACTTCCTTTTGTTTGTTTTAAACCTCCTGCCTATTAATTTCATTGGGTGACCGCTGGGCTTGTAAAGGGAAAATGACTTTCCCATTCACTTTCTCCACACCATTCATGATTTTATAGACCTCTTTCATATCCCCCTGTGATGAGGTGCCCAGGCCACATAAGGCCCCGAGGGGTTAAAGTAGCTAGGCAGGCCAATTAACTACCCAGGATGCACCTGAGACAGGGAGCAGGCCACTGGAAATGGGATCAGCTGGGCAGGAACAAGAAGGGCCTGCATAATGTGCAGGAGCTGTGAGCAACAACAGGTTGCAAGGAAGTTGCCACTGGGAATGGTGCAAGGCATTAGAGACACCCAACAGACAGCTGGTCTCAAAGGACTTTGATTTCCCCAGAAGGGGATGACCTTAGTGACCTGGCCGGAGCACCAAGCCAGGAACAAGAAGCTGCAGCTCTGGGAATGAGAGAGGCCTCAGAGTGAAAGAGATGATGAGTAGATACACAGCCAGAGGAGGGAAGTGCCTTGCAAGAGCTAATACCTAGAGCTGCTAGGAGGAGGTGCCACAAGCAGTGAGTGGATTCCATAACACTCCCATTAGTTTTCTCTCTTTTAAACTGAACAGTCCCAGTCTTTTTAATCATTCCTCATATGGAAGTTGTTCCATACCTCTGATCATTTTTTTTTGTTCTTCTCTGTACCTTTTCCAATTCTAATATATCTGGTTTGAGATGGGATGTCAAGAACTGTATTCAATATTCAAGGTGTGAGGATTCCATGGATGTATATAGTAGCATTATGATATTTGATACAATATTTTATATATGATATGATATTAACTATTTCTTTCTCAGTGGTTCCTAATATTCTGTTAGCTTCTTTTGACTGCTGCTGCACAATATTTTCAAAGAGCTATCCACATTGATTCCAAGATCTCTTTTTTGAGTAGGTAACAGCTAATTTAGACTCCATCATTTCGTATGTGTAGTGGAATTATATTTTCCAATGAGCAGTACTTTGCACTTATCAACATAGAATTTCATCTGCCATTTTGTTACCCTGTCACCCAGTTAAGTGAGATCCCTTTGTAACTCTTTGCAGTCAGTTTTAGACTTAGCTGTCTTGAGTAATTTTTTACTATCTGCAAATTTTGCCACCTCAGTGTTCACCACTTTTTGAGATCATTTATGAATATGTTGAACAGCATAGGTTCCAGTACAGATCCCTGGAGGACCCTCCTTTTAGCTCTCTCCATTTTGAAAACTGCCCATTTTTTTCCTACCCTTTGTTTCCTATATTTTAATCAGTTACTTGAGAGGACCTTGCCTTTTATCCTGTTACTGCTTAGTTTGCTTAAGAGCCTTTGATTTGGGACCTTGTCAAATGCTTTCTGAAAGTCCAGATATTCTATATCAACTGGATCACCCTTCTCCACATGCTTGTTGACACCCTCAAAGAATTCTAATAGATTGGTGAGGCAAGGTTTCCTTTTACAAAAGCCGTGTTGACCCCTCATGAACATAGTGTGTTCTTCTCTGAGTCTGATCATTCTATTCTTTATTATACTTTACTAGACAGCTGTATGGATTGTGTTCAGTGCCCAAGTGTCTCATCGCAAAATGCAACAAATTGTGATGGAGTAGAGGATACTAGGTGATATTTTGTCTTGAGGAAAACCAATAGAAATGCATGACCAGAGGCCCCAGGCAGCTTTGCAAACAGCAAGAGGTGCTAAGCAAAAGCTAAACAAATAAAAAAGTATAAAGTAAATTTAACAGAAACAACTTCTCTCCAAGGTATGTTTACACAGCAAGATGAGGCCATCACTAACATGCCTGCCAAAACAGATAAGGAAGGAGTACAAAACTTCCTTGGAATGGTGAACTTATGTAAGGAAAGCCAAATCTAACTGCCTAAATCAGCAACTTGAGAACACTATTGTGCTATGATGTCCAATGGATGTGGGATGTAAATCTTAATACAGAGGTTGAGAAACAGAAGGATTTAATTAAAGAGGCCTCAGTCCTGACAGTTAGCATAGACCTAAGCTGTCTGTGTCTCGAAGAAAGGTATTGGCGCAGTCCTCGTACAATAGTTTAGTTAATACTGGAGACTTAGTGGCTTATGCGTCATGGGTGCTAACAAAAAATGAGTGTCAATTTGCTCAAAAAGAGAAGGAGGCTTTCACCTTAGTCCACATGTAAAAAGTTTCATGTCTTTATTTATGACAGACCTATGTTAACTGAAATTGACCATGAATCACTTATTCCCATTGTCAAAAGGGGCCCGGCAACTCTTCCTGCCCCCATCCCCTGATGGGGATTTTTTTTTTTAGCTACAAGTGTATGATTTGCGATTTTATTAGAAATCTGAGGGATTTGGTGGCTGCAGACAAACGCTCTAGAGCATTTGACAAAAGTGCAATAGAGCAAATTCCCGAGTTAGATTTTGTGTGTATCCTGTTTCAGATGAAAAGTGGACTGTGCTCGCCAGAGTCATTTGCTCAGGATAAGACCCTGCAGGAAGTAATTAAGGCTACTAGCACAAGTTAGGGAGGTTCCTGGCCCCTATTATCGATGTAAGGGAGAGCTCTCAATACTAGATGGGATTTTGTTTAAAAGGATATATGAAAGTCATTTATGGATTGAGAAATCTAAAAGAATTTTATATGGCCTCAAATGAACAGCAACACTGAGGATGATATTAAAACTTATCTTACATGCCAAAAATAGAGGCGAAAGTCAAAAAAAAACCTATGTTGGTGGCACAGAAAAAAACGCCCATTGGAATAAAAAAGTAGGCATAATTTCTTTGTTTGCTGGAAAAAAAACATGTAGTTATGCTAGACTGTGATTCTCACTTCCCTGTGATTCTCACTTGCAAGATAATAGTGCATGTCAAGTCTGTTTTTGCTGGACATGTATACCTCACTTAGTAATGTCTGACAATGGGCCACAGTTTAGTGGGCTTGAGTTTAAGCACTTCACAGTAAAGTACAAGTTGAGACATGTAGCCATTAGTCCCTATTATCCCAAATCCAATGAAGTTGTGGAAAACAGTGTCAGAATAATAAAGCATCTTCTGAAAAATACTACAGAGTCAGACTCTGATCTGTATTTAGCACTGTTAAATTACAGAAAGGCATACCAGTGATGCCTGGGTTGTTACCTGCTGACATTTTGTTGAATTTGGAAAACAAGACTGCCTGCATTATTACAAACTGATTTCAGAGTCACTGGAGACTTGCAGATGTACAGAGAACTAAGACAAAACAAAAAAATCAGTATGATTTGGAGTCAGGGGAGCTGCCACCATTTAAAGTAAATGACACTCTGCGTATCTATGATGGGAAACAATGGTCTCAAACAGCAGCGGTGTCACAAAAGATTGCCCGATAGTCATATCAGGTTGTCACCCTAATGGACCATACAAAGGAGAAATAGGTGATACCTCCAAATCCCAGTCTGCTGTTTTACCCAAGAGGTCCTCAGACAGGCAACAACCATAGCAGGTTGAGACAATGGAGGCTCGAGACATAAAATGACTGGAACAAATGGATTCACCTCCTCCTGACAGTGCTGATGTTTGAGAGGAGCACTGCAGATCCATGTGACAGCAAAAGGCACCTCAAAGACAATTTAATATTTTAGTAAGTTTAGTTACAGATTGCATATAAGCATTTGTAATTGTGTGTTATATTAATGTTGGTTTTTAAAATGATGTTAAGTTTTGGTGAGAAGGGATGATGTGCCTTTAAGGGCTGAGCTTCCCAGACAGAGAGTCTGAGTGGGGCACTGCAGAAGCTCATGTTGTTATTATGCTGCACAGCCAGCTGGAATCCATCACAGAATAAAGCAGATCTCTTTGAAGTACATGGAGCACTGAGTGATCACTGAACACCACAGTGGCTTACAATAAGAGTGCCATCAAGGACCATTGACCATTTTTCACACATCTGTCAATCTCTAGTGCTTTCAAGAGTGAAGTGTCTGTTGTTAAGAAATTCATTTGCTAAGTCTGTGTTTCTTGCTTTCCTGCCATGTTGTTCCTGAAGAGTTTAAGTAGGAACCAGGGCTCCCACAGCTCAGTGTTCTCTGGGAAAATGTGGTTACGCAACTAGGACCTCACAAGGGCTAAGCACTAGTTCCAGGAGCTAAGGCAACCAAACTTTGGGGTCCACTGGCCAAGAAGGGTATCAGACATGGGGTCTGATTCTGGAGTGTGCTTTAGAGACCCAGAGCTAGGAACAATAACCTGGCCGTAGGAATTTTTCACATGGTATGCCCCAGGGCTCCCTGCTTCCCCTCTCCCAGCTGGCTCCCCCATACAGGCATTCATTGCAGCTCCCCATACTTGTAGCAAGTATTGAGGCTGTTTCTGAGTGAACCCTGTGGTTAGAGCAGAGGGGGCATGGGCTGCTGGAAACAGGGAGAAGCCTGTAAGGCCCCCGGGAGAGGAGCTCTGGTGCTGGAGCTGTCCTCAAGGCAGCAGCAAGAAGGAGCAGTGCTGGCCACCTCACTGCCTACTCAGGTTTGGCCCTATGGACTCTCCATCACAATGGGGCCAAAAATGATTGAGTGGTATTGCAATCTGGTTCTTGGGGGTCACAGCACTGCTTAGGTTTGATCCCAAATCCTCCCCACCTGTCATGACAGATGGGCTGCAGAGCAAGCCCTGAGTGGGCAGTTGGGTGGCCAGTGCTCTTTTTCTTTGTCACTGCCATTGGGAGGGCCTAGAAGTGATGACTTCGTGCCCTTGCCAATGCTAAATCCCATGTGTAATGTGCATATGACCATGGGCACCACTGACAGTCACTACCCAGGCCTAGGGGGCTTAGAATTATGTGGGATCCAGTGGTTGGGTCCTCTCACAACTGTTGTATTAATCTCAAGGGCCAAAAGAGTTAAAGGTGTTTATAAACTTTTTCATTGTCCAATGTTAAAACAGTGATATTTCGGTCCATCTTTTTTTCTACAGAGGCTGTGGTTTATTTGCTTCTTGGCAAACACCCAAAAGTGTTCAGTCTAATTTTGAACGTTTATTTATCAAGCACAAGAAATTAAAATAAGCATGTATACTGAAACTGAAATACCGGGGAGGAAGAGGAGTTATTTAAGTTATATGCCTATGTTGACACAAAAACAAATGGATATAAACTGGCCATCAACAAGTTTAGGCTTGAAATTAGACAAAGATTTCTGACCATCAGAGGAGTAGAGTTCTAGAGCAATCGCCTATCGGGAGCAGTCGCCTTTGGGGAGCAGTCACACACAAAGGGGCAAAAAACCTAACTGGCTTCAAGACGGAGGTTGAAAAGTTTATGGAGGGGATGATATGACAGGACTGCCTACAATAGCATGAAGTCGATCTGAGACTGCTAGCAGCAAAGATCCACAATGACTGGTGATGGGACACCAGACGTGGAGGGCTCTGAGCTACTACAGAGTATTCTTTCCCAAGTGTCTGGCTGTTGGGTCTTGCCCACATGCTCAGAGTTTAACTGACTGCTGTATTTGGTGTCAGGAAGGAATTTTTTCCCAGGTTAGATTGGCAGAGACCCTGGGTTTTTGCCTTCCTCTGCAGCATGGGGCACGGGTTACTTGCTGGTTTAAATTAAATTAAATGGTGGATTCTCTGTAATATGATTTGAGGACTTCAGTGACTCAGCCAGAGGTTATGGATCTATTACAGGAGAGGGTGGGTGAGGTTCTGTGATCTGCAATGTACAGGAGGTCAGACAAGATGATCATGATGGTCACTTCTGGTTTTAATGTCTATGAAATTGAGTGATTACACAAAATAAACTAAATAACTAAATCAAAACCTGTTAAAGTTTTTCTCCTTTTGGAAGCAAAATATCAGTCTCTTATTTTCATTAACAAATGTTCTTTGATAAAAAGGAAAGGGTTAATTTTATTCTGTCCTGATGCGTGAAGGGTATTCACAAGTCCTGTTTTTAACAGACAGAACAGATGAAAAGTGGAGGAGAGATGAGATAGGATAAAAAAGGGGGTGTGAGGGACTATGGCCTTTTTTGATATTTTTGGAACTCTGAATGCTGGTCCATTACAAATGGATGCTTTAGTTGGCATGTTGACCGTGATACCTGTTGCTTGGCCATGGTTCACTTTCCAGTCGGAAATCATTTGGTTGGATCTTTTCTCCTGAAATAGGGCAGGTATCCTACTCATCTTACTGTGCTGATGTAGTTCAGTTGATTTCAAAATTCGATGAAAAGCCAAGACAGTGAGAGAGAAGACAAGAGGAAAGAAGAGGAGCAGAAGGTAACACAAAAGAAAGGGAAACAGAACGGGATCTTACACGCATCTGTTGTGCTGGCAGTTAGGTATCTTCACTGATGGGCTGGGGACTGGATGTCATGATGATATGATGACTTTCACAACTCTCAGGTGAAAAACAGTTTCTTAAACAAAGCAAGGCCTAATGATCTTCCTCCCAGGAAGAAAAACTTTTACTCCTGTCTGCTTCCTCTGTTTTGGGATTTAGGAAGATGAATGAATTGAGATGAGCTGACATGAGTTGGAAAGATAAGATTTTTTTCAAAGGCTCTTTTTTTTTAAGATCCCCAATAAGCGGAAAAGTGGGTGACATAGTTCGTGCCCTTGTTATTTTGTTCACCAATTAGGCCGGACACCAATTTTGGTCCATTAATTTCTGCACTCTGTATCTTCTGGACCCCATATCTTCTTGTTTATGAAGTCCAATCTGAACACAGTCCTTGAGTCATATCAATAGGCCTTTTTTTGTCTGGACTAATCTAGTCTCCCTGTTTTGTTTTCTTGCACTTGTTCATAATATTTATTATTGAACACAACTTGACCTATTTTCCATAGTTAATTCCCAAGCAGGAAAAAAACAACATAAGTTATTGTGACATCTTATGAACTTTTACATACTTTTTACATTTAAGCTTACAATTAGGGTAAAGTTTTAGGCCCAGTAATCACAAAACAACAGACCAGTGCCTCTCCAGGGATAGGGATTGAGCCAGGTTGTAACATATTTTGCTAGACATGTAGGATATTTACAATGACCATTGTCCAAACATTATCACCTTCTGATTCTGCTTGATATAATTTATCATACTGTTCCAGAAACTGGAAAGTGCTTGAGTGTATTATCAGGAGGCAGTAAGATTTGTTACTCAATTTCCAAAAAGACACACATCATTGGATCACTGCATATTTTTTATGAAACATTAAATTAGATATTTTTCTGTACACAGAATCATCTGTAGGGGTTTTTATAGGCTAATAGGATTTATCGTCCTTCCGTCTCATTGAAACTGTAAAAGTGTGTGATTTCTTTTCCATATTAATAGAGCAATATTGATTAAGGGTTAATCCAATATTTATCATTTTAAGTTTGTGCTGTAAAGCACATTTACAGGGTATTCCCAATATCTCTATTTGCAGTTTGATTTTATTTTCCAGTTTTGGAGATAAGATGATGTACTCTAAATGGAACTCACTTGTGACCTGTCAGGGCATGACTGACCCCAATGCAGTGACGTTCACAGATCACGTGTCATGATGCCTTTGCCTTTCTCTCATTTTTCATGAGCCCAGTTGTCCCACCATCCAATGGCTTGTCTAGATAGCAATCTGTACGGATACAGAGATTTAGAACCTGGAGTTGTGGGAATCAGGGTGACCAATGACAGTACCACAGTTGGTATATATTTCAACTACCTCAAAAATAGTGGATTCTTATCTGCAGCCATTCCACACATGAAACTCCCATTAGCTTATATCAGAATTTCTCATACTAATTGGTTCCATTGGTTAACATAATATCCTGTTTGCAATGTTAATATGGGTAATGTACATTTAAATTACACTATGCTAAACTAAGGAAGTGCTTTCTGAGCCTTCTCTTCTCTTCATCCTGGGGATCCCTGTTTAGAATGATGTATTGTCCTTTTAGGACCTGATCCAAGGTCTATTGATGTCAATAGTACGACTCTCATTGAAGTTACTGGGCTCTTCGCATCAGGCCTTTATCATCTCTCATTTGGCAAAAGAATCAGAGAGTCACTTTCTTCTGATACTGAACGAGGAACTTTAATAGTATTAGCATTAAGGCTTCTCTCTGTAGCTCTTTCACTATAGAGCGACTGCTTAGAAGCTTCCCAAGCCCCTTCCTGCTAGGCTTCCTGCTACGATTTAAAGAAATAGTGCACACATCCTCATAGCATTAATCTCTTTTTTTCTCATTTTCTTACAATAAACACAAAAGATTTCTGAATATATAAAATGTTGCTAAAATTAACTTCTTCTAGTTGTTAAATTAGAAAGATTAAGGTTTACTTCAAAATACAGTCCTAGGACATATGCACTAAGAACGTGAAATATTGATATAGAACATGTTTGACACTCAGTTGGGTATAGAACAGTCATTCAGGGTATTTCTACACTGCAAAAACAAGTCTGCAGCCTGGGTCAATTGATTTGGGCTTGCACTACAGGCTAAAAATAGTGCAGATGTTTGGGCTTGGACTGGAGCCTGGGCTCTGAGACCACTGGGTTTGAGAGCCCAGGCTCCAGCCCAAGCTCAAATGTCTACACAGCTATTTTTAGCCTCATAGCATAAGTCCTTGAAGCCAGGTCAGTTGAACCAGTCTCTGAGACTCACTGCCGCAGATCTTTTCTGCAGTGTAGAAATAACCTACGTGACTGTTCTACACCCACTTGGGCTTCAGCTATGTTCTTTATCAATATTTCCCATTCTTAATGCATAAAATCTTGGGGGTAGATTTAAAATCTGTCTTGATAATTGCCCCTACTTTGTTTATATGAAGGACAGTTTCACAATTCTTTGTGAAATTCTCTTGATCATCTTCACTGATTTTCTGGGAACTCAAGTCTCAGTGAAAATAAAAATTAATTGTAATGACAAATTAGTAACAGTTCAAAGCACTAGACAAATATTAGCTCTACTCATACTTAGGTATGTTTAATCTTCACAATACCCCTGTGTAGTAGATAACTAGTATTACCCTCATTTTAGAACTGCAAAAAGCAAAAAGGTTAAGTGACTTGTTAAGTGACTAAGAACAGAAATAAACCTAGGTTACATGAAAATAATAAAAATGAACATTTACAATCAATTTGGAAAATTAATTCTGATTTCTGGTAGAAAGTACATCAAAGCATGACTTGCATGAGAATTAAATAGCAAACACAGAGTGACTGGGACTGTGAAGTATTAGCAAGGGAAGATGTTAGGGAAAAATACAGGGGGGAACATAAAACTACAAAGAGATAAAAGGTTGTAACAGTCTTTGTCAAAGCAAAGACTATTTATGATTTATTTCAAAAACATTTTCTACAGATTGAACTGAACAGAAAGGGGTTAGAGAGGAGAAACATACTTAGATTCTGAGACTCTGAATCTTGTTTTGTTGGTATCCAACATATGTGATCTCCAGAATATGATAGATGAGCTTAACCATGAAAACCGGAAAAAAGGACTTATCTTTATTGGATGCTTAAGGGAATTTTCACTAAACAGTAATAGGAGAAAATAAGCCTTCAAAGTAAAAGTTTAACTGCATCAAAAGGCCACAATATTTGTCAGACTTGTGTGTTGTACTTACTGGCCCTGAGTTGGAGCCACACTCTGAATGCTTTTCGTTGTCCTCTAACATAAAGCAGTCCTAAACTAATTTGATTCATTCTACATGGGCTCTCCCATGCATAGGGTGACTTTTGGGTTTTATAGATGCCACTATAGCTAATCCTGTGCTACCACCTCTCACAGCTATTAGTGCACAAGGTGTGGCTGGGACTCCCTTGCATCCCGGTAATGACTAACGGTCATGAGGCCGGGGGCAGCAAGTACAAATTGTTTCTCAAATGTGCATGAAGCCAGCATGAAGCAGAGAGACACCAGGATAAGGAAAGGACTCTTCTGTGCAACCCTACCTCCACTGTATTTGACTACTCCATAGCTGCTGCTGAGGATCTGGCCTTGTATATGCTAATATTATTGACACAATGATACATGTTCTTAATATTAGAGAAACATATTATGACATGTTTTGGAGAGTGAACAAGTTCTGTGTATTATATTTTTATAAATATTGTGTGCACTTTATCTGTGTGATATTATCCTGCCTGAATCCATAGACTTAACTCAAAAGTAGGCTGTAAGCAGGAAACTAAACTTTGCCAACCTAGTGCGTGACAGACCCGGGATTATTTCCCACTTAATGATTTCCCCAAGGACTCTTGGTATTCCCTAGGACAGTACCTTCTCTTTACCAAGAGTCGTTGGGGAAATCATTAAGTGGGAAATAATCCCCGGTCTGTCATGCACTAGGTTGGCAAAGTTTACCCTTCTCAGGCTGATTTTAGGATCAAAATGTATATTAAAACCTTAAAGATGCCAGCCTGGGCAGGAAGGGGAGGGAGGGGGAAGGAGAAGAAAGGTTGCCAGCAGAATGAGGCTGATACACAGGCTGAGTCAAAACAGACAGAAGCTGCAGCAAGCAGGCTGCTTCTTGAGCCTAGAGATGAGGGTAACTGGGCTGAATGGAGCTTACCATAGCTTCCAAGAAAAGATTAAATTGTTGGTGAGGGGAAATGTGCCTATAGGCCTCTTTGGTTTTATATGTATGCTCTGCACCTGTGGGTGAAAGAATAAATAATGCTTTGTTTTGACGAAGCTGTTTTTGAATCACTTTAATCGGCTCGTTGGTCTGACTTATGGAGAAAAGGAGCTTACAGAGGCCAAACTCAGTTGAGCTTGTTAAATTAGCATTGGGGGTAGGAAAAGGGTGCAGACCAGAGATTCATTTGAAGAGTGGTAGGGCTGCATGAAGGCAGCCAAACCTGTCACTAGAAGGGTGCACTTGAAAGCGACTACAAGGAGTCTAAAAGCACAGGTCACTATGAATCTATAAAAGCACAGGTCACCAAGACGCATGTAATCATGAATGGGTAGTTAACCAATATTACACTGGACTATAAAAATTAAAAGCAGCATTTATAAATGTTATTTAGTATCTATGCATTTAACCAAGCAAATTTTCAACAGTACAATGAACCCTGTAGCTGCAAAACATGATCTTGACCATTATCATGTCCAAGGATAAGAAATTCTGTGCACAATGTAATTAATAGAACAATTTACAAATGTAAAAGTATTAAAAATAGTAGTCATGACAATGATGTGCTTTGGTGAACTTGTCAAAAAGATTTATAAAATAGATTCGGCAAAGAGTCAGGACTCTTTGTCGCTTTTACAGATCCAGATTAACACAGCTATCCCTCTGATACATAAAATAGATTATTTCCTTAATAAGTATTAATTAATCACTAACAAAGGTCCATCAAGTTAGCTATCAACCATCCTTACTTAAACTATGCTCTGTGTAAAGTGGTTCACTCCCCACACATCAGCAAGAGAATTGTACATGTAAATCAGTGGCAAATTATCCCTCCCACTGCCCTCTGATAAGCATATTATGTGCTGCAGTCTGATGATATATTGTCTTACCATTATCTTGGGTCCTGATTGTGCCTGCTACGTATATGGGTAGAAAGTATCTCCTGTGCGGCCCAAGTAACAACCAGCCACACCTATCTGCCTGTGCTTAGGGAATTACAATACTGCTCCATCTCTGCACCCTCTTTGGTAATCCACCCCATTCATTATTGCATGCATCACAGTTACTGGGTGAGCTGTGCTTTTAGTTCCTCTCATATGCACACCTCTGACAGGTCTGGCTGTTTTCACCAGCCATCAGATGGTCCTACCACTCTGGGCTGCAGGTTGATGGCGGGGCCTGCCCATGACTGGGAGTAGCACAGCAGAAGGAGATATCTTGGTCCTGCTTTGAGCAGGGGATTGGACTAGATAACCTCCTGAGGTCCATTCCAACCCTGATATTCTATGATTTGCATCTCCTGAATCAGTTAGTGCACTCTCTCTGCATTCCAAGTATCTAAAAGGAATTGTTTTTTCTCAGAGTAATTTTTCCCCTAACTCCCACAAAAGCAGGGGAGATATGACCCAACCCCAAATATGGCTTTGATAATGATAATATTGAGCCCTTAGTTTCCCTAGATACATATGTGGTTAGTAGTCATTGGCTACTACAATTCAGCCACAGGGTTTGGTTAAGTTATTGTGACTGTGTTCAGAGGTTCATTATATATAGTGTGAAGTAGCATTTCCCTTTGTGATCTCCCACTTAATTTAATCAAATGTTCCCTTATTTCATATTATGAATTCTCCTTCATAATTTTGAACTTTTCAACTGAAGTCATGTCTTTTCAAACTAAATGTCCCCCTAGTCATTGCAATATCCTGCCAAACTTCTAAGCATCTTCTCTAGACTTCTTCAATCTCTCTTAAATTTTTTAAGATAAAGTGACAAATATAAACAGTACAGGGATACCATTGCTAGGATCTAGAAGTATGTTCTGTATTTGGCTTTCACCTGGTCTCTGCCTTCAGCTTCTCTTCCATAGGTACAATCACTGGGGGAAATGGGCTGGACATGTTGCCCTCACAACTTGTCCCTCCACTTCCTTAGAAATGCTCCTTTCAATTCTGCCTACCTATGAGTGGGGATTAAAGCAAAAGGCTTCTGCCCTTTCCCACTAAAATATACACATGTACTGCTGCTTCTCTGTGTGATGCTTTTCTGGACCAAACCATTCCCTCCCACCACACATACACTCCTTGTTGGTGTAACCCTGGGTCCCTGCAACAACTGCAGGGGGAGGAGGAAATAGAGATCTTGCTGTGCTGCTTTATGCTGTTATGCAGCAGACTCCTCTCCTTTACACTGAGGTAAACTACTGAAAGTTTAGGAGTGCAAGAAGAGAAAGACAAGAGTGGGAGAATCTGCAGGCAGAGAGATTGAGAGTGCCTGTCTGAAGAGCAGGGAAAGGGAGGGAGAGTTTGCAGAGGGGAACAGAAAGAGAGAGGGAAAAGAGTCCTGGGTGAATGAGAGTGTATAGTGAGGAGAGGAAAGGAGAGAAGAATAAGTTGTGTGTGAGAGAATGAAGGGGAGTGGTAGGGAGAGAATGAACAAGTTTTGGGGAGGGGAAGTCAGTAAGAGAAGAAGAAAATGAGATCATAGGTATGCAAGGGGCAGTGCTTAATTTGTAATGAAAGAGTGCCAGAGCTCAGCTTCAGCAAGCCCCAGCACTAATTAAGCACTGGTGGGCGACCAGAAAGTAGGATCTGCAGGCTGAGCACTCAGCTCAGCGCCACCAGCAGCAGGGCAGGTCGTGGCATGGTATGAAGAGCGGTGGCAGCTGGCTGGGAGCCCAGAGGTGCAGGGGCTATGAACTGCCAAGACTAGAGGTGCCAGGGCTCAGCCCCAGCACAAATTAGGCACTGACAAGGAGTGGGGCAGAGGGAGAAAGTGAGAACTAGCAAAAGGCTTTATGAATTGAAGAGGAGCGGTTACGTGTGGATGTGCAGGGTTGCATTAATGCAGAGACTCATTAGGAACATGACTAGTGTCCCATCTCCTGGAGTCATGTGATGTCACAGTCTAAGCTTTCATTTAAAAAAAATAGATGTTTCTTTTACTCATGTTTGGTAACAGGAAATAAAAAGGACTGGGATAAAATGAGCTTTGGGAGTGAGGACAGGCATTTGCTTGGGGCCAGACCTTGCTAGCAGTTCTGCCTCATTCCTGATTTTTTAATTTTCACCTTCCTGATCACCTCCCCCAAGCTGTTTTTTTTTATTATTATTATTTAAGAAAAATTTTGGTTGCATATATCTTTTACTCCTATTTGGCTTCTACATTTCATAGAACCATAGAATCATATGGAAGGGACCTCAGGAGGTTATCTAGTCCAACCCCCTGCTCAAAGCTGGACCAGTCCCCAACTAAATTATCCCAGCCAGGGCTTTGTCAAGTCTGACCTTAAAAACCTCCAAAGAAAGAGATTCCACCACCTCCCTAAGTAACCCATTCCAGTGCTTCACCACCCTCCTACTGAAAAAGTTTTTCCTAATATCCAACCTAAACCTTCCCCACTGCAACTTGAGTCCATTACTCCTTGTTCTATCATCTGATACCAAGGAGAACAGTCTTAATCAGAGCCTCCCTCTTGCCTGCTACCTTTGTTAACTTTGCCTTGCTCTGTGATGATTTTTATATTTTAAATAACCTGACCAATATTATGCACAAAGCACTCACTTTCCCTTCTTCAAAAATAAAAAATCCTGGAAACTCCCATTCAATAAAAACGTAGTGGAAGGTGGAGAAGGATTTTTTCACATTGACTCTGCTCTTGACTTTTTAGAGCATGATCCTACAAAGATTTATTGTCAACCATAAGGTTGCAAACAAGGTTTCCAAAGGATGCATTTTTAGGACTTATATACTTATGCATTCATATTCCTGCTTAGCCATAGTAGTTTTTATTCCTGTTTGTTCAAAATTATATACATCTTTCTCTTTTTAAAATAAATTTTGGTTTGTCTTTGGATACTAAGGATTTTTAAAAAATAGTTCCTCTTTATCCTAGTTTATGATAGTTTTCTTCATAGTTTAAATATCTTCATTTTAAAGGTTCATAGAATTGAGTTACAAGAGTCGCTTGTGAAACTCTGAAAAGCAACTATTTATGGTATTAATAAATTGTTTGTCCAATCCATGTGTCAATAGGCAGTTAGACCAGTGTATCTTGAGGTACATTATATATGATATAATTATATAATTATTTGGGCATAAGCTTCTGTGGGCTAAAACCCACTTTATCGGATGCATGCAGTGAAAAATACAGTAGGAAGATATATATAGATATATATATACACACACAGAGAACATGAACAAATGGGTGTTGCCATACCAACTGTAATGAGACTACTCAATTAAGGTGGGCTATTATCAGCTGGAGAAAAAAACTTTTTTTGTTTGTTTGTTTGTTTGTTTGTTTGTTTGTGCCAGCAATACCTCTCTGCCATGTACATTGGCCAAACTGGACAATCTCTACGTCAAAGAATAAATGGACACAAATCAGACATCAAGAATTATAACATTCAAAAACAAGTCAGAGAACACTTCAACTTCCCTAATCACTCAATTTGATACCTAAAAGTCACTATTCTCCAACAAGAAAACTTCAATAACAGACTCCAATGAGAAACTGCAGAATTGGAACTAATTTGAAAACTGGACATCATTAAATTAGGCCTGAATAAAGACTGAGAGTGGATGGGTCATTACACAAAGTAAAAACTATTTCCCCATGCTAATTTTTCCCCTGCTGTTACTCACACCTTCTTGTCAACTGTTTGAAATGAGCCATCCTGATTATCACTACAAAAGTTTTTTTGTAGTTTTTTTAAGGTGCCACAAGTACTCCTTGTTTTTGTTTTTGTTTTTTGCTGACACAGACTAACACGGCTACCACTCTGAAACCTGTCACCATTATATAATTATTATTCTAGCAGATTTTACAATGTTGATTTTTTTATGTCAAGTGTTTAGAAATCTATCTAGCTTTGATTGCCATTTGTTTATTTTCTTGAGACATGCACCATAATAGAGATGCAAAAGCAGCTACTAGTTTATTTCCCATATATCTCTTTTTAAAAAACTGCTGTTGCTAACTGATCATTTGTATATTTGAATAACAAGACCCGAGAAATTCTTTGCCTCTGAATTTTTAACATAGCAAGATGCCTAACAAAAACTGTACATAATTTTGCTATACTGTAGCCTTTTCAGTGGGGGGTGTATGTGTGTGTATATATATATATATATATATATATATATATATGCGTACACACACACACACACACACACACACACACACACATTAAATCAACAGTAATGGTCTGATGAGGGAATTCTTTTGAATGTATGGAACAGTTTATTTCTTGCTCCTTATTCATCACTTCATTAAGAAAAAATGGATCCATTATTAAAATTTATTGATTTAGGCGTCCAATGAATGAATATATTTTATAAATGCCAGGAAATTCTGAATTCTGTTTACTCGCACCTAACAGTCACTGAAGTTAAGTGTCTGATGGTATTTTGATGACAGCCCCCAGTTCAGAAACTTTAAAGTCATTGGTAGTGTTCTAATTTATATAAGGCTTTAACTCACCTCCCAGGTTTACCAGATTAATTTTTGTATTCTTTTATATGAAATGGCATAAGTCAGCAAACCAATACTTTCACTTGTACTTTACAGCACAAAAAATTACTTTTTTCCCACAGGAACTGTTGACAAAGTGAAGTTAAATAATTGCTGCTCTTTTTTTGTTGTTTTGTTTGTTTTTTTTACTGAAAATTGAAAGTCACTTCATCATTTTCTGGCATGTCTAGGGAACTATCATCGAATATGGGAGACAAAACATTTCTTTTTCTTCATTTTCAACTACGTTTTAAGTGTACAATCGCTATTTACTTTTGTAATATTCTTCTATTTGGCTTTCCGCTTGGTGGCTTTTCTTTTGTTTCTTGGAGCTGTAGCTCTGCAATATTTGGTTTGTACATACATTGTTATGCATATAAAACTTAGATGTCATAACTAATAATTTTTTATCATTTTGAGCTGTTAATTTTGAGGGCTATTTCAATCAAGCAAACTAGGCACTATGGAATATTTTCTGCAGTCCAGTGTATTTGAAATGTAATTGAGGTATTGCTGTGTGTTTGATTTTCTATAGACTTTGATAGAGTAGAGTCATTAGTCCACCTTGTGATCATCCATCTGTTTGCTTCCATTATAAATTAAATGGATGATATTAGAGTTCAGAAATAATTCAGCTAATAAAAGGACCATATTTTCAAATGGCCTCAGCCTGCCCTCTATGGCCCATTCCAGCAAAAACTTCAGCACCTGCATAAATGTAAGTGAGTAGTCCAACTGATGTGTAGGTTCAGTTCAAATTCTGAGTGCATATTTGGGTAGCTTTAATTGAATTCATATGAGTTTTCCCCTGCTTTTTGAGCTAAAATGTAACAAAATGGCTTTTGGTTGTGTGCCAACATTCTGAGTGAAAAATCAGTTGCAGATGCAAAATTGTAAGAACATACGACAAAATTTAGTTATCTACTGATTGGCACTGACAAATCAGGCACAATGATTAGATTTTTAAAATCTTTTATTGTGTCTACAGTATTATAAACACAACATTATTCTCTGATTCTGCAAAGACTCGTGCAAGCAGAATTTCGCCATTTAAATAATATAAATAAATTGTTTATTAAAAGGAAGGAGAAAATCAGTTTGATTTAAATAAAAACTGACTTGAATATGTACTGGAAATTTGAATTGAACCAGATCAAAGTCCAGTTAACTACTACTTCAGTAGTTTTTCTTTTCTTAGTTCCTATGCACTTCTCCGTGCTGCATATGGAGTTGAAATCAAAGTGACCATTTTACCATGAGACTTCAATCCAAAGTTTGCAGATAATTGAGAGTCTGGGTATGTCATGGAGAAGGATGTATTCAAACCAAATCTTTTGACACTGACCATCACAGTAACATGGAATAATAATACAGGCACCAGTTCAGCAAAAACACTTAAGCACGTGCCTAAATCATTCCCTCTTCAACAATGCACAGTGACCATTAAGCCTGTGCTTAAAATTAAAACATATGCTTCAGTGTTTTGCTAAATAGGAATGGGATTTCTTAAGTGCTAGACTGGAGTCATAATATTTTGCACTTCTATAACATCTTGCATTCAAGGATCTCAGAACACTTTACAAATACTACAGATGCAGTCCTCACAACTTTGTGATATCCATATACAGAGAGGAAACTGTGGCACATGCCATATCTTCACTGCAAAAAAAAAGGTGTGTTCTTACACTGGGATAGGCAAATTGAGATAACTATCTTGATATAAAATCCTCCTGGAGATAAGCCACAGGTAGGTTTTAACCTCAGTGCAGCTTGTCAAGGCCAACACTATATTTCCCCACCTGGGATTTATCTTGCCTAGCTACATTGAAGTAAAAACTAGTGTCTTGTCGCTACTGGGATTTTACATCAAGATAACTTCCTCAATGGAAACATGTTCCTTTTTTTTCCCTTCTTCAGTGAAGACATAGCCATAAAGAGGGTAAGTGTTTTATCCAAGTTCACACATGAACTATGTGGAGGACCAGAAGTAGAATATCAGTCTTCTGATTTCCCGGTCCGAACCTTAAACAAAAACAACCTCTTTTCCTTGATCTACTGTTTTAAAGGAACAGGATTGAGATATAGGAGATGTAGCTATAATTTTGTTGGCTCTGCGATATTTGATTTGAAGTATGACCTGAGCATGTTACATTGTCTGACTATGTCCCATTTTCCCTACCAATTATTATGAAGCTTTGAGATCCTTAGATTTGAAAGGGGGTCATTAGAACTGCAAATTATTATCATGCACAGCATTCTGTATCTTTGACTCTGTAATAGGATCTAATTTACTTTCCAATAATGACTGGGAAACCCAATGTGGGTTAACAAGGTTTGCAAATTAGCAGGTAAGCAAACAAATATGATTGTAAAAAATATCAAGGATCTGGCATCACAAAATGTACTTTGTTCCTTTGTTTTGGCTATTGCCCTTTATTTATTATGGTAATGGCATGCAAGTATAAGCAATCTGTGCTATTGTTTGTAGGAGAGTCTGAGCAGTACTGTGGTATATTTTGTTAAAGTAATGAAGTGTCTGAGCATTCAGTTATTAAAGCTGTGCTGGTGAGTGGTGAAGCAATATTTTGGTGAGAATTATTGAGTTTACACAATAGGAAAGTGAGAATTGGAAGGTCTACTGTATTTACTGCACTGTTTCCTACAACATTAACATTTTAATGAAGTTATTGTTCAGTAGAAGAGAGTAGAGAAGCAATAGCACTATGTTGGTATAGAATATTGTTTAAAATAAGTTAACTGATAGCAGAGATAATTATGTATTAAACAACAGAGCTAGACAACAATGTATGAATCATGCTAAGATAAAAATGTGACCATAGCAATGTGTTTCTGTGTTCAGTCTGTGCTCTTACTGTACATTGTTTCAGCTCCATGCTCTGGTCACATTCAAAAGTTTATCTTAATTTCATAATACAAATGAGTCACTTCTTCTCTTCGAATCTCACTTGGGGATGAATCCTGAAATTTCTACACATGTTAATGCATCCCTTACTCAGGCTAAATTCCCACTGGTTTCAAGTAAGGTTCTGTGTTGTGTGTGGGCTGAGGGCGAGATTTCAGATGTGCTGTGGAACTTGTGCTCTTCAGTTACTTAGGTACTTTGGAAATTCCATGCTAAGTACAAAAACTCAGCAAGGGCATCAAGATTGGCCATTTACATTTGAAGATTTGCAGAGCACTATAATTAAGGCCAGATAAATATTTCAAGGCATATTAAAGGTCATATAGTCAGCATGGTGATGTGAAATTAAGCATACCAGCTAGTGTACTGGCACTGTGCTAGAATGTGGTTCTTCAGGGTTTATCTAACTCAGAAAGAGATAATAAAATCTTACTTATTCCTGAATTTCAAGGTTACATAAAACAACTTTTAAAATGATTGTAAAATAATGACAAATTTATTTATAATAACTTTAAAGTAAATCAAAAATATGTGAGATGAGCAACAAAAGCCCTTGGAATTTGACTCTACCAGCACAGAAACACTTACAATTCTCATTTGAAGAAATGTATGCAAGTGTAAACCCCTGGAAGAAGAGAATGTGATGTAATTCTTTTAGTTATGGACAAACTTCAATATCTAGTGAACCACTTGGTTTCAGATAAGCCAATGGACTTATCCACATGTCTTTTGTTTGGAAGCAACTCTCATAGAATTACTAGTGCTGCCTGGTTTTCACTGGGTCACAAATACTGTGGGAACAGCCTTTTTGTAATATTTCAATATCGCTATTCCAGGTCCTGGCCAAAACCAGAAATTGCAGCAGCGCATAGAGTGTTAAATAAGTGACATTTTTGGAACCACCCTAAATGGCTGGGTTGAAGTATGGAAAAAGATTTGGACAGCTTTTTTATCAGAATAAATTTCCCTATCCCTAATCTTTATGGGTCCAGTCCCATCCACTTTCCCTCATAGTTGAAGCGGACACTCAACACACCAGATATCAATGTGATACTGCTGCACAGGGCAGAAAGGATTCAGAGAGCCTGTGCAATATGAATCACACCTCTAGGGGAGCTCCCTACACACTGGCATGGAGTATAATTTAGGGAGCAGGGCTGAGGAAGGCAAAGGGGAGGATGGGACAACAGGTTTCAAATCTAAGGCCACTGCCCTCATTAACTGAGTGGTGTTCTAGGGAGAGGGAGAACTCCTATGTAAAGGGTATATTATGCTGCTGTTGAAGCTTGAGTTCTAATTTTTCAAAGGATTTACTCTGCAGATTATTCATATGGGCTGGGTGAATGAAAGACTCGAGGGAACTGATTCATCTCAACTCTACAAATACAAGTTTCTGGCACTGAAGGGTTCATCCTTCTACATTTTCAGCACTCCACCGGTAAGAAACCAATTTATTTTTTGTAAGGTTTTGATTACTGATTCTATCCTTTTGTAAGCACTGGAAATGAATTCTTTCCTACTAAATAAAGCTTTAGGCTGAAATTTTCAAATAAGCCTAAGAGAGTTAGGCACCCAAATCCTATTGAATTGCAATTTGGCATTCCTGAGGCACTTTTGATAATCCCAGCCATAAAGTTCTGGGAAAACTGGATTGTTAATGGGACACAGAGCTTTTGTTTTTAAGGCACTGGTTCAAATTCCTCTCAGGTTGGTTGTGACCAAAACTTGCTACCTTACATTTGTTCTGATGCCTACCTGTATGTGAAATGAGCTGGTACTTACTCTAGCTCCTTTAAGAAAGGAATCCATATCACAGCACTAATTGTGTTGATCTTTGCCAAAAGGCGATTTGTTGAATGTTCACAGGGGATAAATTATCCCTACACCTCCTCCTAGACATGAGACATTCCCCAAAGGTTACAGCATACTGGTGGGGTAGTGTAAGATAAAGTGTCAGAGTGCTACTGTCAGAGTTGTACTTTTTCTTTAGATAAAATGGAGGACCTCAATCTCCACAGTTGACTAATCCCGTACCTTTCAAGAGTACTAAAATTTCACTGAAAGAAACTGAATAAAAATAAATTAGAGCATTCTAAAAATCTCAAAACAATCCATACCATAACACATCATAACTTTCCTATTCTTCTTTTTCTTCCACTTATACAATAGAGTGCTGTTGCTCTCAGGAAAAAAAATTGTAAAGAACAAAAAGGAACATTAAAAAAACAACTGCAAATAAACTGCCTATTTATGCCCCCACTGAAGTCAATAGTATAACTTCCATTGCTTTCAGGTGAAATAGGAGCAAATCCAAGCACTTTAAGTGTAAACCATCTTACTGGAGTATGGTAAAGTGAGAGATAGGATGATTTATGAATCTTAGGCAGTAGCAATCAATAACACAGTCCCTCTTGCGCTATGCTACAGTTCAAGGCCAAATGAACATTACATTAGTACCATCGGGGTCAAAAATGGCCAAGTACCAATCTTTTGCTTAATTTGGAGTTAACAAAACTAGATGTGAAGGACTCAATTTAAAATTAAATCCTGATCTCTCAAATGCAAGTAAACTAAAAAACACCTCAACTCAGAGACTAATATTTAAATCAGTTAACCTATTGTATCTGTCTCTAGTTAAAAGACAATAAAGCAGAAAGAAAACATTAAGCCAATAAATAATACAACACACAATGACAGTCTTTTATTAATGTTAATTATGACTTTCAGACCTATTGTAGAAGGGGAATATTTGATATCATTAAAACTATTCATCTCAGTGATACAAATTGAAGATAAACTAGTTAATTTATCAAAATTCAGCTCTCTGCTCATATCAAATAAGTGAGAATAAACGTATTGTAGCATTTTCCCCACATTATCTTGATATATCTCCTTCACTGCCATGTTTCTGGAGAGTTTTTGTAGTGGTATTGCTCCTTGTGAAAAAGAAAGCAAGATAATTAACGTGGCATCTTATATTAATGTCCATGCCCATTGATTAGGTACTGTAGTAATGAGTATGATATAAATGACTAAATAGGTAAATTCTAAAGCTCAATGAACAGTTTTTATGTTTTTTATTCATGTCACAAATGCCATGTTACGTGAAACTGTGGCTCTACCACCCACTCATAGGGCAGTTCTCAGACTATGTTTATTTCTTTAGTCTAAATATCCAGTACTTTTTTATTCTTGTATAAGTAATAATAATCATAAGTAATAATAAGTAATAAGCAATTGGAAATTGGCAGGATCCAACAAACCTGAACACTGGAGGGGTTCACAATTTCAGCCTGGATCCAGATCCAAATTTCACACCTGGCCTCAACATGTATAATGGCCCCAAAAATGTGTAACTCTGTGCAACTCCAATTTTGGATTCCCCACTTTGACCCTTTGGCTCAACTCTAATAAAATTTAAAAAAAACCCCTCTCTAATGACTTATTAACTATTATTCCTATTGTTTATGGCTTATATAAAGTGAAAATCCTGAGTGTAACATTAAGATAACTCCAACAACAATTAACTGTTGTGCCACAAACAAATGTATTCCTGTGATTGGTTTGCTTAAATTTTAGGATGGTAGTTATTATGTTCTATTTTAATCACATTGCCGTTATGCTGTACAGCACCATGAGAACATCACCAGGCAAAGCTCTTTATATTTAAAATTATGTTACAGTGTGTATTTTGGTTTAAATATACAAATTAGGGCTATCCGGTAAAATGACTATCTTAAATCTTGAGGATCCTGTTCACAGCTTTATTGCCCATTTATATCAGGCATGTCCAGTACAGTTTTTATTTTTGTTCTAGTCCTATCTGTAAATGGAGTATAAATCATACTTGGATTTGAACAGAGCTGACATATTTTCATGACAATAACCCAAAGCAGAACTCAGGAGAAATATTTCGTAAAGGTTCAGGTCTAGTGATGTTTAGCAATTGAAAGGCGATTCGCGGTGGAGTTCTGCTCTGTTAAAATAGTTTCTGCAAATGACAGATCATCATCTTAGCAAGTATACATCAAAGGAAATTTTGTTTATGAATATCAGCATGTTTATGAAAGTTGAATTATAGGTACCCTAGTTAAGCATCTACACTATCTATCTTGATGGATTAAATGTATGAAAGATAAGGTCTTATCTAAATTTCAGGAACTGTGTCCAGACTTGTGAAAAAAAAATCCATGGAAAGGGAAAATTCTATTCCTTGATTAGTGTGGTACCTACACAGCAAAACCTTTAAATAACTGAAAGCTTTGATCAATCTTCTTATATTTGCTTTGTTTATTATTAGGTCCGTCAAGCGATTAAAAAATTATTTGTGGTTAATTGCATGATTAAAAAATTAATCGTGTTTAATTGTGCTGTTAAACAATACTAGAACACCATTTATTTAATTTTTTGGATGTTTTATACATTTTCAAATATATTGATTTCAATTACAAAACAGAATACAAAGTATACAGTGCTCACTTTAAATTTATTTTTATTACAAATATTTGCATTGTAAAAACAAAAGATATAGTATTTTTAATTCACCTAATAAAAGTACTGTAGTGCAATCTCTTTATCATGAAACCTGAACTTACAAATGTAGACTTGTGTACAAAAATAACTGCATTCAAAAATAAAACAATATAAAATGTTAGAACTTACAAGTCCAATCAGTCCTACTTCCTGTTCAGCCAATCACTCAGAAAAACAAGTTTGTTTACATTTGCAGAAAGTAATGCTGCTGCTTCTTGTTTACAATGTCACTTGAAAATCAGAACAATCGTCCACATGGCACTGTTGTAGCTAGTATGGCAAGATATTTACATGCCAGACGCACTAAAGATTCATATGTCCCTTCATGCTTCAACCACCATTCCAGAGGATATGCATCCATGCTGATGATGGGATCTGCTTGATAACAATCCAAAGCAGTGCAGACCAACGCCTGTTCATTTTCATCATCTGAGTCAGATGCCACCAGAAGAGGGTTGATTTTCTTTTTTGGTGGTTTCAGTTTTGTAGTTTCCACATCAGAGTGTTGCTCTTTTAAGATTTCTGAAAGCATACTCCACACCTCATCTCTCTTAGATTTTGGAAGACACTTCAGATTCATAAATCTTCGGTCGAGTTCTGTAGCTATCTTTAGAATTTTCACTTTGGTATCTTCTTTGAATTTTGTCAAATTTGCAATGAAAGTGTTCTTAGAATGAACAGCATGTGCTAGGTCATCATCCAAGACTGCTATAACGTGAAATATATGGCAAAATGTGGGTAAAACAAAGCAGGAGACATGCAATTCTCCCCCTAGGAGTTCAGTCACAAATTTAATTAACACATTATAGCCTTCTGGCACTTAATTATCTTGCAATGCTAAGTACAACAGTGCCATGAGAATGCCTGTTCTCACTTTCAGGTGACATTGTAATTATGAAATGGGCAGCGTTATCTCCAGTAAATATAAACAAACTTGTTTCTCTTAGCGATTGGCTGAACAAGAAGGAGGACTGAGTGGACTTGTAGGCTCAAAAGTTGTATTTTGGTTTGTTTTTGAGTACAGTTATGTAACAAAAACTCTACACTTGTAAGTGGCACTTTCATATAAATAAAGATAAAGAGATTGCACTACAGTACAGCGGCCCCTTGCTAGAGTGTGCATTGGTAGAGCGCAGATTTGCATATAGCACAGTCGCGGCAATAGATCCCAAATTTAAATATTTAAATTGGGATCCATGGTTATTCGGCTCCTGCTATAACATGGTCCCCGTGTTAATGCGGTACGGCCCATGGATCCCAAACCCCGCGTTCTAGCTAGGGTCAGGTGTATTTATATAAGGTGAATTGAAAAATAATATTTCTTTTCTTTTTTTATGGTACAAATACTTGTAATCAAAAATAAATATAACGTGAGTACTGTACACTTTGTATTCTGTGTTGAAATATAAATCAATATATTTGAAAATGTAGGAAAACATCACAAAATATTTAATAAATTTCAATTGGTATTCTATTGTTTAACAGTGCAATTAATCACAGTTAATTTTTTGAGTTAATCTCATGAGTTAACTGCGATTAATCAACAGCCCTATATATTATTCATCCAGGAGTGCTACAGTGTAGCCATGGTACTGTCAATGTATGTTATCAGATATTGTCCCTACATGGTCAACATAACAGTTTGCAAAAAATGGACAGATTTAGACATAAAAATCAATATCTAGAATAAGCAGACTTGCTTCCAACAATATCACCAGAGAACAAGTTGTATGCAATAGACTATGAAGTACAGACCTTGGGGATTGTAATTCCTAGAGCATAAACAAAGGCTGAGTGATCATTATAGATTTTCCAACATGCATCTTCTGTCTTTGTTCTCTAATACTGCAAGTGGTATTATTGGATTTCTCTTATGCTGGAAAAAATCTCATGAACTTGCACTTGTTTGACCCTCAGAGCCACATTTTCCAAAAGTGTCTTGCATTTGTTCATGCATACTTTCCCTTGTGTGTTTCAAGCACCATCACCTGTTGCTGCTGGGTTCTTTCTCTTGCCCAGGCATCTGATAGAATTTACTAGTACAAAGCCAAACACTTGCCCATAGATGAGACAAAATCAGTCACCTACATGTGTTTATTAAAGAGAATACTTAACCATGTGTAAACAGAAAGTTGCCTGGGCACAAATGGAGGCTGGATTGAAACCCTTTCAATTTTATTATTAAAATCAAAATGTTTTAGTCTAGGTACCCTGCCATAATTAGGAAATTTACCATTATAATTTAATGTCCTGAAAAGGCATTAGATAGAGGAAAATTGGTTTAAAATCTGATTAATACAGTGGTTGTATTAAAAAGTCAACATTTGTCAGAAGATAACGCAAATGGGCTTATAATAGAGATGTATTTAGCTTTCAGTGAACTCTCCAATATATTTTGCTCCTGGGACTAAAATGTCTGTATGACTTGATATACCAATCAGGTCATTTGAAGGGCTGTTTTATTGGGGTTCAGGACAAAATCTGACAGTTTACAAATAACAGGTTTTATTCTGCCTTTACAAAAAGTAGTTAAAAATATATCTGGTACCATGAATGTTACCAAAGAGGGAGGGGAGGGGAGGGGAACCCTCGAGGTATTGGAAATTATAAGACTTGACAATTTCTCTGTAATCATGGTTGGCTCAAGAGAATAATTAAGGGCTAAAAAGTATGCTTTTTTACTATAGCTGGTTGAATCTGTCTGAGTTCTTGCTATTTAGACCATATAATATTAAATAAAACATCAAAGAAATGTGATTACACAATATGCTCTATGTGCTATTATTAGGTAGTTTCCACTTCTAATTGTTTTTAATTCATTTTAATTTTGTTTACTTTAGAAAATTTTTAAGAGCCCAGTTATAATTAAGGGATGCTGGAAAGGTTCCATTTTTATTAGGCAGTACCCCAGTTCCCAGCTATACAAGATCAAAGGTTGCATGGTACAGCCCAGTAATATAAAGATGGGGGACAAAAGCAGAGGACCTCTCTTATTGTTAACATTATTTTGCAAGGAAAGCTTATTTTAATAATAAAATGAATTCACCTCACTTACTCTTTGTGATGTATTCCCATCTTCCCAATCAGTTTTAAAACAAGATTTCTTTCTATTATGGCACCCATTCCAGCC
The DNA here is from genome assembly GCF_009764565.3 of Dermochelys coriacea. NCBI lineage: Eukaryota > Metazoa > Chordata > Testudines > Dermochelyidae > Dermochelys > Dermochelys coriacea. The sequence goes on along the minus strand of NC_050070.1, from coordinate 37,629,710 downwards.
CCTCTTTATGCTTTGTAGAGATTTTAAAAAGAAAAGAAAAAGAAGTGACAATTCAGGGTTCAGGGACACTAGCACAATTCCTTCTTTCTAGCATTCAGTTTGGCCCAGTGGTGAAGTATGGGCATCTCAGAACATGTGCATGAGCAGCAATAGACAAAAGCGGGCTGAAATCAGTCTGAATTCCGGATTTGCTATGTTACAGAGTGATTCATTAGTTTTTGAGGCATTAAGACAGCCAAGCTGTGAGAGATTTTAGCACATCTGTATTGAAAAGACTGTAAAGGTGGAGAATGAATGGAGTGAATGTGGGGTATAAGGTAATACAACAAAAGTTGTGGTCCACAGGAGAAGCACCACAAGTTGTTATAGAAGGCAGCAGGTATTTCAAGAGAAAGCCAGGTCTCACATTTAAAAAGGAATTTTAACATAAAATCATAGCGTTGCATACCCAATATCACACCTACTCCGGCTTCTCTAATTGCTTGCAGGTATTTTCGTTATTGGAAGGTAGCCTTGAGGCCAGGCATTTCAGTCCCTGCACATCATCATTATATAATCTGCTTGTCACCTTTTTTGGCATGAATTTTGCCACATAATATTATTGATTAATAGTAACTGCCAATGTTACTTCTCATTAAAATATTTAATAACTTTCCTTTCACGTATGCACTTTAATCCAATAGACAGTTTATTAATGATGGATTGTTTTGTAAAGTTTAATGATACAATAGAATATTTGAAAGAAGATAAATGGAGTGGTTTTGTATTGAAAATGGAGTCTAGTGGAGCTAAAAATTATGTGAATAATACTTAACTCTCTAGCAATTTTGTATTAATCTTTACATGTATCAGCTAGTAACATTACCTTTAAGCTTTTATATTAGTTTCACCATCAAGGTTCCCTTTTTGAATAGTTCAATATGATATAAATGGTAATTAACTGCAGCAAGCACAACCTATCTGTAACCTGTTGAAACCATTTACTGTGACTGAGAAGCTTAAGAGCACTAAGCAAACAAAATAGGAAGTTTAAACATACTTAATATAAACAAACATATTCTATTAGTCTATGCCGAAAGAAAATTCTAGTTTTAAAAGGCAAAAATAAGTGTGTTACTTTAATCTGAATGATAAAATGCAACCAGAAAAATAACATGCTGTTCATCATCTACAAATATTGCAACAATTGTGACCTCGCTAGTCTTCCAGATTTCATCCGCATGCAACATACAGGATGAAATCATGGCTCAATTGAAGTCAGTGACAAAATACTTTCATGCCACCCAGATTTCACCCTCTATATTTAATGATAACCAGTAGCTCACCTGTGTAAAGAGAGTGCTGCTAAGGTCCAGGAATATCAAGTTGCCAGTATTATAATAGAAATAAAGTAATTTTCAGATTTTTAGTTTGTCTTTCATTCAGTGGTGTAGATTCAGGAAAGAGCTGACATTTCAGCTCAACAAGGGCCTTTATCAAGGATAACAGTAGGAATTTATAGTTGTGCTGAAATGTGTTTATCCCAAAAGCTTACATGAAAGAAGCTATTCATTGATTTCTAGTTTACAAAAGAGAGTCCAAAATGTCATCAGTGGGGGGAATCGAATATTCAGAAAGAGTTAAGTAAGGTAAAGTAACCAGCACATAAATTTACAATTATTAACATTCTGAGCCAAATTCTCCCCTCTTATTTCCACCGATGCAAGTCCATTGAAAACAAAAAAGTATTGAAGTCTGTGGGTTTGCACTTTTGTAACAAATGGGAGAATTTGGCTTATATTATGAGCATTATGAGCAAACCCACATGAAATAAATCCCCCAAACCCTTTGCACTGTGATTTTCAACTCTTTGCATTTTGGCATTGAAATTGACAAAATTGTTGAATTTATAGAGGTTGTCTTGGAAACAGTATTAATATGTTGGCAGGTTGGGTGCTCAGGTGCTAGAGAGCTAATACTTGGAGGCTGGTTTCGAATTTGGTGTGAATTAACTTGTGATTTCCTTGCTTTTTATTGTTTGCATTGTGAGGAAATTCTCTAGAGCTACCTTAATATAGGGGTTTATATTATTATTTCCTAGGTTTTTTTTAATGTAGCAGGATAAAAAAAGACATGTAAATATGGGGGCTGAAAGCTCAGGGCTGGAGAGAGGGGCTTGCTCGCAGTGGTGCTGCAGAGCAGCCAAATAATCAAACTTTGCATTCCCAGTACAAACAGCTATAACCAACCCCTTAACTTCTTCTGTGTTCTACTCAAAACTTCATGAAAAGCTATGCGAGCTTGGCAGACTAAAAAAGACTTCAGCAGTGGGGGAAGAAGCTAGAGCATCAGTTATGAGTATAAGGTTTTAAACTGAGCAAGTATGACTGTTTCCCCATTTCCCTACTTTCTCCAGCATTACTCCACAGCCAGTCTCTCCCAGGACCTTCAGCCAATTTCCACCACCTACTTTAAGTCTTGGTCAGGAACCTTCTGTCTCTCATCTACAGTCCCATTATCACTACCTGTGGTGGGACAGGTTCCCACCCCAGTTAAGAAGGGCGGTGAGGGGTTCAAGAGCTCCTCTGGGCACAAATACGCCCAGCCCAGTGCATGTGTGAGGCCTGTTGCACTTGTTGAGGGGCAGCTCATGAAAATGGAAGATCCAAGTCCCACAGGGTTGGCACTCGGAGGGAAACAGAGCTGGACAATAAAGTTCTCAATCAAGCTAAAGTCTCTGCCACCTGGGTCTTCTGAATAGGTAGCGGAATCTTTGCTTTGCTGTGCTTTGCTTTTCATTAGAGCCCAGAACTCTCAGCCCCAATTTTCAGATGCAGATGGGATTAGGAACCCTGTGCCCCTTGACAGAGACTATTTACCTTTTTCCTTCTGAAGAACACTGGGGTGAGCATGGACTGTCTTGTGGGCTGCAGGATTATTCTGTTTGCCTTTTCCTTTCTTTTGGAGCATGTTCACACCCGTGGGAGAGCTGCCTGCCTAAAACTTGTGGGATGTGGTTTCCTAGCTGCATTCCAAACCTGTGCTACAGTGACACCTACAGCCAGAGAGGGATGTCTGGGATGAGAGAGGTGCCCAACCTCACCTCAGAGGGGTACCCTAGAGGTACAATCTATGTTGCTGCCCCAGAAGTTTTTGTTTGTTTGTTGTTGTTTTTTTTGCAAACAACACATCTAAACTGCCATGCTTGCAAAATACAGACATAAAACATTTTTATAGTTTACAAGCTGAAATTAAATGGAACTGTGTAGCTGTATAGGGCAGCAATGGTGAGAGTTGGGGAGGCATTAGATTGTGGGTAATTGGGCAAAAAGGGGCTTTCTAGAGACTCCAGGAAGGCCAAGACAGGATTTTACACCTAACACCTTAAGCCTCTCAAAGAAACTGCGGAACCACCTGATCAACATCCTCTACAGCAAATCGGGAAAGATTAAGAATGAGCTCTCAAAACTGGATACTCTCATAAAGAACCAACCTTTCACACAAACTTCCTCGTGGCTGAACTTTACAAAAACTAGACAAGCCATTTACAACACACACTTTGCTTCTCTACAAAAGAAAAAGGACACTAAACTATCTAAACTACTACATGCCACAAAGGGCCACAACAGTGATTCCCTTAACCCACCCAGCAATATTGTTAATCTATCCAACTATACTCTTAGCCCAGCAGAAGAATCTGTCCTATCTCGGGGCCTCTCCTTTTGCCCCTCCACCCCCACAAACATGATACAGTTCTGTAGTGACCTAGAATCCTATTTTTGATGTCTCCGACTCAAGGAATATTTCCAACACACCGCTGAACAACATACTAACCCACAGAGACCTTCCTACCAACACTACAAAAAGAAGGATTCTGGGTGGACTCCTCCTGAAGGTTGAAACAAAAGACCGGACTTCTACATAGAGTGCTTCCACCGACGTGCACGGGCTGAAATTGTGGAAAAGCAGCATCACTTGCCCCATAACCTCAGCCATGCAGAACACAATGCCATCCACAGCCTCAGAAACAACTCTGACATCATAATCAAAAAAGCTGACAAAGGAGGTGCTGCCGTCATCATGAATAGGTCGGAATATGAACAAGAGGCTACTAGGCAGCTCTCCAACACCACCTTCTACAAGCCATTACCCTCTGATCCCACCGAGGGTTACCAAAAGAAACTACAGCTTTTCCTCAAGAAACTCCCTGAAAAAGCACAAGAACAAATTCGCACAGACACACCCCTGGAACCCCGACCTGGGGTATTCTATCTGCTACCCAAGATCCATAAACCTGGAAATCCTGGACGCCTATCATCTCAGGCATTGGCACCCTGACAACAGGATTGTCTGGCTATGTAGACTCCCTCCTCAGTCCCTACGCTACCAGCACTCCCAGCTATCTTCGAGACACCACTGACTTCCTAAGGAAACTACAATCCATCGGTGATCTTCCTAAAAACACCATCCTGGCCACTATGGATGTAGAAGCCCTCTACACCAACATTCCACACAAAGATGGACTACAAGCCATCAGGAACAGTATCCCCGATAATGTCACGGCAAACCTGGTGGCTGAACTTTGTGACTTCGTCCTCACCCATAACTATTTCACATTTGGGGACAATGTATACCTTCAAATCAGCGGCACTGCGATGGGTACACGCATGGCCCCACAGTATGCCAACATTTTTATGGCTGACTTAGAACAATGCTTCCTTAGCTCTCGTCCCCTAATGTCCCTACTCTACTTGCGCTACGTTGATAACATCTTCATCATATGGACTCATGGAAAAGAAACCCTTGAGGAATTCCACCATGATTTCAACAATTTCTATCCCACCATCAACCTCAGCCTGGACCAGTCCACACAAGAGATCCACTTCCTGAACACTACGGTGCTAATAAGCAATGGTCACATAAACACCACCCTATACCGGAAACCTACTGACCGCTATTCCTACCCACATGCCTCTAGCTTTCATCCAGATCATACCACACGATCCATTGTCTACAGCCAAGCTCTACGATATAACCGCATTTGCTCTAACCCCTCAGACAGAGACAAACACCTACAAGATCTCTATCAGCATTCTTACAACTACAATACCCACCTGCTGAAGTGAAGAAACAGATTGACAGAGCCAAAAGAGTACCCAGAAGTCACCTACTACAGGACAGGCCCAACAAAGAAAACAGAACGCCACTAGCCATGACCTTCAGCCCCCAACTAAAACCTCTCCAACGCATCATCAAGGATCTATAATCTATCCTGAAGGACGACCCATCACTCTTACAGATCTTGGAAGACAGGCCAGTCCTTGCTTACAGACAGCCCCCCAACCTGAAGCAAATACTCACCAGCAACCACACAACAGAACCACTAACCCAGGAACCTATCCTTTCAACAAAGCCCGTTGCCAACTCTGTCCACATGTCAGAGCTGTAGGGCTGTCCTTTTGAAAAAGAATGCCTCCTCTGTCAGTTCTGCCTCAGGTGGCTTGTTCAACTCATTCTTCATCAAAAGTTACTAGCACAAAATAAGTTAGATGATGTTATGTTCAGAGTAAAAATTTACAACAAATGTACAGTACTCTACTCAGAGTAAGCACTGTAAATTTGAATAGTGAATGCTGTTCTAGTTATTTATTTATTTATTTTGAGAGAGAGAGAGAGAGAGAGAGAGAGAGAGAGAGAGAAAGAGAGAGAGCATATAGTTTCATCCCTGTTTCAAGTGTAATTCTTAATGCAACCTTAATTTTGGAGATACATGGCATCTCCATAATTCCGTAATACCTTTACAACATGATTAAGAAAGTAGCACTGAAGTGATTTCTGTAAGACTGTGACTACCTAACTGGTCTATTTTATTCATATTTCCTTTAATTGAAAAATAAGTGCAACCTTATTTTTTAAGTAATAGAAACAATTGAACACCAACAGACTGTAATTTATCTGTGTTCCTCCTTGCAAAGAGATTAAAGGGAAGAAAAAATTATGCATAATTTAATGAGTGCAGGCACAGTGATTTGAATGTGAAAAACATTATTTAATGCTAAGTATTACTAATTATAATTATATACAAGAACCAAAGTGATGTCCTGAGATTGAAGATGCACTCTATTTTAGGGCACAGGCTTAACTATGAGTGCCTAAACAGACAATTAAATCCTGTGTCTGAATCAAAAAGTTATTAATTTTACTCCATCTCCCTACTAGTGCAAGACTGTTCCCTATTTTCCTTTTTTTAATAACTGGTTTAGTTTTAAATGTCCCAAGAAAGGCTGTTAATTAATCACAGTTAACTCCTGCAATTAACTCAAAAAAAATTAATCGCCATTAATCACAGGTTTAATTGCACTGTTAAACAATAGAATGCCAAATGAAATTTATGAAATATTTTTGGATGTTTTTCTACATTTTCAAATATATTGATTTCAATTACAACAAGGTGTACAGTGCTCACTTTATATTATTATTTTTATTACAAATATTTGCACTGTAAAAATAACGTTAAAAAGAAAAAGTACTTTTCAGTTTACCTCACACAAGTACTGTAGTGCAATTTCTTTACTGTGAAAGTGTAGACAAAAGTAGACTTTTGGTTATACAGCTGCACTCAAAAACAAAAGAGTGTAAAACTTTAGAGCCTATAAATCCACTCAGTCCTACTTCTTGTTCAGCCAATCGCTTAGGCCTAGTCTACACTAGGGGAGGGGATATCGATCTAAGATGTGCAACTTCAGCTACGAGAATAGTGTAGCTGAAGTCAACGTATCTTAGATAGACTTAGAATCACTTACTTCGCGTTCTCGTGGCCTGGGATCGATGGCGGCTGCTCCCCCATTGACTCGGCTTCTGCCTCTCACTGTGGTGGAGTTCCGTAGTCAACAGCAGAGCGATGGGGGATCGATTTATCACGTCTACACTAGACGCGATAAATCGATCCCCAATAGATCGATCACTATCTGCCGATCCGGCGGGTAATATAGACATGGCCTAAGAGAAACAAGTTTGTTTACATTTATAGGAGATAATGCTGCCCACTTCTTCTTCAAAATGACACCAGAAAGTGACAGGTTTCAGAGTAGCAGCCGTGTTAGTCTGTATTCGCAAAAAGAAAAGGAGGACTTGTGGCACCTTAGAGACTAACAAATTTATTAGAGCATAAGCTTCAGTATGAGTATTTGCTTCAGATTGGGGGGCTGTCTGTAAGCAAGGTCTGGCCTGTCTCCCAAGATCTGTGAGAGTGATGGGTCGTCCTTCAGGATAGGTTGTAGATCCTTGATGATGCGTTGGAGAGGTTTTAGTTGGGGGCTGAAGGTGATGGCTAGTGGTGTTCTGTTATTTTCTTTGTTGGGCCTGTCCTGTAGTAGGTGACTTCTGGGTACTCTTGTGGCTCTGTCAATCTGTTTCTTCACTTCAGCAGGTGGGTATTGTAGTTGTAAGAATGCTGATAGAGATCTTGTAAGTGTTTGTCTCTGTCTGAGGGTTAGAGCAAATGCGGTTATATCGTAGAGCTTGGCTGTAGACAATGGATCGTGTGGTATGATCTGGATGAAAGCTAGAGGCATGTAGGTAGGAATAGCGGTCAGTAGGTTTCCGGTATAGGGTGGTGTTTATGTGACCATTGCTTATTAGCACCGTAGTGTTCAGGAAGTGGATCTCTTGTGTGGACTGGTCCAGGCTGAGGTTGATGGTGGGATAGAAATTGTTGAAATCATGGTGGAATTCCTCAAGGGTTTCTTTTCCATGAGTCCATATGATGAAGATGTTATCAACGTAGCGCAAGTAGAGTAGGGACATTAGGGGACGAGAGCTAAGGAAGCATTGTTCTAAGTCAGCCATAAAAATGTTGGCATACTGTGGGGCCATGCGTGTACCCATCGCAGTGCCGCTGATTTGAAGGTATACATTGTCCCCAAATGTGAAATAGTTATGGGTGAGGACGAAGTCACAAAGTTCAGCCACCAGGTTTGCCGTGACATTATCGGGGATACTGTTCCTGATGGCTTGTAGTCCATCTTTGTGTGGAATGTTGGTGTAGAGGGCTTCTACATCCATAGTGGCCAGGATGGTGTTTTTAGGAAGATCACCGATGGATTGTAGTTTCCTTAGGAAGTCAGTGGTGTCTCGAAGATAGCTGGGAGTGCTGGTAGCGTAGGGACTGAGGAGGGAGTCTACATAGCCAGACAATCCTGTTGTCAGGGTGCCAATGCCTGAGATGATAGGCGTCCAGGATTTCCAGGTTTATGGATCTTGGGTAGCAGATAGAATACCCCAGGTCGGGGTTCCAGGGGTGTGTCTGTGCGAATTTGTTCTTGTGCTTTTTCAGGGAGTTTCTTGAGGAAAAGCTGTAGTTTCTTTTGGTAACCCTCGGTGGGATCAGAGGGTAATGGCTTGTAGAAGGTGGTGTTGGAGAGCTGCCTAGTAGCCTCTTGTTCATATTCCGACCTATTCATGATGACGGCAGCACCTCCTTTGTCAGCTTTTTTGATTATGATGTCAGAGTTGTTTCTGAGGCTGTGGATGGCATTGTGTTCTGCATGGCTGAGGTTATGGGGCAAGTGATGCTGCTTTTCCACAATTTCAGCCCGTGCACGTCGGTGGAAGCACTCTATGTAGAAGTCCGGTCTTTTGTTTCAACCTTCAGGAGGAGTCCACCCAGAATCCTTCTTTTTGTAGTGTTGGTAGGAAGGTCTCTGTGGGTTAGTATGTTGTTCAGCGGTGTGTTGGAAATATTCCTTGAGTCGGAGACATCAAAAATAGGATTCTAGGTCACTACAGAACTGTATCATGTTTGTGGGGGTGGAGGGGCAAAAGGAGAGGCCCCGAGATAGGACAGATTCTTCTGCTGGGCTAAGAGTATAGTTGGATAGATTAACAATATTGCTGGGTGGGTTAAGGGAATCACTGTTGTGGCCCTTTGTGGCATGTAGTAGTTTAGATAGTTTAGTGTCCTTTTTCTTTTGTAGAGAAGCAAAGTGTGTGTTGTAAATGGCTTGTCTAGTTTTTGTAAAGTTCAGCCACGAGGAAGTTTGTGTGAAAGGTTGGTTCTTTATGAGAGTATCCAGTTTTGAGAGCTCATTCTTAATCTTTCCCGATTTGCTGTAGATTCACTTCCTTTGTCAGCCTTTTTGATTATGATGTCAGAGTTGTTTCAGAGGCTGTGGATGGCATTGTGTTCTGCATGGCTGAGGTTATGGGGCAAGTGATGCTGCTTTTCCACAATTTCAGCCCGTGCACGTCGGTGGAAGCACTCTATGTAGAAGTCCGGTCTTTTGTTTCAACCTTCAGGAGGAGTCCACCCAGAATCCTTCTTTTTGTAGTGTTGGTAGGAAGGTCTCTGTGGGTAAATATGTTGGTCAGAGGTGTGTTGGAAATATTCCTTGAGTTGGAGACGTCGAAAATAGGATTCTAGGTCACCACAGAACTGTATCATGTTTGTGGGGGTGGAGGGGCAAAAGGAGAGGCCCCGAGATAGGACAGATTCTTCTGCTGGACTAAGAGTATAGTTGGATAGATTAACAATATTGCAACCAATCTGAAGCAAATACTCACCAGCAACCACACACCACACAACAGAACCACTAACCCAGGAACCTATCCTTGCAACAAAGCCAATTGCCAACTCTGTCCACATATCTATTCAGGGGATACCATCATACGGCCTAATCACATCAGCCACACTATCAGAGGCTCTTTCACCTGCGCATCTACCAATGTGATATATGCCATCATGTGCCAGCAATGCCCCTCTGCCATGTACATTGGCCAAACTGGACAGTCTCTACGTAAAAGAATGAATGGACACAAATCAGACGTCAAGAATTATAACATTCAAAAACCAGTTGGAGAACACTTCAATCTCTCTGGTCACTCGATTACAGACCTAAGAGTGGCTATCCTTCAACAAAAAAGCTTCAAAAACAGACTCCAGAGAGAGACTGCTGAATTGGAATTAATGTGCAAACTGGATACAATTAACTTAGGCTTGAATAGAGACTGGGAATGGATGAGTCATTACACAAAGTAAAACGATTTCCCCACTTTATTTCTCCCCCCCACCCCACCCCACCCCACCCCCCACTGTTCCTCAGATATTCTTGTTAACTGCTGGAAATAGCCTACCTTTTTTGTCACCATGAAAGGTTTTCCTCCTTTCCCCGCCCGCTGCTGGTGATGGCTTATCTTAAGTGATCACTCTCCTTACAGTGTGTATGATAAACCCATTGTTTCATGTTCTTTCTGTGTGTATATCAATCTCCCCTCTGTTTTTTCCACCAAATGCATCCGATGAAGTGAGCTGTAGCTCACGAAAGCTTATGCTCTAATAAATTTGTTAGTCTCTAAGGTACCAGAAAGTGAGAAAAGGCATTTGCATGGCACTTTTGTAGCCAGCATTGCAAGGTATTTACTTGCCAGTTATGCTAAACATTTGTATGCCCCTTCATGCTTCAGCCATCGTTGCAGAGGATGTGCATTCATGCTGATGACGCTCATTAAGAAAATAATATCTTAATGAAATTTGTGACTTAACTCCTTCAGGGAGAATTCTATGTCTCCTGCTCTGTTTTACCTGCATTGTGCCATATATTCATGTTATAGCAGGCTCAGATGGTGATCCAACACACATTGTTCATTTTAAGAACACTTTCACTGCAGATTTAATAAAACGCAAAGAAGGTATCAATGTGAGATTTCTAAAGATAACTACAGCATTCGACCCAAGGGTTAAGAATCTGAAGTGCCTTCCAACATCTGAGAGGGACGAGGTGTGGAGCGCTTTCAAAAGTATTAAAAGAGCAACACTCTGATGTGGAAACTACAAAACCCGAACCACCAAAAAAGGAAAATCAACCTTCTGCTGGTGGCATCTGACTCAGATGATGAAAACGAACATGACTTGGAACATCGCTTTGGATTTTTATCAAGCAGAATCCGTCATCAGCTTGGACGCACGTCTTTTGGAATGGTGGTTGAAACATGAAGCATATGAATCTTTAGCGCATCTGGCATGTAAATATCTTGCAAAGCCGACTACAACAGTGCCATGTGAATGCCTGTTCTCACTTTCAGGTAACATTGTAAACAAGAAGCGGGCAGCATTATCTCCTGCAAATGTAAGCAAACTTGCTCTTCTGAGCACTTGGCTGAACAAGAAGTCGGACTGAGTGGACTTCTAGGCTCTAAAGTTTTACATTGTTTTATTTTTGAATGCAGTTATTTTTGTACATAATTCTACATTTGTTAATTCAATTTTCATGATAAAGAGATTTCACTACTGTACTTGCATTAGGTGAATTGAAAAGTACGATTTCTTTTGTTTATTACAGGGCAAATATTTATAATAAAAATAAATATAAAGTGAGCACTGTGCACTTTGTATTCTGTGTTATAATTGAATTAAATATATTTGAAAATGTACAAAATGTCAAAATATTTAAATGAGTGGTATTCTATTATTGTTTAACGGTGTGATTAAAACTGCAATTAATCGCATTTAATTTTTTTAAATCGCTTTGCAACCCTAATTCGAAGTCTTGGGGCTTTTACCACCTCTTTACCATGGGTTAGAACAGCTCACTGCAGGAATATTACTTGATGTAAAGCTATTTTTCCCTTTTAACCAATTACATATGGTTGAAATGATAAATAATTCTCTCTCTCCTTTCAGCAAAATCTTACACTCATTGAAATCAACAGGATATTATACCATTGACTTCAGTGGGGTCAGGATTTCATCCTTTGTGTCTGTATCCTTCATACAATTCCTGATCTCTACTGTACTTCTGCTTAGTTATCACATTAGCAAAGCTTCTGTATAACATATTAAAACCACTTATTCTTTCCTCCTAAATCTGTCCCCCAAACTCCCTAATATTTGTTTTTTTCTGAATATGCTCCAGATTGTAAATATTTGTCTGGCAATGAAGGTTTCCAGATCCTGAGCTAAAGGTCACTGAGGTTAATGACTCTCCATGTACTTCAGTGAGGTTTGGATTAGGATTAGACTATAATACACTATTGTAGCTGTAGTCCCCTTAATATTTTGTGCATAATTTTTGTTCTGTGACATGATGATTCTTCATAACTGTTTAATCTTAAGAATCAAAGCAAAAGACATAGGCAAATGCAACTGCCATTCCACAGCAGCTAGGTAGGAGTCTGGGGAAATAAATGGAAATCCACTAAACCCATAAATAGATTCTCATACTTATTTTTTTCCTCTGACCACTAACAAGAACTAAGGATTCTTCTAGCTCTAATTTTTCAGGAGAAGATTCTTTTCCTTCCAGTGACTTGATAAGAAGTAATGAGTCAATCATTAGTTTATGGTGTAGAGAGCTGTTCTGTGAGAAGTATGAAAATCACCTAATGAAGCAGTTATTTTAGGCCAAATCCTTATTCAAGCCTCCATCAAAGACAATGGGACTTTCCTATAAATAAGGACTAAGCAAGGAGCTGCAGTATTTGGCTCACTGAAAATAGGTTCTGACTGTGTAATATTACTTTGCATAATCAGATTCAACAGTAACTTCTAGTCACCTCTGTTCCTGTGTTATTGCTGGCTTCTAACAGTAGTAAAGGGAAAGCTTAAAGTCAATATTTGCTGCATGTGAAAGAAGAAACTTGAAATTGTTTTAAAATTAGGAAAGTGATTCTAAAACAACATGCATTTTATAAAGGGGCTCAGGGACAGATGTGATATCAAAAATTACTTTTAATTAATTTTGTTAAAAACTAATTATGCTAAATTTCAAATTGACAAATAAATATTAAGTAATATTCCTTGAGCTTTATTGCTCCTGAAGAACTGCTGCTAAAACTGCTACGAAATAATTATGTAAGCAGTGTTTTTTCATGCAATGTATGGAAGTTATTTTTATTAATATTTAAATTGTGAAAAGTGTCAAATAGAGAACCCTATAAGATGAGTCCCTCTACCTACAGAATAGATACAGCATGGACAGGAGCAATACTAGATTCACTTCCAATGTTCCTTAACCTCAAACCAGAAATTCTCCTATGAGGGATGAAAGTGTAACTCAGTTCTCAGATCGGTTTTGAGACAGTCAACAGTGATGCTTGTTAGTTCCAATTAAGATTGCCGTCTGACAATAATGTCAATTATGCCAATAACTGGGCCTTAAAAATCATCAGATTGGGCTTATCACGTGATTTTAAAAAAAAAAGTTAGATTTTTTTATTTGCTTTGTGTTTAAGAACCTTGAAGGTTCTTATTTTTGCCTTCTTCTACATGGACTACAGGCTTGCTCTCTTTTAAAAAATGAGAGCAGAGGTTCTCATGTAATCATCTGACTCTCGGAGTTGGGGCTTAAAAAAAACCCCTCGCAATATCACTGCAAGTTGGCAAATTTTTCTGTGTTACAGTGTCAACAGAACACAGGGTCAAAACCAAAAGACAAAGAACTCCACTTCAGTGTATGTTACTATTACTGGATAGTATTATTGCATGATTTAGTTGGGGATTGGTCCTGCTTTGAGCAGGGGGTTAGACTAGATGACCTCCTGAGGTCCCTTCCAACCCTGATATTCTATGATCCCATGATTACCACAGGCTTGTCTGCATGGCTTGGCAGCATGCTCTGAAGTACAAACTAAAAGGCAACATAGTCCTTTTTGAAACAGGACTACACTAACATGAATAAGAAAAGGAGTACTTGTGGCACCTTAGAGACTAACAAATTTATTTGAGCATAAGCTTTTGTGAGCTACAGCTCACTTCATCGGATGAATGTGGTACCTTTTAACGTGTGCTAGCTGGGTCTACATGGGGCAGTTCCAATGGAACACTTTAGTATGTGCTTCAACTCACGCTTCCAAATTCTGCACTACAGGACCATGTAGACAAGCCATAAGAAACAATTACATGGCTGGATTTCCTTTCAGTTATATCTATTATAAAAACATACTTGTTCCTTTCAATTTCTAACATGAAAATTAAGACCCTGATTCAATAAATTACTTAAGTACAGGCCTGTCTGTAAGAACTTCACTGGTTCCACTGATGTCAATCAGATTTACTCATGGTAGACCTGTACCTTGATGAATGAGGGCCTGAGACAGTTATTTAACTAAGCATGCTATAAAATAAACAATACTGATTTACCTTACAACAGAGATTGTTAAGGGGTTTCATTCATGCTAAAGTAAGAATACAACAAATCATTACAATTTTAATTTTAAGAATACTGTGGATACTGCACTAATGAAAGCAGGATGCTATTAGGAGCTCTTTCCTTAATATCGGATACTAGGTTAATATATTAATTGAAACTGGTTGGCATTTGATTAAACCATCCAACATAACAATCATTAGTGAAATGTCTTAAAATGTTTTAAATTCTTGCCATAAAAAAAACATTTCCTTTTAATGGTGTGGTATTTTTGTTTTTTGTTTTTGGTATTACAGGTAAGCACACTAGACTGGGTACGAGCTGAAAAAATCTATCACCTCTGTGAGGTTCTATTTAAAGTTCACAAGGTAGGTCTTCTGAAAATTACAGACTACATCATTTAACCAAGGTAGCTTACAATTTCCTAACATTTAACAATATAAATGATAGACTCAGCTTAATTTGATTTAGCAGGGACCAGCCCAGAAATAGTTAATCTATTGCTATAAAACCAGTTCTTAATCTGTAACTATTTCCTGCATAAATATTAGATAACTTAGAATTTTGATCATCTCTGTAGTGAGCACATTTCTAATATATTTCCAATCTGTAGAAATATTAGCATTAGTTCCTGCCAGACAAATAATGAATAAAACAACTATCCATAATGAAGTCTGTATCTTATAACTTTTTAGTGGGAGAAAACCATTTTATGAGCCATTTTTTAAAAAGAAATATTTACCTTTAATTAAAACAGTGATGTTAACATGTGGTTTAGAATGTTAGTCTAATCTGACTGTATTTTGGGTGTAATTTGTGTAGCAATGAATTTAAAATTCAGTTCATTGCTACATATTAGTGATGCACTAGATTACAAGTAATAAACAGTCAATACAATTCAGAATGTAGTCCTATCTTTACAAAGAGTAATGCTGTTCATTCCTGTATAGTGTAATGTCTCTTTTTTTAATATTATTTACTTAATTTTGCACCAGCAAAGTAACTGTGGGTTGTTGCGTTTTTGTAAAACAATAATTGACTTTTACATGTTTTCCCCCTTTAAAAACTCTTTTGTTAAAAGAGGGGTTGGGTGCATTAGGAATGGCTAGGTAGACAGGCAGATGTTATCCTTACTGTTCAAAGAGAAATCACTGGTGTTCACTATGAATCACTGATGTCCCATATGTGGCCCTCCAAGTTGACTGTGTTAAGAAGAGAATTTATTTCTGACTGTCTGTTGAATATGTGTTCCCTGAGCCCTACCATGTGGTTCTTAAATAGAAGTCTCTGAATCAGTCAATATAGGGAGGTAGACAGAGGCATCACTTTCCCTGCAACTCCTACATCTGCTCTGATCAGCTGCTCAGCATTTCCCCAATCCGCCACGTGCTGTTGCTTCATTGTCTGCTTACCTGCTGGGGGCAAATCCCCAGAGTCAGGAGGAATCAGATTAGGAGCTGAACTAACTCTGCCTAGTGTAGTGGAGTGCCTAGCAAAGGATGGCTCCTCCTCCCAACACAGTCACTCAAGGAAGCCTAGGAGAGGGGAAAATTCAGATAATCTGAGATCCAACAACCATTTTATCCAACAACCAGGCCAATTTAGAGCATCATGGACTCTGGTCAAACTTGTACTCGCAGGCTTTATCTCCAATGGCCTGTGTGACAGCTGGGGCTCACCAAAGAGCATCACGTTCCTCCCACTTACACTCCCTGTCCATGATGCTCAACTCCATCACTGTTGTGTCCTCTGTACTGGAGTCTGTGGGCAGGGAGGTATAGCAGCAAGCTTCACTAGTTTCTGTGCCCACTGGGAACTGCCTGTGATGGGCATTCCTGGGGTGCAACCTGGAGCTGGGGTACTGCTAGGCCCTCTGGCATACCAATCTTGGCCCCCTCTCACCCTTGTGAGGCTGGGATAAACTGCAATCCTCCCCAGGTCTCGCTCTCACACAGCCACTCATGAACTTACAATAGAAAGAATTCGGCCAGTTCCCCCCAGCTTTCCAACCTAGGACCCCAGAGCTGTACCATCTTGCCCTAGTCAAAAGCCTGACCCATTTACATTTATTTATGAAACCGCTCCTCCTTCACTGTGGAGAGGACAATGCACCAGCCCTGATTCCTGAGGAGATTTCCCTTTGCACTTCAAACAACGCACTGTTTTAAGTAAAAAATATAAAACAGATTTATTAACTACAGAAAGATAGATTTTAAGTAATTGTAAGTAATAGCATACAGATCAAAATTGGTTACCTAAAAAAATAAAACAAAATCACAATCTAAGTTCTATACACTAGACAGGATTTTAATCAAGTATTTTCTCTCTCTGATGGTACAAACAGTCAATCAATCTTCCATACACAGGCTCCAAATCTCTCAGCCTGGGACCATCTCCTCAGTCCAGTCTTTGAGGTGTTTTTAGCTGTTCAGTTATGGGGAGAGTGAGGCCAAGTGATAATGTTGCTTCCCCCTTTTATAGCTTCTGCCACATGGAGGGAACTTCATTGTTCCAAGTAAAGTGCCCAGCACAGTTAGTGGAAAAGTACAGGCACAAGATGGAATCCAGTATTACATGAACTGGTTACATGTCCTTGCATGCTTCGATGAATCACAGCAAGGGCCATTACTCATATTCTGGCTAGAATGTTCACATGCATCACAGTGGGGTGTCAACTCCAAGCCCCCACTGCTCTGAAGTACTCTGCTGATGCCACCCCAAATAAGTACTCTGTGTATCACCAAAGACAAAGAGTGCTGGAGTCCAAGCCTACCTACCCAAGCAGATACTCTCTAACCTTGTCTGTTGAACATGAAAAGAGAAGAGCTGCTGCCACCCTTGGTGGTGCCCTAGCCAATGTGGGAAGGGAGGAGGGGTTTCCTGTCACTATCACTTCAAGTAGTGAGCAAGGCAACAATTCGGGCGTGAGGTTGGGCAGGGCCTGGAGGAGCCAGCCATGTGGGGTATGTCTAGGGCCCAGTATTGCTTTAATGCAACTCTGTCTCCATGGTGGGTGGCTTTTGCTTCCTTTGCACCATCTGAACAGCACAATGGTAGCAAAATAGGGCAGAGAATCTGCCCCAAAGTATTGATTCTGTCTCCTTGTCCTCTTCTCAAACACGTTCAGGCTAAAATGATTGGATGTTTCTGATGTAGATACTTATGGTGCCTTTTAAAAAGAGGGGTTTTCTTTCTAATCAGACTATTACCATTGCTGATTTGATGCTCAGTCCTTCTTTTACTGTTCTGACAAGGTTAATTTCAAGGACGATCCATCCTTACAGCAAATTCTATGGTTGCTTTTTCATTAAAAAAAAAAGTGGGAAATAAACTACCTTAGACTCGACTCTTAATGTTCTTGACATTTTAATAAATGAATGCTTAATTGTCAGTCTTGGTGAATACATTAGCTAAAACACAAAAGCTCAGCTATAAAACTTTAACCTCCTTTCTGTTGACACTTCAGTATAAATGATAATGATAGAAATTTAGAGCAAATTAATTAAAATAGAAAAAAACTTAATTTCTGGAAGAGAATAAAATTTCTCAGTTACAGCCTCTAAGACCCAGATTGCACTAGAGAAACTACTGTGTTAGAAAAGATTTTTTTAAAAGATTTCAGAAGCCAATTGTAATTAGCACAGTTGTGTTGTTGTTGCAGGTAGAAAGTAAGTTAGTAAATAGTTTTTAAAGTCCATTCTCAAGACTAGATATATTGGATGCTTGCCTAACTTTAAATGTCCAATTTAAACCCAGAAGCTAAATGTGCCTTTGGAGAATATTTTTCTACAGGGTATGGATGCTTCTGTGTATATTTTAGTGTACATAGGTGTGGTGTCATTCAATACATACATTTACTTACACACAGTCATATCACTTATGTAGTGGTGATAACCATACATTTAAATGAAATAATGTGATTTATTTAATTTAACCCACACATTTCTCTTTCCTGCACTTTTCCTATTACTGAAAATTCATACCACTGAGCATCAGCATCAAATAGACATTGGTTAAAATTCAACCCACCCTGAAAATCATAGAATTATAGAAAAGTAGGGCTGGAAGGGACTTCAAGAGGTCATCCAACCTACACTGGAGGCAGGATTTAGTAAACCTAGACCATCCCTAACAAGTGTTTTTCTAATATGTTAAAAACCTTCAATGATGGGATTCCACAATTTTGTAGGTAAATTGTTCCAGTGTTAAAATATCCTCATATTTAGAAACTGTTTGCTAATATCCAACCTAAATCTCCCTTACTGCGTGCTAAGCGTCCTCATTATAACAACACTTAACATATTTGAAGACTCTTGTCAGGTCACATCTCAGCCTTCTCTTTTCTAGACCAAATGTTTCCTTCTATTCCATTAAATGTGCAATTACACCCCCCACACAAATAAAACTTATACTGGCCTAATGCCCATGACAGACAATATTCAGTTCTGCAGCAGTTAGAAGTTTAACACCCAATATCTCATGACTCTGCAGAGCTACAACCAGGGGGCCAAATCCTCAGGCACAGAAGGAGAAGACAGAGGCATATTTCTTCTTTACTCCTCTCCCTCTCGCCCAAATTTCCAATCCCGAGGAGCAGCTGGAGATCAGTTTCAATAGCCTCAGGTCTCTTTTTCAATAGCTAGAATGGCCCCGGGGGCTGTTCCGCTCACAGAATCACTGGAGATCTGGTTGTGCCTCCCTGTGCCTCTGACAGCCCCCAGAATGTCCACTACTCCAGGGGTTGGTAGCAGCAGGTGGCACAGAGTTAACTTATGCCAGTCTTATGCTAGCTAGTGATTCTCCAATGCAAAGGAAAATCCTATCTGCCCTATTAGGGACAGCTGTCTATCCTTTTTGGACCATAAGAAAAGTACGTAGAGGGAGTGCAGTGCTCTTTACTGTTGAAAAGGGGAAATTCCTGGTGTCCTATGAGACACACAACATTTGCTTCTATAACTGGAAGGTCCTGAGATTCCAGACTTTAAAGCTTACATTTTTATGTATACTGATGCTATTTTAGGATATTTTGAAGTCTGATCCCAATTATGGTGTGTGTGTGTGTTGTGTTGAAGTCTGAGCCCAGTTAGTTTTTTCCCCACCCATATTTTGCAATTTCACTAACTTGTGTAGAGAGGTATCCTGATTTTCACTAGTGTCCTTTAAACCCAAATCTTGCCTTCTTGTTTTAATGTGTCTCTCCCTTTGAATTCTGTACAATTACTCATAACTAACAAAGCTACCATTACATATGAGGGAATGCAAGTAGTAATAGTCCTATTAAAAAAATCAAAAATCTCTAAAACATTTATTAAATAGATTTTCTGTAAAATCGGAGAGATGTGAAATGGGATGTGGTTATTATTTCCATTTTGGGACTTCCCCCTGCCCAAAACTTGCTGGAACTTGCATATTCTCCCCCATCCTAACCTGCAGTCTTGGAGGAAGGCGCAGTGGGAATAAAAAAAAAATATTTCAGCCAAGATCACCGCCGAAAAATGTGATTCTGACTGCAGACACCTGTCTAATCTTCCCATCTTCCGTGTCATCAAACAGAAATAAAATAATAGTTGAGAAATGAAGAGCATTAATATGATCTGAAACTGGTAAAGAAAATGTTTTAAAATGCCATTTGGGGATTTAATTATAGAACGTCCTCATATTTTTTTTAAACAAAGATGGGAATTAATAGTAGCCTTCAAACCTAGTTTTGCTTTTCTCTGTATATTTATCAAACAATAACCAACTGAAGTATTCGGAAACTTCTTATAATGAAGTATTTTAGTTCACTAAAATCTTCATTGTAAGGAGATCCTGTTCTTCCCTGTATTGATTGCAAGGTATCTCTTCACTCCCTCCAGTTTCAGAACAGCACATGTTGCTCTGGAGGACCTCTGCCACACCATATTGTCATTTCTAGCATTAGTCCATGATAAACTACTGCATTCCCATGAGTTTAGCAGAGTGAAACCCAATTATAATGGAATGAACCTTTATATAATAAGTGGTGAAACTTCACTATAAAATGAGTGTAAGTCAGCTAACATGCATTTAAGTAATTCAGGGATTTCTCTCCATTTCACTGAAAACATAGGTGTCTGTGTAGCTGAGTTCATAATAAGCAAATTCCACTGTATATCATCTCTGAGTTCTACATGATTGGACTTAGATTGCAAAATGAAAGAAACTCATTTGATAGTTCTGGGGTTTTTTTAAGCATTTCTATTTTTCACATCAGGGTGCAGTGTCTGCAAGGCATAGTTTAAGTAAGATAGAGTTCATTTAAGTTCCAAAAAGCACTTTTATTTGTAGAGAGTTTTTTGTTGTTGGATGGGTTTTTTTTTCAATTTGTTTTACTTTTAAAACTTTTTAAAATTGTAAGTGTACAAAATGTCTGTAACAGATAAATTGCATCAATTGGTATATAGATTAACTATGTGACCTAAAATAAGAATATATTTTAGCTTAAATTTATCCCTGTTAAAACTCCACTAACTTTAATGGATTTATACCAGATAATTATTTTGAAATCTGACTATTAGCTTAGAGGAATGCTACTATAAAGACATTTGAAAAGAACATTGTATTAAGAACATGCAAAATAAGCTCATAAATAAAAATATTTTGATTAGGTGCATCAACCAAAAGTCCTCATTGTCTGATTTAGTCAATCAGTTGTGTTCATATATTTGAAAGAATATTTTTTTATCTGCAATGCTGAAACCCTTGGCAACAGGAATTGAATCTGAGTCTTTTAGTGCTTGATACAGGAGCTTGTGCTGCCTGAGCTAAAACAGCCCCTTTCAAGCTCATAAATTCCAATTTGGCCTAGCCACCACTAGAGAGGGACAGAGTGCCACACCAAGCAGGCATGCCTTACATACTCTGCTCTCCCTTGCCAGGGAAGTGCATTCTGGGCTTCAGAGGTTTCCCCCTTCAGTTCCCTCTATGGACCACCATGTGACATGTTGATACTCCAGCTGGGTTGCCAGCAGCAGCAATCAAATCTGGGACCTCTGGATCTTATTGCATGAACTCTTTTGTCTGAGCTGAAAGGCCGAGCTCTCTCAGCCATGGCTGTAGCAGATTCATCAATCTCTAGTTGGTCTAGCCGCCACTAGAGGGAGACAGAGCGCCACACCAAGCAGGCATGGCTTACGTGTCAAAAATATATTAACATGGGAGGTTTGTTCACATTGTTAAGGAAAGCATGAATTCAAATGCATCCATATAAAGTAAAAGGAAATATAAATACTGTTCCTTTCTAAGCAGATGCCCATGAACATCTGAAAAAAATCTTTATTCCCAACTCACTGATAATAAGTATCTCTGTCTCTCTCCAACTTGGAGTCCCAGAGTTTAGATTCACTAAGTAGGATTCTTGAGCTCTCTTTGAGAAACTCCTCCAGAAATCCAGTGGCAGTCACCAGCTCTCTGTCAGAGCCTTAATTTGGAGCTTTTGATCCATTTTCACATCATAATTCCAGTATCCATGGTACCTCTCCAGAATACTTACTTGCACCTTCAGGAAGTCTTACGTCTCTCTGCCCAGCCCCTTCCATGTCTCCCGCACCTACCTCCACATGAAAATATTAATTCCCCTTTTAAAATATAACTATTTATTGTATTTAATAACAGATTGCATTGCTTACATTGGTATGTGGCAAACTATAGAAATACCTGGATTAGATTAGATGATAGAAAGAGAAATAGAGGTGACCTCGTCTGTTTTGACCTTGTGAATGAGAGGGTCTGAGAGCAGTAGCCTTTACAAAAATTAATTGATTCTCATGACACTGCACTGAGAAAGGTAAGTATTAAAATAACAGTTTTACAGATAGATAAACTGAGGCACAAAGCAGTTTAAATTGACAGTGAGTCAGTAACAGAACTGAGAACAGGCATTCTGATTCAAAGTCACTTGCTGAAGACATAAGACAATGCTGTCTTAATGATTTGTTTAGTACTAGTTGAAATATCACTTACTAAAACATGTCTTTCAGCTCTGGCTTGCTGATGATTGCTGGCTACAAGCAAACTTGTATTTAGGTATTCATCAGGACTATGAGCTTGAAGACCAAAGGCCATATTGTTTCAGTGTCATGGTTGGACATGGCCAGAGTCATTATTTTAACGTAGAGCTTGGCAGTGAGTTGGCGGCATGGGAAAAAACGTTTCAAAGAGCAATTTTCTTGGAAGTTCAAAGAACAGGGGTAAGTAATACGTAACTTAATTACTGCAGCCATTTTATTGCTAAAATAAGTGTAACATATAGAAAATTTTAGACATTTTAATGATTTTTTTAAATTGATTTTCAGAAAGAAAAAGGCAACAAAAAGTACAGAAATGCAAATGACTTACAACTTTTGTACTTTTCAAATACTGCATGCTTCACTGGCTCTCCAGTAGAATTATGGAACTATGTAATTTTGCAACTTGTCAAAGCAGCAAGACCAGATATACCAGAACATAACATATTAGGGTGGGGGTAACAGTAATCAAATAGGAGAAGATTATACATGAATTGGCGGAGGAGGCAAGGAGAGGACTGGGGCAGATGAGGGGGAAAGGGAGAGGAGAGGTTACATGGAAAGGAGGTCTGGTATTCTTTAAGGCATCTCAACATTTTTATATAGAAATGGGGTCCAAATTTCTTCAGGTTCATATAATTGCTGTCTACAGCAATAAGCTATTCTTTCTTTGGCTGCTAACTCAGACATAGTGGAATACTACTGCTCCATTCTTGGGCATAAGTAGGGCCCTACCAATTTCACGGCTGTGAAAAACACATCATGGACCATGAAATAAGCCCTTCCCCATGAAATCCGATGTCCCTTTGTTCGTAGGCGTACCCCAGCAAAGGGGACTCCCAGCTCCAGCTGGGTTGGGGAGGGACAGTATTTGTCCATGCCCTGTACAGCTGCTCTGGGTGGGGAGGGGAACCAGACCAGAACCAGCAGCCCCAGAGCCCTCCTGCAGCTGGAGGAGGCTTGTGGAGTTGGATCTGATCTTCCCTGTGCTGCTGGGTGCACCCCAGCTGGGGGCTCCTAGCTGCAAGTCCAGGCAGGGCTGGAGCAGGACAGGATTTGATCTTTCCCTGCAGGGCTGCCCTTGGGTATGTCTCTGGCTGTAGATTGCTCTTCACCCCCTCCTCCCCACTCTGTCCCCACTCTGTCCCACTCTGAAGGCAGCACAGAAGTGAAGGTGGCAATCCCATGACCCCCCTACAAACAGTTTCTGACCACCACCACCCCAGGCCCTTTTGGGTCGGGACCCCCACATTTACAACACTGTGAAATTTCAGATTTAAACATCTGAAAACATGAAATTTACCAGTTTTCAAATCCTATGGCTGTGAAATTGATCATAATGGACTGTCAATTTGGTAGGGCCCTAGGCATAAGCCCACAATTCCATTTTTGTAAAATCATGTACTTGGTGACTATTGCAGCTCTCAAGAAACCAAAGTCTTGTGGTAGAGTTAAACTCTTGAGTCTATCTCTTTTCACAGCTGCCTAACTATTGGAAAGTCCCATAGTATGTGCATCAGGGTTCCTTTTTCTTTGTTACAGTGCCAGCTAACATCAGAAGTTAAGGCCTTTATCTTGTACAACCTCTTTGGTTTCCCAGTAAATTTTGAATGATATCTTTTGTTGTATCAAACATAACCTGAGATCCACAAAGACATTTTTAACATTATGTAATATGCTCTGCCATTTGGATTCTTTTAAGGGCTCTGATAACTTCCCTTCCCATTCTTTCATGAACACCAAATTAATGAGATTCCTTTTCATTAGCAAAGTATACGTAGTGGACATGAACCTGTGCTGCTTATGAAGCATTTCTAAAGTTCCCAGTAGTTGCCAGACTCTGGCAGTCCTAGGGCATCCGTACCAAACTGATATGTTAGCAAGTATCTTAGTTGTAAGTACTGCCACTCCACTGAGGGTAGCAGGTTATAAGGTTGCTTTAGTGTTAGAAAATGGACAAAGCCCTCATCACTGACTAATTGGGAAAATGCCTTGCAAATCTTGGTTACCCCAGGTAGGTGATTTTGCATGATTTCAATGTTGAAATTGAAACCTCTTAGCTAAGATAGGCCAGACCCTTTATGCAAATGCATCCGACGAAGTGGGTATTCACACGAAAGCTTATGCTCCAATACATATGTTAGTCTATAAGGTGCCATAGGGCTCTTTGCCACTTTTACAGACCCTTTAGATAGCCACCGCTGTAAGCACCTTGTTTTTCTCCCTCAGACAAAAAAAGAAACTGAGGAGACCTGCAGGGAGAATATAATTCATTAATACACATTCAGTTTGCACCTATGTGGGTATAAGGGTGCTAGCATGTTGGAATTGGTTTGATATCTATGACATAATAAAATCATAATTGTGATTTTGTAGGTCTGGGAGCACAGTGCCTCCATTGGTTACAGAGAACTGGAGTTTGTTAAGTGATAATTGTGGATGTTGATCAGGGCCCTGCAGGAAGGCTCTAATAATGCTATTAAATTTTTTAAAATAAGATTTTGGGATAAATACAGGTAGGCTCCTCGAAATCTGAAGTGGCCTAGGCAGACTATTCATTGTTATTGTGTTAACCCTTCCTCACAGGTTCAGGGAAAGAGGATGCCACCTATTTGTACACTAATGATTTGAGAGAGTATATCATCTCAATTTATCTTCACTAGTTAATATTTCTTGAGATTTTTATACCTAGGTACACAATTGCATTAGTTTACCTGTGGAAATTCCATTTCAACTGGTAGATTTGGAGCAGTTCTAATTTTTTCCAGTTCAGTTTGTAACCAGATATTGAGTCAAATATTTGAATTAGTGATAAGAAGATACTGATTGTTGCTTGTGACTTGGATATCAGTTTTAGATTTTTAATAATCTCATAATGAATACGCTGAATACAGAAACAAGTAAGTCTAATAATCATGTAAACATGGATTTATCTATGAGCACGCTTTCTGACTAGCATGTGTTGTGACAGCTGAGAGAACAGATGTTCCAACAAAAATATTATAATCAAGTTACCCTGATTGTAATAAATGGAAAATCAATACATTATCCTTTGAAGATTCTTTGAATAAACCTAGTTATGAAACTTCTATTCAGAAGGACTAAGTTCATCCTCTTGTTATGCCTAATGTTTTAATTTAAAAAGAGAGCAGCTAGCCAGATTCTGCTCTCATAATACACACTCGTGTGTGTGAATTGGGAGTGACTCTGTTAACATCAAAAGAGTTATGCCAGTGTAAAATGTTGTGAGCGAACCTTGCTGGATTAAATGAGGAATCTTAAACCTCAAAACTAGGAGCTCCCAGATTGTCACCACTACGTGGATGACAAAATCCATCTCAGCCTGAGTCTTTTCTCAGATATAAAGATACATGTCTCTTGAATGGGAGTTACACTGCTGTTCTGAAAGCAGAATTGTATGCATTTAATTCAGATAATCTCTGGACTCTAAAATCTTGCTAATAGGATATTACCATTATGTACAGTAAGCAAATTAAAAGCTGATCAGCTAGAGCTGTATCCCTAGATACACTAGACCAGCTCTGGGGGCACATGATGAAGGAGGGACAGAGATGGCTTTCCTTCTTCCCCATTCCAAATTCCCCGAGCTGCTGGGGAACTGGTTCAGCCCCTGGTGCAAATTAGCATGGCTAATATAATATGTGCTGGTTTCCTAATGGTGGTACCCGAGCACAGTACACTCCATTATTACAAAACACACCATTTCATATCTCCAGCACATCAAAAATATACTATGCTGTGGGAGATGGTCCTGGGGAAAGGGGACTTCGCAGGGCTAAGTACTCCAAAAGAGGAATTCAATCCTGTAAAAGCTATTGCTTTAACAAGCAAACAAACAAACAACAACAAATCCAGAGGTGTTTCATTTTCTGAAATAGGCAAACTGGTTGCTTGGGAAAAGATGCTTTCTTCAAGCAATCTCTGAGTCTAGTTAGTTTAGATTTTTAAATCTGTACTGCATCATTGTTTTGCTTCTGGGTTCACTCTGGAATGCAGCTTAGTGTCAGATAACTTTTGATGTAATATAACTGGAGGGGACTCATGCCAAAACTTGACAATTGTATATACAATATGAATATATAGTGATGGGTTATGCAAACATACTGGGTCAGAAGGGGTTAAAAGACAGAACTGGGCCCAGGTAGTCCTGCCCCTCCAGCCCTGCAGAGCATGCTACAACTGGAGAAAGGGTTGAAAAGGGAGCATCCCAGCTCTGAAGGGGGGCAGCTGACTGAGCTACCCTGAGGCTCCTCACAATGGCACCAGATTAGTCTCCCTGAGTGAATTGGATTTATATGCTGAGCCCAGTCGGGGCTTGTGACCAGAGTCCCAAGGGGAACCAACTGAAGTCACTCAATTAGGGTTCACTGCAAAGAATGGGTCAGACAATCCCCCAAACTGGTGGATATTCCAATACTTACATTTACCAAACCAGCACAAAACAGCTTCTATAATACCTCACTGGTTACCCAGAAGCCGACAACACAGTTCCATTAAAGTAACCCAGCCTCAGGCCTCCACCGAGATACCTCGAGTATGATGAAGATTACTGAAAATCTTATATAAAAAAGTTCTACTAATCCCAAAGGATCGGACACATTACCTCCCAGATTAATGAATATTCCAGATCATACCCAAATACATGCTTATAGCCAATTCTTATTAACAAAACTAAAATTTATTTAAAAAGAAAAGAGGGAGCACTGGTTAAAAGATCAGTACACATACAGACATGAGTCAATCTTGAGATTCAGATTCATAGCAGAGATGGTAAGCTTTGTAGATGCAAAGAGTTCTTTTAGAAATAGTTCATAGGTTATAGTCCAGTGTTTATATTCAGGGTGGCCCAGTCAGGACTGGGATCTCAGTCCTTATGGCTTAGTCTTCCCTTGCATGAAGCCTCAAGCAGACCTAAGATAAAAAGGATTGGGACCAAAACGTCTTTATACAGTTTTATGCCTTCTTGTGACAGCTTGTAGTTCTTCAGCGAGCAATAGGCACTCATGTGGACTTGGAAGTGGACCCATTTCCTAAGTATCACTGGTAATTATTCACAGAGACTAACATAAGGCAATTGCCTGTTTTTCTACCATTCACAGATGATTTGCTATATATTTCAAAGAGAGATGAACACAGCGATATCCTATATTTACAGTTCATTTAAATGTTAAAATGTCCTTTTGATCTCTGAATTAACAGAATACAGCATAGACAGGGTCTGTTTGATTACATTGTTGACCTCTACCAATATATATATATATATATATATAAATATACAAAACCACAAACATTATCTTCCCATGTATCTTTAAGGATTGAATTTGAGTAATTTATCCTGCAGGATGCTTATACTTAACCCTTTCTGGTCATGTGTCACAGGGCTGATATCTGAAGCCAAGAGAGAAAAGCAGTGGCAGGAAGTGACTCATGGAGGGTAATTCAGAGGGCACCTTCTGGAGCTAGATATTGTTAACCCTCCTAGGGCCCTGGGTCAGACCCAGGTTCTCCTACCACTTCGCCTACTACAGGAGTGACCCAAAACCTCTGTACACCTCACCACACCTCTGATTAAAGGAGGACTAGGATTGCAAACCCTTCCTTCTGGGAGGTGGTACTAGGTGGTGCTAACCAGTAGGCCACCTCAGGGGTGCTGTAACAATTTTTATAGCAGAGATGCTGAGAGCATTTGACCCAAATTGTATATAATGGAATCCACTTCAAGCCAGGGGGTGAGGCAGCACCCACAGAACCCCTATTTCTAGCATCTTCAGGCCACCTAACCCACCAGGGACTCTATTGCTTATAATAAAGTATATTTAAAATGGTATATACACCATTTATATATACCATAAATATATACAATAGATATTACAGAATCAATAAAATTAATTTCTGAGTCAATAATATTTGCAGGTGTCCAAATATTTCATTCTACCACTAGCGTTAGTAAGTAACTCTTTGCACAATTTTTGGCTGGTAATTTTAAGTTACTCACCATTTCTGTGTGTTAATGCTGAAGACATGGTAGATTGCCATTTCCATTCCAAACAATCTCTTCTGTCATTTTAGATAAGTCTGTGTATGTTACGATATATAAGATTATCAACCAGAAAACTTGTGCATTTGTATTATGTCCTAGATAGTGAGAAGAGAGATGTTGATATGGGAAAATATATTATACTGATAGCCTCACTTGTCCACTGCTTTTGGAAAAAAGACTGACATCAGAGCAATGGGAAATTGTCTTTAAGAAGATTTGTGCTTTGTTTTATATTGAGGATTCAAGTTGATAGTTGACCTCACAGATGGATGTGACTTAAAGTGAAAAGCTGGATAGTACCAACACTAGTGCTAGGAACAGAATGAAACTAAAGCATTTATTTTAACTTTTTTTTTTTGCATTTATATGCACATTGATTTGTTCCTCAAAGTGTCTTGAGAGCAGGCTTGAAAAATCTTTGGGCTTCTGGGAGATGTTAAGACTACACGTGCTCACGCTATAAAGTATTCTTCCCACACAAATTCTTCAAGAAATTATAGATCTTTCTGACCTACCACACAGTTGTCCTATCTATCAACTGTGTGAAAAACAGATAGGATATAACTAAAGTGGAGAATAACAAGGAAGAATAAAATGCTGTAGCTATTTTTTTTATGATACACTTCTGCTGTGTTTATTTTTGAATCTCAAAATCTGTTGTCCTGGAAAATTTTGGAGATCTCTAAGTTAAGGGACAATTATTCACTTTGTGTGTAATTGTCTCTCCTTTGAATTCAACAGACTGCTAGACAAAAAATAGTAGAATGATAATCCTTCACCCATTCATTCTTCAAGCCAGTCTGGAGTCTCCAGCAAAGCAGTTCAATTGCCCCTCACTGCAAGGCCCAAGATTTAGTGTGGACCCATCCCTAGGTTCCACCCTGTATATCCCAGGCATATACACACAAACTTGCCCTAAGCTAGTATTTCATGACAATTGGGTCAAGGAATGTGGAGCAATGAGAAATATACAAGCCTTTCAGTCTCCAGAGTTCCCTCTTTTACTTCATAAAGTAAACGCCTGTAAGATTAGGTTTTAGCAAGCTCTCGGCTGGGATGGTCCTCTCCTCAAAGGCAGTCACCAGCAGCAAAAATGGTGTCTGAAATTTAGTATTACATAGTAATATCGCTGGCAGTGAAGAAGGGCTGCATATTTCAGTGGCCAGCAAATCTTAGGTTGGCAACTACAGGATATATCTTAACATTAGCTTGTACACATACTTCCCTTTCCAACTTTATAAACATTTTTTACAACTTTCTGACAGTTTTATACCTCCGATACTGGAGTCCCCTGAAAACTCCTTCTGAATTTTTGTCAGCCTTGGTTCCTCCATAGTCAGCCTAGATGTCAACTTGCCATATGTTTCTACTTGCCCTCTTTTTCATGGACTTATCTGGAGAAATGCACCTTTCAGAACCTTAATTCCCAACACTCTCAGGCTCAGCACAGAAAATGTACAGACTCTTCAGCAAGACTCAGAAGTGTTGTATTATAAACCAGTAAAACAATATTCCAGGTGCTGTTTCATGTAACCTGATCTTTACAATAAATACATCCATTTCAGTTATTTTTTGGCAATTGTATTCTCACAATTTCAGCAAAGTGGTAAGAGAACATAGTTAATTGCACTTTGCTGAAATGTTTATATTGTAAGTATCAATAGCAGAGTGCAGGGTAATTTGGACAGGTGGGGTATTAGTCCTTTCAGACCTATCTCTCAATAAGGCCATTTTCACCTGGAGTTTTTTGAAATACCTATCACTTGTAATCCAAAGATAAAAAATTTTCTCTTTGGAACTATTTTCAGGAGTCTCAGGGGTAAGTCATCCTTGACATAGAAGAATTAACATTATACAGACAGAGGCATGGGGTGAACTCCAGTCAGAATTTTAACAAGGGACTCAGTTAACACTCATGAGTTTCCCTTAAGCACATATCTATGGAATATTCATACATGGAGTTTTGAGTTTGTCAAATCCCTCTCTGATTTAATTATAAGACTGTTAATGAGCAAAGCTCAAATTAATAAATCACAGTGTCTTTATGGTTTCTTTATTGGTCAAGGAGGAGAGATACTGGGCCTATAATGAACACAAAATGTTCAAATTTGGCTTTGTGTCTACATTTGATGCTGTTTCTAGACCTTCTTACTGTTTCTTGATCCTCCAGGATGGATTACCAGCACTCCCTACTCTCTCTATCTGTACTCCTTTCTTATATTTCCCCCCCCCCCGCCTTGTTCAAAGTAAATTATCTGGTTGTCAGCTGAGTGTAGGATAGGATGACTGAATGTTTTGTGACCTGCACAGAAGTCTTTGAATATCATGACAGAATTGCATCTTTGCATCTCTCTATCTAGTAACATCAAGAGAGAACAGAGGGAGATATGTCCATGATATGGGGGGTATGGGAGTGTATCTCAGTGAATGGGTGGAAACCACCAATTTGTGAGACAGTGGCAAGGACAATTCAATTAAAAGGAGGTTGCACTTGAATTGAAATTGGTTAGGATTATGATTTGCACTTGCTGTTTGGTGCTAACAGAAGGATAAAAAAAAGTTCAAAAGCCCATGAATATTGGGGTTCCACAATGAGGGAGTTATCTTACAGAAAGGATACTTCGAAAGAATGTCTGGGCAAAAGCCTTCTATTAGCATGTACATGAAAATCCCTGCAGTCAGTGTAAGGAATAGGAAGATAAAATATTCTCTCTCTCAGTTTTCTAGAGGCTTGGTGTTCAACAGTTACAAACACAAAAATTTAGTATTAAATGCCAAATCCAAGACATTTACTTCCTGCTTCTAGTTGTGTAGGAAATTCTGCAAGAACCAGTAAGTGTATATGCATGTGATAAGAGAAATTATGGAGGAGTAAGGGTGAGAAATTAACTTTTTAGAACTTCAGAAATATTTGGTTTGTATGCAAGATGAAATGTAGGAATCCAAACATTCTGTTTTATGTAGACCCATTCTCCCAGGCTGGCTTCCTCCAAAAAATATCTCGGCTACATCAACAAATACTTGTTCTGTACTTTTACAATAATGTAATAGAGTAGATTCTTGAAAATACAATATAAATATTGTATCCAATGAGAGCTATAGCAAAAACTCATGAAGCAAATGAAACTGCTCCCTGCAGTACTGATGCCATTGAATAACTTGATTTCATAAATCATTTATATTGTTTAGTCAAAAAAAGTTATTTGGTATAAGTTACTACATTACTGTAAGTTAGGTCTGATGTTGGGCTCTAGCTGAGAGCATGTAGAAAGCTTGATTAAGGCTGTCACATTTTTAGCCATTTTCTGTTGTATTTTTATTAGTGATGATATAGTGTCCAAATAGTAGAAGCTCCAAGACAATTTTTTCTCTTTGATGTTATAGCTCAACAGGTTGGCAGTTGTCACATAATCCTATGAGTCAGAAGATCTGAAGAATTAACCTTGCCAGTCAGCCTGAGAATGCTGGTTAATTTGTTGACCTCAGTATTTTTGTGTAGCATATCAAGCTGAGGGAAAGGAAATATCTCAACTGTAAAAAGCATGTTCCAGCATTTTCCAACATGAAAAAAGGAAATTCTTCTCCTATTATTGATATATATTGCAAATTATGAAACCAAAGTTTTTCAACAATAGTATATTTAATAATTTGTGGCATTTCACTTCACCTATGTAAATAATTAATAGAGGTGTGCAACTAATAAATAATGAATAATATACAAATATGATGAATTCAACAATTCTTTCTTCTAATGGAATGAATACCTGTCTGCATATCTCTATTTCCTTGTGTGTATTTATCTGTTGTTTATTCAATGAATTTTTGCACACGCTTTTAGTCTATGGATTAACAGCAAAGAGTTTTCTGCAGGAGTATTCGATTCTTGACATTCAACATTTGAACTGGATTGGGTAGTTATGATTGGTTACATAAATTACATAAATTATGTATTTTATACCCAGTGGAACAGCTTGAAAAGGATTGAGAGATACTCACCCCAGAACACTTAGGTTCAAGTCCCTGATTCAAATCAGACAGAGGGCATATTTGAACCTGCCTCTCCCACATTCCACGAGTGCTCTAACCACTGGGATACTGGGTATAAGACCCTCCTCCTCCTCTTTTGTGTGGATTGGATGTGTTCTGGGAACACAGACTGGCTCAAGCCCAACAGGCGAGCTAACAGGGGAATGCTTAGTTTATGAATCTCACTGGGATTTAGGTGTTGAACAGCTCTGTGGTGTCAGGATTTAGGCAGCTTTACACATGCCCACTGGCAGAAATTTAGGTACTGAGGGACTTTTGGAAGAAGCTAGGTGTGGTTTTGTGAATGCCAGTGGTGCCTACAGATTAGATTTGAGGATTTAAGTATCTAACTGCCCCTTTAGTCACCTAAATCCCCCTTGTGAATCTAACCCTAAGTACCTACATGAGAAACAGAAATTCGATAATTGAAGGCTCCTTAATCTATCCAACAAAGATACAACAATATACAACGGCTGGAAGCAGAAGCCAGAGATTTTACAGTAGAAATAAGGCACACATTTTTAAAAGTGGGTGTTATTAACCATTGGAACTATTTACCAAGTGTTAGTGGATTCTCTATCACTCGCCATTTTAAAATCAAAATTGGATTATTTTTCTATAAAATATTCTCTAGTTCAAACAGAAATTAATTCAGGGAAGACCTGTGGCCCATGTCATGCAGGAGGGCTGACTAGATTATCATAGTGGTCCCTTTTGTTTTTACAATCTATGAATCAATTGTACTCCAATCCTTGTAGGGAAGAAATCAACCAAGAAAATGAATAAAAATAGGGTTAACAATACTTGATTTACAGATGTATTGTGAAGTTTAATGAATATCTTTAAAATGCAAGGTATGTATAGTTGGACAAAATGTGCTATAAAGTTGCCAAGTATTATCATTATCTTTACATTTGAAGCAGTTTTGCATTTGAAGCAGAATTATGCATAGAACTCCTCTTAGTAACAGGAAGAGCATCGTCAACTACTTTGAAAATTTACTCCATACTCTCCATTGAAAAACAAACCAAAAAGCTACTATAAATTCAGGTGAGATATTAAATAGCAATTAGATTAGGTTAGATTTATAGGATCATTAAAAGATAATTATCAGTTTGTTACCAGAAGGACCAGTTTAATTACACAATTAAATTTTAATTGTTTTCATTATATACAGGAATCTTACAATAATTCCAATTTACCTGGTCATTTTTAGATATGTCATTGAGACCTGATTCATTTTGAATCTAGTACAAAGAACAGCAGCAAAACCTTGAGGACCCTATGGATTAATTGTAAATATGTTTGCAAAAACTTTGAATAATTCAGACAGTAATATGCTGTGCTAAATTATAAGCATCAGGTTATGTACCTCTTTACATTGTAAACAGGACTAGAAGATCTTAATATGAAAAGGATATTAAACAAATGATAAAATATTACCTAAATATGATATAATTTAGCTGTGCATATATACATTTTATTCTTTTCATGTAAAATAGAAAACAAGTTGACATTTAACACATTATTCACAATGCAACACACAAATGTGCTGTGGAAGGATAGTAACAGTGCTAATAAAACCAGAATACAATTCTATGAGTATTAGCAAATTATTTAAATCCTAGGTGGTTCAAATTAGAACCATAAATCCAAATACCTCTGAACTTTGGAAATGTTTGGCTCGAGATCTGAATCTTGTGGCCTGCGCCTATTTTTATTATTATGTTATGGGAGAGTTCTATAGAATTGACTAGGAATGAAACTAATCGAATTCTAGAAGTTATTCATATTGCATACATAGAGAATTATATCCCTGCTATAATGTAAAATTCTGTTGTCTGTCTGATTTAAAATCTCTAAAGAAGGTTTTCATTCTGTATTATATTTTCTAGGAATGTTCCATCTGAAAAAGCCAAGCACCTTTGAAGTCTGGTAAAACACAGATTAGAATTCAGTGGTGTGGCTGAGAACCATCTTTTTTAAAGATCTATACTTCCCTTTTCCCCAGAAATTTAGTAAAAGCATCATTCCATTTAATGAGCAGATCAGTCTCACACTGATATTTCCCACGTGAGTCTTCAGACATTTGCCCTATGGATATTCTCTCAGCTCTGTTTTCTTGCATTCTCTTAGGCACTAGTGAGAATTACTTGGCTAAAAAAATCCAAATAATAGTGATTAAGTTAAATACAGAGCTGGTAAATTCACATGGATGTGTGTTCCGTTTGTTGCAATCATATGGAATGCTGTTGCATTATGTGAGGGCCAGTCTGTCTTTGGATTGTACCAGAACAACACTTTTGAAAGGCCCACATAGTCTGACTTCCTCTCCTGTTAAACTGGCAACTCAGCAGCTGAGGTGAAATCCTGGTACCATTGAAATCAATGCAAAGCTCCCATTGACTTCAATGGGGCCTTGGTTTCACCATTAATGCTTTCTGCTATTGATAATTCCTGGATAAAGACAGGTAAATAATAGTGTGTCTGTCTCACATGTTACTTCATAAAATAGCTGAAAATATCATGATGTGATCCAATCCAGATACATCTAAAACAGGGCAGATCTTCAGCTGGTGTAAATCAATACAGTTCCAATGACTAGAGTGATGTTACACTGATTTGGACCATCTGGGAATCTGCTCCACACAGAGAGGGGAGACTGGGGTTTAAGTCCCTGCTTCAATGAATATTTCATTATTTAATGCAAAATGGAACAACCTTTTAAAAAGCATTTCTTTAATTATATCCAGTCATCCTGAACAGAGGCGCCATGGCCAGGACTTTGGAAAAGATTTTGCACTTCTATGACACTCTGGTACTCAGACTGATGGATTGCCAAATTTTTTAAGTGAAGGCACTGTATACTTGCATATAGACATAGATTTCATTGACCCTATTGCAAACATCCTTGATATAGAGAGAGTCCTGGGCCCAATAATCACATCTGAATCAAAATGCTACCCACCTGCAGCAACAGGTGGGGAAAATTGATGGGGCTGGTAGTGAAAGGGAGACAGTCCCAGTAGCAAGGATGCAGACATTTCCCCAGGGACAATAATAGCTCCTCCCCTGGGAGACTCTGGCACCCATTGGCCAGCTGGGAGAGAGGGATGCTGAATGGCCATATTCCCCAGTTCCCAGGGTTTAGCTCATTGCAGGGGCCATATAGAGCCTCCACCCACCCTACCCACCTGAACTAGGAATGGGAACCCAGCCTGACAGATGCCACGGGTCTGGCTGATTGCCTGTTTAAGAGGTCAGGAAGGAATTTTTTCTCTTGTGTGCCAATTGGCAGAGAATCAGGGAGCTTTTGCCTTTCTCACAGCACCTTCAAGCCACAGTGGTTTAAGCAGGAACATGCTTAGTACCTAACTGGGGTGGTGGTGTTTATTTGTTGCAACTTGTAGCCAGTTTCCAGTGCAGTTAAGAGAAGAAAATGAACGCTTCCCAGATGTAAAAGACCTGTGATCTGGGGGATGGACCTTGGGCTAATATGATAGGGTGAGACCTTGTGGCCTTTGTAGGCCAACGTCAAACCTTGTGGCCATCTCAGGTCTAAGTCCCCTGTGTTCTAAGTCCCCCCCCTCAGGTCTAAGTCCTACTGTGTTCCCCCCACCCCAGCAGGTGGAGGGTGCTAGGAAGCAGAGAGCACTGAGTCCTGAGGGGTAGGCTGACAAGTGCCACCCAACGTTTATGGGGTGTGTGGTAAAGAGCCCTCTAATCCTGGTGCCAGTTAATGGGTTATATGGTAAAGAGCTCTGTAACTTCCTTACTAGAATGAATTAAAGGCCTGGTATTGGCCAGTATGGGTGATGAGTGGGGAGCCTTGTGTTAAAGTTTAATAAAAGTTGTGGCCTGCCATTTAATTCCATGCATGTGTCTGTCCTCACTTTGCCGCTGCATCCACATCAATTACAGGGATATTGAAATCTGAACTTCTCCTCTCTGCTATGTGCATTGCACTTTAGAACAAG
Organism: Dermochelys coriacea; assembly: GCF_009764565.3. Taxonomy (NCBI): domain Eukaryota; kingdom Metazoa; phylum Chordata; order Testudines; family Dermochelyidae; genus Dermochelys; species Dermochelys coriacea. Next base: position 37,593,499 of record NC_050070.1, on the reverse strand, counting down.
GTTGCTTTTAATGTATAATGTCTTAAAGCTCATGTAACTTTTAATTTTTCTCTTAACAGCATTTTTCCAGGTTGGACTTAGGCATTGCATGGCATTGAGCGTCACAGCACTTAACTTTTAGGCATCAGAAAAATCACAAGAACAACAGTGCAATTCAAAAAATCTTAGGTAGATACCTAGGCTCTCTATACAATTAATAGGGAAAGAGAGGCGCCTTACAATGTGATCCACAGAAGCCAGCACACTAGGTGGGGACCCACGTAAGCTAATCAGTGGGAGATTCCAAGGAGAAAGGGTTGGAGGGTGTTAAGCCCCTCCTTTCTCTGAGATAGCTGCCTATCTCTGCTAGTGATCCACAAATGGGAAGTAGCTACTGGGAGTCAAGCGGCTTAGATGCCTAAGCTGCTTCTTGAAATGAGTTTGATGCCTGTCTCACTAAACACAAAACAGGAGATGCCCTGTTATAACTTTTAGACTAGTGGTTAGATCACTTGCTTGGGGTGTGGGAGACCCAAGTTCAATTCCCATCTCCCTTTGGCAGAGAGGGAGAAAGGATTCGAAGAAGGGTCTCCCACCATTCAGGAGAGTGCTCTAACCACTGAGCTGTAGGACGGTCTGATGTGGGGCTCTCTCACTCTCTTGTTGAAACTGTTGAACTGTGGATAAATAATGAAATAGACATGGGGAGGGGGTCAGGAAATGACTCTGTAGTCATGTGGTTAGGGCACCTGCCTGGTTTAAGTGGGTTGCATCTGTGGAATGGAGAAAGAAAAGTATATTTATTAATAATGTCCTTAATGTACTGTTTATTAATACCATGTGTTGCCTTTCAATCTAGTTATCCTTTTTAATAGATTTTTTAAAACATTATGTCACATCTATGATTAGCAAGGAGTCAGACTTATTCAAAATGCATTATATGAAAAACAGAAATGTGGACGAAGGATGCATTAAAAGTCAAAAATACATGTATTTTGTATTCTAGCCCTTGTAAGCTTCAAGCTATGCAAAAAAGCATCTCTTTGGGGCCTATTATATATGGAAACATATTACTGAGCAAGATTCTACAGTCTCTTCAAATCTAAGGACTTTAGGTCTAGATCCATCCCACAATATTAAGTGTGCTGTAATATTTCTTTGTCCCTTATATCAAATGTATACTCTTCTCTTCATCTCTGCTTCCTCCTTCTCAGAGTTTTTATATTATAAGTATGGGGTCTTCAAACACAGTATTGGCCAGTCATAAATATAAAGGGAAGGCTAACCACCTTTAAATCCCTCCTGGCCAGAGGAAAAACCTTTCACCTGTAAAGGGTTAAGAAGCTAAAGATAACCTCCCTGGCACCTGACCAAAATGACCAATGAGAAGACAAGATACTTTCAAAGCTGGAGGACAGTGGGGGAACAAAGGGTTCTCTCTGTCTGTGTGTTGCTTTTGCCGGGACCAGAGCAGGAATGCAGGTCAGAACTCCTGTAAAGGGTTAATAAGCAATCTAGTTAGATATGCGTTAGATTCTGTTTTGTTTAAATGGCTGATAAAATAAGTTATGCTGAATGGAATAGATATTCCTGTTTTTGTGTCTTTTTGTAACTTAAGGTTTTGCCTAGAGGGATTCTCTATGTTTTGAATCTAATTACTCTGTAAGGTATTTACCATCCTGATTTTACAGAGGTGATTCTTTTTACTTTTTCTTCTATTAAAATTCTTCTTGTAAGAAACTGATTGCTTTTTCATTATTCTTAAGATCCAAGGGTTTGGGTCTGTGTTCACCTATGCAAATTGGTGAGGATTTTTATCAAGCCTTTCCCAGGAAAGGGGGTGTAGGGCTTGGGGGAATTTTGGGGGGAAAGACATTTTCCAAGTGGGTTCTTTCTCTGTTATATTTGTTAGACGCTTGGTGGTGGCAGCAATAAAGTCCAGGGACAAAAGGTAAAATAGTTGTACCTTGGGGAAGTTTTAACCTAAGCTGGTAAAAATAATCTTAGGGGGTTTTTCATGCAGGTCCCCACATCTGTACCCTAAAGTTCAGAGTGGGAAGGGAACCTTGACATGGCCTAACTCTGTTCCTCAGTGAACAGGAGTTTTACTATTGCACTCCCCTCAGCCTTGAATGCAGGGGCTTTTTGTCTGGCCAGTGGAAAGAAAAAGGGTCATCCCTCCTTTAGCGTCCCCCCATCCTTTCAGGTCATCACCTGAGTCAGAGTTGCACTGGCCCATGGTCACCTTGAAAAGGAAAGATAGGGAACACATGTCCAAGTGGGGAGTGAATATATTTATCACTGATGTTTGGGAGGGAATAATTAACAGTTTGAGGGCAGAGAGGAGGCAGCACAAATAATTGCTGCTGTCACCTTGTGGCAGATGTCCAGTACCGGAAGAGGACTTAAGGGAAGGTGGCCCCTAAGAAAGATGACAAAGCGGCGTTGGGGTTCCTACATCTGGTACAGCAGAAAGACTGCTCTCTTTTAATGCCCCCCTCTTAGTCCTCATATTAGGGGAGGGTGTTAAGGCCTCCACAAGGGGTAGTACTAGGGGGCAGCCCTTCCCAGGTAGGTAGAAAGGATTAAGGAAAGAACAGATCTGCACTGTACGATTTATTGGCAGGTATTTCCCAGATGAGTTGATAAAGTTGCATTCTAATTTGCCCACATCCTTTGCATCTTGTGTGGCTGGGATAACGATTCAAGTGGGAGCAGAGTTTGATGAGGCCTGAATGCTTTAGAAAACCCTGCCGTGTGTGTGTACTGGCAAACAAATGAACAAAATAAGAAAATAACATTTTTATAGCTTCTCTTTATTTAAGTATTGTCAGTTGCAAAAACCTTTCAGTGCCCTATTAGCAATAAGACTCTGTGACCTGAACCTTCTTCCAATTCTATTGAACTGGTCCTTACCATTGGCACAGAACACTCACTTGGCTACTGTACTAGCAATTCTTGTCAGCTCTTCCTCCCATTTTTTCTGTACTTCAGATGAGCTTGCTTTAAAAATAAGAATAATAAAAATAATTTATTAAGTGTGATGTGAAACTGGTATAAATGTCTCACTGATTGGGACATATACAAGTGTCAGTGTTACTCTGTACAAATATCCTCAGTTCAAACTGTCGGTCTTGACCTTGTGATTAGATTTGGGATAAGTAATTAATTTCTCTGAAATAAAAGGATAATTTATGCAAGTTAAGTGATATTGTTAGTACCCAATCTAGCAGAGAATGGCACACAAGTCACTTTACACCTGCATGTAGTCCCATTGAGTTCTACCAGATTCCTCACATTCATAAAGTTCTTCACTTGCTCTGTTCTTTGCTGAATTAGGGCCTTTGCTAAACTGTTATATCTATTTCATTAACTTATTTCACTTCAGCCGTTCCGTTACCTGTACTAATGCAGGAAAGCATACATCTGCTAGGCTTGTATAAGAGATATTTTTCAAGAGAAGGTTCTGAATGTTCCATTTAAAAACTTCAATTCTTCTTTTATTTTAACGTTGCGGATAAAGTCCATTTTGCGGGACTTTTAAGAAGTGACAAACTGTGCCATGTACATTGGCCAAACTGGACAGCCTCTACGTAAAAGAATGAATGGACACAAATCAGACGTCAAGAATTATAACATTCAAAAACCAGTTGGAGAACACTTCAATCTCTCTGGTCACTCGATCACAGACCTAAGAGTGGCTATACTTCAACAAAAAAGCTTCAAAAACAGACTCCAACGAGAGACTGCTGAATTGGAATTAATTTGCAAACTGGATACAATTAACTTAGGCTTGAATAGAGACTGGGAATGGATGAGTCATTACACAAAGTAAAACTATTTCCCCATGGTATTTCTCCCCCCCACCCCACCCCCCACTGTTCCTCTGATATTCTTGTTAACTGCTGGAATTAGCCTACCTGCTTGTCACCATGGAAGGTTTTCCTCCTTCCCCCCCCCCTGCTGTGGGTGATGGCTTATCTTAAGTGATCACTCTCCTTACAGTGTGTATGATAAACCCATTGTTTCATGTTCTCTGTGTGTGTGTATATAAATCTCTCCTCTATTTTTTCCACCAAATGCATCCGATGAAGTGAGCTGTAGCTCACGAAAGCTTATGCTCTAATAAATTTGTTAGTCTCTAAGGTGCCACAAGTACTCCTTTTCTTTTTGCGAAACTGTGCAATGTTTGCCAATGACTTTAATAGCAGTACTTTTTGGCCCTCGGTTAATGTTTGCTTGATGTTTCAGAATTGTAAAGTGCTAAGTGTTGTTCTTTGTGGCTTGCAAAGCTTACTAATTTTTATAGGACATAAATTACCAGAATAAGTTTATAATGGCCATTTTCCTGTGTATCAAGGAGATACTTTTTTTAATTGAGCAAATAAAAATTGTGTTGTCATGAAGTCTTTGTTTGCTTGTTTTTCAGTGATTGTGCATTTAGTGATTGTCTCATGAAAAAATATGCTTCAATTACATTAGATTTGTGTTCAGTTTTTAAAAACTGCATACAAATAATTTTAAGCACAATTGAACTAAGATTAAGATTTTTAGCACTAAACATGTCTATTAAAAAGAAAAAAACTAGACTTGTATGCAACATTGCTATTTTTGATAGCAGTGCATCAATTCTTGCTGTTATTTTTCATTAATTGTTATATAGTGCTGTAAATATGTATGGACTTGTGCAAAAGATGAATATACTGAAAATTAGAGTCCAAAAATATTTGTGATGTACAGGCAAAATCCAGTTCAATACAGAAATATAAAAAACTTTGTATAAAGTTGCTTGTGAATTTACAGAGGAAATGCTTCAGAGGCATAAATTCATTTTGTTTTATGAATTATAATATTGTCCACTTTTAATGGTTATTTTAAAAAGTACATTTGCAAAATATGGTTGGTGTAAAAGTCGTATTAGTTTAGAATGATGAATGCAGGTACAATATTTTATATTGTATTTTGGCTCATCAAAAGCACTAAAAAGTAAGATTCCTGCTGTTGAATTATACAGAATGAAGCTGTGCCCAGAATGAATAAATATATTACATATGAATCAATGCCACAAAAAATATCATTGGTAGTCCTCCCGTCTTCCCCCCACACACATGCAAGTATAAGAATTAACCAAACCTGAGCCAGTGTTCAGCTGATATGTGGAAATAACATGCTTGATAAGGCATTGGTAACCAGAGCACTAAATAGAGTTCTTCAGGTCAACTCTATTAAAATGAATCTATACAATCGCACTTTTCTCAATGTATTGTTCACTCTTACATGAGCAGTGTCACTGAATCTCATTTCGTTCATGGGATATTTTATTTTACAAAAGATATTTTAGAGTATGAGATACAGTGAACTCTCTGATGCTATCTGGAACTGTACTTAATAAATTACATTTTCTTCTTCGCTCTAAATCCTGCATGCTCAGCTATTATTCTGCATGTTACCTCCAAACTGGCAAACATAATTAGTTAATATAGATTTTAATTAATATTTTGTAAAACATTCTGCATCTGTAGGTGCTGAGCAGAAGGGGAGCTGAGAAAAACTCCTAATCCTAACAAGCTACATTTTAAACTGTATACTTTTATCTGTTGAAAATTAGTCAGTCATCAGTAAGATACTGTTAAACTATTGCAGGAATTAGTACTTACACATTCACTGAAACTTTAGATTGTCAAGGACTGTTTCTAGTTATTTATAATTCAGAAAATAAAAAAAAGAAAGTTCTAGGATAGAACCCGTAATACAAATTGTGACCATGTAACCAATTATCTAAATGTTCATGCCACAGTGGGCTAGTGAGGATTCCCAATGCATCTGTCCAGTTCTGGGTCTCCTGAAGTCCAGCTTCTGCTCTGCATTGCTGACAGCATCCCAGAATTTCTGAAACAGCATTAATATGAGTTTTGTCAGTTCAGTTCCCTTCCCTTTTATCCTGCTCTCTATACAGATTCACAGTGTGGTTACCAGCTGGGCTGAGTTTTCTGCAAGTTTACCAGGAAAAATGTCAGGGGCTCTTTGATCACACTTTCTAATTAAGGTTCAGTTTTGTCCCCCATGATTTTTACATTGAGAAGAGGCGGTCTGGCAGGATGGTATGAAGTGCTGCACTAAGAGTCTGAACCTGCAAGAGAAAAGTATATGTAGAGTCATTAAAATGTAAGGCCAGAAGGGACCACCTGATCATCTAGTCTGACCTCCTATTTATCACAGCCCACCAACACCACCCAGCACAGTAAACCTAACTGAAATTAGACTAAAGTATTACAGCCCACAGGAGACTAGACTATTATGTGCCACAGGCAGAGAATAGGGACTGAGGTGCACCAGTGTCTGAAGCCCCTGCAGTGGCAGGGAAATGATTAAGTGTGATATACCCAGATAATCCTGACAAGTGACTAGCACCCACATGCTGCAAAGGAAGGTCAAAGCCAATCTGACCCAGGGAAAATTTTCTTTCCAATGCCAGATATTGTTATCACTTTAGACCCTGAGCACGTGAGCTAGAACCAGCCAGCCAAGTACCGAAGAGAGAGAATGCTCGGTGCCACCTGAGAGCCTTGGCTTCTAGGGCGCAGCGCTGTGCCAGGACAGGTAGGGACTAGCCTGCCTTAGCTCCACAGCATCACCGAACAGAATTTTAATGGCCCAGTCGGCGGTGCTGACCAGAGCCATCAGGGTCCCTTTTTGACCAGATGTTCGGTCGAAAACCAGACACCTGGTCACCCTATTCAAGACCAGTTTATATCCATTTGTTCTTGTGCCAATATTGTCCTTAAAAACATAAGAATGGCCCTACTGGGTCAGACCAAAGGTCCATCTAGCTCAGTATCCTGTCTTCTGACAGTGGCCAGTGCCAGGTGCCTCAGAGGGAATGAACAGAATAGGTAATCATCACTTTGGTCTGACCCAGTATGGCCGTTCTTAAGCGATCCATCCCCTGTCGCTCATTCCCAGCTTCTGGCAAACAGAGGCTAGGGACACCATTCCTGCCCATCCAGACTAATAGCCATTGATGAACCTATCCTCCATGAATTTATCTAGTTCTTTTTTGAACCCTGTTATGGTCTTGGCCTTCACAACATCCTCTAGTAAGGAGTTCCACAGTTTGACTGTGCATTGTGTGAAGAAATTCTTCCTTTTATTGTTTTAACCCTGCTGCCTATTAATTTCATGTGGTGACCCCTAGTTCTTGTGTTAAGAGAAATAGTAAACAACACTTCCTTATCTACTTTCTCTACACCAGTCATGATTTTATAGACCTCAATCATATCTCCCCTTAGCCATCTCTTTTCCAAGCTGAAAAGTTCCAGTGTTGTTCTCAAGGTTCCTTCCCCACTCTGAACTCTAGGGTACAGATGTGGGGACCTTCATGAAAGACCCCCTAAGTTTATTCTTACCACCTTAGGTTAAAATTTCCCCAAGGTACAAACTTTTACCTTTTGTCCTTGGACCTTTATGCTGCCACCACCAAGTGTCTAACAAAAATAACAGGGGAAGTGTCCACTTGGAAACATCTCCCCCCAAAAATATCTCCCCAAGCCCTACAGCCTCTTTCCTGGGGAAGGCTTGATAAAAATCTTCACCAATTTGCATAGGTGAACACTGACCCAAACCCTTGGATCTTAAGAACAAGGGAAAAGGAATCATGTTCTTAAAAGAAGAATTTTAATTAAAGTAAAAGAATCACCTCTGTAAAATCAGGATGGTAAATACCTTACAGGGTAATCAGATTTAAAACATAGAGAATCCCTCTAGGCAAAACCTTAAGTTACAAAAAGACACAAAAACAGGAATATACATCCCATTCAGCACAACTTATTTTATCAGCCATTCAAACAAAACAGAATCTAATGCGTATCTAACTAGATTGCTTACTAACTCTTTACAGGAGTTCTGACCTGCATTCCTGCTCTGGTCCCGGCAAAAACATCACACAGACAGAGAGGACCCTTTGTTCCCTCCCCGCCCTCCTTTGAAAGTACCTTGTCTCCTCATTGGTCATTTTGGTCAGGTACCAGGGAGGTTAAACTTTAGCTTCTTAACTCTTTACAGGTGAAAGGTTTTTCCTCTGGCCAGGAGGGATTTAAAGGTGTTTACCCTTCCCTTTATATTTATGACAGTTGTTAAGCCATTCCATACCCCTAATCATTTTTGTTGCCCTTTTCTGAAAGTTTTCCAATTCCAATATCTCTTTTTTGAGATGGGGCGACCACATCTGCACACAGTATTCAAGATGTGAGCGTACCATGGATTTATAGAGAGACAACATGATATTTTCTATCCTATTATCTATCCCATTCTTAATTATTCCCAACATTCTGTTCACTTTTTTGACTGCTGCTGAACATTGCATGGATGTTTTTAGAGAACTATCCACAGTGACTCCAAGATCTTTTTCTTCAGTGGTAACAGCTAATTTAGACCCCATCATTTTATATGTATATTTGGAATTATGCTTTCCAATGTGCATTACTTTGCATTTATCAAAATTAAATTTCATCTGCCATTTAGTTTAAATAGCCTTCACCCTCCCTGGTATTCACCCGATTAATGTATTTATAGAGAGCAATCTTATCCCCTCTAACCCTTCTTTTTGCTTGACTAAATAAGCCACGCTCTTCCAGTCTCCTCTCATAAGATAGGCCCTCCAGTCCTCTGATTATCCTCGTAGCTCTTCTCTCCACCTGTTCCACTTTACATGTAGACCATTTGTTATCCCTCTTTCTCACCCTTATATCATTTCTTTTCTTACGTTGTAAGCTTTTTTAGGGCAGGGATGTTGTTTTTCTATATTTGTATAGTGTCTAACAGTGAGGCCTCATTGATGAACAGAGCTTCTGGGTGCTATATTCATTGAAGGTAATAATGTATCAAGTACATGTTATAGGCAAGTGTGATAGCACAACCTCTTATTAGGGCTGCCATATTCTTCTCATTATGAGACCCTATTTTTCAGCTGATTATAAATCTGCTAATTTTTTACTGTTTGAACTGAACTTGTCCATACCTAGTGAATGCCTGAAACTGAAATATTTTTGGAAGTTTCAGCAAAATAGTTCATCTGTTTCCAAGAACAAGGCTAAGGAAAAATGCATTGTTTTGGCCAACTTTAACATTTCGGTGACCGTTCATTTGAAAAGCTTTCACACCCCTTAATGCTTTGGAGTGGCAGCTTGAAATTTTGCGGGGGATGGCATTTATGTCCAGGGTGTGCCTTTTGCCATCCTTATGAAAATCTGTTCAGATTTGTCTCAGTTCAAAGCCTTTGAAAATTGCAGTTTACACATAGTTAGTAGAGATGTCTTAGATTTTAAGAGCTACAGCTCCCAGAAATTCTGTCTGCATTGAACATGTCTAGTCTGGGATTGACTAGATGGGTCTGGGACAAGGAACCAGGCTTTGGGCTGAGTTAAGATTGGGACAAAGACAGGTTGTCAGTGATGGGACAGAGAGAATCCTGCTTGGAAGTAGTGAGCAGAAGAGTCTGCAGAGTCCAGAGTAGACTCCCTTCTAGAGCTTGGAATAGAACCCAAGTTTCCAGAGTTTCATCATTTATCTCTAGCAAATATCCATGAAACCCACTGGCAAAGTGTGTGTCTCATTCTTTTCCAGTGCCAGTCCACACAGCAGGAATAGGTTAACTCTTGTGGCAAAGGTCTGTGTTGTGGATCTAAATGTTCCTAACTTACTGATCAAATATGTGGGTGTCAATATGATGCCTCATGCTAGGATTTGTTGTTGTTGTTGTTTGTTTGCTTTTAAAAAAAAATCCAGGAAAGTGCGCACACACAAACTAATGTGAAGAAGCATATTGTTAAGGTTTCAGAATCAAGCAGTCAAAAATTAGCCAAAATTAAAGTTGCCTGTATAACCTGATTTCAGATCCCTTGTGTGTGCACATGTGCAATAAGATACAGTCTTTAATTACACAGTCACATACTGTTTCCCCCACAAGATCCCTATCTTAGTGCAAAGAGTGTGAAGTGCTCACTTAATGAGTAGCTATTCAATATTTTATTTTATCCTTATTATTCAGTGTGTCCTCATGCCTTATCTGAACCATGCTCTAAAGACAGAATTATGAATTTTCTCATGAGCTTTCCAATAGCACTCATCTCTCTAGCTGTGAAGCACTCAGATATTATTAGTGACTTTACTGTCACAACACCTCTGTGAGATGGAGGGTATTATTATCCCCATTTAAACAGATGAAAAACTGAGGCACAGACAAATTAAAGTCAAAAGTATCCTCTAATTTTGGGTATCCTAGCACATGATTTTCCAGAGTACTTTTTATGTTCAAAACACAGCTCCCATTGATTTCTGTGGTAACTTTGAGTGCTCAGTGGAAGTCAAGTCACAGGGTTTTAAGTCAGTCTTCCAGAAAATGAGGAATGCAAAATTAGTGACCACCTGTGAAATGCTGAAGTTAAGCAACTTGACTAGCATCACACAGGAACTCTATGGCAGGGGCAGGGATAGAATCCAGTTCTCTAGGGAAGCATTCAAATTCCCTAACAGTGGGACCATCCTTTCTCTTCCTAAATTCCCCTGCCTCCTTTACTACACATCTTCCAACTTCTGCAACAAATGAGGCAGTGGTTCTACAGATAACAGCTTCCTTACCAGCACAACCTGGATTTATTCCCTGAGCAGGTTCATCCAGTGCACTGAATTTTTGGTTCTGTGGGAAAAAATAGTATGTCATTGTAGGGGCTGCAAGGTGTAGCTGCTTATGAAGCACCACTTCTTGGTGATGGGTTGCTTTTACAGGCATCCTGCCCTTACTATCTCCTTCCTACAGGCCCCTTAAGTAGTCCAGAAAATCTTTCTTGTGGTTTACAGCATAGGCACCGACTTCCTCTCTGCCCGATGGGTGTTCGACCCCCACCCCTGCCCCGGTCCTGCCCTCACCCCACCCCCATTTCACCCCCTTCTCCCAAGTTCCTGCCCCTTCCCTGCCTCTTCGCCACCTCCTCGCCTGAGCGCGCCGCTTCGCCACTTCTTCTCCTGCTTCCTGGAAAGTCGTAAGCACCATCAAACAGCTGTTAGGTGGTGAGGTGGGGGGCAGGAAGCCCCAGAAGGGAGGGGGAGGCTGGGGAGGAGAAGGAGGGATGAGGAGTGGGGAGCTTGGCTGCCAGTGGGTGTGGAGCACCCGCTAATTTTTCCCCCTGGGTGCTCCAGCCTCGGAGCACCCACGGAGTCAGCGCCTATGGCTTACAGCACCATTTCTGGAGATAGTTTAACACTAAAAATAGTCAGATTCCTTCATCACAGAATAATCAAACATAATGTCCAAAATAATAAACTCTACTTGAAACCACCAATTTCCAGTCCTCTGTCCTGCTTCCATGCTTTCTCTTTGGCCACAACCCTGCAATTTCCTGCTTTTTTCCCCCAATATTAAATCACTTGACTCTCTCAGTCCCTCTTGTACTCAGGGCTGGCTTAGACCCAGGCTGTCCAGCCCACAGGCAAGTCACCCTGATACAGTGAACATGTAATTAAATACAGCATCATAATGCATATGCACAAGTGACAGAATGAAGCTTGTGCAGTCAACCTTAATTCTGGCATTTCCTACCATTTGAGTGCTTGATTTTGCAACCTTAATCTTTTAATGTATTGTATTTGTGAAATATAGACATGAGCCTCCTTATCTAGATGTAACTTCAGCATCTTAGTATTTTCGTATTAACAGTTATTGAAAGTACATGCTGATGTTCTCTAGCTATTGGAAATAACGACTGTAGCTCTTCTTCATTAGCATTTCAGCGGGTACTTCAAACAGACATACAGAAAAGATTTCATGATTGTTAATTTTAGCAAGAAGTGTGGCATCAACATGAATAAGGATCATAAAAGGCCAGTTTTAACATAGATTTGTCATCAAGTAGGCATATTTGAAAAGTTGCTTTGAAATGTTTTACAGAATCCTGAGTAAGACCTTGTATCAATTCCACAGAAGGTTCATGTTGAGGAAAACACAATATTAAAATATTCTGGTGTGTCTGAAATTTGTTTTTAATGAAAAATCTTGAAATAATTTACTTTGGGCTAAGAGAAAAATTGCACTAACTCACACATATATGCCCTGAGTTCGATCTAATAGGCAGGTGTCAGAATCCAGTTCACAAATTTTATTTCGTATAAGAAAGGAAGATATTTTAACTATAACCTTGTTACAAGGTGGAGCCTTACTGGAGCACCGTCCTAAAGCAGGCTGGGGCATGACAAACAACTACCTTTGTTTCCCTTTGGAATTCACCCATACAAAATTCTATTGATTTCTGTCTCTCGATGGCAAATTCAAACTCTTTTATTTATAAAGTGCCATAGTCCACAGATCCCTCATAGTAAAAACAGTTTCTTTCAAATCCCCAAACAAGATTATAACACAGCAGCTCTTCAATCCCTTTTAAATGTGACCTTTCCTAGATCACCCACCAGAGTCATTGATTGTTCTGTCCCAGTTCCTTGAGCACCTGTTCCAGGGTCTCACTCTCCAGGCCATCAAATTGAGAGTTACAAGACCCACTTCTCTCCTGCGAGACTTCTCCCATTGCCCCAAGTCAGGTGTCCCACTCAGCCAGGCCTCCCTGCCTGTGAGTCCTAACCCTCCTCCTGAGATTCACCATCAGCATTAACCCACTTCATCCCCTTATTCATCAGGGCCCCTGCATGAGCTTTCCTTTAACTTGGCAAGGGTTCCCCAGCACTGACCAGTCCTCATCATTAACCTTTAGCTCTTGCTAGTGGCTCTCTGCACCAGCTGGCTGCTGCTGCTGGTTCTCCTCCTACTTCTCCCCCCTCCCACCCCGGTCTCTCCTTTACCTCCTCAGGCAGCTCTTACCCGACCTTCTCTGTTTCTCTGTCAGTGTTTTCAGGCAGCTCTGACTCACCAGATGCCAGGTGCCCTTCTTTAAGTCCAATTGGAGTGAGCTGACAAGTCACAGGTGTACTGGTCTCTTTCCCTTTAAAGGACCAGTGACACTTGTGATATTATTCTTTTCTCCTCTGTCAACAATCTTAATTAAGAGTTCTCAAACTGTGGTCTGTGGAATACTGCTCAGGACCTGCCAAGAGCTGGCTAGAGACATAGACCCAGATCCACAAAGGTGTTTAGGCTTCTAATTTCTATTGATTTCAGTAAAAGACATTAAAAGACAACTAAAAGTAGACTAAATGGATGCCTAATATTAAATTTCCATGTCAGTGATTGCTGTAGTCATCCAGAGGGATGTTGTGCATCACAAACATAAAGGAAGGTGGTTGTCACAGTTATGACTGGACAGCATGGTAGTCTGTGCTTTGGTGAATGGGAGAGGAGGTGGTCCTCTGGATGATCTCTATTAATATGTGCTCCACATCATGAAAGTGTTTGATAACATCCAAGCTAAGGCCTTTTAAGATTACTCAGATTCTAAGTCAGTGAACATTTGCAATATGTCGCCTTTCAGATTAAACATCAACTTTCTCCTCTAATAGATATAGATAAACCCAAAGTATTTTTATTGAAAGATGTTTTCTGGGAAAAGACTATGTCATGTCCCTAATGAAGATTGTTCCTGATTAGGTTTTTGGCGTTGTATTTATCAAATATTTTGTCTTTTTGTTTTGTTTTGTATTTTAGTTTGCAGGTCATTTGCAAACCAGTTCTGTTAGTTGCATAACTATTCAATATTCACCAGATATTTCAGACTAATTCTTGTGAACTGCTCACTTTTAGTATTTACTATCTGTGGCCTTGTGATTGGTTAGGTATCTGCTGTTTTTTCAGCTTTCTGATTTAAAAAACATGTTCATAAAGATAAGCAAACGTTTAACTTCTTTGCTGAATCAGGCCCTGGATGACAGAATCTTTTCAGCAAAAACAATGAGGAATCCTTGTGGCACCTTAAGACTAACACATTTATTTGGGCATACGCTTTTGTGGGCTAAAACCCACTTCATCAGATGCATGGAGTGAAAAATACAGTAAGCAGTATATATATATATATATATATATATATATATATATATATTACAGCACATGAAAAGATGGGAGTTGCCTTACCAAGTGAGGGGTCAGTGCTAACGAGGCCAATTCAATTAAGGTGGAAGTGGCCTATTCTCATCAGTTGACAAGAAGGGGTGAATTCAGTAGAATCTTTTCAGTAGAAGAATAATGTAGAACAAATGGTGAATAACAATTCATGACATTTTATAATAAATATGTGAAATGCTGGAAACTCATAAACATATTAATAATTTAATGGCAGTCACTAATATTCTTGCCAATAGTATGATCCACAAACAGCAGCAAATCAAACTGCTTATTCACAAATCTTTTTTCCCATTACTCAACCAGCTCTAGTACTGATAGATGAATTACATCAACTCTGCAACCATTAAAAAATATAGCTATATAAAATGTCAATGTTGTAACTCAGTTGAAATTCCTTTTATGTTAGAATATCACTAAGTTTGACAAAAATTTGTATTTTGATCATAACAATAAGATTTTTTAAAACATTGGAATGAGAACCTTCAAAAGCAGTACATACTAAAGTTCAAGAATGTCAAAATGTCTATTTTGCAACATCTCAAGCTTTACTACTTTTTTAAATAATACCAAAAGGATCAACTTTCTACCTAGAGTTTTATTAATTTATCTATTTCCTACAAACCATTCATTTGTTAGAACCTCTTTTTTGAGATCTGACATTTCAAAAAGATTATCCAGACATAAAATTTTAAATAAACAAATCTCTAAAGATGAGATGGCATTGCTGCTTATGAGACATTAATATGAGGATAAAGTATTGTTCCCTTGGGAAAACTCAGGCTTTTAGTAAATCAGTAGGCTATATTAAACATTTTGGAAAGTGTTCTGTAAATCAAGGGTGTGGGGATCGTGAGAAGGGGCTCAGTGACTCTATACGTGAAGTCAGTGGGATTTTTGCTGTTGATGTCAATGTGAAAACCTTCAAGCCCCTTTTTAAATTTATAGCCAGGAGTGCTAAAGACTGCCTGTCTTTACATTCTGAATCCAGTTTACATGAAGACATAAATATATGTTAAATGTGCACACTGTGTATTTTGGTTAGGAACTGCAATACCGATGCTATTAGAGATGTGGATAGAGGTAAATTTAAATGTTAATAGAATTTTAATTGTAAAGCGCTTTCATAAGTTTAACCGCAAGTTAAGTTTAACCTCAAGTTAAACCATAAGTTTAATCTTTTTAACCTAAAAGAGGTCAAAGAATTAACATTCATATTTCAGCAGCTGACAAGAGAGCAGTGCTAGTTAATTGGTTTAATAATGACCACTGGTACTTTGGTGGCACCTTACCATAGTTTTACAAGGCTTTAAAGAAATCTTGCAAAATCAAACAGACTATTTGCAAAGGTTAAAGTAGACAGAGAGATGAAGCAGTCTGATACTGATCTCAGAGTTAGACAGTCGCCAGTGATTTGATTATGTACACAAAGTTTGTTAGAAACCGGGTGAGAACCAATTATTATATAATCGATTTAGCCTTTCGAGTCAATTCTAAGTAGTCTTCCAAAATCTCTCTCAGAGAATTTTAGAAATTGTTCTTTTTAGTTTGGATTGTTTAGTTTTTCATTTTGTAGTGGACAGTTATAAGTCAGATCTGGCCAGGTTCTAAAAAGCTGTTTAAAAAAAGCAACAAAAAAACCAGCCTAAGATCTCTGATACTATGTTGTAAATGTATATTATTTTTACAGATTTTTTTTAATCAATAGACTGCTGTAATTCTCTCCTAGTGTAACGGGCTTGGTGCCTTGTCACAAACAGAAAATAAGATGTACTGTTATTGGATAAAAAGAACAATGATGATAAAACTGTATTCTCAACATTAATATTTTTTCCAGTCTAAAACATATATGTGCAGCTGGCAAGGAGTAACCCTGTGTTTCACAGTTGACTTTGCCTTGGGATTCACCTGTTTTGACAGTAAAACAAAGGTAAGAGGAAAAGGAGCTAAAAACATAATCTGTTCTATTCTGCTGTTAATGAGCTTGGTTTTAATAATATTTTACACTTACCTAGCACTTTTGATCCCAAAGCACATTACAAAGTCTGTTGATATGGTCCCACACTGAAACGCACCCAGATGTGAATTGGAAGGGGATAGCCTTCCTGTGCCATAGCGTGGAATGGGGCATTTTGGCCAAGGACATCTAGACAAATGGTTATTTTTACAAGAAACAAACAAAAGAAAAGCCATTGGATATTTAACCCAGACCTCAGTTTCTAAGGTTTCATCCCAAATCACAAGATAGACAGCAGTTTACTGATATTGAGAAAATGAAGTGGTGTGCGATTTGAACCTGTGTATTTAGGAGAACAGTAAACCACTCCTTACCATAAGACAATTAAAAGACTGAATTGGGCTTAGCCCTGTGTGGAATTTCAAGAAGGAAGGAGAGGATGTAAGTAAAACCTTCCTTTCCCTTCTAGCCTTGCAAGACCCAGCAAAGGCTGGTCCTTGTGCTCTACTGATGCTGGTGTTAAGTTTCCTAAAGTGAATGGAGAAGGGAAATGGCAGTGGCAGGCCCCGATCTACTGAAGCTGCAGTAGTGGAGAGGATGCAAAGCCAGCAAAATGTTCTGCAATTCAAGTAAAATTTAATGTGAATTTATTGCATTTTGTGAGCAAACTCCTGAGCTTAGATAAATTGGTGTAAGTCCTTTTACTTGAACAGAACTATGCTGATTTACACTAGCTGACTATCTGTGTTTTTAGCAATACAGTAACTCTGGCAATAAATAAATAAATCACCTTTTAACCTTAACACTGGGGGATTACTCATAGAATAGAGCTATATTTTTTTAACATGTGTGAAGGAAGTTGATTGAATTGTTTTGGATTTTAGAGAAAAGCAAAAATATGCCTTTCTTTGAAATGTGGACCAAAGAAATTTATTTTTTAGAATATATATCAGTAATTTGAAAGTGGCTTTGTTTAAAGACTTCATGACTAGGATCTGCTCTCATCAATGCTGGTATAAATCTGGAATAATTCTATAGCATGTGCAGTATTATTTACTAGAGTATAAAATTTCAAGATTTAAAATTCACATTCTTCTTTTTTTTTTCTTGCAAGAGTGTTGGTATTAATTACATTGCATTTGGCCTTCACAAATACATTCTACATACCTTTTTTATTTCAGCAGTTTAAGTTGGCTGTGGCTTTTCTGTACACTTCTTGTGCTAAATTGTTGTCATAGTGCTGTTAGGTACTTTCAAACAGATTCTGCATTCTGCTCCACAGTTGGCTGCAATTCAGTGAGAAACAAAGTGATTCCTGTAAATGTAAAGTTTGGAGAGCATTTTGGGATCCTTTGGATGAATAAATACCAAATAAATAAAATAAATATTTATAGTTTTTAAAAAAGTAATAACCTTAGCCTTTGTTTTCCTGTCCTATATTCTGAAGCGGAACACTAGTGTGAAATGAAAACTAATTGCCTCCCTGAAGAACTCTACCCAGCACATTACAAACAGCAACAAGTCACTTGGGGAAATGGTGACACCTGGCTATATTTTCCTGTTTAGCTTCAATGACTTTTGGGATGACGGTTTCCTACTTCCACTAACTAAGAGGACAGGGAGCCTTTTTAAAAATTAAAAAAGCAACAGCATCTAAAATAACGGTTTATAAAGTCAATGGAGAAGTGTCCACAAATTTCAGGCAAGACTTTTAAAAATAGATTAATTTAGAATAGAGAGCTGCAGGTTTGATACAGAAAAATGGCTAACCTAATATAGAATCATAGAAGATTAGGGTTGGAAGAGATCTCAGGAGTTCATCTAATCTAACCCCCTGCTCAAAGCAGGACCAACACCAACTAAATCATCCCAGCCAGGGCTTTGTCAAGTCAGGCCTTAAAAACCTCTAAAGATGGAGATTCCATCACCTCCCTACGTAACCCATTCCAGTGCTTCACCACCATCCTAGTGAAATAGTGTTTCCTAATATCCAACCTAGATCTCCTATTCTGCAACTTGAGACCATTGCTCCTTGTTCTGTCATCTACCACCACTGAGAACAGCCGAGCTCAATCCTCTTTGGATCTCCCCTTTTATGTAGTTGAAGACTTCTATCAAATCCCCCCTCGCTCTTCTCTTCTGCAGACTAAATTATCAAATTATCCCATCTGTTTTCAGGAGCAAAAAGGGAAACATTACCTTAATCAGTGTTTAATGGCAGATCAGAGTACCTGATCAATACATCCTGCCCTGACTAATTCAATGTATTAGGGGGAAAATGCTGCAGAAAAATGCTGAACTCAACAGTAATCTCACATCGACACATTAACAGAAAGTACAAGACTCGTATGACATTAAGGGAAACTAGAGGGCCTTGCTGGGAGCATCTTGCTATGTTGTCTGCATACAAACCTGTGCAGAACATAGTTGGATTCACAATTCTATTTCAACCTTAAGCATTGGCCGTGAGTGTTCTGTGGAATTGAGCTGAGGCCTTTTGCATAGTCATCCCTCTCTTTCAAAAAATGTACCCTTTCCCCTACATCCTTTGTTGCCTTCAGGGAGACTTCTTATCAGCCCAATCCTGTTTCATGCTAGGGACCCTGAGACCCCCTTCACTGGGGTTGTCAGGTGGTTCTACATGGCCACATCCTCTATCATTAACTTCAGGAAGAGGAAAAATGACAGGAAAGGGCACTGCTCACCACCCCAATCCAGTGCTTTTCTGCAGGCAGAAAATATCGTCTCCCCATAGGATAGTGCAGGAGTGAAAAAGCATTTCTTTGCCCACAGTTGCTGATTTTGCTGAGAAGCAATGGACAACAGCAGCTAATCTGTAATATGATAGCTTCAGAACATATTCAGGTTGCTCAGCTACTTTGTACTGAGGTTTATGAGCTTTTCCTAGTATATGCTTTAGAGCACTTGGTGCTTTAGCTATTGTGTTAGGAAATCTGGGGTACTATGTACTGCTGGCTCAGCTGAGCTGGGGTGGAGGGGTACAGAAGGAGATAATTATGATTTTCTGCTTCATCTCAACACTTTTCTGATTGAGTTCCTTATCTAGTACCCTTCCACTCCCATTCAAAGGATTAGAGACCATTCAGAGCCCTGTGAACGCCACCAGATCCCCCCACCATATAGATAAGTCAGGTATATGTCCGTTGCTAGGAGGAGCTTATCACCGAGTGTGACCAATTCAAACCCCATACCATCCCAAAGCCAAGAACGCAACTCTATCCTTTTCCTATTCCTCCTTTCCTCTATTAAAAAAAATACAGTACATGCAACTAACGAAGCTGTGCCAAGGTTCTTCACCAGGATGATTTGCTTGTATGTTCTCATTCCCTAACCTGTGTCTGTTTTTTTCGTTATATGACAAGCCTTTCGGGATTATGTCTCTTTCTATATTTGTACAGTGCCCAGCATGCTGTAGCTCCAATACTGATTGGAGCATTTGGGCACTAAGATAATATAAATATTTCATCATCATCATCATCATCAAGGGAATATGAGGACTCTGATGTAATAATTAACAACATTAAGCATTCATTTCTTTAATTACTTGTTTAAGGGATGCTGAGACCCAGCTCTCTAATAAGCAAGCATCTATCATCTAAATAACAAATAACTCAAATACTCCTCTTCTTGATTTTACTAAACACATGCATGGAGTAGTTCAAAGCTATCCAGTACATCCATCTTCTGGGTGAATGAAAATAATTTAACCTCTGTTGAAGAGGACTTGGCATTTCTTCCTGCTCTAATTGGAGCTGCAACCAGAGAGCAGCCATCCCGGTTGAAATCCAATCAGTATTATCTTCCAAATATTAAAAAAATATTCACAGTCAAAATGTGTGCTGTTTTCAGATGAGACACACTGCTAGACCACAGGCAGAAAACATCTTTCAAATGTGGATTTAAAAAAAAAACAGATTTAAAAAAAACCCACAGTAAACTGCTTTTCTGCCATTATTTCATTTTAAATGGCTTTCAGAGCATTCAACCGGGAATGATTCATGTTTCCTCCACCAGCTCCCAGCTCACCTCAGTGTGCATAGGCATTTCCATTGTTATTGGAGGTTACAGATACATCAGAAGGAAATTGTATTCTGATTGTTTGGCTTCATTTTATTATTTTTCTAAGTCCAATACTAATGAATGGAAAACATTTTGAGAAGTGCAGAAAATTACAGTGATTTAACAATTAATTTCCGAAGATTGATTGCAATAAGTCTCTTTCTGTAATTTTTAAAAATACCCAGGTAAACCCATTGATTCATGTAGCACAGCTCCATGTATTCCTATGGAAGAGATCTGAGGCTATGACAGACCTGGGATTCTTATTTCTTGGCTTACGAATGACTGAATAACACACACAATAGTAAAAAGAAAAGGAGTACTTGTGGCACCTTAGAGACTAACAAATTTATTAGAGCATAAGCTTTCGTGAGCTACAGCTCACTTCATCAGATGCATTTAGCTCACGAAAGCTTATGCTCTAATACATTTGTTAGTCTCTAAGGTGCCACAAGTACTCCTTTTCTTTTTGCGAATACAGACTAACACGGCTGCTACTCTGAAACACACAATAGTGCTTTGCATTTCTGTAGCACATTTCATCTAAGGATTTCAAACCACTTTACACACCTTAAAATTAAGCTTTGCAATACTGGTGTATGGTGGAGAAGTGTCATTCCCCTCATTGTACAGATGAGCCAAGTGAGGCTTGAGAGATTTAAAGTCTGCAAAACTCCCATTGACTTCAATAGGCACAGGATTTTACCCTGATCTCTGTACACCCTTACATGGGTAGGGAAGTACTAAAAAGTGTATCTTTTTTGCTGCTATGTATGAAGTAGAGCTGATAAATTGTATTTGTTATGCAAACCAACCTCTTGCTCAAAATATATTAATCCATCATTTATTTTACATTACATTTAACTTCTTGATGTTGGATCAAAATTGCTCAATAATGCAAAGTTCTGGGTGTCAGAGTGTAAAATCAAAGAGTCCTAATTAACATTATTTTTTTGCAGAATGTGCTCTGGAGGTTTAAATTCTCTCAGCTCAAGGGGTCTTCAGACGATGGAAAAACAAGAGTAAAGCTGCTTTTTCAGAATCTAGAGACCAAACAAATTGACATGAAGGTAGCTGATATATTCTCTCTCCATTTAAAAAAAAATTGAATTTATATCAAAGAAATGAAAGTTTTCATTAAACACTGTGCACGTTTACAATCAACAGTTAAATCATGTATTATTTTTTTTCATATTCTCTAGAAGCTGCGCAACTAATAAAAGTCCTGTGGTGTCTATAGATTTATTATACCATCTATGTGATTCTGTTCCTGAGATGTATTCTGAAAAATTCTGGTGTATTCATTCAGAATGATAATTTCTCTGAAGTGCCTTCTATTAAGTGTAGTTTTCCAGCAATAAGTATAATCTTTTAAAATGGATGTAAGAAAAATAGTTAAAATGTTTTATTTTAAGGCATTTTAATATATTTTTCGAGATGCCACATAGCAAAATTAGAGCTTAAAGCAAAAAAGTAGATTTTTCTGATTTATTAATAAAAAACCTATTATGTAACTTTTATTATCTATTATTAATGCCTACATAAGGGCACAGTCTTGCAAGTGGCAGAGCATCTTAACTCCCATCAAGTCCAATGGTTTTGAAGTGAAATGAGAGCATGCAGCATTGTACAGGATCAGGTATTAAATAGTGATAAGATACATAGCATTGATTGTACATTGATTACATAGCAACTGTTGTATGATTCACAATCCTTTTTTCTCTAAATAACTTTAGACAAGACCTTTAGCTTCAAAATTCGGATCTTGGTATAAGACCTGAGTGCAGTGATGTTTACATGCAAAGTTCTGGTTTGATGCATAGACCTAGTGCTTGCTATGACATTTGGAACTGGGCCCAGGTTATGGACTTTGATCCTGCCAAAGTTTGAGGGTGTTTCAAGTTGTCTATGCAGGTGTTGGCATGGGAGAAAGCTCATGGTATTAGCATGGGAGAAATGGTGCATTGAGGCTGGAGTCACTAGCAGAGCAGACAAGGTTGGAGAGTTGCAAAGTGAAATACAGAGAGACATGTGTGAGGTATCTTCTATTGGGCCAACTTTTGCTGGAGAGAGAGGCAACCTTTCAAGCCACACAGCTCTTCTTCAAGTCTGGAAAAGGTACTCCCAGAGTCGAAGCAAAATGCAAGGTGGAACAGCTTATTTAGCATAGGTAATTAGCACATATTGTAAGGGACCATTCAAGGTAGAGTGGCCTGTTACACTTCTGCAGTAATAGGACAAAAAGAGAGAGTTAGTGGGTTACAGATTGTGATTGTGATTGTGTCAAAGTGAGCTGTAGCTCACGAAAGTTTATGCTCTAATAAATTTGTTAGTCTCTAAGGTGCCACAAGTACTCCTTTTCTTTTTGCTTAAATCCATTGTCTCTGTTCAGTCCATGATTTTTAGTCTAGCAGAGTAATGAATTTAAACTCCCAGGCTCATCTTTTGAAAGTTTGTAGGTTTCCTTTGAGGATGAGTATTAATAGGTCAGATATAGAATAATCACATTGTAAAGAGTTGTCACCCACGGTAGTGAGGTGGTTTTGTGTTTTATCATTTTCCTGTGTGAGTTCATTCAAGAGTGTAAATATTATCTCACCCACCTTGTCTGTCAAATATCCTGGGACTGACACAGCTACAATGCATGCAACAGTGAAATACAATCAGATAAGAAGGGAAAGACAGTCATGTATAGCTTTGAAGGCAATGGTAAGAGCTTGCATGTGATACTATGAAGAAGAGGAAGCCAGTGAAGGGATTTAGGTGGCACAATGGGCAAAATCAGTAAAAACAAGAGTTTTAAACATTATAAAAATTCCTTCCCCTCTTGTGGTGGTCAGATTTCAGTCTCTTGTTATTTGTGAGGTTATAATCCAATTTGTATGCCAAAGATTATAAGCAAAACTGTAAATTAGGCAAGACCTGATCTTTCCAATGTTAAAAACGGTAGCAAGAAGAAAACATTCTGGGCTTCTTCACAAATCATGCCTTACTAATCTATTAGAATTCTTTGAGGGGAGTCAACAAATATGTAGACAAGAGTGATCCAGTGGATATAATGTACTTGCACATAGACAGCAGGTTTAAAACAAATAAAAGGAATTACTTCTTCACAGTCAACCTGTGAATCTCTTTCCCGGAGGATGTTGTGAAGGCCAAGACTATAACAGGGTTCAAAAACTAACTAGATAAGTTCAAGGAGGATAGACCCATCTATGGCTATTAGCCAGAATGGGCAGGGATGCAAAACCTTGCTCTGAAGTGACCCTAGTCTCTGTTTGCCAGAAGCTGGGAATGGGCAACAGGGGATGGATCACTTGATGATTACCTGTTCTGTTAATTCCCTCTGAAGCACCTGTCTACTGTCAGTAGATGGACCATTGGTCTAACCTATTATGGCCGTTCTTATGTTCTTATCATAAATGAGGAAAATAAAGGCCACAAATAAAACTTGTTTTCCTTTGTAGTTCTATACTGTGAATTGGTCTAGTATTTATTGCCTATGCAACCTTACCTGACAAACATTTTTAGGGGTGGTCTAATTTTTTTGCAAAGGAAAATTGTTTTTGACCAAATTATTATTAGTATTATTGTTGGTTGGTGGTTGTTGTAAGTGTCTACCTTCCTCAAAAAAAAAAAATCTTTCATTGGAAAGCCAAAAACCTTTTTGGGTATTTTTGGATGAAAAGGGAACTTTTTTTGTTTTTTGACTATTTTCACTTGAAAATGTTCTGGCTGTTTTCACCAAAATTTTTTTTTCAGTTTTTGGTTGCTAAAAAACATTTAAAAATTCAAAAAATTTTGCAAGAAAAACTACTATTTTCTAACCTTTTTATTTACTATTTTGCTCACTACCCAGCAAAGTGCTTACTACCATCAGCTGAACTACTCATGTTTAGTAAGCACCACACCCAGTAGTGTTTCCATACTGGATCCTATATATTAATAGAGGCACATGTTAGTAGGGGAGCCAGGAGATTTGGGTTCAGGAAGCTTTCTGAGTGCCATGCATGAGTCAGTTTACCATTATGTGCCTCAGTATCCCTATTTGTAAAATGGGAATAAAAATACTTCCTTATTTCACAAGTATTTTCATTTATGTTTGTTAAAAACATTGAGCTGTTCAGATTGAAGATGCTACATAAGTACAAAGTATGTGTGAGAATGCACACACAAATGTACACCGGACCCTCGCTAGAATGCGGGATTTGGGATCCATGCGTGGTCTCGCATTAACGCGGGGACTGCATTAAAATGAATTGCAATTAAAGTAATTAAATTTGGGATCCATGGCCGCAACCGCATTATATGTGAATTTGTGCTATATAGACATGCGTTCTAGTGAGGGTCCGGTGTATATGTACAGTACAAATGTTGACAGAACAGAATGAAAGCTCATTGAATGGCATGAGAATAAGGTGAGTAAAGTAAAGGCATGCCTGAACTTTGTGGGTATGTACCCTGAATGGCTCTCTACACATCCAAGCAGTACCTCCTCCATCTGTACTCCTATTTTTTAGTAGCGTACTGTCTCACTCTGAGCCTTTCCCAACGACCACGGGGAAAGGCTCTGGCAATGGGAATGCAGTGAGGAAAGGTTCCAGCAGATCCCTTTCACTAGTGGATGTAGCTACACACCACAGTGTGGATGCAAGTTGCTTTTCACAGCTGTGTGTAGCTATGTATACTCTACACACAGCGACTAGAGGTGTGCAGTGTAGACATAGCCTTAGGCTTCAGAATTATGGCTTGGACACAAAAGGATACAGCATTGATTCCGCCTTCTACCCCAATTAGTACGGTATATGAGCTTAAGATAATGAAGGAAGAATTTCAAGGAGGCAGGTGGTGCCGAATAGGGAGGTGTAGCCAATAATGAGAAACACAAATGTAACCAAATAATGGAAGTTTCATTTCTCGTGAATAGATGAGCTAGTAGATGTCAAACAAAGCTCAGTATGGATGAGTTATAACATTCACTTGGCAGCAAACACTATAGTTAATGTTGCAAAAGATTTTCCTGGATTACCCCTAATTTCAAATGCCTTCTGAAAAACTCTCCTTTGCGAATTAAATTTCCATCCATGGTGTCTGGACAAAGGTTTTCTCTCTCTCTCTCTCTCTCTCTCTCTCTCTCTCTGTACAGTTTGAGCAAAATTCCTTGTGTTGTGTTCTTGGATTCTAGATGACTGAAAAAATACACTTCTCCAATAAAAAAAAGTTGCTACTTTTCTTCATACAGATAACCAAACAAATCCTAGACAGTCAAATTGCATGTAATTAGTCTCTGATCAAATTTGGAGGGAAAAAAGGCTGAATATTAATGAAGTTAGAAGAATGGAAAATTGCATTTCCTTCTTATGCAGCAGAGAATTCTTTTAAATGAGAGTCTGACTTGTGGAGAGAATTGCATAGACATGCACTCTTTGATATGAGAGGCCTTAACAATACACGCAGTTTTTCATGCTGGTTTGTGAATATTGGGACAGATCCTGCATGCCTTTCCTATTTATATTTAAATGGGGAAATGCCTGATATCAGGTGGCCAGGCGCAGGAAGCGGTGTGGGGTCAAGGGATGTGCCGGCTGCCGCTTCCCGCAGCCCCCCATTGGCCTGGGATGGCGAACCGTGGCCAATGGGAGCTGCGATCAACTGAATCTGTGGACACTGCAGATAAACAAACCGGCCTGGCCCGCCTCTGGGCTTACCCTGGTGGGCCATGTGCCAAACATTGCCAATCCCTGAATAAGAGTAAGACCACAGTATAAAATGAGAAAGTTTGTAAGGAATTTGCTCTTTTCTAAGGTCCGTATACTGCATTTGGTCTCTGTGTAGAATGCTCATTAATGTCACTGAGGGCGGAACATGTGGATTAGAACAGTGTGTCTCTCCAGAGCTTTTAACAGCACACTCAGGGTCTGATCCAAAACCTATTAAAGTCAATCAGAGTCTTTCCATTGACTTCACTGGAGTTTGGATCAAATCCTAAAATCCTTGAAGAGAGATTTTGTATATTATGTGATGTAGCTTGCAAACATTATAATTCAAGTTTAAAGCTTTTGTTTGGTTGGAGATGGGAACTGTTATATTAAAGGCTATATTATAATACAGAAAAAATATGACCATGCACTTCATTTTAGTTGGATGGGGGGGAAAGAACAAATAAACAATAAAAGATATAAACAACAATATTTCTTCTCTCTTGGTATTTATATCTAGTTGAGATACTGATTAATAATTTACATCTACTGTACATAAAATGTGTATTTAGAAAACTTATTTCCATATATGCTCCATATCCGTCAGGCAAGACAGAAAAAATACTTTGTGCTTCTGATATTAAAAAAAAATCAGAATAAGGATTATGTGGGTTTACTTTCTTCAAAGGATTTTAATCAACACTTTACACTTCATTTTTCTTTCACAAGAAGATCTAATTTTGCATGTGAAACTTGAATGAATATTTTAGCAGCTAGCTGTCATTTATTACCAATTACAACAAAGTGAACACTTTAGTTAAGTTCCCAACGAGTTTCTGTTCTTTCAGGGTAATTTCTGAACTAATATTTCTTAATCTATTGACTAGCCACATGTGAAAGCAGGATCCTGAAAGATTCTTGCCTCTTCCTTTTTAAAAATAATGTGAATATTTTTAACCAGCTATAAATAATTTTAAAAAAACAGCACAGTCAGCCCATCAGCAGTTCCATTGCTATATTGGCTGTACGTAGGTGTGTTCGAAACTTTGCTGCTTTTACTATAGGGCAGAAGTTATGTTTGTCTTGGAAATAGAAAAGGAGTACTTGTGGCACCTTAGAGACTAACAAATTTATTAGAGCATAAGCTTTCGTGAGCTACAGCTCACTTCATCGGATGCATTTGGTGGAAAAAAACAAAAAAACACATCCGATGAAGTGAGCTGTAGCTCACGAAAGCTTATGCTCTAATAAATTTGTTAGTCTCTAAGGTGCCACAAGTACTCCTTTTCTTTTTGCGAATACAGACTAACACGGCTGCTACTCTGAAACTTGTCTTGGAAATGTTACCTTTTCCTTGCTAATAGCATAGACGAGGAGGCAATTTGAGCTGCTCTTGATATTAGCGGCTACAGAGGAGGTAAATCTTGGTGGGGCTTTCACCTCACCCACTGTAGGTTGCCAGGCTGCACTGGGGTGAACATAGGCTACACTTGTTCTATATGTATAGCAAGGGATGTCTCTCAGCATGCTCCCCATTCATGTCCTGTAAAGGTATACTGGCTCCAGACACCATTGCTAAAGGTATGCACCTTTTCCTTTTCCCTATCATAATGCAAACTTTTAAGAAGGACAAATGAGTCCTGAACAACTGATTCTCCAGAGCCCTGATTTTCAAGTGCTCACCACTCACAGCTGGGTTTAGATTTTTCAGAAGAACTCCGCTCCCAATTAGTCACCTAAATAAGGGCCAGACTTTTTCAAAGTTCTCCACACCCAGAAGAACCCAGTATGCTGAGCTCTTATAAACAGCCGTCCCTTCATTCTCCTGCCTAAATGGGAGATGAGCTCTCATAAAAAATCTGGACCTGATTGTGGGTACTGAGATCTTTTAAAAGTCTGGTTCTATGTGACTATGTGAAGCATATCCAGACCTCTTTGTTTTAGAAATCAGGCTGAAATCTTACTGAAACAGATTTCTTTGTGAGATATCCTTTACTGCTGTGTGTCAATGAAGTTGGAATTATCATAAAGACTAGCTGTTCCCAAGGTAATTGTGTATTCCTGTGTTCCTTCCTTGCTGAAACCAAACTGTGCAAACGTACTTCTGCTAGTTGGGAAACAAATTAAATGTAGAGTTTAAATAATGTTAAGGATTGGGGGGGGATGTTTTTACTAAAACATATACGGATATCAACATGTAGCTGAATTATCCTCATGATTGACTCATCCTGCAAGATTGAAGGAAGTTCTAGAATAATAATATACTGCATGGTCATCAATGCTGTACAGTCAATGCACTTAATGATATGAGTAAAGAACAAGGTTTCAGCTTTAACTCTGAATTTCCTGGCATTCATGAGTTTGTTAAACATACTTATTTGTGCTTTAATGGCATTTATGCTTACATCACAGGAGAGGAACCCAGACAGGTTGAAGCAAAAATCCATTCCTTTACAACTTACAATACTGTTAGTTTTTATAAATTACCCATTTGATATAGGTTCTTAATTTAAAGACAGGGACACTGAGTATCATTGAATCTCCCAGACTATAGATCTCAGGATCACACTCTATATAAGGTTATTAAAATTTTGATGAATTATAACTTCTGTGAATGCTGGCTCTTTGGAGAAAGACAAGCAGCTATTTCTCAATATAAATTGTATATTCAATCCATAAAAATTTATTTAGAATATTATTTATAGATAGGGGCCTGGTCTAGTAAAGCACTTTAACATTTGCTTATCTTTAGAAACCTAAGTAGCTTGCTGCTGATCATCTGTGAAAACACATCTTCAGAACTTGGGTGTCCTTTTGTTACTTCTATTGTATGTTACTCTTACTCTTTGCCACCTCATCTTGGAAAGATCAGACCCCAAGTTCGAAGTCAAATCCTTGTGAGAAAAACAGAAAGAAGCAGAAATTCTGGCAAGTCAAGGGCAAACATATGATAAGGCAGGATAAGAAAGAATCTGAAGAACAACTAGCTAAAGACACAATTTTTTTAAAGGTTTCAGAGTAGCAGCCGTGTTAGTCTGTATTCACAAAAAGAAAAGGAGTACTTGTGGCACCTTAGAGACTAACAAATTTATTAGAGCATAAGCTTTCGTGAGCTACAGCTCACTTCATCGGATGCATTTCCGATGAAGTGAGCTGTAGCTCACGAAAGCTTATGCTCTAATCAATTTTTTTTAAAGTACATCAGAAGCAGGAAACCTTCCAAATAGTCTTTGAGGCCACTGCTTGATCAAGATACTAAAGGAGCATTTAAAAATGAGAAGGCCATTGTGGAGAAGCTAAATTAATTTGTTCTATCGTTCTTCACTACAGAGGATATGGGGGAGATTGCCAAACCCGAGCCATTCTTTTCAGGTGACAAATCTGAGGAACTGTCCCAGATTGAGGTGTCAGTAGAGAAGGTTTGGAAACAAATTGATAAATTAAAGAGTAATAATTCACCAAGCCCAGATAGTATTCACCCAGGACTAAAGGAACTCAAATATGAAATTGCAGAACTGTTAACTGTGGTATGTAACATATTGGCTAAATCAGTCTCTGTACCAGATGGCTGGAGAGTAGCTATTGTAACACCTATTTTTAAAAAAAGCTCCACTGGCGACCCTGGCAACTACAGGCTGGTAACCTCAGTACCATGCAAATTAGTTGAAACTATACTAAAAAATGAAATTATCAGACACTAAGAAAAACACAATATGTTGAGGAAGACTCAATGTGGCATTTGTACAGGGACATCATGCCTCACCAATCTATTTGAATTCCATGAGGGAGTCCACAGGTATGTGGACAGGGTGATACAGTGATATAGAATATTTAAACTTTCAGAAAGTCTTTGACAAGGTCCCTCACCAAAGGCTCTTAAGTGAAGTGAGCAGTCATGGGATAAGAGTGACAGTCTTCTTCAGAATCAATAACTGGTTAAAAGATAGAAACAAAGGGTAGGAATAAATGGTCAGTTTTCACTATAGAGAGAGGTAAATAGCGGGGTCCTCCATGGATCTGTACTGGGACCTGTGCTGTTCAATATATTCATAAATGATCTGGAAAAGGGGTGAGCAGTGAGGTGGAAAAAATTGCAGATGATACAAAATTATTCAAGATTATTAAATCCAAAGCTGACAGCGAAGAATTTCAAAAGGATCTCACTAAACGGGGTGACTGGGTGACAAAATGCAGATGAAATTCAGTGTTGATAAATGCAAAGTAGTGCACATTGGAAAACATAATCCCAACTCTACATACAAAATAATGGGATCTAAATTAGTTGTCAATAAAGAGATCTTCAAATCATCGTGGATAGTTCTCTGAAAACATCTGCTCAATGTGCAGCGATAGTCAAAAAAAGCTAACAGAATGTAGTAACTATTAGGAAAAGGATAGATTAAAAAAAACAGAAAATATCATAATGCCACTGTATAAATCCATGATAGGCCCTCACTTTGAATACTGTATGCAGCTTTGGTCATTTCAGCTCAAAAAATATGTATTAGAATTGGAAAAGAAGCAGAGAAGGGCAACAATAAGGGGTATGGAACAGAGATGAAAAAGACTGGGACTGATCAACTTAGAAAAGAGGTGATTGAGAAGGGAAATGGTAGAGGTCAGTAAAAGTGTGGCTGCTATGGAGAAAGTGAACAGCGAAGTGTTATTTATCCAAGAAAGCATTCATGCCCTGATGTTATAGAAAGCCTGTTTGTGACAAACTAACTAAGAAATTATTCTAGAACATTTTGGTCATGAAAATACCAGTGCTGAAATGCTGAAAGATAACTGAGTCATTGAGTTATCTGTAGAGTATCTCTTTTCCCCCATGTTACCTTCTTTGTCCCCTTTTATGCATGGTCAGCTCTCCCCATCATTGTCACAAGCCCACTGTGAGTTCTGCCAGTTTCCTGAAAAGGGGAGTAGCAAGTTGACTTTTATTCTTCAAACTAGGTAAAAATCTGAGCTGCAATATATGATGCAGAACAGAGCCCAGGACAGCCTTTTCCTCTGTGCACTGTAGAATAAATAAAAGACAAAGATGAGATGCTGTGCTTTCATTGGTTTTTTTCAGACACATTGATTTGAGGATTGTCGTCAGGGTTACAGGTCAAACTGCACTTTAGACCCCTGTCAGTTGCAGTCAAGTGCAGCTCTCAGGTGGCTGGCCTCACTTCCTGAACCTCACTGTGGGTGGAGCCACCCGGTCCTGCCACTCCTAGACTGAATCTCTGGGCTGTTTCCCAACCATGTTAACCCAAGAGGCCCAACTTGTTTGGCACCAGTAAGTCTTTTCCTCTGGGAGCCTGTGACAGTAGGTGATTAAAGTTAATCTCAGCCAGCTTCTTCATACCAGAGAACCATTGATTTGTCAAAAGGAGAATCTAGGAAAAATGTGTTAAAACAATAAGGAGTCCTATACACATATTTATTTTCCTAAGTTTAACCCCTCTATGCATAGCTCAGCTAGGTCCAGTTTATTCCTATCTGGTTTGGGGAAGCCAGCTTGCTTACTGAAGTTCCTGTGTGTCTCTGTCTGCCGGAGTCTCATCACTAGCCACTGTTGCTGCCAGCCCACTCCTTCCCTCCCACTTTCTTCCCTAAGCTAGCATCTTTAAGATTTTAGTATACCCTTTGATCGCACATTTCGGTCTGGGAAGAATACCAGTCTAGCTGAAGTCAGGTAGGGAGCATTCCCCTGTTGGGATTCCCTTCGAGACCTCTTCCACTCTTTCCACTCGGCTTCCCAAGAACTCAGGTCTGTCTTTTTAGCCTACTGACCTTTTTAGCCTCCATGGCTAGCATCGACTTAATGAGCAGTCCACTGTGGGTAGCTATCCCACAGTTCCCACAGTCTCTGCTGCCCATTGGAATTCTGGGTTAAGCTCCCAGTGCCTGATAGGGCAAAAACATTATTGCGGGTGGTTTTGGGTACGTGTCGTCGGGCCCCGCTCCCTCCCTCCCTCTGTGAAAGCAAGGGCAGACAATCGTTTTGCGCCTTTTTTCCTGGGTTACCTGTGCAGATGCCATACCACGGCAAGCATGTAGCCTGCTCAGCTCACCATCACTGTATGTCTCCTGGGTGCTGCTGGCAGACCTCAGTGAGGTCGATCAGGGGTGCATGGACAGACATGGCTATTCTCCTCTTAGAGCACTGAATGTGAGCAAGAGACTCCAGGTCATTCTCTTCTTTAAGTTTCATCTCATGGGGATTCAGTCCTGCCTGGAATATCATACAAGCTGGAGGCTTCTGCCTCAGGCTGCTCTCCCAGCCGGCAGCACCGTGTGGTCACACCTACCCCACCCTACCCCTTGCTCCCATGGCTCATGAAGCCTGGACAGTAGTAAGGAGCAATTCAACCATAGGCTGCGCATGTGCAGAATGGTGGTAGAATGTGCCTTTGGACATTTAAAAGCTCACTGGTGCTGTTTGCTGACTAGGTTAGACCTCAGTGCAACCAACATTCCCATTGTTATTGCTGCTTACTGTGTGCTCCATAATATCTGTGAGTGTAAGGGAGAGACGTTTATGGAGGGGTGGGAGGTTGAGGCAAATTGCCTGGCATCCAATTTTGAGCAGCCAAACACCAGGGCAATTAGAAGAGCAAGCACAGCAAGGCACGCTGCACATCAGAGAGGCTTTGAAAACCAGTTTCATGACTGGCCAGGCTTTGCTGTGACAGTTGTGTGTGTTTCTCCTTGATGCAAATCCACCCTCTTTGTTGATTTTAATTCCCTGTAAGCCAGCCACCCTGCCTTCTTTGAAATAAAGTAACTATTGTTTTGAAACCATGCATTCTTTCTTTATTAATTAAAAAAAATGAAATAACGGACAAGGTAGCCCAGATGGGGTGGGGGAGGAGGGAAGGACAAGGCCACATTGTTCATTGTGGTCACACTAAAAATCAAACTGTTTGAATGACATCCTTCTGTTGCTTGGGCCATCCTCTGGAGTGGAGTGACTGGGTGCCTGGAGTTTCCCCCCACCGCCCAGTTCTTGGGCGTCTGGGTGAGGAGGCTATGGAACATGGGGAGGAGGGGAGGCAGTTATACAGTGGATGCAGCAAGAGTCTGTGCTCTTGTTGGCTTTCCTGAAGCTCCAACAGACGCTTCATCATGTCCATTTGCTCCCCTATTAGCGTCAGCATCACGTCCTGCCTACGCTCTTCATGCTCACTTAATTCTTTCCTGGCCTCTGCCACTGAATGCCTCCATGCGTTAAGCTGTGCCCTATCAGTGAGGGAGGACTGCATGAGCTCGGAAAACATGTCATCGCGAGTGTGTTTTTTCTCCTTCTAATCTGCGATAACTTCAGGGACAGGGATGATAGGGGGAGCATAGAAACATTCTATGCTCTACGATTCTCGGGGGGACTG
The DNA here is from genome assembly GCF_009764565.3 of Dermochelys coriacea. Lineage (NCBI taxonomy): Eukaryota > Metazoa > Chordata > Testudines > Dermochelyidae > Dermochelys > Dermochelys coriacea. The sequence goes on along the minus strand of NC_050070.1, from coordinate 37,560,355 downwards.
CATGGTCAACTGTGCTGCTGAGTGCTGCTGAGTTCGCCATGCTGACCATACAGGAAATGAAATTCAAAAGTTCCTGGGGTTTTTCCTGTGTACCTGGCTAGTGCATTGGAGTTCAAAGTGCTGTCCAAAGCGGTCACAATGGAGCACTCTGGGATAGCTCTGGAGGCCAATACCATCGATTTGCATCTGCACTACCCCAAATCCGACCCAGCAAGGTCGATTTTAGCGCTACCCCCCTCGTTGGGGAGTACAGAAGTAGATTTTAAGAGCTCTTTAGGTCGACAGAACGGGGTTGGTTGTGTGGACGCAGTCATTTTTAAATCGACCTAACGCAGAAAAATTCGACCTAACCCCATAGGGTAGACCAGGCCTTAGCACAAACACTCTGTTTTCAGCCTAATGATACATTTACCCCATGTGTTTAATTACTCATGACAGGACAGGCCTACATATATATCCCCCAGTTAATAGTTTTCCCCTTTGTTTCCTCAGAGACTCTTGCTGCCTTTGCTATTGTTTCATTTCACATTAGCTTCCCCCAACAGTCTCTTTTGATTTAATTCTGTGCATTCAGGCAGGAGAATATCACACAGGTAAACTGAAATGCATATGATATTTATAAAAAATAATTAACTTAACTCTCTCATTCTCCACAATTATCCTTTAATTTTTATAGTTATCATGGTTCAAGGTAAGCTATACCAATGATCCCTCACTCTGTCTTTCCTTGGACACCCCCCCCCCTTTAGACTGGCTCTCCATAGTATAGTACCTCTGTTCACCAACACTGTCTCCTCATCAGGGCCAGCTGGGTTTTGGCCTCTCTGATAGATTTCCCTCTGAGTGATGCGGCCACAATGAAAATGCAGTGACAGCGAACAGGCTGTTCAAAGAAAAGTATTACTTAGTTGTCAGCCGAAACACAACAGAGAGGAAAAGGGGTAAACCAACAAAATGCCTGTACATGCATTATCTGACCTAAACCTTAGCTTTTCCTTGGAAGTTTAGGCATGTCCCAGTAGTTCCAGGCAGTACTGGAGCTGGATGAAACAGATTGCATCCCTTGCAGCCTGTTTCTCTATCTCAGTGTGACCCTCACTCACTGCCTAACCTTTGAGTTCACGGGAAGTCTTTTATCCATTTCAAAGTTCCTTTGTCGGTTGGTGGGACCTCTGGTTTATTCATCTCATCAGAGGGATCAGAAATAGACTTTCAGCAGTGGATTCATTTTATTGTCCATTAAATATTGGCATTGAGTCAGTCTTTCTTTGTCTTCCTGGAAAGGAATAAATCTCCTGGGCTAAGGGCATGTATACATTACAAACTTATTTGACTTAAGTTATGTTGGCATAAAACTGCTTCAGTTAGTATATTGCTTGTGTGTCTGCATACTTAACTCCTTGTGTGAGCATTGCATGTAATCATCAGGAGTCAATGCACTTGTGTCAATGTACAGTGCGATGCACCCTAGGTAGGTATCCGAGCATGCAACTCACCATCATCTGGCGTAATCTCTTTTGGGAAATGAATGGAATGGATGGGGCAGAAATAAGTTGTTGAGGGGTGACTGGGAGCCAGGGGTCAAATGACCATCATGAAACTTTCTCCATCCCATAATGCCATCCATCTCCCATAATTGTTGTGCCTTTTTCAAAAAATCGCACAAAACTGCACACCACTTCTCACTACCCACACAGCTAGGAGCCCACACAGCTCTGCACTATTATAATGAGTGTTGCAAAAACAGGATGAAAGATCCTTGGGTATTTTCACAGCCACAGAAAGAACCGCAACAGTGGGAGACATGATGATTTCCTGGAGGACAGATTTCTATGGGACACGGTGAAAACCAATTCAAGGTTGTTGGTGGTGTTTATGGAGCAGCTGCAGATGATGGAACACCATTTCTGGGTCCAAGAAACAAGCACTGACTGGTGGGATTGCCTCATAATGCAGTTTTGGGACAACAAGCAGTGGATGCAGAACTTCTGGGTGTGAAAGACCACTTTTCTGGATCTGTGTGCCAAGTTCATCGCAGCCCTCCAGCTCAGGGACACCAGAATGAGAGCTGCACTGACTGTGGAGAAGCACACTATGGAAGCTTGCAATGCCAGAATGTTACCATTCGATGGGAAATAATTTTGAAGTTGGAAAATCCACAGTAAGCATGCGAGTATGCAGGGCCATTAATTGACTCCTGATACACAGGACTGTGACTCTCGTAATGTGCAGAACATAGTGGAGCATGTGCAGAGTGGGGTTCCTGAACTGCGATAGGGCAATGGTTGGTACACATAGCCCTAATTTGGCACCAGACCACCTTGCCACAGAGTACATCATGGTAATGCAAGTGTTGGTGAATCACCGAGGATGCTTCACCAACATAAGTGTGGGCTGGTCAGGGAAGTTGCATGATGCTTGCATCTTAAAGAACATGGGACGGTTCAGAAAGCAATAAGCAGGAACATTTTTTCCCGACAAGTGGACTACCATTGGCTATGTTGACATGCCAGTAGTGATCCTGCATGACCCCAGCTATACCTTGCTCCCGTGGCTCATGAATCCGTACACCAGCCACCTTCACAGCACTAGGGAAACATCCACTTACTGGCTCAGCAGGTGAAGAATATGGTAGAATATGCTTTTGGTAGATTAAAGGGATGCTGGCATTGTTTACTCACAAGATTGGATCTCTGGGAGAAAAATATCCCAATGGTTACAGCTGTCTGTGGTGTTCAGCATAATGTCTGTGAGACAAAGAGAAAAAAGTTGCCACTGGGGTGAAGGGGGCAGGTGGAACAGCTGTCTGCTGAGTTCAAACAGCCAGACACTAGGGCTATTAGAAGAACTCGACTGAGCTATGTGGCTGAGGGAGGCCTTGAAATAATCCTTTAACTGTCAGACATTGGTGTGGTGGACTGTGCTCTACCTGGCCTTGAAGTTTTGGGGGCTGTTAGGAACCGTGTGGTGATTGATGTACATTTATGAATATAACACTGTCTCTTAATACAGCTGTTAATTTTGTGCTTCTTGTATATTTATAATTATTACACCATCTATGTCACTGATCCTATGAGTTCTGTCACCGTGTACAATAACAAGTAGTGAGTGCTGTCAGTTGCACTAAGCATTCTGCAGCATATGTTGTAAAACAATAAAGATGAATTATTTACCATAAAGATATTTTTATGGCATACCAAAGTCAGTGTAAGAAACAACATGCAATTCATTAAAAACACATACAGTGAAAACTTCTGAAATAAATTAATGGAATAGAACTTAACAAGGTGAAAGAACTTTCATGTCCATTTCAGTTCCTTTTGGCTACACATACAGCAAGCCTGGTTTTCTCAGGTCAGTGTATGTGAAGCTATGATCATCCTTACTGTCCCCCAGGGTGGAGTGCTAGGGTTATGGATGCAGCCCCTGAAGTCACATGGAATGTTTTGGGTGGAGGGAAGTGCTAAAATAGAGTTCTTCATTGACTGCAAAGGAAGACGAGCCTGTGATTGTTGAAGTGTAGGTCAACTAGAATCTGCAGTATCTGTGTTTGCTGCTGAAGAAGCCAAATTATGTCCTGATGCATCTCTCTCTCCTTTTCCTGCTGGGACTCTTGGGCCTTCTGTCTGGTCTTTCCTTCTCCATACTGTCTGAAATATTCACTTTCCTGGCCCTCTGTTCACAGTCCAATGAAGCACTGGCTTTCAGAATCTCACAGAACATATCCTCACATCTGCTCATCTTTCTCCTCTTTATCATGGTCGGGTGTTCCGCAGATGGGGAGGGGATGGCCCATCAAGGCTGTAACAGCAACAGTTACAGATAAAATACCCAGAGGTATCATTGTCTGTATATTCACCACTGAAAGTGAAAGTTAAGTTTCAGAACTCCCTTCCCTTGCTCCCCGAAAGTTTTAATCAAGACATGCTCATGGACATTTCAGTCCTGTAGAGAGCCTATGTACAGCACTACTCTCCAGTCCCAGCCATGGTGAGTATTGTCCAGCAGGGGTGAGGGGAATGAGGAGAGAATTGTTTGGTTGCATGAAACAATAAAATTTTGTCCCCTAAGTCCATGGGTACGAGTGCAGGGCAACGTCACTGAGCACTGGCACTATTTTTCACTGGCACTGGTGATTTTAGCTGGTATCTCACTTCTGAGGGTAACAAAGGAATAGAGCGGACAGCTGCTACTGACATCTCAAAGCTGCCTGGGCCTATCTGCAGCTAGCCTGTTTACTGAAATGGTGCCTGCTGAACTGCGGACTGGTGTGGGAAAGTGCCCTACCATGAAAGAAGGAAGAAGGGTGCCATCCCTAGAAATCTTCAGGAGAGGACTGCAGAGTACCTCCATGAAAGTTTCATTGAGATCTCTCGGGAGAATTCAAGTGCCATCCCTGTGTTACATAAACAATCAGCTCTTCTTGGCCTCCTTGGCTAATTCTATATGAAAATGAAAAGCAGATGATAGCTCTACCTCTGTTTATTGTACAACTACCTCTTCCAGTACAAATAAAGTAAAAAAAGTCAATAGCTGTGTCCTGTTAAGTTGGGTTGGGCACCATCTGTACATTTAAACATTGTAAGGGGAAATGCATTCACATGCTTACCCGTATTCTTTCCCCTGCATCAGGCTTGCCCGTGCTCAGCTGCCAGGTCACTGACTAGACAGTGGTGGAATCTTGAACACATGCTGGCTCATAGGATAACTAGATCCTCCAGCATCCTTCACCTCCTCTTTCTGCTCCTCTTCCACCTCACTTTTCACTGCATTGGTCTGTGTCTTTAGCTCCTTGGAGGAATCATGGTGCTCTTCAGGGTGCTGGTGGGGCCTCTGCCAAGCATCGCATGCAGATCATTATAAAAGTCTGCGGTTTGGCTTCATATTGACTGTTGGCTTCCCCAGCCTTGTGGTATACCTGTGATAGTTCTTTTGCTTTCTCGCAGCACTGCTGCTGATTCTTGTTGCACCTCTTCACCTGCATCCCCTGTGCAATCTGCTTGTTAATGTCTGTGTTTCCACAGCTGGTCCATAGCTGTGCTTGTGCAGCTCCTCTCCCCACAGATCCAATACCTCTTGTCTACTTCAGGCAGGAGTGCATTTAGAGTGGGGAGTTGGCATGGCTGGTTGGGCAGTTGCACACAAGGGAGAGCTGCAAGGTGTGCTCGCAAAGCTGGGCAATGAGAAAAGGAATTTCAAAAGTATGCAAGGTTTTTAAAAGGGATGGGGTGGCTTGTGGTCTCCCTGAGTCCTGGCAGTGGAGTTCACAACTGTGGCCAAAGCGGTAAGTGTCAGGCATTGTGGGACAGCTGCTGGAGGACTGTTAGAATCTATAGGTTGCACAATATCCACACTTGCACTGCATCAAACACTGTACTTCAGTCATGGCTCAATGCCGTTGGGGGAGGTGGTGTTACTGTGTTGCCATAATGGGGCACTTATGTCCATGGGAAATAAATTTAAGTATAGACACGTGCACAAACAATTCAACATAAGGCTACTTACCTCAGCCTACCTTTGTAGTGTAGACAAGGCCTAAGTTAACTCATGTTAACCACATAGCAGACATGTTATAGTAATCATATAGACAGAAATAAATATATTTATAAAAGAAATACAGCTATCTCCCCCATTCTATAAACAAATGTGCTATGCTGTGTAGTACATTAGTATTACAGAGTGTGAGAGGTTTACGCAGGCAATTGTATCTTTATCTTTGGCTGCCAAGGAAATCAAGCTAATATCTCAAGCTAAAAAGTCAATAAAATGGAGCTGCTGAAAATAAACAAAAAATCTTAGAATCTGAGCAAAGTTTTTAATTACAAGAGAATTGGAAATACAATAGTTACAGCAAATGGAAAAATCAGATATTATAAGGACAATGAAATATACAGAGAAAAAACCTGATCCCTCTGCACCTAGGAAAAAAACGATGCTGGGAAATATTCCCTTCAAATTCCAGTAGTCTTTCATTCTAGTACTTTGAATCTAAAAATAGATGAGATGTAAACCAAGGTTCTGATAAACTGTGTCCATCTGAAGAAGTGGGTTTTCTAGCCACGAGAGCTTATGCCCAAATAAACCCATTAGTCTTTAAGGTGCTACCGGACTCCTTGTTGTTTCTATTAAAAATCCTGTATTGGTGTTAATCACGGTAGGATCAACCCTGGTGTCTTAGTCAAATTCCAAGTATATTCGGCTTATCTACAATTCTCTTTGCAGTTTCAGCTGGATATGGGGTTCTTTGTTCAGTTTTGAGTAGCTGTGTCATGCTGCTGTGCTTCCAGGGTTGGAGAAGGGGTCCTTATATATAAAGTACTGTATGAACAGCACTGGGATGCTTAAAGTCAAAAATTCTGTAAATGTATGATCATTGTCTTTCTTAATGATGTTAATATGAAAATTTATGTTCATTTTCAGAAAGTGCTACTTGGCAAGCTTGGGCCTGATCCTGCAGCCCTTACTCATGTGAGTAATCCTCACTCAAATGAGTATTTCCATTGACCTCAATAGGACTGCTTGGGTGAGTAAGGACTAATTGTGTGAATAAGGGTTGCAGAATCGAATGGCTGGGAATTTAACAAATTTTTTCTTAGTTTATGAAAACTCTAGAGAAATGCTCTGTCATACAGAAAACAGCTCCTGCCCAATAAATGTATGTTATTCAATGGTGAAATGCTCTAATAACTAGTTTTTTCCAGAACACAACCTTGAGTTTCAAATATACTATTTGAAGCAATTTGGTTAAGGACAGATCATAAAATACTATTATGAAAACGCAAATGTCCATTGCTTTGAATTATAGCAGAGTAAAGGATATACTTTGTAACTATGACAGGTTTCAGAGTAGCAGCCGTGTTAGTCTGTATTCGCAAAAAGAAAAGGAGTACTTGTGGCACCTTAGAGACTAACAAATTTATTAGAGCATAAGCTTTCGTGAGCTACAGCTCACTTCATCGGATGCATTTGGTGGAAAAAACAGAGGAGAGATTTATATACACACACACAGAGAACATGAAACAATGGGTTTATCATACACACTGTAAGGAGAGTGATCACTTAAGATAAGCCATCACCAGCAGCGGGGGGGGAGGGGGAAAGGAGGAAAACCTTTCATGGTGACAAGCAAGGTACGCTAATTCCAGCAGTTAACAAGAATATCAGAGGAACAGTGGGGGGTGGGGTGGGAGGGAGAAATACCATGGGGAAATAGTTTTACTTTGTGTAATGACTCATCCATTCCCAGTCTCTATTCAAACCTAAGTTAATTGTATCCAGTTTGCAAATTAATTCCAATTCAGCAGTCTCTCGTTGGAGTCTGTTTTTGAAGCTTTTTTGTTGAAGTATAGCCACTCTTAGGTCTGTGATCGAGTGACCAGAGAGATTGAAGTGTTCTCCAACTGGTTTTTGAATGTTATAATTCTTGACGTCTGATTTGTGTCCATTCATTCTTTTACGTAGAGACTGTCCAGTTTGGCCAATGTACATGGCAGAGGGGCATTGCTGGCACATGATGGCATATATCACATTGGTAGATGCGCAGGTGAAGGAGCCTCTGATAGTGTGGCTGATGTGATTAGGCCCTATGATGGTATCCCCTGAATAGCTATGTGGACAGAGTTGGCAACAGGCTTTGTTGCAAGGATAGGTTCCTGGGTTAGTGGTTCTGTTGTGTGGTGTGTGGTTGCTGGTGAGTATTTGCTTCAGATTGGGGGGCTGTCTGTAAGCAAGGACTGGTCTGTCTCCCAAGATCTGTGAGAGTGATGGGTCGTCCTTCAGGATAGGTTGTAGATCCTTGATGATGCGTTGGAGAGGTTTTAGTTGGGGGCTGAAGGTGATGGCTAATGACGTTCTGTTGTTTTCTTTGTTGGGCCTGTCCTGTAGTAGGTGACTTCTGGGTACTCTTCTGGCTCTGTCAATCTGTTTCTTCACTTCAGCAGGTGGGTATTGTAGTTGTAGGAATGCATGATAGAGATCTTGTAGGTGTTTGTCTCTGTCTGAGGGGTTGGAGCAAATGCGGTTATATCGTAGCGCTTGGCTGTAGACAATGGATCAAGTGGTATGATCTGGATGAAAGCTAGAGGCATGTAGGTAGGAATAGTGGTCAGTCGGTTTCCGATATAGGGTGGTGTTTATGTGACCATCGCTTATTAGCACTGTAGTGTCCAGGAAGAGGATCTCTTGTGTGGACTGGTCCAGGCTGAGGTTGATGGTGGGATGGAAATTGTTGAAATCATGGTGGAACTCCTCAAGAGCTTCTTTTCCATGGGTCCAGATGATGAAGATGTCATCAATGTAGCGCAAGTAGAGTAGGGGCATTAGGGGACAAGAGCTGAGGAAGCGTTGTTCTAAGTCAGCCATAAAAATGTTGGCATACTGTGGGGCCATGTGGGTACCCATCGCAGTGCCGCTGATTTGAAGGTATACATTGTCCCCAAATGTGAAATAGTTATGGGTCAGGACAAAGTCACAAAGTTCAGTCACCAGGTTAGCCGTGACAGTATCGGGGATACTGTTCCTGACGGCTTGTAGTCCCTCTTTGTGTGGAATGTTGGTGTAGAGGGCTTCTACATCCATAGTGGCTAGGATGGTGTTTTTAGGAAGATCACCAATGGACTGTAGTTTCCTCAGGAAGTCAGTGGTGTCTCGAAGATAGCTGGGAGTGCTGGTAACGAAGGGCCTGAGGAGGGAGTCTACATAGCCAGACAATCCTGCTGTCAGGGTGCCAATGCCTGAGATGATGGGGCTTCCAGGATTTCCAGGTTTATGGATCTTGGGTATCAGATAGAATACCCCAGGTCAGGGTTCTAGGGGTGTGTCTGTGTGGATTTGTTCTTGTGCTTTTTCAGGGAGTTTCTTGAGCAAATGCTGTAGTTTCTTTTGGTAACTCTCAGTGGGATCAGAGGGTAATGGCTTGTAGAAAGTGGTGTTGGAGAGCTGCCTAGTAGCCTCTTGTTCATACTCCGACCTATTCATGATGACGACAGCACCTCCTTTGTCAGCCTTTTTGATTATGATGTCAGAGTTGTTTCTGAGGCTGTGGATGGCACTGTGTTCTGCATGGATGAGGTTATGGGGTAAGCGATGCTGCTTTTCCACAATTTCAGCTCGTGCACGTCGGCGGAAGCACTCTATGTAGAAATCCAGGCTGCTGTTTTGACCTTCAGGAGGAGTCCACCCAGAATCCTTCTTTTTGTAGTGTTGGCAGGAAGGTCTCTGAGGGTTAATATGTTGGTCAGAGGTGTGTTGGAAATATTCCTTGAGTCTGAGACGTCGAAAATAGGATTCTAGGTCACCACAGAACTGTATCATGTTCGTGGGGGTGGAGGGGCAAAAGGAGAGGCCCCGAGATAGGACAGATTCTTAGTCACCTACTACAGGACAGGCCCAACAAAGAAAACAACAGAACGCCACTAGCCATCACCTTCAGCCCCCAACTAAAACCTCTCCAACGCATCATCAAGGATCTACAACCTATCCTGAAGGACGACCCATCACTCTCACAGATCTTGGGAGACAGACCAGTCCTTGCTTACAGACAGCCCCCCAATCTGAAGCAAATACTCACCAGCAACCACACACCACACAACAGAACCACTAACCCAGGAACCTATCCTTGCAACAAAGCCCGTTGCCAACTCTGTCCACATAGCTATTCAGGGGATACCATCATAGGGCCTAATCACATCAGCCACACTATCAGAGGCTCCTTCACCTGCGCATCTACCAATGTGATATATGCCATCATGTGCCAGCAATGCCCCTCTGCCATGTACATTGGCCAAACTGGACAGTCTCTACGTAAAAGAATGAATGGACACAAATCAGACGTCAAGAATTATAACATTCAAAAACCAGTTGGAGAACACTTCAATCTCTCTGGTCACTCGATCACAGACCTAAGAGTGGCTATACTTCAACAAAAAAGCTTCAAAAACAGACTCCAACGAGAGACTGCTGAATTGGAATTAATTTGCAAACTGGATACAATTAACTTAAGCTTGAATAGAGACTGGGAATGGATGAGTCATTATACAAAGTAAAACTATTTCCCCATGGTATTTCTCCCTCCCACCCCACCCCCCACTCTTCCTCTGATATTCTTGTTAACTGCTGGAATTAGCCTACCTTGCTTGTCACCATCAAAGGTTTTCCTCCTTCCCCCCCTCCCCCCCCCCCCCCCCCCCCCCCGCTGCTGGTGATGGCTTATCTTAAGTGATCACTCTCCTTACAGTGTGTATGATAAACCCATTGTTTCATGTTCTCTGTGTGTGTGTATATAAATCTCTCCTCTGTTTTTTTCCACCAAATGCATCCGATGAAGTGAGCTGTAGCTCACGAAAGCTTATGCTCTAATAAATTTTTTAGTCTCTAAGGTGCCACAAGTACTCCTTTTCTTTTTACTTTGTAACTAAGCATGCATAGTAAATGTCCTGTTGAAAAGGAATGTTTCCGCTCAAAATGAAAAACATCCCCACAGTTTATTTGCCAGGTTGACACTTTATAGATTACAGTATCCTGTAAATTGACATATTTTTAAGTTATATTCCTCTACCAGAATATCATCCCTTTACTGGCTGATAGCAATTGGAGAAAGAAATGATATAAGTTGGCTCAAAAAGTAAAGTATGAGTTACTAAAAGTAGGAGGAAATTTATGAGAGAGGATGAGAAGCAACTCTGACTTACACACAGAGCCAGAGTTTATGTGACCCATCACTTTTTTAAGCAAGCAGTATTAATATACATCTTCCCAAATTTTGTATGCCTATCAAACCACTCTAAAATAGACTGTAATATTTAGGAATTACATAGAAAACATCAGGTGAAGTTCTTTCCAGACTTATACATTGTGAATGTTGTTATTCACTGTGAAAATTTCCTTCAGTTTATGGTCACCCTTCCATAACAAATTCAGTCAGATACACACAAATCCACTGTTGCTTTATAAATGCAAACTAAATAGTCTATTTCAGTTGTCATGCTGTGTAAAATGCAAAATAAATAAATAAACAGCATAAAGAATGAAAAGTAAATGGTCATAATTCAAGGGTTGTTAGTAAACCAGGTAAGAGAAATGATCTTTTAAGATTATTATTTTTAACCTTACAGTTCCATTTAAAGTTCCAGATATTCATGTAAATAACATGTTATTTGCTAACCTGTCTTTTTCTCACTTTACTTAAAATGATTGGATCCCTAATGATTTACCTCTATTTTGTCTTTTACTTCCTCTTTCAGGAACTTGAATTTCAGGATCTGACAGCGGTTTTACACTGTATTCACTCCTTTATAGCAGCAAAGGTGGCATCACTGGATCCAGCATTTATAGACAGCCAGAGCATTGCAAGAAAATACATGTACAGTAACTGAAATCCAATTCTGTGTTGTGATTATTGCAAATAAATTATTTTCTTAAAGAAAGTAGTTATTTCATGCCCAAATTGCAATTCTGTGTGATTTTATAAGGAGCCTATAGTTGTGCTATCAATAAAAATGCTACTAGTTTTCATATTTTGTTCATCATTGTTAAATCTCATGAGTTAACAAACATTAATTCAAACTGAGTCAGTTTGTTTTCTATAACATTAATATAAATCCTGGAATGAAAATGTTCATAGCATAATATTTCTAATGTTGTTTTGATTTTTTTCTGAGAAGTTGCATCATGGTGTAAAAATGGGGACCAAGATTTGCCAGTTGTGTGCCTGTTAGGCTCCTAATATTTGGCCTGGTCATCAAATAAGCTAAGCACACAGAAACTTCCGTAGACTTCATTATGGAAGAAAAGGGCAAGATTTTCAAAAGTATTTAAGGAAGTTAGGTGCCCAACTCTCATGGAAGGTAGTGCAATAGGCTTCTAACTTGCTTAAATGCTTTTGAAAATCCCACCCCAAGCTACTTATATAGGTGCCGAAGGGGCTGATTCTTCAAAGTGCTGAGTACTCTTACCCTGATCCAGAAAAGTACATACCCACATGCTTAAATCTCAGAATCTGAGTAGACCTAATTAAGTGACAATGTAAATTAAGCATGTTTAAGTGCTTTGATGGGTCTGGTGAAGAGTGTTAACTACTCATGTCAGGCCAGGCCTCAGCTACAGTAGTACCTTGGAAGATTTGAGCTCTAAATTTGGATTTAGGAACCTAACTTGAAGCTCTTATTTTTGAAACCTTGGCCATGGGTTCCTTTGCTGTCCATTGATAAATTCCCTCATACTCATTCTTCCACTCATTCATGTATAACACTGTGTTCCCCGCCTTTGGTTGTGCTCCTGTGTATTATGATTAGCTTCTTGAAAAACTATTTTGTTTGTGTGATACAAGGTAAGGGGTAGACGTATCTACCATAAAGATTTTCTCATTATTTTCTAAACACTGTGGGTCAAATTCTGACCTCATAAGCTTGCACGTAAATCCAGCTGACATAAGTGAGGGATGCCTGTGCTTAACAAAGGAAGAATATGGCTTTGCTTGGGATTTGTTCTAAGCTACTTCTGCACAGTGTATCCTTTCTGATGAAAACATTTGCCTAAATGCACAGTTAATGCTACCAGCTGTTTAGATTTTTTTTTTTAAGGGATTTTCATCTTACGGCCTTTCCCTTTAGAAAAATCTCAAACATTCCATGCTGCTCTAATAAAAACTACAGCTTTTCTCAAGTTGAGTTGTGAGGCAGCATCAGATACTAAACAAAACAAAACAGGAAGACAGACAGACACCTTTAAATACCATGATCGTTATAACTATTTTAAATGGACAGATAACATCAGGGGTAGCACTTGCAATTACAATGTTTGTTATTTGCACAAAGACGTATTAGAAGAGTTATGTCCTCTTGTCAACCAAGCATTAGAAGATAAATATTTATTTTTATTTATTGTAAATAAATATTTATAATCAATATGGTCTTCTATTTTTAACAAATGCCATTTTAATTTTATATTAAATATTTTTCCAAAAACATGTTAGTGTCTTTTTGAAAACATGATTTTAACCAAAGTGTTACATATAATTGTTTTAGATGTTTGAGTTTTTAACATTATACATTCACAAACTAAAAATAATTGATTTTATAGACTGATCTCAATTGTTAGTAAAAATAATTTAAAAATATACATGGAGCATGTGAGTAAGAATGATGGGATTGATTCTCTGCTCTGTTATACTTGTTTCATGAAACACATAGTTAAACACTAGCAAAAAACTTGTGCAATGGAGTGGAAAATCAGGCAAGTTACTATTGGACTGAAAATACATATTCAAGCCTCCAAGAGTTTTTAATGTTATAACATGAGTATCATATAATAAAAACCCCAGTACATGCATCTCAGTATACTCAGAATAAAAACTTAACAAAGAGTGGGCTTACCTTATTAAAATATTCACTTACTTGCCCTCTTATGAAATGTCCACCAATATGTTCCACTATTCATAAGGAGCTATGTTAAAATAAAATTATAAAGAATCTTGCAAGAAGAATGAAGCAAGGTAGCATCAAACTAACAACTATTAAATGGTAACCGAAGAGAGCAAGCAAGTAAGCATTCTTTTCCAGATCTATTCTGAATTAAGCGCTAAAACATGGCTATGAATTAACTTTATGGTGGTTTTTTAACACAGATTGGGCCAGTGGAACTCCCAAAACTTAATGATTTGCAAATTCAAGGAAGCAAAATCTAAGAAATCATCATAAAATCATAGAACTGGAAGGGACATTGAGAGTCTTCTAGTCCAGTTTCCTGCACTCCAGGCAGGACTCGATATGATCTAGAACATCCCTGACAGGTGACTGTCTACACTACTGTTAAAAACCTCCCTAGGCAATTTATTCTAGTGTTTAACCACCCTGAGAATTATGAGGTTTTTCCTAATGTTCAACCTAAACCACACTTGCTGCAATTTAATCACATTGCTTCTTGTCCTATCCTTGGAGGTTAAAAAGAACAATTTTCCTCTCCCTTCCTTTAATGACCTTTTACGTAATTGAAAACTGTTATCATATCCCCCTCAGTCTTCTCTTGTCCAGATTAAACAAACCCAGTTTTTTTAATCTTTCTTCATAGATGATGTTTTCTAGACCTTTAATCATTTTTGTTGCTTTCCTCTGGACTTTCTCCAATTTGTCCACATCTTTCTTGAAGTGTGGCGACCAGAACTGGATATGATACTCCAGTTGAGACCATATCAGCACAGGATAGAGCAGAACTACTTCTCATGTCTTGTTTACAACTTTCTTGTTTACACATCTGACAATGATTGTTGGTTTTTTCTTTTTTGTTTTTTTTGCGAGAGTGTTACATATTGATTCTTGATTCATATTTAGCTTGTGATCTACTCTGACCCCCAAATCCCTTTCTGCAGTACTTCTTCCCAGGCAGTCATTTTCCATTTCGTATGTGTGCAATTGATTGTTCCTTCCAAAGTGGAGTGCTCTGCATTTGTCCTTATTGAATTTCATCCTGTTTACTTCAGACCATTTCTCCAGTTTGTCCAGATCATTTTGAATTTTTTTCCTATCCTCCAAAGCATTTGCAATCCCTCCCAGCTTGGTATCATCCATAAAGTTAATAAGCCATTACCTAAATAGTTTATGAAGATATTGAACAGAACTGGATCTAGGACTGTTCCCTGACGGACCTCACTTCATATTCCCTTCCAGGTTTACTGTGAATCACTGATAACTACTCTGTGGTAATGGTCTTCCAACCAGTTATTGACCTGCCTTATAGTAGTTCCATCTAGGTTGTATTTCCCTAGTTTGTTTATGAGAAGGTCATACGAGACAGTATCACAAGTCTTACTAAAATCAAAATATATCACCTCCTATCCACAAGGCTTGTTACCCTGTCGACGAAAGCTATTAGGTTGGTTTGACACAATTTGTTCTTGACAAATATCCATGCTGACTGCTACTTACCACCTTATTATCTTCTATGTGTTTGCAAACTGATTGTTTAATATTTGCTCCATTATCTTTTCTGGTACTAAAGTTAAGATGACTGGTCTCTAATTCCCTGGGTTGTCCTTATTCACCTTTTTATAGATTGGCACTATATTTGCCTCTTTCCAGTCCTCTGGAATCTCTCCCAGCTGCCCTGATTTTTGGAAGATAATCACTTGTGGCTCAGATATCTGCTCAGTCAGCTCCTTGAGTATTCTAGGATGCATTTCAACCCTGGTGACTTGAAGACATAGAATTTGTCTAAGTAATTTCTAACTTGTTCTTTCCTTATTTTAGCCTCATGTCCTACCTCACTTTTCACTGGTGTTCACTATGTTAGACATCCAATCTCTACTAAACTTTTTGGTGAAAACTGAAACAAAGGAGTCATTTAGTCATTTCCACATTTTCTGTCATTGTTTCCCCCTCATTCAGTAATGGAATATTATAGAATGTTTTCTTGTTACCCTTTTTGTCTCTAGCTCATTTGATCTCCTTTTGTGCCTTGGCTTTCTAAAATTATCCCTATGTGTTTGTGCAGTTTATATTCATCCTTTGTAATTTGACCTAGTTTCCACTTTTTGTAGGACTCTTTTCATTTTTAGATCGTTGAAGATCTGGTTAAGTTAGGGTGCTCTCTTGCCATACTTCCTATCTTTTCCTATGCAGTGGGATAGTTTGCTCTTATGCCCTTAATAATGTCTCCTTTAAAAACTGGCAGCATTCTCGAACTGTTTTTCATCTTAGTCTTGCTTACCATAGGATCTTATCTACAAACTCCCTGTGTTTGTTAAAGTCTGCCTTGTTTAAATCCATTATCTTCATTGCACTGTTTTTCCTCCTTAGAATCATGAACTATGATCATTTCGTGATCATTTTCACTGAAGCTGCATTCCACTTTCAAATTCTCAACCTGTTCCTCTCTATTTGTCAAAATTGAATCTAAAACAGATTCTCCTCTGGTTGCTTTCTCCTCCATGTATTGGAATGTCTCCAATACATTCCAAGAACTTGTTGGATAAACTCTGCCCTGCTGTGTTATTTTCCCAACAGATGTCCAGATAGTTGAATTCTCCCATCACCATCACATCCTGTGCTTTGGACGATTTTGTTAGTTGTTTATAAAAAGCCTCATCCACTTCTCTTTTCTGGTTAGATGGTCTGTAGTAGACTTCTATCATGAGAACCCCCTTGTTTTTTAACCATTTATCCTTACGCAGAGACTTTCAACAAGTCTGTCTCCTATTTCCATCTCAACCTCAGTCCCAATGTATACATCTTTGATGTATAAAGCAACACCTCCTCATTTTTTTCTTTGCCTGTCCTTCCTGAGCAAACTGTACCCTTCTATACCAATATTCTAGTCATTTGTATTATCCCCCCAAGTCTTAGGGATGCCAACTATGCCATACTTGTGTTTATTAACTAGCATTTCTACTTTAATCATTTAACATTTTGACTTATTATGTGTTAGAAAAAAGCCAATTTTTCAATTTCCCTCATTTTTCTATTTTCTAGGAGCAACCAAATGGACAAATTATTGGATGATAAAATGGGAGTAAGGGAGTAAGTGAAACTACTATATGTAGTTTAACAAGATTTGGGGACTGAGGAAAGGAATGGGGAAACATAGATTAAGAGAACTATTCAATCTCAAAAGGAAGTAGAACAATCAGCAACCGCCAGAAGCTGGAGGAAAAAAGTTAGTGCAAAAGAGTTCATGACAAAAGCCCCAATCCACCAAAACACTTAGGCACACACATGGCTTTGTTTATGAGTAGTCCCACTGATTTCAATGAGTACAGGTTCATACACATAAGGTGAAGTCTTGGCACTCATTGACTTCAGTTGGGCCATAATTTATGGTTTCTTCACTGTTTTTCTCTGGTTTTTTTTGGGGGGGGGGGTATTGGCTCGTCATGGAGTTCAGTTGCATAATGTTGAGACTGACCACTTCTTCCAAAACTCAAGTTCCTGAAGCTTAGTTTACCTTGATATTCAGAGGCTTCTAACTGACATCCCAAAATGGACAGTAAGTCTTTCACAATAAGTTTTCCTACCTTTGTTCAAGCAGGCCTGAGGCACACAGGTCCAAAACAGTGTACCATGTCTGAGATAGATTAACTCATTCATAAATTCAGAACTGACTGTCATACAATGTTTCTTATTGGAATACTGCTCAGCTCAACCATCTTTGTGTACCTTATCTCTGACCTGCTTACTACCATAATTATATCTTGGTGCTCTTCTACATTTTGATTGACTCCCAATGGAAGCCCAATTTCAGCTGGTTTGTGTAGATTAGCTTTGTTCTGAGCAAATTTAGATGGTGGAGCTGAATCAAGGCCAAGAGCACAAGACAAAAATTGGAAAATATCCCAGTATAAATAGGACAAAATCAGTTATACTATGGGTTATGTCATTTTGTTTCCCAGTAACAACATCCTATCCATAGTTTATAATGGAAAATGTACAAAAAATAGTATGTTTTAAAAATCTACTTTCTATCCTTTTAAAACTAGTTTAATGGTTTTCTCAAGTCATTTATCATTTCTGATTGCATCAAACTGATTTCACGCTGGTTACAATGATTTAATATAGACTAGGAAAGTCACAGTCTTTATTAAGTTGGTAGCATAGGAGCATTTTCAAGTGTGAGGAGGCCATTAATTTCACCTAGGCCCATTCACCTGCATAGCTAGTGAATGTTCTTTTCTCAAAATGCATGTCTGATTTCTGTTTGAACACATTAACAGTTGGCATCTCTGTTGCAGTCTTTGGCGGTGCAACTTGCACATTATTTAAATTAATTATAAAGAAATATCCCCATAGCGCCATTAATGAGTCACCTTTTCTTAGCTGTATTTCCCACCTTGTTTGTATTTTTGAGTAAGGGATACATTTTTGTGGTTAAACTAGGTAAAATAGTAAAACCGACTTTAAACCTTGAATGTAAATTCAAAAATTAGGGGTAAAACCTATGGAAAAAGGGGGGGGAAGATTTTAAAAAAAATAATCCTATAATTTTACTTTGGTTGTCATATCATAATTCAATGAAAACAGGTTAAACTCCCTAACCAGTGACTAACTGTGCCCAGCAGACTCCTGGGTCCCCCATTTTGTGCCACAAAACAAACTGCTTCAGCAAATATCATCCTGCTGAAATTCTGTGCAGAAACAGGTAAGCTGCTTCTTGACGTTTACAGTCTTAAAGGGCAAATTCAGTTGCCTGGCTGCATGAGTGAACATAAAGGAAGGCTGAGCTGAATAGGAGGCAGAGGTGATTAACCAATCAGATGAAGGGAAAAAGGTAAAATGATTCACTCAGTTGTGTGGTCTACTAATGTAACTAAAGGAAATAAGATGCTGGGTAGCTGAGGTACAGACAGAGAATCTCAGATGAGAAAGGAAGAGAGAAAACAGTCGCATCTCAAAATTCTGAAAAAAGGCAAGATTTTAAATCATGGCGGGTGGGGAGGGTGATTTTTTGGGAGGGGGGGAAGTCTCTGATCTGAGTTTTCTTAGGCCCAATATCCAGTGGAAAACATACCCGTTTGTTAATAAAACTAGCTTTTCAGGAGAAACACTTGGAAGTTCAGTTCAGTATCATAGAAAATAAAGGAGAAAATAGTAAGCTAGTTATTCTCTGGATTTCAGACACTGCTGAAAAATAACGCTTTGGATGCTGGGACTTTGAGATTCAAAGATTAACAAGGTACTGATGATGATTTGCACTAAATAATGTTTAGTGATTGGGATTTAGCTATTGTTTGTTTTTTATCACATGGCTGTATTCTGTTTCTTACTGAGTTTCATAAATGAACTTATGTAAAAAGCAGAATCATTCTAAACACAAATTCTAAGGTTTAGAGGAAAATTGCATTATAAAACTAGCAAAGTAATTCCATCTGTTATGATTTCCTTTATGAAGTGTATTTGTTGCTGTGTCAGTTCCAGGATATATGAAAGAGACAAGGTGGATGAGGTAATATATTTTATCGGACAAACTGTCTCTGTTTGTGAGAGGGACAATTTTCAAGCCACACAGAGCTCTTCTTCAGGTCTAGGAAAGTTACCCGAAGCGTCACAGCTAAACAATCTGTTGAATCTTGTCACTTTTATTCTGGCACAAAAGGTCCCAATACTGCAAAAACAAGTTCTTTACTTTTGTTAAGAACATAAGAATGGCCAGATCAATGGTCCATCTAGCCCAATAGCTTGTCTTCCAACAGTGACCAATTCCAGGTGCTTCTGGTGCAATGAACAGAACAGTCAATCATCGAGTGATCCATCCCGTCATCCACTCCCAGCTTCTGAGTCTAGGAACTCCTAAAGCATAGGTTTGCATCCCCGATCATCTTGGCTAATAGTCATTGATGGATCTATCCTCCATGAATTTATATAGTTCTTTTTTAATACAATTATAGTTTTGGCCTTCACAACATCCTCTGGCAACGAGTTCTACAAGTTGACCGTACGTTGTGTGAAGAAGTACTTCCTTTTGTTTGTTTTAAACCTGTTGACTAAGGGGTGAATAACACTTCCTTATTCACTTTCTCCACATCAGTCATGATTTTATACCTCTATCATATCCTCCCTTAGTCATATATTTTTCAAACGGAAAAGTTCCAGTCTTTTTAATTTCTCCTCATCTGGCAGCTGTTCTATACTCTTAATGATTTTTGTTGCTCTTCTCTGTACCTTTTCCAATTCTAATATATCTTTTCTGAGATGAAACAACTAGAACAATGCAGTATTGGTATGGGTGTACTATGGATATATATAGTGGCATTATGATATCTACCGTCTTATTATCGATCCCTTTCCTAATGGTTCCCAACATTCTGTTTTTTGCCTGCCACTGCACATTGGGCAGATATTTTCAGAGAACACTCTAAGATCTCTTTTTTTGAGCAATAACAGCTAATTTCAATCCCACCAGTTTGTATGTATATTTGGAGTTATGTTTTACAGTGTGCATTAGCAGCATTGTATTTCATCGGCCATTTTGTTGCCCAGTCACCCAGTTTTATGAGATCTGTATGTAACTCTTCACAGCTTGCTTTGAACTTCACTATCTCGAGGAGTTTTGTATCATCTGCTAATTTTACCACCTCAGTGTTTACGTCTTTTTCCAGCTCATTTGTGAATATGTTGAATAGACTGGTCCCAGTACAGATTCCTGGGGGGACACCACTATTTAACTCAATCCATTTTGACCATTTATTCCTTCCCTTTGTTTCCTGACTTTTAACCAGTTACTGACCATGAGAGGACATCCCTCCTTATCCTAGTAATGTTTACTTTGCTTAAAAGCCTTTGATGTGGGACCTTGTCAAAGGCTTTCTATAAGTCCGAGTATATCCACTTGATCACCTTTGCCCACATTTTGTTCACTCCTTCAAAAAATTCTAATAGTTTTGTGAGGCATGATACCCTTTACAAAAGCAAAATTGTGTCCATCTATGTGTCTGATAATTCTGTTCTTTATTATAGTATCAATCAATCAATTTGACTGGGACTGAAGATAGGCTTACCAGTCTGAAATTGCCAGGAATGCCTCTGGAGCTGTTTTTAAAATATTGGTGTCACATTAGCTATCTTCCAGTCATCTGGTACAGAAGCTGATTTAAATTATAGGCTACAGACCACAGTTAGTAGTACTGCAATTTCATAGTTGAGTTCCTTCAGAATTCTTGGGTGCATACCATCTGGTCCTGGTGACTTATTACTGTTTAATTTATCAATTTTTTCCAAAATCTCCTTTACTGACATCTCAAATTGGGACAGTTCCTCAGATTTGTCACCTAAAAAGAATGGCTCTGGTGTGGGAACCTTCCTCACATCCTCTGCAGTAAAGATGGATGCAACAAATTAATTTAGCTTGTCCATAATGGCCTTGTCTTCCTTGAGTTCTCCTTTAGCACCTTGATAATCCATTGGTCCCAGTGATTGTTTGGAAGACTTCCTGATTATGATGTACTTAAAGAAAAAGTTGCTGTTAGTTTTTGAGTCTTTTGTCTCTTCAAATTTTTTTTGGCCTGCCTAACTATACTTGTACACTTAGTTTGCCAGAGTTTATGTTCCTTTCTATTTTCCTCAGTAAGATTTAACTTCTAATTTTCAAAGGATGCCTTTTTACCTCTAACTGCTTTGTTTACTGTTTTGTTTAGCCATGGTGGGTTTTTTTTGGTCCTCTTTCTATGTTTTTTATTTTGGGGTATGCATTTAATTTGAGCTTCTAGTAGAGTGTTTTGTTTTTTTAAAAAAAGTTTCAGTGCAGTTAGCAAGCATTTCACTTTTGTGACTGCTGCTTTTAATTTCCATTTAAGTAGCTTCTTCATTTTGTGTAGTTCTCCTTTGTGAAGTTAAATGTTACTGTGGTGGGCTTCTTTGGTGTTTTCCCTCTCATAACGATGTTGCATTTAATTATGTTATGGTCACTTTTACCCAGTTCTATGATTCCAGTGAGACTACTCACCTTAGTATAGTGAAGCATATGTGTAATTTTTTTTTGCAGGATCATGCCAGGGTACACAGGACAAGGAAGGCTTCTGTGGCACCCCACCACCACCTCACAAATCCATCTCTTCCCCAACACAAATGGACAAAAACCAGGAACAATCTGGCCCTAAATAAATAAATATAATGCTTGTGTAATGAATTAAACCACAGAGTAACTGGTCATTCAGTAGTTTGATAGTAGTAGATATCTAGTTAAGTACTTGCTCATTCTACAGTGATGTCCAATGTAGCATCTGGCTATTCTGGTTTTGCTGCCAAATTTTCAATCAGAAAGGCTTGTGCTTTTAGTGCAGTGGCCCATAGTATGTCAGCATCATAAAAAAGTGAGATGGAAAGAAATTTATCAAAAGATTGAAATTTCAAATAAAAGGTAATTTTCATATTTAAAACTTATGAAAACACATTTCTTATTTTTCTTTGCAAAATCAATCTATGCTCAAAAAGCAGGTTTTCTTTCACTTAGAAACTTCTATTTTTGTTCCAAATTATTGCATACCTTGATGAAATTTTCTACAAAAACTGGATCTTTTGTTAATTCATAATTAAATAATGTCCCTGAATTTTGAATGGTTTATCATTTCATTTTGAATATTTCACATGTATGTACCTAAGATTCTTGTGATAAAGTGATGTTCACTATATAATGTTTTTAGAAATTAGATGTTACACATTCAACATATATGATTACAGTCAAAAAAGATAGTACCTGCTAAAGGAAAATTACATTGTAAATAATAAAATTTTGCACTTACATGGCATTTTTCATCTCTATATCACAAAGCACTTTAAAAAGGTGGGTAAACATCTCCCAGTTTTACAGACAGGGTAAGAGGCACATGTTAATTGACTTTCCATTGGCTCCACAATTTTGAGCAGTGTTGGGAATGGAAACCAGGTCATCTTATTTCATGTTATTCTCTGTCCACAGATGCTTATTACAAGTGGCCATAAACAGGGCTTCACTCGTGGGAGTAGGGAGAAAGTATAAATTTGAACATTCAATCAGCCTGAGATGTAGAGTATGAATTCTGAACAGCCCAATGTCCAGTAAAGCAATCAAGTTGCAAAATATTGTATAGTGAGCCAGATTGGAATCAGGCACTTTTGCACACAGCAGGATCCTTAGCTGGTGTGTCATCTGTATACTAAGGGGCTGCACAGTGAGAGACGCAACCGGGGCAGACACAAATGGAAGCTTGGTGAGTAGGAGGGAAGAATGATACAATAACATACCATGTAGAAGTTTCAGCCTTCTGTAGCACCATTGGGTGAACCTTAGAGCTCTCCCTGGCATGTATGCACCCAGCATTGTGGCAAAGAACTCGAGTATGCTCAGTATAGCTCTCAGAGAAGGTTGTTGCCTTGTTTCTCTGTAGCTGCTAATGAACCTCACTGTAAATACACACACTTCATGTAACTCCTATTGTAGTGTGTGACTGCACACTGCTTTGCTGTAGACTGGTAAATTCCACTCTATGGGGAATTGTTCCCTGCATTGGATTTGGGGATGATATTCCAGTATCCCTGGGGACTGACTATTGGCATGCACTGCTGGCCTGGAGACCAGTATGTGACAGTCAACTAACCATTTTTCTGCTATTAACTAAATTTTTTTCAACCTTCACTATATCCTTCCTTTTTTCATATTTTGTAATGGCATATCCATTTGTTCCATCCTGAACAATATGACTCATCTTAGAGTTCTGCTGTATAGTCAGATGCAGATTTGCTTTCTATTTTCTGCACAACTCTTTGGAGTATTTCAGCTTCTTGTGCACTGGGAAGACACTAGTCTAGACGCAGTTGGAGCTTTCTGACTAGCTATTAGCCATACCATTCCAGGTCAATAGAGCTCAGTGCTAATTGTTTTCCAATTTTATTTTGACCTAATACCTATAAGAGTATAAGAAACTCTCAAAAATATGATATATTTTGTATTATTGTTTTTACTTAATAAAATTTAAAAATAAAGATTGAATATTTGTTATGGATGTTACACATGCAGTGAGTATTATTAAAATAATGTAGACTTGGCTATTTTCAAAAGTCTAAGGTAGTTAGATGCCCAATCTCCAATTTCAACTGCAATAGAAACAAGACTGCTAAGAAATGCTGGTAAATCCTATCACAACATGCATAACTCATGATTTCAAGGTCAAGGGCATTTAATAGGCTCTAGTTTCACTACTTAAGTGTAGTAATGGAGTCAAAATTGAGTGACTTCTGGAAATGAAAACCAAGAAGACATTACACTTGGCACCATAAAAATTAGTTTTTAGAGAGGCACAGTATGTACTTTTGCCACAATATTTGTAATATTCTCTCTCTCATATACTGTAGTAAATTTAACCACTGCAGGTGGCAGATATCCAGTTTGTAACAGTGCCCTCTGCACTACAACTGGGTTTTTGCTTCACAAAACGATTGTAAACATTTACAATATGTCCTATAAGATTTCATTTCCAATTTGGCTGAAATATGCAAATGTCTCATGGTTTTATAATCATGCAGCCTTGTTTGCAAAGCAAAAAGCAATTTCCACTTATGGTTAAAACTTGCAAAAGCACATTAGAGGAAGTGGGATGGGATACAGAGGTTTTTCATTAAACTAATGCTTTTTCGCTTCTGTCTGTCTACTTTCTTATAACATTCCTTGTATGAAACATACTATCTGAGTCTTTGACTTTTGAAAAGTTTTAGTCAGCAGCAAACATAATGATGTATGATAAGGAGACGTGG
This sequence comes from Dermochelys coriacea, assembly GCF_009764565.3. Taxonomy (NCBI): domain Eukaryota; kingdom Metazoa; phylum Chordata; order Testudines; family Dermochelyidae; genus Dermochelys; species Dermochelys coriacea. Next base: position 37,536,149 of record NC_050070.1, on the reverse strand, counting down.
CTTCCATGGGTTGTAACTGCTTCAAGTTGTTGAACGTCAAATATGATGTGTACATTTCAAGTTGTCTCTTCAATGACTTTTCTTTTTCCTCAGCAAAACCAAGGGGTATATGTTCATATCCAGTGAGGTCTTTATAGAAAATCTGTTTTAAATCGTGTTAGGGACTGATCCTGCAGAAAATCAGGGGATTTCAATGGGATGGAAACCCTATAGACTTAAGTAGGTGTTGAGGGCCTCCATAACTGGGTCCTCAATTTTTCTGTCATCCAATCAAGCATTGCTTTCTATCTGCCATCCAAATACATTGTCATTTCCTGCGTGCAAATCTTATTTTTTTTAAAGTCTTTGAGAAAAAACTATCACCTTTCCCAACAAAAGACATGGGTTTAGAAAGTAGAGTGTTTTTGTTTTTTAAATTGTACATGTGACTTCAATTTGTCCATAAAATAATATCAGTGCAGGATTTTCAATACAAAAGGTTTATACAGTGCAAACAACGAAGGTCATTTTATAAAGAGAAACATAACTGTATGAACTTTAAAGTGAAATATTATTTTACTGAAAATAACTTCTTTATTTTATTACTGGTAAATGCTTTTTTTTTACAGACCACTGCCTATAGATCTAAATCTAGCTGTGTTTAAAATTCTGAACCATCACATTAGAGCAGTTTGAATTCTTTCATCTGGCCATATGGTAATTAACTGACATTTTTTTAAAAAAAAGATGTTGATTCATTGCAGGTTTCTTGCCAGTAAAATGGAAGACATCAGAATGTTTCAGTATTAGCTCAACAAAGAGGCACAATAATTAGAGTGATGAATTAATCACATGGTCATCTTAATTTGCTGTTGAGGCAACTATCTATAGGTAATCATTACACTTATCATTAACTCATAAAATAAAACTAACAAGATTTTTAAGCTTATGCTCTAATAAATTTGTTAGTCTCTAAGGTGCCACAAGTACTCCTTTTCTTTTTGCGAATACAGACTAACACGGCTGCTACTCTGAAACCTGTCAAGGTTTTTTTATAGTCCAGTAGATATTCATCTGTCTCCTCTAAAATGGCAATGGCAATACATTTTGTTACTATTGTTAATGCATTACTGTTGATGTAAGTGAAAACGCATACCTAAAATGCAGAGTGCTTTTTATGTTTATTGCTTTCCATTTTTGGAAATGCAACTTTTAAACATCTGCATGATCATAATACATATGTGACTAAAATGACTACATATGATTTTCAGTTCAGTTCAGATGATTAAAAGAGGATTTAATAAGCTGTACAGGTGAAAACAGTAAGTCATACAAAGGAAGAATGTGTATATTTTGCACTTTTAAACAACCTTTTCTAACAAAAAGCTTATTATTGTGCAGTATACTATAGTTCCACTTTCCATTGGTACTCCTGCTATTGTCACTGTGTTGTCTTTACATCAGAATATTAACAGATGGTACATGTACACATCGTACTTCAAAGGTGATTTCTATAATGCAGTATGTGCTTCTTGTCACTATTCTTAAAATCCACTAGGAAAAATAATACCCATCATGAATCAATAAGTATGTGCCAGTGATTTTTTTTTTTACTTGTGAATGTACAGTGTAAATTAGCAAACCAAAAACTGTAGCAATGTACGAGAAGCACTTTGGAAATGTAAAGCTGTTTATCTCCATGGACGTTACTTTTGTATAGAGGTTTTTCAATAAATAACTTTCTTTATTATTTATGTTTATTTCTTTATTTATAAAATAAAGGCAAGGGTTCTATTACCAATAGTTTAATGTCTGTATTGTACCACTGGTGGTTTATGATTCTTGACCATTTTTAAAATAAATTATTGCACTAGGAACTGTAAAGCACTCAATTGACAACTAACAGTCTCCTACATCCTGCTGGGCCTTCACTATATACATTCTAAGCACTTAATCCATGAGAGAGAGAGGAGATTGTTGGGCTGCTAAGTGGTGGCCAAAAAGACTACAGCAGCTATCAGAGTTCTCTGGCTGGAGCCACCTGTCTGTCTTTAATGAATATTAAGTGGCCTTTAATGAATATTAAGAGACCATGGATGAAATCCAGGATGCACTGAAGTCAATGACAAAACTCCCATTGACATCAATAGGGATGAGATTTCACCCCAAAGATCTAGAGATATCTGGTATATTTGCTTTTCTATTTTCCCTCTGATAGGGAGAACTTTATGCAGGTGAAAAAGCAAATGAACACTCAGTATTGGAATCCTACAAAGCATTGAGTCAGATGATTCATTTGATCATGGAAGGAGGAACCAATGACTTTTAAAACAGGTTCTTTAACCACATATTTTCAACAGACTTTACAGTGGATCTAGCCTCATAGACAGAAGTCGTTATATTTGCCACAAAATCTTTATAGTTGATATATGAAAAATACTCATAATCAAACTCTGTCATTAATAAAATAGTTATTGAGCTATATGGAAAATTCACTCTGAAAGGGAATGCTTCCTAAAGGGGATGAAATTTTTTAAAAGAAAATACAGTTTAAATTTTAATAAAATGTCACTTCATGAACCTAAACATAAAAGAAAGAATCACAATCTCTTCTTGCAGTAAGAAAGAGCTGAGAGTTCGGTTGTGGCTGACATTAATGTTATGTGATTAAAGATAATTTTCATTACATTCTATAAATAGTGATAAACTTTTCACATCACTCTCAAGAGGAGAGGCTAACTTCTCTATCCTGAAGCACAGAAGAAGCTAGCCACCTTATGATAGTCCTAATGAAGAAAATCTACCTATCAAATAGCATTTGGTTCGGGACTTTATTCTCCAAAACAGATAAAGTTTTTTCTCCTGAGCAAAGGAAGGGTAAATGATACCGTAGAAATCAATTTAAACTTTAATCTTGCAATGAGCTGTGTGTGGATGGATCACTTGGACTGCCTGCAACCAGAATCTGGCTTTGATCAGAATACTGTCAGAACATCCTTGCTTAGGGCCCTTTCCACCCTAATTTTTGTTCTGGAGCTATAGCACCACAGTAAATATCTGAGCCTTTTGGCTTCACTGCCTTATCCTGACCAGGTGCCTCACCCTCTGCTGGGGCAACCTGAGTTTGGCTTTATGAAGTTTCCTGAGCCCATTCCTTACCTAGGTGTGTAGCTCTAAACATGACAATCTGGCCTCTGACAATGTTCACTATATCACCTAGAATCCAAGCCCAAAGATTGCCTTTATGTGAATTATTCCTGGGTATCAACTAGCCAGCCAGCCAGGGACAAATCCTTAAACAGACTGGCTGTCTTTGTGGCTTAAAGTTGAACCCATCCTAGCTGAAAAGTGTAGGCCCTTATAAGTGAGCTCTCATTTATATACCGCTTAAATTGTATTTTGCAGAGACATATTTGATTTTTTTCTCCTTCCCAGTGGTAGTAAATTGTACTCTTCCAGTCAACAGGAATAATTGCTATACCCCGAATAAAATTAACTGTTTGAGATGTTTCCATGCTCAGAATTACAGGTCTGAATTATTTCCTACAGATCAAAATTCAAAAGGAAAAGAAAACTCCTACTAATTGGGAAAAAAAGTTTTACATTTTCTACTGTGGCAAGGTGTTTGCATAAGGATTGTTTCTGAAATGATAAAAATATATTTTCTTATTCTCTTTTATATTGGTTGCTATCATTTTAAACTTTCCTGACATATACCAGAGAAAAGACCTTAAAAATGGCACAACTCATTTATAACCAATGGACTACATTCTGCTGTCATTACAGTCAGTGCAGTAACTCACGATTATAAATGAAGAAGAATTTGTAACGCTGATTTTAAGCAACTTGGAAGGCAAGATGCAACCTCCCTTTTCTTTCCGATACAGCTAACAATATATATGAGTGCACCATCCAAAGAAATTTCTGTAAGGATAAAGGTAAAAGCTGTTCTTGCCCCAGCACCATTCAGGTATGTTCCTAAAGCTGAGTCAAATTCCATCCTTATTTATGCCTATGCAGTCCCATTTAAGCTCATGGAGTTGCACTGGAGCAGATAAGAGAACATTTTGCCTGGAATTGTTATACAGAGGTGAAATACTTAAGAAATGAGTGCGCAAAAATTCACACTTCCAAAAAATAGGCAATATCCATAAGAAGGGCCATACTGGTTCAGACCAATAGTCCATCTAGCCTAGTATCCTGTCTTCCAGCAGTGGCCAATGTCAGGAGCTCCAGAGGAAATGAACAGAACAGGTAATCATCAAGTGATCCATCCCCTGTCACCCATTACTAGTTTCTGGCACATAAAGCCTAGGGACACTTTGCACCCCTGCCCATCCTGGCTAATAGCCATTCATGGACCTATCCTCCATGAACTTATCTAGTTCTTTTTTGAACCCTGTTAGTAGTCTTGGCCTTCACAATATCTCTGGCAAAGAGTTCCACAGGTTGACTGTGCGTTATGTAAAGAAATACTTCCTTTGTTCATTTTAAACCTGTTCTTCTTAACTTTGTTTGGTGGCCCTTAGTTTTGTGTTATGAGAAGGATGAAATAATATTTTTTCTCCAAACCAGTCATGATTTTATAGATCTCTATCATATCCCGCTCTTAATCGTCTCTTTTCCTATCTGAAAAGTCCCAGTCTTATTAATCTCTCCTCATATGAAAGCTGTTCCATACCCCTAGTAATTTTTGTTGTCCTTTTCTGTACCTTTTCCAATTCCAATATATCTTTTTGATACCAGTCCTCTACCACTCCTATGGTAGATCCATGTATGAAACCCCATTGCAGACAGTGAGAGTTTCTTGTTTAGAGTAGTTGTAGGTTTCTCTATGGAGCAATAGTCAGTGAATATTGTCTGGGACCCAAGCCTTTAAGTAAACAAACCACTGCAGGATCAAAGCTGCTACATTTTCATTTTGAATACTCCCAGCTGGAATGGTTCCCAGCCAGCAAACAGTCTAGCTTTTCCTTTCCTCCCCACAGGGAACAACCTGTTTTTTTTCTCTACTCCTCCACCCCACAGACAGATACTAGTCAACAGACAGCACACTATGGCCCTACAGTGCCTTGAAATCCTGCCCCAATTCTGCGACCATCCCACCTCCCTAGAGATAGCTGGAAGTATCACCTCTCTACTCTGTACAGCTCAGAAACACCTCCTCTACTGGATAGGCCCAATGCGGGAGAGCAGAAGGCCAGGGAAGGCCACAAAGTGACAGGAAAGCGGACAGTAGGAAATAAGTGAGTGAGGGATAAAAAACTGGAGAAAAGAGATAGCATATGGAGAGATATGGCGACAAAAGAGGGCAGAGGATTGTGATGAGGTCCAGTGGTTGAGAACAGAGACCTGAGAGTAGAAATTGAGTAATGTGAGCCCAAAGAAGGGATAGCTTAGGCAATGACAGTGAGGGGCAAAAAAGTATGACAAGATGTCCATGCAGAGGAAGGGGAGCCCAGACACAATAGAGGTGGAAGGAGTTGCAGAGGCATTTGTGCATATGACAAACATTCAGGGTATTAAGATGTTCCCACTTGAGTATGGTTTCATGCTAACCCCAATGATTTAGACGTTGCTCTTCAGGCACAGAGGTACCTCATGAGTACTACCCAGTCTTGGGGTCATGTGAATGGAAAAAATGGAGTTTGAGGATGTAAAAGATCTCTGGGGAGGATTTAAATGAACTGGGGGCTCTGTAGAGAGCAGAGAAGAAAGTGATGGGCAGTCTGAACAGAAAGGAGGGAAATGGGCAAGGTAAGGAATAGGGAGACTGAGAAATTGTTGAAAGCTGAACAAAAGGAAATGGAAAGGGGCTCTCCTGGGAGAGAGAAATTATTATTAGTTATTTGTATTACAGTGATGGTCATAAGGTCCAACTGAGGTCAATATGCCATTGTGCTGGACACTGTTCAAACACATTGGGTCAGAAATGCCTGCCTCACAGAGATTACAGTCTAAATAGACAATATAGACAAAGGATTGGAGAAAAATTGGAGCAGAGAGTGAAGTGACTTGCCTAAGCTCACCCAGCAGCTCAGTGAGAAAACCAAGAATAGAACGCAGGTCTCCTGATTCATATTCCACTGACTTCCTACTGAGAGTGGAGAAAGGGAGGATATTGAGAAAAGTAGGGAAATACAGAGGAGAGAAGAGGGTTATCACTGTGCTCCAGTGGACCACAGCTGAGAATGCCAGCCACAGACAAACTGCTGAAAAATAAGCTAGGCTCACCCCAGACAGGTGGTCAGTAGGTTATACCAAGTCAGTAGCAAAAATAAACTTCTGTCTCACCACACTGATTAACAAGATGACAAAAATGCAGTCTCCTTAGGCATCTAGCCTTTGTCTCACCACCAAGACACTGGACTCTGTGATGAGTGATGATGAGTGTGATGAGAGCGGCAGCGGAGCAGCGGGGACAGCAGAGCAGCTCACAGCAGGAGTTTGCCTGGGAGTTCGCCTGGAGTGAGCCCAGTGAGGCTTACATCTTGCCAACGTCTCTGAGGAAGCTCATAGTAGGTAGGTGATATGGAAGGGGGGGTTCAGCTGTTGTGACCTGCACTGGATGTGCCATGTTTGTCTTTCTTCCACAGGACAGAAGCGACTTTGTCTGTACAAAGTGCAAGCTGGTCTCCATATTGGAAGAGAAGATTGAAGGTCTGGAGCAACAGGTAACGACCCTGCGTTGTATACGAGAGACTGAGGATTTTCTGGACCAAACTCAGGATAGCCTTCTAGGGGCACAAAGCTCTAAAGATATAGAGCAGGTTGCACAGAGGAGCCAAGAGGCCAGTGAAGAAGCTTGGCAACATGTGACCTCCAGAAGAGGTAAGCGGAATGTCCGGGTTCCAGTAACACAGACACAGGTAACTAACCGCTTTCATGTTCTCTCCACAGGTACCAATGGGGAGAGTGGACCAGATGATATGTCTGGGGGGAGAAAGCAGAAGGAGACTCCGCTGGTTGGGAGGCATGAGATGCGATGTCCTGAGGTTGGGGGTTCCACGACCACCACTCCCAAGAGGAGAAGGCGGGTGGTGGTGGTCGGGGACTCTCTCCTCCGGGGGACTGAGTCATCTATCTGCCGCCCTGACCGGGAAAACCGAGAAGTCTGCTGCTTGCCAGGGGCTAAGATTCGTGATGTGACGGAGAGACTGCCGAGACTCATCAAGCCCTCGGATCGCTACCCCTTCCTGCTTCTCCACGTGGGCACCAATGATACTGCCAAGAATGACCTTGAGCGGATCACTGCGGACTACGTGGCTCTGGGAAGAAGGATAAAGGAGTTGGAGGCGCAAGTGGTGTTCTCGTCCATTCTCCCCGTGGAAGGAAAAGGCCTGGGTAGGGACCGTCGAATCGTGGAGGTCAACGAATGGCTACGCAGGTGGTGTCGGAGAGAAGGCTTTGGATTCTTTGACCATGGGATGGTGTTCCATGAAGGAGGAGTGCTGGGCAGAGACGGGCTCCATCTTACGAAGAGAGGGAAGAACATCTTTGCCAGCAGGCTGGCTAACCTAGTGAGGAGGGCTTTAAACTAGGTTCACCGGGGGAAGGAGACCAAAGCCCTGAGGTAAGTGGGAAAGCGGGATACCGGGAGGAAGCACAGGCAGGAATGTCTGTGAGGGGAGGGCTCCTGCCTCATACTGGGAATGAGGGGCGATCAACAGGTTATCTCAAGTGCTTATATACAAATGCACAAAGCCTTGGAAACAAGCAGGGAGAACTGGAGGTCCTGGTGATGTCAAGGAATTATGACGTGATTGGAATAACAGAGACTTGGTGGGATAACTCACATGACTGAAGTACAGTCATGGATGGTTATAAACTGTTCAGGAAGGACAGGCAGGGCAGAAAAGGTGGGGGAGTAGCACTGTATGTAAGGGAGCAGTATGACTGCTCAGAGCTCCGGTACGAAACTGTGGAAAAACCTGAGTGTCTCTGGATTAAGTTTAGAAGTGTGTGCAACAAGAGTGATGTCATGGTGGGAGTCTGCTATAGACCACCGGACCAGGGGGATGAGGTGGATGAGGCTTTCTTCCGGCAACTCACGGAAGCTACTAGATCGCATGCCCTGATTCTCATGGGTGACTTTAATTTTCCTGATATCTGCTGGGAGAGCAATACAGCGGTGCATAGACAATCCAGGAAGTTTTTGGAAAGCGTAGGGGACAATTTCCTGGTGCAAGTGCTAGGGGAGCCAACTAGGGGGAGCGCTTTTCTTGACCTGCTGCTCACAAACCGGGTAGAATTAGTGGGGGAAGCAAAAGTGGATGGGAATCTGGGAGGCAGTGACCATGAGTTGGTTGAGTTCAGGATCCTGACGCAGGGAAGAAAGGTAAGCAGCAGGATACGGACCCTGGACTTCAGGAAAGCAGACTTTGACTCCCTCAGGGAACAGATGGCCAGGATCCCCTGGGGGACTAACATGAAAGGGAAGGGAGTCCAGGAGAGCTGGCTGTATTTCAAGGAATCCCTGTTGAGGTTACAGGGACAAACCATCCCGATGAGTCGAAAGAATAGTAAATATGGCAGGCGACCAGCTTGGCTTAATGGTGAAATCCTAGCGGATCTTAAACATAAAAAAGAAGCTTACAAGAAGTGGAAGGTTGGACATATGACCAGGGAAGAGTATAAAAATATTGCTCGGGCATGTAGGAAAGATATCAGGAGGGCCAAATCGCACCTGGAGCTGCAGCTAGCAAGAGATGTCAAGAGTAACAAGAAGGGTTTCTTCAGGTATGTTGGCAACAAGAAGAAAGCCAAGGAAAGTGTGGGCCCCTTACTGAATGAGGGAGGCAAGCTAGTGACAGAGGATGTGGAAAAAGCTAATGTACTCAATGCTTTTTTGCCTCTGTTTTCACTAACAAGGTCAGCTCCCAGACTGCTGTGCTGGGCATCACAAAATGGGGAAGAGATGGCCAGCCCTCTGTAGAGATAGAGGTGGTTAGGGACTATTTAGAAAAGCTGGACGTGCACAAGTCCATGGGGCCGGACGAATTGCATCCGAGAGTGCTGAGGGAATTGGCGGCTGTGATTGCAGAGCCCTTGGCCATTATCTTTGAAAACTCGTGGCGAACGGGGGAAGTCCCGGATGACTGGAAAAAGGATAATGTAGTGCCCATCTTTAAAAAAGGGAAGAAGGAGGATCCTGGGAACTACAGGCCGGTCAGCCTCACCTCAGTCCCTGGAAAAATCATGGAGCAGGTCCTCAAAGAATCAATCCTGAAGCACTTAGAGGAGAGGAAAGTGATCAGGAACAGTCAGCATGGATTCACCAAGGGAAGGTCATGCCTGACTAATCTAATCGCCTTTTATGATGAGATTACTGGTTCTGTGGATGAAGGGAAAGCAGTGGATGTATTGTTTCTTGACTTTAGCAAAGCTTTTGACACGGTCTCCCACAGCATTCTTGTCAGCAAGTTAAGGAAGTATGGGCTGGATGAATGCACTATAAGGTGGGTAGAAAGCTGGCTAGATTGTCGGGCTCAACGGGTAGTGATCAATGGCTCCCTGTCTAGTTGGCAGCCGGTGTCAAGTGGAGTGCCCCAGGGGTCGGTCCTGGGGCCCGTTTTGTTCAATATCTTCATAAATGATCTGGAGGATGGTGTGGATTGCACTCTCAGCAAATTTGCGGATGATACTAAACTGGGAGGAGTGGTAGATACGCTGGAGGGGAGGGATAGGATACAGAAGGACCTAGACAAATTGGAGGATTGGGCCAAAAGAAATCTAATGAGGTTCAATAAGGATAAGTGCAGGGTCCTGCACTTAGGATGGAAGAATCCAATGCACCGCTACAGACTAGGGACCGAATGGCTCGGCAGCAGTTCTGCGGAAAAGGACCTAGGGGTGACAGTGGACGAGAAGCTGGATATGAGTCAGCAGTGTGCCCTTGTTGCCAAGAAGGCCAATGGCATTTTGGGATGTATAAGTAGGGGCATAGCGAGCAGATCGAGGGACGTGATCATTCCCCTCTATTCGACACTGGTGAGGCCTCATCTGGAGTACTGTGTCCAGTTTTGGGCCCCACACTACAAGAAGGATGTGGATAAATTGGAAAGAGTACAGCGAAGGGCAACAAAAATGATTAGGGGTCTAGAGCACATGACTTATGAGGAGAGGCTGAGGGAGCTGGGATTGTTTAGTCTGCAGAAGAGAAGAATGAGGGGGGATTTGATAGCTGCTTTCAACTACCTGAAAGGGGGTTTCAAAGAGGATGGCTCTAGACTGTTCTCAATGGTAGCAGATGACAGAATGAGGAGTAATGGTCTCAAGTTGCAATGGGGGAGGTTTAGATTGGATATTAGGAAAAACTTTTTCACTAAGAGGGTGGTGAAACACTGGAATGCGTTACCTAGGGAGGTGGTAGAATCTCCTTCCTTAGAGGTTTTTAAGGTCAGGCTTGACAAAGCCCTGGCTAGGATGATTTAACTGGGACTTGGTCCTGCTTTGAGCAGGGGGTTGGACTAGATGACCTTCTGGGGTCCCTTCCAACCCTGATATTCTATGATTCTATGATTCTATGAGTGGTTACCTGGCTTTATCAGTCTATAATGTTTGCACTTAAGTCCACTGACCTGTGTAGTTCTAACCTTAACTCATCTTTAGCAGAGGTCCTCTCATTGTACATACATATAGGCTGGTGTCAACTTCACCTCTGAAAAACCTATGGTACTTGATTCACCAGGGGGCTGTGCAACATAGTGGAGTGAGCTCTTGAGTGCTCCGGATGATTACAACCTCACCTGTCTCCAGGCTTCCCCTTTTTCTTCCCCACAAGCCAAAACACACACCTTTAACTGTGCTGGTTGCCAACTGGCATCTCAACAGCAATCGTGAGCTCCTCTTTGACCTGGAAATCCAGAAGAGAAGAGACTCCGTGCCCCAACCAGGATGTCTGCTGCTGCTGACAATAGTGAAAGTGTGCTGATTGCTCACACAGATGGCTGCAAAAAGAAAAGGAGTACTTGTGGCACCTTAGAGACTAACAAAGTTATTAGAGCATAAGCTTTCGTGAGCTACAGCTCACTTCATCGGATGCATTTGGTGGAAAAAACAGAGGAGAGATTTATATACACACACAGAGAACATGAAACAATGGGTTTATCATACACACTGTAAGGAGAGTGCTCACTTAAGATAAGCCATCACCAGCAGCAGGGGGGGGGAAAGGAGGAAAACCTTTCATGGTGACAAGCAAGGTAGGCTAATTCCAGCAGCTAACAAGAATATCAGAGGAACAGTGGGCGGTGGGGTGGGGGGGAGAAATACCATGGGGAACTTCAATCTCTCTGGTCACTCGATTACAGACCTAAGAGTGGCTATCCTTCAACAAAAAAGTTTCAAAAACAGACTCCAATGAGAGACTGCTGAATTGGAATTAATTTGCAAACTGGATACAATTAACTTAGGCTTGAATAGAGACTGGGAATGGATGAGTCATTACACAAAGTAAAACTATTTCCCCATGGTATTTCTCCCCCCCCCACCCCACCGCCCACTGTTCCTCTGATATTCTTGTTAATTGCTGGAATTAGCCTACCTTGCTTGTCACCATGAAAGGTTTTCCTCCTTTCCCACCCCTGCTGCTGGTAATGGCTTATCTTAAGTGAGCACTCTCCTTACAGTGTGTATGATAAACCCATTGTTTCATGTTCTCTGTGTGTATATAAATCTCTCCTCTGTTTTTTCCACCAAATGCATCCGGTGAAGTGAGCTGTAGCTCACAAAAGCTTATGCTCTAATAAATTTGTTAGTCTCTAAGGTGCCACAAGTACTCCTTTTCTTTTTGCGAATACAGACTAACACGGCTGCTACTCTGAAACAGGTGGCTGCAGACACCCTCACAGTAAAGCTCCTTTTACCACTCTCCTAACTACAGTGTCTGCTACTGAATCCTCCTTACAGCTTCTATGAGGTAGGATGTCAGGGGCAAAGAGATGTAATTTTTTTCAGTAAAGGATCAAATACAGAACATTGTTGCCAAAACTGACAAACACCTCAGGGATATAAAATTAATTACATCTGGATTGGCTGATCTGGAAGGCAGATCATGGAGAAACAATCTTAGAATCACTGGATTCCGCAAGGGAAATCTTTGGAATTTAACTCCAGACTTTTAATGGAAATATTGATCTGTCTGAGGATGTTATAGCTGCTATTGAAAGAGCGCACAGGCCTCTTCCTGTGACTAAATCCGGAGTCCTGGTAATCAGATTCCTCAAGTACACAATCAAATAAACCAATCTATACAAGGCAAGGAGAAAAGAGAGTTTTGCCAGGGCAAAAACCCAGATAAAATACTGCCTTTTCAAAATTTAACCAGGGAGTTATGGAGCAGGGGCTGGCTTTTGCAAGGGTCATGGCAACTGCCAAAGCAGAAGGGACTAAAGTATTACAGGAGGATTCCTCTACTATCTGGTGAAGTGAGCCATTTATTCCAGAAGTCTCAGGATGTGGAGAGCATCATAAATACCAGTTGTAACAGGGTTGGGCCAGATGGCTACAGGAGAGTGATAGAAGGAAGATATATTACCCCCAGGTTAAGTAGGTCCCTTTTCCCTGGGTAAGGTAACAGGGAAGGTTCCAGAACAATCAGGAACTTTCTGGAAACAATTAAAGCAGACAGGCTGATTAGAACACCTGCAGCCAATCAAGAAGCTGCTAGAATCAATTAAGGCAGGCTAATCAGGGCACCTGGGTTTAAAAAGGAGCTCACTTCAGTTTGTGGTGCATGTGTGAGGATCTGGGAGCAAGAGGTGTAAGAAGCTGAGAGTGAGAAGGCATACAACTGGAAGACTAAGAAGTACAAGCATTATCAGACATCAGGAGGAAGGTCCTGTGGTGCGAATAAAGAAGATGTTGGGAGGAGGCCATGGGGAAGTAGCTCAGGGAGTTGTAGCTGTCACGCAGCTGTTACAGGAACCACTGTAGATAGCTGCAATCCACAGCGCCCTGGGCTGGAACCTGGAGTAGAGGGCAGGCCTGGGTTCTCTCCATCCCCACAATTCCCTACTTGATACTGGAGGAGTTGACCTGGACTGTGGGTTCTATCAGAGGGGAAGGTCTCTGGCCTGTTCCCTGATCCACTAGGTGAATCAGCAGAGACTGTGGGGATTGTTCCTCTTCCTTTTCCCATGCTGGCCAGTGATGAGGCTAACTGAGTGAACGGCAGATTTGAGCCATGAAAGTGGTGAAACTGAGGGCTGCCGTGAACCTCTGAGGTGAGAAAATCTACCAATAAGTGCAGGACCCACAAAGGCAGAGGAGGAACTTTGTCACACAGCATATCATACATATACTTTTGCGATGTTTTGTTTCCGATTACTTCAACTGCTAGCACCTTGTTTGCCTTAATAACTGTCTGGTTACAGCTACCCCCTATTATGTTTGGCCTCCCCTTCCATGGTCTAGCCTTTGTCTAAGTATGGTGGAGATGGAGCCCATGCATATACTGGGTTTTCTGTATGTGGGTTTTGAATGATGACAACAATGATATAGTCTGGATTGTCTCATTGCTGAATACTTCATGCCATGGCACTGCACACTGCAACTCACAGTGGCTATCATTGCTTTAGTGAGCTTTCTGACGTGAGGGAGAAGCACAATGCTCCCTCACCCAAATCCTGCACTGGTGAGCAACAACAAATCCAGTTAGAATTGTTTCCTAGCCATCACTAGGTGGCTCTATGCACTGGAAGCTGGTATCTCTTAAGGAAGCCCTGCTGGAAATGCTTCCCCTGCTGCAGCAGAAAGGAGTTGTGCAATGCGAGGAAGCATGTACAGACTATGGTGAGCAGTAGTGAGTCAAGACCACCTGCACATCATTGGGAACAGAATAGAAGAGGATCGCTCTGACTTAAATCGTGCCATGCCATTACTGGTGGGTACCTGCAGTATGGACGAAGGGATGGTAATAACGATAGCTACCCATTGCTTATCTCCTTATTTTGCTGCAGAGACCGCCATGAACACATTTAGCGCACAAACTGTGTCTGGAGAGAATGGTTTACCTACATGTACCTAAGGCTGGAGTAATAGGTTTTAGATTAGCTGTTTATTGCTTGGAAATGATTTGAAATAGGGGTATGGCAATTCTGGTGAAAAATTACCTACAGATGGGAATTGTGACATTATAAGGAGTTTCATGTAATCTCCGGCTACAGACGGTCCCATATCCAGTATCTTGCTGAGCCCCTGCATCTAAAGTCACAGAGACTGATATAAACACTTGAAGAGGGCATGTCACAACATAGAATATAAACCTTACACACCCTCTTTGTTGGCGATGTGTCCCATGAAGGTTGTTATTGTAACATTCTTTTTTTTGGTAGTCTTTGAACAGTTTGGAAGCAGGAAGGCAATACACACACACCAGTCATCACACAGGATTTGCCTAGGTCTGCCCCCCTGGAATTCAAGAGTGTTTTAGTTATAGTTAATTAGAAGTGTTCTTTTCAATGCCTGGTAATGGATGGCATCACTCCCAGGTGGTGCCAAGCACATGAAGTTAATACGTTGTTATAGTTATAATTTGTTTTTTTTTCTTTTTGTTATGTTCTACTTGGTATTCCTTCATGTCACCCCACTACTCTTTCTTTCCCCTTCCTTTCACATGACCTTCATAACTCAGTGACTGTGTTGGACCTGCTGGCACTATGTAGTCCTGACAGATGAGGTGGGCAGTGCATCCCTGTCAGTTCCTCATTTCACCCTTTCTACACTCATCCCATAGCTCCATGGATGTCTGGCTGCTAGTGTGATCTCTTCAAGGTAATCAAACGATTTACATTAAGCATCTTGGACAGCTTGTCCTCCTACTCCCCCCTCCCATGGATTTCCACAAGGAGAGTGGTGCATAGGGTGATGGATGGATAACTTAAACTCTCTTTCCGATCTACATTAAAAACACTAAGGTCTTATTGACTAAGATGTGCTCTTAATTTATGGCTTTAAACCTTAAACTATCTTGGGAAATCAAGGGATTTGACACCCCCTATTAAATATAAGAAAGTTTGTGCCTTGTTGAAAGAGACCAAAGTCAACATAGCAATTTTAATAGAGCTTTGTCCTGGTGTCACACCTCAAAATCTATAGGAGTCTCTGTGCTGTTCCATAGAAACCTAACAGCAAATGTTAGTGATGTTCACTCGGAAAGTCATGGTAGGTTTCTGATACCCAGAGTCACTGTAAATAGGTCTGAAATGATCCTGGCTAACCAACATGGATAAGGCCCTAAGACTTATCATAGGCAGTTTGCTGAGCTGTAGAGAGAGATGCACATCCCCATCAATTTTAATCAAGTTCCAGACCAATAATAGATAGATTCTCCCCTAGTAACAATAAGCCAGCCAGAACCTGAAGAGTACTGGAGTCCATGATAAAGGATATGGGACTGTGTGATGGGGGGAGGGGCAGATACATACAACTGAAAGATTACATGTATCTGCCTCCGCTGTCCATAATACATATTCACAAATTTGAACTTTTTTCTAATTTCAGGGAAGCTAACCCAGTCTGTCTCCAAGTCATCATATGGCAGTCTCTGACCATGTACCTGTTACTTAGATTGTAAAGTCTTTTTGGGGCAAGGATTGTCTTTTTGTTTCTATGTTTGCACAGCACCTAGCACAATCGGGTCCTGGCCCATGCCCTACATCCAAACGAGGAGGGATTTATTAAAGGCTGACATGGCTCAGATAACTTACCACAGTTAGTAGATAAAATAGTAGTGCAATGTGATGGCCTGAACCCCCAAGCTCTTCTAGCCTGGGACACAGAAAAGGTCTGTGATTGTGTGATCTGGGAATGTGCTATATACCTGTCAGAGATTTGGGGCCTGTGTTAAGAGACCATTCTCTTATCCCATTCTCTAATCAGCACAGCATTTGTAGTTTCTTAGGGCAGCCATGATCATGAAGTGAATGATTTTACAACGGTGGTAAAGTAAATCAATGTACAGAACAGAACAATAGTATTCTGACCACTCTGACCTAGTGGCCAAAGAAAGGGAATCAGCTACACACATTTGAAGAAATCTGGGCTCCATTTTTAGAAACAGTGAACTAAGGAACACCCAAGGCTCAGTAGGCAGTACAGATCTCCTTCCCTTTGACTTTCCCCACTTTCTTCCCCTCTCCTTCAGCCTCGTGTGTTGTTCCCCCAGGTAGCTGTAAAGTATTGATTTGCTTGATTTTATAGTTTAATATAAGGGTTGTTAAAAATGTTTTTGCATATGTATGTTAATACTCAGCTGTATGTTACAAATGGCAAGTTTAAGTTTTATTTTAATTTTTTTTGCATTGAAAAGTAAAAGTGAATTAAAAAAACTTAAACTATTTTTCCCAGTTTTAATAAGATAAGAACAATGAAACATACGAAACTGTATAATCGTAAAAAAAAAAAAATCTTTCCCACCATAAAAGGTAAGTTAGTTCTCCCATTTTATATCTTCAGGTATTTAGTAATTATATAAATGGTGGCTCGAGTAGAACTTTAAGAGCTTTTTTTGTTGCAGCCAAAACATTTATGTATGCATTGAAAACATAAAACTCCCTCTGCCCTGTTTCTTCAATTACTTAATATCCCCAGTTTAAACTTCTGCTAAGTGTTGATTCTCATTAATAGTCCTTTAAATATGAGTTTGTTGTTAATATTTTTTTCAATAGTCTCGTTCCTTTTAATCCTAATATTGGGCATAGATTGAAAAGCCATACAACCTTTGCAAAAAGAAAAGGAGTACTTGTGGCACCTTAGAGACTAACAAACTTATTTGAGCATAAGCTTTCGGGAGCTACAGCTCACTTCATCAGAACCTTGTTTGTTCAGTTTGAGAGCCTGCTAGAAAGCACTTTATATTAGCTAAAGAATACTTCAAACTCAGCAGAGCATTAAAAATAGCAACTCTGTTTTTGCAGGACCTTGATGTGACGTCAAGTGTCTAAGCTGTTTTTATTACTCTGTCAAAAGGCCCACTGGAATGTTAGATGTTCCAGAGATTAGCTATAATGTAACCTCTTAATAGCCATGCTTTTGAAGAATGTTGTATTTAACTTTAGCTGATCATTTACTCTCCTGATTTGTGACAATCTAATACAAATTTGGATGCTAATGCAAGAACACACACATTTGTGATTATGAATTTTCATGACTTTAGATCAACGGTATCTCATTAGATTTGAAATGTGTTTTTTCAATTAACAAAATGTGTTTATAATGTAGAAGCTTTCAGTGTTTGTTTGAATAGTTTCTCTAATTAATCTCTCAATGTGGCTGCCAGTTTGCGTTATTCCATTTACAGATGTTCATGTTCCACTGGCTTCTTTGTCTCATTCTCTATCTCAGTAGCTCTCAAACTGTGTGTCCGGAACCCTAAAGTGGGTCGCGACCCCATTTTAATGGAGTTGCTAGGGCTGGCGTTAGAATTGCTGGGGCACGGGATCAAAGCTGAAGCCCAAGCCCCACCACCTGGGCTGAAGCCCAAGGGCTTCAGACCTGTGTGGCGGGCACGGGCTTGGACTTCATCTCTGGGTAGCGGGGCTGGAGCCCTAGGGCTTCGGCTTGGCTCCCAGAGTGATGGGGCTTGGGCTTTGGCTTTGAGGGCCCTCCCACTCCCACCCAGGGCTCAGGCTTCGGTCTTGGTCATGTAGTAATTTTTGTTGTCAGAAGGGGGTTGCAATGCAATGAAGTTTGAGAACCCCTGCTCTATCTTTTTCTCTAGCACTGCTTGAAAACTGCAGCTATTTCTGATTATTACTCACTATACTAATATCTACTACCAGTGCTGTAATGTTTAAATTTACAGTACACTTAAATGAACTTGAAAGAATAATTAGTAACACAAAACAACATTAAGACAACACACAGCCTAATGACCAATTAATTAAGTCAGAAGAATGGAATACATGTAAATATGTGTAAAAAGGCAATCACTACCGCATAGTAAGAAACTTTTAAAAATATACTTTTCATAATTGTATTACACTGTCATGTAACTTTTTTTTCTGTTTTCTTTCCTACCACTTCTAATTACAAAAGGTCAAATACTCTGGTGCTTAATCAGTTTCTGGTTCATTTTTACTAGGAAAATTTCTGTTACCTTCCCTGTTTTTTTCTGGCTATAGTCCTGGTCCCAGCAAAGAAGCAGCTACCATTACCCGTAGTTGCTACATTTCTAGCCTATGCAAAGAAGCCAAGCACTAAATAAGCCAGGGACCTGAACTGCCTTCTTAGCCCTAAATATGATGTGGCTGGAAATGGTTGAAGTATGTTAGTAGAGCTGTGAGGAGAAACTTGCACAGCACTGCTCATACATTACCTGATCTGGAGTCAGAATGTTACTAAGCTGAAAGAGGAGGAATTTTTTTCTTCTTTTAATTTTAAAAGCATTTATTAGATTTTGTGATTGCTGAAAATCCGCAATTCTGTGGCTATAACCTTTTCATGGCTTGAATTAATCTCTTTACCCCTAAATCTAAGTTCTCATTTTAAAATCTCTAGCCTTCAAGAATGCAAACAGATACAATATTGTCCTTTGTAGTCTGCAACTAGTCAGAGAACAAAGGGAACATTTAGGTGGTTTGTTAACTCGGAGGGCTCATTTAATTTACTATTTAAATACTAACATTATTAACCATTTGGTTTCTTCATACTAGAATTTATAGCATAATTGTTTAGTATGTCTGAAATGTACCTTTGTATTTGTGCTGTTTCAAAGCACTGCACTGTTACAGTTAGGGTGGGAGGGTGACAACCAAGGCAGAACACTGATGCACAAAACAGCAGAAGAAAGGATACTTTCACCAGGACACCTTATCAAAATATCTACACACAGCTACCTTCTTAAAACCACCTCTTTAGGAAGGCTGCCAGGCTTTGAACCTGTTGACTCATAAAGTCTAAGTATGTATTTTACAAATTATCAGGTCCCTAATTTTATCTTTTTAACTTTCCCCTAGTAGCCTCTGGTATAGGAGTCTTTAAAGGAAATGCTAATGCAAAACTTCATCTGTATAAATGGTTCCACAATAATCAATACTTCCTATAGCTTGTAACTAAAACCTAGGGCTGAGTATCAATGGGGAGTTAATATTTCTAAATGAAAACCAGGAGAACAGCTATGGACCTGTGTTTAAAATTATCAAAGAAAAGCAGCACAATCCAGATGTTATATTAAATTAAATGGTACGTTTATGATCTTTTCAGTTAATAAACATAAAGGGCATACACTTCAGCCTTAAACAGTGAAAGAAGGGTCAGAGTCCTCGAAATGAAAATCTTGACATAGGTACATTCTCCTTGAATACTCAATACTGCCATGAGTGCCGGGGGCTGGACTAGATAATCTCTCTGTCCCTTCCAGTCCTATGATTCTATATGAATTTAGTAAGAATGCTTTGATTTTTACCTATAAGCCTTCTAATATTGGTCTACTGCATATTGGAGCAGAAAAAGTTCCCCACGCCCTTCTTAGTTGAGTACTATAAGATGAAATACTGGATTTAGAGGAAACAGTAGAGCAACAGTATTATTAAAGGGAAATTGTAGAATCAAAAGTGTGAATTAGTTGCTGCCAAGAGAAGAGGATTAAAAAACTAGCTCTCTGGAGGCTGATGGGCCATAGTTCAGAACGAATGAAAGGGAGTGCATTACTGTGGGGTAGTGGTGGTAAAACACATAGTGGCATATGATGCAGAAGTGCAGTCTCCAGTTCAGGTTGCTTGAGAACTTTGAAACAAATAGGAATTCAGCATGGTTTAAGGGAATGTCAACATTCTTATTTTAGCTGAATGGATTTGCCCAGCCCTAGCTGACATTGTCTAAAAGACTGACGTCTGAAACATAAAAACAACTATAGACAGGTAGCATTTGGTGTTATTAGCATGATAGAAAGAAGCATACCTAACACTGAGGTGAACTACTACATTTGTATAAACAAACTTTGGTCAAAAAGACGTCAAGACCACTTCATTTCTTAAAGCTTGAGTGAATATTAGTACATAGCACCAGTTTATATGTCTGCCTGGTCCCTAGGAAGCACTTCACTTTCACATTTCAGAAGAGTTACTTCCAACGATTAAAGTACAAAACTGTAGAAGATAATCTCAACAGAAAAAAAAGGTCAGATTGTAAAACTATTGCATTCAATTTTCTAGAAGAAATCAATCATTTTAACTTCTAAAATGTAACAAGAGGGGTTGTTGTCAGGTTTCTATGAGCAAGATTGTTTCCCTGAATTTTCAGAGCTGATTTATTTATGATTTTTTGGTTTGTGTTTTTAAAGCCCTTCAACTCAGGTCATTGCACCATATTTGAAAAATGGTAGCACTAGGATGTCTTGTAGCAATGCAAATTTATTTAATACCTGCCACAAAACCAATGCATTGAAATAGAGAATTTAGTCCCTTTTGCCTCATGAACATATTTCTGATACCATGATGACACCTAGCTCTATAGAGAGATTAGATAGAAGTGGTTTCTGTAAGAACCTGATGCATTGCCTAGTGTAGAATGACAAGCACAGCAAAATTACGATCTCAGATTGCATGGAAATCATGTTGTTTGTGTGAGAAATAGAAAATGGGTGGTCAAATATTAATTTTTTTTATTCTATTGCTCCAGTGTCATCTGACGTCTGGGTTAAATGCAGATACTGCTGTAAAAACATATTGTGCTGTCAAATAGGATGTGCATTTGTCTTATCTAGAAGTTTCTCAGGAGGCTTTCAGTAACACCATGAAAGAAAAAGTGAATGAACTAATTATGAGTTTTTTTTAAAAAAACTTTGAAGTAATATCCAAATGTGTGACAACATATTTAATGAAAAGAGAACATATATTACTGGGCTTAGGAAATTATCTAGAGTGCATACTGTATATTTCTTCTAGGAGCTGTGATCCCCGTTTTTCACCCACCATAATGTCTTCATTCCTTCAGATGAGAGTGTTCATTTTCTTGGGAGTTTCAGCAACAATGGCCTGCACGGCTCTTTTCTTCTCTTTTGTTCAGAAAGGCAAAGATGTCTTCTTTGGTAAGTAACAAATAAAATGTTCATTTCCTGTTTCAACCTTTGATTGTACTGTTGGTGAAACTGAAAACGCACAGGCAACACTTGGCAGTTTAGCTTATAATACTCTTTATATCCAGAAGAGAGACAAAGATGGACATCAGTGAAAGTTTTTCCACAATTGTTTTCCTTTAAAAAAATAAAATTACAGCTTTATAAATTCATCACAGGGAACACCCTTTGCACCTGTGATGGATGTGTCTGATTCATGTTCCTTGTGATTAGGAATGTCTGGCTGTACTTTCTTGCTTGCATTCACAAGTCACATACAGTATTAACACACACAACTCTGACTTCTTTCCTAGAATCAGAATCCGTAAAGTTAGATGGTGTAAGACTTCAGAACTACTATGAACTTCAGAACTTACAGTGAATTCTAAGCCAGTAAGGTCTATTAAACCATGGGTGGAGAAATATTGGAAGTCCCATTGTTTGTCATTTTAAAACTGGATTGAACCAAGATTCAGGAATATTGTATGAAGAACACTTCTGCTGTAGTAGAGAGTATACAAGATGAAAGAGCAGGGCTTTTTGATATCTGTAGTTTATTTTATTCTATAACTCTAGGTAAGATTAAGATGGGAACAATCTTAGAAGCTCTTGCATTTCAAAGTAATGTATAAACATTTTGCCAAATAAGATGAGATCTGAGATGCAGTAGGGGACATTGCTTCTCATGGGAGATTATGTTCTTTTCTAGACCATAACTGCCAAACAGGAGATCAACTTTGATTCCTGTTATGGACTCTCAGTTTGGTGTCACCGTGTGAATTGTTAGGGAGGTCTTGGCCTGGAAAGACCTAACAAAAAAGTTGGCTAGTTCATCCAGTGTAGCTTAACAAATTTAGCACTGGTGAAAAGCAGCTATTTCTGGCAAAACATTGTATGGAAATTAAAACCTGTGCTTATCACTGAAAAGAGGCAGAGGCAGAAATTCACTTACATCATGTGTTTCAGATCAAAATCTTGTTTGCATCTATGCGATCAACAATGCTCAAAAAAAGAGGCAGGCAGAGTAAACAGTTTGGTGGAAAACACCCATAAAAATAATTGAAAATAGTAGTACCAAAGACACACTTCTATGTGGCTTGAGTCAATCTTACTTTTTAATGTAGACATTAAAACCTTTTCAGATACTCTTGCTAGAAGAACAGATGCAGAGCAGTACTTCCTCAGTTGATCTACATTGATCAAAAAGGTTTCATACGAAGTAGACATTAGATGATAACATTAGATGAATCATAGGAGTAATTCACAATATGCAGGGGGGAAAAACTTTTGCTGCTATCCTTAGATCCTGACATCTTTCATCACATAGAATGGCATTTTCTCAAAACATAGGTGTCAGAGATGGATTTTGGAGGCATTATGAAGTCACAGATATTTTAAAAAAAGAAAAGGAGTACTTGTGGCACCTTAGAGACTAACAAATTTATTAGAGCATAAGCTTTTGTGAGCTACAGCTCACTTCATCGGATGCATTTAGCTCACGAAAGCTTATGCTCTAATAAATTTGTTAGTCTCTAAGGTGCCACAAGTACTCCTTTTCTTTTTGCGAATACAGACTAACACGGCTGCTACTCTGAAACAGATATTTTAAGATTCTCCATCCACTAGGACAAAAATTAACAGGGTATGTGCCAAAGAATTTCAACTGCAAAGAGGAGCCAAAGTTGTCCCCTTTCTCCCTTGTTGTTTTCCCTCTTTATTGAACACCTGGCACTACAAAACAAAGAATAATAATAGTATAACAGCACTTACAATTAATGAACTAGAACATACAATTGCACTGTTTGCAGAAGATATAATACTAATGGTACCAATTCAGTACAATCTATGACTTCCATTCTGAAAAAAATAATTAATTCAGTGATATATCAGGCCAGAAAATTAATTATAAGATATCTGAAATATTCAATATAGGGCTGTAAACTGTAATTAAACAGCTGCAAGATACATATGCGTTTGTATGGTCCAAATAAAAGTACTTAAGAATCAATATGTCTCCTAACTTCAGTCAGGTAAATTACATTGATTTTTTTTCCCCTGATATTTCAAAACTGATTTGTTGGATTGGAAAAACACTACATTTGCCTTAGATTGGTTGTTGCGCTTAAAATGAAAATGCTGTGGTTGCCAAAGCTTAATTTCCTATTTTGGGCCCTACTAACATGGGTACCAAAAAAGATCTCCAAAGGTGTGGTGTTTAGATGTTGCTTCTAATTATTAGAATTGGGAGCACTGGCTGTTGGGAGTCTGAAAGGACAAACAACCCAAACAAGAATTATTACATTTGTATGGGACAATAAGTTCCATTTGTAAGTAAGAATCTCTTTATGTGCCCACTGTGGATGGGGGATTGGCAGTACCAAATTTATTAAAATATTACTGGGTTGTTCAGTTAATATCACTATCAGCCTGAAACCCTGGTATTCTCAGTAAATATGAGTGGAAATTGAACAACAGGATTTTAAACATATATTTAGCATAGTGTTCTTATTCTTTTTAACCTAGAAGATATAGATCAGTACAAAAGAGAAACAATCCAGGGAATATGCAATATCACATCATCCTTTCACAAGGACATTTTGGGTATGGAATTTGATAAGCTGTACCCCCTTTCCAACCTCACTTAAACTCATCAGAAACAATCCAGAATTTCAACTGGGTTCATCTAATCCAATATAAAATACATGGGAGGAAAATGGTACACAACCATTGACCACAATGATAAAATTATGACAATTAATGCCATCAAATTATTTATGGGGAATATTAATATGCCAGTTCTGATTTATTGGCAACTAAAGTAGTATATCAAATCCCAGTCAGGCAGCCCAATTTTTAGGAGACCATGAACAATCATAGAAACAGTAATTATGGGGAAAATCATGTGAAAAGTCCTGGTCTCTGCATGGTATATCAATTGTTACCAATGGAGCCAGAAGATAGGACCTTTATGGAAAAATACGAAAAAGGTCTAAAACCAAACATTCATTTGCAACAATGAGGAAATATCTGGATCTTGCTTGAATCGAGTTTTAAAATATCTGGAGGAAGGCTGGAACCTTATCATTTGTATAACTAGTATGCACAATTATTACAAAGTACTTTATCAATGTAACCTCACGCCATTTAAACTAAGGAAATATATAAAAAGAGAGTCAAATGCAGGAGAGAACATGGCAAAACAGGGATCTTTGTGCATGTATGGTGAGACTGCCCTAAGATAATATTCTGGAGGAAAATAAACAGAATTTTCAAGGTAACTAAAATTAGTTTACACACAGACCCCATAGTTCTTCTATTAAGTTACAGCCCAAAGAAGGTTATTGACTCAGAGAAGAACCCATTCATAACATAATTACTGCTAGGCAGCTATATGTGATGATAGCTCCTTTTTCTGGAAAATAATAGCTCCCTCAACATTAGCCACATGAGAAAGTTTGGGAAATCCTTTCAGTGGAAAAATTACAGACAGCCTTATATCAATATGAAGTGGATTTTATGAAGGAAAGTATATCAGTAAATATCTCAATGATCAATACTCTTTGGATGATTGTTGCCTCCAATTTAACTTTTAATTTTTTTAATGTGTAGAAGATACCTACATTACCAGTGTTATCCAGGAGGAGACTAACATGGTGGATGATCCTATATACCATGCATTGAAAAGGTAAAAATGGTCTGTGTGTCAGTTTTGCCATTAATGTCAATGTGACCCCTGTTTGGCCATAAGGATATCTCTTTAGGGGAGCATGCAATGTCACATCATCTTTTCACATATTGTGAACCAGTCTAGTTTGTATAATACCATATGCTGCACACTAGTGCAATATTTTATTCGTTAACTAGTAAAGCATTACTGTGTAAAAAAACAAAAAATACTCTAGCAAACGAGTGTTTTCTGATTGTTTGAATCCAATGAAAGATGTCAGATGGCATGAATCTTTGAGGCAAACTAGTCTGAGTTTTCACATAACCTCATTTATTTATTGGGCTAAAGTAAAGCTTTAAATAGCAACTATATTTTACCAGCATCTGAATGAGATAGAAACAATGGGTGATGTCATAGCTCCTGTTAGGGGGCTTATTCCTTCACCCACTTACTTGCATGATCCTACTTGCATGAACAGAGAGCAACAATACCCGAAGTTCAAACAATTCAATGTTTATTGGGGTGAACTTCCAGCAAGCATGATTCCAGTTTTTCCTTTGTGTCCCCCTTCCCAGATCTGACACCAGAGAGCTTTACCTGTGTCCCTGTTCCCATTCCCATTCCCCCCCTTAGCAAAACATGATTCCAATTTCCCCACCCCCATTCCTTGTTCCCATCCCCTCCCACCCCCACTTCCTGATCAATTGCAGACTATATAATAAAACTTGAATTCTGTTTAGCTATACCTTAACCAATCATTTTCCTGAAATTTAACTAACCAATCATATTGTAACATGATTATTTAATCAATTATATCCCACCACCTTAATTAGTTTACACCCAGCCAAATTAATTATACAGCAGACAGAAATGATCACAGAACCAGACAGAGACCATGCAAATAAACAATAGCAAAGGGGGAACTATAATGACAAAACAATACAGAAGTGAGGATTTCACATTCCATCTACTGATAAGTGAGTTCTTGCCAGACAGGATGCTATCAAACTAAGTTTCCTTTTATATTTTCTAGGCATTTCCCTTTCTCTGGAGGCGATAGGCATTTATCAGGACAGGATTATATTCCTAACAGCCCAATAGCACCTTCTTTCAATGTATCTAGTTTGGATGTGAGGAAGTGACCGGTCGTTTCCCAGCTTATGGCTGCCTCTGCTGCTTAGCAAAGGCTTTAGCTTAAGAACAGGGCCTCAGACTGTCCCAGTAAGAAGGACCTTACACCGGCAGACAATGATTTTGATTCTTCCTTTTATACCTCTATAACTAGCTAAGTGATAAGAATACACCTAAATTCTTAGAGTACAGGCCTTTACAGACAGGCCTGAATATTTATATCCTAACAGCTCCCTCAAAGGTAATGGCAAAAATCCCCTTGACTTCAGTGGGGTGAAAATTTCACCTAGTGAGTCCATGTTAAACAGGTTTTGGCATGAGAGGATGTTAGGGACTGAATAAATTCAGTAGCTTAACTAATGCCCAATGGAAGAATAGACGTGAGTTGTTAAAAGAAATGGGAGTTAAAACACAAAAATAAAACCAAAAAAATTAGTTTTTCACAGTGAAGTTGGAGCCTAGACTGTGTCAGGGGAGAACAGTGATGATAGCAATCCAATTACAATTTGGTCAAAGTGGTCAGTGGGAGGCACTCCATGTAAAATGTACTATTATTAGGCATGGGATCAAGAGATTTCTGTGTACAGGTAGCTCTAAATATTTAAATTTATGTGCTACCCCAAATTTGTTTCTCTCCCATGACCTCCAGCATTTTTACAATTGTTGATGTCCCTGAGGCCATTATGCAAACAGGGTTTATCTGTATATGGTGAAAGTGACTTGAGATTCTTAGATTCCTGGAAAGTTTCTTGCAGCTCTTTGAGTAGACTGAGTATAATAGAAGGTCACTTTTGCTTAGTTGTCTCAATATGGATTTTGGGGCCCACAACTATGCGACCAAATTTTAAAATGTTGGCTTTAACTTATTGATGTCTCCATTTCTTTATGTATAAAATGGAGCTGATAATATTTACCACTCTCATAGGAATGTTGTGAAGGTTATTTGATTAACATTTCTGTAGTGTCTCATAGATGATAAATGTCAAGTATTATTAGTACTGCAAGTTGTGCTGCTGGTTGTTAAAATCCATTGGAAACTAAATTGCAATCCAGCTAATTTCAAATAGGGCACCCTACTGTTTACATTCTTTCAAAATGTTAACAAAATAATAGATATACAAGATATAAAGTGTTGCAATGTTCAAAGTTAATTTTTAATGTTCTTCTTAATAGAGGCTTCTGAGGGAATTATAATCATGAATAATATAGAAAAGACCAATCAACAGGTCCTATTTTCTTTACAAAGAACACAATGATTGAAAATCAGATGACAAATTATATCTGATAAAATGAATATTTGGTTGACCCATGGAACCTTCGAAGGCATTGGTGGAAAACAGCTTAGAAAGAATAAAAATGTAGTAGGCATTTTACATGACGGGCTTGATCATGTAAGCCTCTGAGCACTCTGACCATATCCACTAAGCACATGCTTAAGAGTTTTGCTAGATCAGAGTCGGGGTGCTCAGTAACTTCAGGCTTCAGTTCTATATGAAGAAAAATAGCATCTGCAGTTACATTAACAAGTATAAAATAGCAGGGCTGTCAATCTTCATGGTTCAGGGCAGAAAATGATTGTTAACTGAAGTTCATAAGAAATATACCCTATCTTATATAGTATTACACAATTTGGTGCCTTTAGGCCAATTCAGTAGGTCAATGGGTCCCATAGAAGTTAATGGAAGATTTGCTATTGACTTAATTTGGCCCTATGAGTGTGTCTTATACCTTCCTCTTAAACATCAGACCCCTGGCCTTTGGCAGAGACAGAATAGTGGACTGAGAGGGCTGTTGGTCTGTTTGGATAGTCTGCTAAAGCAGCTGTGTCCTTAAGTTCTTAAAATATTTCTGTATTTTCAAGTCACTTTAAAGGTATGTGTAATTTAATAAACTAAGCTATTTTCTTTATATGTAAAAGAATATGGTGCAGTTGAATTAGGACTTTAGTTAGTACAAAGCCTAAAAACTATGAGAAATGAATCTTACTGCATATTTGAACTTCTGGAGGTTATGGAATTCACAATACTGCAAAAACTCAAATCATCTTGCTTTAGCTCATAAATAACTGAAGAAGGCCATGATACAATACAAATGAGTTCAGCTCTTGAGAATGAAAAGCATTTCTAGGATGAAAAGGCAATTTCCTATTAAGAGTTTCCCAATCCCACGCTGAATTATTCCAAGTACAACAGTACAAAATTATGTTTGCTGAATTCATGAACTAGATTTCCAAACTGCAAGCACACTGAGTGAACAAAACTAGATTTTATTTATTACTTCAACTTGAACTTGAACTGTGATCATAATGGGCAAATGCATTTCCTCAGGTAGGTATTTAATATCACCATTTGGACTCTTCTATTATTTTAGACCCTCCCCATATACTTATAAATGCTGTAATTATTGAACAGCAACATATTAAACTCACTGATTACAGCTACCTTCAATGTTGCTAAGTTTTTAAATATAAACTTGATTAGACCTATAGGGGTCTAGACAGCTTCAAAATTAGAGAGGAAGTGTACACAAGTGAGGGCCACTCCTTCCCATGGGCACTCTGATGCCCATTGGCCAGCCACAGGAAGATGGACACTAATTGGCTCCTTGCTTCCCATGATCATTAATTTAAACCCTTGCTTAGGTTTTTTTGTCTCGCCCTCCCTCCGCTTAGTTGTAGTATAGGAACTGGTGCTTTAGAATGGTTTGGGTCAGACAGATACCCTACAGAAAGGAATTTATCCCATAGGGGCCAAATTGGCTGATGCCTTTGTAGTTTTATTTTTGTTTCTTCATAGCCTCATGATTAAACAGGAATAGGACTTTCAAATTTAAAAACTAGGAATGTATATAAATGTTTAGTTCACCACAACTTGTGGCTGGTGCACAGTGTGGATGAAAGGCCAAAGGGTTAGCTCCCAGAAATAAAGGAGACCTAGGATTTCAAGCTGATGGAGCTTGGGCTGTGGGGAAAGGTGAGACCTGAAGTCTTCACAGAACAATGTCCCTCTCTGGTGCCTTCTGCCCCCTTCACAGTGGAAGGGGATTCAGCAGAATGTACTGAATCTTAGGAGCAGGCAGTGGAGAGTCTACCCTGCATTATGGACTATATGTGAGAGGCCCCATATACCCTGCACTGGATTACTAAATACCTGGTAAGAGTGGAGGGGGCAGATAACACCAGGGAGGGGTGCTAAGTTTAATAAAGCTGTGGCCTGCTGCTTAAATCCATCTTTGTGTCTGTCCTCATTCACTTGCATGTCCTGATAAATGAACTGCTAGCAAAATGCAATATTTTTGAAATAGCTTTCCCAGATTTTAATATTATTTAGTGCCTGATCCAACTCTCACTGTTTGTTGTGCAGTTTATAATTGTCTCCTTATTTCTTTGTGCTGCCCAGGCCTGTTTGTTGTACCGACCTGTTGTCTCTCATCATATAATTAGATTATTGGTTCTTTAAGGCAGGGGTCATTGTTCTGTCTTTGTCATTATCATAATACAAATAATCATCATTATTGTAATTTTCATTACTATTACAATTATCATACTTATTATGATTTATTATTTTTATTATAGTAGTGCCTAGGCATCACAATAAGGATTGTAGACACTGAACATGCACAGAGTAAGAAACTGTCCCTGCCCAGAAAAGCTTACACTCTAAATAGACAACACAGACAGAGTGGAAAAGTAAACGCAGAGAAGTAAAGGTTTCAGAGTAGCAGCCGTGTTAGTCTGTATTCGCAAAAAGAAAAGGAGTACTTGTGGCACCAGTCTCTAAGGTGCCACAAGTACTCCTTTTCTTTTTACAGAGAAGTAAAGTAACTCACGCAAGGTCACAGAGCAGATAATTGCCAAAGCCAGCAATAGAAGAAAAGAAGTCTATCCTCTAGACCAGGCTGTCTCCCTGTGCTCTCCCTACCTTAGGTCCTGCCCAACCAGAGCTCTGTTGGACCCAGGAATCTATCCTCCGGTACCAATCAGCAAGGAAACAGACTCTCAGTATATTCCATGAGAAATCTCTCTCAAATTAATTTGTACTTTACTGTCAGCAATTATTACATGGTACTTTTGTCTCAATCCATTTGTTATTGTACTCTCTACCTGATGATTTGCTAAATCTAAAGTGTAAAAAGATGATAGTCTGGTTGAAGTTAAGCTATCTAAGCCATGTTGGTTGTAACAGAGAACAATACAATTAGTGATTTAAAGGCTCTCTGCACTTTGACCAAAATGTGATGTT
The DNA here is from genome assembly GCF_009764565.3 of Dermochelys coriacea. NCBI lineage: Eukaryota > Metazoa > Chordata > Testudines > Dermochelyidae > Dermochelys > Dermochelys coriacea. The sequence continues at coordinate 37,506,073 of NC_050070.1, read as the reverse complement.
CTCTAGTCAACATGGAAACCTAACAGTATAATTCAGCAGTAATTTCTGGCTACATGTCATAAAGGATTCCTGGAGTTCCTTAATCTTAAGTCACTGGCTTTAGATGTATATTTCTAGTAATAATTATATGCGCCGCTTATTTATATAACTCCTTCATCCAAAAAGCTCAAAGTATTTCAAATCATTAAGTAATCAAGCCACTCAAAAACTTGTTCCTTAGGTAAACATTATTGTGCTGAATTTACAGGTAGGATAAACTGAAGGATAGTTAGTTTAAGTGACTTTCCAAAGTAAGACATTGGCACAACAGGCATAGAACTCAAGAATCCAGACTCTCAGAGCCAACTATTAACCACTAAAATACACTAACTACCTAGTGAAAATACAATGGCAGTCACACAAGATATATTTATTTTAATTTTTTTTAAAATACACAAACACACACACATTTTATTAACTTACAATAACATACACTGCAACATAGATTTAAAATGTAATTAATATACATAAATGTCACTGCACTATGGCCCGAAAAGGAAAACCATACAGCTCTAGTGAATCTAATCAAAACATTAGAAATACAAGTTATGGAACAGACCACATCTTTAATTAGAGAGTTCCAAACCCAGTTGGTACAGATTTTTCTATTCCCTTTCATGAGACAGGCATGCTTTCATAGTGGGGGGAGATGTGCAGTTTAACTAAAGGACCACCCAAAGTCAGCGAATGCCAGCTGAGCTGGAAAGGCTCCATGATTCTGAAGAGAAGTTATGAGCTGAGGGGGAAAGATCCTGGACACCAAAGAAGGCTCTGCCCAGGCCCAAAGAGTGGTAAGGCATCTGAGGCAGGGAAATGCATATAGGCACAGGGCTTAAATTGCCCACCACCAGCAAGCTAAGGGCACATGGGATTCAGAGCTTGGATCCCCTCGTAGCAGTCTGGCAAGCATACAGCAGGAGGAGCAAAACCAGATCTGTGACATTAACGAAGAACTGGCCCTGAACAAAATGTATCATTTAGGGGTTTTGGATGAAAAGTTCTACTACAAAGGATCTTTCCTGCAGAAAATTTCAGTTTTGACAAAAATCAATTTTTCCAGAAGAAAAATATTTCATTTGAATTTTTTGACCAACATTACTTATAATATTCCCATCACTATGATATCTGTCTGGAAAGAGATGCAGTATTTTGATTCAAAGAGTAAAGTTAGTGGCCTTTGAGAAATGTATAAAGCTGTTAAAAAGTATATTTTGCTGTCAACTTTTCCTGTTACAGAAATGGGATTCTCTCACTTCCCAATACAAATGCTAAATATTCATTTTAATGTGCCAAAGAGTTAAAAACTCTGTGTTACAAGGAGCTAAACTTTTTTTATTTATGATTTTCCTCTCCTGTCCACTGAAAGTCATCTTATCAAGAAATTAGATTTCAGAGATAATCATCAATGAGTTTGCATCAAAATAATCAAGAAAGCAACATATGCAGTTTCCATTTAACCAGTGAATACAAAGGCATTTTTAAAAGTTAAGAAAAATAATGTTAAGTAGAAGGAATGGGTACAGTATATAGTGTCCTAAATTTTTGGTGTAATGAGAAACTGCAGATGAGAAGTAATGTCTGAAAAGACCTCAATTGAACCCTGTCAGAAATCTTTCAAAAAACTTCTTCCCATGAGATTTCCAGCCCCATTTGGTATAAACTCAAGATGTTTAATTTGGACAAGCTGTAGACGAGCCCTAAACTCAAAGATTCTTATGTAAACTGAACCTACATGCTAAATATTTTGAGGTAAGCCTAATTCTAATGAAAATAGATGAGATTTTCTGAACCAGACCAGAGCTAGGAATAACTGAAGTTGGGTCTTTCAAGGTGGAGGAATATCTTGAGAAAGCAGAGTACATTTTATCTGGGGGGGGAGAAGACAAATGACATCCCTGGAAGGGTCTGAGTTTTAATGACAGACTAAAGATGGCTCAGAGTCTTCAGTCAGAAATAAATACTTTTATTTAGTATGTACTGCACAGGAGCTATCCTGGTTTCATAGTTCTAACCAATGGGGGACATAACCTCATTTGTAAAGCCTGTTCCAGATGCCACCAGTTCAGATGCCTGCAAGCTGCTGTCTGCTGCTGGTGCCTTTGTATACCCAGGCAAGTGGACAAAAGTGGACCATCTGTATATGCTGGGATGTGAAAAATCAATTTCTATGCCCCAAATAAGAAACTACTCTTGCAGAAGGTCACTAAACATTACCAGTTATTCACTGACACTCAAGTCCTCAAAGGGGTGTCCAAAAATGAAATGAGTTTCATTTAATATTCTGTAAAACTTCACTGATCTGGGATATCTCTTGAGGGGCATAAGGTAACTCAAGCTTAAAAGCATGTTAAGAATTTTCAAACACAGCCTTCAATAAATGTTAGTTCAAGGCAAAAGAAGGATACTATATCTAAAGTTGAAGGAGTTTGGCCAATACAGATGAGAAATCTTTTTGAAAATTGTCCATATGTATTTAAATATTGCCTCCTGAGAAGACTAAGGTAATTGAGAACTGATATTTGAGAATTTGAAAAATAGGTGTAATCTCTGCAAGTTGCTCATACACTTTAGGATTTAGGCAACTATGCTCACATCTAAACACCTCAGGCCTGAATTTTATCTCTCGTACACTGGTTTTTATATTTCTGTAATTCCTTTGACTTCAGTGGAGTTGTTTCTGAATTACACAGTAAGTGAGATTTGTTTATTACTTTTACCCTGTCACTCTCAGGACTAAAACTCGGCAAATAACTGATTTTTTGGTAAGTTGGTAATTTCAAAAAATCAGAACAAAAATAATTTTGGATCAGACCAAAAATCAAAAAATATTTGAATTTGTTGGCAAATGAAAAAGTTTGAGGGGGAAAAATATGTTTTTGGTTGAATACATTTCATTTTGATTTTGAGCATTTTTACATGTTTTTTATAATTTTAAAATTAAATTAAAGGAAATTTCAAAATGAAAAGCTGTTTTGAACCAGAAAAATCAAAATTTAATTTTTACATTGTAAATACAAAACAGTTTGATTTTTTTCAGATTTTTTTTGGTTGGTTGGTTGCACTGTTTTGTTTTTTCTTTAAACAAACAATTTACGTAACACATTGGTGTTACCAAATCTAAATTTTTCACCGTAAAATTGTGGTCAAAATTTTTTGCCTACCTCTAATCAGGACCCATTTCCACTATTCTTTCACATGCAGAGCTGAGCTGCAGTGGAGCTCAGTGAAGATAAGACCTGGAAGACGGTTAATTTTTCTCTATGTCAAACAAAGTGCTGCGCATCAGATTTCCATCCAAACTATATGTAAAGCATGAGCCTAGAGAACACATCACCAAACTGAGCTTGGCTTGCCTTGAGGGGTTTTTCACATTCTAGGGATCTGATTCAAGACTCATTGAAGTCATTGGGAACTTTGCCACTGACTTTAGATGGCTTTGCAACAAACCCTTAATGGTTAAATATTTGTGGGAGCTCCTTGGCATAGCATTAACAGCACTTCACTGACTGAATATGAGCAGGTGCATAGGGAATGGGAACTCAGCCAGCTACCCATTATGTGGAGCTGTTTTTCTTACTATAGACACTTGTCTGAGGTCTCAAGTTTGATTGAGTGGGCTGTTTCTTGATTGAGCACTTAAACTGTATATTTTATGCCTTAAGTTGTCTGTGATCTTAAATGTGACATTTAAACCGAGCCTACCATTTGGATTCACTCTTCGGTTAATGCTACATTGTGACTATTGTATTTAGCATTGATTAGTATTTTGTCCACAAGGTATCCCTTCCTATCCTTATGTAATACAAATTTTGCTTCTGGCAAAGTTTATTCCTATTTGCCACTTGAGATATTGAGTGACTTGCCTTCTGTCATTTGTCCAGCAGCATTATTTCTGGTGTAGCCATAGAAATGACAGAACATTACTGCAGTTTTTTTTCACTGAATATCTTTAGCATTTGCTTCAGTCTAATCTGCACCATCCCAAGTGATGGTGTTTCCAGCTAAAATGAAAAAAATGAGGCACAGATGTGAACGCAATATTCAGAGTGCAGTTTTACCAGAGGGATTACCACCTTCTTGTTACAATTTGATGCCTTAGAAAGTTCACAGGCCTGTTTTGTTGCCATATTGCTTTGCAAAGTCATGTCCAATTTGTTGTCCATGAGCAACCTAAAGTCTCATTTGGCATGATAACTTTCCATGTTACTCCCTTTCATGGAGTAACCGAACAACCAAATAGATATTCGGAAAACTTCTGTTAGGCTTCAAGGAACCTTAGCTTATATGTTGGGTTTTTTCCCTAAAATATAGTATTTCTAAGTCAAATCTTTAACTATTTCCGATATGTGTACACACATTATGATTTGTTGTATTGTGGTTTCAGACCACGAGTGTTTTCCTTCTCCATCTAGACAGAGCTCTGTATATAATTATTAATAAGTTTCATAAAAAGGGGACACTGAACGGAATGCATTTTCCCATGTTAACATGGATACAAATAATTTTAACAAATATCAAAAGATGATAATCTTCCCAGGTTCAATCTTTTCCACTTAAGCCCTAATTATAAATATCAGTATGATTAAAGGTTGCACTTAAAAATGCATATTTTATCTGTGTTATAGAAATCTCCAAAGGAGGGAAATAGCTCCTGCTCTGCTGCTGGCTTTTTCAAAATTTCCTGAACAAGAAAGTCAAGATATTTCCCAAGCAGCTGAAAGAATGGAAACTTCAACACAAGTGCTGGAAAAAAAAGTTCACCAGAAACAGAAACGCTCACTGCATCCAAGTGGTAAATACAACACACAGGCAGAAATCCCTGTTGATAGCTTAAGGGTTATCTCCTAGATTGAAACTGTGTTGACTTCATTTTTATTTTATGCAGGCAGGAGTACTAGTCATACCCACATCTTAGAGTCATAGTGCATGCTGTTCAGATCTTAAAAGCATCTTATAAATAGTTACCCTCTATTGTGTTTGGCTTCTGATTGTACTGCTATGGTGCTTGAGCAGCATTTAGCCATTAGCATCCTTTACAATCACACACATGCCCTTGTATTGTGTACAAATCATCTCACAAATATACTGAATGTCCTGTGTGTTTTGTGGAGCTTCTTAGGTCAGAGGCTTTGGTCCTTCCGGAGCCTGAGGTTGGCAGACACGGAAGGGTACTGTTTGTATCTTTTTCCTCTGGGGAACTGAGTTCCTGAAATATGTTTCCTCCAGACATGGAAGGACTTCTTACTTTTCATGGTGCATTGATTTTATGTGTTTTATATGCTATTTTACTGTTTTAGGTAATGCACTGGAAAGTTCAAAGTTGGAGAGTTGTCTAAGTAATACAACATCATCATTATTACTATTATTATTTTAAGATGGGCAAAACCAACCCCCCTGGCATTTGGGATATTTGAAATTCAGACCTAGATCTAAATATGTCATGACCTAATACCATCTCTATAAATAATAACATTGTAATAATATCTATTTTCTTTCTTAGTATTATAAATGCACTTTTTTTTACTGTTCAAGAGATGGAAGATCTAGACTGTTGCAAACAAACATCAAGCACTACAGTTCTCTCTCTCAGGTTTTTTCTTGGGAAATTCATGCCATACACACAAATTAAGGGCTTGTCTATCCTGTCCCACAGTTCGGACTATGGGGGTGAGAATAGCAGTGCACACCAAAGTGCTATGCTGTAATTCCCCCTTGTGGACACTGTTGCCTATGCACAAGCCCACCTCCTGACCTGATTAGCTAAGGCTCTCAAAGCCAAAGGCCAAATCTCAACATCTGCATTGCTATTTGTGGCATGCTGGCTGGAGCCCTGCTAGCTTGAGTCTGTATGCCTGGGCTGAGAGGCTCGCTCCCAATAGACATACTCACACAGGCCCAAAGAAGGAGGGCTGTGAAGTCCCCAGGCTTGAAGGCAGAGTTTACAGGTCAGGAAGAACTGGGATAAGAAGCACACAGCCCCAAGAAAGTGAAATTGTGAAACTAAAAGGAGGGCTGGTTAACCTGAATAAAGTGGCCCCAAGAGAGGAGGAATCTTGTTCTTAAAGACTCTGGATGTAGGGTGTATTATTCTCAGAACTCAGAGGAAAAACTGAGGCAGGGTGTCTGCAGGGCCATCCAAGGTCACAAGGTGGCACTCTGGAACAGCACCTACCCACATGCTGGATAATGGGAGAAGCTGGAATCTAGACACCCAGCCCCCAAAATTCTAATTAATTAATTCTGTCCCCCACCCCCCACCCCATCTGTCCGTTGTCCAGCTCATCAATTAATAATTCACTTTCCTAGCCCCAGTATCAGTTCTACCCATCCAGCCCCACATCTGCCCCTGGCCACCCAGCATCCCCATTGATGCTCCTTCAGTTTCAAGGGTTCTTCCCCCCTCTTTCCTCAGCCTGGGGGATGGTAAGCTGCGTCAGGGTCCTCTTCACCCCCGTCCCCATTCCCAGGATTGATGTGAGAGGAGTGGGGAGAACAAACTGACCCAGGAGGAAAAGAGGGGGACAGGATCAGAGATCTGCTTGAGCTGTTGGACTCTTTCTGCACCCTCCACCCAATCTTCCTCTCTTGTGAAAATGGTGTTGAATGCTTCTACTCTCCCTCCCCTCTCCAAAACCTCATTTTGGCTCCTGATGAAAAAGGGGTAAAGCTCTGCCTGCTTCCTGCAGCAGCAATTATTAGCTGCCTTCCCTTTCCCCACCTCTTGCAGAAGATCAGCCAGTCTCCAGCAGATCTAATATTCATATGAGGGCTGGAGTTTCTTGCTTTACCCTGAGATTGGCTCCAAAATGGGTTGAAATCATGTGACTCACAATGAACACTGATGGCCACTGGGCTCCATCTCTTGCCTGTAGCTTCTTCAGTGCAGAGGAGCGGCTCTTGTTACATATGGATGTGGGTGTGGCTGCAGAGACCACAGGTCATCCTCCATCTCAGAAGGTGGTGCTCTGGGATCAGGGAGTTGCGGGCTGTGGTCACTGTTGTGTTGGAATGGTGTTATGTTTCAATAAAGGAATGCAGTTGTTAATGACACGCTTTCCATGCCTTCATAAAGAGAGCACCTGACTCTTAAAGTGCAATGTTAGCTCCTTTCTGTATTTAGGTCAGCTCATCTGTAACTATATTGGCCCTAATTTTTCACTAGCTTTTTGGATTCTTTCCTTTTTGTTTGTCATATGCCCAATTCACTTTAGATATTGTTGTAAATTTTATGCAGTTTCTCAGATCTCAGAAACTACAGTAATTTTAACTAATTCAATTAATAATTTACCAGTTCTAATAAAATTGCCCAGATCTAGTATCTAATAAATACTATATACCTTTTTCATCTAGCCAGGGAGCAGAAATAATTCCATGTATCTATATGTCTAGGGAAGATGAATAGCTAAAATGGCCTTATTTGTATAAGCTACATGGTTAATACTTGTGAATAACAAATACATTAGCAGAAATGACAGGGGTAACAGCTGACTAATGTTGACTTTTGTAATGGATTCTGCTGTAACAGATACAACAGTATTCTTAAGCAAATAGAGCAAACAAACGGGTCATGTTGGGTTGGCTGTCTTTTTTTTTTCAGATCTTTTATCACCTGATCTGCTCAGCATGATTGCCAATATTTCTGGATGTCTGCATTACATGCTGCCACCAAAATGTCAAAATAATTGCCTAGCCAATAAATACCGCCTCATCACTGGTGCGTGCAATAACAGGTATGTAACTTGTGTTGTTTACGACACAGTTCTCTTCCTGTTATTCATAAAGGTATGTTTTTGACACAGAAGAAAATGAAATGGTTACTTAATTTAATGTAGATTAAAAAAACAAGGAAGAAAGAAAAAACACTGTAATATCTCCATGAGAAAAGAAAGAAAACAGTGTTTCCACTATTCAGTTTTTCTCATAGCTGTTCCCTAGCAGATAGACATTCAAAGCTACAGTACGGATTTCTTATACGCAAACCACAAAGTGATGTTAAAATGCTTGTGCATCAGAGCCTTGGTTGGCTGAAGGTTTTGGGACACATTCAAAACATTCAGCTGAACACAGTTTTGGATGAGGGGGAGGTTTCTGGTCATCTTTGTATAATCTGTGCTTTGAGCCTCAGAGCACAATACAGAGATACCAGCCTGCCCCAGAATGGTTTACCCACAGTGAAAAGTTTCCTACATCTGGTGTTCAGTGAAGGGAATGCTGCCTGGCTTCCAGACTGGTCAGCTTTTAAAGGGCCTGGAGCTTTACTGTGTCTGTGGACATAACCAACGTTTGGTTAACCAGACTGTTTGGTGAACTGAATTTCAGTTAAATAGTATTGTATCATATTTTAATACTTTGACAAAAACAAAATGATATATTGACCAGACCTCTGTGAATTTCAAGAGCATAAACTCTTCAACGCATTAAATCCCAGAATTCATATTTGCTAATATCTGGGTCTGCTACAGTGAGACTTTAAAATTGACTTTTCTTCCTGTCAAAGTTTTATTTATAACTACTTCTCCTTAAAGGGCTTATTAACAAGAGCTTGCTTTTTTTTATTGATGAGGCCATTAGAAAAATTATGGCTGTGATTAATTTGCAGCTTTCGCTATTCACGTGGCTCAAAAATAAATGTATTATCATTGCTGCTGGTCCAATTTAGTCTCCACAAACACTGAACTGCTCTTATATCACGACACATTTCCTAACTGCATTTGACTGCTTATTTCTTATGGTAAGAAGAACACAGGTTTTCCAAAGTGCTAACTCAAGTTATCCAGCCAAAAGCTTTTAAATAATGAGAGATTTTACTTCCGAAGAATCACCCTGATTTGATTTGCAATGAAAACAGGGATGGAGGTGTAGAGGTGGGCTCAGGAGAGGTTCCTTAGCTATCACTAGGATTTGGGGGATTTGTGCAAAACTGAAAATTCCAAACAAAGAATTAACCTTGGTTAAAAAAAACCCTGGTTTTATTATGGACTCAGCCAGTTTTGCCACATTGCAAATGATCTTAAATAGTGTTGTGAGGCAAGCTCTCTGATAAGAGTTGTGCAAGAGACCATCCTCAAATGCATCTAAAAGAATCCATACATATAGAATCAAGTGTATTTGTTAACATAAGATCAAATGTGTCAGCTGATCCCACTAGATACCTATAGAATTGTTTAACATCTGAGATAGTACTTAATATTATAGTTGCAACTGATAACTCATTTAGTTTAGACACAATGAGCCTGACTCTCCACTATCTTGAACTTTGTGTAGTCATTTGCACACACACAAAGTGAGTATAAAATGCTACCATTCTTATTTAGTAATGTTTCATAGCCACTTGGCACTAATCAACTACAAAAAAAAATGCCAGGCAGTGGAGAGTAAGACTTTTAATATCATTGGGCCTCATGCAGTGTAAATCAGAGTGGCCCATTGAAATACTTTGAGCTATGTTCATGTATGGCAACTGAGGATCAAGCTAATTGCATTACAATGTAAACAAGCTTCGAAGGTCTCAAAACACAAAAGTTTAAAAAAAAAGTTACTTTTATACAGGTATCTGTAATTTTTCCTAGCTCTACAGTTCATAGAATCATAGGATATCAGGGTTGGAAGGGACCTCAGGAGGTCATCTAGTCCAACCCCCTGCTCAAAGCAGGACCAATCCCCAACTAAAGTTGCCTCTTTTGGGTTGATGATGTATCAGAATCATGTCAGTCCAGTCACCCATTAGTAGAATGTAATTCAGTCTTAAGTCAGTAAGTCAGGGCAGCATTGCATGGGTGTAATTTAAAGTTAATTTCAGTTTGGAACAGCTATTTACTTGTAAAAGGAATGTAGTTAAGATGTACTTAAAAAGCAATCAGCAAATTTCTTTGATTATAGCTGTGCTTTTGATTAATTAATCTTAAATATGTACAGTATGCATATTTGGGGCAAATAGCTTGGTTTATGGACTGTTTAACAAGCAGCATTAAGATAACTTTACTTCACTGTGAAATCCTTCAAGCAAATGCATAACATATTAGGATTAAATGTAGGCTTGTGTGGAGACTATCCACATGGCATCAGCCACTCCCAAATGTAGCATTTCCCACACAAATAGATATTAACAGATTTATTGTCCTTAGCTTTGCTGTCCAAAAGTATGTGATGGGATAACAGCCAAAAGTATGTGCAGACTTATTTTTTAATAAAGAGGGTTTGGAGGAAAGGCATGTCCAAGCAATTATTTAGCTTTGTCTTGGTCCTCAGCTAAGTGGCACTGATCTGAGTACTTTGTATTGTTTTGGGAAATGGAAGGGATTTTGAAGATTAAGGCGTTCCAGTTATGTTAGGGACAGGGAAGGATGGCTTAGTTGTTTATACTTCATGGGGCAGATCTTCAAATGGTATAATACAGTTTAGCTCAATTGATTTTAGTGGAGCTACATCATTTTACACTAGCTGGGAATCTGACTCCTGTTCTGAACTGGACTCCATCGAGCTATGGATTCAAAACATGCCATATTATGTTTAGCCCTTTCCTTTTCCAAAGTAGATACATGAATACTGCACCAGGGAGTTTACCATCTTGAATGAGATCTCATATCCCATGCTTTCCTGAATACTTCAGGTTTCAGAGTAGCAGCCGTGTTAGTCTGTATTCGCAAAAAGAAAAGGAGTACTTGTGGCACCTTAAATTTGTTAGTCTCTAAGGTGCCACAAGTACTCCTTTTCTGAATACTTCAGAGATTCTTTGCACTTTTTATATGAGCAGGGTTTTGCCGAAGCTTTGTTGGCCTGCACCTCCACTTTCCCATTATTCTGCAGTGACTAGTTGGTAGCGGAGAGTGCTGCATTATGGGAAGATGTTATCTCAAGGAAATTATTTTCAAAAGAGAGATTAGAATTTTCAAAGGCAACTGAGAGTTATAAACTCCAGCCAAAGTTAAATTTCAGTTAGGTAAATAATGTAGATAAACTGTTTAGAAAACGGTTCTTTTTGAAAATTATCATAATGTTCCATAATGCTTTTTATTTTTCTAGCTGAAAAGATGTCTTTAACTCCTCTGTATGTGTTGGGGACTGGGTGAATATCTCAGTCACATTTTTATTCTGCTATAATCAATTTGAGTAGATTTTGAACTTTTCACTCAAGTGTAACTCAAACAGGAAATTCAGAATTTCTGTTTCAAATGTTTAAAAATAGCAGCTATGGAATTGTATTGGCAGCTGATGCATGTGGAGTGAAAGGGCTGGGCATTCCAAAATGCATCATTTGCAAATCTGATAAAATAATGTGTTTTCTAGCTCTAAAATCTAGTTATTACAGAAATGAGTTGCCCAGCTAGTTAGGTTATTGTCTTTAACCAACAAAGGAATTTCATTATATAATTCTCATTCTTGCATCCTTATGGCCATTTGTTCAAGTGTCTTTCATGTGAAAACTTAAGTGTAATAACAAAAGATCCATGCTTGCAGCTATTTCTTTGTGCATCTCCCGAGTTGTGTCCCTGACATCTCAGAAAGATATGAAACATAGAGTCCTCCACTACAGTATTATATAGTCATACCACATTAATTCAAATATTTCCTTTCTACATCTTGATACCAAAACCAGGCATCTTTCTCTAAAAAGAAAAAAAAGGCATTCAAAAGATATAAATCCAGGTAATAAACTGCATCTTAAAACTTCAGGTCCCTTCTAAGGCACAACAAAACAAATTTTGAGCTATCCAAAAATGTGTAATGCCAGTATGAGTGAGTGAAAAATCTACACTTGACATAGAAGGAATCATATTTGATTACATCATAGGGGTCTGTGAAACAGTAACCCTCTATTTCAACTGCCTGGGGCTAAATCCTGCTAACTTAATTCCATGGACTTCAGGGGGAGTTTTGCTTGAATAATATAAACTGGATTCATCTCTGGATCTTTTTCACAGAGTCTTTTCTTTCTACATTTTGATCATAAATGGCCTTTTAATGAATTTTTCCAAAGTGCTCAGTTTTGAAACAGCATATACTATTAAAAATAAGTAGAACTATAATATGTGAATGCAGAGAATAGAGCAGGAATCCATAAATATAGAATCAAGTGTATTTGTTAAACTACCCATGCTTGATACACTGTTTAAGATGACATTAATTCCATCTTTACATAATAATAAAAAGCATCTGAAAGGGATTTTACTGCAGTAACATTCTAGTGAGCTGCTAAAATATAAAAGCAATCAGGAGAAAAATCACTGGTTAAGCAGTTAAATTAACATTTCATTATTTTTAATTGAGTGGAATAGCACTATACTATGTGCAGTACTTTATGCAATTTCAATAAAGACAAATAATCTGTAACTAATTTGAATGCTTTAGTAAGGCACATTTCAACCTTCCAGTGTGAATTATTCAGGTTAATTAAGTGTATTACTGTCCAATATAGCTTTGCAAATCGAGCCACTTTGGTATGCTGAAGATCAGTGGAATATTAATAAAATAATTGTTCCCAATTTAGTGTCTCCATAAATGTATGTGTAACACCCTGTAGTTCCACTTTCTGTCTCTGAACATTCCTAGTTCTTTGTGGCTCAGCTTTAGAATATCAGAGTAAACCTAATACGCTTTTAATATTTTATCTCTGCTTTTGAATATTGTGTGTATTTAGCAAGTTATGAAATGTACTAGATTGAGCATCCTAGACACCTACTTAAGTACTGCCTTTTGCTACAGAACTGCACCAACTTACCCATAGTGCCCCAACAATGTGCTTCCACCCTATCCTATCCTACCTCTACAGTGACAGGGAAATTCAATTTCAATGCCTATTTAGTCCCTGGCTTTCAGGGGTGCCAGTTGGGCTGGAGCAGAGGTGTTTACGATCTGGATTGAGAGCGCTAAACTAATTTCTCATGGGCCATTACAGCATCATGAGATGGTCTGACACTGCAAAACATGAATCTGAATTTTAAATATCACAGATTGCGGAGGGAGGGGGGAAAATTAGGGGTTTTTAGTTTAATTCATTGTAAAAATAGGGAATATTTACAGAATTAAGATCCAGAGTCACCAAAAATTCTGAGCATTTGGTTTGGGTCTGTCTGTGCTTCTGACCTGCTTATTTTGAGTTCAGTTGCCAATTTATTGATCCGGACAGTCTCACATCCTTTCTCCAATGTAAAGTATTTTGAATTTAAGTGATAGGTAGATTATGATGGAAGGAGGACTACCTGGGTCCAGTCCAGGCCTCACTGGGGGTTTTGTCATTGACTTCATTGGAGCCAGAATTTCACCTGAGGTTTCTTCACTCCCAGTCATGATCCCTATTCCCTAAGATGATTGCCTCCCTACATCCTCACCAACCCACTGATCATTCCTCTTCCCTCCAGCCTCACTCTTCCCTGCCCTAACACCCAATTCCAAGCTCTAAACAAGAGCACTTGATGAAAGCCAGCAAGAGCTGAAACATTTCTTTCCCTTTTTTTCTAATGAATGAGTACAGTCTCGAAATCCTTATGTGGGCAAAGCATCCATAGATTTTTAAAGGATAGTAGCCTAAGCTAGGAACATAAGTTCAGGCCCTGACATTTTTTTATTTTAGTAAATAAAGACTTTTTAGCCCTTCCTTTGGGGCAAATTGGCTTTGGTATGCCTTGGTGTCTTTTCAGAGATCTTTTAAATAAATAGCTCAGTATCTGGACAGTACCCATGTCTGATGAATATTTTAAAATTAAAACTGTTGGGGAAAAAAACATTTTCTAACCTTTTATTTCCCCAGGGAACATCCTAGATGGGGAGCCTCCAACACTGCTCTGGCTAGATGGCTCCCTCCAGTTTATGAAGATGGAATCAGCCAGCCCAAAGGATGGAATCCCAACTTCTTTAATGGATCTCAACTGCCATTGGTTAGAACACCATGAAATCATTTGAAACACTTGATTTGGGCTACATGCATGCCTGGGACTGTACAATCCCTTTTAAATCAATGAAGTCAAACTGCAGATGAATATGGTTCGTTAGCACTTATGTCGACACAACTTTTCTGAAAAAAAAACAACCCCCTACGTGACATAAGATTTGCCGGTATAAGCGCTCGTGTACACAGCACTATATTGGTGGGAGACACTCTCCTGCGAACGTAGCTACTGCTGCTCGTTGAGCTGGTTTTATTCAGTCGACAGGAGAGCTCTCTCCTATCAGCATAACATGGCTATATGAACAATCTTACAGCTGTGGCACTGTAAGCTTGTAAGTGTGGACTTGGCCTAAATTTTAGAGTGGTGTGTTTTTAATTAAGCATATATTCAGGAGTCCAACTACCTGAGTCCTCTCTTTTTACTCAAACCTTACTTAGGCATGACTTCAGTTGGAGTTTCTTTGAGTAAGGATTTCGGCCATTATTAGATATTTAATTAGTACCTGAAGTATAGGCATGGATTTGACATTTAAGAAAGAAGGCAAAGACTTTGCAATTAAAACTTTAATACATATTCCAATAACTGCATCACAATAGTGCATTCAGCGGTTTATATCACCAGCACTTTGTCTGAAAATAGATTGGTAATGGGCTAGATTGAATAACTACTGAATTGAAATTTACTCTGAGGTACTGCCAAACCAGATTTTTATATAGTGCTTGTTTTATAAAAGTCTGTAATCGAGAACTGTGGAGAGAGTTGGGCCTATAAAGTGGCCAATGGAAAATCCTACTCTATGTACATTTACAATTGTGTGGTCTTTTTAATGAACTTGGTGGTTGAGGTAAACAGAGAGCCATTTATTCTGCAGTTGTGATAAGAACCTTTGAAAAAGAGATCATTAGCTCACTATAAGGAGACTATTATATGCACAGTAGTTACTTAAGGCAGCTTCTGGGTAGCAATATAAATGGGAAATGTACTGCAGGTAAATATATTGTTCATTTTATATAAACCAATACAATTTATTTGCACATTAAGATAACACAATTACACAAATATTACCAACATACCATGATTTCATCTATTATGTAATTCAAACTACTAATGTAAGGAACCACTGCAATATTACTTAATGGATTTTTGCACAGCAAATTGTTATAACACAGCAGAGATGGCAACAGTGAAAGGTCTGAACCAAAACATTTATATCTGAAACTGGATGCAAACTTCCCTATGTTCAGTGGAGAGGGTTGGATCTGGTGTGTCTGGTTCAGGCCCATCTCAAATTGTCAGATTTACCTCTTACAATATTGACTCAGAAACCACAGTCTTTTGTTGTATTCATAGTCTTGTCATTTTACCCTTTCACATATTTAATAATGATGGGAGACAAATTTTAGTGTTAATGTCACTTTCAAGTCCTTTTACAAATTAAATGGCATCATAACTTTAAGCAGTACAGTGTGGGGTTTATAGATGAAAAACTGACATTTGAATGAGAAATTTTACAGTGGATGTTATCAATTGCACATATTTCCAAGTTCATTAAATCTTGTGCTAATGGAGTGAAATACATTTAAAAAAAGCTTGTACTATTGCAAGGAATCTGATCGTACAATCAGCATAATACCAACAAGCTTCCCTCCCCTTTTGTTAAACTACACTTTAAAATACCATGCAATATACGAATATGAAATTAGTGCCATGTTAAAAAAAAAATCTGTGCTGTTTTTCCCCTTAGTTGCAGATTTCAGTTATTTGTGTTCTTTTATCTATTATAAGTTACTCTTTAATAGCAGAACATTCAGAGTAAAGGTAAGGGATAAATATTAGAATTATTGTAAGACAGAATATTAGAAGACAGTGTAGCTCAAAGCCATCTCCATGGTCATTTACAACACATAGTTACAGAGATATGAAAACTTTTGGCAGTAAATTACAGTGAACCACAGATGGCCTCTATGCTCCTGTGAGTAAGTTATTCCCATGTGGGAGACTGGAAATGCCACCAATATGCACTTTCAATGAATTTTCCCCCATTCCTGTGAGTTTCCCACCAATTTGCAATCCTGCAAAACCGCTGGGGTTTTGGGCCACAGACCCCCTGCCATCTGCACAGAGGGTGTGTGCCGCTGTACTGTCTCCCAACCTACGATTTCTGTGCAGTTCTCTAAGCAGCGTGACTCAGCAGGCTGCTGTCCATGAAAGGATCTTTCACAGCTCCAAAGAGAAATCTGAAAGATAATGTTGTCTCAGTTAGTATTAACTTGTGTTGGTTTGCCCTGATTATTTTGGTAGTGTGAAGAGGCAACTATGCCATGTTGAGTAAGCATCCCCTCATGTAAATCTCTCAGAAGGGTTTCTGCAGAGTTGAGATAAGGATCATGTTGAGGAGCTGGCTATCCCCACAGACAGATTCACTGGGTCTTGACTGACTTCTGCCTGGAAATACTGAGTGGAACATTTGGGTCTCTGTTTGGTACCTAAAATGTCGTCTATGTGAATAGCTTGTATGGCACAGAGCAGTGTGAAGCCCCAGTAACTGCATGAATTGGAGGCTGCCCTGCTAACACTGCACCTTTGTTAAAAGAACAGAACAAATAGAATGAAAACTTTTTAGACGTTGTAAAAGAAAACGTGTGATTCAAAAGACTCAGAAAAGAAGCTGATCAGAGATGTCCTACTCGTTTGGTAACTACACAGGAAAACTCAGCTGAAATATCTTTGAACTCGCTTTGTGGTACTGACATCTCAGCTTTTAAACAGGAATATCAACCTGTCGTCTTTTTAAAACAAGCCATTAGAAATACTCCACAACATAAAATATCCTAGCAGAAGTGATAGCTTTTATCACTACTTCCTCTGCTTTTTTAGTGTTTTATCCGTATGTGAAAGATAAATAAATAATAATATTTGGCATCCCAGGTAAATTAGTTCTTTCTTTCCTAGGTTCGTGAAGTGACAAGAAAAATTATTCGTGCATCTAATGAGGCTGTTACGGAAGACAATCTATATTCTGATATCATTATGGTGTGGGGACAATACATAAGTCATGATATTTCATTCACACCTCAGAGCACAAACAGAGCTGCCTTTCTAAGAGGAGTAGAATGCAAGATGACATGTGAAAACCAAAAATCATGTTTTCCAATAAAGGTATGATTTAAAATTTATTTCTTCAAGAAAAGCACTAGTTGGCAAACAGGTAAAGTAGATTGTGAGAGAATGGCAATGGATTTGACAGATCATGCAGAAATAACAAAGCAAAAAAAAATAGAATATTTGCAGTCTGACATAATTATTAATGATGCAGGAAGGCAGATATATAAATAGATTTATATAAAGATAATCCTATATTCATCTCCACATAAATAGGTAGATAAAAGTAGGATATCAAGGATATTTAGTACAAATATAATAATTTTTAGCTGTGGGGTTTATGTTGTAGAGAAGTCTTCTATCAGGCAAGAAAAAATGTTGTTACTATTTTCATATATCAAGGTTTTTGAATTCCAGTGAGGAAAGTAGGAAAATCATCATAAATAATCCTCTTTTTAAACTATCACTTAGCTAAAGTGCAGTAATTTTACCATGGGAAGGCAAGGATATTTCCATTAGCTAATGCAAACTTTTGAAAGGAGATGTATTCTCACTATGTGGCTAAAATGACCTGCAGAGTTTTGCAACTTTTACATACATGGGGTCATTGCTTTTGAGAAGATGGGAAAAGTTGGACTTCAGGAGCTAGTTATTTCCTAGTAGGAAAAGAAATGAGCTGGCATAGATACACGATTCTATACCATGCCTGATGAATTTATAAGTAAGATCATTGTTTCATGCAGATGATAGGTGGCAAACTTGAAATACAGCTTGAAACTCACAAATGTACTGTCATGGACCCTTACAATTCTACATGCTGTCCCGCAAGGATGTTCCCGCTCCCACCACCCTACATTATGAATAACACTGAGTTGTCCCCCCCACACACACCAGAGCTTCAATAAAAAATTTCATGTTCAAACCCTAAAACCTAACTTCAATCGTGTGACTGCTCCTACTCTGAAGGAACTGCTTCCATTCTTGTACAGAGCTTCCTAGTGTTAAACTATGGATTCCCCCAAGACACAAGACTTGGTTATCTATTGCCCTGCACCTTGTGCAGTTTTTTATGCTATTTCAAAGTAACCCACTTTGCATTCATCTTTCATTTGCATAAATGACTGTACACGATGCAGAGCAATGGATGATCAGATCTATAGCCTTCTGAGTAGCAAGTGAGGCTGTTGTGGAGATCATGGAGGGAGTTTCAGACTGTTTAGATGTTGAAAATAAGTTTTAGATTAGTATCCTAACTTTCGGTTTCTTTTCTTGGCTAAACTTATGTCATCTGAACCTTTAAATCTGTTGAGGTTTGCCCATCTCTATTCTTCATTGTTTCTTTGATTCCAATCAAATGACAGTGAATGACATAAAAATATTTTACTCATTCTATTGACTAGTTAGACCTCTCAGTTGTGATGTGCTTCTTGTCTGGCGGTTCCTTTCCATTAGCACAGGGTAGATACAGTAGAACAGCAATCATCTTGAGCAGAGTCTTCCATCCACCCCCAATTTTCTTTTTTTTAATTTTTCAGGTAAGAAGCTCCTAAGAGATGTGTCCTTATCACCTTGAATCTGTTTCTTCTTGTTAATCATACTCCTCAGCTTTACTTGACATTTTTACCTGCCAAGACGTATCAAACATGCCATGACATGTCTCCTGGGAAGTTAGAAAACTGTGAGTTTTGAGAATATCAAATGAAGATGGTTCATTTTTCTGATGGATCCTGTTATGTGCAGAGTGTTTATAATCTGAGTGTTACTTTCTTACAGTTTTAGAGACTTTGAAGGCAGTAGCTGACATTTCCTTAGAACAAAAAGGTGAATGAATTAAGCAGTTTTGAAGCTCTCCTTTTATAACAAATGGTATTGCATCAAATATTTGTTAAATTGTGAAAAATATCCACCCTCTTCAGCGTGTAAGTACATCCATATCCATTAGATTTCTCAGATCTAATACCAGTTTAAGCAGGGCAGATGAAGATGGATGTACTTCTATTTCTGAGTTATATGCCAAGTACTTCACATACACTTTTGCCAAGGCGATAGGAAATATTACACAAAGCAGTTCTTTACTGTGACCAGATGAAGCATTTTTCTAACTTTGAAAAAGGAGCTAATAAAATTTCCCTCAAGGATAAGCTTTCTCCTGAAAGCTAAAGTAGGTTGGATTTTTTTCCATTTTGAAAAGCAAAATAAAAAGAAACAAACAAAAAAACAGGTAACAAATTGTCACATTCTGAGGAACAGTCCAGACCAGTGATGGGTTGTGTCACTGTTTGTTCATAACCTTGGGAGCCTCACAAGCTTTGCCTTTGTAACTCCCAACCTGAGCTGCTCACAACCAGCTTACCAGCATGCCCTCAGTGTCTGTGTATTAGAAATCCCTGGTTCAGCAGCTCTGACCCCAGCAGCCTTTGTTTCTATGGGCAGAGTGAGCCCAACATACTCCCAATTCCAAATTTTTCCCAAACTATGTGCTATGCAATGTCTAGCCCTCTCCTGGACAGTACAGAGAAATAATATGGGGGAGGGGTGGGTTCTTCCTTTAAAGACACAAAAGCACATCACAGCTTATTAACTTAACTAGGGGTAAATATAACCTTCCCATTAAATATAGCACTGAGTTGGTTTATGGTAAAATTTAATACATATATTAACAAAATATAAATAGGTTTAAGTGAGTTCAAGCTTAAGTAAAAGTTACAAGTAAAACAAAACAAAATGCAGTTCTAGAGGTCTAAAAGTTAATCTAGCAAGATACAGGCCTTGTTCAAGATGTTTTTCTCATGTTTTTCGTCATTCTTCTTCCCAGCCTTGGCTGACTTCCCCTCAGTCAGGACTTGCCACAAAAGTACAAAGTTCTCGCTTCCCTTGTCGTCCTAGGTGACATATCACTGCCTAAGCAAGATTTTCACCCCTTGATTGAAGGACCATCTTTCTCAGCTTGCAAGGGCTCTGTTCCCTAGTGATGGATGCCAAAGATGGGCTTTGTTCTCACTTCTATCTTCCATAGTTCAATTAACTTGTCTCAGGAGGCAGGATGACCTCATGCTGTTCCTCTCTTCTTGTGGGCTGCCCCCCCAGGTTTGTTTTTTATGTAAATGGGGTTTCCATTGTTTCGATTCCATAATACTTAATTAGAGACAGGTAAATAGCTATGACATTTGCTCCTGTCTGAGCAGACTGTACAACCTAATATCAGTGAGTATTTGCAATTCCTTACATAATGCTAATACATACAGTTCACAATGATATTTATCACCAGTGTTTCTTTAACTTTCATTAAAGACCTCACTCGATGTGCTTTTATACTACAGTAATATTGTATACGATATATGTATTGTATACATATATATGATTCAATTCATATCACTTGATGTTCAACCCCCCGTCTTTATAAACCAGTAAACCTTTGCAATTAATTCTTCTGAAAAGTAAAACCCAGACCAAACGTTTCTCTCCTGCTGGGTGCAAATGTCATGCTGTACTCTCTCCCTTGCTAGCATGAGGTTTGCTTCTATCCCCCATCAGCCCGATGTATCTGTTTACTGCCTATACATAAACTGAAGTAAATACACATTCTTATGTTTAGGATAGACCTGTTAAATAACTCTTCCTTATATACTTGGTTCAAACACATTTTAGTTAATTTTAATTCCAGAATATAACTCATAACTTACTGTGTACATTAGTTTTCAAGTGATACCTCAAAAAGCATATTTGTAATGTAAGTAAAGAATTTGTAAACGTTAAGGCCAAAAAGAACCATTACGGTCATCTAGTATGACCTCTTGCATAACTCAGGCCACAGAATTTCATTTGATTCCTGCATCATGCCCATAACTTCTGGTTGAGCTAGTTCACATCTTTCAGAAAGATATAAAGGGATCACTTCATCCAACAGCTGTTTTAACAGAGCATTATAACTCTTTGGGACAGGAAGAGGTGGGAAATATTGTATCCAGAAACACAGACTATGCACAGTAATCTGTCCGAGACTTAATGAAATGGAGAAACCTGTCTATAAAAAACAGGAGTTCTCCTTTATATCTTTCCCAGTAGAGATGTACCAGAGTTGTTTAGATTTTTTTCTGAGCCCAGCAGCCTCAGTTGCTGTACAGTTGCTATCTGTGCCCTTGGTATCCACTAAGTGAACTGCAGTAGTCAGAACTACTTATCCTAATCCCAATCTAATTAAAATATATTCAGCCTTTTGTTTTAGAGAGGTACATATTTAAAGAGGTTTCAGTCTTAATCTTCTAAAATGGTCTCTGTCTCTTTGTCATAGTGATCCTAGCCCTTCTGAGTCCTACCTGGGCTTTCTGTCTCTAATTTTTTTTTAAATTAATCTCTCCTGATTTGAGGGTTAGGTATAAGGAATCTCTTTCAAACCACTCGAATGTTCAAAACAGAAGAAACCTTTTCAGTATGACCACTGCAAGCCCTGACTGATTCTTGTATGGGGCCCTTTCAACAATAAATGGCAAAAATCACCAGCATAATTTATATCTTTAAAACAGCATCAGCTGTAAAATAGACCTATAGTTAAATGGATGGGGAGACTGAGACGCTTTTTCACCCTGCGGTCACTTCAGGTCAGAGTCAAGGCACAATAGAGCATTATTAGGGCTTCCATAGTTTACTGTTCTGTCCTGGTTTATTATTTATTGTATTATAGTAGTTTATAGAGACCCCAACTGATATCCTCAAAGTCTCATTGTGCTAGACACTGTACAGAGCCATAATAAGAGATAGTTCTGAAAAACTTACAATCTAAATAGACAAAGCACAAAAGGTGAGAAAGGAAACTGAGGTACAGAGAGGTGAGAACTTGCCCAAGGTTACCCAGCAAGCTAGTGTCAGAGCCGGAAATAGAATTTAGGTCTATCTTCTGAGCCCTGGACTACATTGCCTCTCAGAATGTCCTGTACAGAAACAGAGGATTTGAGTTTTCCTTGCTATGAATATAGAAAACATCCACAAACCCTGAATTCCCTTTAAAAAAAACTGCAACAAACTCTTCTGATCGTGTGGTCACTTTCCAGAGAACCAGTTCGCTATAGGACTTAGAAGACAATGCAGTGCGTTGAAACAGTTTGTGACTTTCATTCTGCTACACTTCACCACCAGCAAGTTCCTTTGTGTATTTATAATATAATTTTAAATTTATATGCAGCTAACCCAGGAAAGCTACCATTGCCAGGCTGGGTGGGTTTTTTTTGTTTTGTTTTTTGGGGTTGGTTTTTTTGCTTTTTGTTTACCTCCTTAATTATTCTTTGCAAAGAAATGGATTGATAGGAATATTCTTCATTGATTTTTAGAGAGAAATGCTATTTTATATTCATTTCAATAAAAAAGGATTTTTTTCCAGGTCACGTTTGATGTCATTTGAAAAAATAACATAGAAAACCTTCATTTGCACATTGAACTGCTGGCTGCACACTACTTAGCCCATGAAAAAGAAAAGGACTTCATTATGCAGTTCTGCCAGACCCTTAATGTTCATTACTGCTGCTTTCCTCCATTGGGGCACAGAATGATCTGAATTAAAATTGCAGAGGCAGTTAACCAAAGAATATTTACTGTGAACTCCACGGACTCTTGGTCTGTTTTGTTGTAGTCCTCTCTCTTTACTAAGTTAAAGACCAAACATACATTTTTCAGTTATACCCAAACTCTTCCAACCCTTTCCTGATAACTAGAAGCAAGAGGTAGTCAAATGCACACAGCACTCTGTAGCTGTCAGTCTCAGAAGACACTGTACTTGGAATAGAAACCTAACCTTTTGCCCACCCTACCAGCTGAAGGGAAGCAGTGACCACTGTAGCAGCAAGATTCTTAATAATGGGGACAAACTCTAGACAGGAAACCCAAGGGAAAATAAATAATTGATTTCAACAACTGAAGGAAGAAACAGCAAAGTAAACAAAATATGTTTACTCACAAAATATAATAACCTACCATTGAAAAAAGAAAAGGAGTACTTGTGGCACCTTAGACACTAACAAATTTATTTGAGCATAAGCTTTCGTGAGCTACAGCTCACTTCATCGGATGCATTTGGTGGAAAATCCGATGAAGTGAGCTGTAGCTCACGAAAGCTTATGCTCAAATAAATTTTAGTCTCTAAGGTGCCACAAGTCCTCCTTTTTCTTTTTGCGAATACAGACTAACACGGCTGCTACTCTGAAACCTACCATTGAAACTATCCTACTTAGCTAATGGGGAAAGAAGTGAGAGGATGTCTTAAGCAGACAGGTTTTAATAAGCTTAGAAAATAAACAAGTATTGCTTTAACATGATGATCACACTCCCTACAGTGATGAGCTTTCAGTAGTTAGAAAAATCTATTTAACAAACGAGATAAAAATACCAGCACCATGTAAAATTATTAAGCTCCATTCCACAGTTCCCTTTAGCCTTTTTTCACTCCTTTTAAATCAGATTTTATTTCCATAACCCCCAAAGAGATTTCTTGCTTCTATGATCTCCCTTCAGCCCCTCCACACCCCTTTGATCTTTTCACAGGATATTCCAGCTGTCTCAAATTTGTGCCCATGTCAATACTGGTTTTGGAGACTGCTGAACTAACTTGTTTAAATAACAAAAATCTAAGCAAAACAATGTAGAAATGTGACAGATAATTATATGACCTTGTAGGATGTCTGCAACATTAATATGTCTGTCCATGCTTCTTTGCTGCTATAGTATTTGTTTGAAAATTGAACAGCAAACAAATAGGATGAAAAGAAAAAGCGGATTAGGTCAGGTGTCTCTTCAAAGCAAATGTGTTTGACTTTATCAAATGTCTGCAGATGGTTCCCCTCTGGGGGATATTTCAGCAACTTCAGTAAGTGGTACCTGTACTTGCTTACCAGTGGTAAAAGATCAATGGGTAAGAAAGTATAGATTTTCCCAAAAGTTCATAATTGCATATTCTTTGAAACTCAAAATCATGTTTTTAACAGCAGTTTTCATTGGAGGTGTGTATTTTTAAACTTCTGGGCTTGACACATACTAGTTATGGCTCACCATGTCTCATTACACTATGCGTGGTGATCTGTTAGAATCTGGAAATGATGGGATTTTCAGAAAATTGCAGTTCATAAAAGCAGCTCTGTATTAAACAGGGCAGATAGACTTCAGACATTTTGAAACATGGTTGTTTTTATTTTAATGATTAATTTTATTTTCTTAAACAGAATAGCTGACTCAGATTTTCTCTCTTGGGTCTCCTAAAATGTAAAGAGATCCTGTCCTCCTCTGCCTGCTTATTTCAGAAGGCTTACAGGAGAGAAACTCACCTTAAGAGGTTCAGCGGAGAGGCCTCCATGGTGTACACCTCCTAATCAACTCACAAAATATCCATTTAGGGCATTATCCCAAACTTATTCAAGTAAAAGGCATGTTGAAGTCATTTGACATCACAGCTTCTCTATATATCTCATTGATTTCAATGGGCTTTGAATCAGGCCCTAACTGAGGCAAATTCTCCCTGATCCATGTACACTGAACAAAGACGAGCACTCTGAAGTAAAAGCTTTTGCACAGTCCTGAGCTGGACTATGGACACCTTCACTATATATGAGTATAGGCAGCTAGGATAACTGCACGTGCGCAAGCGGCATGGCTTTCTGAAATGAGAAAACTCATGCAAAATCTATTATAGCACACAATGGTCAATGATTCATAACTTGATCATGTCAACAACAATTTTTACCAGAACAGTTTCACCAGAACTCACAAGCAATTCTATTCAGTGAGACCTGAAGAGATGAATTCATGATGAATTTCACGAGTTTAATTCAATAGAACTGTTCAGAAAACATAGCAGTAATTTTTTTAATGGAGAAAGTATATCTTTTTCACTCTGCCTGTTCTCAAAAATGGCTAGACCATTTTTGCTCAAACTTCAAAAACATAAATAAAGGACACAGCGACAAGCCTAGAAAATTTCAGTCCAGAAAATAGGTGTTTCAAAAAGATTTGAGCAACTGAAAACTAGGGCTTAGAATGGAAACCTTTATGGAACCCTTAGTGCAGTAGTCACTTCCAGTCCAGCTATGTTATTTTCACTGCAGAAAATGTCTATTTTATTACACAGGTATTTGCTAATGATACACTATCCACAGGAAGAGAGTGCATGCCTTTTTACCGTTCATCTCCTGCATGTGGCACTGGTGATCATAGAATTCTCTTTGGAAATCTATCAACACTGAAACCAAGAGAACAGATCAATGGTTTAACCTCTTTCCTTGATGCTTCCACTGTCTATGGCAGCACACCTGCTGTGGAAAACAAACTGAGGAATTTTACAAGCAAAGAAGGCCTCCTTAGAGTGAATGTGCGATATTATGACCATGATCGGGAATATCTGCCTTTTGTAGACCAGATCCCATCTCCCTGTACACAAGACCCCAACTCAGATGCAGCTGAAAGGATCGAATGCTTTATGGCTGGGGACAGCAGGTCTAGTGAAATAATCTCATTGACAGCTATGCACACCTTGTGGTTGCGAGAACACAACCGCCTGGCTAAAGCACTGAAAAAACTGAACAGGCATTGGAGCTCGGAAACAGTTTACCAAGAAGCTCGCAAAATTGTTGGTGCTCTACATCAGGTTGGCTAACTACTTAATTGTCAATTTATTCCTATGACTCTGCTACAATTTAATTAAGCACAAACTGAAAATGTGTGTCCATGAGCTTAATTGTTTTTGCCATGTGCCTTTCCTTGCTGTCTCTATTTTGTACTTCAGATTTTTGGTGTCAGATTTTCATTCTTTTCTCAAACATCTTGATATTTTGATTCTTTCACTTGTTCAGATCCCACCCCTCTCTGCTGTCATTTTTTTCTGGCTTCTTTTACTGGACTTTTAGCTGCATTTCCTCTTTCCTCAGACTTTTCCTTCTATCTATTTATTCTATTGAAGTCTCTTTTTGCTCTTTCTGGCTCTCTTCTTTATAGCAATTTTGGAAAAGGAAACAAGTAAAAAGTAGGTAAATCTCCCACAGTGCACAAAAGTTTGACTTTCTAATGCAAAATCTATAAACAAATATTCTCCTTCCATAAAAAGACCATAAGCTTCAGACTACCAAACTAATGCATAAACCCCTAGGGCATAGACTTTGGGCCCTAAAACTTGGGAAGGAGAAATCAATATGGAAAATAACAAAGCAGACAGGAAAGTAGACATACAGAGTTTCTTATTAAATCAATGAGCAGAAATCTTCATAATTAAACTGAAATTCTAACATCCACCAGGGTTTCACTTTCCAGAATTATCTTCAACATTAAGATACTCTTATGAGATATTTTGTTTTCATTTTACTTTAAAATATGTCTCTCCCAACCATTCCATTGTGGTTTGAAAAATCTACCCTTAGGTTACAGAGTGTATTTTTTGATTCATAGACAAGTAGAGCAAATATTGCATCCAGGTATCCAAATCAATTAAAAACTCTTTGTTACCAATTCACTCTAAACTATGAATTTGGACATGAAGATTATATTTAGGTCATAAAACTAACTTTTCTTTAGCAGTTTTCCAGTGGGGAAAATGGTTATTTCTGCTTGTTCACACTGATCCAGTCTCTGTTATAATCCATAGCACTGGATCTGAAATATCAGCTTTGGAACACTTTGGAAACAACAGGCCTTTCACACAGTCTCTAATTGCTAGCAGCTGAAATATTTGTGACACCAGATTGTGGATTTTTCTGAAGAATAATAGGGAGAAAAACAGACTTAAATGATCACGAAAAAATATTGTTCTCCTTCCACCTGAACTCTCTGTTTGCAGTAAACATAGAATGATTCCTTCAGGAAACCATGTGCAGTTGATGTGAGACTCCTGGTTGCACGAAGAAAGAATACACATAAAAAAATAACTCCTTTTATTTGGAATCAGTACATAATCAGTTTTTTAGATAGTCAGGCCATTAGCCTCTCTTCCAGCTGTCCTAAGTCAATTCCTCTCTCAACTGTTTTTTGTTGTTGTTGTTTTGTTTTAAAATCGTTGTATTAACAAGCTCGGAATGGTTCTTGGTACTAGTTAGAAGAAAAGAGCAAATCAGAAATCCCAAAACTAACCTTCTCTATACTCTGTTAGTGGGTAGGAATATGAAACATCATGCTCTTAAACAAAATAGTTTTCACAAGGTATTATTCTGTATGACTCTGGACTACTTTATTATCTCTTTCAGTATCACAGACTAATGAGATCAGCCTGTGGCATGTGAGGAATATATTTGAGCTGATCTAGCCCATTTAGGGACACTCATTCAGTGGATGTAATTGTAGTAGCTTTATTAGAGTGTTATAATAACCAGAGCACAGGCAAAAGCTATGGTTGGAGTTGTCTAAAACTTCCATTCCAGGATTCTATATTCAGTTGCTATAACTTTCTAAGATTTTCATCTTTTGGGCTGAATATGTCCAGATCTAGTCTCTCCCTGAGAGTGCATATTTATGGAGAGCTTGAACAAAACCAGTTAATCCTTTTTTAAAAAAAACTAAGAATAAGATTTTTTAAAAGCACTATTTCCATTGGATTTTTTTTCCAGTGTTGCTTTTTAAACAGCTCTACTGACAAGCAAATAGAAGTAGAAACTTGACATTAATACAGCCCTTGGAAGGGAGAAGTGCCTTTCAGGGTTCTGGGGGTTTGATTTGGTTTAGTTATGGAGATTTGGAAAGCATGTTTCACATAAGTGCAGTAGTTTGTTTAAACCATGGCAACACTTTAATTCTTTCACAATATTCTAAATGAGGAGGACTGTGCTGTGCAAACATGCACAGTTAATTTCATGTTGTAGTAAAATGTATTGAGCCCTGGATCATTCAGAGTGCAGCCAAATTCATGCTCAATGATGGAGGCTAGAAAGAATGATTTCAATGTTGTGACACATGTGCCAAGATTTATTTTGGGGGTGTTTAGACAACCTTTCTTTTTTTTCCTGCCACTTGCTCACAAACATCAGTGTAACTCTCCTGATTTGAACGGGATTACTTCTCATTTGCCCTGGTGCAAAAATGAGAGGAGAATCAGGACTACTGTCTAAGGAAACAATGAAAGTACAATTTTTTGTTCCTTTAACGTCATTAAAATTCTAGGAAATTTCATATAGTAAAAAAAAAATGAAGAGATTGTTAAGGTTGCAAAGTTAAGCACTCAAATGCCAGTAAATGCTACTAGCAACCTTAACTCTGCTCTGATATATTCATATTTTTTTTAAAACTAAGGGTTTAATTTAATGAATTTAGGTCACACACAGAAATAAAAATGTATTTTACATTTGGGTTACTAGATACTAACTCCAACATGTGATTCCAGCTTTTTCTGCAGTTTAAAAATAAATAACTCCCTTCCTCATTCATATAGATGTAAAGCATTTCTTGAAGCCAGTGCTGAGGCTGTACTACAGGCCAATAGACCACCCTTCCCCTCAACCTCCCAAAGCCTGCCCTAAATTGCTATGTGGGGTGGTAAACTGCTTCATCAATCCTGAGTGCTGACAGCAGAACCCAGCACTAAGCTTGGCAAATAACTATCTTCCTATTTTGCTGAAAAGATCATGCAATTTCTTGATAGCTTCTCAAACAACATGGCTCCGGTCCTCCTATACCAGCCAACAACAACCCACTTGTACTGAAGACTATACCCTAACACATTCACAGCAAGGGCTGAATTAAGGTTCCACAGGCAGCCTTAAATTTGGCTTTTCCTTAATTGTGAGCCCTTCATTTTGCAACCTTAATACTCTCTTAATGCTGGGGCTGGAGAGTACTAGCATGGGTCTTAAGGAGGCCAAAGAGGGGGGGTTACAGTAATCAGCAGGTTCTCACCAAGCCATGAACTCGCATTTTAGCACTTGCACAGAAAGGAAGGGTTGAGTTTGTTAAAATGGTTTGAGAAAGAACTGGCAAGATCTGATGACAAGTGGTAAGAGTATGTGTGAAAAATGTAAGGCAATTCCTTCTAAATATCTTGAGCTCTGTGCCTTTATATTCATGTCTAGAAAGCATGCTGATTTTGATACAGGACTGAATGTCTAGAGCTCTGGAATTTATTGTAGGTTCTGCTGGAGACACAGTGTGTGTGATTTTGGGCAAATCATTTAATCTGTGCATCAACTTTTGCCATTTTAAAATGGGAATGATAATACTTCCCTATCTCACAGATATGTTCAGAGGATGCATTCATTAATGGGTCACCCTTTACAATAAGGTTCCATTTATAAATTGTTTGTAAAGGGTTAGCAAATATTTAGTAGATGTTATAAGTATGTAATAAACAGGTGCTGTAGAACTTGAGTATTATACATTATAGCAGTTGTTACTATGATTGGTTATTTTCTATTACTTCCTAAAGAGATCTTTCACAAAGTCAGCAGATTCTACCTACTTGCCTCACAGCCATTTCTATAATTGTAAGGAATTCATGCAGCCTGAGCAGTGCTTATAATTTATCCTGTTTGTAAGGAACTCATGCAACCTATGCAGGGCTTGCAATTAAATTAATATACTTTACTCCCTATTGGTCTTTGCCCACCAGAGGCCACCCATGCCAAATACAGTATATAAGAAGTTAGTGAGTACCAGTCTTTGCTCAGCGCAATGGCTGTCTGTTTCCTTACCCACTAGGGGCTGCATTGTGTTCTCAGACTAAAGCCTGATGCTGTCACCTGGATCTGAATCTATTGTGAGCGTTATCTCGTTCTGTGACAATAATAGGCACTATTCTTCGTAGGCAAGTAATTTCTGTTTCGGCCTTATATTTGTCCTTCTTTTGGATAGTCCAATTCAGTTCACATCTGCTTTATAAGGTGATGGTTGGTTGTTCTTCTCTAGCTGGACTGAATGTCTGTAAGGTGCAATAATAGTCCATTTCTTCCTGCAATGGCAATCTGAATGGGAGTGCTCTTTTTGTGTTTGCACTCAGGATACGGCCTAAAGCCTTGTTGCAAGCCAGACTCTAAGGGCAATGTACTGAATCTGAGGAGCAAGAAATATGAAAGTGCACCTACAGATAAAAATATGCTGCTTAAACAGAAATTTATATAAAATTCTTATGAGATATACACCTTCAATTTGTGTATCCTGCTTCCCATGTAGAGATCAACTTAAAGCTTCAGGAAAGGATCTACATTTTAAACAGAATGACAGATTATTTTATTTTTTAATGTTAGCAGCAAGACTTTGTATTGCACATTCTTGGGGAAATGTGACTTCTCCTGGGGAATTGTGATATAGTAAAATATGGACTATCCTTGCAATGGAAAACCTCTCACATCAAGTATGTACACAAAGGAAGCACTTTTTAGCACGCTCCAAGGTGGAGGCCAGCATCTTTAGCTAGGTTTTTTGAATATTAACCCGCTCCTGAATAGTAATGGAACATGTAGTGTGTTAATGTTAATACTCACTCTGTATTCAGACAAAACCATGAATTAAACCCTCTGAGCCACAGGCGCCATTTTTCTGGGTGGGTGCTCCACTCCGAGGCCCCGGCCCCACTTTGCTCCCTCCCCCCGTGTCCTGCCCTCTCTCCACCTCTTCCCTCCCCTGCTCCGTCCCCTCCCCCCAGTGCCTTCTGCCCACCGCTGAACAGCTGATCAGCCTGCTGAACAGCTGATTGCCAGGTGGCTGGTGGGTGCTGAGCACCCACTATTTTTTTCCATGGGTGCTCCAGCCCCAGAGCACCTACCGAGTCCACACCTATGCTCTGAGCAGTCATGTATTGGAAAGCCACTAGCAACTCTTGGAAGCCTCTTGTTAGAAATCTGTCCCCTGAATTAAATTAGCTTATGAAGTGCCATGCTGGATCATATCAATGGTCCCTTTAATCCAATATTTTGTTTCCGATGGTACCAGTAGCAGATACTATTGAGGCTACTCTGCAAGCAAATGCACCTTCTCACCAGATGTGTTATACAGTTACGTAGGGAGGCCTTTGTGAAAATTTTGGCAACATACCATGGCTTGGAGTTTGACTTTGGGAAGAACCTGAGGATTTAGTCAATTGTCAGCAAATCAGAACTCTATTTTATCCCATTAAATCAGGTTAATGAGTATGTTTTAAAGAATATTAATTATTCTAACGTCTAGTTATACTATTAAGAAGTAATTCAGCTACTAAATTTATGGCACCTGCCATGACACTAATGCCCATATTTTAGGAAGTTGGACACTGTTGCAGCAATGTCACTCTTTAGAAGAAGTAGGTATTGATATTACTTATTATAATATACTTCTTTAGGAGGTTCTTTATGGAGGTTGGAGTTCATGCTCTGAGGTGCTGAGTGCCTCCTGAAAGGAGCTGAGTTGGCCTCCAATCCCACTAATGTCTCGGGGATTAGAGTGCACTCAGCATGATCTGACCCTTTGTGCCCCACATTCCAGAAACTATCCATGCAATTGCAAACACACACAGTCATAAATAGTCTCAAAGTAAATGATAAATTCTAGTGCAGTGTAGTACAGTAACTCTGGATTTCTTTTTCCCTGTAAAGCTACAGCTCTTTGGTGCTGATTGTGTTGAAGTGTTTTTAGGCAAGGATGTTCTGTCACTTACGTAGAAGAGGCTGAATATATAAAGAATTCTGTATTAAAACAAACTATGATGATTATTGCATGGCAAATATGAAAAGAAACACGTCTTTAAAATCACTCACTCTGATTAGGTGGCACACTTTTCTTCTATGTCACATATGCTGCTTTGCATATCAAATGCACTGAAAAATCATTTTGAATCTCTGCAGAGTGCTTAGACTTCTTTTTTAAATTTCAGCAGGAGTGTAAGTCTTTAAATGAATTGTATTGTTTCTCCCCACCTCTTGAGACAAGCCCAAGTTAATTAGGTTGTGAGCCTGCTCCGAGGGTTATGTGTCAGAGGTTCTAATATGCAGTTCTTGTAGTTTTATGTCGGCTTCCAGATTTTTTTCTCCGGTATCCTCCTCAATTTCCCCTTTGATTTTCTGTAAAACACTTCTGCCTAGCACAGGACCACCACCCCTCAAACCCAAACCCTACCAAACTCTTGAATCTTCCAGCACAGGACAACACATACACAAGGCTCATTTACATTGTTAGCCTTATAATTGTAATGACCTTAGGCAAAATTGGAGCCCCTGTCTTCATCAATGCATGGAGAACTTGAATGTGAACTGTTCTCCTCCTTCAGTCCCATGGGTGGAGGTTGAGATCTGGCCTTTAGTTGCCTCCTGGTTGGACCTACCATTGGAATGGGAGAGCAAAGGCAGTCCATGAATTGTTATGTCTATATGGCAGAGATTCCCAATGTGCTTGTGCCTGCAGTTGACTTTGTCACATTTACATCATTATTCTGTTCTACTTTGGCCAGTTTGGGTTGCTTGATAATGAAACAAAGTATTCACTTTCCTTTCTCCCTGCTTCACTCTGGTCCTGGAGATGTGAGTATTACCTCCTCAGTATCTCCAACCTCTGCTTGCCTCAGAAGGGAGGGTCCAAACTTGACAAGTCTATACTCCTGCCCTCTATATGATAGCACAATATGCTACTACTAGGCCACAAAGCGGACTTGAAACCTAAAGTTACAACTGGAGCTAACAATACCTGTGTGTGTGATAAGTGTTGGCAAATATTAATTTTTTAAATGACAACCACACTACTAATTTCCAGCAATTAAAAAAAAATTTGACAGACAGCATGCGAGAAAAATCTAATCTAATCAAGCAACTGTGCAAAGTCTTGAAATAGCTTCTTTCTTATGTGAATATAACTAATTTAGAAAAGTGAAGAGTGGAAGCTGAAAAAGACTGAGCAAGAGCTGCCCATACAGCTCTGTGCAGCGTGAATGCTGGCAAATATGCGGTGTCATATCTTATAGAATTTGCTTTTCTGTGTGACATACCAAAGATAATGAAACCCAAAATCTGATGAGACTATGTTATTCCTGCTTGATTTTCAATATGCATTATATCAAGCATCTACTGTATTTGTCTGATTGGTTTACTGCATATTCTATCAAACTTAAAATATATTTTGAGTTCACTATACTTCATATTCATCCCATTAAGCTTTAATAAATTCAAATATAATCTTTACTTTGTAATGCAGTTTCATTTTATTCAGTGCAATATATCAT
The DNA here is from genome assembly GCF_009764565.3 of Dermochelys coriacea. Lineage (NCBI taxonomy): Eukaryota > Metazoa > Chordata > Testudines > Dermochelyidae > Dermochelys > Dermochelys coriacea. Next base: position 37,472,914 of record NC_050070.1, on the reverse strand, counting down.
TTCTTCGGGGGGGGGGAAATTGGTCAGTATTACTAATAAACTTTTTTATAGGCTTCCGTAATTCTATTACATTATAAAAGCACTTGATAGGAGATGTTTATGTATTTCCGTTATACAATCTGATTTGTGGTGATCTTTAAATTGTCTGCAGTTTTGTATCAAATGTCTATCAAAGGATTCTGGGAGTAAACATTTAAACATGTGACTGAAAACAAAATCTGTTCATGGTTTATGCTGGTTTAGTTTAAAGGCTCAGTAGTTTATGCTGTCCCAATACAGCTTTTAGGATTTAAATCAATGCTGGGTATCAGGGAGTTCTCAAGCTCATTGAAGTCATAGGGAGCTATTATAGACCACATCGGTAATCTGTCCATGCCAGGCTTTGGACTCATGTTTGCACTAAGGGATTTGGGAGCCTGGATTGCTGGGTCTATTCCTAGCCCTGCCACTGACTCTCTGTATGATCTTGGGCAAGTGATGTAAGTTCTTTGTCCTCATCTGCAAAACAAAGACAATGGTACTTACCTACCTCACAGGGTTGTTGAAAGTGTTAATTAATGCTTGTAAAGTGCTTAGAGATCACTGGATGAAAAGGCACTATACTAGTGGGAAGCATTATTATATTATGTAAATATTAACTGCAATTTTTTTTCTTTTAGATTATTACTCTAAGAGACTATATTCCAAAAATCATTGGCCCAGAGGCTTTTAATCAGTATCTTGGTCTGTATAAAGGCTATGATCACAAAATAAATCCCACGGCTTCAAATGTTTTTTGTACAGCTGCTTTTCGATTTGGTCATGCAACAATACACCCAATAATAAAAAGACTTAATGCTCAGTATCAAGATGACCCAGACCTCCCAAATCTTCATATGCATGAAGTTTTTTTTAGTCCCTGGAGGCTCATTAAAGAAGGTATGGTTTTATGTGGATTACATCTTTTAACATTATTGTAGCATTTTTCAAACTTCTTCCTAATTGCATTTCAAAATCTTATAAAATCAAGAACATTCATTTAATTGCATCATTGGTTCAGGTTGTTGAACAGTGCCCAAAGAATTAATGTCAGCTGGGAAAATTTATTTTTGTTAACTAGTCTTTTGAAGCACAAACACTGTTCTTTAGAAACATCTCATTAATCTCGTATAATCAGTCTGTTAACAGTGTTTCTGCAGTCTTAAAAAACAGACAGTGCCTCTTAACTGCATTATTGTTTTCTATCATTGTTTTGTTTGAATTTAAAGACCTTTAAGGTGAATAATTTTAAAAATAGAGTGAAAAGTGCAAGTAGAAATATTAAGAAAATTTATAATGATTTTATTTTCACATGTACTTTGACACTGCATTGGTTTTATGTTTTAAAGGAGGTTTGGACCCTTTACTAAGAGGTATTCTAGCAAAGTCAGCAAAACTACTGATGCAGGATCAAATGATGAATGAAGAATTAACAGAAAGGCTTGTTGTATTGTCCAATAATGGGTCATTGGACTTAGCATCATTAAATTTACAGCGTGGACGTGATCATGGACTCCCAGGTCTATTACTTTTTTCTAGATTTTCTATGCTAACGATTGAGACATCACTACTTATATTTGAAGCATACTGGAAATTTACCAATATGGTTAAGTGATAGCTATGTCTAATTAAAAAGAGGAGTTACCCCTGTCTCTTTTAGGAATGCACAACAAGAGTAAAAAGTAGCTATAATGAAGACAAGATATTCACTAGCATTAGACATGAAAAAAAAGTCCTTAGTTTGAAAGGGACAAACCATAATGAAGGGGGTTACTGTATGTATCTGGAGTGGCTTTTTAGTAACTATGACTTATTAGAATTAGTCAACATTTTTCAAATCTCATAATTTTACATTTTATTTAAAAAAAAAAACACAATTGTAACAATTTTCCCCTATGCTTTTCAATGAGCTCTACTATTAGGTTTTTCTAAAAATGAAGAACCATAAACCTTCCGTTTAAATTTATTTTTATTTGAGCTTAAGGAGAAAAATATGGAAAAAGCAAAGTAGTCTCTATGGGCTGGGCTACACTGCAAATGCACAATGTAATTCCCACTTCAGGTAGACATAGAAGCACTAGCTTTGATTGTGCTAGTGCACTAAAAATAGCCGTGTGGCCACAGCAGCATGGGCAGCAACCTGAGCTAGCAACTCAAGTACTGTCCTATCTGATATCCCATGTCTGTACTTGGGTTGCTAGTGTAAGCTGCTGCCCATGCTGCCAAAACTGCATTGCTATTTTTACCACCCACGATCAAAGCTAGAGCACATATTGTGACAAAGCTCTGTCCTTGCCTCTGTGGGTCCCGCGTTTCCTGGTGGATTTCGCTAGCCTCAGAGGCTCACTGTGACCCTCCACATAACCCTTCTTTCTCTAGAGACAAGGGTCACAGTCTACTGAGCCATTTTCATCATAAGCTAGCGAGGGAGGTGAGGAGAAGTTATCCTTCCTTGCACAGTCTCTGTTGTCTCCCAGTCTCAGTGATTAAACAGGGGGCAAAGGTGTGGGGGGGAAGCCCAGGCCCACCCTCTACTCCGGGCTCCAGCCCAGGGACCCTAATAGTATCAGCTATGGTAGCTGACCTTTTAGAAACATGACATGTACAATTCCCTGGGCTACTTCCCCCAGAGCAGCCCTCACTTCCTCAAGCTCCTCTTCACCCTTACCTCAGGGCCTCCTTCCTTGTGCCTGATATGGTGTGTACTACTCAGCCTCTCCAACCATACAACTTCTTCCCACAGCTCCTGACATGCACACCCACCTGACTGACTGGGAGGCTTTTAACTAGTTTCAGCCAGCCCCTGATTGGCTTCAGGTGTCCCAATCAACATAGCCTTCTCCCTGCCTTCTGGAAAGTTCTTAATTGGCCCCAGATGTCTTAATTGACCTGGAGCAGCTTCCATTTCACTTAACCCTGGTACCAGGGATTTGTTTAGCCTTGAGCTAATATATCTATATCCCACTACTTTTCTATAGCCATCTGGCCTTGCCCTGTCACAGTATCTATAGGTGAGCTGGGTATTACATCACTAAGGACAGTGCAGACATAGCATGTGTATGTGTCTCTTCTTTCTCTGCAGACGGGCAGAGCTCTTAGAAATGGAAAAGGGCAGTACACAGAAAATGAAGGCACTGAAGTGTCTAACTCTCAGTGGCTGAAGCATACATAGACATAGTCCAGAGCCATTATCAAGTATTGTGTGGGTGGTCTGGTAGCCAGGAGGGCAATCAGTATTAGAGCTATTCCCAAGCAATGGTCGGTATTCTTTCAGGGGGTCAGTAGCTAGGGGATCCAAACCAAGGGATGAGGTGGCAAGGTAGGATCAGGCAAGGCAGCAGGGCAATGCAGCAAGGCAGTTTAGGCAACAACCAGCAGACAATGGCCTGATGCTCAGACAGCTTCCTCTTCCTGTTAGGATCTTTATATAGTCCAGGTATCCCATGGAAATGCTGTCTGTCCTGCCACTCAGGGGCTTCAGGTCTGGCTGCTGTGGAGTTGTAGACACTTAGCACTAAGGCTGCTGGTCGGGGTGGTGGCTCATCATTATCAGTGTAGCGTGAAGGCTACAGATGCCATCTAAGGACTTCCATGGGCCTGGTTTTGATACCAGTTTCCTGACATTGTCACAGCTACTTATGCTACCAATGTCCTTCCTGAGAAGTATCATTAGATGTCATTGATTCATCAAAATGGTTTTAATTGTTTAGTTTTTCCAGACCGAGAAAGAAAAAATGTCATTTTTATATTATGAAGCAATACTCATCCTCTTTCATTTTCTCTTGTTCTGGTATCAGCATGACACACTATAACCTCTACTGCTTGCACTGACCTGACCCTGTGTGCGTCTGAAATTTGTTCTTCATTCACTCATTTCATTAATTCTAAGAGGCAACTTTGAAGCTGCAGGCCAAATGTAGTAAGACTTTCACAGAGCAGTTATTTTGAGGTCTATGTTTCTTTCTTTAATTAAAAATTAGATTCAAGGTACAAATGAATAGGCTAAGACTTTTTATTCTAAGTTGCATTAGCCACAAATTTTTGAATTTTCCTTTTGCTCTATCAAGTCTTCAGAATTTTTAGAAATGGAAATGTTATGTTATGCCTAGTTTTACCTTCATTAACATAATGTAGCTTCAATATATCTAAAAGGCCAGACCTTGCCACCCTTACTCACACTGAGTAGTACCTCACCCTGTGAATAGGCCCATTGATTTCAACCAATTCTACTAGGTCTATTTTCAGAAGAAGATGCTAGTTGGTGTGAGTAAGGATATCAGAAGCTGGCACCTATAAATGAGTTAATTTTGAGTGCTATGTTAAACAGTCAGATTTCAAGGCTAATCTCTCTATAAATTTAATATATTTAGGTTACAATGACTGGCGAGAATTCTGCGATTTACCAAGACTGGAAACTCAAACTGACCTGAATACAGTAATAGCTAATAGGAAGGTAGCTGAAAAAATCATGGAATTGTACAGCAATCCAAACAATATTGATGTTTGGCTCGGTGGCCTAGCAGAAAACTTCCTTCCAGGTGCGAGAACTGGCCCACTGTTTGCATGTATAATTGGAAAGCAAATGAAAGCCCTAAGGGAAGGTGACCGGTAAGTGTATTTATACTGTTTATTTGTACGTAGCACCTCAAAGGGTGCTGGGCACTTCACAGATATGAGAAGACCGGTCTCTGTTCCTTATAAAAACATTATGACAAAGAAGGGAGGAAAGAGGAAAAAATACATGCATTTTTAACATATTAATCCCCACCCCCACTGTTTATTGTTCCTTAATCCCTTGTTTACCAGTTTCTCTCTCTCTCTTTTTTTTTTTTTTCCTGAATCTTCTCTGTATTCTTCCTTTGTGTATGTTTTTGGACATGATTCCTACCAGCAAGGAGACCACTCCTGTGGCATATTACGAATACGCTGCAATTCCATGCTGCTATTCAGCAGGCTAATGCTTCCTGCACAGGCCCTATATGAGACTTAAACGGTGCAAAAAAATCTTGTGCAAGTGTGAAACTTCATCCTAGGGAAAGAGAGTTTTACCTGTACAAAAACTGCAGGCTCAGGCTCTGAATAAATGCAAGATTCAGTCGTAGTAATATAACAGTCCATTTTTAATGAATTTTGGAATATACTGGAATTTTTTATAAATGCAACTTGTAAATGTAAGGAATGTGAAAAAGGGTCCACACAATCAAACACAGCTGAATTCACTCCTACCAGCCCTTAAGGAACTAATCCTGATTCACCTAAGGAGACTCATTTTATATTATTTATTAGACCTTTAGGGCCAGAGTGATGGCCCTAAATAATTAAGTCTCTTATACCCACATTAAAGCCCCTTTATTGTGCCAGAGTGATGTAACATCTTTGTGATGTACATAAAAATCTAGCCCATAGGGTTTAAATGTGGACTTAAAAAAATTTTAATTAACTAAAAGAATGTAACACAAAGAATGAAACATTGTTAAATGCTGTGCCATTTTTATGATCATGACAAACAGTTCACACAGACTTGTTTTAAACACCATTTCAACTCTTCTGAATCGTTTACAATTTTACTAGCATTAGCACTGTATGAGAATGTTAGATATGATAGTTTTTATTGTCCCTTATTTTGAGTATATAAACATATCTGAGATTAAATAACATTTATGCTTAATTCTGCCATCTATCTGACCTTTCCCCCTGAAGTTGGCTTCTTTACAGATTTAACCTCTAAAAATAGCAGATCAAATGTAGTAGTTGTTTGGCTGCTAAGAATAAAAATGCTCACTTCCTTCCATGAAGTTTGAAAAGCTATGAGACCGTAGAGACAGCGCATAGTTTTGAGGTGGGACTTAGAGTGAATGTTGGTAAGTCCGAGGCTATGGTAAGTGAGGAGGAGGAGGACTCACCATAAAGGAAATTACAGGCACAGAGCTTAGAAGAGTGAAAGAATGTAAATGCCTAGGATCAATGGTTGCTGACAAAGGGGCTCTCCTAAGCTTAGTCTGGAGAGGAGAAGTGTGAGGGGGGACATAACCATCTTCAAGTAAGTAAAATGTTGTTATAAAGAGAAGGGTGATAAATTGTTCTCCTTAACCACTGAGGGGAGGATGAGAAGTAACAGGCTTACATTGCAGAAAGAGAGATTTAGGCTAAACATTAGGAAAAACTTCCTAACTGTAAGAGTAGTTAGCACTAGTACAAATTACTTAGGGAAATTTTGGAATCTCTGTCATTTATCTCCATCATTACAGGTTTTTAAGAACCACTTAGACAAACACATGTCAGGAATGGTCTAGAGACAACACTTAGTCCTGCTTCAGAGCAGGAGACTGGACTAGATGACCTATCAAGGTCCCTTCCAGTCCTATATTCTGTGCCTGACATTATATCAATGCTACTTGATGCAAATGGTGTGAGCTGACCCCAGTTCTCTTTGATAAAAAAATGCCAATAAAGTTTGAAGGTATAGTCTAAGAGTACCTCTACACTGCAAAAAAAAAAAAAAATTAACAAGATTCAGAGCCAAGTTCAACTGAGTCAGGCTCAAAGGTCTCTGGCTGGGGGGTTAAAAATAACAGTATGGACTTTGCTGCTTGGGCTGGCGCTTGGCTCTGAAACCCCACAAAAGGGGTGAGTCTCAGAGCCCAAGCGGCAATGTCTGCACTGCTACTTTGAGCCCTGTGGTTCAGGCTGCAGTCAGCTGATCTAGGCTCTGAACTCACTCCCATGAACCCTTTTTTTTTTTAAGTGTAGACATACCCTAAAACTGTAATTTGGCCCATCCTAATGTATGGAACCGAGATTTTACCAGACACAGGGAAAGAAATCATTATGCTTTCCACCACGGAAATGAAGACGTTGAGATGGTCAAATGTTTGGACACTCCATGATAGGAAATGAAAGGAGGTTGTGAGGGACCTAATGCTGCTTGCCCCAACTGAAGACAAATATAGGGAAGCTAGGCTATGTTGGTATAGACATGTCCAGTGGAGACCTGAAAGCAATATTTTTGTAGAGTGGCCCTTGCGATGATTGTGGACAACCAATGGAGAGGCCAAAGGTTCATCCATGGACCAAATATCAGCAGACCAATTGCACAACAGCAAGGTGTACAATCATGAGTTTTGGAAGAAGGCTATAAAATTTTTCAACCGTAATTAGGAAAGCATCAAGAAAGAAGAAGATTGTATAGACAGACTGTGATAACAAGTTGATTGATAAATATTGAAGAAACATGTAATGTTTTGTTTTGGTTGTCACCCCTCTAGGGGAGTGAAAGGAAAAGTCTATTATATTTTAATTTAGTGACTTTGGTTTAGTGATACAGAGCTCAGGTAACCTGATGATTCATATATTGATTGAGATACCAGTTAACAAGCAGTTCAAGATATCAGTTCCCAGATATTGATTTAAGATGATAAATCAGAATTGAGCAAGATTTCTGACTAGTTGAACTCTATCCTGGTAGGATCAGAATCTCTCAGCTACATGACTAAAATTGAAATTATTGCCTTTTGAATTGGCCAAAACAAGTCCACACTTTAAATCCAATAGAGTCATTTGGAAAAAATTGTTTCTGTTCCATCTGAAGTTACTCCTTTATCCCTTACCTTTTCCTATTCAAATGCTTCATCCTGTGGTGGGATTCAGAAAGAGGCAAAAATTCTGCAGCTGATCTTTCAGCTGTCTGGTTATAGACTATACTATGGCTTGTCATGTCTGAATTCATTGCTACCCTTAAGATGAACAGCTCCCTCTCAAGTTTATATATATATATATATATATATATATATATATATATATATATATATATATATATATATATATATATATAAATAATATGTGTGTGTGTGTGTGTGATGTGTCCTGTAACATATGTTTAACAAATTCTGTATTGTGGAGACATGTAAGTTACAAATGCATAGTCTGACTACTGGTACATATAACACTGAGCATGAGGTACAAGCAATTTACCTTCAAATTTCTCTTCTAAGATATTACTTTTATATTTATTATGTTTAATTAATTAAAAGCAATAACTGATTATCAGGTCTGCATATATGAATAGTGATAATCCTTGTGCTGAAAATATATCCATTCTTTATGGCTTGGAGGGTATGTGATTTCTTTGTGGGATGAGGTTGATAGCGAAGAAGGGAAGAATTCAAGAGCAGTGTCAAATTGTTCTTCCCCACTCAACCCGTTGAACATACTCTCACCCCTCTACCCCTTCAGTTCATTATTCTAATGGATAACTTCCTCTCCTGATGTCAGAACCACCTCTTTTAGATTCCCCTCCCCACCCCTTTTATAAGACGATTTCACCCTCTTGATCTTGTTAATTTTAAGGGATGGTTCTTAAGGTGCCCCTGTCAGGGAAAAAGGGTTCAGACCTTGGTCCTGCCAAGTGCTGAGCACTCCTGTAAGATACTAAGCCCACTCATCTCTCACTGACTTCCGTAGGAGCTGAGGGTGTTTAGCATGTTGCAGGCGAACTGAGCACTTTGCAGGATTGAGCCCATAATAGGTTTTACATTGGGCACATAAATCTTCAACCAATGTAGCAGCCGTCTGTATTCGCAAAAAGAAAAGGAGTACTTGTGGCACCTTAGAGACTAACAAATTTATTTGAGCATAAGCTTTCGTGAGCATCCGATGAATTGAGCTGTAGCTCACAAAAGCTTATGCTCAAATAAATTTGTTAGTTCTAAGGTGCCACAAGTACTCCTTTTCTTTTTTCAACCAATGTAGTTGTTGTTGTATTGCCATTAGTATAGTGCATATTCCTTAACTGTGTTTTGATGAAATGCTTATTTTTTGTCTCATAATAATAGTGCACTCTGCAAACAGAAATAATTAACACCTGGAATGTAATCTTTTTAACACGCACCTACCAATCTTTGCAGATTTTGGTGGGAAAACAGTCATGTTTTCACAGAAACTCAAAGGCATGAACTAAGAAAACATTCTTTGTCCCGTATAATCTGTGATAACACAGGCCTCTCAGAAGTGCCACTTGATGCCTTTCAACTTGGGAAGTCTTCTCAAGACTTTGAGTCATGTGACAATATACCAGGAATAAATTTAGAAGCATGGCAGGAAAGCAATCAGCAAGGTAATGTGAGAATTAAGCATCTTTACTAAATGGGTAGGAAGGGTGGTCTAGTGACTAGAGAGTTGCCCAGAACTTGGGAGACATGAGTTCAAGTCCCTGCTCTAACACAGATTTTCTGTGACTTTAGGCAAGTCACTTGCTCTCACTATACCTCAGTTCCCCATTTGTACAAAAACAGTACTTCCATACTACATTGGGATGTTTTGAACATAAATACATTAGTGATTGCGAGGCATTCCAGTAATAAGGGCCACATAAGTACCATACATCGTTAATATAGGTAATAATTGTACAGTAGTCACCATTAAAAAGTCAACATTTAACAAGAGTCTCCACATACTGATATCCTAAACACTGCACTGAGGTCCTTAAAAGCTCCTGCTTAACTTGAGACACATGAGTAGTCCCACTAAAGTCAACATAGAGTAGACATGGAGAGTGATGTGCAAGAGATAAAACTAGTAAAGCTGAAATGCATCTTTAACTCATAATGGGCCCTTTTTATATTTCTAGAGGAAACATGTGGCTTCCCAGAGGGAGTAGCAAATGGAAACTTTCTATATTGTTCAGAATTTGGAAAATCCATGGTGATTTACTCATGTCAACATGGGTACCAACTCCAAGGAGAAGAACAATTAACCTGTACAAGCAGAGGATGGAATTTTCAACCACCAGTTTGTATAGGTATCTGTATTCACACATCTGACTCTGTAATGACCAAGACTAATACGATTCACTAAAAATAAAAATGTTTTATTTCCTGTTAAAAAATAAAAATATTTCAAAACTCCTTTCCCTTTCCATGCTCTGGCAGCCTCAGAAGCTGTTGTATGTGGTGAAAAGATAGCTAACCATCTGAGGTGGTATTGATGGGACTCCACAGCTTCTTCACACTTCCCTTCCCAGCTGCAGAATCTCAGACTCCTCCAGTCCTGATCCAGCAACTGGGCTTATGCAAATGATGCCAAAGGAAACTAACTAGTAAAAATGAACTATCAAACTAGCATTATGCTCTGTAGCTCCCAGTGGGAATCTCATAAGGGGAAAGAAGTGAGAGATGTACATTCCCTCTTCCTACAGCCAGAATCATAACAACAGCTAGGGACCGTTCCAGGCAGTTTTCTGGTGCTGTTTCAGTGGAAACTCTCCCTTACATGACTAGTACAGCACCAGTAGCCTATCCAGCCAGTTAGTGAGGCAAGAGTTACAAACATAGGAATTTTTATATTAAAACAAAAAGGCAAAATGTTTTTGTTTTAATAATAAGCCCCCAACAGGTTTACTGAAGTGCTATAACTATTGCATCTTGAAACATACAGCTGATTGAAAAATGGTAAAGATATTTTTTCTTGTTCATTTAGCAGTTTTCAGGGGCTGGCTTTTGTTTATCTACCTTCTTACTATTTCTCCCCTTTCCCCTCCCCCCCACCTTTTTTCTTTGAGGGGAAGGAAACGGGAAGAGAGAGAGAAAAGAGAGAGCATTGCATTAACGGAATTTCACTATATATGAGTTTACTTTATGCAGGATTCCACACCCTCTGTGTGCTCATCTTTGTGAGTTTATATAGACTCAAACAGTTCAGACTTCATGAGAACACTCAAGAAAATGAACCCTGAAAAAAGCCATATTTGGGAATACTTAATGGATGGTGGCAAATTCATTTGAATGCAAGTGCTACAGCTGATCCTCAATAAGTCTGTTTATCAGTATGTCTATGGCAGTGAAATAAAAAGCTTTTTACTTTAATTGTATACCATATATAGAAAAATCAAATGAAATTTGCAGCTTTCTCCTTTATTCAAATCCTACTTATGCATTGAGTTCCACCCACATAAATACCATATAAAGAAATAAAGCTGTTAAATGAATTATAATCATTCTTTTTCAATAGATTAATGTTCTGGCAGCAAACTGAATGAATAAATTACATGAATGACTCATTTCTTGTCCTAGTTTTTGTTAATATGTTAAGTAATGTCAACAAAAGGCTGTATATCTGCTATAGAAAAACAAGCAGTATAATAAACACTGCATTTATTAAAAGAAAACCATCAAAACCCACTTAATGCAGATACTACTTGATTTTTACAGTAGGAAGCTCTTACTTTGTTACATGCCTGTCTGAGCAGTGTGTTTCGAGTCTTTAAATATAGTACCGTAAGTTAAGGATAAATCAAGTAATTAAATCAACAAGGCATTTCTTATGATGGTTTCAAAATTATACACTTTTCTGGGCTAATGGCAAGGAGGGTCTAATGGCAAGAGTATATGACTGATAACACTGTACCCTAGGGGAAGGTTCACAGGAAAATTTAAGGTTTCAGAGTAGCAGCCGTGTTAGTCTGTATTCGCAAAAAGAAAAGGAGTACTTGTGGCACCTTAGAGACTAACAAATTTATTAGAGCATAAGCTTTCGTGAGCTACAGCTCACTTCATCGGATGCATCCGATGAAGTGAGCTGTAGCTCACGAAAGCTTATGCTCTAATAAATTTGTTAGTCTCTAAGGTGCCACAAGTACTCCTTTTCTTTTTAGGAAAATTTAAAGCACCAAGAAGTTTTGTGGGGGGGGGGGTGCGCACGCACGCAAGATCATCTAATGTTATGCACGGTGCTTTCAGAAATTCAATACCTTGCAGTTTATAACTTGGAAAGGTCCATAGCTTAACTTTTAGTAAACCACCACAAATTATTTAATGGCTGCACTAATTACTCTTTTTTCTCTTTTTTTGGTCATTTCCAACAGTAAAAAGTTACACATTATTGCTTTGCAATTTTACCCGCATATAAGAAAGGAGTAAAATTGAAATTTTTGATATATATTTCATTTTTAGTGCACAAATATCCTTCTTTTTGGAATACCTGTTACAGACAGTTGATGTGTACAAGAATGTAGTGAATGGGGCTCTTAGTTTCTGACTTTCTGTTATCAATGTGTTTCCACTTTATAGACATCAATGAATGTGAAAACCAAATTAATCCATCTTGCCACACATCTGCTAAATGCATTAACACCATAGGCGGCTACCAGTGTCTCTGCACGGATCCTTACGAACTGGCAGAAGATGGAAGAACATGTTTAGGTAATGTAATGATCCCTCCGTCCTTAAAACTGTTCCAGTGGTCTGAGTGTGCAAATTGTAAACAACATGATTTGTTATGCAAAATATGTTGTTAACAGATTAAAATATATATATATACACACACACACATAGAGACAGAGAATTTAAACAATCAGACCTATAAAGATACAATCAGATTTTGTCAGGCAAAGTCAGAGTATTGAATATATACACACATCTGTCACCCTTCAAATTTACAGTCTAAACCTCAGCATTTGCACTATTCCTTAGTTATGCCCCAAGATAGTATTTGACTACTACCTACCAGGGTCAGATACTAGATAAGGAATACTAATATTAGTGAGGTAACACTATCAAGTCATCAAAGTTAAAGTAGAAAGTTTTTAAGAGCAACATGAGCTTTAGAATACACAAACTTCCCTTTAAGAGAAGAGATGCAGTAGTAATAATAATTATCCATGGGTTGTAGCAAAATACTTGCATGTAGTTAGTTGTTAAGCCTATGGAAACTTGAATAAATGCCTATATATTCTAGATTTCTCTTGGTCGGTGTTTAGAAAACACACTTACTGTGTTAGATCATTTTCTCTCATTGTTTGAACAAAATTCAGAATACTAACTCCCTCTTCTAACCTGAGCTGTGGAGCGAGATAAGCAAAGAAAGCTTCAAGCTTTTCACAGAGGGAATACCTCATGCATTGATAGAGAGGTTTGATGGATTCACAGATTTTAAAGCCAGAAATGACCATTATGATTAGTCTGATTTCTCATATAAACAGGCTATACAATAGTCAATCTCCATACAGTCTTTCTAGCCCAGTCAATCCTAGCCCTCTATGCTCAGACAAATGACAGGCGTAGTTCATGTGATTTACCCACCTGTGTATTGAACTGAGGCCGTTAAACCATTTCCTGTTGGCTAGTGAGATGGGCTCACTTTAGCCTTGCTGGTGCATAAGGGTGTGAGATGGGCTCAATTTAGCCTTGCTGGTGCATAAGGGTGTGAATTGCTACCCCTGTTCCAGTGAGGAGGTCTGCATCTCCATCATTGCATTGCCATCTTCCCCTGGAGCTTCTTCTGGGAAAGGTAGATTTAATTTGAAGCTGGAGATCCATATAATCTCTGCTGGCAGAGTGTGCTCCAGGGATGCATGCATGGATTTAGCACATGCAGCTGCATGTGAGTCAGTACTATTCATTTTTGAAACTGCACTGGCTGGCCAAGTGCCCCTCACCAGATGACTTGTACTTCCACAACTGCTCCATCCTTCTGGCAGAATCCTGCCGTGGACAAGACCTGAGGGGTACTTAAAAGGGCAGTGTACTTTAAGTGGCATCAGTGTATTTAAAGGGGCAACATGTGTCTCTCTCTGTCACACATATGCGTGTGTGTCTGTCTCTCTCTCACACACACACACAGTGTGTGTCTCTGTCACACACACACAAACTGTCTTTCACACTCAGCTCCCAACGCATACTTGTGTTCTTTCTTTCTTCTTGATATTTCTTTCAAAGTGTGTTATTTTAGTTTTTTGACTGGACTATGCATTTCATAATTTTTATTTCTCTCTTAGGCTTAAATTTAATTCTTTGAGTAGTGAGTTCTAAAATGCCTAATCTCTCCTGGCTGGAGTAATTATCCCTATGGTAACTTTTTAAAAATATATATTATATCTAGGTTTTTCATTTCTACTGGTGGTACCCATCCGCACATTCCCTCGATATGGTGCACATAACAAAATTCATTCTGCACATGGATGGAAAAAAATTAGAGGGGACACTGTGGAGCCCCTGGATTTTTCTTTTTAGAAATGTCTATTTGTCTAGTTTCATGGCTTGCCCACCTTTAGAACTCATAGATCTAAGGTGCCACAAGTACTCCTTTTCTTTTTGCGAATACATACTAACACGGCTGCTACTCTGAAACCATAGATCACTATAGAAAGTCAGTCCTTCTGAGGGTGAAAGAAGGACAAGCTCCCCAAAGTGCCAGCACAACTCCAGGTTGGAGGGATAGGCAGGTGACAGGGCTAATTCACATTTACAAAATAAAACTTAGGAGTTGGTTATCCCAGTTCATTGTTATGAACCTCCAGGAAAAAAGGGACATTCAGACTATTTTGGATGTAAACATAATGTGATGTATTCTTCCAAACTCCAGTTTCTCTCTAGCATTCTATCTGCTTCAAAACATTTTTTTAAAGCAATGGTGTATTTTGTAATATTATTGATGGGCTTTGAATCTCATAGAATGTACAGTTTTAGACTCCCATTTCACTGCAAACCTCAGTTATGGAACCCTGAAGCCAGCTGGACATTACTTTGAACTGCACAATAAGAATGTCAGCTGATGATACTCCAGAAGAGTCATGCCATATATTGTTTCCTTGCAAACAGCAAACCACTTATTGATGCTTGTCAAACTGTGGTTTGGGACCATTAACGGTTCTCAGAGCACTTCGACGTGGTCCATAGAACTGCTTCTTTCATAGTGTTGGAGCATATATCAGTCTGCAAGGAGTAACATATACTGTTGGTTGTGTCATATGCAAGAACTCATACAGGGTTCCCAGATTTTTTTTAACCTACAGAATTGGGGAAAAAAGACATCATTCTCTATGCTGTGCAGCTGCTTGTTGTCTGTCTTTGCTGCGTGTTCCTTTAAATTCAGTCATGGGAAAATTTGTGGACTACTCCAGATCCAGAGAGGTAAAACTAAATTTCAGATTAACTCAGACAAATTCGATCAGTAGAGTCTGCAGCAACAAGGGGAAGATTTGATACAAATATATGCGAAGTCCTAGCCCCAGGGAGAAAAAATAAATGACATAGATACAGAAAAGGGGGGAGGGGCTTAGCCAGCCAGCCATACTCACTCAAAGTAAGTTTATTTTCATCTTGTATGTGCAACACTGTCATGCTTTACAGTGTAACTACATAGTGTAGCTGTCATAGGTAAGGTATAGGACTGAGAGGATAGAGAAGGGAGGGGGTACACAACAGGATATAGCTTAAGAATGGGATCTGCAAAATTAAAAAAAGAATCACTGTTCTGACGACCTCCCATTTTTCTAACAATTATACACCTCTTAACCCACCCTTGCTAATGCATTCATCCTAACCACACCTCAGAGTGACACCACTAGACATTTCTCTTTCAAATTCCAACTTAAATATCTTCCATGGAACCATCCAGTGCTGCAGTCCTCACCAGTAATGCCCCCACCCCCTTGCCGTTGAGCTGTTATCCAATGAACATCTTTGTTTAACTGATTGCAACAGCCTTTGGCTTTGCCTTTCATTTGTTTGTAAAGTGCATTATATGTTTATGGTGCTGTTGAAATAGCAGTTTCCAGAAGAGAGAGTGTAGATGTCTCAACCCCGCACAAGGATATGAAAAAATATTTATTTAACTCTGTTCTGGTTTGTTGTATACCCGGATATGACAGGGTTCAGAAATCTTACCTGCTTTCTAAGAGCAGGGAGTGAACTGCCTTTCCAGAGGTCACCTGGATGCACAACAGTGTGGAGCAATGAAGCAGGGCTGGGGGCTGAAGACCCAGTCAGGAACTCAGAGGGACCCTGGGAAGTTCTATGAAAAGGCCTTGGAGGCAGAGCAATATACTCAAGGCACAGACAGATGAAGCTGTGCAAGAAATTTCCCCGATCTTGCACTCCCAAAGTAGTGTTTCCTGTGCTCTGGAGAACACAGGGACTGCTTGCTCCTGCTGCCCTCCAGGATTGGGTCACCATGTTGGGACAGAGGACATGACTCCATTCCCTCTCTGTACTGGTCCATGAAGCAGGGCTGGCGCATGAGTGGAGAGTAACCTGGGCGGGTGGAACAAATTGCCAACCCCATGCCCATGTGAATGGAGAACTCCTGGCTCCCATCCTGGGGCAAAACAGCTCCATGTTTCTCTATACAGGGATGTGAGATAAATGCTACAATCTAGCTCTCTGTGTATGGGAAGTTGTAATCTGAGTTCTGCCCCTCTATTCCTGATTCTGTTTATTTTTTTTTTTAAAAAAGTCTGATTCTTTTGCTGAAGCTCATGAACAATGAATGTACCAATAACCACTGGAGTCCAGGGATATTGACTACTGTCATGGTTCAAGTTCAAAGCTGTAGAATAAAACCTAATTTGCTAATAAATTCCCTGGGTCAGCAGGCTCATGTCTCTCTCTCATGCCCCATCTTGCAGAATAATCTGAATTGCTTTATAGTATAACTACCATAAATGTTTTTGAGATTGAGTAATACCTCAGATTCACTTTGGCCAATCAAGCAACAGCTGTTTATTTCTGTTTACTATAAATCAACAGAAATTAGCCTTTGGATTTAATCTTTATTGACTGACTTTTTAAGAAGAACACAATCCCTCTTCCTAGATCCAAGGATTAAACTGCAGGCATTCCACACTTGGGTTGTGATCTCATCAGATTTCACTAGCTAATTATTGTGTGGTCAGGTCAATATCTGAAGAGGAAATCTCCTAGGCTCACACTTCCTTATGAATTTGTGCTAAACCCATGTTCCAGCATTATTTTTGAAGGTATTGTGTTCCTGGAGGTTCAACCTTTTGGCGACCATGTAAAACTAAGGTATTGATCACTTGCAGTAATTAAAGATTCTTTGGCACTTTCCACAAGGATAATAGGTGGTATCTATAGGGTCTTAGCCAAACTCCTATGTGAGTAATTATACTCTGCCTACTTATCATTGCTCATGCAGTTTGAAGTAAGTAAAAGGTGTACAGTATTCCTGTGTACTGTTAAAGAGCTCCCTGATCCCAGAGGTGGGCTAAATTTGTAAAACGCTTTGAGGTCTTTTTGAATAAAATGCAAACATTTACATTTGAACCATTATCATTAATTGACAATAGATTACTGTCCTCAACAGCCATCTGTGGTCAGAAAAGATCCAATTTTTATCCAATATACAAAAGTAATAGACTTAACCTGTGATTTTTTCTGTATTGCTTTTAAGTATCATCCAGGTTGTTGGTTGTTTTTTTTTTGGTGGTATTGATTTCATAATTTTTATTAGCATAGCATTTTTTCAAACTCCAAGTGGTTTCCTGATATATTTGTAATGAGTTTGTGAACCTCTGTGAGAATGCAACCCATCTCGTCTCTAAACCAACATGCTGATTATCATAGATAAGCAGGTGGAATTTGGAAGTGATTGGAATTTGGGCCTTGTGCAGTTTAGAGAGACTTAAAATTGTGAGAGCACTTCACATTTTATGAGGATTTCAATCTTCTTAAAAATTTGAAGAGCTCTAGTAATGTTAAATATTCTATGGTGTATATTCATATAACACCTTCACTCCCTTTTTATGGGTAGGATTCATCATTAGACCTATGGCTTTCTTTTCTGAAGTTGGAAACATTTCTCACTCAGTCACAAACCTGTACCAGGAAACTTGATTGGGGAAGTTAACGAGTTAAATTGTTGAAATGTTCAGCCCACACCTCTCCATTCAGAACAATGATAAATACTGTAACACTGATTTGTTGCTAATCTTTGGTTTATGAATTCTGCTATCTTCATTGTCATGGCCTCAAATTAAGGAAGTGACTCAGTGGTATTCAGTCATCCTTTACAAAAATGATGACTGGAATAGGAGATAAACTGTACAAAAAGGTAGGAAGAAACCCCTTTCAACCAATAAAAGAAGGAATGTATATTGGCCCCTGGGTAAGTCATTTACAAGGAGATTTTCAAAGTATTAAAGGGACATGTGACTCCTAAATCTCCTGAATGCTTTTGAAAATCTCTCTCTAAATTGTCAGTGCTACTAGTGAGTGGTATAATGTGGACTACTTTTACAAATATATATTATAATGCCATGAAAACCCCTCTTTCATGCACTCCCCTTGTAAAAATTCATACAAAGGAAACTATGGGGGAACATTTTAGAAGGAAAGGAGTGAAATGGAATGAAGAGAGTGCCATCCAATGGCAGCAGCATATTGGGGTGTATAGCAGAATGAGGGGCAGAATTTTGTGCAGGATAAGATTTTGCCTGTTGTTTCTCTTATCCAAATATCATCTATCTGAATTAGAGATATATCCGAATGGTATATCTTTGATGGACACACAGCTAGACAAGTTACATTTTTTTCAGTATTGTGAATGCTTTATGCTGATCTGAAATTGCCAATTTTCCCATGAATTTCTTATTTGAAATTCAGCTGAGTTTTGCTTTCATTGTGGGATTAAATTCATAATTCCTTTGGGGTCATGAAGAAAGCTCACTAGAACATTTCTGTGCCTTAATAGGGTTTTATACCTTACTCTTTGAAGGTCTTTGATTCTGCAGATAATTAGCTCAATAACAGCTCCCAGTGTGACGTGGCCAAAAGAGCTAATGTGATCCTGGGATGCATAACCAGGGGAATCTAAAATAGGAGTAGAGAAGTTATTTTACCTCTGTATTTGGCATGGGTGTGACTGTTGCTGGACTACTGTGTCCAGTTCTGGTGCCCACAATTTAAGAAGGATGTTGATAAATTGGAGAGTGTTCAGAGAAGAGTCATGAGAATGATTAAAGGATTAGAAAACTTGTTTTATAGTGTTAAACTCAAGGAGCTAAATCTATTTAGCTTAACAAAGGGAAGGTTAAGGGGCTATGTGATGAGGTGCATAGACCCCCACAAGGACGAGGAATGTGCAAGAGAGGGCCGGGGGGCAGGGATAGTACCACCCTTCTGGCCCTGTCAATCATGCATGCTAAATTAATAATCCAATAGACTAAAACTTTAGTGCAGAAAGAGCAGGGACACTGGGAGGCCAGACTTCTAAATAATACTCAAAGCTGATAAGTCTAAAGTGTGTTCTGAATGGATCACTTCTAGAGCTGAGAAAATAGTTCATTCTCAGCCACTGAAATCAGGACTGGCCAGAAAATATCAATTCTGTTTCACAAAAAATTTTGAGTTTCAAAAATTATTTCCATTCCAATGCCGAATGAAATGAGACTTTTTGAAATTCTTTGTGAAATGAGGCTCATCCCAGAATAGCCAGTCACGTGGTGGTTAGGGCACTCATCTGGGAATTGGGAAACTCAGGTTCAAGTCCCTGCTCCAAATCAGGCCATGCTAGGACTTGAACTCTGGTCTTCCATATGCAAGAGAAGTACCCTGATCACCACGTGACTGGCTATTCTGGGGTGAGCCTCATTCACTCATATTTTGGTATCAAAGAACCAGCATTTGGCAATGGAAAAATACTTCACTGAAAAATTTCAATCAGCTCTAACTGAAATTTCTGAGACGGTCAGCTGTAATGGTGTCTTTTAAGAATATAGAATCTGAACTGAGTCTGCCAGTGTATTCAGTGTACTTCTATCCACGTTGGTCCCAGGATAGTAGATAGACAAGGTGGGTGAGGTAATATCTTTTACTGAGCCAAATTCCGTTGGTGAGAGAGACAAGCTGTCGAGTCACACAGAGATTTTCTTCAGGTCCCTGTGTGGCATGGAAGTTTGTCTCTCCCACCAACAGAAGCTGGCTCAATAAAAGGTACTACCTCACCTTGTCTCTCTGACAACATATGTCAGGCTAATGAATAGCCCTCGATGGTAATGATTTTGATACTGCAAGGGTGTTGAATTTCTTTCTCAGTGGGAGTTTTACCTAATAGAGCACTGAGTAAAATCTGATCAAGGATTTCAGGTTTTGACTCATTTGTTTCTCCACCTTCTCTCTATCTGCTTTGTGGTGATTTGAATAGGGAGGGAGTAGTCCTTGTGTTCCACTGAATGGAGGGACTACCATTGTGACTTACCCAGATGTAGGCTATGCAAGAAATGATGGAAGGCTCCTTATGCCTTTCCTTCCAACTGTGCACCTGTGTAAGGGTGAGGTACAGAATCTGGCACTCTATTTGCTATATAAGCCTGATTTCTTATAGACTGGATAATCTATGCATTCAGTATTACAGTATTATTATTTATTTGTATTGCAGAAGCTCTAGCATCATTATGCAGGCAAGAAACACGTAACATGTTTCCTGGCCCCAAAGAATTTACAGTCTAGGTAGAAGATGAGAGACAACAGGTGGAAACAACAGACAGGAGGGGAGGAATCACAAAGTAACAATGAAACAGTTATGATCTGCATGATACACAGCAGTCACATCACACCTGCTGGCTAACCATTATTACATATGGATTTAAGGCCCGAAGGGACCAATTTGCTGTTTTTTCTGGTGCAAATGAAACATGTTTTTTTTTTCATGTTTCAGATTCTGGAAGGATTCCTAAAGGCTCTTTAATCTCTATCATTTTAGGAGTTACTATGGTCAGTGGTTTGGCAGTATTAAGCTGGATAGTAATTTGCCGGTGGTAAGTTTTACGTATTTTTTTCACCTATTTTATCTAGAAAAGCAGTCATATTTTTCTTCCCTCTTGAAACTTTCCTTACTTCAATCTTTTTCTTTCTACATAGCCAACAGGTGACAGGAAGTTCTCTATTTGTGATCCTCTGTAGTGTGTAATTCTGTCTAATGTAAGCATTAGATATTCTAGTCTCTTTATTATATTTTTGTAATGAAAATGTGAATAGGCATTATCCCAACTTTGTGTGCTGCAAAGAACATCAGACGGAATTTCAGTGATACCTAAGATTTTTCAGCTAACTAATTTACTTCAGTTGAAATACTATTTCATTAGAGATAAAAATGCTCTGAAAGATGGGGGGGAAATAAAGAGTGTATTTGCAAGTAAAACTTTATAAAGGAAAACCACTTTCACTTCTGTCTGTGAGGGTACTGACTAAGGCTTGAGAGGTTGGTTTAAGAGTTTGATCTGTAGATGACCTTTTAAGATCCTGGGTTCCTATACAGAATCCGCAAAAAGAAAAGGAGTACTTGTGGCACCTTAGAGACTAACAAATTTATTTGAGCATAAGCTTTCGTGAGCTACAGCTCACTTCATCGGATGCATTCCTAAAGTCCAGCCACGAGGAAGTTTGTGTAGAAGGTTGTTTTTTTATGAGAGTATCCAGTTTGGAGAGCTCATTCTTAATCTTTCCCTGTTTGCTGTAGAGGATATTGATCAGGTGGTTCCTCAGTTTCTTTGAGAGCGTGTGACACAAGCTGTCAGCATAGTCTGTGTGGTATGTAGATTGTAATGATTTTTTACCTTCAGTCCTTTTGGTATGATGTCCATCTGTTTGCATTTGGAAAGGAAGCTGATGTCTGTCTGTATCTGTATGAGTTTTTTCATGAAGTTGATAGATTTCCTCTCCATACGGCTAAATTCAGTGCCTTGCATAATGACAGGTTTCAGAGTAGCAGCCATGTTAGTCTGTATTCGCAAAAAGAAAAGGAGTACTTGTGGCACCTTAGAGACTAACAAATTTATTTGAGCATAAGCTTTCGTGAGCTACAGCTCACTTTACAGAATCCTGCTCTCTGGGGGAATGAGGCTGTTGGAACCTAATGGCAAGGTTCGGAGGAATAAAAGTAGTAACATGCAGCTTTAGGGCCTGAGCCTGCTGCCGCTGAAATAGTGGTAAAATTCTCCTTGTTTTCAGACGTGCATGTCACAAACATTGTCTGATTACTCTTTCTAAAACCTCTGTGAAGTACACATTATCATCCACATTTTCCCAATGGGAAACTGAAATACTAAAGGCCCGGTTTTTAAAACTGTCCTCCTTGCATAAAATTGTGCCCACATTTAATTGTGGATTTAAATGCTAGCATTTAGACATAGCTCAGTTAGGAACACAATTTATCCTGCCAAAATCCCTTTTTTCAGTTGCCTTCATGAAAGCAGTACTTTTTTTTGCACACTCACTTGCATCCTACTCTGTGTTTATTGTGCATTCTTTGAAAGTATTGAATGGTACACCATTGCTAGAGACTTGTATTTGTCACAGTAAATTTTGCTCAAATTTTGGAGCTCAGGCTTAGGATCCTTTGAAAGCCATTCAATCTGAAAAAAACTATCAGTGGCCACTCATGGCTTTAATTGGCTTTCATTTTTAATCTGGGCTTTAGGGCAAGAACAGACTGCTGCATTTTCTGTAATCTTGTTACCTTTCTGTGTCAAAGGCACCTGGAGCCTATATAAGGCATTTCTTTAAATACTGCTATAAATCAAAGGGAAGAAATAGAATGAACTTTCCTTACTGCACTACAATAGGTATGATGCTGAAAGCACTGACTAATCACAGCAGGCTCTCCAGTTGGCCAGCAGTCTCAACATTGCACCTTGTAGCGGTAGGAAACCCAGCTGACTGGGGATGACAAGAAGCATGACATTTGACACATTTGTCAAGTCCATGACAAAAATGCTTCCTTTGTTTAAGTTAGCAGTTTTGCCAAAGATGTCATGGGAGCCCTAGACATTGTTATTTTCAGGTTTTGATGAAAAAAAAATAATCCATGACTTTTGACATTTGGGATTTTTCAAGTGGGTGGGTTGATGTGCTTGTAAATAAACAGATGAATTCATTTCACTGAGAAACTTGAGAGTTGCAAGCTAAACTCTGGGCTGCAAAGGAGGCTAAGGAAGAGCATCAAATCAGTAAAAAATATTGGGGTGATGCAAACGACCAGTATAGTGTACTCTGAGACACCTATTATTCCTTTAAGGCAATGGGTCTCAAACTTTTGTACTGGTGACACCTTTCACATAGTACACCTCTGAGTGCGACCCTCCCCACTCCCTTATAAATTAAAAACACTTTTTATATATTTAACACCATTATAAATGCTGGAGGCAAAGGGGGGTTTGGGTGGAGGATGACAGCTCGCGACCCCCTCAAGTAATAACTTCGCGACCCCCTGAGGGGTCCCGACCTCCAGTTTGAGAGCCCCTGCTTTAAGGGGTAGGAAGGTTTCTTTCTTACACAACATAAAATCAAAACAAAAGATATACATTCAAACAAGATTGGAGCATTAGATTGTATTTACAAATGTTGTCTATAATATAGGGCAACTACTAAGTTTGTTCATATTTGTTTACTATCATAAAATTGCAATGGAAAAATAAAATCCACTTGACATTTTTATTGTGTTTCCATGACAAATGACATTTTTACCATGACTAACCTATGACTTTTCTTTAGAAAAATTCCAAGCGAAAACAAGCCTTGTATGTTTATACATTTAATACTAATCACAAGCCAATGAGAATCAAGGAGCTAAATCATCAATAAAACCACTTTAAACATATCTGTGTGGCTTCTACTGGAAGGCTAAAGGGAAACTGAGACCTGTTTACTGTACTATTTTTCCACCCCAATGTACTGGAGATATAAACTCAGCACATTTGGCTTCAATAGTTTATATTTTTTCAAAACTTACTTTGGTTCTGAACTGGATGGGGAGAGGGGAGGTGCCAACATAACTGTTGAACACTGAAGCTCCCAGTGAACAGCAAGATTCCCAGTTTGGACTATTGCCCTTACCATGCATAGGGTCCTGACTGGCAGCAGAAATATCCACATCTGCTAGAAGGATGGCTTTCTGCCCGCTCTCAAGGTAGCAGGCCCATTTCAGTAGAGTATAAATAGCAGCGGAAGATATTCCGCTTACATATCACTGCAAGTAAAGAAAGCCTATCTTCTAGGAGAGCATTGTCATGTTATCACCATGTGCCTCTTTACAATGGATCATACCTATATATGTTTCATATTTACCTATATGTGTTTTCAATTACCTATATGTGTATCAAAATAGACACCATAGATAGTGGAGGTGAGAAAGGCATAGAATAGACAGGCACTTGAAGCAGAAAAATAGGTTGTGTTTCAGTGGACTTCTGTGAAGCCTATTAACACACGGTGTGACATTTAAATATAAATGTCAAGTCTATAGGCACATTGTACACAGACAAGCTCAGACATTGCTACTGTTGGGCTAACTTATGCACAAGCAATTCAAGGTAAAGGAGTTCAGATCATAGGCATTGCACTCACACTGAAAAGTCAGCAAATCTGCCTTTTCTCCAGCTTGCTGTTTCATGGTCTATTAGCGGATGCAATGCAAAAAAATGTGATTTTTACACCTTGTGTTTTTTCAGAACAACTTTATCCTGCTGATCGTGGAGTGCATGAAGAAAGGGAGGCACTTAATGTGCAGAATTTAATCACAGTTATTGTCGTCTTCCTCCCCACCCATTTCCTCCACCTGTTGTTGTTGTCCCATCATAAGAGTAGTCTGCAAGGTCTTTGTGGAAGAGACTGGGTTTTTTTTATTATATGCGTACAGCGTGCCTAACACAATGGGGGCCTTGATTCCCAATCAGGGTTTCTCAATTATTAATACTTTAGTACTAATATTATCACTTTGCTGATAACGATTGCTGAATCAGAATTAGGCTGCAAGAAAAAGGGGGGCATTAGCATTTTGGAGACCCTGGAAATATTAGTATTTGTTGGACCTCATCAAGGTAGCATTGAGGATTACAACTAACCTACAAAGTGAACAATATTGGATGAGAACACTTTCATCATTGTTTCTTACCAGAATTTACCCCTCCTTAGTTTAGAAAAGCACTCTCTCTAAAAGTCTAAGATCTAGATTAATTACTGACTTGACTGAAAGCAAATTACTTTATTAATTTTTCTGCCTCTTTCTAGGAACTCATAGAAAAATGTACACTGCTACGCTCACTGCGTCAGAACATTAGTCAAGGCAAATAAACTAAGACTGAGGGCACTGTTCAACTGGCCGAGATGTAAAACAAAGGTTCTGACCCTTTGTGCTAATTAAACATCCCATGGCTGCCTGTGTAAATGAGAGATTGAGAGTTACAGCTCAAAGTGTATGTGCACCATGATGCTTAAGGGAGTTTTTGACATTTCTCACCAAGATGATAACTCCCTCCCCCCCCCGTCAACTAGGAAGTACTTAAATTAAATCAACTTTTTACAACAAAAACAGAAGATTACCTTATAAGAATTATTACCTTGTTCACCATTTCCCTTTCTGTGATAAGAATTTTCAGCATTTAGCCATCCTGTGTTACTATCTTTAGACAAAATCCAAATTGCTCAGCTGCTTCAGGGGCATTTTTCAGTGAGAATAGTTCTGAATGTGTCTTTAGTTTTTTTTCTAGCCCAGCTAACTGTGTGATTATAATTTTTGTCAGGGCTTGTGATCAGCTGCAAATGCAGCAGCAAAATACTATATTGATACAAATGTATGAGCTACTGACCCCTTAAAAACTGTGGCAGTGCTTGTAGCCACAGGGGAATTGAGTGCTAAGACATCTTTTAAACCAGCTAAACTGTGCCAGGCTACAGAGGCTGCTCTGACTAATAACCTGAATTAAGTCCTGATACCTACTTCTGTATTTGTCTACATTCAAATGTAAATCTTAAGTTTAAACTTAAGTTTAAACTACTGCAAATACATGACAATGATACACTAAAATTTGATCAGATTCGTGGTTACATTTTAGAGTTATTCTAGTCACAATGAACTTTGACCCATTTAAGACCATTTCTGAGTGAACTATCCCACTATATCCTTCTCCCATATTATTTAAATAAAAGCAGAACTACTTAACATGGAATGAGCGCTAACACTTTAGTGTGAAATCCTGCCTCATTGACGACAATGACAAAACTCCCATTTTGTTCAACAGGGCCAGGACTGTAGCATTTGTGTTGTTGTAGCACTGTTCACTCCGACACATTTTTGAACATGTGACCTGTGATGTATGTAGCTATGATTCTTTATTTTGTGGTCGGTGGTACAATTCTGGGTGACTGCACATTTAACCCCCCTTCATGGTCTGCTCCAGGAATTCTCACTCAAGTCTCAGGCCTCTAGGGCTGTGTCTATCTTGCAATTAAAAACCCGTGGCTGGTCCATACCAGCTGACTTGGGATCTTGGGGCTTGGGGTTGAGGGGCTAGTTAATTGTGGAGTAGAGTTTCAGGTTCTGGCTCGGGCTGCTGACGGGCTCTAGGACCATGTAAGGTGGGAAGTCCCAGAACATCTACACTGCAATTAAACTGCCCCTTGGCCCAAATCCTGTGAGCCTGAGTCAGATTTCACAGGAACTCCGTGGGTGTCTAATTGCAATGTAGACATACCTCTATTTCTGTCACCTCTCTTCAGGGAGGGACCTCTCTCCCTTCTGACCAGGGTTCAGGCTACAGCTCCCATGCAATTCACTGTGTTAATCCCAGCAGGTCTGACCAAGGTCCAGCCCCTGTGCTGTTTTTTTCACTCTTCAAGGACTATGACCAGTGAATGCCAGTGTTTATAAGTAATCAAACAGCTCTGTCAATGCAGAGTAC
This sequence comes from Dermochelys coriacea, assembly GCF_009764565.3. NCBI lineage: Eukaryota > Metazoa > Chordata > Testudines > Dermochelyidae > Dermochelys > Dermochelys coriacea. The sequence continues at coordinate 37,446,429 of NC_050070.1, read as the reverse complement.
ATTTATTTAAGGACAAAACCATACAGAGAAAACATATAAAACATAAAAGGATCTAAACACTTTACCAGTAGCCCCTCCCACTCCAATCAATCTCATGGAAATGCTGGCAGGTTCTAGTCCTTCCAGCTGTTCTGCAGGATTTGCTCCCACTCCCCCCTCAAACAAAAGGTCATGTCAGGTTGTTGAATCAAAATGAAGGCCCTCTTTCTGTGTCTCTTTCAGCACCCCCAGTATAATTGGCCATCCCTCAATATGAGGCTGATGTCTGTCAAGGGGAACAGATTCTCTCTGATGAGACTTAAGATGGCTGAGGAGTCCAATTCGTGCTCTACAGGTTTTTCCACATATATGATAGGTGGTTGTTTGGAGAGAGCAGAACTGCTGGCCAAGATTCTCCTTCCTCTGTCATTTCTCAGCCTCTAGAGCAGTGTTTCTCAAACTTTTGTACGGTGACCCCTTTCACATAGCAAGCCTCTGAGTGCAACCCCCCCCCCTTATAAATTAAAAGCACTTTAAAATATATTTAATAACGTCATCAATGCTGGAGGCAAAGCGGAGTTTGGGATGGAGGCAGACAGCTCCAACCCCCACCCCCAAGTAAAATCTCGTGACCCCCTGAGGAGTCCCGACCCCTAGTTTGAGAACCCCAGTCCTATGGTTATTTTCACAAAAAATGAGTGCTAACGCTATCTCCTGGGGAAAAAAAATCAGGTGTGGGGATACTACAATTACAACTTGCTTATCTATATTCTATTTTTGAGATCAGTTAATTATTAATCAATTCCCCTCCTACGAATCCTGCTGGGTAAAACTGAGGTGCAGATTGGTTGCTTTATTTCCATCCCCGAGGTGGCTGCATTTCAGTAATATGCACATGCAGCCTCTTTGAAATCTATTGGGATGAAATGTGCTGTATAAACAGAAGGTGTTCTGTATATATGATCAGTGGGGAAACCCAAATGTAAAAAGAAGGAGTAAAATAAAAGGAAAAGCAACAGATCATCATGAATGAGTAAAGATCACTGAGCCATGAACTATCAAATTAGAAAATACGCTGGAAAGTCCACTTTGCAATTTTACCTTGCAGATATTGAACTTGACAGTATAACAGAAATAATCTTTTTTGCAAAGATAAGCTTTTTTACAATATAAGCCTTGTACAATATGCTAGAGCAGTTTTCCTATTTTCTCCTTTTTCCAGAACAAATGTATTTCTTGTGGCTATTTCTCAGAATCTTCCACTTTTTTAATGTTAAACGTTCTCTCTCCCTGTTACAATAACAGACTGTAATGCCATACAAGCCCTAGAAGAAACCTCCTCTGAAACTGTTTGCCTCTGAAATTAATCCCTGGATACAGCTAGGACAGGCGGAGAGTTGTATTTAAGATCATTTATTACTAAATCATCTTCTTTACTGCAAAACACAATAGACGCTGACTGGTAATTTATGTAATAAAAGAAATAATAATTATATGCTTACAAAGTAACCCTTTGGGATTGTGTATATGGCAGAGCAATGAACACTAGCAGGGTATGATTTTTAAAGAGCACCAACATGTTACACACTAACTGACCCATTTAGACCGGCATGAACTAAAGGTTCCCTATTACTACATAGCAATAGGAAATTTTCAGTTCACAGCAGCAGGGTCTCAATGGGCCAGTTAATGTGCAACACACGGGTGTACTTTAGAAATTACACCCCTTTGGTGCACATTCCTGAGCAGTATAGACAAGCCTGTAGAGACAGTGAGCCTGATTCTCATTTACACCAAGGCCCCTATACTCTCTGGGGTGTAAATATAATTACAGCAACCATTCTAAACTAGCATATCTACACAAGGGATATTTTTGGAAGGGAAGTAAAAAAAAAACTTGTTCAACTGAAACTATGGGAGGAAGGAATTAGACAGGAAAATGTAATCACCCATGTTGGTATTTAGCCAGAAAAATAGGTTTAACAGCTTTCAAATTATCACTGAGAAACAATTAAGTGGTTCTTGAAAATTTGTAATGAACAAACTGAACATTAAAAAAATTACTCCCAAGTTATTTCCTCTGGTCTTCCCAGTTCATCTCATCTTTTCCACTTGTGTTATTTAGAACAGTAAGGTTTTCAACGCAAGGTTTGTCTCTTCTTTTCTATCTTGTATAGTTTAGAGCTTAATTGATATGAATAAAGAGTCAATAGAAGAAAATATTGTGGGCAAGGGAAGTGCATGGAGGAAAGATGGGATGCAGTTATTAGTAACATGTGAGGTGGGATCTAGTGATTATATCATATAGCCCCTTACTCTGAACAAACGTTGCAGTATTTTATACTGGAATATCTTTTTTACTGAGCGCCACTAAACAAAGCTAGAGATCTAAAAATGCTTAAAAGTTGGGTTATGCCAGGCTTAGATCTGAATTTTACAGTGGTCCCATAGAAGTCACCTAAATTAAGTCCATGAGAATACTTGTGTGCTTAAAGTTAAGCACATATATAGGTCATGAGAAGGATCAGAGCCTAAATTAATCATAATATAGAGATTAATTAGATGTCCTTATTCTGGGGGGTAGAGACTTGTAGACCTTGGAAAAAACAGGATTCAGAAGTGCTTTAAGAAGGAGAAAAGAACACTCATGTATTTGATAGAAAATAACTACTTTAACAGCATTGAAACAGAGAGTCATAGAGTAAATTCCAAAAGCAATGAGGTGTGGAGGGAGACAATAAGTACTTCAGAAGCATGGAGCACTTTTAAAAAATATTATTTGAAATTATTCCCAAAGCATTTGATGAAGAGTATGACTTTGGTTATTTTTTCCCTACCAAACATGTGAAATGTAAATGAAAGAGAGAATGTTACTGTGCTAGGGAAGGTAGTTTTCACATTAGGAAACTACCTTTGTTCTGGAATATTGTTGCACCCATCGTGGGACTGAGACCAAGAACCCCTGGGTTACAATATCTGGTGCTGTTGTTGGCATCCTTTTGTCTGCAAGAGACCGTGGGAATTGCAGACTGTGATGTAGATGTTTTGCAATGTCTCATGTGACTGAATAGTCCAATCCAAGATTTAAAACAAACAAAAGGAAATATTTTTTCACACAACGCACAGTCAACCTATGGAACTCCTTGCCATAGGATGTTGTTAAAGCCAAGACTAAAAAAAGAACTAGATAAGTTCATGGAGGATAGATCTATCAGTGGCTATTAGCCAGGATGGACATGGATGGTGTCCCTAGCCTCTGTTTGTCAGAAGCTGGGAATGGGCGACAGGGGATGGATCACTTAATCATAGAATATCATGGTTGGAAGGGACCTCAGGAAGTCATCTAGTCCAACCCCCTGCTCAAAGCAGGACCAATCCCCAATTTTTGCCCCAGATCTCTAAATAGCCCCCCTCAAGGATTGAACTCACAACCCTAGGTTTAGCAGGCCAATGCTTGAACCACTGAGCTATCCCTCCCCCACTTGATGGATCACTTGATGTTCATTCCCTCTGGGGCACCTGGCATTGGCCACTGTCTAGATGGTCCTTTGGTCTGACCCAGTATGGCCATTCTTATGTTATTTGCATGATCTTTGGCAGTTATGGCAAATGTACATATCTTGGTTGGGAGCTGCTTGCTTATAGATTCATAGATTCGTAGATACTAAGGTCAGAAGGGACAATTCTGATGAGCTAGTCCAACCTCCTGCACAACGCAGGCCACAGAATCTCACCCACCCACTCCTACTAAAATCCTCACCTATTTCTGAGCTATTGAAGTCCTCAAATCGTGGTTTAAAGACTTCAAAGAACAGAGAATCCTCCCTCAAGTGACCCGTGCCCCATGCTACAGAGGAAGGCGAAAAACTCCAGGGCCTCGTCCAATCTGCCCTGGAGGAAAATTCCTTCCCGACCCCAAATATGGCGATCAGCTAAACCCTGGGCATATGGGCAAGATTCACCATGCTTCCTATGGGCTCTTTTCTTGCCAAGCTGTAGGAGCCAGCTTCTGTCATGAACTTTGATACCCTGATGGAGATGATGGCGCCAATTGTTATGATCACTTGCCAAGATTTGCAATTGGTCAGGATCAATTCCAAATTCCTTCATATCTCGCTTGCATGTGTCTTTATAGCAAAGCTTGGGACATCCTGTTGTTCTTGTTCCCTCTGATAGATCTCCATGAAGCATGTCCTTGGGAATGCATCCATCTTCCAACCTACTCAGATAGCAATTGCGAAAATGGCAATTGCAACAACTACAGGGGTATCTCACTACTAAGTGTAGCAGGAAAAGCTTTCACAAAAGTCATCTTAGTGCTCCTACAACACCTGGCAAATCAGGTGCTGTATGGCTTGAGTAAGTCACTTAGAACTTGTTTACACTTGCTTGAATTTCATATGAGTTAGATCTCTGTTTATAAAGGCCGGAGGATAGGGTATTTTAGGGGAGCTGAGCTACAGTGGAGTTTCACAGGAACATATTATCAACACCCTCCCTGATTATTCTCTAGGACGATGCGGCTCCACACCATCCCCAATTCAGAGATGTGCTTAAATCCCAAAATTCACTGCCAAGTGTACATGTCTGCCTGGGACTATACATTGTAAGTAATGGCTATTAACTTGGTGGATCGAGAATTGTAAAGGGATAGTGATGATGCTTTATAAGATTATCCTCTGTAATGAGGCCAAGCCAAGGTCATTGTCACATGGCTAATTCCCATATCGGGAAGACAGCCTGTTCAATAAGTTAAGACTATCTAGAGCACCAGATTACTCTTTTCCCCTGGTACTGAATCAACAGTGTTTGGGCTTGTTTCACCTTTTTGACCTCATTCTCCTGCAGATGTTGTCTAAAGCATCTTTCTCATGTATTGGCTGAATGATTTTAGCACACCAAAGTACTGGTCTGAAAATTGGCTTGTATTGTTCATGGATAGCTAGTAGTGAATAAAGTTTGATCTCCTACTTTAACTTTCATACAAAACAGAAATGTATAAAGTCTCTTTGAACTGTCTGTGCTTATACAAATAGAGCAACTATACTGATACTTGATCATTATGATTGAAGCACTTAATTTTATTTTCTTCTGGTAATATTTTCAAAGAACATAAGTGTTTTAGGAGCCTAAGTCCAAAAGTGACTTAGGTACCTAGGTCCAGATACTCAAAGGTATTTAGGCACCTAACATTGATTTCAAAGGATGTTAGGTGCCTTATTGCCTTTGATGATCTTGGTGCTAGCTCCTAAATGCCTACATTTTACCCTTCTCCATTTTAGGGTGGACGGGGACTACCTTTTTTCCTATAAAAGTTGTAACATAGGCATTAGATGCTGTTATGAAAAACATCTTTTTAAATCAAACATAATGGAAAAAGAGAAAATAAAATATTTTTATAGCAATCACGGGCTGTGATGGCTGATGGAGGTTCAACCATAGGGGAACGTGTGATGCATCATGGGAGATGTAGCTAGCTGGGGAGAAGAATATGGTCATCTTCTATGTGACATCATGACAGCTCAGTTGGACACAGATTAATCGCAAAATGACAGGAAACAAAATGTTTTGACTCAGTTTGACAAATCAAAATGTTTCAGTGTGGGATGACCCAGCCCAAAACTACATATTTTGTTTAAGTTTTCCCAACTTAAAGATGAAATTTTTGTGCATAAACTTTTGATTTTTTGTGGAAACTATATTTTTCATAGAAAACATTTTGAAGGAAAATTTCCATCCAGCTCTAGTTAAATCATTGCTACATACATCATATTCACTCATCTTAGGACAGATCTTTAGCCGGTTTAAATGAGGGTAGCTCTGCAGAAGTCAGCAAAGATATGCTGGGTCATAGCAGCTGAGGATTTGGCCCACTGTTTGCCTACACTGAATACTGCAATGCTACATGGGGAAGAAGATACACCCTTTCCACATTTCTCCTATGGAAAAGGCAATTTTTCCTGTAGCATCCATTCAACAAGAAATGTAAAAATGTTCAGTTTTACTGCAAATACAACAGGAAAGGAGTTTGAATTAAACTGTGCACAGGTTAGGCGTGGTTTTATTTTAAAGAAAGCAAAGCATTGGCTATGTACAGATATATAACCGATATTTCACGATAAATAGTGTAAAGAATATGCTAAGTAGAGATCTATAATACAGATGGTAGGGGCAGGGCCAGTGGGTCTGCAACTAACTGGATTCACTGGCCCACTTCCCCAAAGCTAGGCGAACACAGCAGCTGTCTGGGTTGGCATAGCCCAGAGGCTGCAGTAGCCGCTGCAAAAAAGAACAAGTGCTACTGCTGCTGCTGCTCCATAACCTGTAGGAAACGAGTTCATTCAATCGCTCCCCGCAGACCTTCCCCAAGCACACACCGTGTACTCGGGCTGCGCAAGCTTGACCATCTTCTCTCCCATTTTGTTTGCACTGCTCTCTTTCCACTATAAAGAAAGGGATTGAGAGGAAGAGCTCCAGGGAAATATTAGTGCTCAGAAAGGTTAAGTGGAATTTTGGAAGCAAATTAATTTATTCATCTTCAGGCAAATTAAAGGCAGGGACCACAACTGTGTAAATGTCTGAAAGAAACAATTTCATCCCGTCTGGGGGGACTCCATTGCATGAATGACCAGTAATGTCTTCATGTCTTCCCTACCAAAGAAGAGACTATTAGCTATAAAAATCTCTATGGTATATGCTTTCCCTGTTGATTAGTGTAACTCTTATTAAAATCACTTGGAGTTACGCTTACGAAAGGGGATTCTGATCCAATACCCATTGACCCTGGATCAGGCCCTCAGAGGAGAAGAGACATCTTTATGTTAACAGACGTATTGGAGCATGAGCTTTCGTGAGTGAATATCCACTTCGTCAGATGCCATCCGATGAAGTGGGTATTCACCCACGAAAGCTCATGCTCCAATACATCTGTTAATCTACAAGGTGCCGCTTTTACAGATCCAGATTAACATGGCTACCCCTCTGATGCTTGATCTTTGTGTTAAACTTTCACAGTTTAGCCCATTCTTTATGGATAAAAAGTGATATTTGCCAAATACATTTCAGATACTAAAATGATCTTGATGGCATTAGTCACTGACCTTTGCCAGGTGTCATTCTCAAACACTAGGTGTTTGGGCCACATAATGCAGTGTGTGAGTGAACGTAGGGCTGGAGGAATGCTCTGTTTAACTCTGTTCCTATCAAAATATGATGTGAATACTTCACATATCACCACTTTCAAATGTATCATTCTATTGTTTTCCCATAAGCCTCCTTTGCCTTCTTATATTCGTCCACCTGTCAGATAATATGCAATGATAATAAGCGGACACTTCACGGGATTAAATCTTTTGACTGCCCTGTGGATCATATAAAGCACATCTCCATTTGGATGATTCAGAGGAAAGGAACAATGTACCACTTGCACTCTGCTAATTTACGTTTGACCCACTTACATGCGCAGCATGCTTAACAGCCAAAATGCAGCCGGAAGATTGTACAGGTGATGAATTAGCAATGCTTCATCAGCAGCCTCCAATAGCATTGTGCTAAATCCCAGCTCCAAATGCTCATTTAATGCAGCTGAATGCTCTTACCAACATCTTTTTCATAACTTCTCTATAGATGCAGATGCCTTTAACCAACACATGTTTACAATATTTACTTGGAAGAAGTCAATTACTTAGGAGGCTGAGAAGGGGTGTCAGATGCTTTCATTTAAGGTCACTAATTTGAACACCAGCACACTTTTGTAATGAATACGGCTATATATCTGTCATGGCCCTGACTTTGGTGACATAACACATGACTTTGAAATGTGGCTTATCTGTGAGACATCATCAGATGCTGCACCTGTGTGCTGATGGTTGTCTAGTGACAGGAAACTGAAAAGATGGATGAAATCGCTCAAAGGTGTTTTTCAATGTTTTTTCTGCCATAGTTAATAAATGTTGGAGGAGAAATTATTATGGAGCGTTGCCCCTTGAAGAATTAGGGCCCAGTCCTGCAAGCTGAGCTGCACAGGTGGTCCCTGCAGCTGTGCAGAAGCCTGTTGAATTCAGTGAGGCACCACACAAGGGCAGGAATCCTCCTATGCAGGTCAGCATGCGGGACTGGGGGCTTAATGGATAACATTTGGAGACAAAGTTCAGTTATTGAAGTATGAAATACTATTTCCTGCTTCAAGTGCAAATCTTAGTTTTGTTCAGTACCGTTGCATCCATTTATGTATTCCACTAGATTAGAATTTAGAAGAAATGCAAAATATGTCCCCCCCCCCCCCAAAAAAGCAGGGGGAACTCAGCTGTGGGTTAAATCCTGCCTTTGCAAAACAGAACCAAACTTGGAGTGGGAGGGAAGCTGGATGTGAATAATGATACCTATCTGCCGGAGAACCTTGTGTGGCAGTCTATATATAGCATGTTGCTCAAGCTTTTTCAGGTTATTTACCCCTTATTCAAAGTCTAAAAATGTCACGACACCTTCACATTCACAATAAAAGTAAGAGCAAATATTTATATTATAACTACTGCCACCACTACTACATTTGATCTGACAGACGTTGAAGGTTTTGGCCATCCCAAAGTTTTTTTGGACATTTTATTATCTGTGCTTTAGAACTGTAATAAAATTGTCAACAGCTTGCACCCCCTGCACCTCAATTGCCTTTTGTGATTTCCTCCTCCCCAACCACCTAATTAGTTAAGTGCTGATTTGGAGAAACATCCCTGTTCATGCAATAAGCACTTAAATGTGTCAAAATATAAGCACATGCTTAAGTGCTTTACTGAATCATCAGCATCTTAAAATAGAAATAAAAAGTCCACTTCTTCTTCTTTTTAAAATGTCTTTTATTCTGAAGTTTGGAAGTTGTTATATATTTTTTTGCCCTCACAGGTTTGAGTAAGACTTGGGTTTGATCTCATAGTTATGAAAAAAATAGTTCCCAATAACTATTTATCGGTTTAGGACATATATTTTGATTTCATGCTGAATTGTGGCAGTTTGATAATAACGTTTGTTTGTTTTAAACAGGACGCAATCTGCTAATGGATCAGCTCAAGCAAACATGTTAAAGGATACAACACATCTATCTGTGGAAACAAACAGCAAAAAACACCATGAAATGAAGACTTCACAGCCCAATATATTAGTTGAACCAGCTGATAAGGTATAATGTGTCTCAAAACAGCAGTGAAATCCTGTCCCATTGACACTGATAGGAGTGTTCCCATTGAGTTCTATAGGGCCAGTGTTTAATCCCCAAAATGTAATTTTAGGCCAGGTTTTCAGTGGGCCTCCAAAAATACATCTGCAAAACAGAGGGTACTGTTTGGTGGTTTGCTGTTTGACATTTTTATTTAACCAGTGCTCATATTTAGGCTAAGGGCATGAAAAATGGATGTGCTAGCAAGTTTTGTAGCACATTTTTAGAGGGATGCAGAAAATAGTAAATGTAAATAAATAAGCAAATAAAATTCTTGACTCAGAAATAGGAATGAATAAACAGATAAAGCAAAATGTATCACCCACCCCTGAAACCAAATATCAACTGAACCTCTTTTCCTTTCCCTGGGAAGAGCCAGAGGAGGAACAATTTGTTAGATACAGGAGACCCGGAGATATCAGCAGAAAGGTAGCACTAGGCTGGAGTAAATCCATGGATCCAGAAATAAATGGGAAGTAGAATTGTTTTCAGATAACGGATGATATATTTTCTTTGTCCATATGAGAAAGCAGGCAGTATTATTGTGCACAAATTGGGTAGTAGGGACTTTAGGCCACCATACAAAAGGGAATTATAATAATCAAGGCAAGAAGAGCTAGAGGAATGGGTGAGGTTTTCAGCAAAGGTGGAGCAAAAGCATTGCCGTACATGAACAATAAATAGGTGCTTAACCTGCAGTTGGATCCATGAGAGCAAACACCCTGCCCATTGCAGTTCAGGGCCATCATCTGTAAAGTATGAGAATCACTTTGCAATTTTTGGATGAAAGCGGCAATATATTTGTATTGTTATTATCATTAATCAGCCCCGGTCCTCTAAAGAAAGCCACTAGAGTCCCAAATCAGCAGCACATTTTAGTATGTGCATGAGTGTTTTGCTGAATCATGGCCTAAATTTAGATGTGAAATTAATATTAGCTTTTCTCTCTTCTGTTTAGGATCATGCCAATGGTCCCCAGATACTACTCTGCATGTAATTATTTTACAACATTTTAGAAGATAATGAACAGATACAATGTACTTCTTTGTACTTACATTTTTTTTAAAAATAGCTAATTAAGAAGCAGCTGGAATGATCCAGATATATTTATGCCAGACTGTTCTGCACTTTTGGTACAAAGATCTTCCATAACTATTACAATCCTGCATTACACATTTGTTTAGACTCTTGGCAGTAATATCACCATTTAATATCATGTTCCAAATTATGTTTCATTTTATTCTACCCCCTTTCTCGTAGTGCCACTAAAGCAATTAAACCTGGAGATAATATCTGTTGCAAAAGTGTATCACATTTTGCTTTTGAAAGTCTGAAAAAGATGCTTTACATATTTAATTAAAGAAAAAACACAGAGGAAGTCAGAAACAGTTGTTTTTTTTAATTCTAGAATATTATTAAGTGAAATATAAGAATAGAAATACTTCCTCCAGTTTAATTATTCATATTTTATCCCATCTATACATGTTGCATGTTTAGCCATTGGCACATATACTTAAAATATGATCATTTCCTTCCCTGGTACTCATCTGAATTAATTGTACTTCTTGTACATGCTAATCTTTAGATATTTTTAAATTTCTTGATTTGGAACTCTCTGTCCTGGAATTAAGAATAGGTAAATAAAATGAATCTATGTGCTAGGAAATAAGGATTCAAACATGACAATTGCACTTAGACCAAGATGTTGCTATATTTCTGACTGTCCTTTCTGCTGATATTCATAATTAGTGATGCCTGCACAAGCTTCATTTTTAAAACATGTCTTAATGAAGGTTATCTATTTATACAATTTTCAAGGTGATTTTGCAGCTTACCCATGTGTACAGCACCTGTAAAAATGTCTATGAATATTTTTCATATCAATGACAACTCTGACTGCATTTTCAGAAAAAGAGATCTCATTTGTAGTGCTGTCAGGTGATCTAATTTTAACTATTTCATTATTGCCCTGCAAATCAGGCTGTTTCTTCTGTTGCTACTCCTTTCAGATATTCCTCTCTCCTTTAAACTAATACCAGCCACTCCCAAGAAGTTGGATTTTATATATTAATTTCTCATTTGCAAAGGAACATGAGAGAAAAAATACTTCATTTGGAATGTTTTTCATGCTAAACATCAGAACAAGAAGAAATACTGAGCAAACAGGTAAATATAGATTATAAAAAACCCCATAGCTTCTTCTTATGAATACAGCAGTTAAAAAGGACATAATTGTCAGGGTGCATGGAAAAATAACTTTCCTAAGGCATAAGAACAAATAGAACCATAAAAGCATGCAGGCAGCAGAAAACAAATGACAACACAGATTCAGCAATGATTGAGAATCACAAAGATATTTCATTGACAAACTATTTGTGTCACTGTCACTGCCAGTGGCTAATGCAAAACTGTTTACAGGACTAGCAATGAGATTTTCCAGACTAGGTCTTCAGATTTTCTTGCTTGCCTTCTCTTTCTTCAACATCACAACATATTTTCAAAGGGATGGGTGAATAATGTTACTGCAGTATAAGGCAAAATCACAATGTACTATGTTGTAATACAGGTTTACTGTGAGGTATTACAAGATAACAGAAAGTTTCTAATAATCTCCATTTATCACTTTGAAATGATAAATTCACCTTCATCAGAGGGAGAGAACTATTAAATATTGCTATAACTATTGCTAGTCTTAAACTCTAGCTCCAATAGAAAGGAAACTCAACTGCCTGTTCTTTAAGGACTTGTGTGGTTGATCAATTTGCCATAAAGTTGAACTATTGACAGCTATTACCTACTTTAAGAAGATAGTGGAGTTATAAATCAAGAAATGCTATCAAACTGTTTAAATTATAGGTGAGGCTGGTGACATTGCTTATTATTTAGCTTTCCCAACACTCCCCATTATAAGACCCTGTTTACAGTTCCTTATAACTTTCCCAAACTTTAATCATTTGAGCTGACATTTTCTATGCCAGGTGTCTGCTTCAGGCTGATTTTGAGGTGGGAGGGGTGGGGATTTTATCCAGACCAGTTCAGCTGCTTCAAAGAACGAGGGGCTAGGGACAAATATATTGTTTTGCCCATATTAATAAATTATGGCAACCTTTTCTTTGAAAAGTTCTAGTGCACCCAGTTTTTGAAATTTGGCGGGGGTGGACCTCTGAGTCATGGATGTGTTTTTTGCTGTCCCCTGTGCAAATCTACCCAAATTTGGCTAAGTTATAAGCCTTTGGAAAATTATAGTTCACACATAAGCAGTAAAGACTTGCTAGACACGCACAGTAATGTAACCATACTATATGTTCAGCTTACGGACTGTAAGACTAGTATAGTTCAAAAGGAAGAGTGATATGCATGCAAAGGTCATGCCAATTGTCATGAAATATTTTATTATGTTTGTCTTGTTGAACAAAAAAGTTATTTAACTATTTTTGTTAAAGGTGGAAATTTTTGGATGATAAAGATAAATCTCACAGCACCATGACAAGAGCCATTCAAAATAGCTGAGTTATAAATAAAAAAACCCGAAATGTTTCAAGTTTTTTTTCCCCAAGTTTTGCAGCAGTTCAGTTTTGGAAGTTGGTCACCTCCTCACTCCTCACCCCCTCTCACACAACCTACATAATTGACAATATCAGCACAGCTTTTGTTGTTGTGTTTTAGACTGTGCATTTGTGACTAGATGGCTCTCCCAGATTTTTTTTTTTTTGACTGCTCCTGCCATGGAGTGTTGAGTTCACTGACTTAAGCTGAGTTACTCTGGATTTATACCCGTGAGAGGTGAACCACACCCATTATCTGTGTGTGTAATATTTCAGATGCAATATAGTAGTTTCAATGATTTCTATTCCTCATTTATTAGATTAATTTTCATCCTGCACTAAAGCTTCAAAATTGGTACCAATTTTTACAGCAAATGTAATAAGCTCTTAATAAAATGTAGTTTATTAATATTTTATTGTATACATTTTATATTGGCTTTGTACAACATCCTGGGGTGCTTGCATGGAGGATGCTCTCTAAATATTAATGTAATTAATTGTGTTTGCTTAATGAACAAGTATTAAAAAAAAATAACTCACAAGCAAATTATGCCATTATGCATAACATGGCACCAAGATCATTGTTCTATCATCAGTGGTAAAAAAACTAAGCATTGGGAGGGAAAATGTGTGTATGAGATCGAGAGGAGGAGTGGTATGGTGATGTGGGGGTGGGGTGAGATAGAACAGAAATGCCTGCAAAGCTATAGGGACATTTCAGGGGAATAGAAGGGTCCAGATTGTCAAAAGCTAGACTGAAATGAAGGAGAACAAGGAGCGGAAAGAGCTTCCATCAGCAGAAATAAGGAGGCTACTAACTACACAGAGGAGCGTGGTTGATATGATGATGGAAAGGTTAAGAGCATTGGAGAAATACATGGACGGGGAGATGAAAAGAAAAATATGAGAGGTGCCTGTATTGTCACAAATTACGGCAATATGGATTAAAGGAAGGAAGCAGATTCTTTGCATCTCACCAGGAATGGAGGGTGCATTGGAATGATAGCATAGAGAATAAATGGCACACAAAAGGGACTAAAAGAAAAGGAGTACTTGTGGCACCCTAGAGTCGCTAAGGTGCCACAAGTACTCCTTTTCTTTTTGCGAATACAGACTAACACAGCTGCTACTCTGAAAAGGGACTAAGGATTGCTAGAACTTTTGGAAATAAGGGAAGAGTAGAGATTAAACTTTTCAGTCAAGAGCCTATTCCTGCAGAGCTTCTGATAAGACTTGCAGATCTCATATGATATGATAATGGTGTAACGTGTGTTGTTTTTTTCTGAGGGGCTGACTTGTGCATTTGATGGTCTGTACTTGGTGCATATTTCAGAGGGAAGTTGAACAGTAGGAAGCAGTGCAAAGTTTGCTTTTGGCAAGATAGTTAAAGATGACACTGTATAAGTGTGATAGAATATACCCCTGCGTTCACACCCTACACACTATTGTAATAATGTTTGTCTAAGATATGCTGATTAGTAATATGGCAAAAATGCATGTGGCAGCATTATATATAAAATTATAAACAGAAGCTGATATCACGACTATAAATATGTTTTCCAGATAAGTCTGGAGAGTGGCCAAATCCTTTCCTCCTAGACAGAGGGCAAGCTGATACCTGAGCCAGGTGTAAACAAGGCTGATGGACCATTACCTGCTAAATGTCTATTGGAAACTGAGGCTTTGAATAAAATTTCCAAAAGCTCCTAAGTAATTTAAGAGCAAAGTCCATTTTCAAAAGTGACTTAGGGTGAGATTGTCAAAGGTATTTAGGTGCCTAAAGTTGAAGATAGGCATCCAGTAGGGTTTTCAAAAGTACCTAGGCATTTTTGAAATACTAATAGGTGCCAGTTTTCCTTTTTAGGCACCTAAATACCTTTTAGAAGTCTAGCGCACTGCAAATCATCTTTTTAGATTAGTGCAGTGCATCTATAATAGGGGCATTAGGGTAGCTATATTGGAATAACTATAGCAGTGCAAAAAAAAAAAGAAGTATATTCAAGCCTGAAAGGACATATAAATGTCTTGTGTGTGTGTGCGCACGCGCGCATGTGTGTGTGTGTAGTAACAAAATAAATGACAATTGAGCATAATTCTGTCTCAAGTTAATGGGATTTATGCTTGATGAAATGGCACCCACTTTAATCCAAACTAATGATTTCACCTTTTTAGTACTGAAAAATTGTGTTGTTATAACTAATACTCGCTCATGTTAGTTATTGCATATAGCTTTAGAAAAATTTGGACCAAAACCTCTCCAAATAAACAATAAATATAAATCTAATTGTAAATTTATAAACAGAAAAAGGGCAAGTAAATTATTCTTTACAAATAGTTTGTGAACAGCTCATTCTTTACCATGACAGGTTTTTTCCACTGGCGAAAGTGCTTTGTCAGTGACAAATGGTGTTGCCAAATAACTTCAAGGACGAATCATGACTGTCAATTTTTGCTACCTTATAAAACATCCTTAATTAATATTCCTCAGATCAAGCAATCACAACTGAAGTTTCTTATGGAAATGATTTGTCTTTTGTTTACCTCAGATAGTCTCTTCAAATTATAGATGTCAGGTAACCCTTGGCAGATCATAATCTATGTTCAGCACTAGCTGATAAATCATGGGACAAAATTTGGTCCTGTCCTACGAAGATGCACTAGAGAAAGGGCACCAAAAGTTAAAGGAGACACAGGATCAGGCTAGGACACAAGTCTTAAGCTTTCTCCTGCTGATAATAGCTCATCTTAACTAATTAGCCTCTCACAGTTTGTATGGCAACTTCCAACTTATCTGTATGTATATATACAGATCTTCTTACTATATGTTCCATTCTATGCATCTGATGAAGTGGGCTGTAGCCCACGAAAGCTTATGCTCTAATAAATTTGTTAGTCTCTAAGGTGCCACAAGTACTCATGTTCTTAATATGGGTGGTGGCACTCCATACCCCAAGGTCAGACAGCTTGAGAGTCATGGCCTGTTCCTAATACTACTGCTGTCAGAAGGTGATGTGGGGGAGGGGGGGAGATTAGGGAAGGTGCATATGTGCTGCTTTCTTGGCTCAGCAGTAAACAATGATTCTTCCAGATCCCACTCTGAGCCACTGTGTTCTATACAGACCCAATGGCTCAGGATTAGAAACCTTCCACTCAACTGCTACCACAAATCTGCGTCCCATGTGTCAGAAGATCAAGGGCAAAACTTTTCTCAAAGTGAGTAACATAACATCTGTGAAAATCAGAGGGGACAACATGTAAAGCAATAGACCATATATATGTAAAAAACATATGATAACTAACTAATTTTATTTCACCAGAGCACACGCTCTAATATAAAGTGGCCTGCAGTCCTTAGGTTAGGCAATATCTTCTCTTTTCCATTTCTATCAATTCCTAAAGAAAGGAAACCTCATTTGTGACAGGTTTCAGAGTAACAGCCATGTTAGTCTATATTCGCAAAAAGAAAAAGGGAGTACTTGTGGCACCTTAGAGACTAACAAATTTATTTGAGCATAAGCTTTCGTGAGTTACAGCCTTACTTGTTGGAAACTGAGCAGAATTATACCCCCTACAATCTTTAAAGCAGCTAATTGTTTTAAAACTGCTCTAACACTGTGAATCTATTGCTAATTAACATCATAGAAAATGGGACTTTTGGGCATGAATATTCATCGCATTCAAATCCTCACATTATTGCCTTGGTTTGCTCAATGTGACATAGCTGCTAAATTTTGTGCAGCTCTTCGTGTGCCATTTATCATAGATGGTGGAATGTCATTGATTTCCTTTCCCATGTCCTGCACCAAGCAGTGAGGGAATGACCTCCAGCTGGAAGAGATAGCTTAGGTGGTGGCAACTGATGGCTGGGGGACTGACTGCAGGGATTAGTTGGGGAAGTCGTGCTGGGGGAGGGGCCAGAATTGTGGCATTATCCCCACCAGCTCTTTGGCCAATATTGCCTCATACACGCCCGCTATCTGCTGCTTCTTCAGCCTAGTTGTTTGTCCCCAGCTTGAATTCAGCAAAGGGAGAAGCACATGGGGAAGAAGAGAGGATGCCTGTAGAATATGTAATGCAGTCGCTCCCGATGGCTGGAGGGACTGCAGTGAAAGAGCTGCCAAAGGTGTGAGCATTACATGAGGTGCATAAAACTTGGCAGCTCTTTAAAAGACAGCAACTGCCAATTATTAGTATACCATAAAGGTGACTAGTGAATTATGTGAAAAGTCCGTTCAACTTAAAGATGTGGGTAACCCTGACCTTGAGAGGACTGGTGTAGTTGTAGTCACATTGGCCTCGGGATATTAGAGACAAGATGGCTACGGTAATATCTTTTATTGGACCAACTTCTGTTGGTGAGAGATACAAGCTTTTGATGTACACCATGCTCTTCCTCAGGTCCAGGAAAGGTACTCTGAGCATCACAGCTAAATGCAAGGTGGAAGAGGTTGTTTAGCATAAGTAGTTAGCACATATTCTAAAAAAAACCAACCACACAACAAGGAATGTGGTGGCACCTTAAAGACTAACAGATTTATTTGGGCACAAACTTTCAAGGGTAAAACACCACTTCTTCAGATGATTCTAAGGGACCATTCAAGGTAAAGTGGCCATAACTCTGCTGACACTAAAAACCATGGACTGAACAGAGACACTAGATTTATGTCTTATTACAACAATATGTAACCCACTAACCCCTTTTGTTTGTCATATGACTGCAGAGGTGTTAACAGGCCACTCTACCTTGAATAGTGGTGCAAACTGTCTGGCACATCAAAGGTGATTACACAATCTATGCTCATCCTGGAGGTGTCACAGCCATTAACATGGGTATCCCCTCTTCTCTGAACTGAAGATCCAACTGTAGTTACGCCATTGTGTTGATAAATGAAAAGTAATGCCCCTTGGAAACCATAATCCCATATAAAATGATGGGGTCTAAATTAGCTGTTACTACTCAAGAAAGAGATCTTGGAGTCATTGTGGATAGTTCTTTGAAAACATCCACTCAATGTGCAGTGGCGGTCAAAAAAGCAAACAGAATGTTGGGAATCATTAAGAAAGGGATAAATAATAAGACAGAAAATACCATATTGCTGCTATATAAATCCATGGTACACCCATATCTTTAATACTGTGTGCAGAAGCGGTTGCCCCATCTCAAAAAAGAGATATTGGAATTGGAAAAGGTACAGAAAAGGGCAACAAAAATGAATGGATGTATGGAACAGCTTCCCTATGAGGAGAGATTAACAAGAGTGGGACTTTTCAGATTGGAAAAGAGACAACTAAGAGGGTATATGATAGAGGTCTATAAAATCATAACTGGTGTGGAGAAAGTAAATAAGGAAGTGTTATTTACTCCTTGTCATAACACAAGAACTAAGGGTCACCAAATGACATTAATAGGCAGCAAGTTTCAAACAAACAAAAGGAAGTATTTCTTCACACAACGTATAGTCAATCTGTGGAGCTCTTTGCCAGAGTATATTGTGAAGGCCAAGACTATAACACGGTTCAAAAAGAACTAGATAAAATCATGGAGGATAGGTCGATCAATGGCTATTAGCCAGTATGGAGAGTGATGTTGTCCCTAGCCTCTGTTTGCCAGAAGCTGGGAATGGGCAACAGGGGATGGATCACTTGATGATTACCTGTTCTGTTCATTCCCTCTGGGGCAACTGGCATTGGCCTCTGTCAGAAGACGGGATACTGAGATAGATGGACCTTTGGTTTGACCCAGTATGGTCGTTCTTATGTTCCCCTATCGCCACGCAAAAGAAAAAGAAGAAATGGATTTATCCTGCTCACATGGACTCAATATGAATTTTGTCACTGACCTTAGCAGAAGCAGGAGCAGGCCTTCTAGTTTTAATTTTGTACTCTTCTGCTGCACTTAGAGAAGTAAATCCAGCATAGTTCACTTGCAAACAACCTTCTGATTACTTACTTACTTGCTTATGCAACATAAACAAAAAGTAAATGGGGGAGTGAGAACAGTGTATTGCACTCCATAAGTATCAGCATTTGCCAATTCAAAAGAGACAAAATTAACAGGTGTTTCAAACTTCTAACTGGGTACTACAAATAATATAGAATAAGAAACCAAAAATTAAAACTCTCAAATTATGAGTACCCTGTGTTTTTTTTAAAGCAGACTAGTAGATTCACAGGCTGCTGTCATTTACTCTAGGAACTCTACTGGAGTCAGTTGGGTAAGTGAGGTCAGAATTTGGCTTGTAGCAATCTAAATGATATACTCATTTCTTTCCTATAGGTACAGTTTATCTTTCAGCTTGGAGCAGAACAATATAACTCACTGTCCTTAGAGACTTCTCTTGAATAAGTATTACTTGTGCCATGTGCACTAAAACTTGAGCTTTCCTGCCCCTGCCCTGGATTTGTCTTGTATACAGAATACTAATTCACAGTGATTCCAGTTGAAATAAAGGTCCAGGATAAGACAGATGAGATTGGAAGTGTCTAGGATCTGCTCTCAGAAAAAATTACCAGACAGAGATCTTCTTATCTTGCCAAGGTCTAGAGCTGAGACCTAAAACAAGGGACAAAAGATTAATCCATCTAAACAACTAAATGTGATCTCTATTTTTTTTTCCTAAAGCCACACATGGACTCATTAAAAAAATCTCAGCACCTTACTTTTATGGTAAAGATCTCCATTTTGGCTTGCTATCTATTTAGTATATTTTTATTGGCAAATAATATATTGCCAAATATTGATCAAATAATATTTTATGCATGATCGTTTATAGACACTTTATAAAGTGTCTATGTGGACCCATCACAAAGAGCTGTATATTAATCCTGTATTGCTTTCCTCTCTATTTTGAAAAGTAGTGTAGCTGGTACAATACATACTTTATCACACGGCACCATCTACTGTGGGAACTGAGAAGTGCAACAGTGTTTTATCAAAGACTGAACCACACTGTGTTTAGATACACTCAACTGTTCGGTAGGGATGAATGTGGGGTGTATTGTTAATCACAATAACTTAATTTGCAATGTCCAAGTCTCTCCTTGTCTGATATAACTTTTATGTTCCTTTTCTTTTCAAAGTTAATTTTGTTCAGATACACTTTATACAGCAGTTTTTTTCTCCAATCAGTTTTGAGGATAGTGTAGTTTTGACAGGTTTCAGAGTAACAGTTGTGTTAGTCTGTATTCGCAAAAAGAAAAGGAGTACTTGTGGCACCTTAGAGACTAACAAATTTATTTCTCCCCACAGTATTTTCCACTGCATGCATCCGATGAAGTGAGCTGTAGCTCACGGAAGCTTATGCTCAAATAAATGTGTTAGTCTCTAAGGTGCCACAGGTACGCCTTTTCTTATTGCAAAGAAAGTGTTTTAGAAAAGACCTGGTTATGTAAAAGAACGTGAGGATGTTCCCTTTTTTTTTTTTAGAATGTTATCTACCAAGCCATAAAGTGAAACTTCACCCAACCCACTGCTCACCCCATAAAGAAAAGCCTCTAGAAAAACACAGAATCAGAAATGTAGGATTGGAAAGTACCTCAATAGCACAGAAGCAGGACTAAGTATTATCTAGATTATCCCTGACAGGTGTTTGTGTAACCTGTTCTTAAAAACCTCCAATTACAGAGATTCCATAACCTCCCTAGGTAATTTGTTCCAGTGCTTAACTACCCTTACAGTTAGGAAGTTTTTCCTAAATTTTTAACCTAAATCTCCCTTGCTTGAAATTAAGCCCATTACTTCTTGTCCTGTCTGATAAGAAGGACAACGTATAACCTTCCTCTTCATAACAATTTGTATGTACTTGAAGACTGTTGTTATGTCCCTGCTCAGTCTTCTCTTCTCCATGATTCTGTGTCATGATGTGTGGTTGGAAGTATATGAAACCTTTTTTTATTTCTTAAATATTGAAATGGCAAACCCCTTTGTGAAATGCATACTTGCAAATGTTAGCTAAATGAAAAATATTAAATGTAATTTTCTAATTACATTGCTATGTAAAATGCTAAATGCTTTATGAACCAATCTGAAATCTAATGACTAATTACTAAATTACTATTGAATAAGAATCCATTTAAACATGGAATATTTAGATTAATGGGGAATTAAATATATAAGCAATTCCCTCATCTAACTCAGAATAACAAGAATCATCTCTTCAAAAATGGTTATGAAGAATCAACAACTTCTTTAATAACAATTTAAACTAGAGACTCTGAAAATTATTTAATTTTACAAAAAGACTTGAGAGCTAAAATCTTGTATATAAAGAACACAAAGGATTGGATTTTCTGAAAATAGAATTTCATTTTCTCCTGAATGCTAATCAAATTGAAGGGTTTCAGAGTAGCAGCCGTGTTAGTCCGTATCCACAAAAAGAAAAGGGGACTTAAATAACTTTAAAATTATCTGAGGCTGTCCCACCACAAGCGAACAAAAGTGTGTTGCATATTCGTTACGTAGACTTCATATTCAGGAGTGTGTTACCAAAATAAACCCCGGAAGGCACAAAGCCAATGAAAGAATGACAGCAGCCAACTTTTGAATCTGAATAAGTTAAAATCTGTTTTCCCTATAAATTCATGAAAATAAGAAGAGGATATAAAGCTCTGAAGTGAGCACCGCTCTCTCTCTCTTCCTTCTCTTTCTGTGCTACCCTACTCCACCGAATGCATCCAATGAAGTGAGCTGTAGCTCACAAAAGCTTATGCTCAAATAAATTTGTTAGTCTCTAAGGTGCCACAAATACTCCTTTTCTTTTTTACTCCAACACAGCATTCATCAACATGTCCTGTTCAACAACATAAGCAACCTGCCACAGACAGCTGAGAAGCCAATCCAAAAACAACTTTCACAAGCCTTTCATCACTGAAATCCAGCTAAGATAGAGGCAATGCTCGCGGAGAGAACAATGCCAATAATCTGTTAGGTGATTCCTTTTGCCTGTTATTAGATGACTGTGTTTAACTGGTGTCAAGGAAGTTTGCGATCTGGGTGTCAAATCTCTGCTCAGAAATCTCAGGTGACATCAGTGGTCAGATACGTCTTCTTGCCTCTGTGCTTAAACTTTCCATGTTTAAAGTTCAGCAGACTAGAGATGCAGGATCAGGCCCGAGGTTTCACTTTTATAGCTGAATCAGGCTGTCAAGTGTTTGAGCACAGCACGTGAATGAGGATTCTTTTTTCTTAAGCACACACTGACCCACCACTTTGAAGTTAACATTCAATTTCCTATGCCTACATAGTTAATCTAGTTACACTATAAGGCAACAATTGGTCATTTGTTATAACAGGGATAGATAAACTGAAGATAATGTAGATAATATTATTAGTTTCCTGCAGTATCTCACATCTTGATCTTAAGGTTAACTGAACACAGTTGCATACATAATTAAAGCAATTGAGACATGGAAAGGACTTAGCATCTAAACGCTAATTTGGTTATATTGGTAAACTTCTGACAGGATACAGGTACACGGACAAACGCATTTAGCATCTATCCTTGATTTCTGTTACTACAAATGAATGGCAGGTTTCTAGTAGCAGCTGTGTTAGTCTGTATTTGCAAAAAGAAAAGGAGTACTTGTGGCACCTTAGAGACTAACAAATTTATTAGAGCATAAGCTTTCGTGAGCTACAGCTCACTTCATCGGATGCCCGATGAAGTGAGCTGTAGCTCACGAAAGCTTATGCTCTAATAAATTTGTTAGTCTCTAAGGTGCCACAAGTACTCCTTTTCTATTTGCAAATGAATGGGTTAGTGATTGCTGGTCTAGTACATCTCTTTGATAGTCACATACAAGTGAATTGTCCTAATACAATTGAAATGCCTCTTGTAAAGTTGTTAGAGGTCATATACAGGTTAGCAGGTTTGCCAGTATCACAGCTGCTGCTAAACAACTAGGTAGCCACATTCTGCCCTAGCTGACCCTTCTAAGAAGTATTCAAGTATTTGACCCATGCACAGCTTCTAAGACAAGTGTTACTTTCCTTTTAATATTTAATGCAATGTAGCTAATTCATATATTTGCAAATAATTTGCACTTAACCATAAACAACAATTTTAAAGCCATTGTGTGGCTTTGTTGCTGACAAAACTGATTCAAACACAAAACTTCTCTTGCAGGGAACCGCTGACCAGTGGGATCAGGGGTAAGCAAGAACCTAATTCCTTGCTTTCCTTTTAGAAGGGATGGGGGAGCACTTGAGGGAAGCTAGAGATAACTAGGAGGTTTTGAGGGGATACCATTGCTGGGTTAAGGGAAACATGGGGCATTGATACAGGGTGGCACTAGCCCCATATCCTGTTCCCCCAATCCACTCCTAAATTATCCCTTGCTCCTTCCAGGAACACCTGCTCTTCCCTTAGGCTCTTGCCCTGGCTCCCCCAACCCATTGAACTCTATACCCTTTCTCAAGTAATAGTTGTCCCTGGTCTCTCCTGTCTTCCCAGTATTTCACAATCTCCCATACCTATGGTTTTCTGAGACTACCAATACCATCCCTTCCCTCTCTGTTGCTCCACATGACTGATAGTAACAGGTGAAATAGAAAGCAACCAGAGAGGGCGATAGAGATGCTGACAGCTTGGAAAATGCCCCAGCAGCTTCTAATGGCAACTGTTCTAAACTGCATCCCAAACCCCTCTCCTTGTTCACGGCGCAGCTGAGAGACGTGACATTCAGTCTGGTCTGGGGGGGAAGCGTGAGGGGCAGCTTGCATGTGTGAATGAATGCATGAGAGGAGAGACCTTTGGGAGGTCCCATGCTGCATGCATTTCAATAATCTATGGCATAGATTATGGTGATGAGATCTGCAGGAGGAAAAAATGGTCAGCCATTTAGCTACACACAGATGTCAGATGCATCTTCTTACCACTGATGTCACCTAAGACTCCTGAGCTATCAGAGATTCGACCGCCATACTGCAAACCGCCTTGACACCGGTTAAGCATAGCTTTTCAATAACAAGCCAAGGTACCACTTACCACCATCTTGAAATCATAATCCTTATCACCATTGCCTCCGTTTTGCCTGGATTGTGCCTTAACTAGCCTGGTCCACTCACATCCAAGTCCCAGTTGTCCACTGTGCAGCTGGAAATCAAAGAGATCAATTTGGTTTGACAACAATGAAGCATACAGTTATGTGTAGCTGCCTACTGGTGGCATCATAGTCCAAAATATCTCACAATCTCCCTTAAGAATTTTTATGCTGCATAATTTCACTGCTACCTGTCATAATCAGCCATGTGGGCACTCACTATATCTTTCAAACTCTGACTTTTGAGCATTTATCTGTATAACCCTGAATACTAGTGTAGATTTTAGCATTGTAATGTATATATTATGGTTCACTTTAAGTGTTTTTTCTTCATTCAACAAACTCTTTTTAAACTCTTTTGAGATATATATATATATATGAGGAAAGATTAAAAAGATTGGAACTGTTCAGCCTAGAAAAGAGATGACTAAGGAGATATGATAGAGGTCTATAAAATCATGAATGGAGTGGAGAAATTGAACAGGGAAGTGTTATTTACCCTTTCACATAATACAAGAACCGGATGTCACCCAATTAAATGAATAAGTGTCAGGTTTAAAACAAACATAAGACAGTTAGTTCTTCACACACCTCACAGTCAACCAGTGAAATTCATTGCCAGGGGATGTTATGGTGACCAAAAGTATAAGGGGGTTCAAAAAAGAAGATAAGTTCATGGAGAATAGATCCATCTATGGCTATTAGCCAGGATTGTCAACAACGCAGCTCCATGCTCTGGATTTCCCTAAACCTGACTGCCAGAAGCTGGGACTGTATGACAGGAGATGGATCACTTGATAATTGCCCTGTACTTTTCATTCCCTCTGAAGCATCTGGCACTGGCCACAGTCAAAATTGTCTTTGTTCTAAAAAGTTAGGAAGACCTAGAGAGGATTCAATTTCCTGTGTTCATCTGAGGTACAGGAGCCATGTTAATTCTCTGTCTCTTGAATGTGGGCTCGAGCTCTGTTGGTGTATAATATGAAAATTTTGGTAAACCCAAATTCCTTTGTTTAGGACAGATGTGTCTTCTTAAACATATTTTAGTAACATTATACAGAGGGAACTCATAACTTCACACATAAGATTAACACATGCATTTTACAATGATATTAATGCCCAGTGTGCTATTAGTTTTCAAATGACAACTTACAAGCCATATTTTACACACATCATTGCAGTACTGTGATTGCAGTAGGAGCGTGAATATAGGGATACTTAGGGTGACCCGGGGCTAGTGCCTCTTTGGACTCCATAGCTCCCCTCCATCATGTAACTCCCACACAGCAAGCAGAGATTAGAGGGGTACTTCAGACTCACCAACAGGTGTTTTCCACCTAGATCCACCTTCCTCCTTTTGCTGTACACTGGGTGGAGCTGGGACCCCAGGGGCTCTGATTAAAAGTTCACCCTTCAGAGTTAACAGGAAAACAGCCCAGACCCTGCAGAGAGAAATTGCTGACATGCTGATGTTAGGGGTGATCCATGGTGAAATAGTCCATAGGCATCTCCCATTGCACTGGTTCCTAAGGGGGATGGGTTAATCAGATTCTGTGTGGATTACAGAAAGCTCAACACCTGCACAACATATGACACACCCCCATGCCTCAAACAGACAATTTGGGGAAAGGTCCAATTCCTGACAATAACTGACCTTTCTAAAGGTTATTGACAGTGTCTTTGGACCCAGATGCCAGGCTCAAATTGCATTTACCACCCCCAAAGGGCACTTTGAGTTCCTTTTCCTATCTTTTGGCCTCAAGACAGTCCTGGCATAAATAGATAGATAGCCTTTCAGAGGCTGGTAACTAGCTGGGATAGGGGAGTTTGCCCTGGCATATATAGATGCTATCTGTATCTTCAACCAGGCTTGGGAAGACACATGACCCAGATAAGGAGGGTGCATCACAGCTTTCTAACAATAGGCGTAAATGTAAAAGTGGAAAAATAAAAGAGTTAGCCACATGTACTGGACACTGCAGGGATATGGCAGTGAAGTACAGATGGACTTTTTAACTTGCCATCACTTAACCTATATCCTTTTGTTAATTAGCTTGTTTTATTTTTAATCTAAACCAGTGCTGTGTTTCCATGGAAGTGATTAACTCCTATTAATGTGGCAAGCTGCTGGTTATTGTCTCTCTAAAGGAGAAAACAAACCAGATTATTTCTTTGAGAGGTCCAGGTTAGAGCTGGATGCTTCAGGTCAGATGGTTTGGGGAAAATTTGGGACTGGGGGTGTATTGGGGTCACGTGGCTAGCAGTAAGCAAGGCTGGTGGAGACCAGAGTGTGGTTGTGGTGTAACGAGGCTGCTGAAGTCAGAGTTGCTGAACCAGGGCTGCTTAAGGCATTGATACAGTGCATGCTTGTATGCTGGCTAGAAAGGTCCAGATAGGAGCCTACAGCAACAAAGAATTTTGAGACTCATAGGGTTACAGGATGAGCAGGGACACAACTCCGTAACTGGTCTGGATTGTGCCACAAAACATGACACCTTATTTCTGATAGAAAATTTCTGCTAGACACCAGATCTTCCCACCCCCCTCATCCTCCCAGTGATGACACATAGCTAGGGCCAGAGTCTCTCTGTCATAAATGGTTTCATCATGTTCACATGATATGCTTGGTGTTGAGGTGAGCAATTAGATAGCTCAACCATATAGTTTACCTTATTGAACTGTTTTATTATTTTAAAATGCCCTTCCCAAGGATCCTGGAGTTTATTCCACCATACTAGAATGAGCATCATATCTTGGTCCCCTGAATCATATAACAATGTGCACACAGTGCAATCATACCAGACTTTCTGTCTCTCCTGAGCTTTAGGTAGATTCTACCAGGAGAAACTCATGAATTCATGGTGTCTCCCTAAGGAGAGGCTGTACCTTCCCATTCCACCTTCATTTGGGCAGGGGACCCCCTACCATCCTCCATAGAGTGGTTCTAAAGAGAAGAGTCCTGTGGATTCCTGGGGAATTTCCTGATAGGCAAGCAGCAGGTGAGGTAGACTTTTATCCCAGTCAGCAGGGTATTAGTCCACAGAAGTTTTCAACATCATTTTAAGGGTTCCATAAAGACTCTCAACCAGCTGCTATTCTGGGGGTGACCGGGAGATAACCAAAGGTGTTGAAGTGCACATTTTCCCCATAGTCCTTCACATATGGCAAATTTTCCCCCAATCAGTCAAAACCTCATGGAAAAATCTTAGCCATCTGAATATGTCTAGTTTCAGAGTAGCAGCCATGTTAGTCTATATTCGCAAAAAGAAAAGGAGTACTTGTGGCACCTTAGAAGTGAGCTGTAGCTCACGAAAGCTTATGCTCAAATAAATTTGTTAGTCTCTAAGGTGCCACAAGTACTCCTTTTCTTTTTGTGAATATGTCTAGTAAGACTTCGGCCACCTTTTCTGCCTCTATAGAGGACAAGACTACTGCTTCTTGGTCATGGGTAGTGTAATCTACTACTACCAGAATATACCTTTTTCCCCATCTGGGCAATTTTGCTAAGGGACTGATGGATGTTTTGGGGTTTACCTATGTTACTAAGGGGTTCAGTCAATGTTTGCCTTAACCCTGGGTGTCTTGTGGCTGTTCAACTTTGGTTTAGAGCTCTGAACCCAACATCTGCCACCAGCACACAAGCCCCACCCTGGCTTTGCCCAACTTGGGTACTCCTTGCAGGCTGACCTTTGTATCCTTCCAGTCCTGAGCTTATCTCCCCAGATTGTCCTATTTGAAGAACCAGTCACTCTCACTGGACCCTCACAAAAAAAGTGTTAGGTTCTCTGTCTCTGAAAAAAGAGTAAAACTTGCCTGACATCTTACTAGAAGCACACACTTTATTGAACTTATCCAGCACTGATGATTTATGGTGAAAGCAAAACAAGTTTAACAAAAGAACATGGCTTGAGTGCCACCAAGCAAAAGAAATGAAGGTAAAGGTGGTTATAAGCAAAGAAAAGTGAAACACACATCTAAAACTTAATTTAGTAAGATACAGTCTTTGTTCAAGATGAAAAGGATTACCCGTGGCACCTTAGAGACTAACAAATTTATTAGAGCATAAGCTTTCGTGAGCTACAGCTCACTTCATCGGATGCAGTGAGCTGTAGCTCACGAAAGCTTATGCTCTAATAAATTTGTTAGTCTGTAAGGTGCCACGGGTACTCCTTTTCTTTTTGCGAATACAGACTAACACGGCTGCTACTCTGAAACCTGTTCAAGATGGTTTCTCTCTTGTGAATAGTTCTCTGAAAACATCCACTCAATGTGCTGTGGCAGTCAAAAAGGCAAACAGATTGCTGGGAATAATTAAAAAAGGGACAGTTAATAGGACAAAAAATATCATGTTGCCTCTATATAAATCCATGGTATGCCCACATCTTGAATACTGTGTGCAAGTGTGGTCGTCCCATCTCAAAAAAGAGATATTGGGATTGGAAAAGGTTCAGAAAAGGACAACAAAAATGATTAGGGGTATGGAACAGCTTCTGTATGAGGAGAGATTTAATAAGACTGGGACTTTTCATCTTGAAAAAGAGATGGCTAAGGGGAGATATGATTGAGGTCTATAAAATCATGACTGTTGTAGAGAAAGTAGATAAGGAAGTGTTGTTTACTACTTCTCAGAACACAAGAACTAGGAGTCACCAAATGTAATTAATAGGTAGCAGATTTAAAATAAATAAAAGGAAGTATTTATTCACACAACGCACAGTCAACCTATGGAATTCCTTGCCAGAGGATGTTGTGAAGGCCAAGACAATAACAGGGTTCAAAAAAGAACTAGATAAATTCATGGAGGATAGGTCCATCAATGGCTATTAGCCAGGGTGGCTAGGAATGGTGTCCCTAGCCTCTGTTTGCCAGAAACTTGGAATGAGCGACAGGATGGATCACTTGCTGATTACCTGTTCTGTTCATTCCCTCTGGGGCACCTGGCATTGGCCACTGTCAGAAGACAGAATACTGGGCCAGATGGACTTTTGGTCTGACCCAGTAGGGCCATTCTTATGTTCTCCCACAAGTTCCTTTCCAGTTTTTCATTGGCCGGCCTGGCTAGGACCCATCCCAGAGAGGAAATTGCTCTGTTTCTTTGTTTCCTTAAGGTGAAGGATTATTTAGGGATTTTCTCACCTCTCTTTATAGTTCAGTGAACCTCTGAAATATATTCTTCTGATAAAATGTATTAGTTCATGGAGCCATGAGGTCTGGCAGCTAAGTTTCCATGCTGCTTCCTCCCCCCCACCCCCACTACTATGCAAATTATCTCTGCCTGCTACAACAGCAGATACAAATAAAGAGCCCATTGAATTTGGTCACACCTGTCTTGAGGTGTTGGCCTCTTTCCTGTGTCTGGAGAAAACCTGTTTATCAGCTCCCCTTGATATGCCTGGTTAAACATCTTTTAGTCACAGACTTTACAGCATAATATTAGTGAATATTCATAATTTTACATACAGCATTGTTACACATATTTTGCAATGATATTGTGGAAGTAAAAAAAGGAATAAAGGGGATTTGGATGCAGACATCTTAGTTTTCTTAGGAATAGACTAAGAGTCAGGCTAACTCTAACTCTAATAATGCGAGACTTTAAGGCAGGGCCTGGGCGAGTGGGAAGCGAGTGGGAAAACTGTAAGAGATGCTGTTTTGACCTTGTGTTAAATAAGAATGAAATGCAGACTGTAGCAGGAACTGCTGAGAAAAAGTAAGATATCAGGAAGGAATATGTACAAACAAGATGCAGCAGTTGATCATTATTGTGCGTAACAAAAGGTATAAATGCTTGCCCTAATTGTTTATTGTGCGGAGACCTGCCTAGGAAGGGGGAATCCCTATCCGTGCAC
Source organism: Dermochelys coriacea (assembly GCF_009764565.3). Lineage (NCBI taxonomy): Eukaryota > Metazoa > Chordata > Testudines > Dermochelyidae > Dermochelys > Dermochelys coriacea. The sequence goes on along the minus strand of NC_050070.1, from coordinate 37,416,808 downwards.
ACTCTCCCCCTTGCCATTGCTTGAGAATAAACCTATCTCTGACTTGTTGCAAACTACCTAAGAGTGAAGACTTCCACAATATTATTGACCTGTGTATTATTAGTTTTCAAGTGATATCTCACAAGGCATATATTGTCCAAAAAAAATCATCAGTGCTCGGTATGCTCAGTAAAATGTGTGAATACAGGGATGCGTCTGGTCACAGACCCACAATGTCCACAGTGACCCTCTGAAAGGGTTCCTCTACAATGGGAAGGGGATCAAGGCAGTCTTATCCTTGCCGTAGCCCTTCCACATCTTTTGGCATGGGTCACAGTACTTACAGTGTTTTTGCACTGCATCAAAATCCCTAGGCCAATAGAAATTCTAGAGTCAGTACTGTTTGTGTGTTGTATTGCCATGAGCCCCAAGAAGGATATACCATGGGCTAAGCTAAATAGCCTAAGTCAGTACTTTTGTGCTACCACCAACTGTGGGCATATTCTCCATGGCTCAATATTCATAGGTGACATCCACTCTCTCTACAGTAGCCCCAGATCCCAGAGAAACTTTTCCAGCTGTCCTTCTGTCAGGGATCTATCTGGGGCTGGTTTTGTTCAACATCTTTATCAATTATCTGGATGATGGGATAGATTGCACCCTCAACTAATTTGCAGATGACACTAAGTTGGGGGGAGAGGTAGATACGATGGAGGATAGGGATAGAGTTCAGATGATTGGGCCAAAATTTCAACAAGGACAAGTGCAGAGTTCTGCACTTAGTAAGGAAGAATCCCATGCACTGCTACAGGCTGGGGACCAACTGGATAAGCAGCAGTTCTGCAGAAAAGGACCTGGGGATTACAGTGGATGAGAAGCTGGATATGTGTTGCCAAAAAGGCCAATGGCATATTAGGCTGTATTAATAGGAGCATTACCAGCAGATTGAGAGAAGTGATTATTCCCCTTTATTCGGCACTGGTGAGGCCACACCTGGAGTATTGAGTCCAGTTTTGGTCCCCCCACTACAGAAGGGGTGTGGACAAACTGGAGACAAGTCCAGCAGAGGGCAACAAAAATGATTAGGGGACTGGGGCACATAACTTACAAGGAGCAGCTGAGGGAACTGGGGTTATTTAGTCTCCAGAAGAGAAGAATGAGGGGGGGATTTGATAGCAGCCTTCAATTACCTGAAGTGGGGTTCCAAAGAGGATGGAGCTAGGCTGTTCCCATTGGTGGCAGATGACAGAACAAGAAGCAATGGTCTCAAGTTGCAGTGGGGGAGGTCTAGTTTGGATATTAGGAAACACTATTTCACTAGGAGAGTGGTGAAACACTGGAATAGGTTACCTAGGGAGGTGGGTGGAATCTCTATCAATAGAGGTTTTTAAGGCCCAGCTTGACAAAGCCTTGGCTGGGATGATTTAGTTGGTGTTGGTCCTGCTTTGAGCAGGGGATTGGACTAGATGACCTCCTGACACCCCTTCCAACCTTGATAGTCTATGATTCTATTCCTATGAGCTTCAGGGATCAGCTTTTGCAACAATGCCTGTGTGACTCCAGGAGCCCCTCAATGCTAACTAGCAGAGGGGCCCCCCATACTGTAACTGGCAGGGGGGCCCCATATTGTGACAAAGTCTTTGCCCCCAACACACTGTTTTCATAATTTAGATCCCAAGGGTATCATGTAAGGGATCATTTGTAAACTGGTGACACATTGTTTTCAAAAATCATTGCTTGACGTATATGCAGGTTGTGAACAAAAAGTTATACATATGTGCTGGAGATATGTTCTTAAAATGTGTTTGGGAGGCAGAGCATAAAACCAGCCTGCTCCAGACAAAGGAATGTGTATTTATCAGTCTGCCTGGCTTGGCTACAGGCAGCGAACAATTAAAATACAATATATGATTTTTAAAAAGCCATCAAACTAAATGAACGTGGAGAAGACCATTCAACAATCACACCAGGGGACAGAATCGGCTCCCACCAACCATCGCCCTGGGACCCTTTCTGGCTCTTGAGGTAAAGACAATGGCCTCTGAGCAATATAAGGGGAGCAAACAAGACATTTGCATTATCCATCACTTAGGGGACAGCACCCTTTGAGCTTATGAAAGCTGTGTCCTCTTGGCCTGAAAGGCAAGAGCTGCTGCAAACTTGATGTAAGTGAAAACCTGCATAGCCAAAGATTGTAACTTGCCAAAATTAAGTTTTAGTCACTAGAAAGTGTGTTTTGTTTATTTGTAACCCTACCTGTCTCATTGATTCTTGCTTAGTATCACTTAAATATCTGTTTTTTTATTAATAAACTCATTCGTGATTTATTACAAAACCATCTCAGTGTTAGGTATTGAAGTTGAGTCCTCAGTTAACCTAACAGGCTGGTGTGTGTGCTCTGTCTCTTCAGTGTCAGTGAACTTAATCATTTCCAAGTATCCAGTGAGAGGGACTGGACGCAGCAGGAAGGCATCCCTGAGGAATTGGGGTTCACTGATTGTTACCTGCAAGGACTAGCAGAGTTTGCTGGCAAGGCAGACAGGCTGGTGTGTCAAGACGCTGACAGCTTAGCCGCAGCAAAGCTCACTCTTGCTGAGTCAGAAGAGTAACACGGTGGCTCACAGTTCTGGGTTTCCTGAGCAACGTCACAGCTTGTTCTCATTGCTCATAATCTGTTTAGTCTGCTCAGTCATCTGGGTGAAAATGTCTAAAGCCTTTGTCCCTGACAGTAACGGAGCCAGATACTGTACCACGTCCTTCTGCTCTGTCCACCTCCATTTCAAAAGATTTTAGAAACACTTCCATCTCCGCCCCGTCACTAAAGTGAGGAAATAATTTGGAGTCTCTGCTGCCCATCAGGACACTTACATGGTGTCTGGTTGCACCTACTGGTTTAGGATTTTGCTGAAGCAGTCTATCGATCTTGAGCTGATGCTGACAATCTTTGTCCTTCTTTCTCCTTGTGCTAGTATTCCTTCTGTTGGTCTGCTCTCTCTCTCCAGGTCTACAAGGAGCTAGGCTTCTAGATGCAGCCTGTCTTTCTTGAGATGCAGCTTTTGTTGATGGATCTAGCCCAGGGCCTGATTATGACATTCTGAGGCTCTAAGATACGGCAAGTGTAAGAAGCCATAAAAAAATGTATTATTTTCACAGAAAGAATATTGAATATAGAAACACGAAATCAACTGTAGTTTAGTTATCTTATGCCTAATCCAGCTCTGATCTAGCCCATAAGTGCCTATGTCACTTTGAAAGATGTTTAGATGCCAAAATACAAAATTTAGATTGTCAAAACCCCTGCTTAGTTGCCACCTAATCCTGTAGGCACCTACATTTCTGCTGGTGGGCATGTGTAAAGCCATCTAAGTGCTGGCAGGATTCTTAAACTAGGGCTTTCCTATGTATCTTGCTTGCAGGACTTGCTCTAGTAGGAGCTCTCAGAAACCACTAAGGAGCATGCCTATTGGGTCCCACACAAAACACTGCCAAATAGGTGGTACCCTCCTTATGCTCCACTGGTTAGAGCACTCATCCGGCATTTGGTAGACACAGCTTCAAGTCCCCGCTCTGCCTGGTTTGGAACAGGGGCTTGAGCCCAGGTCTCGTAGCTAATAGGTGAGTGCCCTAAACCCTGGGCTATAGGATTTCTGGGGTGGACTGCTCTCAATCATTCCCATTAAAGATATACCATTTTGTATAAAATACTTAAATTGTCATTGGAGCAGGAACTGGAACCCCGGAGAGTGAACTAACCACTACACTAGTGGCTAACCTAAACTATTCTAAATATCTGAATCTTTAGACACATAAATACCTTAAAAAATTGGTCATAAGTACTGTTGAAAGTGGGACACAGGAGCCTAAGTCATAGAATCATAGGGCTGGAAGGGACCTGCAGAGATTATCTAGTCCAGTGTTTCTCAACCTTTTTTATACCAGGGACTAGCTTGCTGCCTTCCTAGACTGTATCAGGGAGATCTCAGGGTCCGGTGCTGGTCCACGGACCAGTCATTGAGAAACGCTCATCTAGTCCATCCCGCAGTGCTGAGGCAGGATCAAGTGTAGCTAAACAATCCCTGACAGGTGTTTATCTAACCCGTTCTTAAAAACCTCCAGTGATAATATGACAGATGCAAGACCTGGGAAGTGTAAAAAGTTCAAACAACTATATTGAATGTGCTCAATAGACATGGATTTGGGAATAAAATTAAGGTAGTTTCCTGGGGAATCGCTGGGGTGTGGTTAATCTAAATTCAACAACTACAGTTATGCAAAAACCTAGCATTTTAAAGATATGGCCTGAGGAGAAGGCTATTGACTAGTGATTACTTGTACCAGATGACTGGAAGGTCCAAGCAGTATAAAGAAACAGCTGAACGGGGACTCAGCCATCTAAGTCACTGGTGCCCAGATTTTCAAAGGTATTGAGGTTCCTAGCTCCCAAATCAACAAGAATTAAGCACCTAACTACCTTTGAGGACCTGGGCACTAGGCCTTGCAATGCAGAGATGAGCAAGACCTGCATACCATTAAAACTCTGAGGCTTAAATGAAAATTGGTATAGGTGGCAACTACTAGTGTGTTCCACATTTAGGAATAATGTGTAAGGTTAACAAAGATACAGGCACTGTACTTAGCCAAAAACAGTACTTAGCTAAAAATCTGAATCTGTCTCAATCCTCCTTGGCCCTTTATCGTTTGCAAGGAAAACTCAACTTCTGTTTAAATATTTTTGAGTTTATTTCAGCAACATTTGAGAGAGAACTAAAGTTTCTGTGAATAATCCTTGAAACTAGCTTTTATATACTAGATATACTTTTCCTAGCCACAGAGTGGCAGTGTTACTATACCTTATGATATTTTGTTTGGAAAATGATTGTAGATTCACTTTTATTTCCTGAAGGAAATGCCATGTCACTGCATATCACTTGAAAAATAAAATGTAATCTCATGTTTATCTTGTAAAATGGCTAAAATGGCATATCCAGCTATATCGTCTGGTATTTCCAGTAGCTGTTTGAACAGAATGATAGTTAATGTTATAGTAATTTTATCCTAAAAATTCAGAAGACTGAACTAAAATGGAATCAATTACTCCATGTGCATATACATTTAGGGGTATTTTTGTAATAAGCTTGAGAACCAAAGTTCCTGTAGTGACATGCTGAGCTGCTCTTCTACAAGATATTGACCAATCTCTGAAGTACATGGCAGGTTGAGGTGCCCAGAACATTTAGGATTGGATAATAGATGCTAGAGGAACTGGATGGCTCAAGGGATTGGTAAGGGAACCCAGAACTTCTCTCATTTCCATAACTGATTTAAATGCAGCTTGCTTCAGTAAATACTAAAAGGTGGGTCCATCTGACAGTTTTTGGCACCCTGACTGAAATAAGGGGAGGATTTCTGTCTGGTGCCTATTAGACAGATGCCCATGTTACGAAAGCTACTAATACTGGCACTCTTCTTGATGGCTGATCAGAGAGGCGAAGGAAGGAATGACCATGAAGACTGAATTATCCTTCCAAACTGCTCACAAACCTGTTGGCACATCAGTTGGACAGCATGGGTGAAGTTGTGGATTCTTTTTGCCAATAGTCAAGAGGGTGCCATTCAGTACTACATCCACTTAAAAGTATTTTTAAAAAGGGATACAACTGAATGCCTTTGAGCAGCAGTACCAATGTCTAGTCAATGTTTTGTTGTTTTTTAACTGTTCAACATAATATTCGTTTAACCTTTTGAAACATCTTTGTTTGGAAGTGAGCTTTCTACAATTGAGGGGGAGAGGCTCTTTTTTCCTCTGACCTGCTCTTGTGTTTTATTGGACAGTGTTGCCTTTGGCTTTTTATATGATTCTGCATGGTTTGTTTAGTTACTTTAAGCCACCAAGCAATCATTAGGTCAATGAGGCACCTTGAAAATGTATTATTTATCATCCATATTATAGTATTTCATATATACGTGCAGTGGTTCTCAACCACGGGTATGTGTATCCCTGTGGGTACACAGAGGTCTCCATGGGGATATATCAACTCATCTAGATATTTGTCTAGTTTTACAAGAGGCTACATAAAAAACTCTAGCAAAGTCAGTACAAACTAAAATTCTATAAAGACAATGACTTGTTTATACTCATACAATATTTATATTCCAATTGATTAATTATATGGTAAAAATGAGAATGTAAGCAATTTTTCAGTAACAGTGTGCTGTGACACTTTTGTATTTTTATGTCTCAAGCAAGTAGTTTTTAACTGTAACTTGGGGGTACACAGGACAAATCAGACTCCTGAAAGGGTACAGTAATCTGGAAAGGTTGAGAGCTACTGTTACATAGCACTTTTTATCCATAGATCTCAAAATGTAGTGTTATCAAATGTGTTATTAGTTTTACCATAACTTGACCGGAGGGAAAGAAAAAATCTTTTCTAGGCACAAACATATTGAACTGATGAAATCAGATGATCTTTCTTTCTCCAAATCAGAGATTTTATACCCAATATCACCACCTGGAAGACAATATCATTCTTGTGCATTTGTTACCCCGATGCACATATAAAGGCACTAGACCTGTTGAAATCTGTTTAAAAACCACAATCTTTTAACCACATTTGATTGCATGGAACTGTCTAATTTAAATTTTAAATTTTTAAACTGGGAATTGCATGCACATACATGAAGGCAGAATTTGGACCTCAGTGGTTTCTTGAGGCAGCCTGGTGATCTGGGGAACATTACTGAAATGTCTGCAATCATGTGAGAGAACCACATTTAGAAGCCAACTCAGATAAATTCCTCTTCTATCGGCTGTGAAGGCAAAAGAATATATCTGGCAGCTAATTTCTGCGATAGTATTGGCTACCTCAGAAGTTACCTGCTTTGACACAGCTTCAAATAGTAGTGTGCAAACGTCTGACTAGTTCCAACAGCTAAAGGTGGGTCCTTCTAACTCCAAGAATCTGCCTTAATCCAATATGGGGGCATCCTTTGTAAAGAGAATCATAGAATATCAGGGTTGGAAGGGACCTCAGGAGGTCATCTAGTCCAACCCCCTACTCAAAGCAGGACCAATCCCCAACCAATCCCTTACATAAAAAAACCTAACCATCCCACCCTCTTTGGTATTTGTCTTGGATCAGGTTTAAGACAATTTATATGAGACACTAGTACTTAGCACTTACACTGGGCTTTTCATCTTCAAAGTACTTTACAACCATTAAGTAATTAATCCTTACAGCCACCATGTGAGGTAAGTATAATTTTCTTACAGAGGAGAAACTATGAGAGAGGTTTCTTTTGGCGGGGAGGGGTGTCTTTGATTTTGAAGGAATGAAGAACACTCCTGATAAAAAGTCTTCTAGAGGGACTTGGAGGAAATGAATTAACCATCTCAGCAGCAGCTACTCAAGATTCCTCAAGCTTCTACAATCAGCACAGGACAATGCAGGCTAACTATGAGGACTGCAGATGGTTTTCTGGCTAGCAAGTGAGGACATAGGACAATTGTAGTGAGTAGTACATACTCAAATATCAAAACACTGCACTCCCTTTATTGCATGTTCCTCCCATGGGAGACAAATGTCATTAGAGCTGTGCAAAATGATTGCAACAAAACCTGACACCCAAAACAACATGAGATCATTACAAATTCAGAACTCACAGCAGCTTTATCTAGACTCCCTAAATTTCCTAAGCCTGTCCAAGCACCCCGGGCCAGTTTATGGTTGTATGTTGAAATTATGCCTAACTCCCAGTTTTGACATGACATCAAATGAAACTCTGTTGTTTCAATGGTAAGCTCCATTCAAAAGAAAAATTAAGGCCCGCATTCTCACCCAGTGTAGATCAGCCTCACTCTATTTCCTTCAATAGAGCTATGCTGATTTACAGCAACTAAATATCTGATCCTGTGAGAGTAAAGCCATGTGAATCGAAACAAAGAAAATGCTGAAATGAACAAGGCCATCTGTATAGTATGGATAGACTATATAGATGCAGACTGGCACCTTGTCAGTCTTCCCCTATTAACACCGTCCCTAAGCTTCATTTAGTGGAGTTTGAAGCCAGTCCAAATCTCATGGGTAACTCCAGTCCTTAAGCGAGCAGAAGTACAGAGGTTAAGGGCTAGGAAAGAAGGGTAAAGAAAAGGGAGTGAGAGTAGAATCATGGCATGACAGAGGAGCTGGACAGAGAGCACCCTGGGGAGTGGTGGCTAATAGGCAGGGGTGGTGTCCCAACAACCTCTGTTTGCCAGAAGCTGGGAATGGATGACAGGGGATTCATAGATTCATACATACTAAGGTCAGAAGGGACCATTCTGATCATCTAGTCCGACCTTCTGCACAATGCAGGCCACAGAATCTCACCCACCCACTTGATCACTTGATAATTAACCTGTTCTGTTCAATCCCTCTGGGGCATCTGGCATTGGTCAGCAGATGGGATACTGGGCTAAATGGACCTTTGGTCTGACCCAGTATGGCCTCTTTTATGTTCTTATGTGTTGATTTAATGGGATGGGAGAGGCCAGAAAGCATAACAAGAGAAGAAAGGAATGATAAAGAGAAAGTGTGGAAGGCAGCAAAAGCAAGGATGGGAGTTAGTGAAAATGAAAAATGATAATGGAGGACAAAGAAAGTGCATGGTAGAGATGGAGCTGAGGGTGGTAATAGCAGTGAGGGCTAGAAGGGACTGATTAGATGAGGGAAGGAGAAAATATAAAAGAAACTGGGGATGAGGGAATAGAGGGAAGGGAGGGCAGGGGAAAATAAGCAGTAAGGAGACTAAAGAGGAAAGTGATTTAAAGATTATAGATAGAGAACACATGACAGGAAAAGAAGCAGTGAAAGAAAGGAGTGATATGGAAGGAAAAAATATTACTCATTAGAGGCAGAGCTGCTAATGTCACTGATTGTTAAGGTTACCCAACCCACTTCCCATTATAAGACCCTGTTTTCAATTGTTTGTAACTTTGCCAAACTTTAACTGTTCTGGCTAAAATTTTCCATGCTGGTGTCTGCCTCAGGCTATTTTTTTATTTATTTATTTATTTTAAGTTTCAGCCAAATCAGGTCAGCTGTTTCTGAGAATGAGATCAGGGAAAATATGTTGTTTTGCACATGTTAAAAAAATCCTTACAAGTCTTTTGTTGAAAATCTCTAGTGCATCCATGCTTTGGAACAGGGACTTCAAATTTGGCAAAGGAGTCATCCTTGTAAGAGGGATGTGCTTTTTGCTGATGCTGGGGAAAAAAACACCCAGTTTTGCATTTGCAAATATGTTTGCTCACTAGAGACCTGTTAGGGTTTGGAGGCTCAAGGATCAAAAGATTCTGTCTGCATGAGCAATGCTCTATCCCAGGAGTTCAGAGGCTGAGCAGGACTTTCCTTGCAGTTGCTGCTCAGATCAGGGTAGGCTGGGCACTGAACTGAGAGAAGGGAAACTATCTTCCCTGGGCTCTCAGAGAATCTTCTGCTGGTGCCTGGGTAGAAAATATGTGATGAAAGCCATCTTACTGAAGTACAGCGGAGACAAGAGCTGCTATGAGTTCTGGTATCAAACAGCTGTAAAACCCACTGATGCTATGTGTTTCGTCCCCCTATAGTGATGGCCCATACAGATTTTGATTTGATGTTACTGGATTTACTCCACATATACACCAATATAAATTTGGCCCCTTTATTTCCTACTCCTTCTGTGCAGTAATTCTGTGTAAATAAATTCTGCTTGAATTGCTTTTCAGTCTGACTCTCCTTAGTTTATTGTTATGTTTGACAGTAGCTGAGATAGCTTTGTAACATCTATATCCTCCAGCCTTTGCCGAATGTAGGATTTTTGGTGAAGTCCCATCCTAATCTCATGTTATAAAGATAGCATTTGGACCCCATAGTAAGCTACATAAGGATTTTCCTCCTTTCAGATAGTGGAATTCATCAGAGTCCATAGTCTTTATCCTAGAACAATGAATAAAGATCATCCTAGGAAGTGTTAATAGGCTTGTGGATTGCATGTACTGGATTTATTGCTGAACTGTAAATTCTCATGAACGTTTGATATGCATTGTCTTTAATCAGCAGCAATGAAACAGTTCACAGTGCAGTATAAATACAGCACAGTCCTTTTGTCTGTGATAGTGGGCAGGAGGGGAAGCGTCCGGAAGGGCTTGTGAGAAACATGAATGAGCAGGTTTTGCTGACTCTTCTAGCCACAGGGCTTGACAAAGTGCCTATAAGCACATTTCCCATGTATTTAGCAGCAGTGCGGGAACTTTGTTGTATAAGTGAGTATTTTGGAGCTTGTCAAACTCAGACAAGTGGGAGGAAGGAGTAATTAACATTACTGAAGAATTAAAACTATGATTAATCATGACTGTTTTTTTTAATCTCATAATTAATTGCGATTAATTTTTTTAATTGTTTGACAGCCCTATTTATAATGTTTAATATTAATGTCATAGACCTAGATCAAGGAAGAGAACTGGTAGTGATTGTGGATACTAAACTACCTTCACACTGTTTTGAAACAATAAAATAAGACAAACTAAGTCCCAGGACATGTCTATTGAGATATAGAGTATAAACTTCAAGAAGTTTTTCTGGCCCTGATGAGGCCTCATTTACAAGAATGTGAAATTCTTCAAATAAGACAACACAGGGTTTGCAAAGGTTCAATGGTTTATCAGAGGGCAACTCAGAAGTGACTCATGAACAATGAATCTTGAGAAAAGATTAGTTTGATTTGCCTTTTAATGATGCTTAGAAGGGAAAAAGGAGACTCATTCATTCCCACAATTTGATCCTTCAGTATCAGGCACAACTCTATTGATAGAAAGAACTTGCTCTATCACTTTCAAAAACAACCTTCCAGCAGCTTTCCCTGAGCTATTCTTTTTGTCTTAGATTTTTACAGAGAGAGAGAGAGCGAGAGTAATATAAACTTTAAGGTGGATCATGCACATTCACAGATCCAAGTCAAAAAAATACTTAGCAATGTAACTATATTTTGATTTGTACATATATTCTGGGCTAGGTCCAAAAAGGGATTTAGGTTCCCAACTGCACTTTAGCTGCATAAGCCCAAAATTTATAGCCTCAAACCTCCAGTTATCTGCTACCTAACCTTGTAGATGCCTAAGGCTTGGTCTACACTAGGAACTTATGTTGGATTTTCCACGTCCCTTAGCAACGTAGCTATACTGACCTAATTCCCAGTATAAACAGCACTATGTTGATGGAAAGGCTTCTCCTGTTGACATAGCTACTACCTCTCAGGGAGGTGGAGTACCTAAACCAACAAGAGAAGCTCTCTGTCGGCATAGGCAGTGGCTTCACTAAGCGGAGTAAATGTAGGCCAGCTCTTAGTTTCCATCAAAAAAGTCCCCTAAAAATCTACTAGTTAGCATGCCTCAGTCTAGGCACCCAAGCCTAATGGCTATTTAATTATTTATACAAAGTGTAACAGCTTCAACAGGAGAGATTGGGCACCCCACCTGAAAATATCCAGTAGCCTTGTGGTGAGGGCAGTCTCTAGTCTCTAGCGGGATATGTGAATTCAAGTTCCAAATCTGGCTGAGGGAGGATTTGAACATGCGTTTCTTACAGGCTAGGTGAGTGCTCTAACCCCTGGGCTAAAGGTTATGGGAGGGGGCGGGGAGAGAGGTTGTGGGACCTTCTCCTTGATACTTTCAGAGAAAGGCATTAGGTGCCTAACTCCAGGAGAAGGTTCATGGCCATGAATCCCAAACTGAGGGAGGCACTTCCCCCTGACCTGGCCTTAGATGCCTAAGTCTTTTTGAGGGGTTGTGCTTAGGCTATACTACTCTCCCCAGCATTTCCCAACTCAGCTTACTGGCTTTTGTGGATCCAATTCATAGGCGCTTAACCTTCTCCAGAGAAGTGGAGAAGTGTTGCATAGAGAGCCTGGGCAGCTAACTTGGAGCTCTGGTTTCCATTCAGCCAGTGGTTCTCAACCTTTTTTTAACCTGGGACCCTTAAAACTCAAATAGACAAACTTGCAGAGCCCCATCCAGAGGTGATGCAGGAGGGCATGCAGGGTCACATGCCCCGCTCCCAGATTTCTGCCTTCCATTTGGCCCTGCTCCCTGAAGTGATGATGTATCAGGACAGAGCAGTGGTGTGACTGTGAGGTCACCTTGTCTGATAGCATGGGGAGATCTCTCTTCTGCAGTGATGCTGCAATTTTTGGTTGTGTCCCCTCCCCAACTAAGACAGGCTGGGTGGCCCACTGAGGTGAGTTGGGAGGGAGGTGGTGCTCCCTCCCCAAGTCCTGCCGCCTGGGACTGAAGCCCAGTCCCTGGCATACTCCCTGAAATTGGGGAGTTGCAGAACCCCAGTCGAGAATCAATGCATTAGGCAGCAGGTCGCCTAAAGTTAGGCATTGCAACACTAAGCCTAAGTCCCCTTTATGCATCTAGCCCTGTGTATCTTAAACTAAGGTTTGTCTATTAATTACATGCAATAGCTATAAAAGATCAGCTTCAGATTAAACTATGACATGAGGTAAGATGCCATTCAAATGTAGGTTTTTTTGCTTCTGGCATGCTTTTATGTTCTACTTAGATTGGTACTGTCTCATTTGAGGAGCCAGACTGGATATAGGGCAGGGAGAACTAAATATGTGTTTCGACTTTTAATTTTGAACTGATCTTCTTGAAAGTGTCAAGGTCCACAAATGTTTCAATCCCAATAGTTAAAGGTATTAAATTACTTTTTATTGGTACAATTTATAGCCACAGAATACATAATGGTATCCACATTTAAAGTTGTGATGTGGAATGCACATGGGATAAATTAGCCAGTAAAGGCATGTGTATCCTGTTAGTCCTTAAGAGAACAAGGGCACAAGTAGTTCTCCTACAGGAGATAAATTTATTTTTTTCACTCGCTATCAAGCTCATAAAATCAGGGGTTGTACTGGCTTTTACTCAGCTTCATATGTTCTTTCTGTAATTCCTGTAGAATCAGCTAAATCCTTCCCTTCAAAATAGCTAAAAATCTACTGTTATCCAAATAGTCATTTATATAATTCCCCGGACCAGTTGCACTAAAGTCAATGGAGTTAAACCAGTAGCAAATTTTAAATATTTGTTCTTAGATGGAAGAGCAGCATAATCTAGTCTTCATATGCCCCTGCTTACAGTTTTACAAGAAATTAGAAACATGTCCCTAATACACAGGAAATAAAGGCAATTGTGTTGCTAACTTGGATTTCTCCAAGGCATTTGACTTGGTACCATATGACTTTTTGATTAAAAATCTTGCATTATATGGAGCTAGCAGGGCACATGTCACATGGATTAAAAAACTGGTTTACAGATAGCTCTCAAAATGTAGTTGCTAATGGGTAAATATCAATGAGCAGGGCCTTTTCTGTTCGGGGGTCCTCCAGTAGGTTCTTGGGCCAACACTAGTAAATACCTTTATCAACAATCTAGATGATACAAATATTGCTGATAAAGTTTATAGATTACTACTCATCAATATTTGTATTAACAATGAGGACAGGTTACAGTTAGTGATCTGAAATGCCTGGTTAAATGGCCCGTGAGACAAATATGGCAATATCCTGGACAAATGTTATTTGTTAATGTAAGTTTACGTATTTTAGGAATTCTTTGTATTAAAATACAATTGTTTATATATTATTGTGGAATTGTATGCAGCTTCTCTAGGGACCAGACTAATATAAACTCTGCAAAGTTTTATGAGCTTCAAAGGACTATTTGAAACATTGTGAACTTTTAAATTTAAGTGGCTTTCCCAGGCAGTTGGAGGGGGTGAGGGGAGGCATGTATGCAAATGTGAACTCCTCTAGGTATGCCAAAACTCAGCCTTCGAAGCTTCATTGTGAGGAGGGGACCTTTTGCCACCTGATCACCTATTGCATGAGAACAGATAAAAAACCCCAAAACTGTATAAAGAAGTGACTAGATAGATCAACTTCTATTGGTGAGGGAGACAAGCTGTCAAGCTTACATAGAGCTCTTCTGCAAGCCTGGGAAATATACTCAGTATCACAGCTAATACAAAGCAGAACAGATTGTTTAGCATATGTAGTTAACATATATTTCAAGGTTAACACCCCTCCAGTCATAGGGGAGAAATGAAAGGGGGAGAGGGGTATAAGGCAGCTGGGGGCATGTTGTTAGTGGGTTATAAATTGTTGTGTTTAGCTGTGACACTCTGAGGACAGACCTGAAGGAGAATTCTGTGTAAACTCAAAAGCTTAGAATCATAGAATCATAGAATATCAGGGTTGGAAGGGACCCCAGAAGGTCATCTAGTCCAACCCCCTGCTCAAAGCAGGACCAAGTCCCAGTTAAATCATCCCAGCCAGGGCTTTGTCAAGCCTGACCTTAAAAACCTCTAAGGAAGGAGATTCTACCACCTCCCTAGGTAACGCATTCCAGTGTTTCACCACCCTCTTAGTGAAAAAGTTTTTCCTAATATCCAATCTAAACCTCCCCCATTGCAACTTGAGACCATTACTCCTCGTTCTGTCATCTGCTACCATTGAGAACAGTCTAGAGCCATCCTCTTTGAAACCCCCTTTCAGGTAGTTGAAAGCAGCTATCAAATCCCCCCTCATTCTTCTCTTCTGCAGACTAAACAATCCCAGCTCCCTCAGCCTCTCCTCATAAGTCATGTGCTCTAGACCCCTAATCATTTTTGTTGCCCTTCGTTGTACTCTTTCCAATTTATCCACATCCTTCCTGTAGTGTGGGGCCCAAAACTGGACACAGTACTCCAGATGAGGCCTCACCAGTGTCGAATAGAGGGGAACGATCACGTCCCTCGATCTGCTCGCTATGCCCCTACTTATACAACCCAAAATGCCATTGGCCTTCTTGGCAACAAGGGCACACTGCTGACTCATATCCAGCTTCTCGTCCACTGTCACCCCTAGGTCCTTTTCCGCAGAACTGCTGCCGAGCCATTCGGTCCCTAGTCTGTAGCGGTGCATTGGATTCTTCCATCCTAAGTGCAGGACCCTGCATTTATCCTTATTGAACCTCATTAGATTTCTTTTGGCCCAATCTTCCAATTTGTCTAGGTCCTTCTGTATCCTATCCCTCCCCTCCAGCGTATCTACCACTCCTCCCAGTTTAGTATCATCCGCAAATTTGCTGAGAGTGCAATCCACACCATCCTCCAGATCATTTATGAAGATATTGAACAAAACGGGCCCCAGGACCGACCCCTGGGGCACTCCACTTGACACCGGCTGCCAACTAGACATGGAGCCATTGATCACTACCCGTTGAGCCCGACAATCTAGCCAGCTTTCTACCCACCTTATAGTGCATTCATCCAGCCCATACTTCCTTAACTTGCTGACAAGAATGCTGTGGGAGACCGTGTCAAAAGCTTTGCTAAAGTCAAGAAACAATACATCCACTGCTTTCCCTTCATCCACAGAACCAGTAATCTCATCATAAAAGGCGATTAGATTAGTCAGGCATGACCTTCCCTTGGTGAATCCATGCTGACTGTTCCTGATCACTTTCCTCTCCTCTAAGTGCTTCAGGATTGATTCTTTGAGGACCTGCTCCATGATTTTTCCAGGGACTGAGGTGAGGCTGACCGGCCTGTAGTTCCCAGGATCCTCCTTCTTCCCTTTTTTAAAGATGGGCACTACATTAGCCTTTTTCCAGTCATCCGGGACTTCCCCCGTTCGCCACGAGTTTTCAAAGATAATGGCCAAGGGCTCTGCAATCACAGCCGCCAATTCCCTCAGCACTCTCGGATGCAATTCGTCCGGCCCCATGGACTTGTGCACGTCCAGCTTTTCTAAATAGTCCCTAACCACCTCTATCTCTACAGAGGGCTGGCCATCTCTTCCCCATTTTGTGTTGCCCAGCACAGCAGTCTGGGAGCTGACCTTGTTAGTGAAAACAGAGGCAAAAAAAGCATTGAGTACATTAGCTTTTTCCACATCCTCTGTCACTAGCTTGCCTCCCTCATTCAGTAAGGGGCCCACATTTTCCTTGGCTTTCTTCTTGTTGCCAACATACCTGAAGAAACCCTTCTTGTTACTCTTGACATCTCTTGCTAGCTGCAGCTCCAGGTGCGATTTGGCCCTCCTGATATCTTTCCTACATGCTTGTCTCTTTCACCAATAGAAGTTGGTCCAATAAACATATTACTTCACCCACCCTGTCTCTTTCCTATCCTGGGACCAACACCTGTACAACAACACTTCATAAAGATATGACTCACTGATTCATCTAGGCATATCTCACCTACTCAGTTCCCTACTATGTCAGGGGCCACAGGGACTGATGGCACCTCAGTGTCTCCTGTTCTCTGCCTGTGTCACCTAACAGTTTTGTCTCCTGTGGACTAAAATGCTTTAGTGTAACCCAAGTTATTTGGTTCATTATAGGGATAACAGAGAAATTTAATGGCCTGTGATATACATGAGGTCAGACTAACTGATCTAATAATAGTTTCACAGCATTTAAGGCAAGAAAGGACTAATTCATTTCCACTTCACAGGAAATTAGGCTCCTTGATTACTCTGTGGATTTTTATTTAATAACAACTGGAGAGGTGATTTCAACTGCCCCCAGATATAAAATTAGATACAAATCCTTGAGCATGCCATTCACTTGAAAAGAAGATGTGGAAACACCAGAAAGTTCAACTCAGCATCTGAATTTGTTTGCAACATGGAGACAAAACCAGCCCACACATTCCTATTACTCAGCAGTGCATGATTCCTTTTCCAGAGCAAATTTTGATTTCTTTCTTTTCCAAAGTTCTTGAAACTGAATCTCTCCAGAACCTACTGTATGCCGATCATTCTCCTTTATTCATATGAAACTAAATAAACTGGGATTTTCATTTTTCCAACAAGGAGAGTGGGCTACGCTGTCGTAGAGGCCAAAATCAGTAGCAGCAGTGCTAATGGTAGGGGTTAGAAAGGCTACCATTACTAAACATTAGGTGGTGGATGCACTATGGCAGTAGTTCTTAACCTTTACTGCAGCCTGCACCCCCTTTGGTTCTCAAAATATGTTCTTGCACCTCTATCAAAAATCATTGAAGTAGGTCAGTTCTTTAAACCTAGATATATTTTTTTGTTTGTATGTTACAGTAATCATTAAAAAATGTATAATGTTGTACTTATGTGCCTGTGCTTAATTTGTGTGTTCAATGATTTACCTTCTAAAAAAATCTGGCATATCTCGCACCCCCAGAAAAGACATCTCACATCCCAGGGTGTGTGTGCACCCCAGGTTAGGAACCATTGCACTATGGCATAGCAATAGTTTCTGGAAGATCCAGCTACATCCATGTATATCAGTGGTAATATTCCTAGAATTAGATGATAGAACTGTTGCATGTATCCAGCGCTAAAAGCAATGGTGAAAGGAATGAATAGGTTTTCCAACTGTTTGCTGAGTGCTGTTTGACTCCCTCTTCTGATTTCATGAAGAAAAAACCAAAAGCCAGCACTAAAATAGACAGCAAGCAACTAAATAGAATAGAAATGCACATGTGTATCTTTCCCATTGGATGTATGATCCTGAAATGAATGCAACCTGACTATGGAACAGACAGAAAAAGAACTTTAAAATTGACTAAATTCCATACCTTCGAAGAACTGAAACTATAGGGAAAGGTGACACTTCCACTTGAACATAAGCTTTCGTGAGCTACAGCTCACTTCATCGGATGCATTTGGTGGAAAAAACAGAGGAGAGATTTATATACACACACACAGAGAACATGAAACAATGGGTTTATCATACACACTGTCAGAGACTGGGAATGGATGAGTCATTACACAAAGTAAAACTATTTCCCCATGGTATTTCTCCCTCCCACCCCACCCCCCACTGTTCCTCTGATATTCTTGTTAACTGCTGGAATTAGCCTACCTTGCTTGTCACCATGAAAGGTTTTCCTCCTTCCCCCCCCCCCCCCCCCCCCCCCCCGCTGCTGGTGATGGCTTATCTTAAGTGAGCACTCTCCTTACAGTGTGTATGATAAACCCATTGTTTCATGTTCTCTGTGTGTGTGTATATAAATCTCTCCTCTGTTTTTTCCACCAAATGCATCCGATGAAGTGAGCTGTAGCTCACGAAAGCTTATGCTCTAATAAATTTGTTAGTCTCTAAGGTGCCACAAGTACTCCTTTTCTTTTTGCGAATACAGACTAACACGGCTGCTACTCTGAAACTTCCACTTGAATCACTCCCATAAGGTTCAAGTTCAAATGATCAGTTTAAGGGCCCTATTTTGTAACAAGCAAACTCACTTCACAGCTGTAAGTCTCTGGCCAGATGTGCCATGGTGAGGGGTGGAATTTCTTTTCTGCTTTTAGCACTTGAAGCTGGAAAGGGTTTGGAGAGTTTGGGTTTACCTTTCCTAACTTACTTTAAAAACAGTACACACCCTATATAAAGGCCATACTCACCTCTTTCCTAGACTTTAGATTTAATAGCCAAGCAATCAATGAAGTAAATGGTTACCTCAAACTGCAGAATCGTGATTCTGGCATGTCTTACCTTCATTAAAGAGCTTGAGGATGTTTTCTACACATTTGGTGAAAAACAGTTATCTGATCTGGGCTAGTTTAGCTGGCAATGTAGGAGCAATATCAGAAAATTAACTATGAAGCGCCACCACATTTCCTGGAGTAGCTCCCCTTGGTTTTTCTCAATGAGAACTTATCAGTATTTGGAGAGTTGTAGCACATTACTTGTAATATGAAACCTAGTCCTTGACTGTACTCAAGACCAGCAGAGACATTTTGAGACTACAATGGATAAGGATTCTCAATACTTTAGTTTCTAAAGAAAGAGTGCCAGCTACTTTTCAATAAGCAGTGGTAAACCAACTATTCAGCAAACCACCTCTTGTCATGAACAGGCTCACCAACTACAACCCCATTCTCTAACTTACTATTTTTGGGGAAGATTATGGAGAAAATGGAGTTCAAACAGCTACAGTCACCATTGGTCCCATAGATGTCTTTGCCCCTTTGCTGTTTGGTTTCAGTTAGAGAGAATGCTGTTGTTTGGGGCTGATAACCTAGACATCAGGGACATACTCTTGCTGGACTTGTGAGATCTATGAGAAGCCCTCAATACTAGTGACCATGGCCTAGATTCACAAAGAGACTTATTCATTGTGACTATAGGTATTTAAGAATGGGATCCACAAAAACCAGCATACTTGTCAAGGAGCTGCCTAAGATAGCCAATGGTAGATGGTAATGAGAGAAGCCCTGCCCTTCTCAAGAAGTTTGGGAGTGTGAGCTATGAACCCTCTCCTAGAGTCATCATCATCAGCACCTTCCATATAAACTTTAGCCCAATGGTTAGGGTCCTCACCTGGGATGCAGGAACTACTTGTTCAAGTCTCTCCTCACCCTGATGCAAAGGTATTTGAACAGGGGCCTCTCCTCTCTCAGCAAGTGCCCTAACCACTTGGTGATGTTGATGGGGCTGGAGGCAGTCTCAATCTCTTGGGTTGAAGCTGTTCCACTTTGGATAAATAATTAAAGAGTCATTAGACCAGAGGACAATAGCACATGAGAATGATGCTCTAGCCTGGTGGGTCAGCCACTCACACAGCACTTGGAAGGCTCAGGAACCATTCCGCCTTCTCTGAGAACACCTACAACACTGGGGCTGCAGGCAAGTCTGTGAATTTCACTAGGATGTCACCTGGAAGTTACCTGGAAGCCTAGAGTAAGGCAGCAGCGAGCATGAAACATAAGTGTGTAGGGAGCATTTACTACAATCAATTAGGCTCCAAATGACGGTGTGACAGCAGCAAAGCGGGGTTTTTATTAATACTGGTGATGCTTACATTTGGGACTTGGTTGCCTAATTGTTATTTTAGACAACTATGTCCCTTTGTGAGTTTTTTTGACTTTTGACTTGCAAGTGGGGGATGATTGAAAGACCCTTTTAACTGGGTTAGTTCCATTCTTCTGGAATGTTTTAGAAGCTTTTGACATCCTCCTATAGGAAATTCAAGTCTCAGGTTTCTACTTACAACCAAATATGTATGCTTTTCTGTTGCAGGCATATCATTTCAAACACATGTAAACACTCAAATTTCATGTGTGATGTTAGTACATCCATTTTGACAAAATTGCAAACAAAACCTTTGCAGGTACAAAGTCCTTTAATGCAGAGAAAAAAAATCATGAGAAATGCTGCCAAATAAAAATTGTAAATGCCGCACAACCCTAATCTTTCTAGACAAGCAGCAGTTAGAAATATTAGTTGATCTGAGTGATTTTGAATAAACAGCCTTCTCTAGCTGTGACCCCCAATATCTAGAAGAGTGAATTACAGTAAATTAGTTAATTTAGCTAGAACTAGTAATAATTTTTTATATTATATGTTGCAGTTCCCTTTGCATCAGGTCACACTACTTATCGAATTACTTAGTTAACCAGAGAACCAAACCATCTGCACTCAATTAACACATCATTCTTACTAAAGAGTGAGCATACACTGTTTGCAAAGTTATTCATAAAGTTCTTATTACTTAGTTTCTAAAGAAACCTCATGGAGACATAAACAACCTTCCATGCATAAAATCCAGTCATGGGAAAGAGTTCAAATTCACTTCAGATACTGTAGATTCCTGATGCAGTGTCAAGAGATGTCAAGGCCAGGCAATGAATAGTCTGTAAGTATAGGTAAGGTACTAAGTTGCAATCAGGAGACAAACAGCAGAGTCAGGATTGAGCTGGGTCTGGATGTCAGAAAGTCAGGGTCAGGCACCAAGTTGTAAGTAGCAGAATGAAGGACAAGCCAGGATCAGGAGCCAACATCTGGGATTCACAGCAAGGCAAGGGCTGGAGCAGAAGCAAGTAGGCAGCCTGTATCATTCCTCAGACAGCTCTCTGTGATGGCTTCCTGGTCTATATATTGGCATGAGCCAATCAGTAGGCTATGGGAGGCTGCCACTCAGGGCAAATTGGGTGGTACATCCTGCAATGTCTAGCTTCACAGGGTCCCCCAGGCGAAACCTAACCTGAGTTTCTGGTGGTGATATTGAAGTATCTCTGTTCTGCAAGGGAAAGTGACTCTCAATTTATTTATTTTAATTTGAACAAAAAATTTCTTCCTTTTCCAGGCTCTAATTCTTACCCTTAGTTAAATCCCTAAACAATTAAAACATTGCAAAACAAAATGGCAGCAAATACCCACTTATATACAACCACAAGTCAGAAAAAAAAAATCACAGAAAAATCTCCCTGGCCTTCAAATTCACGAAGGAAACAACACATCATAGCTCCCTCAATACATACTCAAAAGGTAGGCTTTATAGCATGCTTGGAAAGACTGCGGATTTGAAAACCTATCAGGTAGCAAGCTTCAAAGTCAAGGGGCACTCATGGGGAGCATCCTACCAACAGCTTCCTCTGTCATATAGGTTCATAGATTCCAAAGCCAGAAGGAATTATAGTGATCATCTAGTCTGACCTCCTGAATAGCACAGGCCATAGCACTTCCCTCCCCCAAATAATTCCTAAGTCATATCCTTTACAAATATCCAATCTTGACTTTAAAATTGTCAGTCATGGAGAATCCACCACCTGGATAAATTGTCCCAATGGTTAATTACCCCCACATTTAAAAATGTACACTTTATTTCCAGTCTGAATTCATCTAGCTTCAACTTCCAGCCATTGGATTGGGTTATTCCTCTCCTAGATTGAAGAGCTCATTATTAAATATTTGTTCTCTATGTAGATACTAATTGACTGTAATCAAGTCACCCCTTCACCTTTTCTTTGTTAAACTAAATAGGTTAATCTCCTTGAGTCTATCACTATAAGGCAAGTTTAGTCACTCTTATGCCTCTTCTCTGAACCTCCTCCAATTTATCAA
The DNA here is from genome assembly GCF_009764565.3 of Dermochelys coriacea. NCBI lineage: Eukaryota > Metazoa > Chordata > Testudines > Dermochelyidae > Dermochelys > Dermochelys coriacea. The sequence goes on along the minus strand of NC_050070.1, from coordinate 37,394,940 downwards.
CATCCTTTTTGAATTGTAGCCACCAGAACTGGACATAGTATTCCAGTAGCAGTCACACCAGTGCAAATACAGAGGTAAAATAACTTCTCTACTTCTACTCAAGATGCCCCTGTTTATGGATCTTGGGTTTGCATTAGCTCTTTGGCCACACTCAGAGATGTTCAGCTGATTATCCATCAAGACCCCTAAATCTCTTTCAGAGTCTTTGCTTCCCAGAATAGAGTCCCCCCCCACATGCTTTGTTTCTAGATGTATACATTTACATTTAGCAATATTAAAACACATGTTGTTTGCTTGTTCCCAGGTTCTCAAATGACCCAGATTGCTCTATATCACTGACCTATCCCCTCATTATTTACTACTTTCCCAATTTTTGTGTTGTCTGCAAAGTTTAGCAGTGACAATTTTGACAAAAAATGTTAAATAATATAGGGCCAAGAACCAATCTTTGAGGGGTCCCACTAAAAACACATCCATCCATTAGTTTACAATTACATTTTGAGACCTATCAGTTAGCCAGCTTTTAATCCATTTGTGTTATGTTAATTTTATATTGTTCTAGTTTTTTTTAATGAAAACGTTGTGGAGTACCAACTGAAACACCTTACAGAAGTCTAAGTATATTCCATCAACATTATTATCTTTATCAACCAAACTTGTAATCTCACTACAGAAATCTAATTAGTTTGACAGGATATATTTTTCATAAACTCATGTTAATTTGCATTAATTATATTATCCTTCTTTAATTCTTTATTGAGTCCCATATCAGTTGCTCCATTATGTTGCTTGAGTTCAGTGTCAGACTGACAGGCCTATAATTACTAGGGAATCCTGTTTACCCTTTCAAAATATTGTCACAATATTAGCATTCTTCCAGAACTTCCCCATTGTTCTAAGATTTATTGAAAATCAATATTAACGGTCCACCAAGCTCTTCCACCAGCTCTTTTAAAACAGGTAGTGTAAGCTGCCATCCACAAGTATTACATCTCTCCATTCCTTTGGACTAGCTGGATTCCTGGCTCCTGTTAACGTGTGAGCCTCCTCCACTCCCCAGTGATGCAGGAAGCAAAACCACTGAGAGACGCTCCCTGATGGTGGATCTCTCATATACCCAATGCTAGGTAATAACATGAGAGGACTCCATGTTTCTAAAACTAAACTAAATAGAGAATTATTTACAAAGGTGCTGCACCTGCAGTAGGATTCTGGTTCATTGTCCCTGAAGGAGTGAAATGTGCCCCTGTTATCAGTCCACTTGGGGACACACACACACACCATCCACATTGCACAACAGAAACCTGCTTAAGATAAAAATAAACAAAAAAATATTTTTAGAAAAATCACAGATTCAAAGATGACAAAGTAAGAAAATGCAAATACATACAAGTTACATAGAAAATAGCTATAAAGACACAATCTCAGGCTTTACACTTCTATACCAGTTAAATTCCCTTCTCTAGGGCAAGTTACCTTTTGCCTCTCAACAGTTTCCCAGTGTGCCCTCTGTCACAGAGGGTATGACGCACACCTGGGGATACCCAGAGCTGTCAGCCAATGGGTTACCTCCCTGCACAGCAAACATAAGTTATACTGTTGATTAGACTCTGTGTCAAGTCCCTATCCCACCAGTCTATCTTCCTCACCAGCAAACTCCTCAAGGCTTTCCCAGCGCAAACCTTGCCTAGCAGGTAACAATCAGTGAACTTCAGCCCCCAAGCTTGTCAGAGATGTTTCTCTCTGCAATGCACAGCACCTAACCCTGTACATTAACAGATGATATTAAGTTTGCTGCTCTGTTAAAGAGTCAGTATATTACAGCTCTGGCCTTAAACATGTTTTAGTAACAGCATACAGAGGGAATTCATAACTTCACATATAACAGTAACACATGAAATTGGCAATGATATTAATAACCAGTGTGCTATTAGCATTAATCTGATACCTCACATATTTTGTAGAAAAATTATTTCAGTAGAGTGTGAATATAGAGGTCCCTTGGGTAGGGCGAATCAAGGCGACTGCTCTGGGCCCCGCACTTCAACATCACGGTGTCAGATGCAATACTTCGCATGCACCCATCAGAGCATGCGTGTGCATTGCTCGGGGGGCTCAGGGATTCCAGGAGCCAATCGGGGCTGGAGGATCCCAGGGCACCGGTGGCAACCCGTGGGGGGAGCCTAGTGGTGGTTCTTGGGTTCACCCCGCAGCAATGAAGGCAGTGGTGATTGTCCCTGCGTGGACCCCATGGTCGGGTTGCCCTGGAGACTGGGGGCTGTGGTGGCAGTGGGAGAAGAGGCAGGAGGCAATGCTAGGAAGACAGGGGGTGAGTGTGGGGCCGGGGGGAGAGAGTGCAGCTGAGTGGGGGCATCCCATGGGCTGGGATCTCTCAGTCCCATCTCATGGGGGTCAGTGCTGCCCTCCCGGGGTCCCCGGCCCAGCCCGCCAGCAGCAGGATCATGGGAAGGCCCCAGCTCTGGGAGCCTGTGAGAGGCCCCTTCACAGCTGGTTATTTCTGTGCAGGGCAGAGGCCTGGTCCAGCCCACCAGGACTGGCCCATGAGCTCTCCATGGAGGTGCGGAGCAGCTCGGACACTGGCCCCCAGCTAGAGGGGCCATGTACAGCTCAGTCCTGGGGTGGGGCTACCTAATGGTGAGGGTTTTTTTAGTTATATGAACTTCATTATAATTATACATCAGAACTATAATATAAAATTATTACATTATAATTATACAGCTGGGTGCTATCAATATTTAACTTGTAGCCTGCAGCTGCCCTTGAAGTTCACTGTAACCAGATTTCACCTGTATAAAAAATGTTAAGGGGGGTCCCATATAGGCTGATTTGTCCCGGGCCCCGCATCCCCCTAGGGACAGCCCTGACCGGGGGGGGGAATCCAGTGTTTCATCCCTGATTAGATGCTGCCCTCCATTTCTGGATAGCCTTTATTTCCACCTCTTCCCTTTAAACAGAGGTTTGCTGGTTTTTTTCCCTTTCTTTCAGACAATAGTAATTCATGATTACATAGAGAGGGGAAAACTCCCTCCTCTTCCTCAGTTTTCCAGTACTGGGATTTACTTTACCATTTCAGCATCTTGCTATTTTCTTTAATGGTCTACCATTGTTTTTCCCTGTGTTGTAAGTACAAGGCTAGGAGCTTGGAGTTAGTTTTGTAAAAAGGTGTCCCGTCCTGCCTGCCTGCTTCCCCACACTGCTGTGAGGTGATGCTGTAGTTGCATTCTGGTTACATGCACATTGTTCAACACATGGATACATGCATCCATTCATAACTTGCATACATATCTCCTAATGGCTAATTTCAGAATTGATAAAAAATCTTACCAGACAAAAATTGATACCCAATAACATTGTATATAATAAGTTGAGTTAATTGCTTATTCTTTGGGGTTCAGATTGCCTATTCTCCCCTTAGGGTGTCTGCTCCCTTCTTGTTAACATTTTTGCTCAGTTTTGGAACAAAAATGATTTCAAAAGATGGAAATGCTTTATGTAACTGATATTCCATTTTTCATCCAGCTCTTGATTTAGTACTGGTAGGTTTTTCTCTGCTTCCAGACCACATTCAGAGCTCCAAGGACTGTTTCTGCTATTAGCGTCCTCCCTGCTCTAAAGATACTGGGCCCTTTCCCCACTAACCTTCTTCCTGATCCTATATACGTTGTCCATGGAAACAAGCCAGCTCCTTTTTCCTAAGAACTGTTGTCAAAAGCAGTTCCCCAAAGGCGCTTAACATAGACCCTGTCTACCACTAGAGAAACTATCACTATTGTCCCATGTAGGTAGTCAAGACCTGTACTGCAGCATCCTAATGAGGCACTGCTATTCAGTACCTCACAAGATATTCAGTTCATAGATTTTTAAGGTGACAAGGGATCATTTTGTCTAACTTCCCACATAATACAGGCCATAGATGTTCACCCAGTTATTCCTGTACTGAGCCCAGTGCAGGATCATATAATTTTGCAGACCTCTCTCTGTTACTATTGACATTTATGTCCCTTTTCTTTGTGCCCATACATTTGCATAATATTTTTGAGGTCTGGGGGGCTTCCAAAATAGCACTTACATGTAATTCTATAAAAATTACTTTGCATTTTCCAAGTATGTGGGATTTAGTGGCATGAAGTCAACCAGTTACTGAACTGATAAAAACAAGACACGTGTCTGCACCAACATAGCTATATAATTTGAATTATGGAATTCTCTCTACAAAACAAAATGGAAATCTTTGAATAAAGTAAGTCCTGCCCAAACCTTCCTTTGTAAACAAAGGTTTCAGAGTAGCAGCCGTGTTAGTCTGTATTCGCAAAAAGAAAAGGAGTACCCGTGGCACCTTAGAGACTAACAAATTTATTAGAGCATAAGCTTTCGTGAGCTACAGCTCACTTCATCGGATGCATTTTACATCCGATGAAGTGAGCTGTAGCTCACGAAAGCTTATGCTCTAATAAATTTGTTAGTCTCTAAGGTGCCACGGGTACTCCTTTTCTTTTTGTAAACAAAGGCTATTTTGTCTTTCACTGTCACAGGTTTGTAGTATTTCTATGTCATCTGTTATGGACAGCTAGATTTAAATATATGCTGTGCAAGAGGGATAAATCACTTGCGGACTAATTAGTTATTTCTCACTGCCTGGTGATTTTATGTGCTTAAAAAGTCAAATCATGCTGACACATATAAGATGATAATGTTCCCATAATCATCCATAAGGGAGCACCTGACTGTCAATCAGAGCACACTGTACAACCACAAGGAAAATTTGGGGTAAAAGGACTGCAATGCAGCAACTTCCATGCAGAGTTATTAGTATCACTTTCTCGCCCACCAGGAGAAGAATACAGTGGGAGAAAGAGGGAGAGACGCTATTGTTTTCTGTATTTGATAAATTATTGAATGTCTCCAGGCAAGCTTCCCTTTGCCTATGTTATCACTCTAAGCTAAGAACATCTCTGTAGTTCTAATAATAGTCTGACTGGGACCTCAGATTAGCTTATTTCTTAGTGAAGGAAAGCTAGCTATAATTTCCTAAGAAAGACATACCTTTCTTTGAAACAGGGCTACAGTTCTTGATGAAAAAAAATCAGGTTTTAATATTAGATGGTGTTGAATCTCCTAGGAGAAAATGTTTTTGCCAGAAATCTTAATTGGTTATTTTGGAAGTAAAGAAAAATCAATTGTCTTCTTTTCCAGTAATATTTGTTGGTGACAAGGGAGGTTTCATTACTGGATACATTACTGATTAATTTTGGGTGACGAATGAGGAGCAAGTTTAGGAACTGGTCATATTAAATAACATCTCTTGGAAGGCTAGGCGTACCCATTTTTAAGCAGTTTTCTTTCTTTCTTTCTGAACTTGTGCTCCAAATGGACCATGCGGTTTTAAATAGCACCTTTCATGCCCAGCGTGTCCCAAGACATTTTACAATGAAATAGATAACTGTAGTTAGGTGGCTATGAAACGGATTGTCCTTCTTCCATAGAGAAGCTCTCATAAAAGGGTCTTGTGGGTAAGGAGGGAAATCACTGTTATCCTCAGACAGCTTTCCCCAGACCATTCTATGTGGGGAGCAGGGAAAGGGTTCACCACACAACTCCTATGGAAGAAGCAGGTGGATAGTTCCTCAAGATATGATTATTTCAGTAAACCAACTAAAGATTTATTAACTAGGCAAAAGAAATGAGAGAGTTATTTACAGGTTAAAGCAGGCAACATATAAACACAAACAAGTTACAATCTTAGGTTCCTAAAGGTGACAGAGATGTAGTAGTAATCTGTCTACTGAATGTCTTTTAGGACTAATCCAGGTTGATTCTAGGGATCTCTACTTTTTTTTTCTTAGATCCAGCCCTTGCGAGAGTCCAAACAGCAGAAGAGAACCATTTCTTCTTGTGACAGTGTTTATATTGCCTTCCCCCAGAGTTCAAACTGATGGTGTAAGGGCTCCTGCATGTAACTTCTTCCTGGGTGGTTGGGCAATCAACAAAGTTTTTGTCCTACAATGCCCCATTTAGTCTTGATAGTCCTTCTTGATGGTCAGGAAAATCATTCTTCCTGCCTAGGTTTACAAGTTCAAAGCAAGCATTTTTACTATTATAAATGGGGATGTCAAGCGATTAAAAAAATTAATCACAATTAATTGCGCGATTAAAAAAATGAATTGTGATTAATCGTGCTGTTAAACAATAATAGAATACCATTTATTTAAATAGTTTTGGATGTTTTCTACATTTTCAAATATATTGATTTCAATTACAACACAGAATACGAAGTATACAGTATTCACTTTATATTTATTTTTATTACAAATATTTGCACAGTAAAAAGCAAAAGAAATAATATTTTTCAATTCACCTAATACAAGTACTGTAGTGCAGTCTTTTTGTCATGCTCTTACAAATGTAGAATTATGTACAAAAAAACCCAGCATTCAAAAATTAAATAATTTAAAACTTTAGAGCCTACAAATCCACTCAGTCCTCCTTCAGCCAATCGCTCAGATAAACATATTTGGTTACAATTTTCAGGAGCTAATGCTGCCCATTTCTTCTTTACAATGTCACCTGAAAGTGAGAACAGGCATTCGCATAGCACTGTTGTAGCCAGAGTCGTAAGATATTTATGTGCCAGATGCAATAAAGATTCCTATGTCCCTTCATGCTTCAACCACCATTCCAGAGGACATGCATCCATGCTGATGATGGGTTCTGATTGATAAAGATCCAAAGCAGAATGGACCAATGCATGTTCATTTTCATCATCTGAGTCAGATGCCACCAGAGAAAGGTTGATTTTGTTTTTTGGTGGTTCAGGTTCTGTAGTTTCCGCATCTGAGTGTTGCTCTTTTAAGACTTCTGAAAGCATGCTCCACATCTCGTCCCTCTCAGATTTTGGACTGTGCTTCAGATTCTTAAACTTGGGTTGAGTGCTGTAGCTATTTTTAGAAATCTCACATAGTACCTTCTTTGCGTTTTGTCAAATCTGCTGTGAAAGCGTTCTTAAAACAAACATGTGCGGGGTCATCGTCCAACTGCTATAACATGAAATATTTGGCAGAACACAGATAAAACAGAACAGGAGACATACAATTCTCCCCCAAGGAGTTTAGTCACAAATTTAATTAATGCATTATTTTTTGAACATGCATTATCAGCATGGAAGTATGTCCTCTGGAATGGTGTCCGAAGCATGAAGGGGCATACAAATGTTTAGCATATCTGGCATGTAAATATCTTGCAATGCCAACTACAGCTACAAATGTGCCATGCAAATACCAGTTCTCACTTTTAGGTGACATGGTAAATAAGAAGCAAATAGTAGTATCTCCCATAAATGTAAACAAACTTTTTGTTAAGCCAATTGCTAAGACAAACAAGTAGGACTGAGTGGACCTGTAGGCTCTAAAATTTTACATTGTTTTGTTTTTGAGTGCAGCTGTATAATAAAAAAAATCTACATTTGTAAATTACACTTTCACAATAAAGATATTGCACTATAGTACTTGTATGAGGTGAATTAAAAATGCTATTTCTTTTGTTTATCATTTTTACAGTGCAAATATTTCTAATAAAAATAATAAAAAGTGAGCACTGTACGCTTTATATTCTGTGTTGTAATAGATATCAATATATTTTAAAATGTAGAAAAACATGTAAAATATTTAATAAATTTCAATTGCTATTCTTTTGTTTAACAGTACAATTAATCGCAATTAATTTTTTGAGTTAATTGCGTGAGTTAACTGTGATTAATTGAAAACCCTAATAATAAAGCAAAATTTACATACTTCCTTATAGCATGGGATACATACATTACAAGTAAGATTAATGCATGCCACAACTTACATGCATTTTATAAAGCCTAAGCACTAAACACATCTTTACAAGTTTAACACCTATCTTGAACAATATTAACATAAAGGTGAGCTGGTCTGGTTTCCAGCTATGAATTTGTCAGTGCTCAGCTGGAAGCTACAGCCTTGGCAAGAGCTGGCGCCCGTTTTCCCAGTGTCACATATACAAATACACAAGGATAGAAAGACCAATATACCCTCCTTCTACATATATTGTGAGGGTGGATACATTAAAATATTAAATAGGGTGTCTTGACCTTGCCAATCTTTGTGCAGTGAGCAGCAGAATGCATGGTTGTTGCGCTCCAGTGCAAGTGTGAGCAAAAACTGTGTGGGCATCAGGAAGATGAAGAAGTGGCTGCCTCTTCAGTCATCATGATCCAGGGTATAGGGAAGTGGACTAGGACACAGAATTAGACTGGTAACAAATAAAACCATTGAAAATGAAATCATTTTCATCAAAACGTCTCTAGACTTTTTTGTGTGTTCCCTTTCAAAAACAAAAAAGCTGAACAGCCTCAAAAATGTTTTGGTTTTCAGCAACTGAAAACTAAAAAGTGTTGGCCAATCGGTCAAAAATTTTGGCTGCTTTTTTGTGGAAAACAGAAATGTTTGTTTTGATTAAAAAAAAAGAAGCTATTTTCCACCACACAGTTTCAAACAAAAAAAATATCAACTAGTCTTACTCAGGAAAGCTGGGTTCTAGACTTGCCTCTTCCACTAATGGCCTGTGTGACCTCTCAGAACTTTGTTCTCCCCTCTTACCATTTCCCTCTCTTGTCTATTTAGACTGTAAACTCTTTGGAGCAGATACTGTCTCTCACTATGTGTTTGTACAGCATCTAACACAATGGGACCCTGATCTCACTTGGGGCTTCTAGGTGCTACCGTCATACAAATAAATAAAAATAACAACAATAATCCCCATGCATACCTATTCCCTTACTCATAGTCTGCTGGTTGAAAAATGGGATGGGAGCCAGGGGTTCTGTGGCTTATGGACATGTCTGAGAGACATGCACAAGGCACTTGACTACTGGTTCCCCTCTTCAGCTTATCCCTGCTTCTAGGAAGGAGTAGTTTGGAGACCACACAAAACCATTCTCATTAATGCTGACCAGATTCCCCTGGACTCCCTGTCTTTCTCAGTACTTTATCTGGTGCTTATAACACAACCCTACATAACTTTGCTAGTAAAGATCAAGCCTAATAATCCTGCATTCCTTTCTCTAGCAAATCTTCATTTGGCATTTTGCCTTGTAAGTAATGAACGTTCAGGCCTGTGACCCCTCTTTAGAGCCTATTACTTTACATAACTCATCTCAAGTATCTTTGTAATTCAATGCCCTAACTCTTTGGCTCCATTAATTTGTTTTAAAACCACATCTAGACACAATACTGCCCTAACAAAGTTTCTAGAGCCACTGCCTTCTGCTTGATCTCAGATTGCTAGCCTGTGAAAAAGCTTTCTGTAACTAAATATAACTTGGATACATTTTTTTTTTTATGAAACTGAGTTGTACCTAGGGAAAGCTTTGGATTTTTTTATTTCAATTCTTGCCATCTCTTAATTCATTGGTCATCTTGAATCCTAGCATATAACCAGAAGCTCTATTAAAATCCCTTTAAAATGTGGTTACAAATATTCGGTCAAGTTAAATATGGAAAAATCGAGGGCATTTGTTTATGACTTTGGTAGACTTTGGCATTGTGGCTTGTTTACCTTAGGCCCTTATGCCAACATTTTCAAATATAACTAGTGATTTTGCTACGGCTGGCCAGAAAACAATTCCATTTGGCCAAAAAAAGTTTGAGGTTTCAACCTGCATTGAGATGAAATCAAGACCTTTCTAAATTCCATTCCATTTGCCTATCCTGGAATATGTCTACAATATGTGATTTCTATTTTATATGAATGAATCCCTGATCTGTGAAGCCTGGCTCTGAGAAATGAGATAAAATATCATTTGTATATCTAAGAAACTTTGATCTACAGAAGTGTTTCTTAAACTGAGGTCCGCGGACCCCTGGGGGTCCCCGAGGGTACTCCAGGGGGTCTGCTAACCCTGCAGATCAACTCCTCCCTCTCCCTCTATCTCCTGGAGCAGGGGGGTCTCCATGCACCACCCCTGCCTCCAGAGCAGACTCTGCAGCTTCCACTGGCCGGAACTTCGGCCAAAGGGAGATGCGGGGCAGTGCCTGTGGGCAGGGGCAGCATGCAGAGACCCTCTGGCCCCAAGAGATGTGCCAGTTGCTTTTGGGAGCTGCCCAAGGTAAGCGCTGCCCGGCCAGTGCCCACACCCCTCACCCCTCCTGCACCCCAACCCCAGCCCCAGCCCAGAGACTTACCCAAACTCCTTCCCAGAGCCTGCACCCCTCATCCCTCCTGCACCCAAATGCCTTCCCAGAGCCTGCATCCCACACCGTCTCCTGCACCAGCCTGGTGAAAGTGAGTGAGGGTGGGGGGACAGTGAGCGATGGAAGGAGGGGGAATAGAGTGAGTGGGCAGATGGGGCAGGAGTGGGGCCTTGAGGGAAGGGATGGAATAGGAGCAGGGCCTGGGGCTAAGCAGGGAGGCTGGGGGTCCTCAAAAATTTTAAATCAAAATGGGAGGTCTTCGGGTTGCTAAAGTTTGAGAACCGCTGATCTATAGCGAGGAAAGCTCTAAAGCAGACATTAGACAATGCTATACAAATGTAATGTCAGCAAAATTTGTACATATTATATATACCAGATACTGCCATGTACAGTGGCATGTATACCATGTACAGTGCATTAGGCAATATGAAAAAAACATGAGTTGTGAATGATAAAAGAAACTACAGCATTTGCTCAAGAAACTCCCTGAAAAAGCACAAGAACAAATCCGCACAGACACACCCCTGGAGCCAGGACCTGGGGTATTCTATCTGCTACCCAAGATCCATAAACCTGGAAATCCTGGACGCCCCATCATCTCAGGCATTGGCACCCTGACAGCAGGATTGTCTGGCTATGTAGACTCCCTCCTCAGGCCCTTCGTTACCAGCACTCCCAGCTATCTTCGAGACACCACCGATTTCCTGAGGAAACTACAGTCCATTGGTGATCTTCCTAAAAACACCATCCTAGCCACTATGGATGTAGAAGCCCTCTACACCAACATTCCACACAAAGATGGACTACAAGCCGTCAGGAACAGTATCCCCGATACTGTCACGGCTAACCTGGTGGCAGAACTTTGTGACTTTGTCCTGACCCATAACTATTTCACATTTGGTGACAATGTATACCTTCAAATCAGCGGCACTGCGATGGGTACCCGCATGGCCCCACAGTATGCCAACATTTTTATGGCTGACTTAGAACAACGCTTCCTCAGCTCTCGTTCCCTAATGCCCCTACTCTACTTGCGCTACATTGATGACATCTTCATCATCTGGACCCATGGAAAAGAAGCTCTTGAGGAATTCCACCATGATTTCAACAATTTCCATCCCACCATCAACCTCAGCCTGGACCAGTCCACACAAGAGATCCACTTCCTGGACACTACGGTGCTAATAAGCGATGGTCACATAAACACCACCCTATATCGGAAACCTACTGACCGCTATTCCTACCTACATGCCTCTAGCTTTCATCCAGATCATACCACTCGATCCATTGTCTACAGCCAAGCGCTACGATATAACCGCATTTGCTCCAACCCCTCAGACAGAGACAAACACCTACAAGATCTCTATCATGCATTCCTACAACTACAGTACCCACCTGCTGAAGTGAAGAAACAGATTGACAGAGCCAGAAGAGTACCCAGAAGTCACCTACTACAGGACAGGCCCAACAAAGAAAACAACAGAACGCCACTAGCCATCACCTTCAGCCCCCAACTAAAACCCCTCCAACGCATCATCAAGGATCTACAACCTATCCTGAAGGACGAGCCATCGCTCTCTCAGATCTTGGGAGACAGACCAGTCCTTGCTTACAGACAGCCCCCCAATCTGAAGCAAATACTCACCAGCAACCACACACCACACAACAGAACCACTAACCCAGGAACCTATCCTTGCAACAAAGCCCGTTGTCAACTCTGTCCACATATCTATTCAGGGGATACCATCATAGGGCCTAATCACATCAGCCACACTATCAGAGGCTCGTTCACCTGCGCATCTACCAATGTGATATATGCCATCATGTGCCAGCAATGCCCCTCTGCCATGTACATTGGCCAAACTGGACAGTCTACGTAAAAGAATGAATGGACACAAATCAGACGTCAAGAATTATAACATTCAAAAACCAGTTGGAGAACACTTCAATCTCTCTGGTCACTCGATCACAGACCTAAGAGTGGCTATACTTCAACAAAAAAGCTTCAAAAACAGACTCCAACGAGAGACTGCTGAATTGGAATTAATTTGCAAACTGGATACAATTAACTTAGGCTTGAATAGAGACTGGGAATGGATGAGTCATTACACAAAGTAAAACTATTTCCCCATAGTATTTCTCCCTCCCACCCCACCCCCCACTGTTCCTCTGATATTCTTGTTAACTGCTGGAATTAGCCTACCTGCTTGTCACCATGAAAGGTTTTCCTCCTTCCCCCCCCTGCTGTTGGTGATGGCTTATCTTAAGTGATCACTCTCCTTACAGTGTGTATGATAAACCCATTGTTTCATGTTCTCTGTGTGTGTGTATATAAATCTCTCCTCTGTTTTTTCCACCAAATGCATCCGATGAAGTGAGCTGTAGCTCACGAAAGCTTATGCTCTAATAAATTTGTTAGTCTCTAAGGTGCCACAAGTACTCCTTTTCTTTTTATGACTGCATAGGTTAATAAGAGTACTTGTAGTATACGTTTTAATTTCCTAATCATGAGCTTATCCAGACTCCAGATTTTGCCTGGTTTCGATTAGTGGAATAGTAAGCATGTGTCTAATACGATCTTATCTACTGCAGAGTAGATAAGACAGTAAGAAAAGACAGCCACTTCCCATAATTAACAGTGGCTTTTACCAGTGAGAATGACTATGATCAAGAATAAGACTCTTCATTTGTAAAACAAACAAACCTGATTTTTTCCCCAGCTAAATTAAATACTAGATTTCACTAAGGCCAATAAAGGACAATAACCTGTACTTCAAAATCTACAGGATTTCAAAAGATTTTTTAAAAATTATACATCATCATTACTTATATTTAAACAACACATCCTGTATAGCAACTGATTTTTCAGTTCAACCATTTAATTCCTCTATATGTTATACTCCAAACTGTAATGGGCGTTGTAGGAATGTCTAAAGCACATTAGATCAATAAAAAGGTAGCTCTTCAGCTAGCTATTCAGGCAGAGACTGTCCCTTATCTTTGTAATACCCTGTAAATTTTGGAACAGCATGACAAGCCAGGTAAAAGGCTAGTCTACACTGGCCATGCTAATGCGCTGCTGTGGTAGCGCTTTAATGTGGTTTTTGGGGTCACGGCGCAGCGCTGGGAGAGAGCTGTCCCAGCACTAAAATAACCCACCTCAACGAGAGGCTGGTGTACTGTTTACACTGGCACTTTACAGCGCTGTAACTTGCTGCGCTCGGGGGGGGGGGTGGTCACATCCCTGAGCAAGAAAGTTGCAGCGTGTAAATTGCCAGTGTAGACAACTTCACATAGTGCAAGGGAGAGTGGATGGCCTGAGGAAGAGAGGAACAGGACCGGCTCTAGGCACCAGCAAAACAAGCATGTGCTTGGGGGGGGCACAATTCCAGGGCACCTCTGGCCACCTTTTTTCTTTTTTTCCCCGCTTGGGCAGTTGCGCTTTCAGAGCTTGGGGTGGCAAATTTTTTGCTTGGGGCAGCAAAAAACCCTAGAGCCGGTCCTGGAGAGGAAAATCTGAGGGTAAAGTGCTTGGCTTTCCCATTGATAAACTGGGAATTACTTAAAAACAACGAGGAATCTGGTGGCACTTTAAAGACTAATAGATTTATTTGGGCATAAGCTTTCATGGTTAAAAACCCCCACTTCTTCAGATGCATTTATGGACACAAATCAGACATCAGGAATGGTAACATACAAAAGCCAGTAGGAGAACACTTGAATCTCCCTGGACATTCTATAACCGATTTAAAAGTAGCCATACTTCAACAAAAAAACTCCAAAAACAGACTTCAAAGAGAAACTGCAGAGCTACAATTTATTTGCAAATTTATCAATTTGGGCTTGAATAGGGACTGGGAGTGGCTGGCTCACTACAAAAACAATTTTCCCTTTCTTGGTATTGGTATCAATTATTGGGAGTGGCCCACCCTGATTGAATTGGCCCTGTCAGCATTGGTTCTCCACTTTTAAGGTAACTCCCTTCTTTTCATGTGTCTGTATATTTATGCCTACATCTGTAATTTTCACTCCATGCATCTGAAGAAGTAGGTTTTTTTACCCACAAAAGCTTATACCCAAATAAATCTGTTAGTCTTTAAGGTGCCACCGGACTCCTTGTTGTTTTTGTGGATACAGACTAACACGGCTACTCCTCTGATACTGGGAATTACATGTACAACTTTTGCTTGCATAAATGAGATGGACAGTTCTGCTGCCTTTAAGTTTTACCTGCCCCATATTATTGTTATTTATTAATATTTGCACTGTAGTAACACCCAGACGCTCAAGTCAGGACCAAAGCTTCATTGTACTAGACTGTACAAACACATAGGGTATGTCTACACTGCAGTTGACCTCTTGAGCTTAGACAGCTAAGGACAGGTACCAGTGTTATATATGAAACCCAACAGCAGCCAGCACTCTTGTGTTGCTTCAAACTCAGTTGTCAACCTGACTTATTTTCAGTAGGCTCAAATATAATCCAGGATAGAAGCAATTTGCACAGAAAGCTGAGAGGTCAATTCAGTAGCACTTTGTGTTTGTTGGTTTACTTATGTGTATTCACAGTAGTTACAACAAAAGCAAGGACATTTTATTGAATACGTTTAAAATCCTCCCCACCCACACCATAAACTATGTGAAATGAGATCATCACCCTCAAAGGAGGAGACTGTCTCTTGGAGAGTTTATTCAAACCAATTCACAGTCCCCCAGGGTTTTTGTAAACCCATCAAATAACCAAAAATCCTATTTCTCCCTATGACCCAGAAGTTAGAGGAGCATAATGGTCATATCCCACTTCATTATTACACAATAAAAATAATGATGTGGTAATCCTTGTCCACTTTGTAGACAGCCAATGTTATCCAGGAATTAAGTCACTCTTAACCACAGCATTTTGGTTCTTTTTGTTTGAGATGATTAAGTTAATGGTTCAGAATAAACTACAAGGGAACTGTAAACAAAAGATCTCTCTTATTTTTCAAGTGAACTCCAACATTAGCCCACAGGAAGGCACTGAACTGCTGTTATCACAAATACTTGTTTGTAATCTGTCATGGTACATTTTGAAAAACAGAAACCTCATTTGACACAGTGAAAATTTCTGTACAGATAAAAATGAAAATTATCACAGTGAAAACAAGGCTAGAAAAGTAAAACAAGGGAAGAAAAATAACTACCATCCTGCCTTAACATGGGGGATGGACTCCTGAGGGCCCTTCCAGCCATGTATTTCTATGAATCCAGCTTTATTAATGAAGCTATCCGGGTCAGGGGGAGAGGTCTCCTGCCTTCCAAAGGGCTGTTACATGGCATAGTCAAAAATCCCTCTTTAAGAATAGGTCTACCTTGTACCTAAAAATAAAGGAGATAAAAATTATGCTATTGAGCAGCGTGCACTACAGCTGGCACACCATCACTTGTGCTATTTCTTCCAGCTCTCCCCACCTTCAGGTTGAGCCCCAGTAAGCAGCAGCAAAAACCGTGCCAGTCCCTTTGATGAACCAATATCTATGAACTCTGGGATACTTTATCTTTCTTTGAGGAAAAAAGTGTAGAGCTAGCTCTAAGTTCAATGTGATGGCCTAGGCTAGGTAAGAGTGAGTGAGCGAGCATGTGTGTGTGTAAGCAAAGGGAGGGGTTATGTTGAAAAGACTGCAGAGATGGTTACTGTTGAGGTAGAGGTAAAGTGATAAAAAAAACCCTCCTTAAGGAAATCTGTACTCCCAAAACAATAAAAAGGAGGTGGGAACCAACTGAAAGTCTAGAAGATCTATGTTCGTGGTCTCCAATCTTGTGTGGAAGGACTAGATACAAGAAAAATCCTTCCACAGCACCTAAGGATAACAGGGCTTAATCCTGTGGTCATTGAGAATAATGGTGAAACATCTATTGACTTCACGGGGACAGGATGAAGCACGTAATGAAGACTCAGCTTGCAGAAGTGCTATCTAACATCAGTAAGGAGAAATTCTGTGCAGGAAGAGCAGAAGTTATCATTATCTGATGTCAGGGACAGAGAGAAATTGAATGCTTGCTTAAGAACATGATTAAGTCCTTTATGGCAGAATTTTGTTTATTGTTTCTCTATACAGTATTCTTTTTGCATAGAAAGGCTGTGAGGTCCTACCAGAGCTTGGGCGCCACTGTGTCTGTGCGTGTATGTGGAAGCAACACCCACAATGCTGGAGATATGACACAAGAAGGAAAAAAGATGATAGATATTTCTTTGGGGAGAACAAGCAGAAAATCTGCATTCTATGTGCTCCTAACACCGACAAGGAACAGTACTAAATATTCACTCAGGAAATGCAGCCAGCTAGCACATTTTAAAATACTATGTTCCATAACCTGGAGTTGAAGTGCTTTCTTATTCATTATCTTTCCACCTTGTCTTGTCTAACCCTATGTGTACCCTAAAAAATTATGGGTCCAGTCCTGCAACAGGTCCCCATATAAGTAAGTGATCTTTCCTCACATGAGTAATCCCATCAAAATCAATAGGAAAACATTCTGCAGGATCAAGCTCCAAATTTCTGGTTCTTTGTGTTTTATTCTATTCCTGTTAATTGTTTTTAAATTTTTTTTTAAAAAATAGATAAATACAATAAATGCTTCAAAAATATTATTAAAGGGTGGAGGGAAGAGCATGAGAGAGACCCGGGCTCATACTTTTAGACTGAGGCCTGGTCTACACTATAAGGTTAGGTCAAATTTAGCCGTGTTAGGCCGATTTTATAATGAATGCGTCTACACAACCAACCCTGTTCCACCAACCTAAAGGGCTCTTAAAATTGACTGCTGTACTCCTCCCCAATGAGGGGAATAGCACTAAAATCGACCTTTCTCAGTTGAATTTGGGTAGTGTAGACGCATCACTGTGCAATTCAATGTTATTGGCCTCCGGGAGCTATCCCAGAATGCTCCAGTGTAACAGCTCTGCACAACACTTTCAACTCCTATGCACTAGACAGGTACACAGGAAAAGCACCAGGAACTTTTGAATTTCATTTCCTGTTTGGTCAGCGTGGCGAGCTCAGCAGAACAGGTGACCATGCAGTCCCAGAATCACAAATTAGCTCCAGCATGGACCGAATGGGAGACACTGGATCTGATTGCTGTATGGGGAGAAGAATCTATGCAGGCAGAATTCTAATCCAGCAGAAGAAATGCTGATATATATGCCAAAAATCACAGAGGGCATGGTGAACAGAGGCTACACCAGAGAGACACAGCCGTGCTGCGTGAAAATTAAGAAGCTCAGGCAAGCCTACCAAAAGACAAAGGAGGCAAACTGTTGCTCCAGGTCAGAGCCTCATACATGCCACTTCTATGATCAGCTGCATGTCATTCTAGGGAGGGACCCTACCAGTACTCCATCACTCTCCGTGGACACCTGCAAGGTGGCAACCTCACACAACATGGATAAGGATTTTGTGGATGAGGAAGAGGAGGAGAATGAGCAGCAGACAACCGGAGAATCCATTCTCCCTAGCAGCCAGGACCTTTTCCTCATGCTGGAGCCAATACCCTCCCTGGGCATATTGTTCCCGGACTCTGAAGGCAGAGAAGGGACTTCTGGTGAGTGCACCTTTGTAATGACACTACAGGGGTTAAAATAAATTGTTTTTAATGTTTGATTTGCCCTGAACAACTGGGAGGCATTCATGGCCAGTACAGCTATTGGAAAAGTCTGTTAACATGTCTAGTGATGGAGCGGGAATGCTCTAGGACATCTCCATGAAGCTCCTCTGGAGGTAAACAGATATCCTTTGCTGAAGGTTTCTGGGGAGGGCTACCTTATTTCATTCTCCATGGTAGGACACTTTACCACACTAAGCCAGTAGTCTGGAATCATTGCAGCACAAATCATGGCAGTGAATGGTCCTGGGTTTTGGTCGCATTCATGCAACATTCAGTCTTTATCTTTCTGTGTCAACCTCAGAAGAGTGATATAGTTCATGGTCACCTGGTTGAAATAGGGGCATTTTTGTAAGGGACCAGTAATCCCCTCTGTTTGGTGATCCCCAACACATTAGACCCCGGTCATGCTGGGCTGTTTGCGTTCAATTAAAAGGGATCATCCCAGAGAATAGCCACATGGGGGAAGGGAGGGGGTGTGCTGCACATCCACCCCAAAACCGCAGTCCTTCCTTTTAAAGAGCAAGCACAGACCCTCCTTTTAAATGGCAAACCCAACTGGCATTGGTTGCTATGGGAAGGAGGTTGATGCAGTTTGAAACTATTCCCACATGTTATGAATGTGGAAGATACCAACCCCACGTACCCTTTGGCTTACCATGGCTGCCGGGAAACAGAATTCTGTTGTCCAGCCGTGTGCGATGTGTCACCATACCGGCAGGTGCTCAATATAAAAGGCAAAATGTGACATTGTACCTAAAACACATGTGCTGTCTGCTGTGAATTGCTTGATTCACTGTGAAAGAGTCTCCCTTTTGTTCTCAGAAATGTATCTTCTTAAAATCTACTCTCCCTTTTTTTCCCCCGGCAGCTGCAAATGTTTCTATGTTCCCCACATCAACTCTGCCCCTGTGGTTATCACAGATTAGAAGATGAAAAAAAAATGCACTCGCGATGACATGTTTTCCGAGCTCATGCAGTCCTCCCACACTGATAGGGCACAGCTGAATGCATGGAGACATTCGGTGCCAGAGGCCAGGAAAGCATACTGTGAGCATGATTGGAACATGCAGGAGGAGATGCTGAGGCTAATGGGGGAGCAAACGGACATGATGAGGCGTCTAGCAGAGCTGCAGGAAAGGCAACTAGAGTACAGATCCCCACTGCATCCATTGTGCAATCACCTGCCCTCCTCGCCAAGTTCCATATCCTCCTCACCCAGAGGCCAAAAAAGGTGGGGGAGCTCTCCGGGCACCCTGCCACTCAACTCCAGGGGATGGCCCAAGCAATAGAAGGCTGTCATTCAAAAGCTTTGATTTGTAACATGGCCTTGTTCTTCCCTCCTCTCCCACTCCATCCTCTTATCAAACCCTTTGTACATCCAGGCTACCTTTTACGAGTCAGCATTGTCAGTGATCTCAAGTTTTTTTTTTAATAAATAAAGAATTAATGGATTCAGAAAAATAGGGACTTTATTTCCTATGCCAGCTGTAGTTGAAAAGCAGGAGGGGGATTGGATTACAGGGAAGTACATTCACCAAAGGGGTGGGTGGGTTGCATCAAGGACGAACACACACAACTGTCACACCGTAGCCTGGTCAGTCATGAAACCGTTTTTCAAAGCCTCTCTGATGCGCAGCGCACCTCGGTGTGCTCTTCTAATTGCCCTGGTGTCTGGCTGTTCAAAATTGGCCGCCAGGCGATTTGCCTCAACCTCCCACCCTACCATAAACATCTCCCCTTTACTCTCACAGCTATTGTGCAGCACGCAGCAAGCAGCAAGAACAATGGGAATACTGGTTTCACTGAGGTCTAACTTAGTCAGTAAACTGCACCAGTGAGCTTTTAAACATCCAAATGCACATTCTACCACCATTCTGCACTTGCTCAGCCTATAGTTGAACTGCTCCTTACTACTGTCCAGGATGCCTGTGTATGGCTTCATGAGCCACGGGAGCAAGGGGTAGGCTGGGTCCCCAAGGATAACTATAGGCATTTCAACATCCCCAATGGTAATTTTCTGGTCTGGGAAGAAAATTCCTTCCTGCAGCTCTTCAAAACAGACCAGAGTTCTTGAAGATGCAAGCATCATGCACCTTTCCCAGCCATCCCATGTTGATGTCGGTGAAACATCTCTTGTGATCCACCAGTGCTTGCAGCAACACTGAAAAGTACCCCTTGCTGTTTATGTACTGGCTGCCAAGGTGGTCTGGTCCCAAGATAGGAATATGCGTTCTGTCTATTGCCCCAGCACAGTTAGGGAACCCCATTGCAGCAAAGCCATCCACTATGACCTACACATTTCCCAGAGTCACTACCCTCGATAGCAGCAGCTCAGTGATTGCATTGGCTACTTGGATCATAGCAGCCCGCACAGTAGATTTACCCACTCCAAATTGATTCCCGACTGACCGGTAGCTGTCTGGTGTTGCAAGCTTCAGGCTATTGCCACTCACTTGTGAACTGGGAGGGTTGCTCTCATCTTGGTATTCTTGTGCTTCAGGGCAGGGGAAAGCAAGTCACAAAGTTGCATGAAAGTGCCCTTATGCATGCGAAAGTTTCACAGCCACTGGGAATCATCTCACCAGTCTGAGCTTGTTTTCTGGGCCCAGAATCGGCATTCCACAGCAGGAACCTGCCCCATTACTACCATGATGTCCATATTGCCAGGGCCCGTGCTTTCAGAGAAGTCTGTGTCCATGTCCTCATCACTATCGTGATCACACTGTCGTCACCTCCTCGCCTGGTTTTGCAGGTTCTGCACATACTGCAGGATAATGCGCAAGGTGTTTACAATGCTCACAACAGCAGCAGTGAGCTGAGCGGGCACCATGCTTGCCATGGTATGGCATCTGCAGGAGAGCAGAGTTGCAGCGGAAGTGGTGGATGACGACAACATGGAGAAATTTGTTATGGAGACTAAGCTCATTTACAAGACAAGGAGAGCAGAGTTGCAACGGATGACGATGGTTAGCAGTCCTACTGCACTGTTTGCTGACAGCATCACCCAGGACACAACAGCAGTGGTGACCTTGAGCTGAGCTGAGCAGGCTCCATGCTTGCCGTGGTATGGCGTCTGCACATAAAAAAGGCACAAAACAATTGTCTGCTGCTGCTTTCACGGAGGGAGGGGTGATTGACAACATGTACCCAAAACCACCCGCACCAATGTTTTTGCCCCATCAGGCATTGGGAGCTTAACCCAGAATTCCAATGGACAGTGCAGACTGCGGGAACTGTTGGATAGCTACCCACAGTGCACTGCTCCGTAAGTTGATGCTAGCCATAGTAGTGAGGACGCACTTCACTAACAATGCGCTTAGTGCGTACATGCGCAATTGACTGTATAAAATAGATTTCTAAAAATCGACCTCTATAAAAATCGACCTAATTTTGTAGTGTAGACATACCCTTAGAAAAAAGGGCCATGGGATTTTTAATGCCCATGGAGAGCAGATGGAATCACCATTTAGATGCCTCACTAGCCAATCCAAACAAATGAAAACACAATTTTCAAGTAGCCTATCATTATTCATTAGGTGTAACCAAAAGCTTCTAGCTAGCTACTGATATCTATGCACTGTGCTGGTCATCCTGGTACTTGAGAGCTTTACAACTTTAAAAACATTTTAGATTTTTAATTGTAAAGTAAAAAAAAAAATCTGAGCAACCACAAAAAAGCAGCTTTGCAATGGAAGAACCAACACAAGGCAATAAATTCAGTAAAATGTTACGCCTAAATTCATGTAAACATCCCTTTTACTTTTCACCCAGTAGGATCATCTCCCACAGAGAGACTACTGCATCTTTGGTGTCAACTGGCTCCTGTCTGGGCCTGGCAGAAGCAGTGGGTTAATTTTTAGCTCTTTCTCTTAAGGGTTCTGATCCTGCATCACAGAAGTCACTGGTGCTTTGCATACTGACTTCAGTGAAAGCAGGGTCACACCCCAGAGCAGGCATTGGCAGAGGTTAGTATTTGAAATTGTATGAAACATTTATATGAACTGGGGACAAGAAAGGGAGAAGGACAAAGAAACAAGAGTAGGATTCTGTATCTGGAAAGCCAAGGGTAAAGATAGAACAGTGTGTTTTGGACCCATCATATAGGCCTTGCCCATATTTGTCTTACTTTATTAATAAACAAATGTGCAACTTCCAAAGCAAGTTGGCAAACTTATCAGCAGTTAGCAGAGACACCCTGAAGAGAAACGAGGTCAGATCCTCAGCTGGTGTATATCAGTGTAGCTGCACTGATTTCAGTGAAACTAAGTGATTTACACCAGCTGACGTTCTGCCCCTAAATTATCCTCTCACAAGGTGAGGTATATTTGGGGCAATGTGGGGAAACTTGTATTGCTACTGCCTCTAATGAATCTTTTCTGTTAGAAGAGGACTTCAGTAACCAGTGTTAACCCTGGCACCATTCAAAAGCATTTACTCAGCAAACATTTTGGCAGCAAATATATTGGATCAGAGTTGTAAGGTATTATCCACAGCAATCCTTCACTGATCCATTTTAAAAAAAGTGTTTGCTTGCCAAACAGTTTCTGCAAACATTCTCCTCTGCAGACTAGCTGGAACACATGTCCTTGTCATTAGGGGTGATGTCTAATTGCCCTACTCCATACAGCCAAGATCATTTTAATGAAAGGAACTTCTAAACTAATATCACAGTTATGGGACTGAGCCTGATCCCCCTTATATTGCTTTTCACCAGTAACTCCAATGAGTTTAGTGAAGTTACATCTGCTTTCGAACAGTGTGAGAATCAGGCTTTATGGATTTAACTTATAGCTGGGCACAACTCCATAATGATTTTACTATTTGCCCTTCATCAAGGAGTTTTACATTGTCAGAGAAAATGCAGCTCTAAATGAAGATTTAGCCCAATTGTAGTTTTAAGACCCCTGTCACCTTGATATCTAAGCAATGACACAGGGTGACAATGAAAATGACAAAGCTGCACAGCAGACATTATGTGCTAAATTTAAAATCACAATTTCCATATTTGAATCCAAGGTGTCAAACCCTAGATCAGAGAGGTAGACTGAAGTAGACCAGATGGCCTAGCTTCTGGAAATAAGCAGATATGATTGTTCCCTAGCTAACACTAAAATCTTGCATCATCAGCCAATCTCTGATGTCAGTTGTTTAATTTTACCATTTTTCACTCTATGTTGCACATAATGTCTCTTTAGAAGCTTTTAAATAAGTTTCCCTTCTCCATTCTGCCCTTTGTTATTGTGAAACAATTGATAAATCCACATTCCCCCAAAGTTTTAACGGAAAGGTAATTAAACTTTTTTTTTCCATTTTCAGAGTGACTGCTTCCTTGTTGATTAACTATTAATCGTATTTGAGTGTTGATTTATAACACACAACAAAAACACATCATTGCACAAATACTGAAATTAGGAGCATCTAGAAATGTCTAGTCTGTATTGATCTGAAGTCAAACTGATTCCTGCTTTATCCTTATGCCAAACCTCTGAGCCTCTGCCAGAACTGAAAGGGCTGATATAACAGATAAGTCTTAGGGTATGTCTTACTACAGGCTCTACAGCAGTACAGCTACAGTACTGCAGCTATGCCGTTGTAATGTAGATACTTGCTGCACCAGTGGAAGGGAGTTTTCCGTCGCTATAGTAAATCCACCCCATCAAGAGGCACGTAGCTAGGTCAATGAAAGAATCCTTGTTGACCAAGTTACTTCTACAGTGGGGGTTAGGGTCAATCTAACTATGTCGAACAGGGCACAATATTTTTCATAGCCCTGAGCAATGTAGCTAGGTCAACCTAAGTTTTAGCTTTAGACCAAGTCTTACAGGGTGTCTTAACTTGTGTTCTTCAGCTAACTAGCTGCCTTTCCCAAATGTCCAACATTGCAAGACCTACATAAAAAGTGTCTGTTTAAAACCACAAAATCAGACTGAAACAGAGAGGTTTGATAGTTAAAGTATGTGGGCCAGATCCTTAGGTACTCTAAATCATTGCTTCATTGAGAGAATTGGAATAAAACTTATTTTGAAACTCTGCACAGACCTCGTCTATCTTAGGTTTAACCACTCAGAAATGTAATCTGGTACTGGTAGAGGCAAATGACTTTTACTGCTACTCCTCCGTCGGTGAAGTTTAAGCACCACCACTTAAAAACATAAGGTTGGCCATATCAGTTCAGACCAATGGTCCACCTAGCCCAGTATCCTGTCTTCCAACAGTGGCCAATTCCAGGTGCTTCAGAGGGAATGAACAGAACAGGCAATCATCAAGTGATCCATCCCCTGTTGTCCACTCCCAGCTTCTGGCAAACAGAAGCTCAGGACACCCACAGCATGGGGATGCATTCCTGGGCTAATAGCCATTGATGGATCTATCCTTCATGAACTTATCTAATTCTTTTTTGTACCCGGTTACAGTTTTGGCCTTCACAACATCCCTTGGCAATGAGTTCCACAGATTGACTATGCATGTGAAGAGCTGTGCCTAAAGGCATAATCTAGCGCTAAGTGGTGGGTCTCCAGAGATTTTTATTTCTCTGGTTTGTAAGAAGAGTTTTGCCAGCATGGAACTTTAAAATTAGCTGTTAAATAAACTGCTATTTTGTGGATGGGTATCAAGGGATCGGATTCTCCTCCTGCAGGAGATGGGGATTTCCCGTTGACTTCAGGATGTGAGGTGAGGGGTCCGCCCTCTGAAGGGGTGAGAACTATGTCTGCTGTTGGTGGGATTTAGATGCGCAACTCCAGTTAACATTACTGGAAGTACTATATAGTATGTTAGCTCACTTAAAGCCCCATGTACATGTTGAAAAAGCAGACACTTTGCATTCTGAATTTGAAAAGAGTTTAAAAGGGTACAGTGAAAACCATAAAAGCCAGGAACCAAAATCATCACTGTGTAAGGAATGAGGACCTGCAGCTGCCCACTCCCCCAGCAGCCCATGAGCACAGTTGAGCTACAGCAGAGCCACTTGATTGATTGAGGAAGTCAGCAAGCCTGACGTTTAGCTCCACAGTTATAACTGATCTCTGGCTGCTCAAATCACATGTCCACCATTGTGATCTCTTGTGCCTGCCCTGTTCCTGGCTGCTGACTCCAGATCCAGCCTGCTCTGACCACTAGGCAAGTTCCTGGTTTGTGACACAGTGATACAGTACATCTAATTCAGTGGAGTTACCCCAGGGATGATTACTGGCTTCGCATAATATTAAATAATAAATAATAATAATTAATAATACTTAGCTTTTATATAGTGTTTTGACAATAACAACTTTGAAATATATTTATATTCAGAACTCAATTTATATTGACTACTTCCTTTTTGCATTTCTCTCACTTTGGGCAATATAAGCAATAAATCAGTTTCAGCTCCCCCGTCCCCTCCATAGTCTATTTCACTTGCAGGATCCCAGAGCTGCAGTGCTTGCGTTAAAAACACTATAAGGGAATCTTTATTTGTTTTCAAACATCTGCTTCCATTTCATTTAAAGAAAAAAAAATCATTGAAACAATTTGTTCGTTTTAGATTCTGTAAAAACTTGCTTTTTAGGAAATCTAAATGTTGTGACAAATTTAAGTTGACAGTAGGCCCACACAGGGGGTGACTTTGTAAAAGAATATAAAACACATTTCAAAACCATTTTTGGTGTTTGGACTGCTGATTGTACAGCTATTTATGCTTTTTCTTCTCTTTCCTAATACAACTTATCTGTGACTCTGCAGAGAAGTACTTGTTAGCCGACAATCGTGATAGTAGTGCAGTCCTGATAGTAGTGCACAACAAATGATTGTGGTGTTATTAATTGAGGACAACATTGCAAAATGAGGGAGATAAAAAGAGAACATTTAGCAGGGACACCTGTTAAGAATGAGCTGGTTATTGTGACATGTCAAATGTGGGACTTGATCACACATATAAAAACTAATTCTAAAAAATATAGAGGAGTTTTTGCTGATACAGCCTAACATGGCTACCACTCTGAAATCTAAAAAAAAAATAAATATGTGATTCTAGAGAAAGTTACCTTGCCAATGGCATAATAAGCAGTAGGAGCCTAATCCAAAGTCCACTGAAGTCAATGGAAGGACTTCCATTGACTCTAATGGTAGTACTAGATTGAGTTCTAATAGTCTAGCACTACTTGAAATCCAGCCATTTGAGGTCATAAATCAATCCACCAAGTTAATGCAAATCAATAGAAAATTATTTTTCCAAGAATGTACCCATACTGCACAACCTTCCACCTCTGCTAGTCCAGGAGGAGGAGCTATGTCTAATAATATAATATAAATTTGCTAACATGGAACGTTTCATAAAAATTAGAGATGGAAAAGACGATGTAGTGCTGCCTACAATATATTCAGTAAAAACAAATTGAGAGAAAACACATCTTTGACAACTAAAATAGTAAGAGATATTAATTCAAATACCAGAAATAAAACTGGGTATATGTTCTGTAAGTCTGATGTGTTGGAAAGTTTCCCTCAGTGTGCAAGTTACCCTTTGGCTTAGAATATTTACATGGACAATTAAAACTTCCACACTTTCAGCTCTGGGCCAAGCAAGGCTTTGCTGGATTCTGTCAGCTGCCAGATGAGCAGAGGCCCAGAACCTTCACAAATTTTACTTGCATCCTTTTGCATGAAAAGACTGCCAAGGTTCACTGTCAGACAGTTGTAGTAAATCTCACAGCTGGAAAGGTATTTCCCATTGTTTAATAAGAAAAAGAATATCCAACTGGAGTGTGTGTAGATAGGGAGAGGGGGAGAGAAAAAACAAACTCTGTTTCGAAGACTAGGCCTTTTTTAAGACTGAACATTTTGAGCCTCTGCACCAAAACACATTTGCAATTAATTAATATGTGAAGGGGAGCAAGCAATTCAGCAGCCATTACAGAGTGAATTACAGTTTACAGTCTGAGACATTCCAGGACACAGCCAGTTTTATATATCAAGGGAACAAATCCATCGCATTAATTTCTCCTGGTCTGGATATGAATATATTTTATCATTAGTTTATAGATTCTTCTGTGTGGTTTTATGCTTTTTTCAATATCTAAATAAAATTCCTTTAGGAGCTTTTTTGGCTGACAGGACACCTCTTCCTTTGCACAGAGCACTTCCAAATTGGATTGTTAATGATATTTTCTTATTGCAACATCAAGAGCTAACTAAAATTAGTCAAACACCTGTGATTTTTGCCTTCTTTCAGCATATTGGTATTTACGGTGCAGAAACTGATATATACACTGCAGAAGCAGTAATCCTGTAGAAAAAGAATAAAATGCAACTTTAAACCATGATTAGAGAATGGCCATGTAATATGAAATTGAGTTCTAGCCTTGGAAATGGATAGCATGAGTTTACTATCATGGGTTAGTAAAGTCAGATTCTACCTTCATCTGAGCTGCTGAGTGACCGTGTGCAAGCCGTTTCACTCCTCAGTACTTGGGTTTCTCCTCCCATGCTTTGTCTGTTTACTGAGTGTGTAAGCTCTTCGAGCTAGGGACTGCCCGCACTATGTTTGTGTATAGTGCCTAGCACAATGGGTCAGGCCATCTGGACATGATTTAATAAAAATATAAGTAGAACCCATCATCCCACTTCAAATACAGAGAAATTCCAAAATGGCCTGTGTCATAGCTACTGAGCTAACTGCACCTCTGACCTCTCCAGGTCTCGCGCCATCACCTCTGTATACAGAACTATAAAATCCCTCCTGGTCAGAGGCAAAACCCCTTCACCTGTAAAGGGTTAAGAAGCTAAGATAATCTCGCTGGCACCTGACCAAAAATGACCAATGAGGAGACAAGATACTTTCAAAGCTGGGGGTGGGGGGAAAACAAAGGGTCTGTCCGTTTGTGTGTTGCTTTTGCCAGGACCAGGTTAGGAATGCTCTTCAGAACTTCTGTTACGTTAGTAAGTAATCTAGCTAGAAATGCATTAGATTTCCTTTTGTTAAATGGCTGGTAAAATAGGTTGTGCTGAATGGAATGTATATTCCTGTTTGTGTCTTTTTGTAACTTAAGGTTTTGCCTAGAGGGAATCTCTATGTTTGGAATCCGATTACCCTGTAAGGTATTTACCATCCTGATTTTACAGAGGTGATTCTTTTACTTTTTCTTTAATTAAAATTCTTCTTTTAAGTTCCTGATTGCTTTTTTATTGTTCTTAAGATTCAAGGGTTTGGGTCTGTGTTCACCTATGCAATTGGAGAGGATTTTTATCAAGCCTTCCCCAGGAAAGGGGGTGTTTGGGGGGCGGGGGGGAGAAGATGTCTCCAAGTGGGCTCTTTCCCTGTTCTTTGTTTAACACACTTCGTGGTGGTAGCATAGGGTACAAGGACAAGGCAAAGTTTGTACCTTGAGGAAGTTTTTAACATAAGCTAATAAGAATAAGCTAAGGGGGTCTTTCATGCAGGTCCCCAAAACTGTACCCTAGAGTTCAGAGTAGGGAAAGAACCTTGACAACCTCTCAGAGTGGAATCATGCAATTCTCCCACTCTCAGACTGGGTCTTGGGTTGTAATTCACTGGTGCTAACTAATAATTCCTCTGCAGGCCTGACTTAGGTTCAGTACAAGCAGTGACCATTAGCATCCAGGTACCAAACAATTTTCTTAAGGCAAATGTAAGAAAGATAAGGTTTGTTTTGTGCCCTAAGTAAACAACTGCCTAGCTGATTACCTTTACCACTTTTCTTAGGTTCTTTTAATTTTGGTTGCTTAACTAAACAAAACAAAACAAAACAGAGAGTTGAATTTAGTTTTATAGTGTTTTATTAAATACCTTTAGCAGCAACTAATAATATGGGGTATAAGATGACAAAAATACTATTGGACTATGATTTGGCCAATATAAATTAGGAAATTGGTCAATATAAGCACTGATGTGTCAATAGAAGAAGTTTTAGAACAAATTGATAAACTAAACTGTAATAAGTCACCAGGACCAGATGGTGTTTATCCAAGAGTTCTGAAGGAACTGTCATATGTAACCTACAACTGAAATCAGCTTCTGTACCTGGAAAGTAACCAATATAAACACAGATTTTTAAAAAAAGAGCTGCAGAGGAGATCCTGGCAATTACAGGACACCTAGTCTAACATTAGTACCAGGCAAATTGGTTGAAACTTTAGTGAAGAATATAATATAAAACAGATAGCTTTTGTAAAGGGAAATCACGCATCACCATTCTATTGGAAATCTTTGAGGAAATCAACAAGCATGTGATAAGGGTGATGCAGTCAATGTAGTGTATATGGATTTTCAGAAAGCCTTTGACAAGGCTCCCCATCCAAGGCGCTCCAGAAAACTAAGTAGCTATGATATAAGAGGAAACATCTTCTCATGGATCAGTAACTGGTTGAAAGATAGAAAAAGAGTAGGAATAAATGGTCGATTTTCACAATGGAACAACAGTATCCACCAAAGATCTGTACTGGACCTGTGCTGTTCAACATATTAATTAATGATCTAGAAATGAGGGTGAATAATGAAGTAGCAAAGTTTGTAGATGATATAAAATTACTCGAGATAGTTAAGTCAAGAGCAGAATGCTACAGAGGGACTCAGAAAACTGGGTGACTGGGCAACAAAATGGCAGATGAAATTCAGTGTTGGCAAGTACAAAGTAAAGCACATTGGAAAAAATAATCCCAACTGTACATATACAAAGAGGGGTGCTAAATTAGCTGTTACCACCCAAGAAAGATCTTGGAATCACTTGGAGTCTGCTCAGTGTACAGCGTTCAAAAAGACTAATAGTATGTTAGGGACTGTTAGGAAAGGGATAGATAATAAGACAGATGTTAGGGGCTTATTCCTTCACCCGCTCACTTCCCTGGTTCTTCTCGCATGAACAGAGAGCAACAATATCCGAAGTCCAAAGGTGAAAATAATTCAATGTTTATTGGGGTGAACTTCCAGCAAGAAATGATTCCAAATTTCCTTCCATAGTGTCCCCCTCCCCAGCTCTGACACCACAGAACCTTGGCTGTGTCCCTGTTCCCATTCCCCCCCTTAGCAAAACATGATTCCCCACCCCCGTTCCCATTTCCCCTCCAACACACACTTCCTGATTGACTGCAGACTATATAGTAAAACTTGAGTTCTACTTAGCTATACCTTAACCAATCATTTTCCTGAAATTTAACTAACCAATCCTAACATATTGTAACATGATTAGCCAACCAATTATATCCCACCACCTTAATTAGTTTTCACCCGGCAAAATTAATTATACAGCAGACAGGAACAATCACAGAACCAGACAGAGATTATACAGACAAACAATAGGGAAATGGGGACTACAGTGATAGAACAACAAAGAAATGAGGATTTCACATCCCAGCTATTGATAAGTGAGTTCTTGCCAGACAGAATGCCATCAAACTAAGTTTCCTTTTACATTTTCTAGGCACTTCCCTTTCTCTGGAGGCGATAGGCATTATCAGGACAGGATTGTATTCCTAATAGCCCAATAGCACCTGATTTCAGTGTGACCAGTTTTGAAATGCAAGGATGTGGCCATATGCTTCCCAGCTTATGGCTGCCTCCGCTATTTAGCCAAAGGCCTTAGCCTAAGAACAGGGCCTCAGACTGTCACAGTAAGAGAAGGCCCTTACACCAACAGACCGTGATTTTGATTCTTCCTTTTATACCTCTATGACTAGGTAAATGATAAACATTTATACCTAAATTCTTAAAGTATAGGCCTTTGCAGACAGCCTGAATATCTATATCCTAACAGAAAATATCATAATGCCACTATATGAATCCATGGTGCACCCATGCCTTGAATACTGTGGTCACCCCATCTCAAAAAGGATACAATAGAACTGGAAAAGGTTCAGAGAAGGGCAACAAAGATGATCAAGGAATGGCTTCCATATAAAGAGAGACTAAAAAAATAGGGCTGGTTATCTTAGAGGAAAAAAAAAAAAGGAGAGAGACCACTTAGAGGTCTATACATTCATGAATGGTTTGGAAAAAGTGAACAGAGAAGTGTTATTTACTCTTTTCCTCAATACTGAAACCAGCGGTCACCTCATAAAGTTAATAGGCAACAGGTTTCATATAAACAGGAGGAAATACTTTTCACAGAACATACAACTAACCTGTGGAATTCATTGCCCTGGGATGCTGTGATGGTCAAAACGTATAACTGGGGTCAAAAAAGAACTGGATAAGTTCATGGACAATAGGTCCATCAATGGCTATTAAGCAAGATGGTCAGCAACAGAACCTCAGGCTCAGAATGACTCTAAACCTGACTACCAGAAGCCAGGAGTAGAAGATGGGGTGGATCATTCCATAATTGCCCTGTTCTGTACATTCCCTTTGAAGCTCTGGTACGGGCCACTTCCGAGACAGGATACTGTGCAAGGTGGACCATGGTCTGACCCAGAATGGAAGCTCTTATGTTCTTATTCAGGTTTTTAGACTCAAATCATGCAACCACAATAGAAAATAACACATACTCAATTACTATCTTGGGAAGGAGACATTCTTTAGATTTTTGATTAAGAGTCCTTCAGCATAGGCTCTCACTTGTGGCTATTGGTTATCAACTCCACTGTTAACACAGAGGAAAAACATTCTAAAATTAGATTACAAGACAATTTGGTCAATTACTTACATGCCAACTCACCAAGATCTCCTTCCCAATGGATCTATGGTTGTCGACCCTTCTTACCTATTTCCCAATTAATTACATTAATTCCAGGATCTAACACTCCTAACTATCTGACAAAATCCTACATTTACAACTGAATAGACCGTGTGCACTTCAGGGAATTTTTACACTTGCTCTGTTTTCTGCCTGTATACACCTAGAACTTGTAAAAATTAAATATGTATGATGCTCTGTTCAGGGCACCCAGAACTAAGCAATTGTGCTACGCTTCTGCCTCAGCAAGTGAGTTATATGTCAGCTCTCTGCCACACCAATCTGTCCACTTCACTAGCAAATTCCCTGAGACTCTGCTAGTCCAAACCTTGTCTTGCAGGTAACATACAGTGAACCCCATTTCCCAAGTTTCCCAGAGATGTATTTCTGTAGAGTCCAGACTCTCTTACTGGTCACTCATAGAAATTATTAAGTTTGCTGCCTCCAAAGAGACAGTGCCCACACTAGCCTGTTAGTTTACTTCTTTCAGAGTAGCAGTCATGTTAGTCTGCATCCGCAAAAAGAAAAGGAGTACTTGTAGCACCTTAGAGACCAACAAATTTATTTGAGTATTGTTTAAGCTCAAATAAATTTGTTAGTCTCTAAGGTGCCACAAGTTCTCCTTTTCTTTTAGTTTACTTGAGGATTGATGCTTTACTTCAATATAACAGCCTTGGATGGTTTATAGTAAGAATAAGATTATTAAAAAAGAACAAAGATTTAAATGATACTAAGCAAGAGAAAGAGAGACAAATATGGTTACAAACAAAACAAAACATGTTTTCTAGTGACAACAACTTAATTTTAGCACCTTACAATCATTGCATCAGCAGTTTTCACCAGTGTGTCACCAGTTTATATAGGATGCTTTACATGACAGATTTTACATATTATGACAACAGTGGATCAGGCTTAATACAAGTTACAATATGGTAGGCCCTCTGCTAGTTGGCACTGAGGAACTCTTAAGGTCACAATATGGCAGATGAATGCAGAGTGTTTTATAATCTTAGTTAACAAACTGTTCAGTTTCAAATTTACAGTCAGCAGACCAGGTCATAGGTGGTCAGGATTAGTGCTCAGAGCAGGAGTCAGTCAGAGTTGGTCAGAGTCTAAATGCCAGAGCCAACGGTCAAGACAGAGTCGGAGTCAGGAATCATAGCTGAGGGACAGGACCGAATGCCAGAGTCAGTATTGCCAACTTAAAGAGATCAAAAATCATGAGTTGGATCACAAAAAATCATAAAATTTTAAAAATAGATAATATTGTGTCTTTTAGCTCAGTTTCTTGATTTTTGAACTTCCCCTGCCTATTCCCAGGGTGTGTGCATGTGACAATTAGTGTTGCCCATTCTCCCACATGTACTGGATAAGGTGATTTTGGCTCCTGCTGCAGGAGCTGTCACCCGCAGTAGTTAATCCTGTCCACTAGTCCCCCCATCAGTTCTGTTCCCACGCAATCCCCCTCAATTCAGCTCTCCTTATTCACCCATCCAGCCCCCATCACCACCATCCCATCAATTCAGACTCCCTACCCCATTGATCTCCACGACCTTCAGTTCACTCTCCCAGTACTCACCCCAGCTGCTCAGAACCCACCAATAAAACCCCACCACCACCTTCCTCACTTCAGCCCCCTGGGCCATAGTTCAGCCCTCCTGGCCTCACCTGTGCTCCTCTTAGGGTTCTTCAACTTTCCCAGGCCTGGGGTGGGGGCTGCAGTTGGGTCCCCTCTCCCATTTCCCAGGCTGGCAGGAAGAAGAGCTCTGGGTAGCTTGAAATCTTGTACCTTTCACCAACAGAAGTTGATCATATAAAAGATATCACCTCATCCACCTTCTCTTTCATTATTAACCAAACATGTACATTTCTGATTATTCTACTTTGCAGTAAACACACTATTCGGTTTTCATTCCTTTTATTGACTGCCTCTTTCAGCAGAGGTGTATATCATTAATTTGACAGCATAGGCATGCTTGATGGCCAACATTAGCCTTACTTCTTCACGTGATCACTTAAACTAAAAGAAATCAGTATAAATGCAACCCCTTTCTTTCCTAACTGGATTGTCCATGAGGTTAACCCTGCTATTTGAATTTACAATATGTTGCCCAAAGTTGTATCACTTTAGTCAACTTCTCTTTACACCTATAGCTTAATTGACTCAACAATTGTTGAGTCAATCTGATTTCTTATTTTTCCCACTATTGTATCTGGCAACACAAATATTAAAATACTATATTTGATTTTGAGTTAGGACAGAGTGCTGAGAGAATAAAAGCTCAAATTCTATCTTTTCTAAAAAGCCTGGATGCACTCATCATTTGGGGGCCGAAACAAAGTATAGTTTATTTAGAAACAAAGCATTTCAAGATTTTAAAACAATAAATATATTATATGCACATCTAGCTTAGTAGATGTCAAATCACAGATTCATAGATACTAAGGTCAGAAGGGATCATTCTGATCATCTAGTCCGACCTCCTGCACAATGCAGGCCTCAGAATCTCACCCACCCACTCCTACGAAAAACCTCACCTATGTCTGAGCTATTGAAGTCCTCAAATCGTGGTTTAAAGACTTTAAGGAGCAGAGAAGCCTCCCTCAAGTGACCCGTGCCACATGCTACAGAGCAAGGTGAAAAACCTCCAGGGCCTCTTCCAATCTGCCCTGGAGGAAAATTCCTTCCCGACCCCAAATATGGCGATCAGCTAAACCCTGAGCATATGGGCAAGATTCACCAGCCAGATACTACAAAAAATTCTTTCCTGGGTAACTCAGATCCCATCCATCTAATATCCCATCTCAGGGGATTTGGCCTATTTACCCTGAATATTTAAAGATCAATTAATTACCAAAATCACATTCTCCCATCATACCATCTCCTCCATAAACTTATTGAGTAGAATCTTAAAGCCAGATAGATCTTTTGCCCCCCACTGCTTCCCTTGGAAGGCTATTCCAAAACTTCACTCCTCTGATGGTTAGAAACCTTCGTCTAATTTCAAGTCTAAACTTCCTGGTGGCCAGTTTATACCCATTTGTTCTTGTGTCCACATTGGTGCTGAGCTGAAATAATTCCTCTCCCTCTCCTGTATTTATCCCTCCGATATAGAGAGCAATCATATCTCCCCTCAACCTTCTCTTAGTTAGGCTAAACAAGCCAAGCTCTTTAAGTCTCCTTTCATAAGACAAGTTTTCCATTCCTCGGATCATCCTAGTAGCCCTTTGCTGTACCTGCTCCAGTTTGAATTCATCCTTTTTAAACATGGGAGACCAGAACTGCACACAGTATTCCAGGTGAGGTCTCACCAGTGCCTTGTATAATGGTACTAAAAAAATCTCCTTATCCCTACTGGAAATACCTCTCCTGATGCATCCCAAAACCGCATTAGCTTTTTTCACAGCCATATCACATTGGCAGCTCATAGACATCTTATGATCAACCAATACTCCAAGGTCCTTCTCCTCTTCTGTTACTTCTAATTGATGCGTCCCCAACTTATAACTAAAATTCTTGTTATTAATCCTTAAATGCATACCTTACACTTCTCACTATTAAATTTCATCCTATTACTATTACTCCAGTTTACAAGGTCATCCAGATCCTCCTGTATAATATCCCGATCCTTCTCTGAATTGGCAATACCTCCCAGCTTTGTATCATTATCTTCCACGTGGTGATCCTGTCAGGGTATGGGTGTCACTTACACACTACAGGTTTCAGAGTGGTAGCCATGTTAGTTTGTATCTGCAAAAAGAACGAGGAGTACTTGTGGCACCTTAGAGACTAACTGAAAAAACAGGGGTTGCATTGTATGGCAATCCCCATTTTTTCATGTTGTGTGTTTGTACACACAGACACACACCATTGTATGGCAACCCCCATTTTTTTCATGCTTTTTGTGTATGTATACGTCTTCCTACTGTATTTTCCACTGCATGCATCTGATGAAGTGGGTTTTAGCCCATGAAAGCTTATGCCCAAATAATTTTGTTAGTCTCTAGGATGCCACAAGTACTCCTCACAAACTACAGTTCACTCTCTTTGAGCAGAGATTTAAAGACATACTACCTGAAGCAGTCTTGTGATCAGACCCCCACCACAAAGAGACTAAGTCACTTTTTAAACTGTTTATAGCTCTTTGATCTGCTAGCTTCCAGCACTGACAAAATAAGTCTTATAACTTTGTTGGAGACAAGATATAGGATCTTCAAAGCCAACTGCTTTTCTATTTTCTTTCCAGTATGTACTAGGATATTCTCATCTTGAAGCCATTTTCTTCCTGGTGATAACCACTATTGAATTAATGTGATATAGGCATACGGTAAACATTCCACTAACCTTGTCTCTCTCAATAAATAGGTTTCATACAGCATTAAATTATTACATAACAGCTCCATTTTCACCACTATCTACTTTCTTCTTTTTCCTCCCTCCAATGGTTACATTTGATTGATTGATTTGTGGAACCTTTTTTGACATAGTTTTATAATCATAGTACTTATTACCATGGCATATAATTAACTCATGAATTCTAAGCACTATACCTAGTTAAGATAACATGGTGCTTCATTCTTCCATACTTTTTATTTTCCCCCTAGATAGTAAAATATTCTTCTTCTCAGTTCTTAAGAACAATTTCCAAGTTATCTTATTATGTAGCACATTTAAATTACAGAAAGTGTGCGCTCATGCAATCCTTTGTTTAAAAAAAAACAAACACAGAAATAAAACAACAACAACAAAAAACCACACACCACACAGCATTTCGTGCAAATTCACATAAGACCATATATTATTCTGGATCTTCATTTGCAGCTGCCATTGCTCTTAGTGGGAACTGCCAATGTGGATTCAATACATTTCCTTTTGAGACTAATGTTAATACTTTTATTTAACAACCCCTCTGAGTCATCTCATTTCCTTCAAATCCTGTCCTTTCACCCCGATCTAAACAGAATAAGCCTGCTCTTCCTTTTTTGCTGCACATAATTTCATCAGAATTTTTCTCTGCTCTGTATGCATGAATTTTACTGTTTCCAGAGCATGGATTTTACTAATCTTTTGTTTTACCTGCTCCATAAAGTGACTGTAGCTGTAAAGATGTAATTGAGGTTAAGAGCTTAGCAGGATTCCAAAAAGGATTGGACATTTATATGAATATTACACAGAAGTTTTGTAAAGGATATAAATTCTCTTGCTTCCGGGCATAAACTGACCTCTAACTACTGGAGGCTAGGAAGGAACTGTCATAAATATAAAGGAAAGGGTAGACACCTTTAAAATCCCTCCTGGCCAGAGGAAAAACCCTTTCACCTGTAAAGGGTTAAGAAGCTAGGATAACCTCGCTAGCACCTGACCAAAATGACCAATGAGGAGATAAGATACTTGGGGGGGGGGGGAAAGAGAAACAAAGGTTCTCTGTCTGTGTGATGCTTTTTCTGGGAACAGAACAGGAATGGAGTCTTAGAACTTAGTAAGTAATCTAGCTAGATATGCGTCAGATTCTGTTTTGTTTAAATGGCTGATAAAATAAGTTGTGCTGAATGGAATGGATATTCCTGTTTTTGTGTCTTTTTGTAACTTAAGGTTTTGCCTAGAGGGATTCTCTATGTTTTGAATCTGATCACCCTGTTAGCTATTTACCATCCTGATTTTACAGAGGTGATTCTTTTACTTTTTCTTCTATTAAAATTCTTCTTTTAAGAACCTGATTGCTTTTCCCTTGTTCTTAAGATCCAAGAGTTTGGGTCTGTGTTCACCTATGCAAATTGGTGAGAATTTTTAATCGAGCCTTCCCCAGCAAAGGGGGTGTAGGGTTTGGGGAGGATTTTTTGGGGAAAAGACGTTTCCAAGCGGGCTCTTTCCTGGTTGTACATCTGTTAGACGCTTGGTGGTGGCAGCAATAAAGTCAAAGGGAAAAAGGAAAATAGTTGTACCTTGGGAAGTTTTAACTTAAGCTGGTAAAAATAAGCTTAGGGGGTTTTCAAGCAGGTCCCCACATCTGTACCCTAGAGTTCAGAGTGGGGAAGGAACCTTGACAGGAGCTCTCCTTGGGGGCAAGGTATTCCACAACTGCCTGCTGCAGTGTTTCTTGTACCTTCCTCTCAAACAGCTGGTAACAACCACTGCTGGTGATAGGATACTGGACCAAATGAACCACTGATCTGATCCAGATAGTGATTCCTACATTCCTGTCACTTCCATTCTTATTAATGGCTCAGTGCAAACACTGTCTACAAAATATTCACATTTTTAAACATGTTTGCTTTGACTGTGTTCACCCTATTTTGTGTTCTCTTTCCATAAATCTTCATGCAATTGAATTCTAGAATGGATCCTCAGGAAAATACTTGTGGAAAACAACTTCTCATAAGCACTGATGCCAGAAACATGATAATAAGAATTACACCTCAGCCAACCAGGGAACACAAACAATTCTGCGTAAGCCATGTAACCAAACAACTAATCAACAAAACCTGAATTTTAGATTTCTCAATTTGAATAGCAAGTAAAAGAGTAAATGAAGTTTACAAAAGAAAGTGTTGAATCATTTTTAATATCACCAACATTTTAGATAACTACTATCTAATGGCAGACATCATTGGTCAAATTGAGAACCCCTTACTAACAATTACTGACAATGAACTCAATGGAACCACTTACCATAAGGTAAGGCTCGCCCTGAGCAAGGGTATCATAATCTCATCCTCTTTGATGAGAACGAGAGGGGGAATTTATCTAGTACACAATTGATAGTTTATTATTTGCTCAGTTCTGCTTCTCAAGAGTGTAGAATGGTTCCTTTTTAAAAGAGCTATGGACTAGGTTTTGTTTCCAATTGTTTTGTCTCCTCAGAGTGGAATAGTGGGATCTGTAGCCCTATTTTCTAATGTCCCTTCTGCCTCTCTCTTTATCTGTTAATTCAGGCTTTAATTTCCTTATATTTTGTTTATGTGCCCAGAATTTTTTCTTCTGAATAAGGACTTTATTGGACCAATTCCAGTCACTAATGGGGTCTCTCAGGAATCTTTCATACTTTGTTCTTATACCATCTACCAAATACAAAACTTAATCCTGATTGTAAAGTGTATGAAAACTTAGGCTTTTGAATGAAAAAAAAATCATATTTTTTCCTCTACAAGAAGCAAAGGAAGAGGTGGAAATCTTAGCTTTAGTTATTAAGAAACCCAAAGGAAAATAAGACTGCAAATCCATTCAGCGTAAATACTCAAATTTGTATGTTCATTCAAAACTTATTGAGAATCCACCAAAGTCCAAAACAATCGAAATTTCCAGTAAGGCTGGAATCCCACTGGATATTTTTCCTCAGAGAGGTCTTACAGCAAAGTAGATTGAACACATGCAAACAATTAACAACAGCAATCTGCCAAGAGTATCCACAGAGCCGGGTTCCAAAAAGGAAAGCAGAGAGGATAGAAAAGCTAGAAAACAGGCTATGAAAGAAGAGTGAAAGGAAGGCAGAGTGGAGAAGAAAGCCAACAAATTAACTGTCAAGTTGGAGAAACAAAGGTGGAAAAAGAGCAGCTCAGTAGGAGACAAAAACATTCAAAACTGGCTAAAGCTGTCATAATAGAACAGCTAAAAGAAAAGAAGAATTTTTCCTGTAATGGACACTTCCCCACATTCTTGTGTTATTCTGGGATCTTGGGAAAAGACAACAGGCTTTTTAAAAAAAAATTCTCTCTTTATTTATTTGCTGTGTTATGCACAGGAGTTTATTAGAACACAGGATACCCAGACATCTGTTAAAGTTAAAGGAGCTCTGTCAGCTTGTGTCAGCTGAAAATCTGGCCCATGGTGTTTGAATTGTTCTATAACCAGATCCAGTAACAGACTATCTTTTTCTAATGGTAAAAATGAGCTGAATTGAAATCATTGTGATTACACATTAAAATTTACATAATTTGTGTCCGTCTCCCTCCCCCTCTCCTCCCCCCCCCAAACCTAAACAGTTGCCAGGATGCAGTGGTTATTGTGCTGTATCAGGTAAGTTAGGTTCTATTCCCACCACTGACCTAATGGGCCTCAATTCATCTCCCTGTGCCTCGTTTCTCTATCTTTAGAAAATTGTGCATAATGACACTTACTAAAATGCTTTACAAAAGATGATATCTATGAATGAAAAGCATCAGAGCTAAGTACTATTATTCTTATAAATAGAGATAATACAAAATGCTGCATCTTTTCCTTGAAAATATTTGAACTAAATTTTTTGTTTGTTTGTTTCATTCATAGTTATTCACAGACTTTCTCCCACCCCCCCAGTGATCAGGTATTTTTAAGTATAAAAATTAAGAGGGTTGTTTTTGTTGACAAAATAGGAGATTTTGACCAAAACAAATCTTCATATTGAAAAGTCACTTTTCATTTTTTTAAAAAAAAGAGTTGTGAACTCTCTTGATCAGCTGTATTTATTAATCAGGACCATAGTACTTACTGGACTACTTGCTAACTCTCCAGCTTCTTTGCATCCATTCCATCTCTCCACATGGACTGAGAAAAGGATATTTGGAACCTCAATGAGATTTATTCTATGTCCCTGCAAAACATCCCTGCTTGTACCTTAGCTTAGACTAGTGTGCTTCATATCTAAATGTATATACTATGCCATTGCAGTACTCCGAGAACCTACCTCATGGTGTCCAGCAAAAGGCCTTGGAAAAATGTGAACGTTGTCACCTAGTCTAGTCTGAGACATAAAGGGAGGATTGTGTTAATCTAACTTGACTGAGTTGGCTTAACTGAAGGGGGGGGGAACACCTTCCCTTCCCCCACAACCTATGTAGACAATCTTAGAAAAACATTATGATCTAGATCCTCAGTTGGTGTAAACTGGTGTAACTCCAGTGAAGACAATGGATCTGTGTCAATTTTATACCACCTGAGCATCTGGTCCTATATATTCATATGAATAAAAAAAAATTGTTCCACCATAACTCCTTTGGGTCTCCCAGTACATCTTTCTTCTATGGCTCTGTAGTATACAGGATTCTGGTAATATCCCTTTAAACAGTTTTGAGTGACTAAGGCTAGATCCTCAAGGGGACTTAGACTCTTACCTGTCACTTTGGGTACCTAAATCTAAAATTTAGATAATCAAAACCCTGCTCAGTTGCTGCTTAACTTTTCAGGTGCCTAAATTTTCACTGGTAAAGTTCCTTAACACTTAAAAAGCTACCAGTGACCATGTGCACTGCCTAGGCGCCCAGGCATCCAAACCCCACCAGAATCTTCAAACTAGACATTGCCCTTACTATTTCTCCTGTGGGGCCTTCTCAGTAACCACTTACCAGGTTGGGCCAGAGGAGGAGGTGATGGTTTTCTCTTATAACTTTTTAGCCCAGTAGTAACAGAACTCATTGAGGATGCAAGAGACTCTGTTTCAGTTCCCCCCTCAGCCTGGTGGCAAGACTAGATTTGAACATGGGTCTCTCCCCTCCCAAAAGAGTGAGAGGGAGTGAGATTGACTAAATAGCCCACTGCATATTTATTTATACCAAGTAGAACAACTTCAGGAGGAAAGATATATCATGACCAGGCTTAGGTGGTCAGGGCTGGTGTCCAAGTTCAAGTGCTGAAACCAGGGGGTCAGGATCAGAGTTGGGGTTCAAGGGCAGAAGCTGGGGGTCTAAGTAAGGGTTGAAGTCTGGGATCAAGCAGAGAGTCTGGCTGGGGAGGTCACTTAGTTGCATGGATATTTCTTGGAATTTCTCTTGGGCTTAAATAGGGTGCCTGGGCCAATCAGGGTCCATGAGGGAAGTTTCCATTCTAGCCTTATGAGGTGGTACCTCTTATGGT
Organism: Dermochelys coriacea; assembly: GCF_009764565.3. Taxonomy (NCBI): domain Eukaryota; kingdom Metazoa; phylum Chordata; order Testudines; family Dermochelyidae; genus Dermochelys; species Dermochelys coriacea. Next base: position 37,353,571 of record NC_050070.1, on the reverse strand, counting down.
AATTTTCTATACAGGTCCTATGTGATAACACATATGGCCCTGTCACAGCTGCTAGGTAGCAGTGTGGAGGCATTGGCCACTCTTCAGGCCCAGAGTTCTGTTCTCCACAAAACCTCACAAAGTTGAGAGCAACCTACCCCAGAATATCGCATAACTTAATGGTTAGGACATGTTCCTGGGACAGGGGACAATAAAATACTAAAAGCATCAGGCCCATCTTGGGCCTATCATGATCGTTGCTCCAGTATTTTGCTTTGGTTTCCTCAGGACCTTCAGTATCATGGGGTTTGGAGGTGGAGTCAGCACGGCTGACATCTCTCTTGCCTGTGGAACTGAGGTCTTGGTGACTAGTGGTCTAGCCAGCCCCATCTTCCATCTGTCCAGCAAGGGTCACTCCAGTACTAGGCCTACAGCTAAATCATTTGGTACCATATATGCTGGAGGTGTCAATAGGGATGACACCAAGAAAATTGGTGCTGAGGAGTTGGGCCTGGATGAAGGCATTCCACAGGTTTAATGGGTTCCCAAGAACATGTTTCACAGTCAGTAATTCCAGGATGTCAGAGAGACCTTTGTCAAACCATTGGCTGTCCTTTGACTTCTGAGCCCAAGATGAGTCAAGCACATTCTGAATCGTGTTATAACTTGGTAGGCACTAAAGACGTTGACCTGTCTCATCTCATCTCTGGTGCCGTGTTCTTGCTACCCCTCTCTAAGATCACAGATGCCAAAATAGAGACAAGTGATTGAAGCCTCTTGGTCAATATACCGTAGGAGCTCAGGGTGGAATCTTGGCTCACCAGGGTGCTGATGAAGAGAGACTGACCAGAGGACAAAGGTCTAGCTATGTCCTTCCTTTCAGGGTCCACAGAGGATTGCATAGAGTGCTCCATGAGGAAGAATTTTAGGTGGGCCTCGCTGTCTATTTGTTTAGCTCACTCTGATGACTTAGACTCTTGGCAGCAGAAGGTACCTTTAAAATGTGGGACTATCACCAAATATGGAAGATTGTCCACTCTTGTAGCATTTTTTCCCATACAGACTATCAACTTCAACCTACTTGCACAAGAAGTGTTTATACCACATAACTAGCTACCTAAGTCAGAAACTTAACAAGCACCATGAATCATTTCGAGAAGGGAAGGGACAATTTCTTTTCTTTTTTAACTCAAAGAGTGCAATTACCAGCTGAAGTTTGCATGCTGCAATACTTATTACCTTGAAGTATTGTGCCTGCTTGAGAGAAACAAACTCAGGGCTCATGTATACTTAAAATGTAACTGCACCACTGTAGCACTTCTGTGTAGACACACCTATGCCGACAGAAGGGGTTCTCCCATCGGCACAGGTAATCCAACTCCCCAAGATGTGATAGCTAGGTTGACGGAAGAATTCTTCTGTTGACCTAGCGCTGTCTATATCAGGGTTAAATTAGATTAACTACATTACTCAGGGGTGTGGAGTTTTCACACAGCTGAACGACATAGCTGGATTGCCCTAATGTTTTAGTCTAGGCCAGGCCTCAGTAACAGTAAAAACCTGGAGGGTTTATAAGGGACAAGCCACTCTCTTCTTTGTTTAACATCCATCTAATTAATTTGAAGACAGACATAATGTGCAGCGTTAGCTATTTATAAATATAGAAGCCGTCAAGATATTGGGTCAAATTTCAACGCTGGTGTAAATAAGTGCAATCACACGGTCTTGCACCCCCGAGTGCTCACACAATTATTGATTATTCCAACAATGTCAAAATCTCAGATGTATTTGTTAGCAGAGAAAACAGATTACAGATCTGGATTAAGTTCAGACTAGAATTCAGAGTTCAGATTTGAAGCATTAAGGGAGCTGGGATTTGGTTTGGCTGCAGATCCTACAGTATGAAAATCCTGTGAATGCTTTGCATGAGATTTTAAGCAGAAATCTCATGCAATCTTCTGAGAATGACTGTTGTTATGAGATTGTGACTGCATCTCAACAGCAAATGGAAAAACAGGCCTCTTTGGTTTGGTATTTGACTGGAAATCAAAAGGCAGCAGGTGAGTTTGAATCAAATGAATTTGAATCTAACTCTCCCCTCTCAAAGAATCAAATGGAAATGGATTGGAGCTTCTTGTTTTCACCCATCTCTTCTCCCAACAAGTGATCTCCCTGCCTTTTGGATCCCAAATTCATTTAAGTGAGAACCAACTCTCAGAATATTAGACATTATATACATTCTATCATATCATTAATCACCACTTCTCTCCTCCCCACTTACATACTTAGCTATTCATCATACGTTCCTAACTTTATAGAGGCTGCTGTTCTCTCATAGATTTAACTTTAGATCATTTGGCTGCTAATGCCAGCTGGCAATCCAGTACAGCTCTAACTCTGGCCTGATAACTCTCTAATAAAGCCATGCCACAATGGTTACTAAAAGGAAAACAAATAGTCTTTGTCCAGCCAAAGTCTGGCAGGGGAGCAGATTCACTTCTGGTTCAATAGCAGTTTCTTTGACTGTAGCCCTCCCTCAGTCACTCCTTTGATTTTTTTTTTCACACTTAGTCAACCTGCCTAAATAGCTGAGGGCAGTAAGTGACCTACAGTCCTGCACACTACAGCTGCACCTTATCTGAAACAAAGGAAAGATTAACAATGAGTGCATAAGCTCTTCTAAAAGAATTCTTAGACTATATCCTTAATTTGATTCACTGATTCTTTTTATATGCACATACACATTCAATTTAAAAGCCTGGTATTGCAAGGAACGCCTGGCATTTCTCCCATCAGTGCTCATGTACATTACATGAGTTTATGGCATTTTTAGAAGTCCACCACATCTGAGTACAGATGAGTTCTCACCTAACATCACTGCCCTAACTGCCACATAGTCAGGGACATGGGGACTTATCTGATCAAGCACAAGGCTCTTGCTGAGTGCCTAGTTAACTTTCTTCATGGCAATGTTCAAGACATGGGGTTCTTGCTGACACGAAGGGGCACCATATATTCTAATCAAGGGACAAAATACATTTTACAAGCCCAATTACACAGAAGAAAGTAGTGCCACCCTCTCCACAAACATGGAGGGCTGTGCTGGCTGGGGAACTGATGCAGTTCTGCTGCACAGGAAGAGGGTTCAGGGGGTTGGAAGCCACACATAGGTTTGGCCATCACCTGCATGTGGAGTGCATCATGACTATTGTGGGTGGGGCAAGGTGGGCCAAGAGGAGGGGTAGGTGGAGCAGCTTGGTTGTCATTCACCTGGACAATATCTCCTACTGAAGGGGTGTGCGTGCAGCAAATACCTATAGTGAACTTGCATTTCTGCTAACTCGCAGTCTCGCACTATGTCAGGGGCTAGGACCCTGCATAGAAATGAAACATTATTTCTCCTGACTCAGCCTAGCAGTCAGGCCAAATAGGGTTTGAGTGTCTCTCTAAGGCAGAAGAAAAAACCCACACAGGGTCAAGGAGACAGGAGCCCTGCAAAGAAACCCTAAAAAAGAAAAGCTATGCTTAGGATAATGCTTCCACTGAAGTTTATGGTTTGTTGTTATTCAGCTCAACTAAAAAGGCAAACCCCAGGAAGGGGTATGTTTGGACCAGATCCGGGGAGGGGGGGGAATCCAGATCCTTTCGAAAGTCACTTAGGCCTTTGGAAAATCCCACCCTAAATTCATACTTGGGCACCAACATAAAAGTGGTCTTTTTAAAGGGGCTGCACACACATAGCTGCTTTGGAAATAAATGCATAGCTGGGGTGCTCAATATCTTTGAAAATGAAAATCTGTTTATTAAAGTGCTTAGTTTTATGGTACCTAATTTAGACACCAAAGTTTTAAAGTTTTGGCCCATAACTATTTGCTGAGTGAGATTGAAGGCTTGAACAAAGAATGTTGTGTCTATAACATAGCTTTGATCTAATGACTAACAGCAATAGAGTTTCCATCCCTACCCCTTCCAACACATAAATGAAGTGTCTTTTGTATTAATCTTGAATAAGCTTGTCTGCCTGGTAGGTCTAAGAGGGCACTGCATTAAAAAAGAATGCAGACCAAAAAAAAATTTAAAAAGTTCATTAGCCTAAGGGGAATCTCTACTCTCAGATCCACAGATTTAAAAAAACAAAACAAAAAATAAAGAACACCACACACACATAAAAGACTGAACTCAGTCTTCAAAGTGTCTTTAAGAAGCCAGAGAGAAAGAAAATGAACATTTCTCTGGCTCTGTATCACTTGTTGAATTTTGTGAACTGCTTACAATTTGGAATGCATTTTTTCCTTAACAGAAAAGATATGCTCTTAAACAATACAGATAACATGGTGTTATGCTACTGGAATTGTGAAAGCTCCTACAGCAGCCTGCACAAACACTGTGCAACAGCCAGTTGCAAGTCTTTCTAGTCCCTATGGTAACCGCCAGACCAACAAGTTGTTCTCAGGACAAGCGGAAAAAAAATGTTAAGAAAAACAGTCCATTCCTAACTACAGCACAGAAAAGGCCTGATTTCTGCAGCTTACTTGCAGTAAAGTACACAGTGATTATCAGTCTAAGTATGCAAAGAGAGATCCAAATGTCAAAGGGGATGAAAATAAAGAGTTGGCTATAGCGGTGACTGATTTTCTAGAGGGGCAAAATGCATGGAGGTCATTTTCAGGCTATAATTGATCTTTTCAAGCTGCTGCCAAGCCCTCTGGAGTGTCTAATCTCCCTTCCTCTGAGGGTTCCCCATCGGATATCCCACAAAAATCACTCTTGGGGTCTCTGATTGACACAGTGGTGGCTATTAAAGTTAGCACATAGTGGCACTTCCCTGAACACTCCTAGAGCTCTCTAGGTAACTATACTGCTCTGCCCATTTCCCACACATTCTGAGGCTCTCACTCCTATCCTCTACCACCTCCCCAACTTGTCTCAAGGCTCATCTTCAGAGCAGCATCTCAACATCCAGAGCACTCCCAGGCTTCTGTCTGATTTTCCCACCCCAGCACTTCTAGGGCTTCTGAGGAACAGCGGTATGAATAGTACCGACAATGGTAGTGTAACTTATCCAACATTTGACAAGCCCAAAGTAGTACTCAGTAACCAGGACCCTAGAATCTGTTCTGTCATGGCAGGATCTTTGGGAACATTCACTGAATATGAATTTTACTGCAAAATAAAAAACTTTAAAAAAAAATCACAAGGTCAACAGATTTGGCTGTTAAAACTCATCCGAATCCCTGCCCCACATTTCCATTTGCTCAATGTCATAATGAAATAAAATTCATGTGTTGCTTCAGCTACATATAGGTCTGCAGAGAGTCCAGTCAGCAGGAAGGAAGCTTTTAAGAGAAGCCCCAGGAAGTGGAGTTAGATATGAGGCACAAATTGTAAGGAGACAATTGCAGGAACTGACTAGAGATAATGAGCAGCTGGAATTGCAGTTCATAAAATAGAGGAATGTTTTCAGCAACTTACTTACATCACAGCAAAAAGCACATACAATAGCATTAAAATAAAGCAAGTTAATGTTATATTTAAATTGAATGTTTACATTGACCAAGGTCAGGAAAGCCAAAGCTATGGTGCTCACTGCAACTTTAAAATGTGCACATTTTAGGTGTCACATACACCATCGCAAAATACCACATTGGATGACTCCTGTAGTCCATGATCACTTTCATTTCCCATTGACATTAATCCTTACCTAAAGGAAGACTAAAAGACTCATCTTGAGCCCCATCCTTACATTACTCCAACCTACCTTCAAAATAATCCTCTCCAGCAAACAGATGTACCTTACATCACCCACTAGATGTCAAACTCAGTATCTGCCACGCTACCAGATGAAGTGATTTCCATAATGAGAGACCCTTCACTGTAAGCCGCCTGCTTTGAAACTAGGACCCGCAGGCCCACAGCAGAAAACTGAACAGGATGAGATTTTCTTCTTTAATGATCCCCATTACTATCAGCAGCTTCTGCAGCACTAGACTGGGTTGCTCTCGGTATTTGAAAAAGAGACTAACATTAATACATTTACTGTTTTAAAATCATGAAATTCTAGTATCACTTTTCTTTAAAAAGGCCTGGACAATGATGGGAACTATCTTTTTTAGGTCTGGCTGCACAGGCAGTGTCGGATTAAGGGCCTCGCAATATGAGGGGCCTCTAAAAAAAGAAAAATAAAACCTGACTCCATTTCAAATTTTATCAAAATTGGTTGATAAATAAAGGAGATATGGGAAAAAGAAGATTCTCTAAATATTAAAAAAAAAAATACAAGTACTTGTGGCACCTTAGAGACTAACAAATTTATTTAGAAATTTTTGTTCAAATATGATAAAAATATACACATCTGGCTACACAAATACCCTTCCACCTGTCCAAAAAAATTTAGTGAAGGGTAATGCCAGAGTGGAGAAAAAATGATAATTGCACTGGTAAAATTAGCATATTTACTTGTAGAAATACTATCAGTCTCCAAAGGCTGCTACTGGTCAAATTCTGTCCATGCCTTCAAAATTCATACATATATACATACATACATACATACTCTCACTGCCAATAAAATCAGGAAAAGGAAGGGGTGGCTAAGGAATGGCAATAACTGGGGGAGGAGATGGGGAAGAAGAATGAGGATTAAGTGAGAGCTCAGAATTAGAAGAGATGAAAGAGTCAATTAATTTTCTAGAAAGGTCCATCAATGGCTATTAGCCAGGATAGGCAGTATGGTTTCCCTAGCCTCTGTTTGCCAGAAGCTGGGAATGAGCAACAGGGGATTGATCACTTGATGATTACCTGTTCTGTTCATTTCCTCTGGGGCACCTGGAAGACAGGATACTGGGCTAGATGGACCTCTGGTTTGACCCAGTATGGCCGTTCTTATGTTCTTAAGGAGATTATCTAGGGTTTGGGGTGGGGGGGGACACCCCTAAATTCCACTAGTGAAAATAATGAGGAAAGAATCATGAGTTACAAATAAGAAAAAGGAAACCGTGACGGTATAAAATAGAAATAGATAATGGTTCAAAATAATTTTTTTTAAATAAAAAAAAGTAGGAAACAGGCATGGGTTAAAAAACAAGAGACAATCAAAATTGCAGCAGTTTGGCATGAAGTCCGGAGTAGTTAAGACACAGGTCAACATTTAAAACAAAAAAACAAGCAAACAAACAAAAAAGACATGACTGTATTGCTAAGCTAAGTCATACCCTTACATTTATAATCTTTCTTCTTCACCCCCTCCTTTCTCTGTTTTCTCTTTACTTTTGTCATCTGAGTAACTTTAGTTAAAGTCTTATTAACTTAACTGGGACTTACAGTCCTGTTCAAACAAGTGTGATTAGGCATTTTTAAAAACAATTTTTATACTATCGCTTACATTGCTTTATCATGATACCCCACTAGCGTGTAGGGTCAAGACAGATGTATTAAAGTATTTATTATTAATAATGATATTATTACATCTTTAATAACTATCACCTCTCATAGCTCAGAAATTACTGAAAAGACTGTCCCCATACCTTTGAAAAACATTTGCTTCTGGACAGAGAAAAAGACTGAAAAGTGTCATCCCAAAGATGATGATTAGAAGGTTAGAACATGTGAAAACAGGGTTAAGCCTAATGAAGTGTCTTTGAATCTTTAACAGTGAAAAGCCACAGCATGATCTGTTGTCAATTAAAAAAAAAAAGTTTTCAAATCTTGATCAAATCCTATACAAACTCCATCTTAAAACCTTTTAAAAATCTCCCATGATGTTAGCTATGTTCCAGCTAGAGACAAACTAAAACATCCACCATGAAGTCATAATGATTTTCCAGCATCTCCTTGCAAACATGAGGTGTGTCACAAAGGGATTTTTCCTGGTGAAATAATTCATAGCTACAATAAAGGGAGTTAATTCTGGAACACAGGATCTGCTTTGAATTACTGAGAGCTCTCCCTCTCCTCACGTGCCTTTTAATGACACTTTGGATCAGTGGATACTATCACTCATGTCACCAGAGGAAAATAGAACTTGGGTCAGGTAAGCTATAACTCCATTCAGAATCATTTGTCTTGGGGATGCCAGGCCCCACCTCTTTACCTTCCTTTGCTGCCAGTAAAGCAATAGGGAACCCTACCAACCACGATACTTTCCACCCCCATCATACCCACAGTGGAGAACTTATATACAGCTACCCTGTTACCGCCAGTTAGGAAAGATCAGAATATGTTCCAAGCTGCTTTGCATTTATAGTGCATATTAAATACATTATAATTATGAGACTGCTTGAAATCTTTCCAGCTTTTATACAACATGTTTGTTTTAGGGCTCTGGTGATGTCTGCAATGTGTGGGTCTACTGAGATTTGAAACAGATGCATTATTTTCCTCAGCCACCTGGAGGAGAGTAAAATACTGAGAAAAAGCTGGCCTATAAGAACTCCCTGGTGTTCAAAAACCAGGCTGGCTAATAGGAGAGAAAATAGTTCTGATTATTTAAACTGCAAAACAAATAACTAAGTATATTTAATTGCTGCTTTCCTTTAAAAAAATATACTGTCAAGGGTCTTACAGGCCTTAAAATTAATGCACAGTAGCTTGCCAGTTGTCCTGCTCTTTTAGGCCTTAATGATTCTGGGAATGTGTTTATTTTTCCAACCTGACCTTGTTGTGGTGCTAAATCTAAAACCAACCAGACAAAGCCCAGGCTTACTGTGGAACTCAATGTAAACTAATGAGACCCTGAATGTTATGACACAAGCAGAAGATGCCATGTGCTCTCTGGTTTGGGTAGGCACAGTTACTCAAGGTTTTGGGTTTGATAATTTTTAAAATAAACTTTGCTTGTGGGGTGAAGGTCAGTTTTAAATATAAATCCAATCTTGGCATCTTCAGAATAGATTTTTCTATCCAGGAGAAAGTTGTGTCCACCTGGGTAGCACAAGCACTGGAAATTCCTGGTTCTGTTGATCTAGTCAAAGGAAAGGTTGACCTGCAGCAAACTGCCTCTGAATAAAATACAACAAACAGCTCCACAGTCACGTTCCAAGTGCTCTGCACCACACACACATACCAGTGACAATGGCCAGAACCCCATCCTCAAGTCACATTCACTACTGTGGACTTCAGTGCCAACAATCTGTACTATACCCCATGCCTCCTCTCCCTGCATTGAAAGCTTTTTTCAACTCTACCTCATTCTTCTTGTGGTATATTGAGGAATGTGTTAGAATAGCAACCTATCACTTGGGGGGGGGGGGGGAGAAGAGCAGGAGAATTCCTGGACCTGTGCACAGGCTAGTATCTATTACAAAGTGTGTCAGCAGGGAGAGTTATGAAAAGAGCCAGCTTAAAACAAGATGGACTCAGTTGTACCTTAGGGAGCAGCCTGTTTTCTCTATGTTTTGGGGCTTTTGTGCATTGCCATTCTGAATTCTAAGAAATAAAATAGTATGATATTGCAGCCTTCTAGCCAGACTATTTTAAGGATTTTTCTAATATCTCTGTATATGTTGTTAACATAACCCTTCTGGCCAATGGAAAGGATGTCAATGACCAGGAGCTTTACAGATGTGTGACAGACTGTGCCTTGCGACAGACCGTGTGACTAACAGGCAGCAGATGGCCAGTTCATGGTTATAGCAGAAATGCATCTTAGAGGGAGGAAAGGTAGTTGAGCCCTGCCCCCCACCCCCACCCCTGAGTTCTGAGATTCATGGGGCTTGATCCTCCACTCTGCTCAGATGAAGTGAAAATGCAGGGCCCTAAGGAGCCAGTTGTGGCTCCCTGATCCAGAACTGACCAGTACCAACCCAAGATAGAGCCTCTCCTGTGTAAGTTTTCCCTTGAATAAGAGGGACAGTGGAGCTATAATCAATACTCCACTGGTGTAATGTCCTGATGTGACATCTTAGCTGCCACACTTGGGATTGAGCTAAGGAACCTTTAGAGCTAAAGTTTGTGCCTAGACTCTTTAGCAGGAGGGCGGCAACACCTCATATGCTTGAGAGGTTACACACACTCCCACAATACGTAAACATTTTCATTCATTTTAAAACAATGAATTCCTAAGATACTTAAAAACTCAATTCAGTAAGGTGTAACATAGTTGAATGATGTTTGTCCAGTTTATTTGCAGGAAATTACCATATCTGTCACAGACACTGTTAGTCTTTGTCATTTAGAGAGATTTCTGCCAGCCATTTCCTTTTTAACTTCTCATCAAGAGACCAGCAGCTAGCAAAAATGGCTCTCCCAAACCTGGTTTCTGACTTGTCATTCTGAGGACAGCAAAGCAATAGAGTGATTGTGCAAATTCTGATGATGGGGAGGGGAAGGGAGGTCATATGACAATAGCCATGGATGGATGCATCTCCCACAATCCAAATCTGTACGAGTTGGAAGGTTTGTTTGGTTTATAAACAACTCTGTGCAGCACCAGTCCTCTGGAATGTTTTACATGTGGAGGATGCATTGTTGCACAGTTTTCCCCTTCACCCATACTCGGATTGGAGATTTATTCCAAGACAGAGCCAGCAAATTCCATTTCTCCCCCCGCCCCAAGGAACTGAAACAAAGCAAGGTTATGGACCAGATGCTACTATGCGCTGAGGCTCTCTTGGGCTACATAACGCCTGTGCCACTAGAGACCGAGGCCACTCTTTGGCTTTGCTGAGGAATTCACAAGGTAAGCAGGAAACTCTGCAGCCTGGAAATACCCAGGCCAGGAGGGAGTGAGACGTGTGTCTCTGCCCAAGAGAGGCGATGGCTCTGGAGCCAGAAGCCTGAGAGTGGATGCCCTTGGTGGACCCTAGAGGGAGAATACAGGTGTAGTTGCCCTGAACTGTGACAGTGGCCATGGAAAAGCCCAATAATTTTGGTTCAGGGCCCTTTAAAAAGGTCTTCTTTGGCTGACTAGAACTCACCCACATTAGAATAGCTGACGCATTGCCTGAACTTATTTGGCTGAGTCACCTGAAACTTCATCACCCTGTAAGGAAAATGAGGCAAAGATAATTTGAGATACTGTTGAGAATGTGGAATGGCACAGACTAATTGAGTAAAATCTATATTCTACTTTGACCAGTGAAGACATGTAGCTAGCTTCATGGAATGTGGAACACAGATGGCTCACCAAATTTCTTCAGCTGCTGGCTCACAGAAGATGATATTTTGGATGTATTAAACTCTTTAAAAAGACATCTCTGAACGCAGATTAGTTTAAGTCTCAACAACATTGACAGTGCCCCCTTTTAATGCTATATCTCACATCTAAAGCAAATGTATTACTATTTTCAAAGAAGGGGAGAGTTTTTACCAGACATCTTCCATTACAATTCAATCCCTTGCACCTCATTGAAAACCATGGTTTATTAGTTATTTAAAACTTTGAGAAAACCATCAGCATCTGAAAACAAAAGTAAGCTACATTTTACTGTTGTTTTCAGTCTCTCTTCATTAAAAAGTTCAGTTGATTAGACCTTAATTATGAACCAAGCAATAGGCACCATATGTAAAACTCTTGTCTTCATCATACAGTGATGATTACAAATTCAACATTTTACCATAGTTACCATTTCTCTGTACTTGGAAATAGCTAGAGATATTAGTGGGTAAATACTGACATATAAATGGCAAGTACTGTATGTTAGTAACAATGACTGAGAAGTAGTTGGTACTTGTTCAAAATGTTAAAGCTGTTCAATACTGGATGTTTAATTTATTGCCTCAAACCGATTTAGAATATAAAATGTTAAAAGATGTTGACCTTTAATACTTATCAAATAAAATATTAAATACTTTCCTATGCAAAATAATGTCTAAATCTTCCATATCTAACATTCGAGTTAGTCTGTATTCGCAAAAAGAAAAGGAGTACTTGTGGCACCTTAGAGACTAACAAATTTATTAGAGCATAAGCTTTCGTGAGCTACAGCTCACTTCATCGGATGCATTTGATTAAATGCATCCGATGAAGTGAGCTGTAGCTCACGAAAGCTTATGCTCTAATAAATTTGTTAGTCTCTAAGATATCTAACATTGTATCACTAGTTACATCTGTAGAGCTATATAGTTCTATTGGAAAATCCCAAAGGTTCCTGTCAAATTTTTAACAGATGTATCACTGCTTTTACACAAAGAGGAATAATGGTTTGGTCAATTCTTCAGCCCACTAACCACAAGAAATACATCAAGTGATATATTCAACATCTGCCGATGATATCATGCCACAGTTTGTTTTTCAGCAACCTAAATGAACCTAGGGACTTGCTTTTGCTGTGATGCTCAGCAGAGACTTGGACCACAGTTCATTTCCAATTGCTTGTTTGGAATTTCCCATGAAATATTCTTTAATTGAAATATTGTATTTCTGAAATCTATCATTTCATGAGACATTTGCCATTCTTGTAACAGGGAAACAATCCAGGTATCAACTTTACAGGAAATGTCTGGCTCAATTAAAATAAAAAAAAAAGATATATTGGGACTTGTTGACATGTTTGATTCTTCCAGTTAAACTCAATTTGGAGCCCAGGGGAATGGAGATGGGGTGAGGGGAGGCTGGGATGAAGAGCTGAAGGGGGTGAATGGATTAAGAGGAAGCGATGGGAAGGAGGGAAGTGGAATGGGACTTGCAGTCAAGGGGAAGGGGCAATGAGAAGGCACTGGAGCGGAGAATACATGTATGGACATGGGTGAGAGGGATTAGAGTGAGACTGAAATAAGGACACCAGGGAGGACAAAGAACGAAAGCAGGACTGTAACCTCCAGAGAACATTCCCCTCAGATCCTGGAACAGAGCCCAGGTTTCTCAGTTTTAACATTCATTGCTGTTAGCAAATAGCTGTGAAACCAACTGGCATCATGTGTGCCTCATCTCACTCTAGAGGATGATTCACACAGAGGATGACAACTCACTACTACAAGTTACTCTGTTAGCTCAAGAAAGAGAGCTATGTGCAGTGGACACAAAGGTCCAAACGCCACTGATGAACAGTGTGGGAGTCAATATGGTTTCACATGATGGAATTTTATGTTTTTACAGCCAAAAAACTACATTAAAGGAATTTTAAGGTTGCAAAGTCAAGCACTCAGAAACTAAGAAATGCCAGAATTAAAAGCATCTGTGCAACTTTAATTCAGCCCCTTTGCGTATGTGCATTATGCTTAGGATGGATAGAATTTGATCAATGTTTATTCTTAAGCAAGTTTTTAATCTGTTCAGATTTTCACAGTTCAGAGAAATTATGTGGGGTGGGAGTTATCAGAAAGTTATTTGTTATTAATGTTATTAATTGTTATTAATGACAGAAAGTTTAACATTTTTTGAATCCCAATGGTTAGAAACCATTAAAAAGCAAAATTGTCAATATCATGTCAAAATATAAAAACAAAATATCTATACATCAAACTCTAATAATTGATGCTCTCAGGCAGCATTTTCCTTGCTTTGCTTATCCTAAATTTTCATTACTATTGATGGAAATACTGTGTGTGTGTGTGTGAATTGATGTTTACCAACATTTACTGAAACTTCCAAAACTGGAATGATACAGTCTTTAATTACATGATTGTGACAGATATCGCAATTTCCTGTAATGTCCCTGAGAAACCTTACTGAATTACGTTAAAGTAGCTTTGGAGTCCAATGTATTAAAAATGCAAAGTTTCTGTATTACTGTGGAATTGTATGCAACTTCTAGAGCAGGGGAGACATGACCAGTGTAAAACCTGAAAAGTGTTATGAACTTCAAAACACTATTTGAAACAATGTGCCAGACAAGAATGAATTTCTGGGACAAACAAAATTACATGGATTTCCCAGGAATTTCTAGGGGAAAGTGAATGCAAATGTACCACCTCTGCTTATGCAAAAACTCAGCCTTTTGAAGCTATTCCCTGAGGAGGGTCTTTTATATGCAGATCACTGTTACATAAGGAGAAGATCAAAGGTCCAAGCTGTATAAAGAAAAGAATGAACTGTTCCTAGGGGTAGTCTTTTGAGCTAAAGCAGTTATGAACTTGTAACCATAGAAAAACCCACATGGGGTCTGTTGGACTGATCACTTACCAGCTGTTAGAGTTTTAATTATCTCTAGGTAAGTTTATTAGAATGTGTGTAGGTTCTTTTATTGTTTTTCTACGTTTTCGCTGTAACGCTTTCACCTTATCAATAAATGTGGTTGCTTAGAAAGAGCTGTATGGTAATTTATAACTGGGGGCAAGTACACTGTTCATAGCCTCAGGAGAGAAAGCAAAATGCAGATGCTGGCTGTTCACGCCATTTGGCTTGCTGGGAATAATGAAGTTTAGGGAGGGGATTGTACAACCTGGAAAAACCCCAGTCAGGAGAGAGAGAGAGAGAGACACACACACACAGAGACAGGGATCTCTGCCCAAGGTGACAGTTAAGAACTCAAAAGCCTAAAAGTGTGTGCTCTTGCTGGACCATGGAGGGGGAATATAGGTGCATTTACCCTGAACCCTGACAACGATCATATGCTATTTTCCCACCAGACCCTACCTCATTTGGTACACAGGGTAGATCTGCTCCGAGGATGAATCAGAGTTATGTGGTGAAGGAGAATGCCTCATATGTTAGTTAAGTTGAAAGGTGTGTCATGAATGATGCAGTAGTTTGCAGAAGGAGAAAGGATGATCTCGTGGTTTAGACAGTTGAATGCTGTATTAGAGAACTGTGTTCTAACCTTGCTGCTGCGACAATGTTCCTGTGTGATGCTGGACAAAAATCACTTAACCCAAACGTTTCACAGATGGTCAGTATTTCTGGATGCCCAACTTGAGACCCAAGGGCCTCATTTTCAGAAATCCTGAGCAATTACCACTGCAAATGACATCAGCAGGAGCTATGCTTTGAACAATTAAGTGCTATAAAATTATAAGTACTCTGAAAAATCAGGCATGTCAAATTGGGCACCCAAAATTAATGGACACTTTTGATTTTAATCTGTTTATGCCTCAATTCCCCATCTGTAAACTGGGGATTAGAAATATGTTTAATTATTTTGGGTCATTCTCTAACAGCAGTTGATTATGATGTGGCTCTTTAGGAGCTCTAGATAATACCATTATGACAATATCCCCACATC
Organism: Dermochelys coriacea; assembly: GCF_009764565.3. Taxonomy (NCBI): domain Eukaryota; kingdom Metazoa; phylum Chordata; order Testudines; family Dermochelyidae; genus Dermochelys; species Dermochelys coriacea. The sequence continues at coordinate 37,338,497 of NC_050070.1, read as the reverse complement.
CCTACTGTCTTAGGACTTGGCTACACTTACATTTTATAGCGCTCTAACTTGCTGGCTCGGGGGGGGGGGTGGGGGTGAAAAAATCACAAGAATGATGCTTTAGCCTAGTGACTGAAGCACTCACCTAAGAGGCGGGAGACCAAAGATCTAGTCTGGCTACTTCAGTGACTTTTAAAATTATTTTTCCATTGTGGAACACCTTCAACAGGAGAGACTAAGGGAGTCCCTAAATCACAATAACACAGAGCCTAGTACACTCCTGTGAGAGGTGGCAGATCCCATTTCAAATCTCTTCTTCCCCTCAGGTGGAGGGGGAGTTGAACCTGGAGCCTCCCATATGCCAGGTGAGTGCCCTTAGCACTGGGCTAAAATTTACAAGCAACAGCCTCCCCCCAGGTGCTTTGTTTTAGAGAGGCTTTGCAACTGAGAATCCAAGGCAGAGGGAAGCACCTCCCCTGCAGCCTGATCCAAAGCACCTATCTCGCAGAGACGGGCAGGGCTGATCTCCCCTTGGCAAGGTTAGGTGAGGAGCCACCTGGTGTGCTGACTTTTGAGAATCCCATTCTCAGGCACATGTCTCTCCCCATTCTTTTTGTAGGGAGCTGAGGCACCAAACTCAGGCTCTGTGAATCCTAGGTGTCTGTGAGAGAGCAAAAGGAGTAAGGTAAGAGAGAACGAGGCAGCTGCCTGCAGGAGACCTGAAGCCTGAAACAGGCTTGCTAAATGAGCTAACCAGACACAACTGGCATAGGCAGGGAACCGCAAGCAGCTGGTTCCTTATAAGAGAGCTGAAGCAGTTGTTTGGGAGAACTGACTCTGGGAAGTGAGCTCTGAGCAGGACAGCTGCAAGCCAAGCCCAGGCTGTGAGGTAACAGCCATGCTTTGGAACAGATTTTTGGGACTCTGAGTTTTGTTTTGAATGGTTTGAATAAACACAGACCCCTCTAAAGGAGGTGATTGGACAAGCAAGTGTGTGGAGTCTCTGCAAAGAAAAGGGCCTGGAAGCAGGAGAATAGATTGCAGAATAGAGGCACCCTAGCCACAAGGGGATGCAAAGGGTCAGCCAACCCCTCTTCAGTGCCTGACCTTCTTTGTGAACCTAGCCCTTAGTGATGATTTGTGGAAATGGGTGCCCTGCCTTAACAGTGAAGGCTAGCAAACTATACCTTGTCTCACTGACTACTTCTTCATGGAACCATGTATTCTTGTGAGAAGAAAAGGAGTATGTATGGCACCTTAGAGACTAATTTATTTGAGCATAAGCTTTCGTGAGCTACAGCTCACTTCATCGGATGCATTCCAAGTACTCCTTTTCTTTTTGCAAATACAGATTAACACAGCTGCTACTCTGAAACCTGATTCTTGTGAGAGGATCTCCTGACACTGCACTGAGACCAGAGCAGCTAATGAAATGGAGGCTACTTACCTGTAACTGGAAGTTCTTTGAGATGCATGGTTCCTATTTGTATTAAACATGTAGGTAGACAAATGCACCAACCACCCGAGTCTGGAGTTTCTTCCTCAACTGATGGTCCCTGTGTGTATTCAATATGGTGGAGATTAACAAGCAGTGGTCAAACAGGACACGGAAGTGATGGCTGACTGTAATACTACTGTCCCTGCAGCTGTGTCTGCAGTAGAAGATTGAACCAAAGCATAATGTTTTGTGAAGGTGTAAAAGCAGTTTTAAGTATTTGCCCTATATATCTCCAGCAGAGGTACATCTCTGAGATGCACAGAGGTTGCTTGCATTTTGGTGGAATGAGCAGTCTCCCCCCCACCCAGGGCTAATTGGTAGCAAAGAATAATACAACCAGAAATCTATTTTGAAAGTCTCTGTGCAGATAGTTTGACTCCTTGATCTCTGTGTTAGGAAACAAATAGTTTAGGTGTCTTTCTAATGACTTTTATAGATAAAAAGGCCAGCACCCTTCAGACATGCAGAGAATACAGCATCCTCTTTATTTGAGGCATGTGGTTTGGGGGGGGAATACCATTTAGTGGATGGTTTGACTCATATGAAACTTGAGCCTAGTAAATTTATATTCATTTTGGACTCCTGAAAGGTTCAGATGCCTTGTGCAGTATGATTGCCTGAGCTTTTCCGCCTAAGAGGGAGCATCAGTAATGACCGTTGCTGCAGGAGTCGATGTGAGGAAAGGGATCCCCACTTGCACCTTTACCGCTTTGTCCATCAGCCAAAATAGTGCAAAATCTTGGATAGAATTGTCATCTTGTCAAAATGTTGCTCCTCTCTGAGTACATGGACAGGAGCCAGGCTTTCAGACAATGAAGATAGAGCCTAGCAAATAGCTTTGTGTGTGTGAGGCCATGTGGCTGAGGAGGGAAAGGCAAGTTCTGACTGAAGTCTAGGGTCTGAATATGCCACAAGTTAAACTCCTGCTATATACGAGTCCAATGTGACCCCTATGACATTTATAGACTTCATGGGGAACAATATGGATTCTCTGTAGGTTGACACAAACATCTAGGGAAGACAGTAGAATGAGCAGGTTGCCCGCTGGATTCCTTCATATGATCTGCCCATCAGAAGCCAATTGTTGAAGTATGGGAAGACATGAGACCCTTCCTTCTCATCCAAGCTCCACCACTGAAAAAACTCTTGTAATGACCCTGGGTACCTACCTAGTCCAAAGGGGAGGACTAATTGATAATGGTCCTGACTGAAGAGGAACCTGCGGAACCTCCTGTGGGATGAGTGAATGTCTATGTGAAAGTATGCAGTGGCTGCAAACCATGTGCCTTCTTCTAGAGATGTAATTATTGATGCCAAAGAGATCATGCAGAATTTTAGCTTTTGGATGAATATGTTCAGTTTGAGAATTGTCTTCCATCTCCCACTCTTTTTGGGGAGCAAGAAGTAAGGGGAGTAGAACCCCTTCTGTTGATGATGAGGTGGAACTCTTTCTATGTCTCATCAGAGTGGTCCCTGAAAAGGAACTAGGAAAGGGGTTTGTGGGTAGGAATTGTGAGAAACTCGACTAGATACCCTCTGTGAATAACTTCCAGTATCCATTTGTTAGTAGTTAGGGCCTCCAGTTTCAGACAAATTGGATAAAGTGGCTTCCAAAACCCTGAGGAGGGAAATGTAGTACCAATAAAGGAATGTGGGTCTTGACAGTCCCATGAAAAGAAACTCTTTGGCTGCGAGTTACAGTAAGATGTGGTGGTGAATGTTGCAGGGGCTGCATTCATGGTCCTATAAACCCTCTGTCTTTTACATGCTAATTCCTGAGGATGTTAATGATATGAGGACTGAGGAGATGGTCTCGCTGTATAACCCTGTCTATGATGACTTTTCCTGGGGGGCAGGAATATAGAGAGCAAACAGTTGTCCTTGAGGGAATGAAGACCTGCATCTGTCATTTTGTGGAACAGATTGATATCATCAAAGGGCAGATCCTAGATGGTACTCAGCACATTTCTAGGGAAACCTGGAGTCTCTTTCATAACAATAACTGTAGCCATTCCTCTGTAAGCAGTGTCCAGAGCATCCACTGTGGCCTGAAGGGAAGTTCTGGTCACTGTTTTGCTCTTGTTAATTAAGGCTTGGAAGTGGGATCTCCTACTGGGAACTTGTCCTTTAACTCTAGAAACTTGGCATAAAATGATATTTAGCCAGGAGGTCCTGATAGTTTGAGATCCTAAACTGAAGGGAGGTGAGAAAAAAGACTTCTTCCCAGGAGGTTGAGGTGCTTGGGTGCCTTGTCAGAGGGAGTAACTTTTGGGTGGTGTTTCCTGAATCATTCCGTAACTCCTTGTACGACCAAGGAGTTAGGTGGTGAGTGTGAGGATAACCCCCCTCCCGCCCCCACCCTTTGGACAGAACAAAGTAACACTCCTTGGTCCTCTTTGGGGTGGCAGCAGAAGGAGGAATGTGCCATACCACATTTGCTAGGTTCATGATGGCCTTGTTGATTGGAAGGACCAGAAGACTGAAAAATGTCCAGAAATCTCTGTTGAGGCTCCTGAACTTACTCAAGCTGAATCTCTAGCTCGGACACCACCCTGTCCATGAGCTCCTGATATTGTCTGAAGTAATCAGGCGGAGACTGAGAAGATCATGTAAGTACTTTGGTGAAATTGTCCCCAGAACCATTGGCACCATCTTGCTTCCTTGCTGTGATTGGGTGTTCACCCCACACCAGAAAGGAAGGGGATAAAAGCAGCCTAGGGGCTAGCCAGTCAAATTAAAATAAAGGCTTCATGCCTGGCACCCTGTCTCCTATATACCATTTCAACTCAGGTGCTTCTGCTGCCTGCAACTGTGGCAGTACATCTCAGATACTACCTGTATCTTATATAGGTAGATGTGAGACTATTTCTTAGAGATGTTGTCTACTACAGTGCACACATTTTCTTATATAGTATTGTGTCTTACCTCCCCGCTTGGGATAAAATGCTATTACTTTTTTTAAAAAACAAAAAAGTACCTTATAAATATTGCAATGATCTGTCACAACAGTCTACTCTTTTACTAAGTTAGAAAAAATAAAGCATTCGGTGTGGTTCAGGATTTCCTGTGAATTTTTGTTGGTTTACTCAGGTTCACGTTTTAGATAATATAATACTTCCTAGCTCTGACATAATGCTTTTCAGCAGTAGATCTCACAGCGCTTTACAAAAGAGATCAGTATCACTATCCCTATTTTACAGATACGGAAAGTGAGGCACAGATAGGCAAAGTAACTTGCCCAAGGTCACCCAACAGACTAATATCAGAGCTGGGAATAGAACCCAGGTGTCCTGAATCACAGGCCAGTGCTCTATCTATGCTGCCTCCCACTGTGCAGTTTAGGAGTTAACAAAAGCCAGTTGAGGTGGGGATGTCTCTTGGTTTCCTCTTTCAGGCTTGTTCAGAATATCTGTAGGATCAAAACAATGATGATACAGTGATTTCCTGGTGGGATCCTAGGACTGAAAAGACAATGGAGGCAACCGCAGCCATGCTTGTGTAGCTCACTCATTCCAGTCCAACTGATTTACTGTCCAGATGGCTCTTTCAGCAAGCTTTAGATAAACAATGTCCAGAAAGGTGAGGCAACCAAATCATGTTAAAATTACTCATTCAAAAGACATGCTGGGGTTTTTAACTACTAACATTTCCTCTCATTTCTGGAATCTTTCAGCTTGTCATGAGCCCAATCCATGACATTAAAAGAAGCCTTGAAGACCCATTTGTGTATTTCTTTTAACTGAAACAATCCAGTTTGTACCATGATTTCTATCTCTAGCTTTTGCTTACTTTTGTAAACAACTTTATATAACTGGCTAGGTTGGACAACTTAAAATATAGGTCTCTCTGCACAACAATAGTACAAGTTACACTTCTTAGTATTACGTAAATCTGTGTTGGTAGCAACTCAAAGGAATATAGTACTACAAGGTGAAAGTCTGTGCTGTCATACTGGTGTAATTCATAAAGTATGAAATAGCTGAGAACTTGAAAATTGGATGTTAACAGATTGTCAACCCAGTAATGATTGACCCTGGTGATATTCTAAACAAAAACATCTCTGAACCATGCTTGTAGCTGTTTTTATTGCTTCATACTGACTCAAACAGATATCTAGACTGCAGAGTGACACACAGACAGAAACAATTCTGGAATATTACTACATAGATTGTATTGAAGAATGTAGCCACAAACGAACACTTTATTCAATTAATACTGTGATTAATTGATTAAAATCTTGATATAGGATATTTGTTTACTTGGTAATTGACTGGTTTGGAATGAAGCCCTGTTTTCAGGATAGGATTATTTGCTACCTTAACTTTATTAACAAAGGAATACATAACATAGTAAGGTTTTAACACATTAACAAAATGATACCTAATTAATATTGCAAGTATCTGTTACAACACAGTCTACTCAGAAAGAATAAAGATCCTTTTAAAATCATGCTAGTGGACCTTTGTAGATACTGACCAAGAAATTAGGTGCCATAAAAAGCAAAGTAGAATTGATGCATTTAGTTTTATTACAATTCAAGAATAAACTACTTATTAGTTTGTGTATATGCTTCATGGTCTGTACCCACACAGTGTGTGTAACATTTTTATAATTAAGCTAACCAGAAAGATCCATAAGGAAGCAAAATACCCAAAAGCAACACTAAAATAAGTTTCAGAGTAGCAGCCCTGTTAGTCTCTAGTCGCAAAAAAGAAAAGGAGTACTTGTGGCACCTTAGAGATTAACAAATTTATTTGAGCATAAGCTTCCGTGAGCTACAGCTCACTTCAGCGGATGAAGTGAGCTGTAGCTCACGAAAGCTTATGCTCAAATAAATTTGTTAGTCTCTAAGGTGCCACAAGTACACTTTTTTTTTTTTTTTTTAACTAAAATAAAGCAAAATAATCTGGAAACCTAGTATAAAGAGTGCTAAGATATGAGGGTTCTATCACAGCCTTGTATTAGTGGAAGAAGAATATATTTCCCAATGATTTAAATACCCCAAGTGACTAAGTTTTCATCACTTCAAAGACTATTCCTGAATCTTAAGAATTTGATAAATATTTTCCAACAATGTTCAACAATACTAATTTCCAAAAATGTCATTCCGTTAATCCTGTTTATACCTCCTTGGACAACCTCCCACAAAGTTTGGGTTTTTTCCTTGTGCGTTTCAAGTATTTCCTTTAACGTAATTATGGAGGCTATCTTATTTGTTCACTCCTTGGTGGTTGTTTGACTAAGGCATACATGCTAAACTTTAAGTTCCCTTGTAAATCAGTCAGTACAGCCCTCTAATGATTTTTGCTTCTCTCTGATATCCATCCAATTTGTTGAAAACTTTTTGGAACAGAATTACTTTGGACTGAATGCATTTTCTAGCTGCAGTTTCATCAGAAACAGAAAGGGGATTGCTGACTGAAGGACTCATCGTATAGAGATACTAAACATTATATCTAGGGTCCTACCAAATTCACGGTCCTATCTGGTAAGTTTCATGATCAGAGGAATTTTAAAATGGTAAATTTCATTATTTCAGGTATTTAAATCTGAAACTTCACGGTGTTGTAACTGTAGGGGTCCTGACCCAAAAAAGAGTTTTGCGAGGTCGCAAGGTTATTGTAAGGAGCAGGGTGCGATACTTTACTTCTGCACTGGTGGTGGTAGTGGTGCTGCCTTCAGAGCTGAGCAGCTGGAGAGCAGGGTCTGCTGGCCAGGAGCCGAGCTCTGAAAGCAGAGCCACCGCCAGCAGAAGTAAGCCCTGAAATCAATGCAGAAGTAAGGGTGGCAATACCATGACCCCCAGCCCCAATAATCTCATGATACCCCCCCGCAACTCATTTTTGGGTCAGGACCCCCAATTTGAGAAATGCTGGTCTTCCCTGTGAAATCTGGACTTCTATGTACTTTTACCCTCTACTATACAGATTTCACGGGGGGAGACCAGATTTCCCAGTCCGTGATGCGTTTTTCATGGCATGAATTTGGTAGGGCCCTAATTGTATCCTTCACATGGGCAAGTACAGGGAGCCAGATTCTCAGAAGCATTTACTTTTGAGGATCTGGACCACTGTCTCTATTCCAGATTGGGAGCAATCCTTGCCTGGTAGAACACTGTAAAAATACTCTGTATATTGAAGAAAGTATGTGCAATAAAGTCCTAGATCACATGGAATTTTTTTCTTCCTGTCTTACAGTTTGAAGTTAATATATTCCATGGAGATAGCTAATTGGCGCTAAAATTTAATTGATGGAAGGGAGTAGTTTTTCAGAGCCAGCAGGAATTTCTTTTCAAGGCCCCAAAGAAGAACATATTAATGAACACATCTCTATAAGCCCTGTTCTCTGTGCTTGTCTCCTTGCTCTACTGTGCAATGACTGATGTAACAGTAGAAACCTTGAGAAGCTTATTAGTCTCTGAAGACCAAAACCTGCTAATTGAAATCCTAAATAGCAGCCACATTTCTCATAATTTGGCAAACTGCCCAGGGTAATTTGATGTTTGCTGGCAGAGGGCGAGGCAGTAGGAGCACCTGTTCCAATAGGATGAATGCTTGACAGTCATGAAGTCTGGCCAGAAAGGTTTTTTTTTTTTTATACCCACATTTCACTTGTAACCAGTCAATGCTAGAGCATGGCCCACCTGGCTGCTTTTTGTGTGTGTGTGCACGTGTTTTCTTTGCCCTTTAGGAGATTTCAGCAAAATGAATGAGAAATTGATGACAAGTGGTGACAAATCCTGTACAGAATACATTTTCTTTTCCCAGGATTTCTGTCTTGGAAATACCTCCTGGGCTGCCGTCACCTAAAACTGTGTGGTAATGCAGTGATGAACCTGCAGGTAGCAGAAGGAATTCCTTAAAGGAAACTCTGCCATTAATTTATAGTGACATACTGTTCCTTGTCTGCCTAATGAAGTGCATTCTGTAAGGTGGTTCAGACCCTTGAGTGCCTGCAAATGGCCAGGACTGTGTAACGGGCAATTGTCTCATGGACTGCCTTATATCTTTAAGAGTTGCCTGGGAATTGGTTTGTACACACACACACACACACACACACACACACACACACACACACAGTACTGGTCATATGCCAAAGGAGGCAGCAGGACAAGGACTATATAAGCTGTAGTCACTATTTATTTTTGGGGGCGCTTTTATAAGATACTGTTCAGTGTTCACAGACTAGCCATTTGAACTGTTCCTATCCAAACATCTTTACTCTTGTATCACTATGACCCACTAGAAACAAAAAGCCTGCCTATATTCTCTCAAAGGGAATCCCAGGTCTCTCCTCTCTCCATGCAAACCCCATAACCTCAGGAATATTTTTAGGAGAGCTTGAGATCTACAGTGAATTCCTGGCCTCATTGAAGAGGATAGCAATACTCACACTGACTTCAGTGGGGCCAAGATTTAACCTTTGATCTTTATTTCCTGCCGAAATATTTTCACGGGACTTTGGTTCAATGTCCTACTTGAACAGTGCCATCTTACTGTAGTATAGTATCCCCCAGCATTGCTATGAAGATGAAAGAGAAAAACAATGGATATTATAGGTAAGGACTATCTAGATTTATCCCTATGTCATTCTATTGAATCCCAAAGTCAACCAGGGTTTGATGAAGTGAATTAAGCTAAACCAAATTAAAGCCACTTTAATTTTGAATGAGTGTGTCCAAACAGGGGTTTAATGCAGTTTACCTAAGGCCTGGTCTAAATCTAAAACTTAGGTCAACATACCTACATCACTCAGGGCTGTGAAAAATGTCATACCCTGTGCACTGTAATTAAGTTGAACTAACCCCCACTGTACATTGTCATGTTCAACTTCTAATATAAAAGTTGAACTGAAGCACTTCAACCTTCTCAAAACAAAATGTATTTAACTTTTCATAGAAAAATTTAACAAAGATCAATATGTTCTGCAGAGTATTTCAATTTTGGGGAATAAGCATTTTCTAATGAAAACTGGACCATTGGAAAGCCTCCCTGCCCCCGCCTTATGGAGGATATGAAACCCACTCCAATCGTGCGATGAACTACGCAAACCTCATCTAGCCCCGTGTCTTCCGATAGTGGCTGGTACCAGATACTTCAGAGGGAATTAACAGAACAAGGCAATTTTGAACAATCAGTCATCCCCTGTAATCCAGTCCCAACATCTGGCAATCAGAGGATTAGGGACACTCAGAGGGTTAGGAACACTCAGAGTAGGGGGCTGCATCCCTGACAAATAGCCTTTCACAGACCTATTTTCCATGAACTAGGTTAATTCTTTTTTGAACCCAGTTATATTTTTGGCCTTCACAACATCCCCTGGTAAAGAGTTCCACAGATTAACTATGCATTGTGTGAAGTCGTGTTTCCTTTTGTTTTTAAACCTACCTATTAATTTCACTGGGTGACCCTTGGTTCTTGTGTTATGTGAAGGGGTAAACACTCATTCACTTTCTCCACATCATTCATGATTTTATAGACCTCTATCAAATCCTCCCCTTAGTTGTCTCTTTTGAAAGCTGAACAGTCTTTTTTAATCTTTCCTCATGGGGAAGCTGTTCCATACCCCTAATAATTTTCGTTGCCCTTCTCCGTACTTTTTCTAGTTCTAGTAAATCTTTTTTGAAATGGGGAGACTAGAACTGCACACAATATTCAAGGTGTGAACTTACCATGGCTTCATACATTGTGACAGACCCAGACCAGTAGGGTACAGGAGTCTGGTCGTATTGGGATCCAGGAAGTGAGTGGGCAAAGCCTGTCCACTGCTAAAGGAGTCCCCCTCCCCCCAGCCTAAGAGGAGGATCCACAGGACCTGGAAAGCCAAATAATTACGGGGGACAACTAATGAACAACAGGGACTGGAGTGCGGTCAAATGAAGGGAACCGGGACACCGAGCAGAGAATCCCAGACAGTGCCCACTGCTCCTCAAAAGGTGTCAAGGGAGTCAGTGGACGCTACCCAGAGGAACTCTGCCCGGAGGCGTGAACGGATGGAGATCAGAAATAGGCCCCACAGTCACAGGAGACTCCATCGGCCAAATTCCTCACGCTGGTTTTATAGATAGCCGCTTTAGCTAGGGCCAGGAGGAGGTTGACCAGGAGATCCCACCATGGACAGGGAGTGCATAAATAAGGTGAGGGGAAAAGTGCAACCAAAATCTTAACAAAATATTCGTGAGGAGTCGGAATAGGGACTGCAGCCTAGTGCACTCTAAGTAGACATGCACCAGGGTATCCCTCATGCCATAAAAGGGGCAGGTATCCAGGATTGGGGTGAAACGCACCAAGTACACGCCCATGCTCACGTCCCCGTGAAGGAGCCGCCAACTGATATCCCTGACAGGCCTCGGAACCAAGGTGGAATAGAGGCCAGCCCACCGGGGCTTCTCACCCTCTGGGGTGGCAGGAGGTCCCGCCCCTTTGTGTCAGGGCAAGACATGAGGGTGAGGACGTGAAGGGTGTGGAGCACGAGTGTGTATAGATAGTTTCCAGACCGCGCCAAGGAAATGGACCGGCTGCAGCTCATGTAGTCGGCTCACGGTGAAGGGGTGGGGGGGCCAGTCGGGTCCATGGAGCAGGGGCCCTATGAAAAGGTCCGGAGGGCCTGGTGTGGAGGGTGGGCAGGGCACGCCCTCCCTTAGGACCCGGTTGAGGTAAACCCGAGCAGCGGGCGGCAAAGCGGCCCTCACTTCCCGAGGTACATGCAGGGGAGTACGAGGTCTGGAGAGCCCCATGCGCTGAGCGAGCGTCAGGGGATCCAGCCAGTCTGCCCGGTCGTAGTCCAGGAGGTCTCCGACTCTGGTGACTTCTGCCAGGACCAACCTCCGGCACACTGTGGGGGACTCCACCACCTGCGCACGGAGCTTGGGGTTGTGTAGCAGGGGCTCCACGAGGAGATCTTCCCCCACGGAGGCCACCACGGACCTGGTCACTGAACAGCTTCCAGGTCCGGAAGAGGTCCTGGTAGAAGACCGGCAGCTCGGAGAGGCCTCGCGGAAGACCTCTCAGATGGATCTAAAAGGAGCTGCCGGTCATATCTGAGCCCCAGAGGCGGCACAGGAAGGCGTGCGCCAATACGCTCCACGCTGGACTACCTGCACCATAAAGGAGCCTCTGCAGGGCCTGGAGGCAGAAGACACGGACCTGAGTGCAGAGACACTTCAGGTCCTGCCCTCCCTCCACCAGGGGTAGATGGAGGACCCCGGCAGAGACCCAGTGCAGTCCTGACCAGAAGAACTCCAGAATCAACGTCTGGAGGTTGGCCAGGAAATCCAGGGCCGGGACCAGGGTGTTGAGCTGGTACCAGAGCATGGACAGGACTAGTTGATTAAGCACCAGTGTCCTCCCTCGAAGGGAGAGACACCGGAGTAGTTCTGTCCATTTCTGGAGACACTCTACCACCCTGCCCTCTAAACCATGCCAGTTCTCCGGCGGAGAGGGATGCATGGCAGAAAGGTAAACGCCGAGATAAAGCAGTGGACCCGCGCTCCACCGGATGGCCTGAAGCGCGGGTGGGAGGGAGCTCGCCTGCCACAAGTCCCCTAGCACCAAGCCAGAGCTCTTGACCCAGTTGACCTGGGCGGAGGAGGCTGCCGAGTAAACGGCCTGGCCAGTCTCCACCCGTGCCAAGTCGCCCGGGTCCTGGACCATGAGAAGCACATCATCGGTGTACGCCAGCAGGACCAGCCGCAGCTCCGGCTCCCGCAGCGCCAACCTTATCAACCTCCTGCAGAGGAGACAGAGGAAGGGCTCGATCGCCAGAGCATACAGCTGGCCCAAGAGGGAGCACCTCTGCCGTACTCCTCGCCTGAAGCTGACCGGTTCGGTCAGGGACCAGTTGACCCTGACCAGACCTCTGCAGAGGCGTACAGCACCTGGAGAAAACCCACAAACTGGGGTCCAAAGCCAAACACTTGCAGAGTGCTCAGGAGATACCCATGATCCACCCTGTCGAACGCCTTCTCCTGATCCAGAGACAGAAGGGCAAACGACAGACCATCCCTACACCCGAGTTCCAAGAGGTCCTGGACCAGATACAGGTTGTCAAAGATGGTGCAGGCCGGAACGGTGTAGGTCTGGTCTGGGTGGATCAGGTCCACCAGCACGGACCCTAACCGCAGCGAGATGGCTTTCGCTACGACCTTGTAGTCCGTGTTGAGGAGCGAGATGGGATGCCAATTCTGTAAATCGCAGAGGTCCCCCTTCTTCGGCAATAAGGCGAGCACGGCTTGCTTGCACGAAAGAGGGAGGACCCTGCTCTGCAAAGACTTGGCCCAGACGGTGACTAGGTCTGGGCCGAGGACATCCCAGAATATGCGGTAGAACTCCACGGTCACCCTGTCCATACCCAGAGATTTATTAGTGGGAATACGGCCAGAGTGAGAGGCAGCTCTAGCCGGTCTCGGTCGCCCACGCTGACCATCGGGAGTCCGTCCCAGAGCATTCTGCAAGCATTAGGATCGGTTGGATCCGGGCAGAAAAGGCACGCGTAGAAGGTCCTGGCCCTCCCGCACATCTCCGCCGGATCCGTGAGGGGGGTGCCATCCTCCGCGAGGAGGCAGGTGACGTGTTCTTAGCCCCCCTCTTTTTCTCCAGGGTGTAGAAGAAGCAGGAGCCGCGATCCATCTCCTGAAGGAGGTGGATGCGGGATCGAACAAAGGCACCCCAGGCCCGATGGTCCTCGAGGGTCCGGAGCTCCTCCCACTTCTCCCGGCACACCCCGCAGAGGGATGGATCCTCGGGGCTGGTGGCCAGACACCTCTCCAGCTCTAAGACCTCCCGTTCCAACTGCTCTATCGCCGGATCCCTCCATCGGCTGGCACCCCGGCTGTAGTCACGGCAGAAGAGCCGGGCGCGCACCTTCCCCAGGTTCCACCACCCCCGCGCCAAGAGAAAGGCACGCCACTACCCTAACCGGGCCAGCCAGAGCTCCCGGAAGGATGCCACAAAGCCCACATCCTCCAACAAGCTGTTGTTAAAATACCAATAGGCCGGCCCCGGCCTCTCTGCACAGAGAGAGACCGTCACGTGGCTAAATGATGATTGGAGAACAGGGCCGGCTGAATGCTGGAGGAGTGAGCCCGTGAAAGGTGGAAACGTGATAAGTAGATACGGTCCAACCGGGAGTGGCGCGACCGATGGGCCTCCACCCGGACAAAGGTGAATGTTGAGACATCATCTGGGTGGTTGTCGTGCCAGACGTCCACCAGGGAGTGATGGTCGACTATCTGCTCGGTCTCCGAGCGGTCCCACTCCTCGACGGTAGTATTAAAGTCCACCCCCAGGACCAGGCGGTCGCGAGGATCCAAGGTGCCGAGGAAGGCAGACGCCTACTGAAAGAAACGCAGCCGCTCCGGGCCTGATGTCGGGGCATAGACGTTGACAAGATTGACCACGAGCCCCTCCATATGGACCCGGAGGTGCAGCAGGTGGCCCAGCACAGCCTTGGTGACCCCCAGCACCTCAGGCTGTAGGTTGAGGTAGAACAGGGTCATCACTCCAGCCGTACAAACTGTGAGATGGCTAAAGTAGACCCTGTCCCCCCAATCCAGCCGCCAGCTGTCTTCGGCAGTTGGAACCGTATGGGTCTCCTACAGGACAACCACAGAGTACCCCCCCTCCTGAAGGAAGGAAAGTACCTGGGACTTATGGAGACCCATCCTACAGCCGCGGGTGTTCAATGTTGCAATGGTAAGAGGTGCCATGAGGAAGGCTGGGGGGATCCTCACTGGCAGGGACGCTCACGGCTCCCTACGGGCCACGCAACAGTCCGTGACCCACCCCGTAGGTGAGTAAGGAGTCACGGAAGAGGGGGACCCGCTGGTAGGCCGCAGCGCCCTGTTTCCCGGTCCTTTTACCCTCCCCCATGAGGGCCCTCACGGCCCGGAGAATTTGATGGAAGTCCCCCCATCGCTGGAGAGTGAGACCTTGTTACGGGAGCCACGGACATCCTCAAGGAACTCCCACAGCTCCTCTCAGTGCATGGGGGGCCGGGGTCACTAGCCCTTGGCTTTGCTCCGGAGGGACCACCAACACAGCCCTGTGGCCCACCAAGTCGGGCAGGCAAGGGACTGGCGCCAGATGGGCTGGCACCACATGGCACCCCTCAAACCCCGGCTCAATTGTGGGCAGTGGAGGGAAGATAGCAGCCCCTGGTGAGTTGGGACTGGGAAATACAGAGGCCACTCTCTGGGGGCTATCCTCTGGGACCGAGGAGATGACGGCCCCAGGAGCGGCAATGATATCACGGGAAGTGGAGGGGACAGGGACGGGGTTGACATCAAGGACAGGGCAGGGATCCAGAGTAGGAGCAGGAGAGGGGTCGGAAGCAGAGTCAGGGAAAGGGGCAAAGGCAGGATCCTGGGCCCCAGGAGCCATGCAGCTAGAAAATGGCCCCCCTCGATAGAGCTCAAGGAACTGGGGGGTGGGAAAGGGGCCCTCCACGATGCTGGGCTCTGGCACCATGGCCGGCGTAAAAGCCATGGCATCTTCAGTGGGGTCCCTGCCCGGGAAGGAGGTCGGTTGCCCCACGCTCACAAGGGACAGCCCGTGGGGCTCGGGTCCCAGCCGCACGGCACCGGCTGTTGCCTCAATGGGCTCGGCGGCTGACAGTAGGGTGCCACCCGCGGCCGTGCAGATGGAGGAGCCCAGGGAACCCTCAGAGGTGGGAGCAGAAGCAGCGGTAAGGGGGAGGGAGCATGGAGAAGGAGGGCCCGGGGTGAGGTCGCTCAGATCGAGGCCTGCTGGCAGAGGGTCGTCCTCCCCCGGGTGACCGAGGTCAGACCCAGGGCTTCAATCTCCTCGTAGATGGAGGGGAGCTCCCCTTCCACCACCCCAGAGGTCTCCCAGGCAATGCCGGAAGCGACGCTCGCCTTGGGCCGCACAGGGGCTCCGGATGGTAAAGGGGCAGGAGGGGCTCCATCGGGGGCTTTGGAGGGAAGGGACTCCAATGGAGGGACGGTACTGCCCTCCCGTGCTGCCACGTCTTCCCCAGCTGGCACCGGGGGATGAAACACGCCCGTGGGCAAGGCAGAGGGCTCGGCATCAGTGCCCCCTTTTCTAGTCTTCCAGGGGACTTCTGCATCAGTGGAAGGGAGCGGAGCTCAAGCCTTCCACTTGCCCCGCTTCCCCGACTAGGGCCCAGCCCTCCATGGCATCATCAGGGGGCCGGCTAACAGGGGTGGGGTCGGGGCAATGGCTCAGGGACTGTGGAAGGCAGCGGTGGGGCGGCATGAGGGAGGGAAGAGTCCCCCGGGGCGGGCCCTCTCCCATGCTTGATGGTATCCCTGCCGCACCCTCCTCTAGGGGCCCCGCCGGATTGCAGGCAGCAGAGGCGGGGCTCTCCCACTTGTCTGGGCATGCTGGGGGGAGCGTCCCTTGGGCCCGAGCGGGAGCAATGGTGGACTGAGTGGGAGGAGGGGAGGCTCCGGGAAATCAGGGGCGCCGGTGATGACGGGGCCAGCGCCCCGCCGGGGCTCGGGGGTCCCGGATGCCCCTCCTTGCCGGGCCAAGGGGTAGTCCCTCCGGACATGCCCCATCGCCCGGCAGAGGTAGTCCCTCCGGACATGCCCCATCGCCCGGCAGAGGTAGCCCCTCCGGACATGCCCCATCGCCCGGCAGAGGTAGCACCGGGCCTCCCCCGTGGAATAGTGCACCCGGTAATGGGCCCCCTGGTAGGGGACCAAAAAGGACCGCTCAAGCACCTCTCCGTCACGCGCCGCCGGCGGCAGTTGAAGCTGCACTTGCCGGCGGAACGAGAGGAGGTGACGGAGAGCGGGGTCCTTGCAACCCAGTGAGAGGGGCTCAGGACGGAAATGGACTTCCCCAAGGTGGAGAGGGCGGGTAACAGGGCGGCATTGGGAAGGAAGGGAGGGACGGAGGTCAGGACGAGGCAGACGCCCAGGTCGTCCAGCGGCTCCAGGAGGACGAACACTGCCAGGCCCTTCTCCACCACCTCCTGGGCAGCGGCCTCCGATGCTAAGAAGAAGGCGACCTTGCCATACATTTTGGAGGCCGCCACAATGGCCGTGGGCCCCACCACCCTTGCCAACGCCCACACATAGGTCTCCACGTGGGGCGAGGCGGGCACCAGGAAGCAACGGACGCCGTGCTTCCTGGTCATGGTGGGAAAGGGGCCCCGGCCGCTATAGATGGTAGTGGAGGCGGTGGGCAGGAGAGATGACGTAGCAGCAGGCGGGGGGGCCGCTACCACCTGGGCATACGCCCTGGGGGCAGAGGGAGGGACACCCGCAGAGCTGGTGGAGGGAACAGCGGGGAGTGGGGCCTGGGCATTGGGGGCAGCTCCTGCCATGGAGGGCCTGGTGTTTTGGGTGGGGCCCTTCCCCTTCTTCTTCCCCTGGCCCTTCCCACCGGCTGGGGGGGCTCCCCCAGAATCTGAGGGCGCAAGGGATGTGGCAGCAGCCGAGGTCACCCCGGTGCCCGCCGCTGCCGGCGCCCCGGCAGGGGCAGGTGGTTTGGCAGCGGCGGTTGAAGTAGAGGCTTGGGGGGGTGACGGAGGGGCAGGCGGGGGAGGGGTACCTGGGGCTGCTGGAGGAGCCCCACCCGTCGTGTCCCCCTGCCATAATAAGCAGGGAGGGAGGGGAAAACACCAGAGAGAGGAGGAGAAAGTGGAGGCAGGTCGACCCCTCCTCCCCGCTAGGCTGCAGGCAGGGGAGGAGGGCACCAAAAGGGGTGGGCTGGACAGGGGGTTATCAAGGGCTTGTAGGGGACAGTCAGCGACTCAGGATAGGAAGCCGGCTCCTCTAGCTGCACGAGGGGAGGGGGGGGTCACAACATTGGGGGGGTGCAGTGAGATGGGGGCAAACTCAAACAGGGGAAGGGCACAAGCGCATGGGTGGGGGCATGGGCGCACTGAGTAAGGGGTCAAACAGGGAGGGGGTACCCCGTGGGGAAGGGGGAGAACCAGGCTGGAAAGAGGACAGGGAACCAAGGAGCTAGCTGCAGAGGCCAGGGCGGGGCAAATAAACAAAAGCTGCAGTGGGAAAAGGGCAGGGCAGGCAAACAAAACTGAAGCCAGCGAGGTGCTGGGGTAAAGGGAAGGGCAAAAAGGCTGCAAGGGGCAAATGGGGCAGGTAGCAAGGGACAAAGCTGGGGGCTCACTAAAGGGGTCCAGTCCAGTGGGATGGGGGGGGCACACGCACCCACGTGTGCTGTCAAAGAGTCAGTGCGGGCTGGCTCCTGCTTGAGGCCCAAAAGGTGGGGAAAGGGCACAGCAGGCCAAGCAAGCAGCGGAGTCCCAGAAGCAGGAGCTTGAGGCAGATGGTAAGTGTCCGCTGGGAGTGGTGGAGGGGGCAGCAACGACGATGGTAGGGGGGCTTGGGGGAGACATGCAGATGGACAGTGGGGCAGGCTCCGTGCCACACCCCTGGTGTCCCCACAAACACAGTCAAAACCCCCACCACAAGAGCACAGTTCAAAAGGTACTCAGCCTTAAGGCCCCCTCCACGGTGGTCTGCAGAGTCCCTGTGCGCTCCCCCAGCAGCAGACGGCCTTGTCCCCTCCTCTATCAGGGTCCAGCAGCTCCCAGGCAGCAGCAGCAGTAGCCGCCTGGTGGCCAAGCAGGCAGAAAGGACCCCTCACAGGTAGTGGTGATGGTGTCTACAGCAACAGTAGCAACAGCTGGGGTAGGCGTCCCTCACTCCCCCCCGCCAAGGGTCTGCAGCAGCTGTACCTAAGGGGGCAGAGTCCAGCAGCAATCTCCCTCCTTCTTCTTCCGGGCCAGTTGGGTTCAGCAGAGGAGTTAGAGGTGGATCTACTGGCCACTGGATGAACAGGTTTCTGTTTTCTGAGTGATGAGAACAGAGGCTGCACTAGAGCAATTGGGAACCTGCTAGAACCAATTAAGATAGGCAAGCTAATCAAGACACCTGGAGCCAATTAAGAACTTTCTAGAAGCAATTATGGCAGGCAGGTTAATCTGGTTTAAAAAGGACCTCCCATCAGTTAGTAGGGGAGTGCACAAGGAGCAGGGAGGGAAAAGGTGTGCTGCTGGAGGACTGAAGAGTTTGAGCATGATCAGGCTTCAGGAGGAAGATCCTACAGTGAGGATAAAGAAGGTGCTAGGGGAAGACCATGGGGAAGTAGCCCAGGGAGTTGTAGCTGTCACACAGCTGATACAGGGAACACTGTAGACAGCTGCTATCTACAGGGCCATAGTCTGGATCCTGGTGTAGAGGGTAAGCAGGGTTCCCCCCCCCCCATCCTCCCCCTGATTGGACACAGGAGGAATTGACCTGGTCTCTGAGAAACACCAGAAGGGAAGGACTAAATTGGAAAGGGATCTGGCCTGTCCCAGACCCACTAGGTGGGACATAGAGACTGTGGGGTTTTTCTGTTTCCCACATGCTGGCCAGTGATGAGGTTAGCTGAGTGGATGGCAGGTTTGAGCCACTAGCAGAAGTGGCCAAACTGAGGGCTGCTGTGAATCTCTGAGGCAAGCAAATTTGCCAATAAGTGCAGGATCCACCAAGGCAGAGGAGGAACTTCGTCAAAATATGTTGACTGATTTCTTGTAGGTGTGGCAACAGAAGAGGGTCTTGAGAAGGAATTTGAAGGAAAAGAGGATACTTACCTTACAGATCAGAACCAGGAAAGTGATGGTCACAAAGGGCTAGATGGACCTTTGGTCTGACCCAGCATGACTAATCTTATGATCTGATGCAACATAGGATGAGCAAAGGTGCAGCTGGGAAAGTTTACTTTTTTTAATTTTTGTGATAAATAAACAATGAAATAAAATAAACAATAGCAAATATTGTAATGTCTGTGTGGTTTAAAAAAAAAAAAAAAGGTGTGTGTCTCTATTCCCCCCCATTAATTCTTAAGGTGAAACCATTACAAAGAAAACATATAAAAACAATAAAAGTTCCCACACGCTTATTAAAAGCTTATCAGAGGTCACCCCCAGCCCCAACATCGGGCTCTACTAGGTATCAGTCTTTCAGCAAGGTTTGGAGACCCCATAGGACCTATAGTCCTGGCATTTTGTTGCCTTCTCTCTGAGGCAACAAAATGCCACTAAATCAGTTTCAGCTCAACCTTTTTATGCCAAAAACCTCTCCTTTGTCTGTTGGTCATTGGAAAACCAAGTTTGGACCAATATATGCAAGACTTCCCATGGGGGAGTACCTCTCTGGAAGAGTTTACAACCTGAGTGATTCACCGACATCACCCCCCAACTGCTCTTATTTCAGGCCAAGCTGTGGCAAACCCTCTCCCCGAACCCTATAATTGTTGCATGCAATCCCTGCCCCACAGCGATAAACCATATTGCATGTAGTTGCAATATCTGTCACTAAAACTGCCAAACATGTATCAATAGATATTCTTTCCAGCCTCCCCACAGCTCTGGGCAGGTATATGTCTTACACAGCATATGTATATATCCTTAATATATTTGTGTATGTTGGCAGGTGCATTGGGGGTGGGGGAAATATCCACTTCTATCTATAATATGACTGGTGCATATTCATATATGAAGTGCATAAATTAATCAGTTTCCATATTCTAAAAGGCCCCATGGGATACATAGTGGAGAAAAACTTCACAATACTTGCTAGAATATTTTCACCCCCCATAAAAAACACTCTTTCCATCACCCAAGACAATCCCAATTCTTCTTCTGTGGGTATATTTTTATGCTAATCCCTATGAATAAAGACAAGCCAAATTAGCGAATACTCACTGCAGTGCTCCCAGAAATGGCTGCAATCCTGATAACAGCAGACTACAGCCCCCTTAAAGATATGAGTAAGTGATTTAGTTTGATTTTCAGAATATAGCAAAAAAAATTTAAATCCATGTGATTTGTGGGATTGTAAAGTTATATTACCGAGAAGAAGCCTTAAAACATTCACTAGACACAGATATCCTAAATGTACGTAACCATTATGTTTCTTGCTTTTTTACACAAGTTTCTTATCTGCTTTGCTGCAGGATCTAAACAAGGAGGTTCAATTAAACTCCTGAGCTACACACAGATCTCTAGTTACTTTTGTAGATTATGCATATCTGATCAATGCTGTGCTCTGTCTGCTACCAGGCTGAATACCAGAGCTCCAATCACAGGAGCACTCCCAGCCCTGCCTGGGATAAAGCATAGATTATTAAGAAAATGAACTGGGGTGTGGGAGCAGAAGAGATTTCCTTTCCACCACACACAGGCCAGGAGAGGAGGGAAGGAAGAGTAGAGATGTTGCATGAAATTGAGCAACAGAAGCCACCAAATAACAACAGAGAAACAGGCCGATATTAGTAGGAATGTCTGCCTCAGAATATTGTGTCAATAGGTGAAATCATTACAACTCCATGACTCAGCATATTCACATATTGATCTGCATCATGCTGTAAACATTGTGCCCTGATCACTTGGTTACTCTGTATGATTCCATTTGGTAATGAAATTTTCCTCCAGCCCTTCAAGCTTGAGTAGGACTTATCTAGTAATTTATTTTGCTCTCATTAATTTCAATAAGGATAACATTCTTCTTCTCCTTAGTGGATTTTGACACAGACTTTTGTGCTCAGTAATCCTTTAAACATTTGAGGTTGCCACTTATCAATATTCATATGGGTATTTAATGATGACACATTCAATCTAACAAGCTTTTTGTCACATATCACATTCCTTCTCGTGGGTGATAAAATGAATGTAATGAAATCTTCAATGTATTAATTGTTATAGACTACATGTAGAGCCCTGCCCAGATACAAAATTTGCAATTCGCGATTTGCAAAAATAATCCACGGATATCTGCACCCACAGACATAAAGCGGATATCTGCAGATTTGCAAGACTTTAGATATAAAATTTGGATCCGCATTCATCCGCGAGCTGCAAAATTGGTCCACTGATATCCACAGATATGCAGGGCTCTGTGCGTGTGCAAGACCTTCAGAAGGCTACAAGCTGATTCTCTCTCTGCTGGGTAATCTATGATGCCATAGTCCCGAATATGCAACGTTACAATCAGTTTCCAGGAAATTAGTGTCAGAACTGTCCAGAAAGGTTGATAAAGAAACTAGTTCCACCAGCTTTTTGATACTTTGCTCTAATCACCATAATAAAACTATGGAATATTCCCAACATTTTAGAAAGACTCACTAAAAATATACTAATTCAGTATAAAGCAAGGCTTTTGTGTTTTTCTGTTTACCACTGAGTGTATGACCATTTAAGGAGTGAGTAGGCAGTGGTTAAAGCAGGGGACTGGAAGTCAGGACTCCAGCTGGGGGCAGATTAAGTTCAATGGTGCTATGACAATTTCACCAGCTGAGTTCTATTCTCAGCTAAACCTCTGACTTGCTCTGTAACCTTGGGCAAGTCACTTAATGCCTTCTGGGCCTCAAATTACTCATCAGTAAAATGAGTATAACTTGCAAGGGTGATTGAAGACAATTTATGTAAAATGTTTTTAGATCCTATAATGACAGAGCACTATAGCAGCATATCATTTTACAATGCAAGGCCTTTTTTTTTTTTAAAGCTGTTGTGTGTGTGGAGTGGGTAATCATTCCATAAAAGGCAACTCTGGCGATCGTGGCAGCCAGCCGATAAAAGGCAGCCAGCCGATCCTTGCATGAAGTTAAACAACAGGAATAAATCAATTAGCCCAGAGTACTTCAAATCTAATTTAATCCTTCCCAAAATATTCTATTAGTAGCAGCCAGAAAGTTTTGTCCTAAATGATTGAAGCTTTTGAAACCCCTGTTATTAAAGATGGCAATTAACTCTGTGGAACGCTGGCAGTACTCCAGCTTAGCCAAACACAAAGACATTTATGGAAGCAAAAGCTTCTAAGCAAGGCTCCCTCTATTTTACAATCATGACAAGTTACCAAAAGAGCGAGACTCAGTGATGAATACTAAAGCACAGTAATAGAATTACATATTAAACAAACAATTTGTCCCCTAGATTTGAAACATATATTTATAGGGAGCCTCAGTTCATCTCAATATGACAGTATTGCCCAATAGGATTATGTGTCGCGCACATTTGCCTTTGAATAACATAGTACCCTATATCTAATCCAAAATACATGAAAAAAGCCAAGTTAGAAACAGCACTAGCAAAGCCTTATATAGATACTACCTGCTGCTTTCATTACTTCAAGTAGCTTCACTAAACAGTGGCTAATATGCAAGAAGGAGGGGTTACTCACCTTGTGCAGTAACTAGAGTTCTTTGTCAGATGTGTCTCTATGGGTGCTCCACTTCAAGTGCATGTGAGCTTCCTTTGTCTTTGATCAGAGATTTTTGGTAGTGATGCCCGTTTGGTCCATGCATGCGCCCCATATATGTTCATGCCCTGTGGCAAGGATATATAGGTCTCCATGGATGACCACCAGCCAGTTCCTTCTCTACCATGAAGCCCCGCAGCAGAAAATCTGAAGTAGAGAGAAAGGAGGGTCCCATAGGGACACACTTCTCAAAGAACTCCAGTTACTGCAAAAGCTGAATAACCTCTCCTTCCTCTTCAAGTAGTATCCCTATGGGTGCTGTTTCAGGTGATTCCCTGAAAGGTGAAGCAGTATCCCCACAAAGATGACGGAGCTTCAGAACAGAATCTAAGATAGAAAACAGAACTGCATTGCCAGCCACAGCATCTACTTTAGAGGCATGTAGCAAGGCATATTACTTGGAAAAAGTATGAATGGAAGTCCAGGTTGCCAACTTGCAAAACTCATCAAATGGAACATTCTTGAGTAATGCCATGGAAGTAGACTGCAGCCTTATAAAATGGGCTAGCAGTCTAGAAGAAGGTTGAGTTTTCATAGATTCCTAGAGTGCAAGTCCAGAAGGGCCCATTGTCATCCTCTAGTCTGTGATGGAGAATCCACCACGACCCTTTGGTAAATTGTTCCAATGATTAATTACTCTCACCATTAAAAATTTACACCTTATTTCCAGTCTGATTTTGTCTAGATTCAATTTCCAGCCATTGGATTGTGTCATATCTTTCTCTGCTAGATTGAAGAGCCCATTATTAAATGTGTGTTCCCCATTAAGGTACTTATAGACTTAATCTTCTTTTTGTGAAGCTAAATAAATTGAGCTCCTTGAGTCTGTCACCATAAGGTTTGTTTTCTGATCCTGACAGAATCATAACATGAAATGTTACAACCAGAGATCAATCTTGAAAATCTCTGGGCAGATTGTGGATCCATATGCAATTGAAACAACCAGCCTGGGAGATTTTCTGAATAGTTTGGTTCTTTCTAAATAGAAGTCTAGTACCCTCCTGACATCCAGGATATGGAAGACAGCTTCCTGCCTAGTCTGATGCTGTTTTGGGGGAAAATGGGAGATGAATGGTCTGGTTAATATGAAATTCGGAGGATACATTAGGTAAAAACTTAGAATGTGGTCATAAAGCAACCTTTTCCCTGAAGAACACTGTAAATGGGGGTGGAATCTGCCATTAAAACTCCCAGTTCCCCAACCCTTCTTTTTTGAATATCTAGGCCTCTTGGCCAGTGGGTTTGGTGGCCTCTGGAAGTAGATTAATTGTCTGGGCAAGATCTCTGAGAAGTGCTAAACTTTCTTTTATTTGCAGTTATATAGATCCCAAGGGTCAGTGTGTGGCCCTCAAGTCGTTCAAGGTGTAAAGGAAGTCATCTGTAGACTCTGAAAAAAAATTGTGACCTTCAAAAAGGAAAGTCCTCAGCAGTGCTCTGCACTTCCCTAGGGAGTTCCGACAGCTGTAGCCAAGATGTACCTCACAACACCGTAACAGTGGAAACAGACTGACCTGCAGTATCTGCTGCATCTGAGGCCTGCAATGACATTCTTGAATTGCTCACAGTGCTCCACTTGTAAATGTCCAATAAAGTGTTAAATTTGTTATAATTCAGATAGTCATATTTTGAAAAGAGAACTTGATGATTTACTACCCTTAATTGTAATCTCTCAGGGGAGTAGCTCTTGTGACCGAAAAAGATCAAGACACTTCTGGTCCTTATTATATGGGGTACCATAGGTGGTGTACAGCCACCCATGTTTGTTCACTGAATCCACAACTAAAGAATTCAGTGCGGGTGTATAAATAAAAAATTGAAATCCTTGGATTGGACATAGTACTTCTTGATGAAAAACTTGCATGGAGGTGGCTGTTGTGGTAGGAGTTTGCCAGATTGTCTTGGCTGGCTGCAGAAAAGCCCTATTAATTGGGATTGCCACACATGCTGAAGCTGAGATGTGTAAAATGCCCAGGAGTTTATGATGGGAGTCCTGGTCTTCCTCAGGGTGAATCTGAAGCATATCTGTGATTAACTTAATCAACTCCTGGAACTGCCTGAAGTCATCTGATATGGAAGGTGGTAGAGGCATTATAAACTCATTCAGTAAAGAAAATGAAATATTCATATGAGGTATGACCTCCTTTATCTGCCCTTGCCTCTTATTCTTCAAAAGTCTCCTCTATTGGTTCTGGCTGGTGAGGAGGAAAGGAAGGTATGGGAGAGCGAGAATCTCTGTGCTCTCTGCAGGGGGAACTCTGGGTCCAATAAGGCCACTGTGATGGACCATAAGGCATAAGAGGAGATAGCCACTGTCGGTCATCCCAAAAGGTTGGAGGAGAGTAATGTCCCACTGAATAAACATGATCTCCCTGAACTGAGAGTTGTGAGTCACAAGCAGAATCTCTCCATGGGAGGTGATAAGTGCTCTCCTGGGATGGTAGAAGTTGGTGAATTGGGGGGGTCTTGATCAGAGAGGTGCTGTCGGTGACCAAGAGGAGCTCAGTAGCGAGAGATGTGTAGAACCTGACAGTACAGGAGACTCTGGTTCACTGGGTAAAAATAGATCTCTTAAGTACTGGAAATCCTGTGGTACTGAGGAACAATGGCGGTCAATATCTGGGTACCTGGCTACTACACATGATCAGATGAGCCTGTGTAAATGTAGACTCAGATGGAGCAGCCAGGGGTGATGAAAAACATATCAAGGATACCAAATAGTCAGATGGTGCTGATCTCTTTGTCATAGAATGTCTACTAACAGGGCTGTGACCAGGTGTAGCAGAGAAGATATTCGGTACTGGGTCTTTTTTCATAGACGCATGTCTCTTAGAAGCCTTAGATACCTTCACAGTACTGGACACAACTGATGCCTCAGTAACACTGCTCTTGGGGTCTCAGGTCTCCAGTGACTGAGACCTCTTTAAAGGAGATCTAATAGTTGTGCTCTTTTTGATGGTTGGTAATGCAGGTGCAGATGCAGACCTCTCATCCCTCGAAGCTCTGAGTAACCAGGACCTCGAGGAAAATGGGGTAACGGTCGTCTGAACCCTTATTGCTCTCGATGACTGGGACCCAGCAAAGGATGGGATAGCAACAGTCTTACCCATAAAAGTTCTTGGTAATCAGAATCCAGAAGTAGATGGGACACTACGTACGGGAGGGTTCTTGGTGCTCTGGTCATAAACTGGTTTCAGAGCTTCCTCTATTATGCAGAGTTTGAATTTTATCTCCCTATTATTATGGGATCTGCTTTTAAATGAAGAACAGATTTTACCTATATACTCTCAAGCTGTATCCTGAAAGTGCTTAAGACACCTAGAGTGTCCATTGCTAACTGAGAAGGATTCCTGGCAGGAAGAGCAATGTTTAAAGCCTGGGAATCCTGTCATATCCCATAATAAGTATCCAAAAATTATGCCAGAAATGGGGAAAACACAAACAAGAGAAATCTAATGAACACAGCAGAGTGGGCATGCTCGATGCTCTGTCTCAGGCCAAAGCCAGTTGAGAAGGAACTGAGGGTGGTTTACCCACACAGACCTATATAGCCTCACTACCAGGCATGAAGATGTGTAGGGCGCATGAGTTGGCTGAATGGGCATTGTTACCAAACATCTCTGACCAAAGGCACAGGGAGGTGAATGCATGCCTGAAGGAGAGCACCCAGAGGAATACTACTTGGAAAAGTGTATTATCTATGTTTTCTGCTTCTTTAATTCATCTCTTCAGCTGACTGAAAAAAGTCTGATGAACGCAGAACTCAAATTCAATTACTGATATGTCTTACAACCATTTATTGTAGATTTTGAATTATGCTTCTGGAATACATTAGCTTTTAACTTTTCCTATTGCATAACATTGCATACCTAGCGCAAAGAGTCCTGTGGCACCTTAAAGACTAACAGACGTATTGGAGCATAAGCTTTCGTGGGTGAATGCCCACTTCGTCGGATGCACATGCATGTGTCATGACTCCTGTCTGCATTAAGTCCTAATTCTGCTCTACCCCAACTGCCCTTTTCAGTGACAAACACTTACGCCTGCATGTTCTACCACAGCCCAAAAAGTAACAAAAGGAAAATGGCATGCACTTGTAGCAGAGGCCAGAAGCAGGACTTCCTGCCATGGCATCCACAGAAGCTCAATGGTGTAGCAGCAGCCAGCTGCTAACAAGCAGTATGAGCCTGACTACCCCTTTGTGGAATGGGAAGAAACCTCTTCTAATTGTAGAAGAGGGGGATAGAAAAGTGACAGTGCTCTCATTTTGAAGGTGGTAGAAAGACTGAAGGAATTGTGCTGGAATGAGGCATGGGTTGGTGATATGTGGCATCCAAGTGTCCTTAGTGTGTCTGTGCAATTTACTTAGGGTGAAAAAAGGTTAATATCAAAAAAGCTTTCATTTTTTTTCCTGAGAAAGGACTAGACTAAAGGGAAGCTGTAAAGTGCCCAGCTGCTACTAACTAATTCCTTCTCTGATCCTGTTTTTACCCTCTGTCCTCCCTCCCTGCAAGGAATAAATAGTAAATATATACTTTCACCACCTAAATACAAAGCTATAATTTTATTATAGTGACATTTATTTATCCCACTAACTGATCATTCTAGTGTCAGATATGGAGGGTTAATACTAAGCTCCTTTGAGGAAATTGTTGGACTGGCCGTTTGATAAAAAACATACACACTGTAGCTTCAAGAAATTAACAGGTAGAATATTAGGAAATGTGGCCCATTTATTTCAATTGAGAAGCATTCATTACACAGTGCAAACAGTTCTTTGGTAAATTTACTGATTATAATAAAAATAACAAAGACTGCTTTTGGTAACAGTTTTAAAAAGTAAATAAATATGCACAATTTGTAACATATTACAACAATATTCTCACAGTGGATACTGAGGAAATGATCATCCAGCCATTGGTCACTGTTTCAGAAATGTTAATATGGGTGCTGAATCTGTAGACACTGTAATAAAAGTAAATTTATACAATTCTTGATAGCTTATTACATTTAAAATTGCTGGTGAAGATCTGCTTTTTCTTTGTTTTATGTTTATAGAAAATAACTCAGGATGACAGTGGTATAAGCATTTCAAGAGTTATTCCAGAATCTTTTTATATACTGTATGAATAAACACTGAACAAAGAACAACAGATATTCACTTTATTCTGTGGCAGGGAGCAGGGGAATGAGATACATGATACTGTTATATAGTGTATAAATGGAAAAGCTCTTCTGCTATGATCTGAAATTCTAAGAATATTTAATTCATAAAAACTTGGGAGGAAGTATAAAATTAATAATCCATTGGAAGCACCTTTTTTTACTGGTCTACATAACCATATACATACTTAAATTATGATATTTGATTTGTTTCTGCAAGCCTTTCTCTTGAGGAATTCTTATTGTAGTTCAATGGGAGTTCTATGTGCATAGGGTTTCCAGGGTGACTGTGTGATTTGGACTCTCAAGAAAACAGAACACAGTACTAGAGTATCAAAAAAGGGGAAGGAATGTGAAGCCCTGGATAACATAGGATACTCAAACATGCTTTCCACACAGTTTCTAAAAATATTGAAACAGGTTATATAAGTCAAAACGTTATATATATAAAAATCAAATGAAATCTTCAAAATATAAATGGTAGTACCTCATGTACCTCTAACATACATCTTTGCTTAACACACCACTCACATGTACATATTACTCTTACTACACTGTCAAACAAGTCATTGTATGTAAGCTTGTAATATATACCGAAGTTTGAAAGCAGTGTCATAGTATGTAGTTTATCAAATTATAGAACATTAAAGCTACTAACCAGGGAAATTATGTGCCAAAATATTATAGTGGAAATGGCACTATTGCTATAGATTAGCTATTACACGCAAATGTGATTTACTATGCAAATTAAGTCTTTGCATAATTTGAAAAGACTTACAAGTTTACATGTTGCTTGTCTCTCTCACCAACAGAAGTTGGTCCAGTAAAAAGATATTACCTCACCCACTTTGTCTCTCTAATTTTTACATTTGTGCAGATTTCATTAATCCCTAAGTCCCTGATTCCTAAATCCTAACAATTAACTCAGAATCCAGAGAATTCAATAACTTCAGTAGGAGTTCTGCATTAGGACTGCAGGACTGAGCCCTGAACTGTAGGAAATTAGGGATTTTTTCAGAAGATGCACTAGAAATGAAAAACAAAACTGTAAAATGAGGTATGATAGTTGTCTTTCACTGAACGTAATAATATATGGCTGTTAAAAAGGTGAAAAATTGGTGTGCTAACGCATACACTGCATTGACATAGACGTATATTCTATAATGCTAAAAAATGAATTATGTGAGCAGTAAAGTTCATTGGAGGATCATTTTTAACATGAGTCATACAAAGGGACTCAGATACAAGTATGCATGTACTAGCTGAAAAATGAAGAAAACCTATAAACTCAAATACCTTGTCAGAAAAAAACAGAAAGGAGTAGTCAATCCACAATTAATGATAAATGCTTCATTTTGATTGTTCTTTTCATAAACAATCAGTGCCATAATATACTCAGGAACATATGTCTACTGACAATATGTACAATGGATCAGTAGCTATCTTTGTATGCAAAATGGCATGTGACGTTTTCACATTTTCAAAACAGGGCCTTAGTAACTATACATGTGAGCACGTCTGAGATGGAGAGAAGCATGCTTGCAAACTGGACTTTGGATGGTCACTTTACATTGATTTAAAATAAATGAATCTAAGAAGTAGCCAAGCAATTACATATATTTTGACAAAAATTATTATATTAATTTTAATATCAAAGGCTACTTATGAGTCATGTACTGCTTCCTAAAGTGAGGAATAACATTCAAGGAACACTGTCAAACACTTTTTTGTAATACACATTGTTTTACTACCTTCCTAGAAATTTGATGTTTGTTTCTCTTTCCCTAGCAATTTTATGCTTTTCAATTTGTCAAACACTGATTAATTTTCCTCTTCTATTAAAGAGAGGTTGAAATGCAATAGATTTGACTTTTTTTTTTTTTAACTTCATTGTCTCTATACTGGCATAATTGACTGAGCAATCCAAATGCACAGATGGCTTGCAGAAATTGGCCTTGTATTAGCACGGCTCTGAAGATAGTTTTTATTAAGCTTTTATTTTAGCTTTTCCTCTTCTGACTTTATTAGTAGAGCACTGAACATCAAGTCATACTGATACTGAAAAAGTAAATATTTTAAAAGAAAAAGTAAATATTTTTATTGTGCTTATTTCTCATAAATGGGAGATGTTCTGATTTTATAATGTAAACATTTTAAGGTAAATCAGTTTGAGTGCCTAAAACTACTTGACAGTGTCCTTTTAAAGTAGCACCAGATTCAGTTTCCTAACCTGAGAATCTTAACACAAAATTATCTTCACCTGTTTATTTCCCTTTCAACATTTTTGCATTGTGGTTTTATTTTATGGGCAACTAATAAAATAATACATCATCTTATACTGTTACAGCACCATTAGAATGTTTGTCATGTAAAATCTTGATTCTTGCTGTTGTTTTAAGCTTCTGGTTACCTGTATTTGCCATCAGCAGGCATCGTTATGATTTGAAGAGGACACATCTGAAATTCTTAGAAGAGATTTATGGCTTCTTTTCATTGCTAATAGTTTGTTTTAAACAGACTGGACAGCAAACTCCTTTGACTTTCACTGGTGTAGAGCAATCAGTTGGTGGACATGATTCTACAAACAGGTAATCTGACCAACCTGTATTAGCACAAATATAACACATTATTTAGCTTTCTTACAAAATAAAATATATGATATTTACATTATTCAGGAATGTATTCTCAGACATTCTTTCTAAGGTTTTGGCTACTGGGACAAATTCTGAATGTATCATCGTTTGTTTTGAGAAGTTTTTTTTAAATTTGCATCTAGAAGAAAACACCTTGTATGGCAATTTTTTTTAATGGCAGTTTGCTCTAACACTCTTTCTTCCCCTCTCTCACAGTCTCATCTCTTAAGCGTCAGTCCATACCTGCCCCTCCTATCCTCTTCTCCCCTACCTTGCTCCTCTCATTTACACTTCCCTTCAATGTCCTCTCTCCTTTCACATTTTTTTTCCATGTAGCTTATCACTTCTTAACCAAACCCATCTAAAAAACAGATGGAACTAACATGAAAATAGGTTTAAATTCAATAAGGACAAATGCAAACTTCACTTAGAAAGGAACAATCAGTTGCACACATACAAAATGGGAAATGACTGCCCAGGAAGGAGTGCTGTGGAAAGGGATCTGAGGGTCATAGTGGAACACAAGCTTAAATATGGGTCAATAGTACAACAATGTTGTAAAAAAAGCGAACATCATTCTGGGATGTATTAGCAGGAGTGTTGTAAGCAAGACACAAGAAGTAATTCTTTCACTGTACTCTGTGCTGATTAGGCTTCAACTGGAGTATTGTGTCCAGTTCTGGGTGCCACATTTCAGGAAGGATGTGGACTAATTGGAGAAAGTCCAGAGAAGAGCAACAAAAATTATTAAAGGTCTAAAAAAAAAAAAATGACCTCCAAGGGAAGATTGAAGAAATTGGGTTTGTTTATTCTGGAGAAGAGAAGACTAAGGGAACTTGATAACAGTTTTCAAGTACATAAAAAATTGTTACAAGGAGGGGAGAAAAAATTATTCTCCTTAACCTCTGAGGATAGGACAAGAAGCAATAGACTTCAATAGCACCAAGGGCAGTTTAGGTTGAACATTAGGAAAAACTTTAACTGCACTGGGATAAATTGCCTAGGGAGGTTGTGGAATCTCCATCATCAGATTTTTAAGAGCAGGCTACACGAATACCTGCCAAGGATGGTCTAGATAATACTTAGCTCCCATGAGTGCCAGGGACTGAACTAGATGACCTCTCAAGATCCCTTCCAGGCCTACGATTCTATGACCTTGTGCTGCATATTATTATTAACTCTGCTTGTGTGTTATACTCCTTTATCCCATCATGTGTCTGTCTTGCCTATTTAGACCAGGGTGGGAAACCTACGGCCCGTGGGCCAGATCTGACCCACCAGCCGTTTTAATCCGGCCCTCGATCTCCCACTGGGGAGCGTGGCTTGACCCGCTCTGGCCCTCCAGCCAGGGAGCAGGGTCGGGGGCCACGCCATGCATCTCCTGGAAGCAGCGGCATGGCCTCCCCTCCAGCTCCTACACATAGGGGCAGCCAGGGGCCTCTGCTCTGCACACTGCCCCGACCCAAGTGCCACCCCTGCAGCTCCCATTTGCCGGGAACTGCAGTCAATGGGAACTGCAGGGGTGGTGCCTGCGGACGGGGCACCGTGCAGAACCACCGGGCTATGCCTCATGTAGGAGCCGGAGAAAGGACATGCCTCTGCTTCCGCGAGACGCTTGAGGTAAGCGCTGCCCGGAGCCTGCACCCCGGAGCTTCTCCCCGTGCCCCCAGCCCTGATCCCCCTCCTGCCCTCAGAACACCTCGATCCCAGCTCAGAACACCCTCCTGCACTCCAAACCCCTCATCTCTAGCCCCACCCCAGAGTCTGCAGCCCCAGCAGGAGCCATCACCCCATTCCCCCGCCCCAGCCCAGACCCCCCCTCACACTCTGAACCCCTCATTTCTGACCCCACCCTAGAGCCCTCACCCCCTCCTGTACCCCAACCCCAATTTTGTGAGCATTCATGGCATTCATACAATTTCTATTCTCAGATGTGGCCCTCGGGCCAAAAAGTTTGCCCACCCCTGATTTAGACTAAGTTCTTATCTACTATTCTGTGTTTGTATAGCACTTAGCACAATGGGGCTATATTCTTGCTTGGTCCTTAGGCTTACCAAACTAAACATGATTAATAATACAATTTAAAGGTTATATATCGATTTATCATCTAAAATTCACTCATAAAGTTCAGGGATCCCACAAAGCCAAAGTTTTTTCTTCCTACATTATATTATTTTATTTCTTTCACTAAAGATAAAAAAAAGGGAAATATTAACATTTTGGTATATGAGGTTTTACCAATTTTTATGTTTTTTAAGAGGCTGCTTTTGGAAAGGCTTCTTGTGGGCCTCCCCCTTTTTACCCACAATTTTGCAAGTACCATTTAGCACCAGCCAAATGATGGAAATTAGGTTATGTAGATGTCTAATTATTAGATTTGTAAGTACTGTTAGATAGATGGATGTCTGAATGGTGTCAATTTCCCCAGCAACTAACTGCAGGTACAGATTGAATCAACAATGACGAGAACCTACAAAATTGTGGGTACAACATCATCAGAGGCTGCATCTCAAAAACAAATCATAGTATGTCCTAAACACTGAAAATGAAGTCCAGCACTCACTTTGCATTCACACATGGTACAACGGTCCCTTTTCCAGGTTTCATTGTTGGAGTGTGATTTACCCTTTTCATCAGTGCAATCAGTTCTACTGAGACGTGATTCCAGTTTCTTTATCTGAAGACGGAAAATACGTAAGTTATTAACTGAACCAAAGTAAAGCTTTTCCTGTTTAAGGTACGTACTCTCTCCTTAACCTTATATACAATCCCCTAACAACATTCATATGGTTCATCTGGCTGATTACTCAGTTTTAGATCTGGTCAAATATAATGGAGATTTGGCGTGGTGAAATGTTTCACTTCATTTATTACAGATTTAGCAAAACTTTTGCTGAAACACAGCAGACCACAGGCTGCTCTGACTCTCCCCAGTTCCAGAAGATAGAGAGGCACAACCCTCAGGAGGTCTGCCTCTCCACCCCCCAGATCCAGGGTATGGAGAAGTCCAGAGCCAGGGCACTCTGCTTCCCCCCCCCACATTCCCAACTCCAGGTGATGTGGCAAGGGAGTGTACCTGGAGAGCCCGTGTTCTGCAGCACTACTCAGCTGTTAGAAGGACACAATTTAGAGCCCACCCAGGTATCTTTTAGGCCTTATCCACACTGGCAGCAGCATGTAGGATACCAGCACTATACGTGTAGCTACATGCTGCAGTGAAAAACATGCTGCGTCCACATGCAATGCTTAGGTACACTTGTCAATGAAAGGCTCTGGTGATGGGGAAAGGCTCCAGCAGTGGGATACTACACTGCTAAAAATAGCTATGTAGACAGTAGAGGCACTGCTTGGGGGTGAAGAGAACCATTCCCTAAGGTTCTGGCATGTCTGTACTCTACTTGCCTAAGCAGTGCCTCGCAATTGACTGTTTATACCTGTGCTAGGCTACGTGCAGAGTATTTACTGTACACGCCACCATACGATTTGTGCAGTGTAGACAAACCCTTAACTGCACCTGTAGTAGAACCAGCCCAAAGACAGTCTCTCGTTTGGGGAATGGAAATGCTGAATGCAGCTTGGCCAGCCCATAGTATCCTCTCTCAAAAGGGTAGTTTGCTCCTGAATGACAGTCACAGCATAATTCTGGTTTCCTCAGTATTGTAGCCACATGTCAAAGTTATACCACTTACATTAAGATGGACTTATTAACAAGTATCTTTTATAACAAAGATTAAATTACCATCTAAAGAGAACATTTTAATTTTCAGAGGATTTTTTTAAAGTTTTAGTCGGGTGCTCCAGGAACTAATGCAACAACTAAATTGGATGATGGTGACTTGCTACTGGTTAGAGAGTGTTTGTGTGAGTGTAAAAGTAATTACTGATACAAAATATTAAATCAAAGTTAAACCATAAATGGCCAAGAGTGGTTTTATTTTTCCAAATAATGTTTACATTTTGGAGAACAATTGCGCAGCCAGTTCTACTGATGGAAATATGACACCTCCTTACGGCATTTTTAATTTGCCAGAGTTTGAGATAAGAAGGTCCATTTACATGATACCAAACCTCTTCCATACCAATTTTTGTATTACAAAAGAAGAGTTTAGAGTTTATATATTGGGAAATATATACTCATCCTTAGAGACTACACTTGCATGTAGAATGATGACAGTAAGGTTGAAAATATATGCCAATGTCATCTGAATTTATACTTTTTGGGCTCCAATTTACAAATTATGTATGGCTGTACAGTTCATACCCAAATCCAAACTTGTCCAAAGCTGTAAGATGTTCAGATCTAGAGTTCTGATTTAGACCTAAACTATATATATAAACTATATCATGCTTGTGATATAATAAAGTGAAAATTCCAAATGGGTGGATTTCCTTTTGCAGTGTAATTTGTACCTGAATTTTGGTCATTCAACTCCAAGTTTGAGTAGCTGAATGACCTAGGTTGTAGATACACACTGTGGGTATAAATTGCACTTGCGAACAGGGAGGTCAAACTACAGTCCAGACAAATATATGCTTAGAAATAACTAACGTATCCAATACATTAATGTGGAGTTACTTTTGAAGGAACTTCAATCCTTATGACCAATTTAGGGAGTTCTCTGATATGTAAAAGATCTTGTGCATAAATATTAACTTTTTTAAGTGGCTACTATTATGGCTACTTTAGTTAGTCTGATTATTAAGAGATTTAATTTAAGTCACACTGTAAAAGTCTTTTAAAAAAAGATCTGAATCGTGGGTATAATTATTTACAATTTCAATTTGGCACATACCACATTATTTCATAACAATTGCATAGTTTATCACAGATACGGCTCAATCAACAGTTTTTACTCAGATGCACACCATAAACCCAGATTCTATAAATTCCAGGTCTTAAACACTATAAAAGAATGAAGGAAAAAGCTAATTCCATAAACAGTTTCATACATACATGGAATGCATTGCTTACACAAGGTTTTGGTGACAGAAATCAACAAAGACAAACTGTATAATCTTTGTTTTAAATAAGATTAACAAAATATGCAAAAATAAACAATAATATGTACACTATGTTCTGTGTTTCATTTTGTCAAAAGATTACAAAATAAATTTTGGATTGAGGAATGCTAAGGGAAGGATCAATATCTTGTAAATATGCTGTTTAAAGTTAAAATGATTTAAATTAAATTTAAGATTAGAAAATATTCATTATATCTTCCTACCTGATTTCTGAGACCTGTAATGGTCTTTTGCATTTCTAAAACAATTCTCTGAAGTCATCACCACAGGTAATTTTATATGTTCATCAGATGCTGAAGTGGCATTATTAAATGTTTACCCTGTTTTGTAGAACTGCAACAAGAGGAAAATAGATCAGGATATTCACCCAATAAATTTTCACTAGACAGGCTATTTGCATAGGGGCTATCCAAAATATAAATTATGAATAAATTAAGTATAGGCAGCTGCTTGTATGAGTTTTATGAAGCACAACAGAACACCAGTGCCATTGTAGCAGGATATGGGCTCAGGATCAGGGTACATTAATGTATTACTCCTTTTACCAGCAGGGACAGGAAGTTTTGAGGACAGAATGCATCAGTCTTAAAAGTGTTATGTCTACTATGTTAGGGGACAGAAAAAGTTGTTAGTCAATACCATTTTCATGGCAGTGTCTACTATTCACAGAGAAAATAACTAGTGAAGCAGTTAAGCTAAACATCCAACAATAAGCCAGAATGGAAGAATACTACTTATTTATTGTAATCAGCATTGTGTTTGGACTCACTTTAAGTTTCTTCCCATGAATAGACATCAGAAAAAGCATCTATGCTTAAATCTCAGTCTTTGAAAATGGAAAAAGTTGGTTTACTTGCCTGTTTCCAATTTAATAAGCATTTGAAGTCAATAGTGCTTTCACTGTACAGAATAATTTAGAGCCACTTGTCTATTGCCTATTGTAATTGACATCTGGCAGCCCTTACATTCCAAAATCTTTTTAATCAGTTCAATCTTCAATGAAAATATTGTGTAAAGTCATCAGAGGAAAATGGACATATTCACTATTAATCATATCTAAATAGATTTCATATAACATTAAGTAAAATAGAGATAGTATTAATTATTAAACCATTTTTTACATCAAGTATGAATACAGCCCTTGCATCCTACCGGTATATGTAATTTCTACATCTCTCTCTTACCAATCTAGAAAATTCCTTCCTATTGATATTTCTGTTAGAACTGTAAAGTTCAAAAGATTCTCTTGTTACCAGGGTAGGAGAAACTGATGTTTTCTTTTGACTTTCATTTTTATGGGACTTAACTTCTTTATAGCTTTATAAATATGTGACAAAGAACTTTTGCCTGTATATTATTGTTTATGCTATGGAAATTTGGAAAAGTTGGTAAAAGTTCACTTGGGAAGGAGAACCATAATCTTCAATGCTCTGCTACTTCAGGACAACAACAGTCAAAGTGAAAGTTACAGTGTTTGTTGAACATTTTTGATTCCTACTCCTACTTTGATTCCTTAGTGTTATTAAATATATAAGTTGTTAAATGGCTGAAATGTTGTGCAACAAATTCACGCCTGGTGTAGCTTCATAGCTCTCAGTGGAGTTATTCCACACATGAATTTTGTTCAGTGTTGTTATAATTCATATAGAAGCAGCAATAAATGTTTTGTTTGCCGTAAGAACACGATTTTTTGTGCATAGCCTTGCATTTTACTAATGCAAAATTTGCCAGCAGAGCTCAGATTTGTCTGATTGAGTCACCATTAAAGCATTCCAGTTCACTCATTTCATAATACTCACACGAAGTAAGCCAAGTAAACACTCTCTGAGTTGTTACCTTATATGAGCTTCCAAGCATATCCTGACTTCTCTTTGCCTTCTAGATTATAACTTCTTTGGAGGCAGGGACTATCTTCATCTTGAGTCTATATAGCACTTGAGGTTCTTGTCAGTGCATAACACTATTATTAGGACCCTGGAGTATGCTGTACTCATTAAGTCAAGATGCAACTTTTACTTCAAGGATATCTTTTTCTTTGCATCTATTATAACATAGCAAGAGGTCTCTATACCAAACAATTACCGGATTAAATTAAACATTTTTAACCCTTTCTCCTCAAGTCATATTTACACAATTATGGTCAGTAAAAGGACCTGAGCTAGAGCCATACTGATATAAAATAAAAGGTAATGGTGGGATACATTCTCCTTAAGGGTTCTATACTTTTGGAATCTGATTCCCATAGCATCCCTAGTTTATCATCTTCAAGAAGCCTATGCAAGCCCATCTTTTCTCCCTGGCTCAGGAGTGGGGGGAATTTATGGGGCTAGAAAATGGAAAACCACAATAGTGGATATTCTGTTGGAGCAATTACATTTTTGTTAGTTATTTGCTGGGGCCACAATTTTATGTTCTGGCAGCAATGAGGAAAGATAGTTTATTTAATGTGTATGTTATATATATTTAAAGAGATTGTCAAGGGAACCGAGAACCAGGGGTAGGCACATTTTCGTGGTTATAAAAATAAAATAAATAAATACACTGCAAATTCCTGTCTATACTTTGTTCATGTTATATAAGAGTTGATCAAGTTGGCATACAACTATACACTATATATGCAAAGTGTGGTCACACTACACATTTTGTCCTACCCAGTATTCTCGTTTCATAAGAAGAGCTTCCAACTGACCCTGAGGGAGAAAGGTGTCCTGGAGAAGGCTGGGATCACTCTCCTGGCTCACTCACTTTCGGGCTTGAGAATGAAATGAATCGAAGGGCCCTGAACAGTGGCTTGATCCAAATTTTACTTTTAAAATCTGAGGTCTTGGTAGCAGAAATGTTGTATTAGCTAAAGTGCAAGGCCCTTCATACATACTAGCCTACCTGTAAACATGTAACTGGATACTTCAGATTCATAAACCAGTTCTGTGAAAGCTACAGTCTGGTCATCCTTACATTTGTGGTGATGAAAAAATAAGGAGTGTACAGATTCTTAAGCATTGTTTGGAGAGAGCATTAATGTGTAACACAGTCGGTTATACTCTGGCATAGATTTTGGTAGTCAAAATAATTTTGTCCCAACTGTTTTGAGGCTCTGGTTGAGAAAGATACAATGTCTTAGGTTTATACATATACACACAAATAAATAGTCTGTGACAAAATGTATGTAAAAGCTTGTTTCTTTCAGAATCTGAGAGGATTCCAACATCTCTGTGGGAGAGTGAGCAGATGAACTCCTCTATTGCTGAACTAGTTATAATAATTTTTCATCCTCAAAAGGTGCCTATGAGGGTGAGATTCTTGAGAAACTGTCTGGGCTGTGATCACATCCGAGAGAGAGTTATACTTGAAGAATATAATATTCTTAATTCTCAGCTTAATATCTAAATCACAGGGTACCTGGGACACAAGGAACACAATTTCTAGACAAAAAGGAGACAAGATGGAATCTTATTATGCAAGGGCATGAAGACCCTCCTTTCTTGTAGATCTGGAGATATGAACACACTAGGACAGATTCTCCCTTTCCAAGTTCCAGATGCTGGACTAGATTCTGGCTGCTACTGCTGGTTTGAGAATTCCTCTGGAAGGGGACACTTGATATCATAAAACAGGTGACACTGGTTCTACACCAATTGTACTAAGGTGTGTGTCAGGGCAGGGAAAGGGCACATCTAGATGGAGAAGAGCCCATCTCTACTCCGCCAGTTCACAGCTAGCATAGGGTCCCCTACAGTACCCAGTTTTCATAAACCAGAGCAGAACCTATTCTGCTGTAACTTATATCAGTGCTAGCACAACTTGAGGATCAAGAAGCCATAACCAAAACTCTTCTCTCCCCGATTCCCGCACTGAATGGATTTTGGCATGAGAGAATCTAGCCCATTATTACTGATTTCAATGCTACTGCCCCAATATTTGCCCTGCTCTGGCTTCTAAGCAAGTTCCTAGACACTGAGGTGGGGGCAAATATGATCTATAGTCCTGCTTGTATCACTTTGGGGACCAGCAGGACGTGTGGGCATTCCAGGCAAACAGATGCTGTTATTGATGGATGCAGTAAGGACCCAAATTTTTCTGCCGCTTTTTCCTTACATTTCACGTTTCTTCTGAGGGAAAACAAACAAGACTGGGGGTTTAAGTGTTATTGTTTCACATGTTGATGGTCTTAGAAAAATTAGAGCTGGAAGATAAACCAAAGCAGAACATGGACGAAAGTTGACAACACAACTGTCGCATTCATTTTGCTTTTGCACATTTAGAAGCATCAGAGTGAAAGGCCAATCAATCCCAGACGGACTGGAGACTGCCAAAACCTAATGTGCATTTGCAGAAAATATTCCATTTTCCTCCACCTTACACAAAAACAAAACAAAACACCCTTTTTCATATCTTAGTACAAAATCCTTACCTCACTGTTGGGCATTTTCATTTTCTTTAAGGGCTTGTCTCTGAAAGCTATAATCAAGAGAACGTTCTTCCCCGGAAGTGATATGAAAATGCATTAAACTGCCCTCTAGTTCTACAGTCTGAAATAAGACAACAAATTATATGTTGGAAATTAAACTATAAATTGATAGTTTTATGACAATAATAATTGTAAATTAATAATATATTTTAAAAAAAAACTACAGAATTAAATCCTCTTTCCTCCAATATGGCTTCTTATGGAAGTTTTTTCTTTTCTTTAATTAAATCTTGTGATTTTTAAAAAACATATTGTCTCTTTAACTATATTCACTCTTCCATAAATTATCAGATCTTCACACCTCCTTGTACAATTCAAAATCTATATCTGCTTCATGAAGTCTACAATTTTGTTTATAGTGTAGTATACTCTGAACAGGTGCTTGCTAAACAAAAATGGCATTCATCAGATCTTCTTGTATCTATTCAATGACAAGTTTTTTAAACTATTTGTTGCTTCTATTGGCTTATCACAGTCAACAGAGATTGAGAGAGCAAGAGAGATCCTTCAGAACCTCTCTTTATTAAAAAGATCTGAAATCAGAATTCTGGTTACTAGTAATGCAAAAGAAGAACTTTTCAAAGCCCAGGTTTGAGTTGCAGCATTAGAAGCTAGAAAATGGAAAAAATGGTGATTTCCTTGTCAAAATGACCTCTACCAAGTCTGAATATCTGCAAATACTGGAGGCAGTTCAGTTTTGTCCATAAAGCTCCAGAACATAGCATGCCCTTTCTTTTCTGTCTCTAGATAAGATCTTGCAAAGTTAAAAGGAAAATACTCAATCCAAATATACATTTCTTAACACTAATCTCTTATCCATACATGAACTGTAGACGTGCCCACCAAAGAGGCCAGTGTAGAAGCACCTAAAGGAAGGAAGTAATCAGATAACTAATTTTAATTGTAGGTCATAAGCTCTCTCTCGGTGCGAGATATCTGGGAAGCAATGAGCATCAAAGAAGAAATAGGAGTGAGAGCTATGTACGAGAGAGAAGAAGAAGAATCCCCTCCTTTCCTTAAAATTAACACAGGTTACTTAGGGACCTACATGTGGTACACCTTCCTGCAGAAGTATGCTTCTGCAAAGGAATGGTGGTCAGTCTCAGACACCTTTGTAAAACTGTGGATAGAGAATCAGGTTGCAACTTTATAAATTTCATCTGGACTGGCTAAAGCCCTTTCTGCCCAGGATGCTACTCTGAAATGAATGCAGTGTATTTTGATCACATCAGATCAATTTGTCTGTGCCTGAATATGCTCCACATTTGAGCTGACTGTATACAGATGATTTGAATATTCACAGACCAGGCA
Organism: Dermochelys coriacea; assembly: GCF_009764565.3. Classification (NCBI taxonomy): domain Eukaryota; kingdom Metazoa; phylum Chordata; order Testudines; family Dermochelyidae; genus Dermochelys; species Dermochelys coriacea. The sequence continues at coordinate 37,297,167 of NC_050070.1, read as the reverse complement.
TTTAGGGTGGAAGGAAATAAAAAGCTGATGTTTTCCTGAACTGCTCAGTTATATAAAGGTATATTTAAACGCACTTCTCATATCTATCATGTGTCTTTTTCATTGGGTGTTGAGGCTAAGGGGAAAACAAGGAAAGAATATATTTCCCCCTCCAACCCATTCAAAGCACTGCTGCTAGGCTCATCTTCCTGGCTCATCGATCCAAACACATCCTTTCTTTGTTGCATCTGGCTCTAAGTTCCCTGTAAGCTGCTCGGCCACGCAGCTGCCTGTCAAGCACCGTGCAGGCGCTCAGGGCTGCAGGGGGGAGATGCCCCCCCCTCCAGTCCTCTCCGAATGTGCTGTGGCCAGGGGACAGGTGTCCCAGCCCAGCCCGGCTCTGAATGTGCCACAGCTGGGGGACAGGCGCCCCTTTCCCTGCCCCAACCCAGCCTGACCCAGACCTGCCATGGGCGGGGGACAGTCATCTCTCCCCCCTCACACAGCCCAGGTGCTACTGTGGGGGGAGAGAGCAGGGAGGCGGGGGGAGGAGAGTGAGAGTCCTCTCTCTCCACCATAGCCCCAGGGAGCCCCACTGCACCTCACATCCCTCATCCCCAGCGGGAGCCCTCAACCTCCTGCACCCCAACCCTCTGCCCCAGCCCTGAGTCCCCTCCGGCACCTGAACCCTCATCCCCAGCCTCACCCCAGAGCCCGCACCCCAGCCAGACCCCTCACCCCCCTCTGCACCCCAACCCTCTTCCCCAGCCCTGAGCCCCTTATCTCTGGTCCCAACCCAGAGCCTGTCCCCCCCAGCCAGAACCCTCACCCCCCTGCACCGAACCCCCTCCCACACTCCAAACCCCTCAGCCCCACTCCCGCCACATGAATTTTGTTATGTGCACCAATATGGATGTGATGTGTCACACATCATGTCCATATTGGTGCACATAATAAAATTCATTCCGCACATGGGTGGGAAAAATTAGAGGGAACACTGATCTGGCTTCCAATTTTTTAATACATCAAACTCAAGCTCTTCATCTTTGCCTTTTTAGGCCCTTTACCATTTAGCCCACCCCATCTATTGGATCTGTTAGCTCCTTGATTGTCACTCCCCACATGCCCTTGGACAACAGAGCCAACATCAATTGCCCACTTGTCCATTTCTCCCTTAAGCATCTTTCTACTTTCATCCATGTTGTCCGCGACACATGAGAAAAATTTCTTGCCAAAATTGGCCACATCAGCCATGCCTACAAATCATTCCCATGTCACAGGGAAGGAAAAGGACTTTAGTGGCTGCATTTTGTATGAACTGAGGAGGGACATGTATGTATGGGAGGCCACAGAGGAAGATGTTACAGTATTTGAGGAGAGATATGAGGTCCTGAATGAGAGATTGAGCACTAGGGATAGCAAGAAAAGGACAGATCTTGGAGATGTCAAGGTGGAAGAAATGGAATGACCTGAATAAGATGTGGATGATGGTGGTGGCATTAACAGGAGGGAAGATAAGGCGTTCTGTGTTAGTTCTGAACGACGTTCAGTTCAAGACAACACCACGTACAAAGAGATGTCAGAGAGATAAACTCAGATGTAGAATTGGATGAAAGGAGACAGGATAGTAGTGGTGGAGATTAGTAGTGACCTGTGCTATTGATTGCTGAAAATGGAATGTAGGGGATGGAAATTCTGTCCTAGTTTTGGAAGGGAGATATTTGTCCTTGGTTTTATCTCCTCCTCTTTCTCTGGCTGGACTTCAGTGTTGACGATCATTTTCTTCCCAAGACATTCAAAATCTCTAGAGGAAAGAGCCTCTCATGCTTCTCCGTCTCTGGGTTATAATCAGAAAGAGAGGTCTTCATCTTTGGAGAGGAACAAAATGACAACGGAAGAATATAATAATCTGAAGTGCTTTATGGCTCTCCCTACACCCCCCATGTTATTTGGCCTTTTCAGATTTTATTTTGACTTATGGGAGCCAAAGAGGATTTTTGGACTTATCCCTGAAGTGTCTTTGATAAGTGAAGACAATCTGGTTTGACAAGTCCCATCTCCTGCAGAGGCACCTCTTGAGGAGTTTCAGCTAGCAGCAGAGATGTTGCAATGCAGGGATGCTGAGGCCCCCAATAAGCCACGCAGACTTCCCCTTGTAAAGCAGGGATTGGGAGCTGGGAGAAATTATGGCCGCACTTTATTTATGAGATTTCTAAGAGGGTCTTTTCATAGGAAGAGCATGTCTTGCATTCAGTTTGCTCCATTTGGCCTTCTTCCCCATGATGGGGATGGGAAGACATCCCATGTAGGGAACAAAACTGGAAATAAAAGCCTCCGTTGGAGGGAGAGGAGAGAACATGGGAAAGTAATTTTGCTTCACTGCTACCACAAATCAGTCTTAAAAGCTAGGATTGCAATGGAGTAAGCTGGAGCACTAACCCAGCACTCTGTTTGCAACTCTGGAGACAGAATCTAGTAACAGGATGAAAGGGTTATAGTCAAGCCCAGGAGCCTCATGAACAAGTCTGAACTGCAGGATGAGTCACCACCTAAACACCCCTGACTGGGGCAGAGGTCAAAATCTCAAAAACAGCTTTTAACTGGAAAACTGAGCAAATCAGCTATGCAAATCATTGAAACGCAATACAATTTTACAAAGTGACTTTTCAGAATTTAGCAGCACTTAAATCTAATACCCAAAGTATAACAGACACTTATTGCACAGGTTTTGAAGTCAAAGAGCAAGAGCCTCTTGGCTCTTATTGAATTAAGTATGCTAATGTTGTGTCAATACTCAAAAGAGCAACTAGGATGACCCAAGTAATTATAGGCCCGTTAGCCTAATAACAGTCCTGGGCAAAATAATGGAAAAAATGATATGGTATTCAATCAATAAAAAACTGAAGGATGGAAATACAATTAATGACAGTCAATATGGTTTTATGGAAAACAAGTCTTATCAAACAAACCTAATTTCATTTCTTGATGTGATTACAAGTTTCGTTGATAGAGGTAACTGTGTAGGTGTAATATATTTAAAACTTTTGTATTACATTTGACTTGTTATTGCACAACATTCTCATTAAAATTAGCACTATTTAATATCAATAAAGCAAATGTTACATGGATTAAGATCTGGTTGAATGACAGATCTGAAAATGTAGTTGTCTATGGGGAATCATCACCAAATAAAAGTGTTTCTTGTGAAGTTCCACAAGCTACAAAACTAGGCCAGCATTTTTATCAATGACCTGGAAGTAAACATAAAATCGCTGCTGATATAATTTGCAAATGACACATCCATTGTTGAAGAGGTAAATAATAATGAGGGAAGAGCAGTCATACAGAGTGCTAGATCTGGATTGCTTAAGAAAGTGGGCCCATTCAACCAAAATCCTTTTAATACAGCCAAATGGAAGGTCAAACATAGAGGAACAAAGAATGATCACTCTGCCTACAGAATGTGGGACTATTTCCTGGGAAGTAGTCACTCTGAAAAAAGATTTAGGGTGCATAGTTGACGAGCAACTCAGCATGAGCTCCCAGAGCAATGCTATGGCAAAAGAGATTGCTAATGGAATCCTTGGATGTCTATAGCAGAGGAGTTCCAAAGTAGGAGTAAGGAGATCATTTTACCTCCGTGTACAGCATTTGTGAGACAGATACTAGAATACTGCACACAGTTTTGATGTTCACATTTTAAAAGGATGCTGAAAAATTGGAGGAGATGAAGAGAAAAGTTAAAATCTGATTTGAGGGCTGAAGAAAATGCCTTACAGTGAGTCACTTAAAGAAAACAAATCTGTTTAAGCTTATCCAAAAGGTGATTAAGATGTGACGATTACAGTGTATAAGTATCTTCTTGGGGAGAAAATACCTGGTACCAAAGGTCACTTAAATCTAGCAGAGTAAGGCATAACAAGAACAAATAGCTAGAAGTTAAAGCCAAATAAATTCAGAATAGAAAGGCACATTTTAACAGTGAGAGTGATAGCCACTGGAACTAATTACCAAGGGAAGTGGTGGAATCTCCATGTCTTGTTTCTGGAAGATACGCTCGATTCAAACACTTGTTATTGGCCACAATACAGGGGTAACTGGATGAAATTCTATAAACTGGAGGACAGACTAGATAATATAATGGCCCCTTCTGGCCTAAAAACCTATCATCTACATGCTTAAAATAAAGCATGTACTTTAATTCCATTGATTTTAATGGGATTTAAACACATTTTATTTTACTTGAATAAGGATGCCTTCCTGAATCAGTCTTAGAAAGGATAAAAATGTACAAGAGAGAAATCTCTTATGCTTCTGGGCATATGCCAAACACTAACTAGTAAGAATTAGGAAGAAATGTCTCCTCTGGACAAATTATTCTAATATGGGGTTTCTTGCACCTTTCTCTGAAAGTTCAGGTATTGAGCCACTGTAGAGATAGGATACCACATTAGATACCCCTATTTTCCGATTTAGATAAGATTTCGTAAAGATATTTAAAAACTTAGAAAATTATACTGATGAATGATACATACCCTAAGCAACTGGGGAGAAATCCTGGCTCCAAAGAAGTAAATAGTTATTTTGCCATTGACCTCAATTTGTCATGTTTTCATGCCTAATGTTCTGTCATCTTATACAGTATCTGTGGGTATGTCTAAACAGCAATGCAACCTAGGGACCCTATTTATGGGTTTAAGGGTCTACACTGAATTTTAATCCTAGGTTAAGGATTTTCTGACCTGTGCTCAAATCTAGGGCTCTGGAGTCTGCACTGCAGTGCACAGACCCCCGAGTCAAAGTAATCCCATCTCAGTGTCTTACATCCCTGCCTGTCAATGTCAATACTCTAGCCGTACAAATGTGTTGTGTGGGAAAACTCTATTGCCCATCTTGTTTCCTAACTGTGACGATGCTATCGGTGGGACTCAGATGCCCATAAGGAGCACATGAGTACATAAACTGAACAATTAGTTCCTTTGGGTAGCTGTCTCAGTAGAATCACTGTAGTTTGAAGCAGCTTTACACTGAACTTAATGAAAATTGGGGTTTCCCCCTCCAGACCGAGTCACACTGGCAAGAAAATGTACATGTGCACCTGTTCTGAGGATAATTGGGACATCAGTCTCCAAAGCTATCAAACTAATTAAATGAAACTGCCATTTTAAATTTTTTAAATGGTGTGGTTCAAGATATTTTTGCTTGGTTGTTTTTTTTATTTTTTGTCTATTTTGAAGTTTGACATAAAATGTAGGTTTCAGAGGAAAAACACACACATGTCCCAGCCTGGCTGCTGCCGGTTGTGGAGCAGTGAAATGCATCCCCAGGGTTTGGGGTGCAGTATGCTCCAGCACACCCCAGGGTTATTCCTTGACTTTAGCAAAGCTTTTGATACTGTCTCCCACAGTATTCCTGCCAGCAAGTTAAAGTAGTATGGGCTGGATGAACAGACTGTAAGGGTGGATAGAAAGCTGGCTATATTGTTGGGCTCAATGGGTAGTGATCAATGGTTCTATGTCTAGTTGGCGGCCGGTATCAAGCGGAGCACCCCAAAGGTTGGTCCCAGGGCCGGTTTTGTTCAAAATCTTTATTAATGATCTGGAGGATGGAGTGGATTGCACCCTCAGCAAGTCTGCAGATGACACTAAACTGGGAGGAGTGGTAGATACGCTGGAGGGTAGGAATAGGATAAGAAGGACCTAGACAAATTAGAGGATTGGGCCAAACAAAATCTGATGAGGGTCAAAAAGGACAAGTGCAGAGTCCTGCACTTAGGAAGGACGGATCCCATGCACTGCTACAGAGCAGGGACCGAGTGGCTAGGCAGCAGGTCTGCAAAAAAGGACCTAAGGGTTACGGTGGACGAGAAGCTGGATATGAGTCAAGAGTGTGCCCTTGTTGCCAAGAAAGCTAATGGCATTTTGGGCTGTGTAAGTAGGAGCATTGTCACCAGATCGAGGGACGTGATCTTTCCTCTCTATTCGGCATTGGTGCGGCCTCATCTGGAGTACTGTTTCCAGTTTTGGGCCCCACACTACAAGAAGGATGTGGAAAAATTGGAGAGTTCAGCGGAAGGCAACAAAAATGATTGGGGGCCGGAGCACATGACTTATGAGGAGAGGCTGAGGGAACTGGGATTGTTTAGTCTGCAGAAGAGAAGAATGAGGGGGGATTTGATAGCTGCTTTCAACGACCTGAAAGGGGATTCCAAAGAGGATGGATCTCTAGACTGTTCTCAATGGTAGCAGATGACAGAACAAGGAGTAATGGTCTCAAGTTGCAGTGGGGGGGTTTAGGTTGGATATTAGGAAAAACTTTTCACTAGGAGGGTGGTGAAGCACTGGAATGGGTTACCTAGGGAGGTGGTGGAATATTCTTCCTTAGAGGTTTTTAAGGTCAGGCTTGACAAAGCCCTGACTGGGATGATTTAGTTGGGGATTAGGTCCTGCTTTGAGCAGCGGGTTGGACTAGATGACCTCCTGAGGTCCCTTCCAACCCTGATATTCTATGATTCTATGATCCCTTATCCCTGCCCCCTAGGAGGCAGGGATAAAGGACACGGTGGGTAAGTTTTGGGGCTGGATCCCACTCACGGCCCTCACAGTGCACACTGACCAGGCGACCCTGCACGCACGCACACACACCCAGGAAGGTCGGGGTGGGGGGAGCGGAGCAAGGGACAAAGGGTAGAGCAGGATCAAGAGGAGCCCTGCAGGGATGGCGAGCAGCAGAGCTCCCAGGTCAGCATGGCCCGGGAAGGGATGATCCCCAACATCCTGGCATCCAGGAGCTGTCTCCCACCTGTCAGTTGCTCTGGGCAAGGTCTGTATAGCAGCGAGGAAGAGCTGGAGTCACTACCACAGGAGGCTGTGAGGAGGTTTGGAGCTGGCTCCCACTCGCCACCTTGATAGTGCATGCTCCCCGGGTGCCCTTGCACATGCAGCCCCGGGAGGTGTGTGTGTGGGGGGGGGGGGTGAAGAGAACAGAGCAGGGACAGGGGAATTGCCCTAGAGGAGGTGTGGCTGGGGACTTGGGAGTCATCCTCCCCAAGCTGTGCTGAGCAGGGAGCTTTGCTTCTTTCCCTACCCACAGGGCATCTGCTTAGTCCCTGATCTGCTCTCTGCCCCTGCCCTCAGCTGGATAGCGTACACCAAAATCTGGCTATGCTCTTGTGACCAGAAATCAGCTCTCTTTGCAAAAAACTTCTTCTGAATGGTCTCCATGGAAAACCCTGCAGGCTTCCTGACAGCAATGCTCACAGACCAGTGTTCAGAAGACAATGCACTAATGCTGACCTGAGCTGCTGCCTTTGCAAAGGGAAGTGTGGCTTCTGTTTGCAATAGAGTGCAACAGACTGCACCACAGATTGTCAGCATAGAGAAGACTAAGGAAATTGTCACAAGGAACTCTGGGATACATCCGGAGGACTTCCAGGACTCGAGTCAACAAGCTGGGGCCACGTGCACACAGGAAAGCAATAGGGCTCAGACTCTAGGTCCCAGTTTAACACAGACTCAGACCCTCCAGCCCTGTAGGGACCTGGAACCCTAGGTTTGAGTCGTAGGTTAACACAATTGGCATGTGGACTCAAGGCGTGAGTCAAGGCTCAAGTCTGGTCTTACACTGCTGTGTAGACATACCTAAGCATCCTACCAAGATTAATACTTTTATCTTTACAATACACTTTTGAGGTAAGAAAGGATCATCATCACCATTTTACAGGTGCAGAGCTGAGGTACAGAGGGAATAAGCTACTTTCCCAATGTCACACAGGAAGGATGTGGCAGAGCCATGAATTGATACCATTTCTCCTGAGTCTTAGTTGACTACTTGAAACATAGGGTAATTGTTCCTCTGTTAAGATTGTTCCTCTGTTGAGAAAAAAGCCTCAGAGGTAGCTTTCTTGAAAAATCTGAAGTTGATCCTGGGGAGCTCATTGCTCATACAGTTCACTCTGCAGAAAAGTTAGGTCCTGGGGCCTGTGACAATCCCAAGCAGCAGGTTAGAATGTCAAGGAAGTAGAAAGAAAATACTGGGTGTTTCATTTAAACTGTAATTCTTTTATAATGATAAATCAGTAATTCTGCTGTATGATTAGTTAAGTAAACTTTAGAGGCAATCTGGTTTTGTTATTAAAGAATAGAACAGTTTTGCATTAAAAAAAAAATTAAATCCGGGTTTTGTTCAAGCAATCTAAGAGGTAACAGCTTTTGTAACTAAGTGTCTGCTCCTCTGCCCTCCATGTGGAAAAGCATTTTGCACTGAACAAAACAGGAAGGATAACAAAAACAGATGCTTCCTACTTATACAGCTATAACAATTAAATACATGGATGATTTAGTACATTAAATTTAAGTACAGTGAGCTCAACATTGATTCTTACAGTCTAAATTTTAATCAAACAATGCAATTTACTAGAATTTTTAAGGTCATTTAGGAAAAATAGTAAGCTTTCAATGTTTTTTATAAATAAAATGCTAATACAACAGAACCAAAACCTTAGCTATACAGTAGCTACATCAATCTCCTGACCAGATTCCTTCACCACCTATTACTTCTATGGGAAGTGGAATATTACTTCTGCATACTCCAAGTGTGGTTTTGTAAGCACATTATCCATCTTCCTAGTTCAGATTGAGTTAGAGTTGAATAGTAACTAAAAATCTCATAAAATTTCTTCAAAGCAGGCCATTAAAAAAACATAACCAGAAACACAGGATGCACTCCCAATACTCTCCCTGGATACAAACCTTCACAGCAATCTTGCCACATCCTGAGATCCAATTTAGGAATTTCTTCACAGCTACCATAACCATGTGGGAACTCGGCCACCTTAAAGACATCACGTTGCACTCTGGTTATATGTCAGCGTTGTCGCACAAAATTGCTGGCAAGACCAGATTGTTTGCTTGATCTGAGTCAGCTGAGGTGGACTAAATACACCAGGATTCTCATACCATAACCTGTAGTCTCACAAAAAGAAAAAAGTTAAGTTCTTAGACAGTCAAGACAATGGTAAATAAAATAAACTAAAATAAAAAAGACAGACAACAGATAGTTTGTACTTTAGAGATCTTGGAGATTATAATCAACACAAAATAGTATTCTTTGAAAAACAGATCGTAGGAAAAATACAGTTCCTGAAAGCAGATGACTTTATACTCTGTCTTCATGTTCCTTTCTAATTAGCCATGAGGTCTCTGTCCACAAATCTTCCTAGGTGAACAAATTTTTTTGGTAGAAGAGACAAAGCAGCCAGAGCATACTTGCAAATTAACATGGATTTACAGTTGCTTTGCATAAAGACACCAAAGCTTACATGCCAATTTCCCTTTCCCTCCTGTTATGCGCATGCTCAAATTTGTACCCTCTCGAGGCATCCGAACATTCCTGTGCACACACATTCCCCAATTTCCCCCTCCCTCCTGTTTCCCATTTTCTCTGAACATACATACCCCTAAACAGAGATGGGCAAACTACGGCCCACGGGCCACATCCGGCCGTGGGACCCTCCCGCCCGGCCCCTGAGATCCTGGCCTGGGAGGCTAGTCCCCGCCCGCTGTCCCACAGCCTCAGCGCCGAAACGCTCTGGGCAGCTGAGCAGCGCAGCTGCAGAGCCACAGCCAGACTCTGGGCAGCACGGCTGTAGCCACCGCCAGCCACCAGTGCTTCAGGTAGCATGGTAAGGGGGCAGGGGGTGTTGGACAGAGGGCAGGGTCGGGGGTGGGGTGTGGATGGGGTCGGGGCACTCAGAGGGCAGGGAACAGGGGGGTTGGATGGGGCATGGGTCCCGGGGGGCCAGTCAGGAATGAGAGGGGGGGTTGGATGGGGTGGCAGGGGGCAGTCAGGGGTGGGCGGTCCGGAGGTGGTCAGGGGACAGGGAGCAGGGGGTGGTGGATGGGGTAAGAATCCCGGGGGGGAGGGCATCAGGGAACAGGTACAGTTGGATGGGGCAGGAGTCCCGGGGGAGCTATCAGGGAGTGAGAAGCGGGAGGGTCGGATACGGGGCAGGGGCCGGACCATGCCTGGCTGTTTGGGGAGACACAGCCTCCCCTTACAAGCCCTCCATACAATTTTGGAAACCCGATGTGGCCCTCAGGCCAAAAAGTTTGCCTGCCCCTGCCTTAGAATATCTGTCTTTCCTGCAATCTATGGAGTAGAACTGGTGCACCAGCAGTTTGTGAAAAGAAATAGTATCATAGAATATCAGAGTTTGAAGGGACCTCAGGAGGTCATCTAGTCCAACCCCCTGCTCAAAGCAGGACCAATCCCCAATTTTTGCCCCAGATCCCTAAATGGCCCCCTCAAGGATTGAACTCATAACCCTGGGTTTAGCAGGCCAATGCTCAAATCACTCAGCTATCCCTTTGTCCTTTGAGATGTGTTGCTCATGTCCATTCCATATTAGGTATGTGTGCTCACCACATGCACTGGTGCCGGGCATTTTTCCTTTAGTGGTTTCTGCAGGAGACTGGCTCTGCCACCCTCTGGAGCAGTATATAAGGGGTGGGGGGGTGCCACCGGCTACGCACACCATCAGTTCCTTCTTGCCGGATACTCTGACAGTGGGGAAGGAGGGCAGGTTATGGAATGGACCTGAGCAACACCAGGAAAAGGTAACTGTCTTCTCTTCTTCGAGTGCTTGCTCATGTCCATTCCATATTAGGTGACTCCCAAGCAGTGCCAATGGAGGCGGGTAGAAGTTCACAGATGTGTAGACTGCAACACAGCTCTTCCAAACCCAGCGTTGTCTCTGGCATGCTGAGTGATGGCATAATGTGCCGTGAATGTGTGCACACATCGCAGCTCTGCAAATGTCCTGGATGGGAACGTGTGCCAGGAAGGCCGCCAAGGACGCCTGAGCTCTGATGGAGTAGGCCCTCACAATCAGCGGTAGCCAGACCTGTGACAGCTTGTAATAGGTCCGGATGCAGGAAGTGATCCAGTTGGAAATCCTCTGCAATGACACCGGAAGGCCCTTCATCCTGTCTGCTGTCGTAATGAAGAGCTGGGTCAACCTGTGAAAGGGCTTGGTACGCTCCAGGTGAAATGCCAGGGCATGTCTGACGTCCAGGGTGTGCAGCCTCATTTCCTCCAAAGTGGTGTGCAGCTTGGGACAAAGCACTGGGAGGAAGTGTTCGGTTGACATGGAAGGAAAACCCACCTTCAGCAGAAAGGCTGGATAGGGCCGCAGTTGAACTTTGTCCCTGTAGAACACCGTATACAGTGGCTCCGATGTCAGGGCTTTAGGCTCCAACACTCATCTTGCGGATGTTATCGCCACAAGGAATGCGACCTTCTATGACAGGTAGGAGACGGAGCAGGAGCCCATAGGCTCAAAGGGTGGGCCCATAAGCCTAGAAAGAACCAAGTTAAGGTCCCACAGTGGAACAGAAGGCCGGCCGGCAGGAAGAGTCTCTCGAGGCCTCTCAGGAAACAGACTGACATGTCGTGTGAAAATACTGTCTGACCTTGGATTGGCGAGTGAAAAGCGGAGATAGCAGCAAGGTATACTCTGATGGACGAGAGGGAAAGCCCCTGATTCTTAAAATGGAGCAGGTAATCTAAGATAGATTGTAAGGAGGAGCGGATTGGAGAGATGTTATGCTCAGACGCCCAGTGAGAGAACCTCGTCCATTTGGCCAGGTAGGTTGCTCTAGCGGAAGGCTTTCTGCTTTCCAAGAGGATTTGCTGGACCTTGTTAGAGCAGGCCCGCTCCTCCAAATCCAGCCACGCAGCATCCACTCCATGAGGTAGAGGGGGGGCAAGACTGGGATGTAGGAGACACCCATGATCTTGCAAGAGCAGATCTGGTTGGTTGGGAAGGGGCCAGGGAGTGGCCACTGCTAGGTCCATCAGCGTGCCAAAACAATGTTGGTGCAGCCATGCCGGGGCAACCATGATGACTTGGCTCTTGTCTCTCTTGACCTTTGACAGGACTCTGCTGATGAGTGGGATCGGTGGAAAGGCGTAAATCAGAGCCCCCGACCATGAAAGGAGGAAGGTGTTGGAGAAGGAGTCTTTGCCCAGGCCCTGTAGGGAACAGAAGCGAAGACATTTCCTGTTCTGTCTGATGGCAAACAGGTCCACTTGGGAAGTTCCCCACCTCTGGAAGAGGGACTGGGCTACTTCTGGATGGAGCAACCATTCATGGTGAGAGGAAAAGGTTCTGCTGAGGCCATCTGCCAGTGTGTTCCTGATGCCGGGGAGGTGACAGGCCTCCAGTTGGATTGTGTGGTCGATGCAGAAATCCTACAGTCGGAGTACCTCTTGGTAGGAGGCCAATGAACGTGCTCCCCCTTGCCTGTAAAATATCGAAGCCATATTGTCTGTGAACACTCTCACCACCTTGTCTGCCAGGTGCGATAGAAAGACTCCGCAGGCCAAGAGTACTGCTCTGAGCTCCTTGACATTTATGTACAACGTCATCTCCTCTGGAGACCACATGCCCTGGGTCTGGAGGCCACTGAGATGTGCTCCCCAGACGAGGTCTGAGGTGTCTGATATCAACTCGATTGAGTGACAAAAGCTGTTGAATGGAACTCCTTCCAGAACTGCCCTGGGGTTGGGTCCACCACTGTAGTGAGGTAAGTATCGTCAGTGGGATGATAACTACCTTTTCCAGGTGATCTCTGGACTGTAATAGACCGTCAGCAGCCACTGCTGTAAGGGTCACGTCCTGAGCCTGGCATGGTGGACGACATATGTACGTGCTGCCATGTGTCCCAGCAGGCACAAGCAAACCCTGGCCATGATCAAGGGGAACACGGAAACCCACACAATGAGGTCCACTATCGTCTGAAACCTCTCCTGCAGTAGAAACTCTGCCACAGGTGGAGTTGAGCATTGCTCCAATAAACTCTATCCTCTGCTCCGGAACTAATGTTGACTTTTTGTCGTTTACCAGAAGGCTCTGGGATTTGGTACGTGGCCTGCAGCACCACAACATGCCTCTGAACTTGGGACCTGGAGCAGCCTTTGAGAAGCCAGTTGTCAAGGTATGGGTAGATCTGGATACCTTGACATTTAAGGTTACTACCAACATGCACTTGGTGAACACCCTCAGTGCTGTCACAAGGCCGAACTGTAGGACTGCAGACTGATAGTGGTTGGTTCACACTGTGAAACATAGGAAGCGTCTGTGACCTTGAAAGATCACTATGTGGAAATATGCATCCTTCAAATCGAGGGCGGCATACCAGTCTCCCAGATTCAGGGAGAGGATGATGGAGGCCAGGGAGACCATGCGGAACTTCAGCTTCTTCAAGTATTTGTTGAGGTCTCGAAGGTCCAAGATGGGCTGTAGACCGCCCTGGGCCTTTGGGATTAAAAAGTACCAGGAATAGAACCCCTTGTTCCTGTACTCGCGAGGAATCTTTTCCACTGCACCCAGCTGCAGCAACCCTTCTGCCTCCTGTGCATGAAGACTCTCATGAGAAGTGTCCTTGAAGAGGGACAGGAAGGGGTGTAGAAAGAAACTGGAGGACATAATCTTGTGCCACAGTATTGAGGACCCAGAGGTCCGAAGTTATAGTGGTCCATTTGGGGAGGAAAAATGAAAGGCGGTTGGAAAACAGTGGGAAAGACGGATCTGGGGTATAGTCCGGGGTAGGTCACCCTCGAGTGCACCCTCAAAACACTTGCTTGCCCCCCTGCTTGTTGCAGGTCGAGCCTCATTGGGCAGAGGGTGGAGGTGGGTGGCTCGGACAGCACTTGTAGCCCCTATTCTTATGGGGTGGCTCCTGATGGGGTTGGCTCCCTTGATCCTGAGATGGCTGAGGTTTGAACCACATATGGGCTGGACCAGGGACATACAGCCCTAGGGTTTTCAGGGTAGCGTGGGAGTTTTTCAGTCCGTGCAGTTTACTATCTGTCTGGCTCTGCAAACAGGGCCTGGCCATTGAAGGGGAAGTCCTGCATCCACTGCTGAGCCTCAGTCGACCGACCCGAGAGGAGCAGCCAGGATGCCCTCCGCATGGAAATGGCCAACGCCATGGTGCAAGCCATGGAGTCTTCCAAGTCCAAAGCCACTTGGAGGGCCGCTCTGGCTGCAGCCGTGCCCTCTTCGAGGATTGCCCGGAACTCCTTCCTGGACCCTTGGGGCAGCAAGACCTCAAATTTGGCCATGGTCTGCCACATGTTATAGTCGTAGAGGCCAAGGAGGGCTTGGTGGTTGGCCACTCTCAACTGAAGGCTGGAGGATGAATATATTTTTTGCCCAAACAGAAGTTTGGAGACCTTATTTCTGAGTCAGAATTTCTCCCTTTCATTCATCTACATACAAACATCAGATTTACATAGTTCTGGATTCCATGTCTAAAATTTTAAGGTTTTATGCAAAGGAAAAAAAAAGACAGAAAAGTGAACTGAGAGGGCTGTAACACTCACCTGCGGGTATTCAAATGATCTAAGAGTTTAAAGTGCCAGCCTACAGTTTTGTAAGATACGCTCTGATCCACCCTCCCTAATGATATTTTAGCAATATTTGCTTGAGGCATTGTTTTAAATTACATTTCATTTTGCTTCATTTCATGATTCATGCTCTCTCTCCATTTTCCCTCTCTTAAGGCACCTTTTAATTATGAAAAAATAAATTTAATTAGATAGTGGTAACTATTAAAATGTGGCTAATCATTGCCAGGCATCTACAATAAAAAGAAACCTGTCTTTCTTCCCTCAAGAGAAGCAAAACCAGGCAAGACATCACAGACTACAAGTTACATCAAAAGGAGAGAAGTGTGGATTTTCAGACATCAGAATGAGAAGGGAGAGTGGTCAAATACCAAAAGGAGTGCCAGGTAATGTAACAATAATCATTAATATTTTATCCCCTTTATATTTTCACCTAAGGGCATGAAAGATGAGTGGGCCCAAGTGTCCCTTAGTTCCTTTGTCCAGTTCAGAATCCAAGTGGTGTAGAACTCCTTAGTAGAGGGGAAAGAGAGCAAGTCACAGAATTCATGTGGACAACATATCTTGAAAAAACACAGTTACTGTAAGGTAAGTAACTGTTCTTTCTATCTCAAGTGATTGTCCACATCTATTCCACTTCTGGTGACTAGTGAGAAGTGACCTCATAATTAGGAGAAGGTTTCTAGAAGCCCTATTTAAATCAAGACTGCAGGAAAAGCTGTCAAAGAGGACATCAAATCTTGAGGCCTCAACTAAAGAATAGCTGGATGAAAGTGTGGACTCATCCCCATTGTAGCTGCCCTGCAAATTTCTGAAATTGGTATGCTTGCCACAGAAGACACAAAAGATCCTGAGCCCTGGTGGAGTAGACTCTAATCTAAATAAGCCATAGAATTATCTAAGGCCATGATACTATGTCTACATTAGGTCTGGTCTACATTAGGAAATTAGGTTGGTATAACTGTGTCACTCAGGAGTGTGAAAAATCCACCCCCACGAGCAACACAGTTAAACTGAACTAACCTCCAGTGTAATCAGCACTAGGTCAATGGGAAAATTCTCCTTTCGACCTAGCTACTGCCTCTTACCTATGCCGATGGGAGAACCCCTCTTGTCGGCATAAGTAGTGTCTTCACTGAAGCACTACAGCGGCGAAGCTGCAGAAGTATTGCTGTAGTAGTTTATATGTATATATGCCATAATACAATTAGATACCAATTTAGACGGTCTTTGGGTCGATGTTGCCTAACCTTTCACCCAATCTTCAAATGCTAGGAACAGCCTGGGGGAACTCCTGAAGGTTCTTGTTCTTTTAAGGTATTATGAAAGAGTCCTAACCACATCAAGGGTGTGCAATTTGGCCTCTCCCTGGTTGAAGTGGGGCTAAGGAAAGAAAAATGGCAGGTGAATAGTCTAATTGAAATGAAAATCTAAAACAATCTTGAAAAACATTTGTGATGAACCCTAAGGATCACTTCGTCTTTATGGAACACAGTCTAAAGTGGACCAGCCGTGAGGACGTGCAGCTCCTTTACCTTTCAAGCTGATGTTATAGTCACTAAAAAGGTCATTTTCATAGAAAGATGATATGGTAAGCAAGTTGCTAACAGCTCATAAGGGGGTCCCCATTAACCCACCTAACACTATATTGAGGTCCCAAAAAGAAAGGAGCTCACAGAAAGTGGGAAACACATGAAATAAGGCCCCTAAGGAATATAGCAACTGTAGGGTGAGAAAACAGTTTCCCCTTGGATGGGAGGATGATATTGGTGCTTGATGTACCCTTATGGAGGTGATGGATAGCCCTGAATGCTTTAGGCATATCAGATAGACCAGAATAGTAGGAATTGGGAATTCTGAGGGAGACAAGTGACACAGTGTTGCCCAAATAAAGAACCTCTTCCATTTAGGTGCATAGGTCAATCTGGTAGAGTCCTTCCTGCTATTCGCAAAAATATTCTGGACTTCAACTAAACAGCTTCTTTCACTGACAGAGAGAGACAAGGTGGGTGAGGTAACATCTTTTATTGGACCAACTTCCATTGATGAGACAAGCTTTTGAGCTTACTCTGCTTTAGTTTGGGAAAATAATTCAAAGTGTCACTGCTCTTTGTAAGCTTGAAAGTTAGTCTCTCTCACCAACAGAAGTTGGTCCAATAAAAGATATTACCTCACCGACATAATCAGTGGATAAGTACACTTTATTCTCAGAGTCCATGAGATAAGGAAAACATCTGACAAGACTGAATTCAGCCTTTCCCCAAATCTCCCACTGTTGAACAGAATGTTTGGCATTTCTTGTTCTGATCTGAAGCAACACTGCTGATTATCCCCACCTGCAGACGATGGTTTGCAGGCTCAAATCTTTAGTGGGCAATTTGCAGATGAGAGGGCTGGTCCAGCAGGACATTCTGAAAGTCTGATAGAAGCAGGATTACTGGTACAATCTGCTGATGAATGCACCAATTCCAGAGATGAACTTGCTTAGCAAAGGAGGGATAATTGTATTCCTTCCTGTTTGTTGACATAAAATATTGCTGTTGTGCTGTCTGTCATTTCCTCAACTGTTAGTCCATAGCATAGGAAGAAATGCTTTGCATGCTAGACAAATAGCTCTGCGTTTCAGAACATTTATGTGAATCTCTTTGGCAGTCAAGAGGCCTTGTGCCTTGTGATGCTGTATGGAATACGTGTGACCATTTATAATGTTATTGATACCAATATTAAAAAAATAGAAATGAATCTTACAAGATATGCCATGGAAGGTGTCAAGGTTCCTTCCCCACTCTGAACTCTAGGGTACAGATGTGGGGACCTGCATGAAAGACCCCCTAAGCTTATTCTTACCAGCTTAGGTTAAAAACTTCCTCAAGGTACAAACTTTGCCTTGTCCTTGAGTCCTATGCTGCCACCACCAAGCATATTAAACAAAGAACAGGGAAAGAGCCCACTTGGAGACAACTTCCCCCAAAATATCCCCCCAAGCCCTACACCCCCTTTCCTGGGGAAGGCTTGATAAAAATCCTCAACAATTTGCATAGGTGAACACAAACCCAAACCCTTGGATCTTAAGAACAAGGAAAAATCAATCAGGTTCTTAAAAGAAGAATTTTAATTAAAGAAAAAGTAAAAGAATCACCTCTATAAAATCAGGATGGTGAATACCTTACAGGGTAATCAGATTCAAAACACAGAGTATTCCTCTAGGCAAAACCTTAAATTACAAAAAGACACAAAAACAGGAATATACATTCCATTCAGCACAGCTATTTTACCAGCCATTTAAACAAAACAGAAATCTAACGCATATCTAGCTAGATTACTTACTAAGTTCTAAGACTCCATTCCTTTTCTGTTCCCGGCAAAAGCACACAGAGAGAGACCTTTTGTCGTCCCCCCCCCCCCAGCTTTGAAAGTAACTTGTCTCCTCATTGGTCATTTTCGTCAGGTGCCAGTGAGGTTATCCTAGCTTCTTAACCCTTTACAGGTGAAAGGGTTTTGCCTCTGGCCAGGATTTTATAGTTCTGTATACAGAAAGGTGGTTACCCTTCCCTTTATATTTATGACAGAAGGAAGGTATCAGTGGAAAATTTATGATTTGCTAAGTATGATAATCTTGTTTATATGTATGTATCATCTTTGTTTCATGAGTTATAAATGTGTGATATATCTGTAACTCAAACTTGTGCTGTCTTTCTGAGTGACACCGATGAAGTGAGCTGTAGCTCACAAAAGCTTATGCTCAAATAAATTTGTTAATCTCTAAGGTGCCACAAGTACTCCTTTTCTCCGTACAGATTGGCATCAGCACTATCCAGCCTGTTTAATGGCCCATCAAGGGCAATCAGCTGTACAATAAACCAACAAAAGAAGCCGGGGCTATGCCTATGAATCAGCAGGACATACAGGGACATGCCTGTGGACAGGAGACTCCAAGAGATTTCTCATGCCCATGTGCTGTGAGCATCTGTTTGGGACAAAGGATGTACAAGCCACACAGCAAAGGATATAAAAAGGCAGCTACATCTTCTTCATTTTGTCTTCAATCTTGCTTCTCACCTCTGAAGTAACTTCTCTACAAACTGAAGCTTTGAACAAAGGACTAATAGGTTCACCCAAGCTTTGGAGATGTTCCAGAGGGACTTTACAAGACAGCAAACTCACCAGTGCTGCTAAAAACCTGATATATGGACTTTGAAGTCATATGTATGTGTCTGATTGCTCTGACCATTTAACATCTCTCTTCTCTTTCTTTTCTTTTCTTTTATAATAAAACCTTTAGTTTTAGATACTAAGGGATTGCCTGGCAGCATGATATTTTGGGTAAGATACACACTAATATTGATCTGGTACTGTGGCTAGCCCTTTGGGGATCAGAAGAACATTTTGTATAGTTAATACAGTTTTAAATAACTTCTCACTTTACTGGACCTATTTGCTGATTGAGGGCCAGAGAATGGAATGCAATAAAGGGAGCTGTGTGATTTCTTTTTTTTTCCAGCTCCTTGATAACTTGTGTGGGGGACCAGGAGCACAATTTGTGACTGGCTGGTGAATCTAACTACAGTGTTAAGCACCAGCTTTGGGAAAATCTGCTCTCCTTTTTGCAGCCTGCCCTGACCTTGGTATTTTCAGTGTGGGCTACTCTAGGCAACTTGGGTCACAGACCTATGGGATGGTCTAGGTGGGCTTCCCACCCAAGTGTGGAAACATCTGTCACCAATGTTTTGATAGGTAGGCACAGCTGGAGAAATCAGTACTCCTTTGCACATGGAGAGGGTTCTTCCACCAATTTAATAATGAGAAGACTTCTCAGGGCATCTGTGTCCTCATGTCCATGTGATGTATCTTGGGCAGATACACTATTTTCAACCACACTTCTATGAAGCAGAGGTGAAATCTGGCATGCTATGTGGCATAAGTGAGAGACATGCTCTCGCTCATGTGTTTGGGTGAGCCTACAGCTGGTTTATGAGGTCTAACTTGGTCTTGAATCTGTCCTGTGGCAGATTAGCCCTTGCTGACAGGGAATCTAGCACTATCCGCATGAACTCTAGTCTCTGGTTTGCAACAGTGATTGACTTTCCTTTGTAGATTCTGAGATCTGGTATGGTGAAAAGATGTAGGTCTAAGTGAATAGAATCGTTCACTTGCCATGGTGATCTTCCTGAAATGAGCCAGTCATTGAGGTATTGGCATACCTAGATCCCTTGCTTCCTAAGATGAGCTTGCCAATCATTTCCTGAATACTCTTGGTTTTGTTGAAAGACCAAAGGGAAGGATTTTGTACTGGTAATGGGAAGTTCCCACTTGGACTCTTATTTTCTGTGTGCCAGGTGAATTGATATGTGAAAGTAAGTGTCTTGTAAATTGAGAGCTGTGAACGATTTTTGAGGATCTAAGGATAAGATTATAGAGGCTAGAGTTACCATACCGAATTTGAAATAGCAGATGAAGCTGTTTGAGTTGACTCAAATCTAGTACTGGATGCTTGTCCCTCTTCAACTTAGGGATTATAAAATAATGGGAGCAAAACCCATTTCTCTTTTAAGTCCAGAGGCTCTTTTTCCACTACTTAGAGATTTAGAAGGGAGTTCACTTCTTAAACAGTTTTTTGTAAGAGGAGTCCTTAAAGAGGGGTAGGAAGGGACTGCAAATGAATAATACCTCACATTGTTAATCTCTAAAACCCAGTGGTTTGAGTTAATTCAATTCCAAGCCTCTCAAAAATTAAAAAAGTGGTTGCCAGAAGTGGGGGTGGCAAGAAGGGTATAGATCCTCCAACCGCTCTATATGGCTCTCAGTGATGGTGTCAAACTTGCTGCCATGAGGCAGATCTAGAGGTGCAGCATCAGAGGAAGAGAGCCTCTGTGTTGGAAACTTTGCTGCTTCCCTGGTGGCTCAGGTGATCTTTGTGGGTTATAATCACCTTTGTCCTCTTTGTCCAGGTTGTCCTCGTCCGTCTCTCCACGAATGCAAGTAGATGCCACACCATCCTGTTTTGTTGCGAGCATGTTCTTCCATTTCTGGCGAACGAGTTTTGTCATGGGATCAGCCCAGCATGTTTTCAGTCTGTCCAGCGTTTGCTTGTGGTCTCTGGGGATCCAGTCATTGATGCAGGTTGTCCACCTATTGTCTTCCCTATGGATTATATGATACACCCATCTCCGCTTTGCATCATACATCGCCTGCACTACATCGGTCACCTCTGGATACCTTCTAATCACCTCATTCGGTATGTGATCACGGAGCAATATCTTACACATTCGCCTTTTCATTGCTTTCTGAGTGACGGTGAATTTTTCTTCCTCCACTTTCCTTGTTGACCAGCTTTCCGCTCCATATATCATTACTGGTAGAACAGTGGAGATAACAGTTTTCTTCATGGGCAGTTCATAGATTCATAGATTCATAGATACTAAGGTCAGAAGGGACCACTCTGATCATCTAGTCCGACCTCCTGCACAGCGCAGGCCACAGAATGTCACCCACCACTCCTATGAAAAACCTCACCCATGTCTGAGCTATTGAAGTCCTCAAATCATGGTTCAAAACTTCAAGGAGCAGAGAAGCCTCCCTCCAGTCAACCATGCCCCATGCTACAGAGGAAGGCAAAAAAAAACCTCCAGGGCCTCTCCAATCTGCCCTGGAGGAAAACTCCCTCCCGACCCCAAACATGGCAAACAGCCAAACCCTGAGCACATGGGCAAGATTCACCAGCCAGATACCCAGGAAAGAATTTTCTATAGTAAATCAGATCCCATCCATCTAATATCCCATCTCAGGGGATTTGGCCTATTTACCCTGAATATTTAAAGATCAATTACTTACCAAAATCCCATTATCCCATCATACCATCTCCTCCATAAACTTATCGAGTAGAATCTTAAAACCAGATAGATCTTTTGCCCCCACTGCTTCCCTTGGAAGGTTATTCCAAAACTTCACTCCTCTGATGGTTAGAAACCTTCGTCTGATTTCAAGTTTAAACTTCCTGGTGGCCAGTTTATACCCATTTGTTCTTGTGTCCACATTGGTGCTGAGCTTAAATAATTCCTCTCCCTCTCCTATATTTATCCCTCTGATATATTTGTAGAGAGCAATCATATCTCCCCTCAACCTTCTTTTAGTTAGGCTAAACAAGCCAAGCTCCTTAAGTCTCCTTTCATAAGACAAGTTTTCCATTCCTCGGATCATCCTAGTAGCCCTTCTCTGTACCTGCTCCAGTTTGAATTCATCCTTTTTAAACATGGGAGACCAGAACTGCACACAGTATTCTAGGTGAGGTCTCACCAGTGCCTTGTATAACGGTACTAAAACCTCCTTATCCCTACTGGAAATGCCTCTCCTGATGCATCCCAAAACCGCATTAGCTTTTTTCACAGCCATATCACATTGGCAGCTCATAGTCATCCTATGATCAACCAATACTCCAAGGTCCTTCTCCTCTTCCGTTACTTCTAATTGATGCGTCCCCAACTTATAACTAAAATTCTTGTTATTAATCCCTAAATGCATAACCTTACACTTCTCACTATTAAATTTCATCCTATTACTATTACTCCAGTTTACAAGGTCATCCAGATCCTCCTGTATTATATCCCGATCCTTCTCCGAATTGGCAATACCTCCCAGCTTTGTATCATCTGCAAACTTTATTAGCACACTTCCACTTTTTGTGCCAAGGTCAGTAATAAAAAGATTAAATAAGATTGGTCCCAAAACCGATCCCTGAGGAACTCCACTGGTAACCTCCCTCCAACCTGACAGTTCGCCTTTCAGTAGGACCCGTTGCAGTCTCCCCTTTAACCAATTCCTTATCCACCTTCTGATGTTCCTATTGATCCCCATCTTCTCCAATTTAACTAATAATTCCCCATGTGGCACGGTATCAAATGCCTTACTGAAATCTAGGTAAATTAGATCCACTGCATTTCCTTTATCTAAAAAATCTGTTACTTTTTCAAAAAAGGAGATTAGGTTGGTTTGGCACGATCTACCTTTTGTAAAACCATGTTGTATTTTGTCCCATTTACCATTGACTTCAATGTCCTTAACTAATTTCTCCTTCAAAATTTTTTCCAGGACCTTGCATACTACAGATGTCAAACTAACTGGCCTGTAGTTACCCGGATCACTTTTTTTTCCTTTCTTAAAAATAGGAACTATATTAGCAATTGTCCAATCATTCGGTACTATTCCTGAGTTTACAGATTCATTAAAAATTCTTGCTAATGGGCTTGCAATTTCAGGTGCCAATTCCTTTAATATTCTTGGATGAAAATTATCTGGGCCCCCCGATTTAGTCCCATTAAGCTGTTTCAGTTTCGCTTCTACCTCTGATATGGTAATATCTACCTCTATATCCTCCTTCCCATTTGTCATGCTACCATTATCCCCAAGATCCTCTTTAGCCTTATTAAAGACTGAGGCAAAGTATTTGTTTAGATATTGGGCCATGCCTAGATTATCTTTAACCTCCGCTCCATCCTCAGTGTTAAGCGGCCCCACTTCTTCCTTCTTAGTTTTCTTCTTATTTATATGAATTCATCAGTTCATCATCTGTTAGAGATATCTTTATTTTGTTGAAACTTGCCCACCCTGCCTTTCTCCTCCTACTATTTTCCACTTTGAATGAGTTGTCTCTGTTCACCTGCTGACCCAGGTAAATATATTTGTCGACCTTCTTGATTACTTTCCTGTTTACAGTGATGATTCTTGCTAAACAATGCTCATTCCGCATCCACTTTGTCTTCGAAGTGTTTGCTTCCAACCTGATATCATGCAAAAGTGTTTGCAGTTGCTGCAATTTGTTCTCCAGTTCTGCTGTGTCCTTTGCCAATAATACCCAATTGTCAGTGAAGAGAATATGCATTAACTGTTCTCTGTCAATTCTGATTCCTTCTTCCCCGTACAATTTCTTTAACTGCAACTCCAGTACTGCTGAAGACAGCTTCAGTGACTGTCTGATTCCTCTATGAATAATAATAATGCACAGGACATTGAATAATGTTATCTCTGTCGAACAATTGCAGTTTATTTCTTCCAACAGGTCAATCAATGTACCTTGGGTTGATTCCAGTATCATTGAGTGCGCTGAGTACAGCGTTAATCTCCACCAAGTCAAATGCCTTTTTGTAGTCTGACAAATTCAAGACACAATGGAACTTTGTATTCCTTGCATTTTTAATGGGCTGCCAAACTGAGTGGATGTGATCAATTGTTGAATACCCTGAGCAGAAACCAGCTTGTTCTCTGCTTTTGTGCATTTCAAGATCCTTCTTAATCCAACTGAGTGTGTCGCGGGTGAAGATCTTGTGAGAGGAGTGCATTTGAATGATAGTTCTCAGTTCTTCTGGATCGCCTTTCTTCATCATCAATACTATTGTTTTTGATTTCTTCCATGCATCTGGAACATGGTTGCTACTGATGTAGACAGTAGCTTCAATAATAATGTATTAAAAAACTTTATCTAGAGTGGCTTGTGACCAAGCCTGCTCTGTCTTAGGGGCTGGCATGTAGCCTCCAAGAAATGGACAATAGCTCTTTAATCTTTTGCAAAGTGTAGGGCTTTATCAGTTTTTGAGTCATAACCTTCAAATGGGAGGACCTCAGTAGTTGTCTGGAGCTCCTTCAGTACTCTCAAAGGCTGCAACCAGGAAGCCCTGTGCATGGCAGTGGAGTGTGTCATTGATTGTGCTGCATGTCCAATGCGTCTAATGCTATCTGCAGGGATGTCTGAGTTACCAGTTGTCCCTCAGCTACAAAAGACTTCAGGTCCTCTCTAAATTCTTGAATTTATGTGTCTGCCATGTGATGCAGAAGTTCCTGAAATGTTTTTAAATAGTCATACTGAATGGATATGGAGCGCACAACTGCTTCATCTGGTGAGGAAGAGGCGATCATTGCTGAGATCAAGTGCTTCTCCATTTGCAGGTGTTTTTCCTCACTTTCCCATTCTTACTGGGGTATAATACGAGTCAATGCCAGATGTCCTTCTCAAGGAACCAGAGGTTTTACAGGGAAGGGAGATTTATATCTAGTGGTGGTAGCAGAGCTAGGTTTTCTTGCCAGATCACTCAGTACCAAGAATAACTTTGGTGCCAAGAAAGTCAGAGCCAGGAGCATCTGTGCTGCAAGATTCAGCACCAGAGTCACTGGCATGTGTGCATCAGTATTACTGCTGAGAAGTTGGTACCAGCAAAATGTGGACAGCTGCCCGAGACAGCATCCTATGGGCTCGGGGACCAGGTTTTGCCAGGTTGTCAAAGGCGCCAAATTTGGGCTCTGAACTACCCTTTGACCGAGTAGTGACAAATCTATGCCTCCTTTTATTAGTTCCAGGGAGGGTAACCAAGGCCTGTACTTACTGTGGAAACTATGCCCCTTCCAACTCCTTTCAGACAACTAATGAAGGACATGACTAGCTTGCTCTGCTGGCCTCAGTGGATGAAGTTTTCTTTGAAGAGTGAGCCTGGAACAGAGCGGGCAACAGGTCAAAGGAGCACTGGACTGAGGAAGCCTGCTGAGGCCTAGTTGGCCTTTTTTTCCTTCAGTTCTGAGGAAGCTCGCCTTGAGTGCTCCTGGTGAAACATTAAGATGGGCCTCTCTTGCTGTCTACATCCTTTTGGAGAAGAAGCAACAGATCTAGCATCTATCGAGCAAAGATCCTCTCCAAGACAAAAGAGGCACCTTGATGTCTGTCATTAAATGAAATAGTTGCTTATAGGAAGGGAAAGTTTTGAAGCCAGAGGCTTAATTTCAGCCATAGCAGCCTCATCCCCATTAGGTGGGAAAAGTCCCAAACACTAATAGAGGGATATTGTTGTTGTTTTTACATATAGCTAAGAAGAGTAAAAAACAACAACAAAAAATGACTACAATAACTATGCTAGTATTAGCTAACTAGTCTCTCTCTCACACACACATAATGCTAGGAAAGTTGCACAGTATGCAGAGAACTGGACATTGCAGGGTTTCCATCTCGCAACCACAGGCAGTAACAGTACAGGAAAGGCCCCAGTGGACATTGCTGGCCAACAGAATCCAATCTCATGCATGTGGATGCATGTGCATCAGAAGTGGAATATACGTGGACAATCACTGAAGAAAGATTATTTTCATCAATTTACAGTGAAGTAGTCTGAACAGTAATTTGCACAAGGGCAGTCAAACAATGTCAGAAATAGGAAAATCAGGAGTTCCTGGGTCCCAGTCCCCTGCTCAGTCAGCTACTCTGTACTGCCTGTTGGCGCTTTATATGCTATTTTCACCATAAAAGATAACAGGCCTTAAAAATAAATAAGCATAGCTGTTATTTCAGCTGCTTTGACAAACTATAAAATCAGCTTTTTTATCACTTTCATTTCTATATTCAGATCATAAAAAAAAGAAAACAGTTGCATTTGAAAACATCATTCAACAATTTTAAAAAAATAAATCTATTCTAAAATCACTTAAAGTTTTCCATGGACATTTTGGCTTTACCTGTCCTCCATCTCGAAGACGTTTAAACTGTGTATTCAATAGACACATCAAAGTTGCCCCAATCGGCTACCAGGAACTAAATCTTCTAACCATAAGAGCAGGAAATAAATCTATGTTCAGAGGTGAACCATAGAGCCTATAACAAGAGAAACACAAACATTATGTTAAGATTATACATTATACAAGCATTCAGTATTATGACAAAAACAAGGGTAATGGATATGAACTATTCACAGCAAAAATGACCGTGATATTAAATCACCATTCTCTTCTTGGTGGAGTGGAGAAATCAGATCTGGATAAGTCTCACTGGGGAAAAGACATTCTGTAGCTTATGCAGGTATTGGGGAACCCTGAGACCCCCATATATGTCTCCTGATGTTGGCAGGAAGTTTTGTGGGAGATTCCCTTTATCCCTTTCCTAACAAATACTTCCTTCTAGGTTAGACATTTAAAAAATTATTATTTTCACATGCTCATTTAGATATAAAAGTATATTTGAATTTTTAACAGTTCACCTTCACCTCAAGCTCACCTGCTAAGTTTCTCCCTGATTTCAGGATTCCTCATTTCATTTTTCAGATCTTCAAAAGTATGAGCTGAAGAAAGATTACAGTAAACTCTAAAATCATGGTAGGGAGGAATTCCATGATCTCTGCCTCTCTGAATATTCATAGCTGCCAGATCTAAAGCCACGGTACGTGCCATGGAGAACAGTCTCTCTGTTAATTCTGTATTGAGTAACTGTGATGGTACTCGCATCTTACCAGCAACACCAAACAATCCCCTTAAAAGTGGATCAATGCCTCCTTCATTTACAATCCGAAAGGGAGAGAAGAATGCCTTATGAAGAGGTATATGGCCTTGTAGAATAGGTTCAAAGTTTTCATCCAGCCGATACAGTAAGGGATTGATAAGTGTGTGACCAAACCTAAAAGCGGCAGTTGCAAACTCATTAGTTATGCCAGAATTAACATTGGGATCATAACCTTTATATTCGCCAAGCATCTTCATGCCTACCTCTCCAAAGATCTTAGGTAGCCAATGGTTGTATGTTATATGTTGCACCTCTGCACCAACAATTTTGCGTGTTTCATGATATATTGTGTCCCCATCCCAGTGTGGGTTGAGTTTCAGTAACTCTGTAGCAATTCTGTTGTGTTCTCTAAACCACAATGTATGCATACTGGTGAGACCCAGTTGCTCATTAGCACGATGATCCCCAGCTAAGAAGCAAGGAATTGGGCTCTCATTTTCATCTCTCATGCATTCTGTTGGTGGACCAGTAGCAAATGGAAGAAGAGGCTTTCCAGATCTCTGTACAATGCCCTGTCTCAGAAGACCCCTTTGACTTGCCAAGTCTCTGATTTCTCGTGACTCATGGTCTGAACTGCCATACACATTGGATGCATCAATATACGAAGTCAGCTGGTTAATCTGTTCTCGTGGATAAACAGAATTCATTAGAAGAGATGTCATGCCACTTCCACAAACAGGACTGGAGCGTACAAAAAACATGCACCGTGCACCATTTCTAACTCGGGGGTCATTTGGTGGTACCATGATTGAGAAACATGGAGGATCGTTGGTACAAACTGAACTGCAGTGCTGACCATCAGAAAACCTGGCTTCACTCAGAGCAGCAACAGTAGAGTCAAGGTCATGATCAAGGAACTGACCCCACTGCATTAGCATGTGAGTAAACTGATCATCAGGGGTTATTGTTTCAGTTCCTATTAGAGATGTTGAAACCAGGCGAGGCATGGGGAGCGTGTATCCATTATAGTGTCTATTAGGTCCAATGCCCCTAGGCAAATTAAATCCATTTTCATAGACTGACTTTAACAAACGTTCAAAGGCTGTCAGAGAGGCTCCCCACATCGGATGCTGCAGGTTATTGCAAGTTCCATCATGTGTCCTGTATTTCTGGTGAAAGCACATATCTGAGCAGTTATTCACTCGTCTATGGGCTGTGCAGCCTGACAGATTAGCTATCAGGTTCAAGTATTGTGGAGATACAAGATCGTTATAGTGATAGCCTGAAACAGAACAGAAGCATAGGGAAAATTAAGGATTCATCAGATTCGCAAAATCACAAATATACTAGACATAATTTTATCATCTTTTGATTTTAAAAAAAATCCCACACACCCTTGGACAAATTCAAAGGAAAAATAATTGTCATGACAACAATGATACAAAGCTTTTCAAAAGATCTCATCTCCCACTTAGCCACCTATATGAAATAGGCAGATTTTGGAAAGTACTCAACACAAAACATCTGCCATTGAGAATAATTTGAAAATCTGCCCACTTCATTTAGGTGCCTAAATGGGAGATGAGCTCTTCTGAAAATCTGATCATAACTGGATGTTGAGAACATTTGAAAATCTGGCCCAAAATTAATATCAGTTGAAGCTTTTCTACTCTCAGAACTCTGTTATCTTATACAAGCTTTTGATTACTTCAAATTATATTTATTACTAGTATATATTTGTATATGTTATATAAATATTATATCAATACAAAAAAGACACACACACTCTCCGCCCTGCTCAGAGTACAAGTGCGCCATTGTGCTAGGAACAATAAAACACATTGGTAGTTATGGTCCTTAATCTCATCAAAGACAAATGAGTGTAACAAACAATAGGTAGGAAGACGGGAGGAAGGATGAGGTTAACTGTAATAAAATAAAATGTTTACATAGTCTAACACAATAATGCACAATAATGTTACAATAATGTTAATGATCTGAATGAAAAATTCAAAGAGTAGGTGTCAACTAGCTGCCCTACAAATAATATTTTCAGGACTACTCTGGCCTCTGAAACACTGCACACCATGGTGCAGAATCATTACTGGCTACTAAAGAACAGAACACAATACACTGTTTTGAGGATTTTTAACACTTTAAGATGAGGCTGTTGTGGCTCTGCTGCTCCAATGCCTGTCCTTGTAATCAAGTCTCCCTTTCAGTAACACCCCTTTCTAAGTTATCTTCATTTATTATAGTCTTCTGAATCTCTTTCCTTTTGCTCTTTACTTGTGCACAGTTGAGATAAATAATTGTATGCTGTGGTAATCCTGGTTTCCATCAAAATTTCTGGAACAAGGGTGTGAGCAGAACCAAACTTCCACGTTTTTGGACAAGCTGGCCTGAAAAAAATAATTTTTGCCACATACTCCAAATGTAACACATTCCATTACCATACCACTATATATAAGCCTGGTTTAAGATTTTTTTCTGAAGTGATAGCAAGATGATTCTTTGGGATACAGCTGAAATTTAATCGTTTCATTTAGTCAAAAGTTTATAGATTGGCAATTGTTAGGTACCCCCAATTTTTCTGCTACTAAAGTGGGACCCATCCACTTGTTCTTTTCAACTTTAGTAGCAGCTTACATTTGTTAGCTTTGAAAACACAAACCAAACAAGTGCAAGGACTAAGGTTAGAAATTTAGAGGGAGGGTGTTTAAATGAAAACAGATTCTCTTTACATTTCTAGTTTTGTGAAATCCTGAGGCCATGGTTGTGAATTTTGCAGGGACCAAAAGCCAGCTCTGGTTGTGAATAATTTTCAACACTATAAAATGTTGTCTGAGATTATTAGCTTGAATTTTTAAATGAATGCACTTTGGCCATGCTCACGATCCTATTGCATTCACTTTCAGCAAACATTAGAATGATTGTTTTTACTAGCATTAAAGTTGATAAAAATTAAATTTCAGTGTTTCATACATGAGTATTCATGAAAAAAGAATGTTAGATTTGGATGCACTAGTATTTATACTACAAATACTTGCATCCAACCATAAAACAAACAAAAAAACCCTGCGATTATCCTAATAAACTGCAATTTCTCAAATGTTAAGATTTAAATACTTGCAATTTGTAGTTAAAAAATATTGAAGAAAATGTTAAACGATTCTGAATGATTAGCAGCAAACTCAATGAAATTATGATCTGTTTGTGGATGTTCTGTAGTCAAAAAAGAAGTCAAATTTGTGAGACAAATTATTCCTTGCAAATTGTTTGCTCGGTATTATGAGTAACTGTCCATTTTTACTAACTAAGCTTATAGTGCTTTAATTCTACCAAGCTTACAGTCTTTAGCCTTGTACATATTGGCCTAATTCAGGGTCACAGTTAAAGTTTTAGGAAGTTACAGTGAAATTCTCAATTATAAACATCAAAAGTAGTATTTATAAGTTAAAATATTTCCTCAGATTCCAGTCTAGCTGTAACATTTGGCTACATGCCACACCTCAGCATCTCTCCTAAAACTCCATCATTATTTCCAAAGGTTTTAGTCATAAGTCTCACACACTGACACATTACATTTCAACTGCCAAAAGCAAGAACTTATAAGCACAGCAGAACAATTAGCCTACAGTTCTCTTTGCAAGTGTGTTTAGCTCTAAATTTTCCGGCTGGGCATTAGAATTCTGAATTCTGAGTTCAGCAGTTAATGAGCAGAAATATTAAACTTTACTTTTTTCTTACTATTTATAAAAAACCAAAAAACATATTTCTTAATAGCAAATTAAATACGAGAACAGACTCCCAGGAAACTGTTGTAGCTTAGTTTGATACTATACTCTGCTTTAAGAATAAGTAACAATTACTGCAGGAAAACTGGTAATGCAGTAAATGAAGAAATACAGTTCTGTAAAGTGATCAAAACAGTGCACAAATCTTTGATGTTTGATAATATCCTCTCTGTGATAAGACAAACAGGGATTACCATGTTTTCTTTTGATGCAATAACCAATATGAAAACTGTCTTAATAGTACATACTGAAAAATTCTAACTCTAAGAAACTATTAGCCAAATTCACCCCTTTGTTAACAGCCATGCAACTCCATGTACTTTAATTGCATTACTTTTAACTGAGGGAAGAATTTGACTGCAGCATTTTTTTCCTTATGTCAAATAATGAAGAATTAAAATAATGTACCAACACATCTCAGACAAACAAGTTACATCAAAATATAGCAATATGTGAATCAAGCACCTAATCTTTATTCATATTGGTGAGCCCTTGCACACTGAAGAAGCCACAATGACTTCAACAAGAGTAATAGCTGCATAGTGGGGCACAGAGCTTTTAAAATTAATACTCCTTGAAGCATTAATGAATTGAAATGACTTATACACTACAAAACACAGAAAGTAAGGAAAAAGGTACTGACTTGTTCCATTTAGGTCAACCATTAAACCATCTTGCACATGATCTTGAATTAACTGCAATGTCCTTTCAAATATTTCTCCAGCTCGTGCTTGCTCAACAGTGTAAGGATCTCTTGGGTATCGAAATAAGGCTAGCAAATCATTTGGAGAACGAGGACGACTAACAGGTAATTGAAAAAATAGTAAGTGTATACACAAGTGCTATAAGACTATAAATGGTTTAAAAAGTTTCTGCAACTTAAGATATCACTAGACGTGATTGACTATACCTTTGTTACTCATCCCAAAATGGAAGGCAAAAATAAATAAAAATAAATATCTACGTTTAATACAAGATGACTGAAAAACATATTTAACCATGCAAATAGATTAAATTTGTATTAAAATGCATTAGATCCAACATTAAAATACCAGTAGGCTTTTGAATAAAACCAAGCTTTTTAAATGTTTCCCCCCAAATAACTGAAATAACTATTCAAGTCCTATTAGCTAAATTTGTTTGTTAGTGGCACTTAGTGCAGTTTTCATTTAAAAACATGGCTTTCTTGCTAAATTGCTAGCACTCCTGAAACTAACCAGATGCTAAAGTTTGTTATTTAAAACCATTATATTGTCTCATCTTTCAAATGAGTAATAGTACTGTAGTCAAATAGGTTTACTGATAGTAGCATTTCTTTCAGTATATCCAAAATTAATTTTGACTTCCCCATAAAAAACCTCAAAGTACATGATACCTGTCAAACAAATGTGTACGTGTTGAATTTATAGCTCTGTCAACAGTTGCAATTGCTTCAACAATTGATGTTGCTACAAATGGATCTCCATTTCGACTGACATTAGGAACTAGAAAAACATGAAGTTACATATTACTACAAAAATTACTGCACACAAAAAAGTTACTCATATAAAGCAATGTCTAGACACTACATCATTTCAGTTTCACAAAGAAAACCACATTTCCTTAAGTTTTACTTCCTCCAAATTTAAAATGACTAATCATTTGGGAACTCTATTGAAACACATTTACATCCCTGCAGAATTAAGTTTTGTTTTGTTTTTAAATGCCAGTTACAAATAAGTGTTCAGTTAAAATGAAGCTACTGTAAAAATAAGACAGTGTGTGAAAAACAAATAAAACTAAAGTAACTGTTAAGTAGTCTTACAATTGTTATACAAACATGACCAAAGCAAAAAAAGTGAAGTCAATATTCTAGCTCAGCTTCTGCTTGTGGTGCACCATATAAGCAGCTTAAAAGTTGCAACCAAAAGCTTAACCAACATCCACTAAAGTCTATGGAAACATTCCCATTGATTTCAATGGATATTGAATTGAGCCCCAAGTATATGGGATTAAGTGGTGTGACAAAGCTCTGTCCCTGGGTCCCGCGTTTCCTGGCGGATTTCGCTAGCCTCAGAGGCTCACTGTGATCCTCTACGTAACCCTCTTTCTCTAGAGACAAGGGTCACAGTCTACTGAGCCATTTTCATCGTAAGCCAGCAAGGAAGGTGAGGAGAAGTTATCTTTCCTTGCACAGTCTCTGTTGTCTTCCAGTCTCAGTGATTAATCAGAGAGAGGGCAAAGGGGGGGAGCCCAGGCCCGCCCTCTACTCCATGCTCCACCCCAGGGACCCTAATAGTATCAGCTATGGTAGCTGACCTTTTAGAAACAGGACACGTGCAATTCCCTTGGCTACTTCCCCACAGCAGCCCTCACTTCCTCAGGCTCCACTTCACTCTTACCTCAGGGCCTCCTTCCTTGTGCCTGATATGGTATGTACTGCTCAGTCTCTCCAACCGCGCAACTTCCTCCCACAGCTCCTAACATCCACACCCACCTGCCCAACTGGGAGGCTTTTAACTAGTTTCAGCCAGCCCCTGATTGGCTTCAGGTGTCCCAATCAACCTAGCCTTCTCCCTGCCTTCTGGAAAGTTCTTAATTGGCCCCAGGTGTCTTAATTCACCTGGAGCAGCTGCCATTTCACTTATCCTGGTACCAGAGATTTGTTTAGCCTGGAGCTAATATATCTATCTCCCAATACTCTTCCATAGCCATCTGGCCTTGCACTGTCACAGTGGATAACATATTTCAGAGTAGCAGCCGTGTTAGTCTGTATTCACAAAAAAGAAAAGAAGTGAAGTGATGAAGTGAGCTGTAGTCACGAAAGCTTATGCTCAAATAAATTTGTTAGTCTCTAAGGTGCCACAAGTACTCCTTTTCTTTTTAGTGGATAACATGAAACATGACAGTCAAAAGCCCCATATTTATAGGCTTCATTTTTAATTTTAGAACAGCTGTATTATACAAGTTCAAAGAAGCTTTTCCTAAAAAGCTGTTAGAGATTCCCAAGTAGCTATGAGGATTTGTTCATGATTATAATCTTGGGATCTCTCTAGGAAGCAAGAGAGACCAATTTGGGGGCTTTAAATCTTTGTTTTATTTTCAGCGTTATCTAGCCTCAGAAAAGTAAGACAAAGATCACAAACTCATAGACCACATACAAATCTTCATAATACTAGCAATGCAAGATCTCATGGGTCTCTGAGACTGCGTTTTTATGAAATGTTTGGTCAGCCACTGCTGCTGTTGCAGTGCAGCTGGGTTCATACAATCTATCCCTTCGTGCCTCTCTCTTACCCTGTGTCGGGGGCCACCAGATCCAGTGGCAATACCGAAAGATTCCCCAGAGTGGTTGGTAAAGTGACACTGAGGGAAGGGGGGGTAAGGGTGAGGGGAAAGAGGCAGGTTTGCAGTGGGTACATAATCTCATTCATCATTACCTACCTCACATGGTTGCTGTGAGGCTTAATGTTTGTAAAGAGCTTTGAGATCTTCAAATGAAGGTGCTATACAAGTGAAAAGTATTTTATTAATAAAGTAACAGCACTGTAACTTTTATCTGAGACCACAGCCAATACGCCAGAATGGGATGGGTAAAACCAGTTTTAACTCTGAACATCCTTGCTCTTGTTAGTTTGATATGAAAGTTTTACTTTACTGTAATATTTTTGTCCAATGTGCTTTTTAAAACACCCAGTGCACTCTTCAGAGCAAGATTTCACTACTTTTGCATAACTGGAAGCTCAGCGACTGGTTCTATTACAGCTCCAGTAGAGTGGTCTTTCTGAGTAGTGATAAACACTCTTGGAAAAATAATTTTTGGGATCTGTGGTGGGGTGTGCAGCTCCTCACACCAGCCCTGCAGGAGCTGAATTAGACCAGGTGGGCCCAATCAGGTAATTAGGCTGCAAACAGTGGAGCTTTAATCTGAAGGCAGTTAATTAGAGAGAGGCTCACTTGTGAGGGACAGGCGGGTTTCTAAAAAAGACTGGAAACTGGAAGCAAAAGGGCTGGCAGGGAGAAGGTTGCAGTTACTCCCTGGGAGAAAGGAGTCGTACTTAAGAGGCTGCAGAGACAAGTTGTCTAAAGTTACTACCTGGGAGGAGGGAGAACGTAACGTAAGAACAGCCATACTGGGTCAAACCAAAGGTCCATCAAGCCCTGTATCCGATTTCCGGCAGTGGCCGATGCCAGGTGCCCCAGAGGGAATGAAGAGACCAGGTAATCATCAAGTGATCCATCCCCCGTCACCCATTCCTAGCTTCTGGCAAACACAAGCTAGGGAGTGAAGAGTCTGGCAAACCCAGAGAAGTGGGGAGGGCTAGGAGGTATGAAAGCGGCTCAGGGAAAGACAGCAACATGCAGGAAATGGATTTTGGCTGCTGTGTAAAGGGTCCCTGAGCTGGACCCCAGAGTAGTAGGTAGGCCCGGGATTCCCCTGCCAGGTAGTGGGAAAGGCACTGTGAGGCAGTGAAGTGAAAGACTGCCTGATATTACTGGAGAGCAGGAACTTCAATACACATCTTGTCTCTTCCCCTGGAGGGCTGACTCACAAAGAGAAGGTTATGTTTGATGGAGTGAGAGAACAGCTGCAAAGGTGAAACTGATGGGGTGTAACTGCTGGAAGGGGCGTCGGCCTGACCGAGCTAATCCCCAGAACCGACAGGTGGCGGCACCATCCAGCAGTGAGTAGAGCAACCCGTGACAGGATCTCAACAATGAAAGCAATGGTCAGATATCTAAAGACATTTTTGCATTACTTTATTTTTGTTTTACATATTCGCTACCAATCGCTTACTTGTTAGACTGATATGGTAAACAAGTTTACAATTCAAAGACTGAGAGTCTCAATGTTTTCAAAAGCGGGGGGGGGAGGCTTAAGGGGGTCCTACAAAAAGTAGCTCAAGCAATTAGGTTTCTTTTGGTGTGTTAATATTTAAAAAGCAGGTTCAAATTTTTCAAATATAGTTTTGTAAATTAATAAACTCTATCCCCATTGTATCCTGCCTTAAATTTAAGCCAGAGTTTTTAGAAAGTTGCAATCTGGGGTAGGACACAATGGAGAAAGATCTCCCAGAAATTATATCAGATTGCTCCGTGAGCTTTGTTTATGAGGAGAAGTTTGTAAGAAAGTTTGATTTGCATCATGCTTTGAAAATAGTCAGGGACCGCAGTCTGAGTCTGTGCGACATTGAGGTGAAGAGAATTTTGTTGGCTATGGTTTTGTGGATGTTGTGACATAGGAATGGCCACACAGAGGCCTCAGGCAGAATCTGAAACAGAGGCCCCGCATCCTTAAAAAAAAACAAAAACGAACAAAAAAAAAATTACCACTAACGGGAGGCCCCAGAAAGAGGTTCGGGGTTGGATAGTGAGCCAGCTCACCACTCACCCTGTAGTAGCAGCTCCTGTCCCGCAATACTGGGCCCAATTCCTTGCTCTGGGCATTGCAACCTAGAGCACAGAGTCACAGCTCCACTCATGTTTGGTCCAGTCACTCCTCCGTCCATCATGACGGAGCGGCAGCCAGGCAAAATTTGAGTGAGTGGTGTGCTGTGACCCCCAATGCCAGGTCGCAACACCATTCAGTTTGGGGGCCATCTTAAACAGAAGCCCAGGGCAAATTGCCTCTTTTGCACTCCCTTCTGGGTGGCCCTGGACATAGAAGAAGAACTGAGCTTAAGTATCAGTTAAATATTGTATAGTTCATATCACATAATATTCTTCACTTCCAGTCCTAAATTATTGTGCAGTGCCACATGGCCATATTTCACTGGATTCTCAGGTAATACAGGTGGCTTATACCTTGTTTGTTCAGATGGTTAGGTAAAATGTATCTATCCTTCCTTGTTCATGAGGAAAATTGTCAGAATTAACCATGGCTTTATCACCTCAAGGTTGGACTACTTCAGTGGGTTTTGTCTGATGATATTATTCAGTAACACTGAAGAACATTGTGGCTACTGCTTATTGGAGCTGGTTAGAATTAGTACATTACATCTGCATATATGAATGGCACTGGCTTCTGATTTGTTCTGGGGCAATTCAAGGTTTCATTTGAGACCTGACTAACTTAAGGAACTTTCTCTCTATGAATCACCATGGTGGCTGAGATCAGCTGATACCTTTGTAGACTGTCACTAGATTTGCATTCCTCGTTAACTGGAAATAAAGATTTTTTGGTGAAGGTCTCCCAACTCTGCCATTTGTGTCCTCTGGTGTTCTGACAGACTCAAGTTCATGACATTCAGAGCTCGGAGCACACCACTTATTTTTGGTCAAAAATGTGTTTGACTACGGATCACTGATGAAGCAGTACATGGGACAGGGGGGTGGAGGAGGGTTGAATTGTCTATTACATGCAATATAATTTTATGCATTGCATGTTTTTTTATGTTATGTTATGTGCCAGAGGCCAGGGCAATCAGCACAGTAAAACATTTATATAAAGTTAGCAAGAGCAAAACAGAACTCAGGCCAAGAAACAATAACCACATATTTTAAAAAAATATGTGGTGGTGTGTATCCATTTTATATTACACAGATATTGTGCCATTCTTACCTAGATTTAAATTAGTTACTTAAAGGAAAAAAAATGTGTACACTATATTGTGTAAAATTTTCAATGTACAATCAGTAAGAAGAGCTTTGGGATTAGTTTCTATAAGAGCATGGAAGTATTACAAATGATTTTGATAGTCTCTCAGCCAGCCTATTATTTTTATTTATATTTTTACCAAGTAATTTGTTCTTATACTGGCTTCTTATAAACAATTAAGACTTTTAGGAATTCTTTGTGGCAGCAAACTATTTTCCAATTAGCCATGGTAGGTCTACCTTTAAAAATGCCAGAGGCTGATTGTCTAGTCATTCACAAAAGTCAGTTTGTGCATGGGACTAGCAAGTTCAGATAGAGCCAAAAAATATCTCAAGAGGAAACTTGTGTGGCCCCCCGGAGCCCAAACCATTCTTTCGGACTTCAATCATGAATATGCTCCAAGCATGCTAGGCTATGAAGTCACATAGATGCTTGAATATTAGAGATTTTGGATGACTTATTCCCCAAGGACTAGATTTTGAACCTCTTACTCACATTGGTTAGCTGTTACCTGAGTAGTCTCATTCAAATCAACACAATCACTTAGGTGAGGAAGGAGTTCACAAGCTGGCCTGTGGTGTTGAAGTTGCATGTTTGTGCCTTTAATGTTAAGCAGTATAAATTGTATGACCTAACTCATATCTTGCTACCATGATAATTTAAAAACCTTACCATTAACACTTAGCACCATGCTAACTGAGGAGTATCCAATAGTATTCCGGGCAACACATTCATATCGACCTTCATCAGCTGTTCCAACATCACGAATGGTAAGAAATCCCTCCGGACTAACATGAAATTTTCCACTTTCTGTTACCTGAACTCCATCCTGCAGCAAAGCACAATGCTCAGTTATTCTAAATGTATCATCTCTGGCAATTTTATTTGCATTTTAAATTGTTTTTAGATTTTGAATATTTTTTTTCTTCTGGCAGCATGAACTTGTTCTGAGAACAGTAATAGATTATCTTTATTTCATACCAATTTTAAACGCCAAGTCAATCATTTAAATTAACCCAACAGAAATCCACTAATAAATCTCATGGAAACTTATTTTTACAGTTTAGATAACAAAATTTAGCAAGAAAAAGTAGCATAACTCACCGTACTGTACAGTTCTACTGAGACAGGACGGTTTGCATGCAGAATAGTATACGGAATGTATTTATTATGTCTACAAACTTAAAAAAGCAGCACAAAATATCCTCACAGTTGTGTGCCCTTTCCATATAAAATATAGGCCCAACAAATAATAAAACAAGACTCTGTGGGGCCATATACTGTAAGGAATGGATTGCATTCACTTGAATACAAATTCACATTCATATTCACTTGAATACAACCTCTTGTAACTGAATGCTTTGGCAAATGCTAATTATCCTCAGAGGAGGCAGAACAGAAACACTGCCACTCAGACTCCTTTCCCCCCTCTAATACTGGGAAAAGAGGAAAGCCTAGTCCTCTCTCAGTGGTACCCAGTAGCCCCTCTGCTGGCACTCAGCCCTGCAGCCTGATCTGAGTACCCCACCCATTCCACAGGGAAGGAGAGGAATACTGCCAACAAGTCAGCAGGAAGGTGGAGTTCAGTACCCTCTCCGCTGGGCCCTGTGCCATAGCTCTGAACACATTTCCCTGTGTTCTGTGCCTTCCAAGTACGTTGTTGTTGCCTCTCAGCTGAGCAGTGGTTGACCTTGCTGCAGGTCAGTTTCCATTATTGGAGAGAAACTGATGTCAAGTGCACTATCATTTGTTTATTTCCACTATGTACAGTTCTCATCTGAACTGTGTAGGTGAGTTCTGTTATTTTTCAACCACAAGAGACTCCAGAGATGCCTACGCAGATTTGAACTCCAGCTTAGTCATACTGAATAACCACCAGAAACAGCTGCCTTCATCTCTGTCCCACCAGGTTGCCCATCATCCTCCCAAAAGCCAAGGGACCATCTGCTGCAGAGTCAGTGGAGTCGAGACTCAGTCGCCTTCACCTGGGCAGCTCTGCGCTTGCAGAAAGAAAGGGGGCGGGGGGGAGTGGCATGGAACCTCATGTGCCCTACATGCCTCACCTCTGTTTGGAGGGGAGAAATCCCCCACCAAAAAAAGGGCCAATGGTCGCCCCCCCGTGTGGCTTCCCTGCCATTTTCCACAGAGAAACACAGGAAAGCTGCGGGAGTCGGGGGGGGGGGGGAGGTTTTTCTGTGGATGCACAGTCCTGCAGAATCCCCCCAGGAGTATACTGTGTACTTTATAGTATGCATTAAATTTCAGAAATCTCAGTGGTCATTGGACCGTGTGCTGTGGCCGGCAGTTGGAAGCTGTGAGCTTCTAAACAAGGTTTGAAATCTAGAAGCC
This sequence comes from Dermochelys coriacea, assembly GCF_009764565.3. Classification (NCBI taxonomy): domain Eukaryota; kingdom Metazoa; phylum Chordata; order Testudines; family Dermochelyidae; genus Dermochelys; species Dermochelys coriacea. The sequence continues at coordinate 37,257,809 of NC_050070.1, read as the reverse complement.
TCTGTTCATTGGCTGAGCCTTAGTCAGGGGTCAGGGCTATCAAGAACGCCAGGGTTTTATAAAGCAGTGAGCAAGCGACCAGGGAACTTTGTGAACAGGGACCGCTAACAGGGAGTTTTGAAAGGGAGTTGGGGAGTGGAAAGGGGGCGAGGTACACTATAATCAAAATTTCTTGATTTTAAAAAAACCCTATCATTAACCTAGGTCGTTGTAGGAGAAATGCAGGCAGAAGCCCATCTGCCCCCCTGTGGGCAGGTGGCGTATGTATGCATTCGGTGCAAGGAGCTCCTGGCCCTAAAAGACCGTGTACAGGCTTTGGAGGCCAGGGTGGCGGAACTGGAGAAGCTAAGGGAGGCAGAGAGGTATATTGATGAGGCTTTCCAGGACACTGTAGATTTGTCCCACCTCCGATCAGACAGCCCCTGCGCTATTATGAAGGATGAAAGGCCCAGAGGAGGAGATCAGTCAACGGGAACAGAGGGAAACCATCCCATAGTTGGGACCCTCTTTCCAGATGATGTTGGGGTATCCTCTCGCACTGAGGTTACCTCTCCTGGGGAGGGAACTCCAGTCATTAGGAAAAGGCAGGTGTTAGTAATGGGACATTCGATCATTAGAAACATAGATAGCTGGGTTTGTGATGACCAGGAGAACGGTATGGTGACTTGCCTGCCTGGTGCGAAGGTTGTGGATCTCTCGAGGTATCTAGATAAACTTACGAGTAGTGCTGGGGAGGAGCCAGTGGTCGTGGTACATGTAGGTACCAATGACGTAGGGAAGGGTAGGAGAGACGTCCTGGAGGCCAAATTTAGACTGCTAGGAAAGAGACTGGTTTCAGAGTAGCAGCCGTGTTAGTCTGTATTCGCAAAAAGAAAAGGAGTACTTGTGGCACCTTAGAGACTAACAAATTTATTAGAGCATAAGCTTTCGTGAGCTACAGCTCACTTCATCGGATCCATTTGGTGGAAAAAACAGAGGGGAGATTGATATGCACACAGAGAGAACATGAAACAATGGGTTTATCATATACACTGTAAGGAGAGCGATCACTTAAGATAAGCCATCACCAGCAGCAGGGGGGGGAAAGGAGGAAAACCTTTCATGGTGACAAGCAAGGTAGGCTATTTCCAGCAATTAACAAGAATATCTGAGGAACAGTGGGGGGTGGGGTGGGGTGGGAGGGAGAAATAACATGGGGAAATAGTTTTACTTTGTGTAATGACTCATCCATTCCCAGTCTCTATTCAAGCCTAAGTTAATTGTATCCAGTTTGCACATTAATTCCAATTCAGCAGTCTCTCTCTGGAGTCTGTTTTTGAAGCTTTTTTGTTGAAGGATAGCCACTCTTAGGTCTGTAATCGAGTGACCAGAGAGATTGAAGTGTTCTCCAACTGGTTTTTGAATGTTATAATTCTTGACGTCTGATTTGTGTCCATTCATTCTTTTACGTAGAGACTGTCCAGTTTGGCCAATGCACATGGCAAAGGGGCATTGCTGGCACATGATGGCATATATCACATTGGTAGATGCGCAGGTGAACGAGCCTCTGATAGTGTGGCTGATGTGATTAGGCCCTATGATGGTGTCCCCTGAATAGATATGTGGGCAGAGTTGGCAACGGGCTTTGTTGCAAGGATAGGTTCCTGGGTTAGTGGTTCTGTTGTGTGGTGTGTGGTTGCTGGTGAGTATTTGCTTCAGACTGGGGGGCTGTCTGTAAGCAAGGACTGGCCTGTCTCCCAAGATCTGTGAGAGTGATGGGTCGTCCTTCAGGATAGGTTGTAGATCCTTGATGATGCGTTGGAGAGGTTTTAGTTGGGGGCTGAAGGTGATGGCTAGTGGCGTTCTGTTATTTTCTTTGTTGGGTCTGTCCTGTAGTAGGTGACTTCTGGGTACTCTTCTGGCTCTGTCAATCTGTTTCTTCACTTCAGCAGGTGGGTATTGTAGTTGTAGGAATGCATGATAGAGATCTTGTAGGTGTTTGTCTCTGTCTGAGGGGTTGGAGCAAATGCGATTATATCGTAGAGCTTGGCTATAGACAATGGATCGTGTGGTATGATCTGGATGAAAGCTAGAGGCATGTAGGTAGGAATAGCGGTCAGTAGGTTTCCGATATAGGGTGGTGTTTATGTGACCATCGCTTATTAGCACCGTAGTGTCCAGGAAGTGGATCTCTTGTGAGGACTGGTCCAGGCTGAGGTTGATGGTGGGATGGAAATTGTTGAAATCTCGGTGGAATTCCTCAAGGGCTTCTTTTCCATGGGTCCAGATGATGAAGATGTCATCAATGTAGCGCAAGTAGAGTAGGGGCATTAGGGGACGAGAGCTGAGGAAGCGTTGTTCTAAGTCAGCCATAAAAATGTTGGCATACTGTGGGGCCATGCGGGTACCCATCGCAGTGCCGCTGATTTGAAGGTATACATTGTCCCCAAATGTGAAATAGTTATGGGTGAGGACAAAGTCACAAAGTTCAGCCACCAGGTTAGCTATGACATTATCGGGGATACTGTTCCTGATGGCTTGTAGTCCATCTTTGTGTGGAATGTTGGTGTAGAGGGCTTCTACATCCATAGTGGCTAGGATGGTGTTTTTAGGAAGATCACCAATGGACTGTAGTTTCCTCAGGAAGTCAGTGGTGTCTCGAAGATAGCTGGGAGTGCTGGTAACGTAGGGCCTGAGGAGGGAGTCTACATAGCCAGACAATCCTGCTGTCAAGGTGCCAATGCCTGAGATGATGGGGCATCCAGGATTTCCAGGTTTATGGATCTTGGGTAGCAGATAGAATACCCCAGGTTGGGGTTCTAGAGACTGAAATCCAGGACCTCTATGGTGGCATTCTCAGAAATGCTTCCAGTTCCATGCACAGGGGCAGGTAGGCAGGCAGAGCTTCAGAGTCTCAATGCATGGATGAGACGAAGGTGTAGAGGGAATGGGTTTAGATTTGTTAGGAACTGGGGAAACTTTTGGGATGGGGGAGCCTATACAGCAAAGATGGGTTCCACCTAAACCAAAGTAGATCCAGACGGCTGGCACTTAACATTAAAAAGGTTGCAGAGCCGTTTTTAAACTAAGAGATGGGGGAAAGCCGATTGCTGTAGAGGTGCGTGTGGATCAGACAGACTTCTCCTAGAGGAGAGTCTATTGATAGAGATTCTCTAGTTTTAGTCAGGAGGAAGGGATGAAAGAGGACAAAGTATGGGCCAGATCAGATGAGAAACATTCACAAAGAATCTGACACATCAGAAAAGGGCAGACAAATAAACAGTGACAAGTTTTTAAAGTGCTTGTACACAAATGCTTGAAGTCTAAATAATAAGATGGGTGAACTAAAGTGCCTCGTGTTAAGGAGGATATTGATATAATAGGCATCACAGAAACCTGGTGGAGTGAGGACAATCAATGGGACACCATCATTCCGAGGTACAAAATATATCAGAAGGATAGAACAGGTCATGCAGGGGGGTGGGGGAGATGACACTATATGTGAAAGAAAATATAGAATCAAATAAAATAAAAATCTTAAATGAATCCACATGTTCCATAGAATCTCTATGGATAGTAATTCCATGCTCTAATAAGAATATAACAGTAGGGATCTATTATAGACCACCTGACCAAGACAGTGATAGTGATGCTGAAATGCTAAGGGAGTTTAGAGAGGCTATCAAAATAAAAAACTCAATAATAGTGGGGGATTTCAATTATCCCCATATTAACTGGGTACATGTCACCTCAGGACGAAATGCAGAGACAAAATTTCTCGATACTTTAAATGACTGCTTCTTGGAGCAGCTGGTACAGAAACCCACAAGGAGAGAGGCAACTCTCGATCTAGTCCTGAGTGGAGCACAGGATCTGGTGCAAGAGATAACTATAAGAGGACCGCTTGGAAATAGTGACCATAATATAATAACATTTAACATCCCTGTGGTAGGAAGAACACCTCAACAGCCCAATACTGTGGCATTTAATTTCAGAAAGGGAACTATGCAAAAATGAAGAGGTTAGTTAAACAGAAATTAAAAGGTACAGTGACTAGAGTGAAATCCTTGCAAGCTGCATGGACACTTGCCAAAGACACCATAATAGAGGCTCAACTTAAATGTATACCCCAAATTAAAAAACACAGTAAAAGAACTAAAAAAGAGCCACTGTGGCTTAACAACCATGTAGAAGAAGCAGCGAGAGATAAAGTAATAGTAATAGGATGAAATTTAATAGTGAGAAGTGTAAGGTTATGCATTTAGGGATTAATAACAAGAATTTTAGTTATAAGTTGGGGTCGCATCAATTAGAAGTAACGGAAGAGGAGAAGGACCTTGGAGTATTGGTTGATCATAGGATGACTATGAGCTGCCAATGTGATATGGCTGTGAAAAAAGCTAATGCAGCTTTGGGATGCATCAGGAGAGGCATTTCCAGTAGGGATAAGGAGGTTTTAGTTCCGTTATACAAGGCACTGGTGAGACCTCACCTAGAATACTGTGTGCAGTTCTGGTCTCCCATGTTTAAAAAGGATGAATTCAAACTGGAGCAGGTACAGAGAAGGGCTACTAGGATGATCCGAGGAATGGAAAACTTGTCTTATGAAAGGAGACTTAAGGAGCTTGGCTTGTTTAGCTTAACTAAAAGAAGGTTGAGGGGAGATATGATTGCTCTCTATAAATATATCAGAGGGATAAATACAGGAGAGGGAGAGGAATTATTTCAGCTCAGCACCAATGTGGACACAAGAACAAATGGGTATAAACTGGCCACCAGGAAGTTTAGACTTGAAATCAGACAAAGGTTTTTAACCATCAGAGGAGTAAAGTTTTGGAATAACCTTCCAAGGGAAGCAGTGGGGGCAAAAGATCTATCTGGTTTTAAGATTCTACTCGATAAGTTTATGGAGGAGATGGTATGATGGGATAATGGGATTTTGGTAAGTAATTGATCTTTAAATATTCAGGGTAAATAGGCCAAATCCCCTGAGATGGGATATTAGATGGATGGGTTCTGAGTTACCCAGGAAAGAATTTTCTGTAGTATCTGGCTGGTGAATCTTGCCCATATGCTCAGGATTTAGCTGATCGCCATATTTGGGGTCGGGAAGGAATTTTCCTCCAGGGCAGATTGGAGAGGCCCTGGAGGTTTTTTGCCTTCCTCTGTAGCATGGGGCATGGTTGACTTGAGGGAGGCTTCTCTGCTCCTTGAAGTCTTTGAACCATGATTTAAGGACTTCAATAGCTCAGACATGGGTGAGGTTTTTCAGAGGAGTGGGTGGGTGAGATTCTGTGGCCTGCGCTGTGCAGGAGGTTGGACTAGATGATCAGAATGGTCCCTTCTGACCTTAGTATCTATGAATCTATGAAAAGGCATCTTTTTATTTACCTCACTAGAATTTGAATTCCCCTTTTTAAAAGGAGTATAAACACTGCCAAATTAAATGTAAAAATGTAATAAGCCAAAAAGGAGTTTGAATAACAGCTAGCCAAAAACTCAAAAGGTAATAACAAAATGTTTTTTAAGTACATCAGAAGTAGGAAACCTGCTAAACAACCAGCCCCTGGATGATTGAGATACAAAAGGAGCACTTAAAGACAATAAAGTCATTGCAGAGAAACTAAATATATTATTTGCTTTAGTCTTCATGGCTGAGGATGTTAGGGAGATTCCCAAACCTGAGCCATCTTTTGTAGATGACAAATCTGAGGAATTATCACAGACTGAAGTGTCACTAGAGGAGGTTTTGGAATGAATTGAGAAACTTAACAGTAACAAGTCACCGGGACCAGATGGCATTCACCCAAGAGTTCTGGAAGAACTCAAATGTGAAATTGCGGAACCATTAACTATGGTTTGTAACCTGTCCTTTAAATCAGTTACTGTACCCAATGACTGGATGATAGCTAATATAATGCCAATATTTAAGAAGGGCTCACGGTTATCCTGGCAATTACAGACCGTTAAGTCTAACGTCAGTACCAGGCAAATTAGTTGAAACAATAGTACAGAATAAAATTGTCAGACACATAGAAGAACATAAATTGTTGCACAAAATTCAACATGGTTTTTGTAAAAGGAGATCATGTCTTACTAATCTATTAGAGTTCTTTGAGGTGGGACAAACAAACATGTGGACAAGGGGGATCCAGTGGACATAGTGTACTTAGATTTCCATAAAGCCTTTGACAAGGTCCCTCACCAAAGGCTCTTATGTAAATTAAGTTGCCATGGAATAAGAGGGAAGATCCTTTCATGGATTGGTATCTGATTAAAAGACAGGGAACAAAAGGTAGGAATAAATGGTAAATTTTCAGAATGGAGAGGGGTAACTAGTGGTGTTCCCCAAGGGTCAGTCCTAGGCCCAATCCTATTTAACTTATTCATAAATGATCTGGAGAAAGGGATAAACAGTGAGGTGGCAAAGTTTGCAGATGATACTAAACTGCTCAAGATAGTTAAGACCAAAGCAGACTGTGAAGAACTTCAAAAAGATCTCACAAAACTAAGTGATTGGACAACAAAATGGCAAACGAAATTTAATGTGGATAAATGCAAAGGAATGCACATTGGAAAAATAACCCCAACTATACATACAATATGATGGGGGCTAATTTAGCTACAACTAATCAGGAGAAAGATCTTGGAGTCATCCTGGATAGTTCTCTGAAGACGTCCATGCAGTGTGCAGCGGCAGTCAAAAAAGCAAATGGGAGGTTAGGAATCATTTAAAAAGGGATAGAGAATAAGACGGAGAATATCTTATTGCCCTTATATAAATCCATGGTACGCCCCATCTTGAATACTGTGTACAGACGTGGTCCCCTCATCTCAAAAAAAGATATACTGCCATTAGAAAAGGGCAACTCAAATGATTAGGAGTTTGGAAAGGGTCCTGTATGAGGAGAGATTAAAGAGGCTAGGACTTTTCAGCTTGGAAAAGAGGAAACTAAGAGGGAATATGATAGAGGTATATAAAGTCATAAGGTGTGGAGAAAGTGAATAAGGAAAAAATATTTACTTGTTCTCATAATATAAGAACTAGAGGCCACCAAATGAAATTAATGGGTAGCAGGTTTAAAACAAATAAAAGGAAATTCTTCTTCACTCAGTGCACAGTCAACCTGTGGTACTTCTTGCCTGAGGAGGTTGTGAAGGCAAGGACTATAACAGAGTTTAAAAGAGAACTGGATAAATTCATGGAGGTTAAGGCCATTAATGGCTACTAGCCAGGATGAGTAAGGAATGGTGTCCCTAGCCTCTGTTTATCAGAGGGTGGACATGGATGGCAAGAGAGAGATCACTTGATCATTACCTGTTAGGTTCACTCCCTCTGGGGCACCTGACATTGGCCACTGCCAGTAGACAGGATACTGGACTGGATGGACCTTTGGTCTGACCCAGTATGACTATTCTTATGTTCTTATTGTAGCTTACTAATTGTAGATTAGTTTTCAGATGTGCAATTCAGTGTACTCTGGAACATAAAAATCATGGAAGATTCAGATTGCAGTTGAGTGTGAATACAGCAACAATGGCAGGATTCAGCAGAGGTTTTATTTTTTATTAAAGTAAAGGGGTAGGGAGCAAGGCATAGTGGTGATGAGAGCTCCCTGGCTCTTGCCAAAATGAGATGGGAGAGCAGACACTGTTCCCTGCAGGATATACAATGAACATTACACTAAAACAGTCAATCAAATTTTGAATAATTTATTTTTATTTAAAAATGTATGGAAGTGCTTGCTACAAGAGATCAAGAAAAAAATACAATACAAAATAATTAAAAAATTAGAAGCCAACCAACCCAGATACACAATCATCATATGAAACATAGGTGGCAAAAGGCCAACCCATTAAGCATCAGGAAAGTTAACTACCAAAAGAAATCAATTAATCATTGATAGAAAGAATGGGAAACAAAACAAGGTTAGCAGATGCAACTAAAGAACAAAAACCAAAACCACACAAACCCAAGAAAGAAAGGAGGCCAAAGAACTGGCGAGAATAAGCAATCAAAATGCAGTGAGTCCTAACTGAAAATGATATTCATCTAATCCATGTGTTATGTATCTGCAGTCACTTACAAAAAACATGCTTTTGAAAGTTGTGGCATGTGGGAGACTTGTTATGAAACAATTAGAGTATTATAGTGGTGTTCAAGATTCATGTTGGTGCTTTATTCTTAACTCATGTCATTGGACACTACTACAGTATAGCATGCTATACAGGATCACCCACTGTTGTCAGATTCCTGCAATGGTTAAGACCACAGTGGAAATCGAAGACTGAGTAGGAGGCCTGCCTGACTTTTCTTGCTTTTGTTAGTTTTCATTTGTTTAGCATAATATCATTTCTGTGTGAGATTTTTTTCATTAAGACACACTCATTTACAGAAAATTTTAAAAAAATATTTGTCAAACAAGCACAGATAGAAAGGTACAATTCAACAACTTCACCACGAGTCACCAACCACTCTCCTGGTTGAAGCTACAGTACTGTCTAGGGCCTCTGTAATGCCAGCAAAATGTCTGCAAGGAGTCCTTATCCTATTCTTGATATAGACTTGTAATTTTCAAAGCTGCACAAAACTGAAATAGAAAAGCCTTTGCAATAACTTTGAACATCCTTTTTCAAACCTGGAATGTGAATTTTAGTCACAGTTCCTGTATTAGAGGTGCTCCATAGGCCTGATCTATTCCTAAAACTTAGATCAACCTAGGTACATCTCTCAGGGAGGTGAAAAATTTCACACCCTGTGCAATGTACTTAGGTCACCCTACCCACTACTGTAGATGCAGCTAGGTTGATGGAATTCTTCCATCAAACTAGTTATCGCTCTTGGAGATACTGATTGCCTACATCAATGGAAAAACCCCTTCTCTAATTGTAAGAAGCATCTACACTACAGTACTTCAGTGGCACAGCCCCTGTGCAAAAGCTGTGCCACTGTAGCGCAGAATTCTCAGGTTAAGTACCTGAACACCCTCGGCAGCAGAGATGCCTGAGCTGCTGATGTCATTTGAGGTCAGACACTGAACAAGCAACAATCAGCCACAGCACACCTAATAAAGCCTGATTTAACGGTGGTGAAATCTGAAAAAGCCACTGCACTCTGAAGCAATCTGACAAAGATTTATTACCTTATTCCATGTTATTACTGGCTCAGGCTCTCCTTGAGAACTGCATGGAATCTGAACGTTTGTGCCAACTTCTACTGTCATATCACTCGGAACGTTAGCAAACACAGGGGTAACTAAAATGATGTTACATGGACACAATGAAAAAATGTGAAAGTATTTTATGTTTGTACAATAAAGAAAATTACAAAGGCATAGTTCAAAATCACATACTACAACAACTTAGCTTAATGAATGCAATAAGAGCTGCATATACAACAGCTGAGTCTTTATTATGGCACTAAAAACAGGAAAACTTTTTCAAATAAACTACTCATCCTATTTGCACACAAAAAATTCAGAACAAGAATTATAGATGGGGCTCATACCACTACCTATTTCCCCAACACTTCCGATTATAAGAACCCCTTTTCAGTTGCTTGTTACTTTGCCAAACTTTAACCACTGGGCTGAAATTTTCCATTTTCCTCAGGCTGAATTTTTTTTTAAAGAAAATTTTAGGCAGAATAGTGCAGCCACTTCCAAGCATGAAACTATGGAAAAATATGTTGTTTTGCCTATGTTAAAATGCTTATTGTCCCTGGAGATTTTTTTGAATAGTTCTAATGCCATGCTTTGGAGCAGGCACTTGAAATCTGACAGGGATATGTATGGCCTTTCTGTGAGTGATGTGCTTATTTTCTGGCCAATCTGACCAAATTTTTTAAAGTTGGAAGACTTCTATTTTAAATTTGTAGTTAACAAATGCTCTGTTAAGATATCTTAGATTTTAGCAGCTAAATTCCCCCCAAAGATTCAATGCACATTGGGCATGTTCCACCCAAGACGTGAGCAGGACTTACCATGTGATTGCATCTATGGGCTGCTGCAGGTCATGCTGGGTCCAGGCATAGGAACTGAGAATTGGGAGACTCTCCCCTGTGCTTTCAATAGGCCCCCTGCTAGGCCTAGGAAGTATGGAGGAAAAAACTGAGTGATTTGAATACAGAGGGGACAAGAGCTGGACCTTTGTGGGCAATGGGGGAGTAGACTGGGATAAAAAGCCAGGTGGTGAGAGTCTGATTGAAGATTGGCAGAGGCATGAGAGGGAAATTGGAATGATGGGGAAAACTTGGTCAAGCTAGGCAAAGAGACTTGATCCAGGGGTCAGGGAGGTGGGGGGAACTGAGACTAGCTGGACAAGAAGACTAGAAGCCAAGCCAAGAGGGAAGGGGCTGGAACTTAGATGGATGGAAGACTGACACCAGATGACGAGCTTCAGTAGGGATTGAGAAAAAGTTCTGGCTGAGCAAGAACCAGTGGGATGGGGGAAGAAGGGAAGGGTAAACAGAGCCAATGAGAAGCAAGGTGGAAGGAGAAGTGGGACTGGCAAGAAGGAGAAGTGGGACTGGTTGGACAAAGAGACTGGGACAAGGAGCCGGTGGGAGTGATGGGGAGACACTGAGATTGGACGAGGAACACAGGAAGGGAGGTTGGGAGAGGAAGCTAGTAGGGACAAGGAAGATGGTTGGGGAGAGAAGAGACATAAGATGAGGAGCCAAGGGTGGGAGGGATTGCGACTGGCTGGGACACGCAGCTGGGCCACTGAGGGAGAGACTGGGACAGGGAGAACAGGGAGGTAGTCCAAAGGGGTGAGACTAGGACTTGATGGGCTACAAGACTGGGCCTGGGATGAGAAGCCTGAAGAGTGGAGACTGGGACTGGCTAAGTGAGGAGAATGGGACCGGGGTGAGAAATGAGGCGAGACACAGGATTGGGACAGGTGAGAGGGGACAGGGCACAAAGGGCCATGGTTGGGGGAATGGGCAGAGGAGTCTGTGCCCTCCCATCCAGACACTGAAATGTCAGAAGTGCTGAGAACTGGAGACAATGTGAGCCGGGCTTTCGACATATAAAGTGATATGTAATGCTAAGTACTCTGAAAAAAAAATTAGGTCCCAGGTGTCTCAAACTGGTACCCAAAACTAATGGATACTTTTGACCTACATCTCTGTATGCCCCCGTTCCTCATGAGCAAAATGGGGACAATAGTACTCCCTCATCTCACAGAGGTGTTGCGAAAATAAATTCATTAATATTTGTGAAGCAGATTCTATAGTGATGAGCACCATAGAACAGCTCAGGCAAAAAGAAATAATTCTGTCCTCAGAGCAGGGTATAAATAGCCTACTGCAGTTAAGGCATGGGGCATCATATTGAACAATAAGGCGGAAACAAAATTTTGAGTAACTTCTAATTAAATGAGCCCCACCTAGTCTGTGGCACAGGTAACTTTTTTGTGGCATTTTCTAACTTCTGTATGATTGACTTTGCAACATAAATAATATTCTTTTAACACAGTTTCTGGATTGTAATAATTTGTATAAATTCAGCAACAGTTAGATTTAACTTTAATTAATGAGTTTACTCAGTGAACATAATTTTCTAGTCCCGCAGCTTCTGTCTTTGTCCCCTCTAGTTTCCTCACTGAGGTCAGGGTTGTTATTTTTAGCTGAAGTCAATGGGTATTTTCCCTGAGCAAGGACTGAACTCAATGAGATTAAACATGTAATTCAAAAGCATTTTCAATTAGTAATATTACTTGAAACATTGATATGTCTACACAGAGAATCAAGTACAAAGCACAAACTAAAATGTTCCTACTTAATCCTTAGAGGCACATTATGTAGAGTTGTATGAAAAAGAAAAAAAAAAGGGAAATGGACAACATTTTTCATGTTTGATTTTCTGTTTCAGGAATGACACTGAATACTATGAGAAGGCCATCTTTCCTTTGCTCTGGGAAGAGAAAGTTTTGGGGTTCTTGCCACCAACACATAATGAAAAAAAAATAGTCTAATTAGTTACACATGTACAGCAGTCTTATGGGAAACACACCCAGAAGAAAGGCAAAATTTTCACAACACAAAAATACCTCACAAAATCTGAGAAAACAGTCATTCAAAGAGTAAACCTCCCTCCACAAAATAAAAAAAACAGAAAAATGTTTCATAAGACAGCAGCATTTTCTTCAAACAAAAGTACTCTGACATAAATACTGGTCAGCTTCTGACCTTTTCATTTATTAAGCAAACAGTAAGGAAAACTGGAAGCTAAAAATACACTTAGTCAGAATTTATGAACTAGGAATCCGGAATAAGCAGCAAAGTTTCCAACGGACACAAAAAAAAATTCTATTCTGTTAGGCTCTGATCCAACAAAGCACATATGCACATACATAACTATAAGCATGTGAGCATTCCTGTTTACTTCAGTCAAGATCACAGTCCTACTGAGCTAGATGTTGAACAAACGGAGACAACCGAGTTCCTTATCTTTGCTACCCATTGAATTATGGGGCTACTCACATGCCCAAAGTATGTATTTAAGAGATTTGCTGGACTAGTTTCTAAGCTGTATCCCTGGCTCTGGCACTGCCTCTATGTTGCCCAAATATGACATTTTACTTCTGTATCTCAGTTTATTCATCCGTAATGAGGGTGTATAAATAGATTCTTACCTCAAAGTGTATGGTGAGGTTTAATTAACATTTTTAAATTGCACTGAGATCCTGGGATAAAAGCTATTATGAAAGTGCAAATCAGGAATAGTCTTCAAGGGTGAAATTAACTCCTTTGCAGAAATCGAGCACAACCAGTTAAATTCCTCTTAAGCACTATTTTAAAAATGTAAATCATGTATAGAGCTTGTGCGGGCCCTACAGACAGAGGTGAATTGCACCTGGTGTATGCATCTATATTAACAGTCCATTTTTCATCCTCTAAACTAAGTCCACACTTAGGTAAAATTATTATTATTACTATTATTATTATTTGTATTATGGAAGCACCCAGAGGCTCCATGCAGGATCAGAGGTGCTAAGTGCTGAAGAAGATAAGCTCTCCAGGAGAGGAGCCTATCTTTGCTAACTAAATATTTGAATTCTATCACGATGAGGGTAAAAGAAGCAAAGTTAAAAGGTGTCTTTTAAAACAAAATTGTTTGACTCCAACCTCATAAATATTAACTCCAAGTTTCAAGCATGGTTTTCAAGAGGAAAAGAATAAGTCAAGCATGCCAATAAATATTTTAACGTAAGTCTAAGACTCATATTTATAAAGGTATTTAATTGCCTAACTCCACTTGATACTCCCGCAATAGCTGGCCCTAAATGTACTTTTTTTAAATAGATGCAAATATGGTTATAGTGACTATACCTCTAGGTTGTACTGTTAACTGTACAGCTGTTCTTTGGGATCCTACAATGTTGACGGCTTGACATTCATATTGGCCTTGGTCATGTAGAGCAACTCTGGAAATCCTCAGTGTTCCAGATGATAGTACTAGATGTCTTCTATCTACAGAAAGTTGGCTCCCTGAAACACAGCATTTGTTATTTACTAATTACAGCCATGTAAAATAAAATACTATCTATATTTCAGACACAACTCAGAGCCATTTAGTATTTGATAAAACCTATACAATTTTTTAAATAAAAAAGTAAGATTTCACAAAACAAATTATTTAGAAAAAATGTTTTGAAACTACTATCTACTCCCCAGAACACACACTGTGGCATGGTCTACACTAGGAAATTAGGTCGGTATAACTACATCACTCAGGAGTATAAAAAAATCCACAACCCTGAACAATATAGTAAAGTTGACCCAACCCCTGGTATAGACAGTGCTAAGTCAATGGAAGATTTCTTCCATCAACCTAACTACTGCCTCTCAGGGAGATGGAGTACCTAAACTGATGGGAGAACCTTTCCCATCAGCATAGGGAGCATCTTTACTGAAGCGCTACAGCGGCACAGCTGCAGCGGTGCCACTATAATGATTTCTGTGGAGACAAGCCCTCATGTTCCTGACCTCTTCCACATCTACTTTTTACAGCAGAAAACAGAGGAATGCACGATATTCACACCCACAAAGCATCAAGTCAACAAATCATTATAAGAAGGATGCAAATGAAGAGCATTGTTACTTTCATGTCATCACGTAGGAAGAATATTCACCATTCATCTTTTCTCTCCATCTCACCCACCTAACGATCAGAAAAAAAGTGTATGGCTCTTCAGAACTGGATATACCAGCGTAAAGGAATGAAACAAAACGCACCAAAATAAGGCTGAGTGCCAGTCTTGTCCACCCACCTCTGCTACCTTTCCACCACACTCTATTTGTCTTCATCTGTGGCCACTGTACATAACATTTGTTTGGAGCCACCTCAAGAAGTGGAGGAGAGGGAAAATCCATAGACACTGTCAGTGCCCCAATGATCAAGTTCTTACTGAAACTCTGCTTTATCTGCCACCACTTGCAACCTCCTGTGAGTTGCTTTTCCTGCTATAACCTCACCCTACCACATGTTGGTACATGTAGTAGATCTACTTACTGATCTTATGTACACTATCATTTCTATCACCCCTGAATTTGGCCTACCATCTTTACAGTACCATTCCTGAGATGCAGTCGACTAGAGTGGACCCCTATGCCCATGCCAAGTCATATCAACTCCAGTTTGAACTTCCATTTGGTCATTTATTTTGTCAATGTCTTTATGCAGTGGGACAGGTGCCAGTGCTAGTGGATTATAACTCAGGATCAGCGCCAAAGTCTTTCATCTGCTCCACATGAATGGAAAGAATATTTCTTGTACAAACATTTTACAGATGGCAGTTAAAGATTATCACATTATATGTTTAATCTACTTAGATTATAACTACTAAGTGTTTTACATTAACTAACCAAATTGACATCTTCCATCAGAGACTAAGAAGCTTTTAAGGCAATTGTACAGCACACACATATATATTTTGTGCTATTTCATAAGTGATTCTTAAAGGGATGTAATATTTTAAAGGTTTAAAAGTAAAATCTCTAATCAACTGCTTACCTCCTTTGGTCCAGGCAATAACGGGCTGTGGATAGCCTTGCGCTTCACAAGGGAAATCTACAGTGTGGCCCTCAATCACTACTCTGTCTTGAGGAGTGACAGTAAATTGAGGTACAGCTACAGGACGGAGAAAAGAACTTGTTAAACAACAATTAAAAGATGCTCCATTGGTTGATATTACTTATTTTCTATGTGACTTGCACAGTTCTGTGGGGAAAGGGATCCTGCTAGCTCTTTTAGATTGTAAGCTCTTTGGGGCATGAATTCTCTCTTACATATATGAACAGAGCCTAACACAATGGGGCCCTGATCTCAGTTGGGATCTCTAGGCATTACTGTAATACAAATAAATAATAAATCATAATCATAATAATAGATCCAAAATATGATGTACCTTAAGACTGGTATAATCAAGTAGAGAATGTTCTCTGGATTCAAAATATCTTGCTTTCTTTCTTTCTTTAAAAAAATCCTCAACTAAATTATGAAGAAAACACAACGTGATCACAACCAGCCTGAGCTGCTCTTTTCTTGTAACACACACACAGTGCCTTTATACAAAAGAAAACCAATGAACAACGTATAGGCCAGCTTCTGCAGTAACACTGGGGCATTACCAATGAGAGCGGGCATTTGTTCAGTTCTCAAAATACATCCACCCATTACTTGATGGAAAAGTGGAATTAAACACATAAGGGCAATTTGTTTTCTATAATTTGAAAAATAAGTATGTATTGATTGACATGGTTCTTGCTCTAAGGAGTTTACAATCTAAAAGAAAAAAAAAGTGGGAAAATACCAAAACTGATGAGGAAAGAACAAATTTAAATTTTTAAAAGATATTAGAAACCTAAGGAAAAATCACTTCCAGCTTTAAAGACTAGCAAGTAATAGCCTACGTATAAAAGAAATTTATTGCATATAGTGTTCCTGAAAATATTTTATATTCTAGGCTTTTGGCAAATTATGCTGAAAATAAAGTTACTATGATTACAATAATTTGTACTACTATAATTGCCAGTTCACAGAAGAGCTGTACAAATGATATGGGGGCTGGAGGGATTGCTAACTTCCATGCAGCAAATCAGTCAAAAGAAAAATGATTAGGAAAGATGGGTGACACAGAACTACACTCAGAACTCCACTTCCAGTAGTACATGCGTACATATTAATCTTTAGATATGCCAGCTGCTGCAGACAATATTTGAGTCCCACACAAACTGGGCACTGACAGTATGTATAGATGTGATTATATAAACAGACCAGCAGACAAAATCTTGAGCAGCAGACATTTCAAAACATGAATGGGGATATAAACATTTGTGTATAATTCTTCCAAAGTTTTATTTCTAAATTAAGGGCCTGAGATTCTGCTCTCGCTGAAATCAATGGCAAAATCCCATTGACCTATATTAGGAGAGGGAACAGGATACATAATTAAAATAATGCATTTATGGTCTAATTCATTTCCAGCAATTTACAAAACAGAATAGAAATACGTTTGCTTTGAATTAATTTGCAGTTTTGAAAAATATAATGTCTTTCCTTGTTTAATATTACTTACCTTGCACTATGATGTAAGCAGTTGCATGGATATTATCTATACTGTTGGTTGCAAAACAGGTATACTCGCCACTATCTTCCAGGTTCACATTTTGTATGTAAAGGCCTCCTGAAGGAGTTATTGTGATGCGAGGATCATTTGGTAAGGGGGTTCTGTCGCCTTTTGTCCATGTGATCCGCGGTTGCGGGTGGCCAGTTGCACTGCATTCCAAAGTAACACTTTCTCCAACTAATACTTCTGTATTTTGTGGGTGGATCACAAAACTTGGCCTGGCTATCAGAAGAGAACCATGCTTAAATGTGGCTTTCATCTATTTCCAGACCCTTATAAACATCAACAGGCTAGAAGAAAAACCCTTATAAAATTGTGTTTAAGGAATTTATGAAAAAAATATCAGAGCACAAAGCACACTTTAGATAATCTGTTGCTGTTTAAAAGGTTCTTTTCACCAAGAAAGAAACTGATACAGAGAAAACAAACTGACTATAGACAAAGTGCTGTTTAATGCACAAAGAGGAGGTGGGGGGGAGATAAAAATGGTTTTAAATAACTTCTTTCAATTATAGCAGTCATAAGTGTAATTTGTGACTAAAGTAGGTACATTTTCAGGAATGTAATTTTTAAGTCTCTTTAAACCAGGGGTCTCAAAGTCCTGGCCCGTGGGCCATCTGCGGCCCAAGAACCTCCCCATTGCAGCCCGCAGAGGAGAGAAGCTGCATGCAATGTCTGCTGCAGGCGCCACCCTCCACAGCACCCATTGGCTGGGGGAGAGGGACAGAGATACTATCACTAATCGCTGGGCAGAGTCAGCCATGGAGGCAGCATCATTAGTTGCTGGGCAGAATCAGCCATGGAGGCAGCATCACTTTTTTCCACAATTAATA
Organism: Dermochelys coriacea; assembly: GCF_009764565.3. Lineage (NCBI taxonomy): Eukaryota > Metazoa > Chordata > Testudines > Dermochelyidae > Dermochelys > Dermochelys coriacea. The sequence continues at coordinate 37,240,362 of NC_050070.1, read as the reverse complement.
AAAACAAGTCAAAATACTGAACACAACTATCTGATGCCCACCTTGCTGCAATCCTGAACGTTTCAACTGCTTAGTCACTGAGGCCAAACATCAACAAACCAACAGAAATGAAGCACTGCTAGGTATCTGGCAAAAACTCTCTGGCAGGCAAAGAATTGTATGACAGTTTTATTATTTCTAAGACATTTAAAAAAATACAACAAACGTTTTCTTTTCTGAACACCATCTTCAGTGACATTACTGGCCCACTGGGAAGTTTGAGGACTGGCCCTGGCCCTAAGGTAAATTGAGTTTGAGACCCCTGCTTTAAACATATATAATACATCTCCAAAAACAATTCTACGGGTAAAGTTAGTGCTCATATATGAAACACAGGCAAGACTCTGACATAGTGCCAGAAGGGGTTGTACAAAAGTATTGTTTAGTCCTCTGCGATGCATCTCCAATGCATCTCATGATTGACCTGTACCACTTTTGCTATTGTCTATTCTTGGCCCTTCTTGAACAGAAACCAGAAACTGTTTGATTTTGTAGTGTGCCAAAGTAGTTAGTTAAGCAGGACTTGCAAGTGAATGAGGACAGGCACAAGGATGGATTTAAAATATTAGGCCAAAACTCTATTAAACTTAATATGGAGAAAGGGTACTATGTGTCCCATCTCCCTGTACCACCCATTGAAGTAGGTCCAGTGCAGGGTTTACAGGTCTCCTACCACCTACCATAATTCAGGACCATACCCACCCCTAAAATGGGCAGCTGAAATGGGGCAAGAGGCTTGAGAAACCCTGGGCAATGTTTTAAATGATTGTGGGAAGCAAGGAGCCAATTAGCTCCCATCTCCCTCTGTCTGGACAATGGGTGGCAGAGTGTCCAGAAGAAGAAGTGTCCTACGCCTGCATAGAGTTCACAGTTGCCAGCTTTGACACACACTGATTTTCACAATAAGACAAAAATCAAGCTAATCCCATTTCAAAACAAGGCCAAAACAAGCCAATCCCTAAGAACCCCAGTACTCCATGTGACTAGATCCCCCCCAGCATGCAGTTTGGGTCTGTGATGGGCCTGCTCTGCACCCCTGACTCTCTCCATTCCTTGCCCCTGCTTGCTGAGAGCTGATAAAAAAAAAAAAAGAAGAAGAAGAAGCAACAAGCTACAAACCAAACAAGCAACAAGCCAAAAATCAGCCAACAAGCAACCCACAAGCCAATTAAGTCAAAAACAAACCCAATTTCTGCATTTTTTTCCTGGGTTTGGCATGTCTGATAGACTCCCCTTTTCATTCTAAAGCTGTCTGGCACATTACATGTCCAATCAAGTCTTCCATCCATTAAACTGGGTGGGTGGCATTTTTATTTTTGTTTTGAGCATCTGAACTCAGGTCTCTAAAGATCAGACACTAGAACAACAGCACCATTTAATTCTCTTCTTCCGTCCCTCATACACTACTAAAGATAATCTACATTATTACTCTGATTAAATGGTATAATACAATTACTACTATAATGGGTTGATAATTTCTAGAACTGCAATAACTAGATGGTGATGCAAATGAAGTTGCAAAGATGCACAGGAAATATACCTGCAGTTAATGTATAAAAGCAAATGTACTTCATTATGAAAGTAGTCTTCTGATTAATAAAAAACAAACAATTCCATATCTAAAATCTATTTACCTGGTGACCCAAAGTATCTAAGAGTAACTTCTTGAGTTTTCACTTCTCCTGCCACATTTTTCGCCATGCACTGGTAAATACCCTGGTCTGTCTCTTGAGTATTCTGAATCATCAGAGTGCCATCATCTAGCAAGTTGAGACGGGAATCTGTTTTCATACTGAGCTCATTACTGTAAAGACAGAAATCTGCTGAACTAAAACTTTTAAATCAAAAGCACATAAAAAACATATCAAAGAACAAAAGTCTAATTGTATTAACAAATGTAACCTACAAGAATAAATCTTTAGCATCTTAAGTCCAGTGGTAAGTGTAATAATAGAACTTTTAGTCTTAAATTAACAAAAAGCAGCAGAGATGAATACCAAACAGTGTGACATTTTAAAAAATGTAAACATTTTGACTTCAGAACTGAAAAGCTAGACTAATCTTAGAAGTATAAATGTTTTATACAGTTTGGAGGAAAAAACAAAGTGTGAGTTACACACATCCATTTCCATTTTTTATTCAGGATATCAATTGTTCTCATTGCCAAACATCTCTAAATGTCTCAAGCCAGTGTCAATAAACCCACACTTGAATCTCTCTTATTTCTTCTTAAAACTCTTTCATATGTGGATGTTGAACACATGCTTTTGTTGATTATAAAAAGGCGATGTTTTCAGTGTTGAGATTTTAAAGTTTTTTTTTTTAAATCTATAAAATATTTTACCATCTCATGTTTAAAAGTAGCTCTCTAGGTTTCTCTTTGATTTGTTAAAGTGATATTAATTCAGTATGGAAATTGATCTTCTAGCTACAGCATAGGGTCCGCAGACAGATATCACATAGTAGGTAATGAAACAATGGGTGCACTTGGACAAAATGCACCAACACCAGCTGCACTTGCAAACTCATTTGCATGCACCTGCAAACTACATATTACATGCATTAATTTATAGAATTACCTGATCTTTATATACAAAAGCCTATTAGTATAGTTACTCTAGAGTTTTTCAGGTCTCTGAAATTTTGTGGGTGCAAGTGCAGTTGAAAAATCTTGCCCATGGTATCATGATATCATATATCAAGTTCCTTATTATAAAAAGGTTCTTTATTATATGATTGTTATACTTTGAATTGCAAAGAAACTAGATCTAGTTATAATTGCCAATATATTAAACTTTTTATAAAACTAATATGATGTTCTTAAGTTCATGTTTGTGTACATGAATGGTGAATTTCGTACACCAACTGTAAAGAAAACATATACAAACAATTTCTCTCTCTCTCCTTTTTTTCCTTAACTTACTTGTTTCGAAGCCAGATAATTTCTGGTTTGGGATTGCCTTCAGCTCTGCAAGTGAAGTACACTGTATTCCCTGAGGTAACGTCCACATCCTGAGGTTCTGACGTAATTCTTGGCCTCTCTGTATCAACAATAAACGGTATCAAGGAAATCTTGCTTGTTTTAAAACGGTTAAAGTAAATAATTCAATATTCATTTTCCTCCCACACTGTATATAGATGAACATTTTTCACAAATGTTTCAAGTAAAAATACTTCATAGATTCAATCAAGATTAAACACATTTTTCTCTACACAAAATTATCATTGGTTTTCTGACCTCTCTCAACATTTACTAGTGTCAATTTAGAAAACTGAAAAATGGTTTGTGTAAATTTGTATCAGATTCTGAAGCAAAGAATTTGTATATATTTAGTTTTACAGAGATTTGATTTCCATTACAAAAACGAACTTCTAGCCAACACAGTACCATTGAAAACTATACTGGCTAGTGGAATATTTTTGGGCTATAGCATGGCGAAGTATTGCAACGTAAGTAACAGTAACTTTACAGTAACAAAACTCTTCAGAGACTGTGTAGACTAAGCTTCTCAAACTTGACTGAGTGATAGAAATCAAATGACCTAATCTTACTCCCACTGATGTGAGAGTCTATAAGAGATTTAACACTGACTTCAGAGGAACCAGGAAGAATTCCTTAATGATCCTGTTTCCTTTCCTCTTTGCATTGTCTGAGGAGCAATGTAGTATAAAAAATAAACTTTTAAACTTCAAAACTGACCACTAAAGACTCCTGCTTGCATTCTTTTTATGTTCAGGTCTCCTTTTGGACTCAACAGGGGTTTTGAATGCAAAGGCGGCAAGCTCAGAAGCCAGCTTTGTGTATTCCATTGCTTATCATACAAATGTACAGAGTATTCTCTCCAGTATACTTTCTAGTTTTATGTTCACTAAGTGTTCAATTATTTCATGTCTGCACATCCCTTATACTGACATATTTATTGTTGAATTTTTGGTATCTTGACTACTTAAGGTTATCATCCTGTGTTTACTGCAGTCCATTATCCACAAAGGAACCTAGATCCCAGATTTAGGTGCCACTGTGACCCACAAAACCCTTGCTTAGCTGCCATCTAATCCTGTAGCTGCCTAAACTTACTCAGTGCCTAAATTTTCCACAGAAAAAGTTCCCTAAGTGTCTAAGTTTCTGCCTCTGGGAATGGACACGACAACCTGGATGCCTGTCTCACACCTAAGCCCGAGAGGGATCCTCAAACCATGTGAAAACAGATGCTCCTCTGCCTATCTTGCCTGATCCAGTAGGCATGCTATGAGTATGCCTACCATACCATGGCTCATACAAAATCGAGGAGGAAGAGGTGGTGTTGGTTCCAGTGCTGTCTCTCTTAACTTTTAGCCCAGTGGTTAGAGTACTCATCAGGATGTCTGACTCCCACAGCTTCAATTCCTCCCTCTGCCTGATGGGGCCAAAGAATTTGAACAAAGGTCTCTCAGTCGAGTAGCCTAACTGCTGGGCTATGGAATATTCTGATATGGATCTCTCTCAATTTCTACAGTTGAAGCAGACAAATACAGAAAGCTGTTAAGGAAAAAAAAATCTTTTAAGGATGATCATGCTCAGTTCTTAGGCTTAATCTCCCTCACGGGGCTTGTCTATGCTGAGAAATGGAATTGTACCATTGCACTATCAACTAATGTGATGTTAAAGAGAGGCAGGAGACAGAAGGAGAGGTGAAGACACTATATTAAAATGTGAGCAAGTGGAGATATAGGAGGAAAAGCAGAACAGTATGGTCAAAGAAGCCGAGAGTAGAGACTGAGTGGAGTGAGCGATCATCTGTATCAAAAAGCAGCAGACAGACTGTGGGGAAGGGATATAGAGAAGATATACTTAGAGATGGCTAGAAAGTAGCTATTGGAATCACTGGCCAAAACAATGGGGAAAAAATCCCAAGAAAAACATAGGTGGTTTTGGAAATATTTAATTTTTTTTCTTGAACATTAAGTGGAAAACTCACCACAGTTAAGTTCTTCTGGTGTTATTGTAGCCACTGATCGTCCCTGGATCCTCCTTGGATACTCACAAGTAGCTGCTGCTTGAGCATTACCAGATTCTGCATATGTCTTCAGCAAGTCTGCCAGCCACAGGATTTCACAGTCACAATGCAGAGCATTTGAATCCAAACGCCTGTGTAAAATGAGTATCATCCATTATTCTTCCTAATCAGTTGGAACAATTCATTAGATTTTATATGACCTGGCAATATTGCCCGTCTATTTATTCTTACATACAAAAACCTACATTAAAAGAAAGCTGTCCAGGTCCCCTTGTGCATATGCATTATGATACAGTCTTTAATTAGATCATCAAAAACTATTTTCCCCCCATAGACCAATACTCAATCACTGTATAGGACAGACAGTGCTCTCTCTCTCAAACTATTCAATACTTTTAATCCTCATCATTCAATAATAGTTCCCCCACCTATCCTACCTACAGACTCTGATTTGGTCACTGTTTTTGAGGACACCTAACTCTACGCAAAATGGCCGAAAGGAGAATTCCCTTTTTAACCTTTAGACCAGTGTTTAGGGAACTCCCCCAGGATGCGGGGAAATCCTGGTTCAACTCCCTTGTCTGCAATGAGAAGAGATTTGAACGTAAGTTTCTCACCTCTCAGGTTAGTGCCTAACTATTGGACTATGGAGTTACTCTCACTCATTTTCTGGCCCAATGCATAATTAATTATTTATATACATAATGAAACAGCTTCAGCAGGTGAGGCAGAGAGACACCCACATGAGAATATCCCATAGCCCAATAGTTAAGGGCACTCATCTGAGAGGTGGGCCACCCATGTTCAAATACCTTCCCCTTGTCAGGCAGAGGGAGGAATTGAACTAGGGGTCTCCCACATTCTGGATGAGTGCCTAAACCACTGGACTAATGGTCATAAGGGAGGCTACTGCCTTCTTCTCTGGGCCATTTTGAATAGAGTTAGGCATGCGCCACCTCCATTCTCGAGGGCAATGGCTTAGGCACTGGACTCCAGGAGAGGGTTCCCAACTGTGGCTTCCAAGGGGAGATAGGAGCCTCCCTCCAGCCTGATCTTAGGTGCCTAATGCTCTGAGAGGGACAGGGCTTAGGACACAATGCTCTCCATGGCATCTGCTATTGGCTAACTTAGGTCACTTCCCGCTGAGCATGCTGGTTTTTGTGGAGCCCATTATTAGGCTTCTATCTCTCCTTATTCATTGTATAGGCAGCCTAGGCAACTAACTCAGGGTTTGAGGATTCCAGTGGGTAGCTAGCACCTGAAAGTTAAGTGTTGCAATGACTACGTCCCTTTGTGAACTGGGGCCAAAGTGCCTACGTCACTTTAGATCATTTTATGTCTAGTCTCTACAGTTTAGGAAGGATCTAGAAAAAGCAACCTAGAAAAAATACAATGGGCAACAAATCTTATAAAAAAAGATCAAAGGTATTTAAAACAGTAGGAGGAAAGATTGTAGAAGCTGAGTTTATTTAGTCTACAAAACAGAAGACTCATTGCAGACAAGGCCACAGTCTACACATAAATTCAAGATAATAAAGCAAGGAAGGGGTTTAGTCACAGTCACAAAAGACTGGAGAATAAAGACCATGGAAGGAAAAGTTTAGACTAGGTTCTTTAATGGTAAGAACAATTAGGCAGTGGAACAGACTGCCAAAGGAGGTGAACACTATAAGATGAGACATAAGTATAATTAGACTATTTCAATTCTTTCTGTATGTACATTTAATTTACTTACAGTCTCTTCATAGATTCCAGATGATTAAATGTCCCAGGAACTAAATGGGCTATTCTGTTGTTATGCAAAAATCTGTTAAAAAACACAGAGGAGTTCATGTATGAGTTCAGATTTTGAAATGTTTTCATTCCATATACATTCTTCTGGAATTCCTTAAAGAGATATGAATTTTACAACATACAAATAATCATTTTTTAAATCAACTTTCTTCTGCTACTTCTTTTAAAAAAGGCTTCCCATTCCTCATCTCCTCCTCCATCCAAGAAAGAAATATTTTTAGTCAACACTGGAGACAAAACTACATAAAACATGACAGACAAGTATGGGGGGGGGAGTAATCAAATGAGCCATTTTTACAAAAATTTAATCCTCCTATGTCATGTTTCATATAATCTATTTTATGATAGACAAACGTCAATCAGAATGGTTTTGAACTCATTTTGAGATTGCAAATTGTACACAAAACTGTGTTATTAAACCACTTCCCCAATCTAGGGCCTGACTAGAAGTCACTGGGAGATAAAGGTGCTCCACACTTGCCAGAAGGTGCTCAGCACTTCGCTCCTCAGTCTCTTATACCATGAAAGTTTCAGTACAAAATAAAAGCTACATTAAAGATAAGAAAGTTTTTTTCTCACTTTCCACACTATTGATCTGGGTCAGACAAAGAAGCTATTTGACTACTACAGTTTACCAATACTTCCAAACAAAAAACAAAACTTACAGTCTTTCAAGTTTTGGAAGATGCGTAAAGGATTCAGGTTCCAATGTTTCTATGTGATTAAAGTGCAGATACCTGTAAATGTTTTAAACAAAACATCACTGAAATAATTTATTTAATGAAAGTAGTACTGTGCAGCTAGAAACTTGGTATGTAAAAGACTTCTCATGCTGCAGAGCACATCTGTAAATGACTACAGGTTAATAATGTAGTAGCATAATTGTCTTTTGGATCATACACTTTTCCATGAAAGAAAGAGGCCTTACATAATAGGAAAGTTTTAAAAGTTGCTATTATATTGGTAAAAATAACAATATATTTATATCAACTCATCATACTTCAAACAATCTTCTGTCAAAACTAAATATTTATAAAAAACTTATGGGACAATCAGTAAGCCCACATGTATCATAGGACTGATAAGAAAAGATAGATTATAGTATTTGCAAAAAACATAAGCTCACAGATCCAAAAAAACATTTTTTTCATAAAAAGCCAGATAGGTATTATCAACTATTAGAAATGCAAAACCAGTATCTTTTCTACAAGATTTGGATCAACCAGTTAATATGTAATAAAGCTTGTTTTATTTACAGTAGGATCAGGGCTTTTAGAGAAATATTGGTTTTATATTTTCTGACCCTCTCTCCTGCAACTATCATATTTTCGTAGTGAATCCTACCACCCAGACTACCATATGAAATCACTTGATTTATTTTATGAGGTTGAATAAATGAATATGAAACAATTTTCCGTAGGAAAAAGTTATATCTTTATTTGTAAAGATTTGCAACTTTAAATGGACATGCCAACAATTTTTGGTATCCTGCCTTTTGAATGTCATGAGAATGACTGAAACCTTTCCAAAGATGCTGTCCCAAGAGAGGTCTTTTGCCTGTAATGCCACTGCCCTATCCGTAAGTTCTGGCAATTCTAATCTCTTCTTATCCCCTCTCAAAGAAAAAAAAAAATTAAACACTCCTGTCCTCTAACCAGAAGGATACTATTCTCAGACAAATTCATAAACACAAAATCAGTGCAGGTGGGCTGTATCACCAACTGTACAGATCTCCCCTGCAAAAGTTTACCCAATAGTTATTACTGTCTGATGTACGAATAGACATCTAATTGCAACATTAAAAAGAAAAAGATGCCCTCTATTTGGTGTATATATTGGCTATTAAAAGTTCCTTCTGGAGAATAAAAGATATTAAAAAAATACTTGGCACTTATGGAAGGTCTGAATCTGCAATCCTTACTTACACATTAGTTCCACTAATGGTAACAGGCTATTCATGATCAAGGACTGCAAGGTTAGGTTCATATTGGTTTATAAATTTTAGTGAGTATTAACAATTCTGTCAGGAATGTGTTAGCCAAACTTTAGAGATGAGTAAACAGGAAGCAGAGCTGTGGGAGCAGCCTGGGAAATGATTTGTGAATATGCTTGTAATCAGGATGCTGATTACATGCTGTCCCACTTTTCTCCCCCCACATGAATGTTCAGGAGGAGCTTAATGAAAGTATGGAAAAAACAGTAATTAAAAACAACTTAAAAAAAAACACCACCAAAAAAACAACTCCTCAGCATGAGAAGATGGAAGACATTTAAAAAGCAGAAACTCTCTTTCTTGGAAACACTCTGACCATGTTTCAGCTCCAGACCAAAGAGCAAGGTCCACATGGCCAGATATTGGAAATCAAGTGGGGAGAGGGATGGGGGAAAATAACCAGAGGGGATAATCTCAGAAATCACTGCCCTGTAAAACTACTCCTTTCACAGTACAGGACCACATATATGGTTTAGCAACCAAACAAGTGCCCAACAATCCAATGCTGATGGGCTGCTGACAGGAAAGAGGCACATCAGCCTCAGCACTATCATCAAGGAGAAAGTGTATGCCAATAAGTGGTTCCAGAAAGGGGACCAGAGAACCAGTCAAAGCAATAAGACTAGCTTAATGTGACAAGTGAAATTTTAATGTCAAATCTATTAGACAGCCAATAAATCTGGATTGTGACCTTCTCTCTGCTAAATCATGGAGGAACTCAGAATTTTTTTACACCTGGAGCCAGTGTACCTAGCCAACATACATTTATATGCATAAAGGTTCATACCGTCAATATACATAGCTACTTCTTGAGCAGAAGATAGGATTTTTCGATACTGAAAGTCTGCCCTTTCTCCTTTTTGTCTCCTCTGATTCTCTCCCTAAAGTGCTCTCCATCCTTTTCCTGAGAGATTTAACATCTCAGTTTCTTCAGGCACTCACGTGGTTTATAGAAGTTAGGTCACAGAATCAGAAACCAGGCCATGTGACATAGATCAACAGCTAAACTACAGAAATACTCTACTTGATAATGAATAATTCATAACTAGCCATAAACTCAAATATATTTGTGAAGTTATTTGAACTAATTTTGAATAATAACACAATATAAATCCTGATCTGTTTCTCAGGCAATCCATGGCTAGAGAAGGGGCCAAATTTAAGAAGAAGAAATTATTTGCAACTAATAGTTTGACTAGCTCCAGTAGAGGCTAAGGTCACAAATTCAATTCCAAAACTAGGACTACGACTAGAACTCTAGAGTTCCCACTCTATGTACTGTGCTCTATTATTTCTGACTCTTATTCACTTTTGTCTGTACCAACAACTCATATAAACCTCCTTGTTTAAGTATTTTAAAATTCTCCAATCACAAGTTTTGCATACATCTAATAAAACAGACCAGCCTACCTTGTTTAATGAACAACAGGCTCATACAAAGATCCATCTTGGCACCATTGTTCTTTAATATTTATATCAGCAATGTACCATTGACCGAGTCACTGAAATTTGGATACACGGATCTCACACTCTCCGTTCAAATGAGTACTTTCACCCTAGCAGAAGATCTGATCAAGCTGTAGATGACTTACAGCTTATGGCAACTACGACCAAATCCTCAAAAACAGCTGTCTCCATGTTCCACCTGATCAACCAACATGCAAAGAAGCACCTGAATGTCACCTTCTGTGACACCAAACTCAGGCACAAGGATTTCCTGAAATATCTTGGAGTAGTTCTGGATCATAGCCTCACATCCTGACAACATCTGATGAAGACCACTAACAACATAAAGGCTAGGAACAATATAATCCACAAACTAATTGAGACTAATTGGGCAGCAGATTTCATACCTTGAAGACAACCACCAGTTGTTGCATCCCTGCATGCCATTAGTCTTTGACTTCAGCAGCTGAGAGAGTGAGATTGCCTCTGTGCAATAGTCTTCTCACTTAAAAAAACTTAGTGCACAGGCATTCACGCATCATAGACATGAGATCACGTCATGTCATGGTATCGTCATTGGCTACAATGGACAGCTATATGGTGCAAGCACTCTAGAATACGGACTGAGTTTATGTTTATAGTCTGTAGTATAGTTTGAAATCTATCAATTGTTCTTGTCTAATAATACCTCCAGATCTTTGGGGGGGGTGTGGGGGGGAAGTGTTTAAATCCATAAAGTTAATACCAACTATGTACTGAATGTTTAAGTATGTCAGCAATAATATTACATTGAGTGTTTAAAAAGGCCATTGTGAACAGTTTTATTCAAAACTGATCAAAAGAACTTCTGCATTTGTTTTGCAAAATGCTCCCCTTTTACTATTACTATTTATTGTAGGTATTATGCTTGTGTATATTATTATTATTATTACTATTATTATTTATTTATATTACCATAGTATCTAGGTACCCAAGTCATAGAGGCCCCAATCAAGGATCAAGTTCCCATTATGCTAGATGCTGTACAAACACATAATAAAAAGGCAGTCTTTATTCCAAAGAAGTTGTCATCTTTTTATACCAATATTTCAAAACCACAGAAAACTTAATAGAAAAAAATCACGATAAATATTGGTTTCAGAAACTATAGTATAGTATGTAAGATTTCATACTATTACTGACTCAGTTAACAAAGAACATGTACATCTGTATGCAAGCTGAATGCATAGCTCTTATATTAGAACAGGTAAAGTTATAACAAGCAGAAGTATGTTAATATGAAAATCATACACATAATTAACATTCTACTAAAATTAAATAGCTAAAACTTCAATAATTCAATTAGCATTATGGAAAGAAGGCTTCTCTTGTTAGAAGGATTTCACAGAAAAGGTTTTATTCTCCTTGTATGAAAAGTACTATAGCAGTGCTCTTTAGAATATGTTAGTTACTTGGGAGGAAAGATGTGGGAAAAAGACTACAGGACAATAATACATACAAGCACTTAGAATTTCATTTTATTAAGCTTCTGTGACCAGGGCTAAAAAAATATCTGTCATCCATCACACTAGGTATCTGTGGCACTTTCAATTTGCCATGACTGACTTAATATTCAGGTATCTAAATAAATTTGACTTGATTTTTCAGTGGTGTTGAGCATGCACGACCCTGCTGACTTTACCGGAGTTATTCTAAATTTACGCTGGTACAAAAAAGATCAAAATCTGGTCCAGAGATGCTACTCCAGTTGCTGAATTCAGAGGGTGGGTGGGAGGTTTCCAATGAGTCATTAGGTGAGGATGATGCCACAGAGCCTATGGGAAAAGTGGAATCCTGCTTGCGGACAATGATGGGGAGCTAACTCTACTTGTTTTTTCTCTCTCAACATCATAACTTAAGGGAACACAGGTAAGAAACAAACAAAACTTTCTGTTACTTTATTCAATTAAAATGTATACATATATACATTTTAATTGAATAGAGTAACGATAAAATATACACACACAAAACCTCCCAGTTTCATTCTGTGTGAATGCCAAACAAATATTATGAACTAAATTTTTCCTTTCGATATGTACATGCAATTCTCAGACTTCAGAAGGAGTTTCACTGTGTACTGGAGTACAAAATTTGGCTTAGTCAATAAACCTAGGAAGGAAATTTGTTAATAACTAAAGAAAATAAGAAGCTTGTATTGATCTCAATATAGTGAAGCAGCACAGTGTTGTGGATATGGCGCTAGACTATCAGACAACTTCGATTTTATTTCTAAGCTCTGCCACTGAGCTGCTGTGTAACCTTTGGCAAAACATTTCATATATGTGCCTCAGTTTCCACATCTGTAAATTGAGGATAATAATACTTCCCCTTCCTTTTAAAATATACAAATAAAAAGTACTATATGAGATGTAATATTAGCATATACATTTAACAGAATTATATTGTTTCCATAATGGGGAGACTGTTCAAAAGAGCAACTAAGTTATATTCACTGCTTGGGGTAACAAACATAATCCAAGTGAAGCCGGACTTCAGATGTCGCTCCACACTTTTACAACTAAAACTGACACTGTCTAAATCTAAGTTCTAAGACTCTTGAACCTCATATGGAAATGAAATTGATAAGTAATAAGACTGATGGTCTCAAGTCATTTCTTACATTAAATTAATATTACATGACAATTCTCAAACCAGAGAGTCTGTGCACAAGTGAGATCTAAACCAGAGGAACATAAAGTATGTGTTATTTACCCGCACAGAGAGTTAGATCTCCTAGTCATAATGCAGATCACTAGTAAGGCAGTGCATGGGAAAACCTGTCTTTTGCTACCTACAGCATCTCTCACCTGTGAATAAGCTGAAAGCTTACTATTTTACAGAAGTTAGTAATTTAACAGGCCACACCTAAATAATTAATGTACTATGAAGAAAATAAGATTTGCTATTAGCATGCAAGTAAGCCCTACCAGTTGCTGTCAGTATGCTGCAGTAACCAGTGCTAGAGAGGGAGGAAGAGAAAGGCATTAAGGAGACAAATGACAGTTATCATATGTGTTTCACACTTAGTACCTAAGTAGAAACTGTTCCCCTAAAAGGCACCCAAGTGCCCTCTAAAATATGTGTATATGGATTGTATAAATGTTTATTTGCGTAGTTTTCTTGCATATAAAACTTCATATGATGAATAAAAACGTAGAGACAGGTATGTATAGTACAAATACAGACATATGAATATAGTCTGGAAACTCAAAATTCCTATTGCCCTACAGGAAAGGAGATTCTCTTTTATGGGAACTCAATGACAGACAATGAAATTCACCCTGCAAAGCAAAAATCCACTGCAAAATTAATGGAAATTTAAGACTTCAGGACTTCGCAAACAGATCTGCAATATTATCTATTTAGTTATCGCTGCTTCTACCAGTCCAAGTACTCCTTGAATTACTGTGTAATGGTGAACTGTTTTCTGGTTAAGTAAACTGAATAACCGAACACATAGCCGAAACAATACATTCCTTTTTAATCGTACTAGTACAGGCTATTTTCCATTCACTTTCAAATTAAATTCTTCTTCACTTGAAACTCAGTAAAAGAACAATAGCTTACACAATGTTGCTAGCAGAAAACTGAAACACTTTCCATATTACAGACAATGAGGATACCACTCCCACTCCCACCCTCTGCCTCCCCCAATATATGGCAATCATCAGCCACATGTGTAACAATAGTATTCATATTTTAATTAAGAAGGGTTTTTTAAATGAAAGATAAAAGCACTGAAATAAATTTCAGGGCTTGTTTCAAACTTTCATTTACACCAGTGTAAAACAAGAGCAACTCCAATGCAGCCATAGGAGTTGGAGCATTGTAAAACCTATGTAGGTGAAAGCAGCATCAGACCTTGAATCTCTAATTAATGCACACTGTTTTCAATATTTGTCTGTGATCATGCTTCTTCTCCAAATCTACTACACAGTGCACTAGGACACTTGGAATGTAAATCACAAATAAAAGACAAACATAGAAATGAAGAATTTGACACTGATCAATTTTGTTTTTTCACATGCAAACGATTATAAGAACGTTTGACTAACATCCCATTCCAGTGCAGACATGCAAGGCATGCAGGCAGAAAATACTGATCAAGACGTGCACTTTTCCTCTGAAAGGCAACCACGTAGATGACAGCACAGAAGAGAAAAGGCACTTACAGTTGTTCTAGAGAGGCAAGTCCTTTAAATGCTTGCCTGTCAATTGACTGGATTTCATTCTTGTACAAATAGCTGAAACAAGAAACAATCAGTAATATTAGTACACAAACAAGAGCTACATTAAGGTGGAAAAGAAGAATTAAGTCGACACATGAAGACAGTTTTTCTACTACATATTAGAAAAACAAAACAAAAACATGTACACACTAACAATGCTTCCTGCTTGAGAATCCATTCCCCAGTCCCACCAGAAAAGGCACAGAAAACTGGGGGGCCCTCTATGCTCTGACACTGATAGTTGGAGGGCCTTTGGCCTTCTGGTTGTTACCATGCCCTTGTAGAGCTTCCTTTGCCCTCATTTTCCTGACCCAACCCCAATTTCATGAGCATTCATGGCCCTCCAAACAATTTCCATACCCAGATGTGGCTCTCGGGCCAAAAAGTTTGCCCACCCCTGTATTAGTGACATGTGCATATACTTTACTAGGATAAAGAGTTTGGGGGAACAAAATTCTACAATTATTATTTGTTTGCAGTAGCAACTACAGTAAGGTGTGCACTTTCCAGATACTCAGGAAAGGATAATCCTTGCCCCATCGAGTTCACAGTGTAAGGATGGATGGTAGACAGACAGACAGCAGTCAGAGAAGGGGAATAACAAAAAGGGGTTTGTTATATGTCAATAAGATTCACTGTAGGCAGCCTAGCATAAATGGATTTTTATGTGAGACTTAAAAGCTCACGGGATATGGCCCTTGCAAACAAGTTCAGAGCATTCAAATAACGTATAGAAGGTTGAGTGAAGAAAGTCATGGAAGTGACTGTTTGAGAGACTGACAGACGTGTGGAATGTTCACGGAGGGTGACCCAAAACTTGACAAGCTAGTGCAAGTATGGAAGAGCAGATGCGGAGCCACTGGAGAGATTCAAAGAGGGGAGTGACATGATCAGCTCATCAAACAAGGAAGATAATATCAGCAGCTACATATTGTATGAACTGGTGAGGGACAGTGTGTGTATATTAGGGAATCTAGAGAGGAGGATCCTGAAGAAGTCTCCCAAGATTGTAGCCTTGGTATTACATTTTACTTCTCTCTCCATTCCCCCATATCCAATCTTTCACTAAATCTTGCCACTTGTTCCATCTTAATAGTTCCAAAATCTGTTCCTTCCTCATTGCTAAAACTATTCTCCATGTCCTGGTCATTATCTCCTTGATTATTGTAACTTTTATGTCTGGCCTCAGACCTCTCACTTCTCCCTCAGCCAGCATGCCCCAAATTCTCTGCAAAAATAATCATCTCCCACAATGATGAGCACCTCATCCCCTGCTTTGAACTCCCTGAATGGCTTCCTGACTACCAGTTCATATTCAAACTCCTTGTCCTCACCCATAAGGTTTTGGGTTTTTTTGTAATCTTATCATAGCTGCATTTCTACTCACATTTTCCCCACACATTTCCCTATCTTTTTATCTTGCACCTCCTTTTTTCCAGTGCTGCACATTGTGCCTGAATAGTTTCCCTGTCTGCATCTGACAAGCACCTTCTCTCCTGAAAGTAAACTGTTTCTGCTGAGGCATATATTACAGGGTTTAGGGTTTTTTTCTTCCCCATTTTTCTGCGCCACTGCTACTGTCAGGTCAACCGAATAATTTACCAGAAGTGAACAAAGCATATACATATATAATAAGTAACAAAGCACAGAAAGAATAAAACATACAGTGCATCATTTATTTAGATAATAAATGAAGACAATATTCTAGTCTTTGTTTTTAACTGCTGTGTTTACATTGTACATTGCAGAGGGAGAGCATGTAACCAAAGTAATATAGAGTTACTGCAGGACAGAATAAACATGTGAATTAACTATGATATAGATAAGGCCTAGGTTACCTGTAATGAGATGTTTTTGGGAAGGTCTGGGGTTGCACATTGGCTAAAGAATTGCTACCAAAAATTAAGAATATGAAATTGAAATTAAAGGCTTCAAAGCAAAACAAAGCCAGTTTTCTAACAGCAATAAAAAATTCATTTTGTCCTTCTTTTACCATCAGAATTTGAAGTTATATTATTACCTCAGACAATATAGTATCACTGGGTTAGAGAGATTGTGGCAATGTAGCTGTCATTGATTTAAAAAGTAAAATAACTAACCCCAGCTACACACCTACCAAAACAAGTGTACTTCTTATGAAACAGGAAGGATAGAACATATAGAAAGATTCTATGGGGGAGGTTTAGGTTGGATATTAGGAAAAACTTTTTCACTAGGAGGGTGGTGAAACACTGGAATGCGTTACCTAGGGAGGTGATGGAATCTCCTTCCTTAGAAGTTTTTAAGGTCAGGCCTGACAAAGCTCTGGCTGGGATGATTTAGTTGGGGATTGGTCCTGCTTTGAGCAGGGGGTTGGACTAGATGACCTCCTGAGGTCCCTTCCAACCCTGATTTTCTATTATTCTATGATTCTAATTTCTAAATACTTAATTTTTTTGGTATACAGAAAAAAAACAGAGTGCCTACCTGTACTGTAATTGTTGCTCTTCAAGGTGAGGGTGCAGAGATATATTCCACCAAGACGTGTGCACACCCGGCATACCAAAGCTGCAGAACTTTGCCTAGCACTATTTGTAAGGGTGGTGCTGATGCCTTCTGGCCCCATAATTCTTCCAATGGGAATTTAAGGGCAGTCCCACTCCGATTCCCTACAGAGGGGATGGAGGGTGGGCTGTGGAATACACATTTGCACAACAGTTGCCAACTTTCACGTGGTAAATAAGCACCCTGACTTTCACAGTAAGCCAAAAATCAGCTAATCCCATTTCAAACCAAGGCCAAAACAAGCTGATCTCTAAGAACCCCAACACTCTGTGTGACTAGATCCCCCTGGAGTGCAGTCAGGGACTGTGGTGGGCCCTCTGTGCGACCCTGACTCTCTCCCCTCTTGCCCCTCCTTGCCACCCGCCCCTGCTTGCCTCTCTTTGCCAGGAGCCGATCAAAAAAGAGAAGCAACAAGCTACAAGCAAAACAAGCAACTAGCCAAAAATTAGCCAACAAGCAGCTCACAAGCTAATTAAGTCAAAAACAAGCCCAATTTCTGTGGTTTTTTTCTACGGGTTTGTCATGTATGATCTGCACTCACATTTCAAAGAGCAACTGTTACAGTACAGGTAGGTAACTGTTTTTTCTTCGAGTTCTTGCAGACGTATTCCATTCAGGTGACTCGCAAGCTGTAACAAATGGAGTTCGGGCTTGGAGTCTACTTCAAGAAGGACTGCAGAACTGCCTTTCCAAAGTTTGCATCTGATCTAACTGTAGTCATAATAGCATAATGTTTGGTAAAAGTATGTAGGGAAGACCAAGGAGCAGCCCTGAAAATGTCCCATATCAGAACATCATAGAGGAATGCGATCAACTCTGCCTCCAGAGAGGTTATGAGCTTAATTGAAAAGGCCCCAAGCAAAGTCCAAGCTATCCCATAACCATAATAATGCAGAATTACATCCATCTGGAAATGGTTTGCACAGAGACTACTTGGTCCTTCATGCAATCTGCATCAGAAATAAAAAGTCAAGGTGATGAATGAATGGGCTTAGCTCTTTCCAAATAAAATGCCACGCTTCATCTCACAACCGAAGAACTAAGATGCTGTTCATCTGTGGTCAAGTGAGGCTTGGGGAAAAAATACAGATAAATATATTGTTGGACTGGAGATGAAATTGTGACTTCCCTTTACACAAAAATTTAGGATGAGGCCCCAAGACCACCTTGTCTTAAAAAGAAATTAGTATAGGGAAGCCATTAGGGCCTGCAACTCTCAAACTCTCCTCGCAGCAGCAATTATCACAAGAAACACTGTCTTTTGACATTTGAGAGACCGAGAACAAGTTGCCAAGGGCTCATGTGGAGGACCCATGAAGACAGCCAGCCCATTACTAAGGCCCCACAAAGGAATCACTCTCTTCACTGGTGGGAAGGAGACAAATTATCCCTCTCAGAAATCTCACTACTATGGAGTTCAATAAAACTGATTTCTCTTGGACCAGAGGATGAAACACCAGAATTGCTGCCAAATGCACCCTCGGTGAACTGAGAGATAGACCAGAGGACTGAAGGTGTAACAGATGCTCCGAAGTGTCCTGAATGCAGACATGCATCAGTTGAATTCCCAGAGCTAGGGACCAAATTGAAAAACATTTCCACTTAGCCAAATAAGTAGCCCTAGTAAAGGGCTTTCTACTATTAACTGTCAAACAGTTTTGGAACAGCACTCCTCTTCCTTAACTAAACATGCAGCATCCATGCTGTGAGATACAGACTGATCAGCACTGGATGTGAAATCTGACCATAACATTGAGTCCGTACATCAGGGTGAAAAGGAAAAGGAATAGGAATGGGAATACAAACCAAAAGACAGAGGAGGTTGAAGAACCAACATTGTCTTGGCCAAGCTGGTGCAATGAGAATCAGTCTGGCATGATCCAGCATCAGCTTGAGGAAGACCAGAGGAATGAGTAGGATTGGGGGAAGCATACATCAATGTCGACCACCAATTCAGATGATATGCATTGGTTAAGGAGCCCTGACTGAGACCTGCTTGCAAACAAAGTTGATGGCACTTCTTTTTGTCCTTTGCTGCAAACGGGTCAATAGTAGGAATGTCCCATTCCCTGAAGATGGATCACAGAACACTGCTTTTCAGACACCACTCATGATTCTGGGAGAAATTCCTGGTGAGATGATTAGCAAAGTAATTCTGGCTCCTCGTAAATAAGCAGCTGAGGGAGTGATGCTCTCCTTGATACAGAACAGCCAGAACTTTATTGCCTCCTGGCAAAGCTAGTTGAAGCTGGCTCCTCCCTAACTTCTTCACATAATACATTACAATGGTGTTGTGGGTAAGTATGTTAACCACTGTGTTCTTGATCTGTGCTCAAAATGCTCTGCACGTATTATAAATAGCTTGATATGAAAATAAGCTTAATGCTCTGTCCACAAACCTTGAAACTTCAATGCCCTCAGATGGCCTCCTCACCCTATTGGGGAAGTATTGATATCTCAGGTCCTGATCTTAAGAGGATGAGCAAAAGGAACCCCTTTGCAAACATTGACTTGATCCCTTCACCACATTAAGGACTCCAGGACGGGCAATGGTATTCACGCTAAACTGTCCAATGATTGACTAATTTGGGGATATACCAATTTCAACCAGCTCTGAAGAGGACGAAGGCACAAATTTGCAGGCTTGGCCCCATAAGTGAATGTGGTCATATGAGCTAACAGCTTCAGGTAAACCTGGATCATGGTTGAAGGATCAAAGTGGAGAGACAGACACAGGTGACAAATCAAAATGTTCATTTGGGAGAAACACCAAATCTTAGAATCTACCGGCGCCCCAAATGAACTTGATTTTTGAGTTGGTATTAATGTTGACATTTCCTTGTTTAAAGGCAGACCCAGACAATCAAAGAGACTTTGTGCATATTGGATGTGTAGGAGGACTTGTCCTCTGGACTTACCTCCCTGGACTTACTAAAGAATCATTCAGGTATGGAAAGACATCAATTCCTCTTTTCTGAGGTATACTGCTACTAAAGACATGCACTTGGTCAAAATGCGTGGAGCCGAAGACATGCCAAAGGGAAGCATTATGTATCGGTAGTGTAAAGCCACCATGACAAATCTCAGGAATCTCCTGTAGCTTGGAAAAAATCACAATATGGAAGTAAGCACCATGCAGATCCTGGGCAGCAAATCAGGAAGAATAGTAGCTGGGGTAAGCCATGTGGAATCTCATGTATTTGATATACTTGTTGAGACAGCAGAGATCGAGACTAGGTCTCACTCCTAACTTAGACTTGGGGAACAGGAAGTACTGTAAGTAGAAACCCTTTCCCTGATGCTGCAGGAGGACCTCCTCTATAGCTACCAAAGCACACAGAGTCTGGACCTGCTGAAGAAGCAGTGGCTTATGAGAGGGGTGCCTGAAAAGGGATCACGTAGGTGGGTGGGAAGAAAGTATGCACAGGAATTGTATGGAATAAGCTGATCGCACTGTGCTTAGGACCCATTTGTCTGTGGTTACTCTATCCAAATCACTGTAAAAGCAAGACAGCAGGTCCATGAACTGAGGAGATACACTCAGGGAGGTCACAACTGGAATGCTGCAAGTCAAAATGGCTGATTGCTCAATGCTAGTGAAGGATAGGCTGTTTAGCTAAGACCTCTGTGACTTACGTCCCATCTAGGAGATGTCTTGCTGCCTAACAGGGAAGGATGACTGCTGGAAAAATTCCTGCAATAATATTGCTGCTGTTGCTACTGACCTCTATAATGATGCCTCTCTGTGGCTGGGGTAAAAACCCTCAATGAACGTAACATAGCATGGGAGTCTTTAAAAAAACATAAGGTCTCGTCATTCTTCTGAGGAAATAAAAACCGACCATTGAAAAGTAAGTCCTCTATGCTCTCCTGAATGTCAGGAGCTACACCGGAATTTGGTAACCACGAGGCCCTTCTCATAGTCACAGCTGATGCCACAATACTGGAAGAAGCATTTGCCACATCCAGAGCCTCTGGTAATGATATTTTGGCTTACCAGATGGCCCTCCAAAATAAATTATCTTAAACTCTTCCCTGCAACTTCTCTGTGAATTTAGACATAAGGTCCCAATTGACAAAGTTATATTTAGGTAACAGCACCCTCATGATTTTCAGTGTGCATTTTCAGTGTAATAGTGAAGTCAAATATATTTTTTTCCTGATCAAGTGCAGCCTCTTAGACACTTTGTCGTTAGACTTGGACTTGTATCTTTCCTGCCTTGATCCGTTATTTACTGCTGTTACAACAAGAGAGTTAGGGGGTGGATGGGAATATAACCACTCGAACCTATGCATAGGAATATAATCCCATTTCTCAGTACACTTTGCTGTAGGTGGTAATGAAGCTGGGGTATTCCACAAGGACTTTGCATGGTCGAAAAGAGTTTCATTTATCGGGCGAGCCACTCTCTGTGGAACTGAGGACTCGAAAATATCCAGCTCCTTATGCATATTCTATTGCCCAAGCTTGGCTTGAATGTCCAGGCAGAAGCCATATGCCTCAGGAGGTCCTGATATGACTTAAAATCTCATGCACAGCAGAAGAAGAATCTGATATCATGGAATCAGCCAGTGAAGAGGAAAAGGAAGGAAACAGGACAAATGGAGGCTCCTGCAGGACTACTTGTCCCTGTAAGAGAGGTTTAGGCTGAACTGGTTCAGGAATGATCTCAGTCTGTGTCTGCAACATATGTGGTTCAAGTAGAGAAACTGCAGACAGGTCTGACCTGGGCCAAAGAATGAGACCATGCAGACTGAGGGAAGCCACTGGGGATAAATATATGGCATTGGTGGCCACTAGGTGTTGGGCCAAGAGCTCCTGTCCCTACCACAGGAACAGTGCCAATCTCAGTACTGATGGTGATCCCAGGGTGGTTTTGAGGATCTCCAAGAGTGTTGCCTTGAAGGTCAGGGAATGGAAGAAGACATCCTCAAACTCTATCTCAATGAGCTCTGGAAATTGTCCAGTGGTAGCAGATGAGCCATCTCCAATGGAGCAAACAAATGACCAGCCTCATCTGAAAGACAATATGGCAATAGTATCAGTACAGAGGAGCAATCAACACCCTAAGCACTGAAAGGGACATTGCACTTCCAGTTGGCACCGAAGCCAGGCTGGTACCAATCCTCAAGTCTGCACTGAAGGTATCATCAATGCCAAAGATAGTATCTGTGTCAATGGACTCCTCAATACCAAAAGGGAAGCTGACCTGCACTCCAAACCTTAGGCAATGTGAGAGATGATGCTGGTAACAAAGATAGCTCTGAGATCAGTCCAGGCACAGCCGAAGGTACAGTAGAAGCTCAGCTGCTGAAGTGTCTTGAATTAATGGAGAGTCAGGAAGGGAAAAACAGACCAGGTGTGATGTCACCTGGTACACTAAGGCATTGAAGCAGTCTGTGAGGATGCCAATGTCAACAGCACCAGACTCAACTGATGTCTAATGGCTAGTACCGGAATTGACAGTACAGTGTCCAACTGATCTCTATGCAGCACCTGGGAGTGGCTAGATGGCCCAGCTCCATCCCACATGACCAGCACCATGAGTCTTTGAGTAACACACTTAGAAGATGAAGAGAAATCTCTGAGCCTTGGAATGTCCTTGTTCTGCCATATGAGGCCTCTTCCTCAGAGGACCCAAGGAAGGAGAACGATCTCTCATCCTCCTAGCAGAAATATCCAATCTTGGGTCTGGAACAATATCCCATGTCAGCTGCAAAGGTCTCTGTTGGACCAGACAATCTGCAGAGGTCCCTGGTATTGAAATGGGTCTCATGTCCTGCTCCAAAAGGTGCTGCTTGAGGTGCAAATCCCTCATCACCTGCATTCTCTTTTTAAATGTCTTAAAGATGGAGTACCTTTTCTTAATGTGCCCTTCTCCCAAGCACAATAAGCACTGAATGTGGGGATCACTATTAGGGATAGCCACCCCATGACAGGTAGCATTTAAAACCTGGCGAGGGCATCACAGCAGTCTAAAAGTTATTGCTTACCACTAACAAACACCTAAGGTTACTACTAAACTGACTATGCTAATGAACAAACTAAGTAGCTATATACAACAATTCCAGAAACGCTGGACAGAAAAAAGTGTGACTCAAGCCTCAGCAGTGAGAAGAAACTCAGGGGATTCAAGATGGTGTAGCCCTTAAATACTCCTGGGATGGACTCTTGGGTCAGAGAGTGCAAGCGCCACCCATGTGAGTACTACTAGGAAAAGTTCTCCAGCTTCAGCGCGCTTGGCAAGTGCACACCTGAGTGGAACATGCATCTGCAGCCACTCAAACGAGCATGTAAAATTGTGTCCATGTCATCAACATTTAAGAACATAAGAACAGCCATACTGGGTCAGACCAAAGGTCCATCTAGCCCAGTATCCTGTCTTCCGATAGTGGCCAATGCCAGGTGCCCCAGAGGGAATGAACAGAACAGGTAACATCAAGTGATCCATTCCCTGTTGCCCATTCCCAGCCTCTGGCAAACAGAGGCTAGGGAGACCATCCCTGCCCATTCTGGCTAATAGCCATTGATGGACTTATCCTCCATGAACTTATCTAGTTCTTTTTTGAACCCTGTTTGTCATTTATAAAGAGACAATTTTGAAAGCCTATGGATTTGAAGTAACCTTTGGAACTCTCCTTCAGTTCATTTTAACCTTTCTTCCAGTGGAACAGTAAAGTTGGAAAGAGCAAGCTCACTTTCAGAAAGGAAGTATGTAGTACAAGTATTTGAAATTTAACACTTTTGTGAGAATTTGCTGGAAAAAAGAATTCACTTTTCTCAGATAAAGACACTGACGTTATTTCTTCAAATACCATCTAGAACTGCTAATATTTACCTAAACAAATTTCCAAAATTCCTTAAGGAAAGGATGGGTTTTCTAGAAAGAGTGGATAAACCATATCAGTTACAACTCTGGTCCCCAAGCCTGAAAAAAGAGCCATACAAGTGTGACCCAAAGAGCCCCTCAATGCCCACTGGCAAAGGGCACACCATACTGTAACTCATATCAGGCCTGACAAACTCACTACCCCCAAAATACTGTTGTCATAATATGTATCTCAGAGTGTCATGTAAGTTATCAAATGTAAACTGGTGACATGATAGTCCCAAAAATCATTGTGTGATATAGGTACAGCTTGAGTATAAAGAATTATATATATGTGCTGGAAATATGTTCTTAAAATGTGTTTTGTAGGCAGTGCATAAACCCAGCCTGCCCTAGACAAAGGAATGTGGATTTACCTGTCTGACCATCTTGCTTACAGGCAGAGGATAATGAAAGTACATTTACATATAAAGTAAACAAAGCCATCAAGCTAATCAGCACACCAAGGGTCTGAATTTGCACCCTCTTGGCTCCTAAGACAAAGACAATGGACTTTGGAAAATATAAGGGGGAACAAAAAGACATTATAGTTACCCATCACTTGGGGAACAAAGAGGACAGCACCCTTTGATTCTGTGAAAGCTGGATCCCCTGGCCTGGAGGGCTAGAGATCTTGGTAACGATGTAAGTGAGAAAACTCTTTGATCGTAACTTGCTAACATTAATTTTTAGTTACTAGAAAATGTGATGTTTTGTTTGTAACTGTGATGGGGTCTGCTTACCCCGCACTAGCCCAGACAGAGTTAAGTCCATATTATTGACAGTGGAAATCCTGCCTCCCCGGTGGGACTGGGTAAGCTCCAGATGCTCTAGCAGTATAAAGCAGCTCATTCTGGGCTGGAGGCCGCAGTGGAAGGACCAGTCTGGGAAGCTCCAGTGGAGGGCCAGCCACAGCGCCTGACTGCGCCGAGAATCAGAGCCTCCCTGGGCCCACCTGAACTCCGGCGACTGGAGGAGCCACAGGAGGTGCCCAGCCCAGCTGACCATGGAGAACCCTAAGTCTCATGGGAGACCTCAATGCAGACACTGATGGGAAGTGACCCAGGGAGGATGATGGAGTGGTACCTCCCACCCGGAAAACCTCAGTGTGTTTCGGTAGGACCCCCCTGTTGAGTCGGTGACAAGTTGATACGCTGCAGTTAGAACCTTGGGTCAGGGCCCGGTGTAGTCAGGAGGGCCTGGGCCCCGCTACCGGGGCTGCCACACCTCTTGGTGGGCACCCTACCCCTATAGACTCTGGCCGCTAGGCTATGCTGCCCCGCACTGAAGCGATGCTCTATAGACTCTGGCCATTAGGCCACGCTGCCCCTCTCCGAAGGGATGCTCTATAGACTCTGGCCGCTAGGCCACGCTGCCCTGACCCGAGGGGCATAAACCATCACAGTAACCCTAGTGGTCTCTTGCTTAGTGCCACTTAAATCTCTGTTCTTTATTAATAAACTTATTCTTAGTTTTACTATAAACTATCTCAGTTATACTGAAGTTAAGTGTGAGTCCACAAGCAAACAGGCTGGTGTGTGCTCTGGCTCTTTGGAGGCGGCAAACTTAATTTCTGTAAGGACCCAGTGAGAGGGACTGGACAGTAACCCTGGAACGGGTTACCTAGGGAGGTGGTGGAATCTCCTTCCTTAAAGGTTTTTAAGGTCAGGCTTGACAAAGCCCTGGCTGGGATGACTTAGTTGGGGATTGGTCCTGCTTTGAGCAGCGGATTGAACTAGATGACCTCCTGAGGTCCCTTCCAACCCTGATATTCTATGGTTCTATGATTACAGAAATGTTGCTGGGAAACTCGGGAATTGGGGCTCGCTGATAGTTGCCTACAAGGCAAGATTCAAACTGGCAGAGTTTTGAGGAGTTTGCTGGTGAAGCAGACAGATGGTGTGGTAGGAAACTGGCAAACAGTCTACTCTTCAACAAAACTCACCGGGGCAGAGGGGTAATAGTGATTTACAGTTCTGGGCTGCCCTGAGGAGAGTCACAATAAGTAATTTCACATACAAATAATGTCATTGAATTTAATGGGACTACTCAAGTGCATAAAGTTATTTATGTTTGTAAGGGTTAGCAGGATCAGGGCCCTTCTGAATGAATAATACCTAAACATTTTAGAATAATTTGGATTATTTGGTAAGGTTTCTGTGAAAAGATTTATGGCTCTTAATAAAAGAATCTAGATTTTAGTTGATTCCTTCTGAGTTAAGGGGCCAGCTTTGCTTCCCTGCTCTTGCCTCGGCTGCAGGCATTAGCTAAGAACTGACAAACGCACAGCTGGGGACCAGACCAGTTCACCTTTATTTTAGTTTAGCTCAAAACAGGTTTTAGTCTTATAAGAATGTATTTAGTGTTTAGACGCTAGGAAATGCTTGTAAATTGCTGCATGCATTAATCTTACTTGTTATGTCTGTATTCTATACTCTAAGAAAATATGTAAGTTTTGCTTTATAACTTTGAAAATGAACTTGTGAACCAAGGCGTGTGAATTGTTGTCCCCCATACACACACATCTATGCAGAAGAACTCTCAAAATAAGATCGTGCATCAAGGAACATCACAATACAAAAAATTGGTTAATGGCCCTATCGCATCTGGGAAATACTACAGACAAGGAACCTCATCCTGTAGGCTTGGAAGCTGAATGAAGGATATAAAACCAAGCCACAGGAAAATATTCTGTCTTCTTGGCTGTTTGAACTCTGACAGGGCCAGAGACTAAACTGAGGCTGAGTTCCCCTGGGTCCACCCTGAAAGACACTTTGAATGACTACAATTACACTACAACTCTGTCACTCTTAGGATTTATATGACTTGTTTTAACATGTAAACAACTCTCTAATTTCTTTAGCCTAATTAATAAACCTTGAGAAAGTTTATTATAGGATTGGCTACAGGCATTGTCTTTGGTGTAAGATCTAGGGTACCAATTGACCTGGGGTAAGCGACTGGTCTCTTGGGACTAGAAACAACCGGAGCGTGGTGTGATTTTTGGTGTAAATGACCATTTATCAGTAAGTCCAGTTTGTCTGGGTGGCAAGATAGGAGAGTGTAAGGGGACTATCTGTGATTCCATGTTAAGACTGTTACAGTGATGCAGGAGTTCACATTTGTTACTGGCTTGGTGAAATTTAATTATAGAACAACCACCAGTTTGGAGTCTCTGCCCTGTTTTTGACAGTCTGCCCTGAGGTAGGCACTCATGGTCATGAGCCATTCCTGTTGTGACAACTTAGTTAACTGAACTTGCAGGCCAGTGTCACTACATTTTTACTATATAAGCAAACTGTTCCATTCTGACATATTAACACCAGATTAGCATCAGTACTGCTGACAAATCTTCTGGCTGCACTATAGTAGTGTCTGTTTATACTGCATTCAGCAGTCAACTAAAAACAACAGTAAAAAGAGACTTATTAAAAGCTATGTTAAACAATGGAGGAAGGATTTTAAAAAAGAATTCTGCTGACAAAGCCCTGTTATTGATCAGGAGTCCACTGCTGAGTTTCATCTTATTCAACTGCCATGTCACATCCACAGCTTTCAGAGAGGCAGAGGAAAAGGAAAGAACCTTCATCTGGATATTAGAGACTCAGGATATGAACAACAACGGAAGACAAATATATTGGGGAAGCTGAGGATGGAATAATTTAAGAGTTTGTTTTCAAACTTTCACTGAAATTGTTGTGTTCAATATTATCTCAATTACTGTATATGATAGAAACGAACACCAGAAAATAAGTAAAGTTAAAAAGTATATTTGTATAACAGATCATGCTGCAACTGACTTCATCATTTCACTGAATTGGGTACTCCTCTTCTTCTTCCAGTTTTATAATTAATAAACAATGTTTTTATTGATTTACATAAACAAACAACATGGAATTAAATCAGTTTTAACACATAGATGCAAAATGTGGTGTGAAAAAGCTCTGTCTTTGTCTCCGTGGGTCCCGCATTTCCTGGTGGATTTTGCTAGCCTCAGAGACTCACTGTGACCCTCCACGCAACCCTTCTCTCTCTAGAGACAAGGGTCACAGTCTACTGAGTCATTTTCATCATAAGCCAGCAAGGGAGGTGAGAAGAAGTTATCCTTCCTTGCACAGTCTCTGTTGTCTTCCAGTCTCAGTGATTAATCAGAGAGAGGGCAAAGGGGGGGAGCCCAGGCCCGCCCTCTACTCCGTGCTCCACCCCAGGGACCCTAATAGTATCAGCTATGGTAGCTGACCTTTTAGAAACAGGACACGTGCAATTCCCTTGGCTACTTCCCCACAGCAGCCCTCACTTCCTCAGGCTCCACTTCACTCTTACCTCAGGGCCTCCTTCCTTGTGCCTGATATGGTATGTACTGCTCAGTCTCTCCAACCACACAACTTCCTCCCACAGCTCCTAACATCCACACTCACCTGCCCAACTGGGAGGCTTTTAACTAGTTTCAGCCAGCCCCTGATTGGCTTCAGGTGTCCCAATCAACCTAGCCTTCTCCCTGCCTTCTGGAAAGTTCTTAATTGGCCCCAGGTGTCTTAATTCACCTGGAGCAGCTGCCATTTCACTTATCCTGGTACCAGGGATTTGTTTAGCCTGGAGCTAATATATCTATCTCCCACTACTTTTCTACAGCCATATGGCCTTGCCCCGTCACAGTGGATAGATATATCTAAGTAGAATATGTGGGGACAATATATAACTATTTCAGTATACCACAAAATTTGAATTAGTATATTGTAATTATACAAATATGAATTATTTCAGGATTTTTTTTAATTCACAAAGTAATTTTGAAAAGGGTGCAATATCAGAGTGCTTAAGATAGAAGACCATTACTTCTATACAGTGTATATAGATAGGTAGATTATATTCAATATCTCAAAAGTTGCAAAAGTAAAGCTTTCCCATACTATACAAATCAGTATTGGAAGGACCAACTCCAGAGTGAGTATTCATGGGAGAAATCTCATTATCCATACCAGTTTTTAGTTGCAGGTTCTGATTACACGAATGGGCCAATATTTTATTGACTGTATTTTGCTATTTTCCTTAAATTAGGAGAAAATGGTGCATACATAACCTAAATAACTAAAAAAAGGTTAAATTCGCATGGCACAACTGTTACAATTGCTATAAAGCTTTGCCCAGCAGCAGTGAAAGCATATCCATACGTAAGATTTTAAATGACCTTGTTAAATTGTTTATTTGGTATAAAACACAATGTAGGAACAAAAACAACTAGAATACAAAAGAGAAAGAAAACATCTTTTGGAAAATTGCACAAATCTGGAACAGGTGTATGTGAAGTATAGGAAACAGTACAGTCGATTTTCAAAGGATCTTATGGATTTGGACTCCAAACTCCTTTAAAAATCCCATCTGTAACAGATGTTTTGCAAATCCCGACACAGATTTCTATTGTAACTAGCAAGTATTTTCAGTTAGTATCAATTGTACCTGGATTCGAACCAGCAATATAGCTGTGAAAGGCTCAGTATTACTTTAGTAAATGCCAAACCATCTATTTATACTCCATCCACATTTAAGAAATCACATTTAAGATTTTCAAGAGTGTGACGCCTGAGAATGTGAATAAAAATAAATTATGTTTGGTTTTTCCCCATTTCTGAAGTTATGTTTAATTCACTTTTGATATAAAAATGTCACATTAACTTACAGATATTTTAGATTTTCAAGGTCTTCAAATGCCCCACTAGGTATTCTTTTAATCTGATTGTTGTTTAGAAGCCTAAAAAAGAAATGAAAACAGTACATTTCTTAATTCATAAATTGTTAAAACAATTTGAAACTGAAAAGAAGCCAGAATGCCAGGCTGTCTGACTGAAAGTTTATACAAGCCAAGCATCAAAAACTAGATTAAACAAAAATAAACTAATGACACATTAGCAATTGTTACCAGAAATAAACTGATGAATTTGTGCCTTCTCTGTTTTAAATCCAAATGTGACTAAATATTTCCTTACAAAATCATGTGCTTAAGTGCTCTGCTGCATTGAGGTGAAAGTGAAATCCTTAACAAACTGAGAGAGAAATTAAAGAAAAATACATAATACCTAAATAATCTGCAGGTTTAATAATCTTCATGCAGGTACCAAGAATCGCGAGAAGGGGGAAAAAATCTCTTCCCCAATGCTACTCCAGATTATGGGCTGGAAGAGGAAATGCTGCTTTCTGAGATGCCTACATTGAGCTTTCCAGCCAATTACTAGAGTATTCCACACAGTTTTAAAAACACAGCTGTGGAGAAGCATTTGAACAACTTGGCTATAACTGGCTGGTCTACAGAATCCGATGTTACAGATTCGTAGAGTTTAAAAACACAACACAATTATGAAAAACTGTTAATATGCAGTTATATATTTTTCATATCTTTCATAATAAGTGTAATAAACTTTAATAAAATATTGGGGCCCCGGCCCAGAAGGGATTAAAACAGCCCTGGGAGAGGGCTGCCTGGGGGAGCCAATAGTAAAAGCAGTCCTGGAGAGGGCTGTGGCTGGGAAAGGCTAGGCTGATTGGGGAAGCAGCCAAAGCTGTTGCCAGATCAATGGGCCAGGAGCTGAAAGAGTCTCACTCTAGCCCTGGAGTAGGAAGGGCTAGCTGCCTGGGAGTGAGGTACCTAGGCTGGAGCAGTGGTGGAGAATAGGGCAAGGGAGCTGGGGAGCTCCAGTCTAGTAAACCCCCAGGCTGCAGGCCTATGAAAGGGTACTGGGGCTGCAGAGGGGCAGCCCGCGGGTAGGCGAAGGCAGCAGGTCCTAACCCCTTGCCAGTGATGAGTGGCCATTACAGATTGCAGTCTGCCCCAATGAGTGGGGGCTAGAGGATGACTGGCAGTAGCCACTGAGGCAAGGTGGGGATAGAGGGTTGGGGGTTCCCCTGGGAGTTGAGACCCAGAGTGTGGGGGCACTGCCAGGGAGCAGGACCCCAAGGTAAAGGGGCATCAGGGTCTGGGAGGGACACAGGGCCAGTCGTAGGCAAGACACTGGCCAGCAGAGAATGCTTTGAGGCTGGAAAGAGTTAATTCCCAGACAACCAGCAGGAGGCGCCGCGCCGGTGAGTCGTCGCTCCGCTACAGGCTGTCAATGTGTTTTCTGAGGCCTCTAAAGTTTTAACGAAGTGTCCAACATATTTGAAAACAAAAAACAAAGACGTGTATATTCGTTCACAATTTGGCCAAATCTTGCTAGCCACACTCAGGTGAAAAGTCCTTTTTAAGTAAGATTAGCAGAATTTGGCACATAATCTAAGAAAAATCATTTGATTGAAAGGGGGGAAAGTGTTTTCGGGGAGCAAGGGAAATAACTTACAGTGTGTTCAGGTTTTTAAGCCGTCTAAATGCTCCAGGCTGAATTTCTTTAATTCTATTAAACCGTAGATCTCTGTGGGGTAAAAAAACAAAAACACATCAGTATGAAAAACATTACTGTGGGTCACCATTTTGGCAAAGGGTCCTCGCCTTTCTGCATAATTCATAGCTCATGACCAAATGGGAGGAGGGTGGGTGAAACTCATTTAAAATGAGGGCTAAACAAAAATGGGTACAGTGAGACAATGTGGTTGTGAAGGGCAGTATTTGAGCTCAGTTGTTAAGCCTTTGAATAGCAGCCATTAATCCTGAAGGGTCTTCACTTCTTCAATGGACCATCTCCTAGCAGGTGGAAACTCTACTGTCTTTCACTTCAAGCTGGAAGATGTAAATTCCAGCTCCAATTGTGATTGAGCTAGCATAGATAGTCTCCTAGAACTTGAATTTAAACATTCCAAATTGAAGTGTAGATATATCTCTTGTCTTCAGAAACTGTTTGGGAAAAATGAGGAAAGAATGGGGGAGGGAATATAATAAGGAAGGAAAATAAGCAGGACAAAGAAGAGTTGGTATAAGGACAGCCAGAGAGGCTGCCAGTCTGGCCAGCAAGAGGATTGCTTTTAAGAGACATAAGCGATTAACATTTTCTTTTTCCCCCAACAACAAAGATGAAAATGACTTAGCTAGTGTAGCTTATGAAAAGTGTAAATCTAACTACGTTAAACAAGCTGTTTTTGTTTTAATTCCATTTTCTCTGTTTTTATTCAGATTACTGCAGTATGGGTAATATAAAGAGAATATCAAAGAGAAAAGAACCATGCTAGTTTTAAAGACAAATGCAGACAGTAAAGCATTTCTGGAGCCTACATCTTGCCATTCAGTCTCAGGGCATGGCTACACTTACAGATGTAGAGCACTTTGAGTTAAACTAACCTTCGTAGAGTGCAGTAGGGAAAGCGCTGCAGTCCATCCTCACTGACAGCTTCAAGTGCACTGGCGTGGCCACATTTGCGGCACTTTCAGCACATTGGAAGTGGTGCATTATGGGCAGCTATCCCATCATGCAAGTGGCTGCAATGTGCTTTTCAAATTGGGGGAGTGGGTGTGTGGAGTGTGACAGGAGTGTGTTGTGTGTATGTGGGGGGAGAGAGAGTGGGTTTTGGGATGCTCAGAACATGTCAGCATGCTGTCTTGTAAATTCAGACAGCAGCAGACCTCCCTCCACCCCACCCCACCCCACCTCTCTCTCTAACACACAGCATTCCACAGTAATGGTTGCTTTGTCTCGGAGGAGATAAGCAGCCAGCTGTCAGAAACAGAGCTTTCAACGGGCATTTCCTCATTCCTACAGCTGATTCCAAACAATGCCAAGAGTGGCCACTTGACTTAAGGGGATTATGGGATGTTTCCGGAGGCTGATCAAAGCGCAGCAAAGCAACACCTCATTCACACTGGTGCCGCTGCGCTCCAGCGAGGGCACAGCAAATGTTATTCCACTCACCAAGGTGGAGTACCAGCAGCGCTGTAGCCACGGAGTCAAAGCGCTCTACGTGCCTTGCCAGTGTGGACGGGTAGTGAGCTAGTGCACCTGGGGCTCCTTTATTGTGCTGTAACTCGCAAGTGTAGCCAAGCCCTCAGACAAGAGCATGGACAGAAGAGTCTGCTCCCAGTAAGCTGTGTTGCCATCAAGCTTCAGCATGCAAACACAAAGGGAAAGACTAAGAAGGAGAGGAGAATGTGTTGTGAGGTAGGTCACACTATTGTTTTACTGTTTTTACAATTAATAGATTCAATCCACCTATAAAAAGATATCATATAAATGTCTACATCACAATCATCTCTCTCCTTGAATCAAAACAATCACCTCAATTGAAAAATTCATATAACATTTTAATTATTTTAGATACCGAATCCCAGAGCTAGATCTTAAACTAATCAGGGAAAAATCACAGAATAATAGAAAATCCACATTCAGCTGTTTGCTACACCCATTCTATTCCGTTGACTGAGATTTTACATAACTGAAGGCATAGCTTAGCCCAAAGTCTTTTGCAAAGGGTATGCTTAAACCAGGGGTGGGCAAACTACGGCATGCGGGCTGGATCTGGCCCACTAGCCGTTTTAATCCAGCCCTTGAGTTGGGTCGGGGGCTTGCCCCATTCTGGCACTCCAGTTGGGGAGCAGGGTCGTGCACCACTCCACGTGGCTCCCAGAAGCAGGGGCATGCCCCCTCTCCGGCTCCGATGTGTAGGGGCAGCCAGGGGGCTCCACTCTACACACTGCCTCCACCCCAAGTGCTGCCCCCACATCTCCCGTTGGCCAGGAACCACAACCAATGGGAGCTACAGGGGCAGTGCCTGCGCTCAGGGCAGCGTGCAGAGCGCCTGACTGCACCTCCACATAGGAGATGGAGAAGGGACATACTGCTGCTTCTGGGAGCTGCTTGAAGGAAGCACCACCCGGACACTGCACCACCTCAACATCCCACACCCCAAAGCCCTGTCCCAGCCCTGATCCCCCTCCCACACTCCAAACCCCTCAATCCCAGCCCAGAGCACCCTCCTGCAGCCCAAACCGCTCATCCCCAGCCCCGAGTCCGCACCCCCAGCTGGAGTCCTCACTCCCCCTCCGCACTCCACCCCGAAGCCCCGTCCCGCATCCTGAACTCCTCATTTCTGGCCCCACCCCAGATCCCACATCCCGAACTGGAGCCCTCACCCACTCCTGCACCCCAACCCCAATTTTGTGAGTATTCATGGCCCGCCATACAATTTCTATTCCCAGATGTGGCCCTCGGGCCAAAAAGTTTGCCCAACCCTGGCTTAAACCCTTATTTTTCATGAACCAAATCCTTAAATGCTTACTCAGTTTCTACTCAGCCAAGCAGAGTCAGTCTGTGGACAGACAGCCCATAGTAAAGTAGGATGAGCTGTGCCTCTCTGTTCTGGGGTGCTGTATGTTACGGTTCTGGTTTCCAAGAAATAAAGTAGTGTCACATTGCAAACTTCCAGCAAGAGTATTTTATGTTTTTATCTAATTAATCTGTTTGTATCTGTTTATATGCCAGGAACATAACATAAAATGTTATCTTTACCTCAAAACATTCCACACAGACACGCTGTAGTTAAATTGCATGTGTGTCTAACAGCTGCCAGGAACTGAACTAGGGATTTCTAGAGCTAAAGGCACAAGTTGCTACAGCTTGAGCTAAAGTTCTCTGATAAGAGCTGAAGCATTCACATCTTTTGTGGATAAGGCAGACATATAACACACACTGACTGATCACTGGATCATATTTCCTCTGACCAAAGTAAGCATATCCTGAATGTCTGAGACCCACAGCAGTTTGAATCCCAGAACAAATTCCCACTAACATCAGACACTCTGAGGATTTAACCAGGGACCTCCAAAGGTAAAAAGCATGAGCTGCTACAGCTTGTACTAAACAGCTAAGATTCCTTAGCTACAGCTTTAACAGATTCATATCCTTCATGGACTGGCACAGAAAGGAGTGTTACACATACAATAATTCCATTTTTTTCCCCAAAAATATATTGTTTGATTCTAATTTAGGTAAAAATTAAACCATACTTTCAATGCTTTTAATTTTGAGTAAAATTTAAAAAGTGCCTAATGGCACCAGTCAATGGGATTTGGGCTCCTGGGCTTCTGTGTCACTTTACCCCTTTAAAATAAGCACCTGTGACCAAAGTCAACATTTACCCAAAACAAGCACAATGATCATGATCTATATGTAGAATGGGGAAATTAGGACTCGGCATCCTAGCCCTCATCCGGCAAACAAGTATGTATTTAATTTAAACATGTTAGGTAAGCATTTTGAATCAGTACCGGAGTGCTCAGCACAGTGCAGAAGCAAGCCCTTAATGCAGTAACTCAAATACCACTGTGATAACTATGGATAGATAATCTTGATCACCATAAATTCACATTATTTGATGGTTAAGGTTGCTTACCCAAGCTACTGCTATAGTTTCTATCTGTATATTAATTTCTGCAAGACTGAATTACAAGTCAAGCTGAAAGGCATGGCAACTTATTTCATTCTGTTCAGTAGTTTTCAGAAAGTGCCTGACAAACAAACTATAGTGCATACATTTTCCTAAAAGTCAATTGTTCTGGCATCTTCACGGAATTATGTTTCATGAAAAATTATGACCACACAAATTTTAATCTGTGTTTACTTTACATATCTAAGGAAAAAATTCTCTCTCTCTCCCTCTCTCTATATATAGTTTAAAAACTAGTAAAATCAGACATGATATTAGAACAAAATAACCAATCTGTTTATCAATCTGCTCATAATAATGGAAGTCAAGATTTTGGGTACCATTCCTTCAAAAGGGATACTGCAAGTCAATCTGGTAAATAGAGATGGCAATATATTCCCATCAAGCTTTATGGTTTGGCAGTAAGTTTTTCTGAATTTTAGTAATGTTTTTTTTCTCTCCCCTGGTTATATATGAGCCCCTCCACTCCAAAATAGAGGGGGAAGAAACTGAGAAAGTAAACATACTTAAAATACTGTTAAAAATAAAGAATAAGCAATCTGAAACAACAGATTTCTTTTTTTCTCTGATCCATTTTAGTTATAGCAGTCTTAGGTGTTACTTGTAACAATAGGTAAGAAATTGTTAGACAGAAGTATGATTTTTAATTTGACAGTGTCCCTTTAAGTTTTGCAAGTCTCAAAAAAATTAATGGGGATATTTTAAGTGACAAAAGGGAGACCACTATACAATATTGAGAGAGGCCACCTTGCTAAATTAAGATCACCACGCTCATTTCACTTGTGATCTGTACTAGCTCTGGACTAAGGTCTCCATAAATATTGCAATAGAATAACCATGTCCCCAATGAAATCTTTTAAATACAGATAACGTGTGGGGGGGAGAAGAGGGGTGTCACACACATGTATAAAAAATATGTTATATATGCCTAATTTACTTGGGACGTGCTTAGAAAGCACCATAGAAAATCTTAAGATCATAGAATCATAGAATCATAGAATATCAGGGTTGGAAGGGACCCCAGAAGGTCATCTAGTCCAACCCCCTGCTCAAAGCAGGACCAAGTCCCAGTTAAATCATCCTAGCCAGGGCTTTGTCAAGCCTGACCTTAAAAACCTCTAAGGAAGGAGATTCTACCACCTCCCTAGGTAACGCATTCCAGTGTTTCACCACCCTCTTAGTGAAAAAGTTTTTCCTAATATC
Source organism: Dermochelys coriacea (assembly GCF_009764565.3). NCBI lineage: Eukaryota > Metazoa > Chordata > Testudines > Dermochelyidae > Dermochelys > Dermochelys coriacea. The sequence goes on along the minus strand of NC_050070.1, from coordinate 37,203,851 downwards.
CAATCAAGATACACACATAGGTAAGAAATTTAGTAAAGGTATTGCTCAGATGACTTTTAAAAAAACATAACACATATAAAGCAAGCTAAAAAACTATAAACAAATAAATGTTATAGTTAGAGAGTCAAGCACCCCAAATTTAGGAAATGTCAGTTAAGATTGCCTGTGCAACTTTAATTTCATCCCTTTATGTAGTATGATTCTGTCTTAAATTACTCACATACTATTTCTCCACACATAAAGGACCTCTGCTTCACTCAGTATATAGGATGAATGGTGCTTGCTAAACAGGAAACTATTCAGTCTACCTTTTCTTACTTAATCAGTGTGTGGCCTCATGCCTTATTTACGTGCTTATCCACATCATATAAACCTTACACTAACTAAAGAATTATTAATTTCCTCATAGGCTTTTCTCATAATGAATACTCATCACCACAGTATTCAGGTGATTCACAAATGAGAATGAATTTCTCTCCAAAACCCCCTGTAAGGTAAAATAGCACCATCCCCATTTTTACAGATAAGGCACAGATGGATTAAGGTCAAAATTGTCCACTAATTTTTGGTGCCTAGCTTGAGAAATCTAGGGCCTCATTATTCAAAGTACTTAACATTTTTATAGCACTTTATATGTTCAAAGCACAACTCCTAATGACTTCAGTTGCCGATGTGAGCATTCAGCAGTTCTGCGTATCTGACCCCAGATGTCTCAAGTTTGGCACCCATAAAACCATCAACACAATTTGTGGCCAACGTTTTATTTAAAGTGACCTGCTCACCAGCACATAGGAATTTTTTGGGAAAAGCAGGGTAGAACCCAGTTCTTCAGCATGTTACCTTATCCACAAGACCACTCTTTCTCTTCTTTTGCAACCAACCAGCGAGGGATTTTACAGACAACAATTTAATTTACTCCACAACCCTGATTCATTCCATGACCACCATCCCTCCCAAGGACTAAAGAACATAAGGGTCTGGTGGAAAAAATATTTGATCATGCAATTAAAGACTTTCATAGTGCATATGCACAAGGGGGCAGATTTAAGAATGAATGGACAACCTTAATTCTGGGATTTCCTAATTTTCCAGAGCTTGGCTCTGCAACTTTAATGTTCCTTTAATGTAGGGTTTTGCTAAGAATGTCATTTCCTAGTTTACAAAAAACCCAAAACCAAAATAACCCCACATTCTTTCATGTGGAACAATAATATGACCCCACATGGATCAATATCAGGATTGGAACCAAGATCCATGCCACTGACATTTACTGTTTGAGTATATAGTTATACAGAGTAACTAACAGCAATACTCTCCAGGTCCACCAATGACTAAAAAGGGAAGAGCTCTGTGCAAGCTTGAAAGCTTGTCGTTCTCTCCAACAGAAGTTGGTCCAATAGAAGATATTACCTCACCCCCATGTCACTCTAAGATGGGAAGAGACACTTTGCGGGTGGGTTTCACAGCTATTTGCCAGACAACAAAAAAAATACTGAAATTCAGGAATCCTGGGTTTTATCCCAGGTTCAGGAAGGGAATGTGCTCTAGTTGTTTGGGGCCCATCTTCTCCATTCACCCGTCTGCCCCACATGTACCCTTTGCAGCCTGCCTCGGCCCCTGTGTGTCCTCCGCCCCCCTTTGCCCATGTCCACCACTGCAATCTTCTCTGTCCACCCCATGCCCCCACAGGGGGATTTGCATAGGGACAACAAAAGACACCTCTCTGACCCCAGAGCAACTCCTAGCCAACTTTCAAGTCCCTGATCCACAGCATGAAAACGTTAAGAGATTCACAGCAAAGCAGTTGTAAGAAATTTTTAACATGGCAAAACAATGTATTTTCCCCTATCCTAATTCTGAGAAATAGCTGAACCATTTTGTCACAATTCCCCAGGTAACTACTGCTCTTCTAATCATTTTGTGGACTCCTTGAGGGTACCCCATTTAGATCTCAGACTTCTAGCTGTCACCTTTCTCAGGGCAGGAGCCCACATTGCTCTCCCTTCCACCTGGGGATTTAGGCTTCAATTCCGCCTGCAAATCATTGTGATCAGCTTAGCAAAACTGAGTTTAGTTCAGTACTTGATGTCCTGTTCTCTCCAGGGACAATGAAAGGGTTACCATTGACCAGCCAGCCCTCTAAAGCAAAGTTGGGGGGGGGGGGAAGCGTTTCATTTTTAAGAACAAAAGCATCACAGAGAAAACATATAATAAAACAATAAATAGCTTACACAAATGCTTACCAGGTAATACTTATCTACCACATATGTCACAGTGTCATATTGGTTCTTGGATGGAGTGAGAATGATCCCTCATCAATATCAGCAGGCTGGTCACTTTATACAATTTTCAGTTGTTGTTTGCAGGGCCTCTTGAACCCAGTCAAAACTGGTATGTGAAATTTTCCCATGGAGTGGTACTTCTCCACACATGTTTACCAGTCCAGGTATGTATTATCCCCCCAGTGATTTTAGTTTATTCATGGTAGGTGACTCCTCCCTGCCAAGTCACTGCATTTCTTGTCTTATTCAAGACAGAACCTAACTCATTCACACCCAGCAGGTATCCACATAAAGGGAGAGTGAAAACTGAGTTTGCATTTTTTATACAAATAAATCAGAAGTTTCTCAGTTATCCATACATTTTTGGTGAACCATACCCAAAAAAAAGACAAAAAAATCAGTCTGAGACAGACACTTGGCATGGAAAATTTCAGCCCAAATAGTTGAGGTTTGACCAAGTTATAAGCAACTGAAAACAGGGTCTTACAATAGAAGATATCAGGCAACCTTAACATAGGCATCACTATCAGATCTATATAAAAATATCATAAAGTTGTTTTCCCAGTACTGAGTACATTTAAGTAATGCTTCACTTCCAAGTGGCTCTGAAATTCTACCAGTGTCTTCCATCAACAATATTTAGCCTGTAAATGCAAAACCTTTATTTGCAGAATCTTCTCTAAAAGTAGTTGTACCAAGTACTGTAGCCATTACAAAGACCCCCATTGAAAGCATGTAAGCATAGAGGCGATAACCATCGTCAAGTACAGAGGCCACTCACGACAATCTAAACCCTAGGCAAAACTTCAGTGTGCCGCCCCCAACCCCATTCTCATAGGCGTATGGTGGCAGATTTGGCCCGGGTGCCCAGTCATGTGAGAGAGGTGGCCGGACCAAATTTGAGTGTGTGGCATTGCAACTGGACTCCCTGGGTCACAATACCACTCATGTGACAGAGGGGTGGCCAGGCCAAATCTGCCACTTTAGGTAGCTGCCTAGATCCCTTTAGCTAGAGTGACCATTCTCCAAAGATAATCTCCTGCTAGGAAGCCCTTTGGCTTTTCCAATTGTGTTTGCCCACCGAATAACAACAAAACACACTAGAAGTGGACACCTCTGTTCATGTCTTTGTCATCTCATATCATGTCTCTGAGACAGCAAAGGAGCGGGCGTAGGTTTCAGAAACTACCTTTCAGCACCTCTCCTGAGAGGTTATTTTCTTTTCTTTGAAAGTAGTCTGCAAGAAATTATCCAACAGAAATCTTAACAACACAAGAATGATTAAAAATGTAATTAACAGACAGGAAACAGTTTACTCAACTTTTCTAGACTTACACTTCTCATAAGCAAAAGTAGATTAGCCATTCTCAGCTCAGTTACAGAGTGAAGAAAAGTGAAGAGCTTACCTCCCTTGAAAGCTACCGCTGATTCTTTGGCCAAAACGGTCATCAGCATTGCCGGCTATTTAGAGAGCAGCTCTTCCTATATTCAAAGATCTCTCTTATCAACACCCTGTAGCTGGGTCAGTTTGAATCTCCTAACATGCCCCTCATGATGTAAGGCAGCATGACCTAATATACCCCTGTATTCACACCCTACACACTATTGTAATAATCTTTGTACAAAATATGCTTTGTGAGGAATCATTTGAAAGCTAATAACTCACTGGTCAATAATAGTGAAATGTATGTAGCAACATTATCTGTAAAATTATGAAATTTCCCATGTATGATATTAAAGGCACATGTTCAAACTCATATATCCCCAATTAGGTAGAACTAATCAAGCAGGCCTGTCTTAAAGAAAGGGATATATGTTTAACTCAGTTTGCATATAAACCCTGTATGTTGTAATCAAGGCCGCCAGAAACCAGAGTTCAGAGTAGCAGCTATGTCAGTCTGTATTCGCAAAAAGAAAAGGAGTACTTGTGGCACCTTAGAGACTAACACATTTATTAGAGCATAAGCTTTCGTGAGCTACAGCTCATCTGATGAAGTGAGCTGTAGCTCACGAAAGCTTATGCTCTAATAAATTTGTTAGTCTCTAAGGTGCCACAAGTACTCCTTTTCTTTTTGAGAAACCAGAGTGTGGCCCATAGATTTTAAGGGCAGAAGGTAACATCATGATCATCTAGTCTGACCTCCTGCACTTTGCAGGCCACAGAACCTCACCCACCCTTTCCAGTAATAGACCCCTAACCTCTGACTGAGTTACAGAAGCCCTCAAATCATGATTTAAAGACTTCAAGTTACAGAAAATCCACAATTTATACCTGTATAAACCTACAAGTGACCCATGCCCCATGCTGCAGAGGGATCTCTGCCAATCTGACCCAGGGGAAAATTCCTTCCCAACCCCAAATATGGAGCTCAGTTAGACCCTGAGCATGTGGGCAAGACCCAACAGGCAGAAGAATTCTCCGTACTAACTCAGAGTCCTCCCCATCTAGTGTTCCATCTCCAGACATTGGAGATACTTGCTGCCAGCAGTCACAGATCAGCTACATGCCATTGTTGGCAGTCTCATCATCCCATCCCCTCCATAAACTTATCAAGCTCAGTCTTGAAGCCATTCAGGTTCCTCCTTCCCCCCCACCCACCCCAGCCCCCGGAAGACTGTTCCAGAACTTTACTCCTCCGATGGTTAGAGATCTTCACTTAATTTCAAACCTAAACTTGTTTATGGCCAGTTTATAGCCATTTGTTCTTGTGTCCACAATGGTGCTTAACTTAAATAACTCCTCTCCCTATCTGGTATGTATCCCTCCGATGTACTGTATTTATAGAGAGCAATCCTATCTCCCCTCAGCCCTCTTTTGATTAGGCTAAGCAAGCCAAGCTCATTGAGTCTCCTCTTAGAAGGTAGGTTTTCCATTCCTCGGATCATTAGGAGCTCTTCTCTGCACCTGTTCCAGTTTGGATTCATCTTTCTTAAACATGGAAGACAAGAACTGCACACAGTATTCCAGCTGAGGTCTCATCAGTGCCATGTATTTTAGTATAAATCTATATCTGAGTGATAAAAGTTCCTAAATAAAAGAAAACCCGTCAATTTGAGTGGGAAAAAAGTAAATATTATGCATCTTATATTTTTAAATCAATGACTGAAATTCTACTTCCATTTTCATCTTTTTATGATATTTTAAAATATTAACATTTTTAAAAAAACAGCAGCATGTATTGGACAGCAAAATAGCAAAGCTGCGCTCTAATTACTTTTGACACTGGTGACAGGAAAATTTGTTCTTGTAAATTTCTCTTCTTGGAAAAAGGAACCCATTAGTCACTGTTTAGGCTTGAGTCTTTTCTAAGGGCAACACAGTGTAAATATAATTTTAAAATATAAAAACTTTTAATAATATTTTTCCTGGCCAAATTAAGTGCAAATCTCTAAGTATATATTAGAGAGCATTATGCAGATATTACCAACAAATGTGATCTAATACTCCAGTGGTTGCTGTTCAGTCCTTGAAGTTCTAGAATATACAATGTATCCCAATGCTCAAGCTATCACTGACTACGTAAAATTATGCAAATTCAAATTAAGAGGGAACCCTATTGTGAGGGGCAAGTTACAGTCCATAAAATTATTACCATGCTTCCAGGGAAAGGAAGGCTTCCTACTGATATTTATCATTTTAAGAAGAAAATGTGTGCCTATTGCGAAGCCTCCAAGAGCATTTACAATTTATATACAGCATCAGCTACTGTTGCAATATGTTGACTCTAATAATCAGCAGTTTCCATGCCTAATGATTAGCACAGTGGTTCTCAACCAGGGGTATGCGTACTCCTGGGGTACACAGAGGTCTTCCAGGGTTACATCAATCCAGCTAGATATTTGCCTAGTTTTACAACGCGCTCCATAAAAACCACTAGCGAAGTCAGTACAAACTAACATTTCAGACGGACAATGACTTGTTTATACTCCTCTATATACTATACACTGAAATGTAAGTACAATATTTATATTCCAATTTATTTATTTTACAATTATATAGTAAAAAATGAGAAGGTACGCAATTTTTCAGTAATAGTGGGCTGTGACACTTTTGTATTTTTATGTCTGATTTTGTAAGAAAGTAGTTTGTAAATGAGGTGAAACTTGGGGACACACAAGACAAATCAGACTCCTGAAAAGGGTACAGTAATCTGGAAAGATTCAGAGCCACTGGATTATCAGACCAGCGTATCTAAACAAAACCATAAGAACTAATCACCTGGAGGCAAAAAGTATGTAAAGAGATATACATTGCCTCCCGATCAACAGACTTGGATTCTATCACAAAGGGAGAGTGAATTCAGGACCTGAGACCATGCCATACAACCACTCTCCCTCTGCCCTGAAGTTCAAAATCTCCTGTCAGCAGAAATGCTTCTACAGATCTCCTGTTCCAGAATGGCAAGGTAGCATTGCCTGGCTATACCGAAAGAAAGACAGGAGACACTTGATATGGATTTAATCAGGCTGCAACTTTATTATTAGATGTCTTGGACTACCTGGCAGATAAAAGTGTACAGTGCAGTCAAATCCATGTTCATTCAAATAATTACCCTGGGTTTCCACCAGCCTCATTTCATTTTCCATCCAGGTCCCCCAGTCAGCCCATGGCTTGGACCTTACCATCCACCTCCCTCCCCCTCGTAGGAGAGTTAAGGTGGACCATAAGAAAGGGGGAGTTGGCTCTCTGCCATACCAATCAGAGGAGCCCCAAACCCCCAGCCCTGTTTCATTAACCAGCATCTTCTTTTAAGTCCCTTACCAGGCCACTTATCTGGTCACTGGATGCCTTCCCTATGGAGTATCTGTACTGGACATCTGCCCCACACTTGCAAAATAAATTGCAACAGGTAGCCTAACCACTTTTCTCCTCCCATAATTGGCCCTCCCTGACACCCACTGTGGAGAAGGCAAAAAAAAACCCACTCTACCAAAGCAAATATGGTGGTAAGAGAAAAATTCCTTCCCAGCCCCCCTACAAAGGAGCAACTAGTGCAATGCCCACAGCAGGACCTAACCCAACCTGATATTCGCACCTCAAGGGTGGGTGCTGCCTTGCCTGCTGCGTAGAGAAAGGGCTTCCAGCTCTCAGGAGTACACCTTTTAAAACCTTCAGTCCTCACATTCCCAGCGTGTGTGTCAGCACCACAGTGCCCCGTCCTGTCTCCCACGGCCCCACCCCGCCATCCCTTCCACTTCAGGTACAGTGCGGTCATTATTCAGAGTCACCAGATGACATTGCTAGTTCCGTTATTTGAAAGCAAAGGAGGTTACCGTTGGAGAGAAACATAGCAAACCCAAGGCCGCATACACATACAGATTCCAGTCATAGAAGGCATGGAGCCTGGGACCTCCTATTTGGAGCCAGGGCTCTACTATTTGAGCAAAAGAATTCTTTTACATGTAAGAAAGTAGCAGATTATATAATCTCATTCCATAAGGGAGGGGAACATAGAGGTTCAGGACTTTACTGAAAGATTAAATTAAAAACTAAAAGATTAAATAAAGAAATAAAGCCTTGTTTAAGGCATAGAAATTACATCACATTGGTGATATATTCCCCACCCACAGCCCCACAATATTGTGCTACACAATAAATTCCCCAGGTACCAAATGACTGAATTTAAAAACCAAACAACTGTTAAGAAGGCTCATGTTAAAGATATTTTGTTTCATCTTTCACTTCAATAGCAGTAATCTCTATTAGTGAAGAGACTTTTCTAGTCAGAACAAAGCATGCTCCTTATACTCAGGCAGTGATATTATTCAATTTAACTAAAATAATTTAATTTTGTAATCAGGAAACTGCTTTTAAAAATATTTACATTTAACATTCTTTTGATGTAAGGGGTTTTTGTTTGTATGTTTTTGTGATTTTTAAAAACCAGGTCTGCTTTCCAGTAATTGGAAAACACATTGTCTAGCAGATGTGTTATACAAGGGAGGAAATTAAGGCTTGGAACTTCATTATTTAAGTACAACAGAGTGCACTTGGTTTATTTTAATAATTGTGTTTTACTTTAACTAGAGTAATACAAATATTCTTTTGCAGGGCATTGCATGTGCTTGGTTTTTAAATACTCTCTTGATTAACCAAACTAAAATAAAAGAATGAATAATGTTAATATGATTACTAGAAGATAGTGCTCATAGTAAAATGTAGAAGCTGGTACAATGAGAACCTTGAATTGGCATTCTTTCTGTGATGAACTGTGGTCACAGACATTCAGGCACAATGGATACCAGTACGATCAAGCTCTGAAATTAAAGCACCAAAATCCCACCTCCCAATCACTTGAGATAAATTCTGTTAGCCATCAGTAAGAGAAGACATTTACTAATTTGAGGCTAACCCCAAAATATGGAGTCTGAGGTAGAGTAAAGGTACAGCTCCTTGGCAAGAATCCCAACATCCTCCACCTTTACATCAGCTGAGAGTGAGAAGGAGCAGAACAGGGCTCCTCATCAGGGTGTTGCCCTTGGACATCATTGTTTTGACGCATACTTTTCAGTCTCTGGCTAATAGATGTCTTCACTAGCATTCTTCAAGCCCTGATATTACTCCTGAAATTCTTTTAAAGCCCGTTTTCATAACATAAGATATGTACAAAGAGAAGGCGAGGCCATGGTACTTTAAGTGAATCAGGTAATCCAGAATGGACCGTAGAGATGACTGGGTCGGGAGATACCCAGCCCCGCTGCCCAGCAGGAGAAATGCTTCCACTTTGCCAGATAAGTTGCTCTGGTGGAGGGCTTTCTGCTCTCCAAGAGAGCCTACTGTATCTGACTAGAGCAGGCTTGTTCCTCTGGATTCAACCATGCAGCATCCAAGCTGTGAGGGGGAGGTGAGGTTCGGGTGCAGCAGCCAACTGTGATCCTGTCAGAGCAGGTCCGGGCAGCTGGGAAGTGCCCACAAGGCTGTTACGGACAGGTCCATGAGAATGCCAAACCAATGATGGCAAGGCCATGCTGGGGCAATCATGATGACCCAGGCCTTGTTCCTCTTTTAAGAGGACTTTGCTGGTGAGTGGGATTGACATGAAGGTGTACATCAGGTCTCCTGACCATGGCAGGAGAAAGGCATCAGAAAGTGAGCCTCTGACGAGGCCTCGCAGGCGGACCGCATGTTGGATGCGCAAGTTCCACAAGTGAAGGGCTTCCTGGCACAAAGCCGATGAACGAGCTCTCCCCCACCTGTTAACATAGAATATGGAGGCCATGTTGTCTGTCAACACCTGCCCTACCCGACTGGATAGATGGGGAAGGAACACTGTACAAGCTAGATGGATGGCTCTGATCTCCCTGACATTTATATGAAACGTGAGCTCCTCTCTCAACCATAGCCCCTGTATTTGCAGTATACCAAGGTCAGATGCATCCGGTATCAGGGAGAGTGTGGGTTGCGGGCTCGCAAATGGCACTCCCTCCAACACCAGCGCCGGGTTGGACCACCATTGCAGGGAAATAAGTACCCATGACGGGATCAGGTTATTAGGTGATGCCTGGCCGGGGAGAAGACTGACACCAGCCACAGCTGGAGGGGGCACAGTCTGACTCTTGCATGCCGAAAAACTTACATTCCTGCGGCCATGTGCCCCAATAGTCTGAGGCATACCTGGGCTGTGGTGAGTGGATGAGCAGTGATGCTGGCAATCAGATCTGACATTGCCCTGAACCTAACCTCCAGAAGAAAGGCTCTGGCTCGGGTAGAGTCAAGGACCGTTCCAATAAACTCTATGCTTTGAACAGGAACCAATGTTGATTTTTGTTCGTTTATCAACAGCCCAGAGCTTGACAGGTAGCTTGCAAAGTCTCAATGCTGCACTGGATCTGGACTCTGCAGCGGCCCATTATGAGCCAATTGTCGAGGTATGGGTAAATCTGAATACCCCAATGTCTAAGGTGGGCTACCACTACTGACCTGCACTTTGTAAACATCCTTGATGCCGTTGCTAGGCCAAAGGGGAGCACTGCAAATTGACAGTGCGCAGTCCTGACCAGGAATCACAGGAACCTTCTGTATCTAGGGAATATTGATACATGAAAGTAAGTATCCTTGAAATCGAGGGCAGCGTACATATCTCCTGGATCCAGGGAACGAATGATGGAGGCCAGGGAGACCATGCAGAATTTGAACTTCTTGAGTTATTTGTTGAGGTTCCACAGGTCGAGGATGGGACCAAGGGACCTCCTCCATGGCTCCCACCTTCAGTAGGCTTTGTACCTCCTCATCGAGCAGATGCTCGTGAGAAGGGTCCCTGAAGAGGAACTGGGAGGAAGGGAGGTACAGAAATAAAATGGATGGTATATCCCCTTGCTACTGTGTTGAGGACCCACTGGTCCAATGTTATAGAGGCTCAGGCAGGGAGGAAGGGGGACAAACGGCTGGAAAATAACAGGGGTGCTGGATCCAGGACACAGGCTTGAAGGTCACTCTTGAGCACACTGTCAGAATGCCTGCTCATTACCCGGTTGGTTGTGAGTAGCTTTCGAGTGAGCTGAGGGAGCCGGCTGATGGCCCTGCCACTGCTTATAGCCCTTGGCATTCTTGCAGAAGGGCTCTGATCGAGGTTGGCTCCTGAATCTGTGGGACTATTGTGGTTTAAACTGCTTCCTTGCAGGCCCCGGCATGTAAAATCCCAGGTTTTAAGGAGCTGAGGGGGGAAGAGCCAGCGGCACCCCTATACCGATGCATATGCATGCCATTCCAGAGGACGCTAGAGCCGGTCCCCTACGGTTACCACTGAGGGAAAAAATTCCAGCACCAGTGTACATGGCAAGCACACACACCTACAATAGAATGGTCATGAGCAAGCACTCGAAGAAGAACCTGATTGTTATGGTAAGTCTGATGCAAATCGCTAAAGTAATCAAAAAGAAAAGGAAAATCAGAGCATAGTATCATAGAATCATAGGGTTAGAAGGGGCTGCAAAGGTCATCTAGTGCAGTGGCTCTCAACCTTTCCAGTCTACTGTACCCTTTCAGTAGTTTGATTTGTCTTGAGTAGCCCCAAGTTCCAGCTCACTTAAAAACTACTTGCTTACAAAATTAGACATAAACATACAAAAGTATCACAGCACACTACTACTGAAAAATGTTTTACTTTCTCATTTTTACCATATAATGATAAAATAAATTGAAATATAAATATTTTACTTACATTTCATTATATAGTACAGGGGTAGCCAACCTGTGGCTCTTCAGAAGTTAATATGCGGCTCCTTGTATAGGCACCGACTCCGGAGCTGGAGCTAGAGGCGCCAACTTTCCAATGTGCCGGTGAGTGCTCACTGCTCAACCCCTGGCTCTGCCACAGGCCCTGCCCCCTCCCCTGAGCTTGCCATGCCCTCGCTCCTCCTCTGTCCCTCCCCTCTACCTCTCCTCCCCCCCCCATGAAACAGCTGATCGGGAGGTGCGGGGAGAGATGGAGAGGCGCTGATCAACAGAGCTGCCGGTGGGCAGGAGGCGCTGGGAGCAAGGTGGGCACGGACTGATGGGGGGCTGCTGACATATTACTGTGGCTCTTTGGCAATGTACATTGGTAAATTCTGGCTCCTTCTCAGGCTCTCTTGGCCACCCCCATATAGTATATAGAACAGTATAAACCAGTCATTGTCTGACATTTTAATTTGTACTGACTTCTGTAGTGGTTTTTATGCAGCCTGTTGTAAAACTAGGCAAATATCTAGATAAGTTTATGTAGCCCCTGGAAGACCTGAGCGTACCCCCAGGGGTACATGTACCCCAGGTTGAGAACCACTGATTTAGTCTTACCTCCTGCCAAGATGCAGGATTTGTATTAAATGCATATTGAATATTGCTTGGTACATATTCATCTCTATATATTCCACAGGCCAAATCCTAGCCCCATAAAATATCCCAAGTAAACCACCATACATAGGGGTGTTCTATGGGACCTGTGCTGTGGATGACAGACCAAATCTTTCCCACGCAGGCAACAGAGCCACACTGGACATGTTTGTGTTTAGCTGGCAGATCCACACAGTTGTGGATCCAGGTTCCCTAATTTTCCACTAGACAGATCCACAATTCCCTTATCTGATACAGTAGAAAGAGCTCCTCCTCTCCACATCACAGAGTCCCCCAGCATCATGGCTTCACCGTACCAGTTCTTTTGTCTATTAGGTAAGCCCTGCTTGCCTCCTGACTATTCACATTGGTGAATGGTGGGAGGGAAGCTATATACAGCCAAGCAAGGAAAATCCTCTGAAAGGAATTCTCAGATCAACAAAAACAACAACAAAAAACTTCAATATCAGAAATTTGGATACTCTAACTTACATGAATAAAGGATGCCTTACGCCATGCTGATTTATTGACAGATAATGAAATATCGTTACTATGACATGTGTCTTGTATATGGGGACATTTTTTGCAAGGAATCAGTACATCACCAAAAATCTTTATGGTGATAAACATATATTTATCATGAAACAAGTTCTGTATGTTCCTATGCAAAAGTAATGTACAGTATCAGGAAAGTTATTATACATAGTGTTCTCATCAGTTAATGAATAGCACACTTTAAACTGTGTGCAGTTGTTCTTCAAATGAATTCTTTCAAACAAAACATAGAAAAGGGGAAGGCCAGCTGAAAGCTACTCCAAACTATTGAAATCAAAAGCCTCAGCTTCCTGGCTAATGATGGAAACAACAGCTTTAACCATCCTTGAGATAACTAACACCAACCACACAGTGAAAGAATGAAAACAAAAACAAAAATATTATAACCAGGGGAGTCATTTGCTAGGTACAATATTTAGTAAAGAGCTTTATAACATAGAACATGGGGAAACAGTTTCTGGCAATAACAGCTGGAATGCACTAACATACTTTCCATATAATGATATCTTCAGAATCTTGAAACTGAGTAAATCAGGGAGCTTATGTTTACATTGGACATCCTCTTTGTTCTTGCAGTAAAAACTGCCTAAGGGTGAACTTATCTTTATGCATATGCCAAGATTTAGACATAATGTGTAATCTCTCTTTTGTTTGTGCTTTAGTCCTTCTCCTGGAGGGTCAACACAAAATTCTTTGTTATAAATTCTAGCCTCCTTTCAGCTGACAAAGCAAATTTTATAATAATGCATTAGCTACTTTACTGTTTCACAGCATATTGAGGAGACAGGAAGTTGAGAGTTTTCCAGTAAAGGATTTCACTTAAATAGAAATCCTGTGTTTTGTGACGTGAAAGACCCTCAATTACACATCACCAAAACTTCACAGGCTACCTATGATTGCTCAATAGTCCCCTACATCACAACAATTCTTCCAGCTATACTGGAAATACATTGCTCGTTTGCTTTATAATACCGGAATGCAATCAGTAAAACTCATTGATCATCTGACAAATGCAAACTTTATAAACACTTATAGAAGTTGTTCTGAAGCAATAATTGCTCAAATTCTTTCAGTGTACTGTCTAAAATGTGGCAGACTACAAATTACAATAAAAAAGATGTGTCATGACAACACTACATACATACAAATTAATAAAAGCAAGGAAATTACTAAATTCCACAGGAAAGGGGAGTTAGGCAGCATTGCCAGATTGTCTCAATATTATATCTGTCATCTACAGAGGATGCAGTGAGGTTGCCTGCATCAAAGGTAATACTGGCACAATGACATTAACTCACTTAGGGTTAGCAATACAGAAGTTATATTATCCCATTGAAAACAGCCAACTACAGTATATTCAAAGTGAGATGCTGCTCTTTTCCATCCAAAAAAATTATTTATATATCTTTTACTGAAGAAAAAAAATGTTAATTTGGATGCACAAACACCAGACTTGTACAACGTACCAGTGTTTCTAACATGACATTTTGACACCAGTAGTGACTTTTCATTGTGAAATTTCATCAAAATGAGGGAAAATCTGCAACATTTATCAGTGAAAACGAATGAAGGCTAGGATTTTTAAAGGTTTCAGAGTAGCAGCTGTGTTAGTCTGTATTCGCAAAAAGAAAAGGAGTACTTGTGGCACCTTAGAAACTAACAAATTTATTAGAGCATAAGCTTTCGTGAGCTACAGCTCACTTCATCGGATGGATTTTTAAAGGCGCCTATAAGAGTTAGGCACCTGATCATTTAAATCTTTTCAGCTCCTTTGAGAGAAAGGATGGACCAGTGTTTCAGGTGCTATCTTTAGATACAGGAGACCTAGATTCAATTACCCATTCCACCATGTGTCATTTGTGACCTTGGGCAAGTCATTTAGTTGCCCCATGTGCAAATAAATATATTAGTACTTGGTACCTTACAGGGATGTTGTTAGCATAAATACATTAAACATTATAAGGAGATCAGATACTACATATAGTAATGGAGACCAAGATCTCAGATAAATAGTTTTGAAAGTTCCAGACATAATCTTTACTTAAACACCTGTTCATAGATGAAAACTTTCATCCATATGTAGATATAAATATTATAATATGGTAAAACAATCTTCATTGCTTTAATTTGGCAAGTTGAATGGAGAAAACATGGTCTTTGATTCTATTTGAATAAGCAGGGATAATTATATTCCTCAAAACTGTTTTCACAGGATGGATTTTAATCAAATTAGAAGTGGGCCTTTCACTCATCATTGCACTTTCTTGCACCAAAACTTGTATGACAGCAGAGGTCTGAAAAAAAGTTGGATCTGAAATGTAATGAATTTATCCTTCCATCAGCGTGTAATGGCACTTATGAAACTCCAGTTAGCAATAATTGGTGATGCCTCCAACTCATCAAATGTAGTTGGTCCTAACTGGTTATATTCCTTTGTCAAAAAAAATAGTGCAAATCTCTAGAAAACTTTTTTTTTCCTTTAAAGAGAGAGGGATGTAAGTTAATGGCCTATATTTACAGAAATTCTACAGATAAAGATCAGTGATTAAACAATTTTTTCTTGATTAAATATTTTGGTAATTCATTCCAGTTTCCTAGGAGTACTTCAGAACAATGGCCATTACTCTCAAAATTCTCACAAATAGATCACTCTGCCATTGGTACAGCATTTTTTTTTTTTTAAGGAAAGAGTAAATATTTTTCTAACAACTAAAGACCAATTATCAGCAACAGAAAATCCTCTAACAGAAATGCCAAGCCACTATGTTTCTCAATGCAGAACAAAAGATCTGTAAATACCAACACGACTACATTGCTTATGTCTACTTTATTCTTATTTATTCAGGGTCATTGCAGCAGGAAATGAAAAACAACCATCAGCACAGCAAAACATTCAAACAGAACAAAGCATGAAAATTGCACAAAAGAGGTTATATAATCAAGTCAATGCAGTAACTGGAAGATGTCAACGGCACATTAATGCTGTTTTAATGACAGCCCTGTTTAAAAAAAAAAAAAAGTGACACTTTTATGTGACACATTGAACAAACAAGATAAGTTTGTCACTCTTTTAAAATGAATTCTCAAAAATATTAGCTACTTATAATATCTCTCTGTGCAAAAGCCTATAATCTTCTAGAATATGAGACCAACAAAGGAAATTTAAAAAAAAAATCATTTTAAAATGTTAAACCTGAAATTTTATTTTCAGAGACTCTTTAGAATCAAACCTACAATGCATGTTCATTCTCCTTGCAATTCATTTCGTGGGTGATTTCTTCCCCACTGGCTAATCATTAAAAGCAGTAAGTGATTGCCATTCACTAAACAATTAAATATTTTAATATTTGATTATATCAAAACACAGTCATCCTAAATTCTCGTAAGTAAAAACAACACCATCTATGAAAGAGACTCGAACATAAAAATACAACCACTATCAATTTTGGATCAATAACTAAGAGAGGATTTTTAACTGGTGAATGGATTTCATTTTATTTTATATTTCATTTTAATAACTATTATTTCATAACAAAATGGAATGGTAAAGCCTTTAAAATACTCTTCCACAAATTTCAGAGTAGCAGCCGTGTTAGTCTGTATCCGCAAAAAGAAAAGGAGTACTTGTGGCACCTTAGAGACTAACAAATTTATTTGAGCATAAGCTTTCGTGAGATACAGCGGATGCATGCACTGGAAAATACAGTGGGGAGATATATATACACACACAGAGAACATGAAACAATGGGTGTTACCATACACACAATAACAAGAGTGATCAGCTAAGGTGAGCTATTACCAGCCGGAGAGAGCGGGGTTGGGGGAGGAACTTTTGTAGTGATAATCAAGGTGGGATTTCTTGCAAGGATAGGTTCCTGGATTAGTGGTTTTGTTGTGTGGGGTGTGTGGTTGCTGGTGAGTATTTGCTTCAGGTTGGGGGCGCTGTCTGTAAGCAAGGACTGGCCTGTCTCCCAAGATCTGTGAGAGTGATGGGTCCTCCTTCAGGATAGGTTGTAGATCCTTGATGATGCATTGGAGAGGTTTTAGTTGGGGGCTGAAGTTGATAGCTAATGGCGTTCTGTTATTTTCTTTGTTGGGCCTGTCCTGTAGTAGCCCATTGCCGTGTCCACATGTCTATTCAGGGGACACCATCATAGGGCCTAATCACATCAACCACACTATCAGAGGCTCATTCACCTGCACATCTACCAATGTGATATATGCCATCATGTGTCAGCAGTGCCCCTCTGCCATGTACATTGGTCAAACTGGACAGTCTCTACGTAAAAGAATAAATGGATACAAATCAGATGTCACGAATTATAACATTCAAAAACCAGTCGGAGAACACTTCAATCTCTTTGGTCACTCGATTACGACCTAAAAATGGCAACTCTTCAACAAAAAAACTTCAAAAACAGACTCCAACGAGAGACTGCTGAATTGGAATTAATTTGCAAACTGGATACAATTAACTTAGGCTTGACTAGAGACTGGGAGTGGATGGGTCATTACACAAAGTAAAACTATTTCCCCATGTTTATTCCCCCCCTCCACCCCCCACTGTTCCTCAGATGTTCTTGGCAACTGCTGGAAATGGCCCACCTTGATTATCACTACAAAAGGTCTTCCCCCTCCCCCCCCCCCCGCTGGTAATAGCTCACCTTACCTGATCACTCTTGTTACACTGTGTATGGTAACACCCATTGTTTCATGTTCTCTGTGCATATAAATCTCCCCGTTGCATTTTCCAGTGCATGCATCCAATGAATTGAGCTGTAGCTCACAAAAGCTTATGCTCAAATAAATTTGTTAGTCTCTAAGGTGTCACAAGTACTCCTTTTCTTCTTCCACAAATGAATCTATTACCACGGGATGCAAACTCATTTTGTAGCAGTGATCCTTTTTCACAAAGTAGCTTATAAAAATTACCAACAGCGCAGCCTTACTCATTTGTACATTTCCCTATTCAAATAGTGTATAATTTGCACAAATACTTGCTGGTTTCTCCACACTCCTTTTATCAGTACCTTTTGCATTTACTGACTGTAAAAATCCACTTAAAATATGCTTTGCCTGTTGAATGTGGATAGACCTAAGTCATTAATTTCTGCAAAAGTTAATTTTAATGATAAATAAATAATAGTTTGCTGTTTTCATGAGAAGATAATATTCCAAATGTGAATCAAATGACAATTGATGCTGTCATCTTATTAGCTTCAGTGCTTTTGGTGCTACTGTCTGGCAAGCTTTTCCAATCAGCTGTGCAAGTGAAATTAACAAAGCACAGGTCAATTTCATTCCTTAATAATACAACAGAAAAGTTAGTTAACTGCTGTTATATCCTTTTACAGATGCCCAAAACTCTGGGCTAGTCTACCCTGCAACGGTAAAGCGCTGCCGTGGCAGCGCTTTATCGTGGCTTGTGTGGTCGCGGTGCAGCGCTGGGGAAGAAGAGCTCTCCCAGCGCTCTAAAAAACCCACCTCCACGAGGGGTGTAGCTCCCAGCGGTGGTGCACTGTCTACACTGGCGCTTTACAGTGCTGAAACTTGCCGCCCTCAAGGAGGGTGTTTTTTCACACCCCTGGGCAAGAAAGTTGCAGCGCTGTAAATTGCCAGTGTAGTGAGACAAGCTCTCTGGCATGTACATTTACTTCACCAGATTTAAAAATGGAAGCACTACCATTACACAGATATAGCCATACAAATACTTCTTGTATTTTGTATCGTCAGAAACTGAAGTCTACCCCTTGAGCAAAACTGTACTTCAAAATCTAAGATTTCAAGTTTTGGGGGTTTTTTGTTCATTTTTTTGTTTCTAATTCTTACGACTGGTTTTAAAAAAAAGCTAAAAATTGTGAATAGAGTTTTAAAAGAGGCACTTCTGTCTGCATGCATCCTGAAGAAATAACACTACACAAGGTGTGAACTGTCCCTATTCATCTCAACAATCAATACCTCTGAAAGCAAATGATGATAATCTTTTGCCAGGTTTCAGAGTAGCAGCCGTGTTAGTCTCTATTCGCAAAAAGAAAAGGAGTACTTGTGGCTCCTTAGAGACTATAAAAAATAATATGTTGGTCAGAGGTGTGTTGGAAATATTCCTTGAGTCGGAGACGTCAAAAATAGGATTCTAGGTCACCACAGAACTGTATCATGTTCGTGGGGGTGGAGGGGCAAAAGGAGAGGCCCCGAGACAGGACAGATTCTTCTGTCTCTAAGGTGCCAAAAGTACTCCTTTTCTTTTTGATAATCTTTTGGTGACACCCACCTTGTCTCTCAAACACTCAACTAACTCCCTGCAGATTATTCTGGATAACGGAATTATCCAGCTAATTTTCCTACAGCCCCTCACGGGTTCCAAAAGTCCCAAACATCCCCTATCCAACTGTCAAAATATCCAGCTTCATGTGTTTCTCTTCATAATAAAAGGGAGAGAGAGAAGTATTAGCATATTGATGGCATTGTAGGTGGTAATACTTAATCTCCACCAGCAACATTCCAGACACATTTCACAAAAAGGGTGACCAGGACTGAAGTCTGTAGGATTCAACAGCCAAGAGTCCTAGGGAGAAGCAATCACCCAACTCTACCCTTCTAGGAACACTTTGAAAGGAATTTGTGAAACCATTTTAAGATGATTTTGTCCATCCCAGCCACAGGTCCACAGTCACATAAAAAAGAGCCCCATGATCAATGGTACTGAAAGGGTAAGCATTACCAGCAAGGAAGCTTGATAACAGTCCACTGCCCCAAGCACTTGACACCATTTGCAGAGAACTGGAGGATATCAAATGTTGCTGGAGTTAGGCCTCCACCACAATTTCAATAATTTCCACCAGAAATAGGAGGTTATCAACTGGTGACAGCTGACAAGACAGTGTCCCATGTTGATTTCCTGAGAATGATTCCTTTGGTGGATTGCCTGTAACAGACTTTAAAGATCCCTTCCACTATACAATGAAGTTATCACCAAAAAAAATGACTAAACTACACTTATAGAAATACATTTTTATAATTCACTAACCTTATTCATTTTATTCATGTATTCAGGATCTTGCATTATGTGTGAATTAGTTGGGGTCTACTATACATTACTTCAGGGTACATTTACAAAAAATAAGCACCACAAAAACAAAAACATTTTATATGTCCATATAATTAAAAGAAGTGTGGTTTCTAGTGTCTTGGGTCCAGCAAACAATCAAGACTCTTGGATCTTATTCCTGAATTAGTCACGGACACATTCTGTATCTTAAAGGGATAGAGATAATTTGAAATCTAGATATGGGGAATGGGGAGGTAGGTTAAGGGTGAAAAGTAGCTCCAAGTACAACATCTTTCCCTCTGCGCTCGTGCCAATTTTTATGGTTTTAGAACAACATTTTTCAATTAAAAAACCAAACAAACAAACCTCTCCCTTCCCATTGTGGTGCATGAAAGACCACAAAAACAAAGGGGAAAATTGACTGACTTACTGTACAGGGGAAAATGTTGAAATGTATTACACAAAAAATTGTGGTTTTATCCCAAATATCTGTGATTACAAGTAATAGCTAAGATTACTGTAACAACAGCAAGCAAAATAATTCAGAAGTGTAATTTTTGAGTTTATGGTCACCATTTATTCTCTCTTACTCCTGTTTATCTGTCTATATTATGATGATTAATAATAATTCTTACACTTGTCTCTCTCAGAGGGATGTTATGATGCTTAATTCATGTTTGTATGGAATACTAAAATCGTTAGATGAAAGACTCAGATTTTAAGGTCAGAAAGGACTATTATGATCATTAGCATAGGCTATAGAACCTCACCCAGTGATTGCTGCATCAAATCCATAACTTCTGGCTGAGCTAGTGCATATACTTCAGAAAGATGTCCAATCTACATTTAAAGACTTCAAGTGATGGAGAATTTACCCATCCTTAGGAAAGTTGTTCCGATGGTTAACTATATTCCATTTTAAAAATTTGCATCCTATTTCTAGTTTGAATTTGTCTAACTTCAGGATCTAGCCATTGGATATTGTAAGAGGCTATGTAAGTGAAAAATATTATTAAATATATCAGCCTTGGATACTGGAGCTCCAATTTCTACAACGTAATAGAAATAGAAGTTAAACATTTAAAGTTCCCATGTGCGTAAGCTCAAAAACTAAATCAACAAAATTAAGATGAACTATCCCCCAAAATTAAAAAAACAAAAACAAAAACCAACCTGTGCAGAAAGATGCAAGTGAAAGATTATTCCTCAGCAAAGGGGATTTTTGTGATTTCTGTTCACTAGAAAATTAGAGAGGCCTGGTGGGTGAGGCAATATCTTTTACTGGACCAGCTTCTGTTGGTGAGAGAGAGACAAACCTTTGAGCCACACAGAGCTTTTCTTCAGGTCTAGGAAACTTACTCGAAGTGTCACAGCTAAACACAAGATGGAACAGATTGTTTAGCAAAAAGATATAATCACACCCACCTGGTCTCTCTAATATCCTGGGATCAACACAGCTACAAAACACTGCATACTACACTGGAAAATTAGTTATTTTTTCCTGTTACGAAAACAAGATGCAGCTGCAAGCAAATATGTACAATTTTTTAATGTAAAAACACACACATTGATATAGAAGAATAATTTCTGCCAATATTCTGAATACCCTTACAATTTGCATATGTGCCAGAAACCAGAGTTTAGGTCCTATCTTGAGCCACCACCTCATTGCTCTGACTTTTTGGGTCCTTTCCCAGCAATTCAGCTAGACAGTTGATTTTTTTGGCCAGCTCCTAGGGTAGGCAGGGCTGATTCCCTCCCCACTAATCAGTGCTCTCCTGCTCCTCAAATCCTTCCTCCTCCTTCAGTGGAGGAACAACAGCGCAGCAGAAGTTGCTGCTACTTAGAAGAACCAAGCCTGTGTGAGAGAAACAGGAGTGAACTGAAGAACATGGTAGGCAGACTAATAGATCTGTTTCAGAGTACAGCCGTGTTAGTCTGTATTCGCAAAAAGAAAAGGATTACTTGTGGCACCTTAGAGACTAACAAATTTATTTGAGCATAAGCTTTCGTGAGCTACAGCTCACTTCATCTGATGCATTCAGTGGACTTTACAAAAGCTAGATAAGCCATTTACAAAACACACTTTGCTTCTCTTCAAAAGAAAAAGGACACTAAACTATCTAAACTACTACATGCCACAAGGGGCAACAGTGGTTCCCTTAACCCACCCAGCAATATTGTTAATCTATCCAACTATACTTTTAGCCCAGCAGAAGTCCACTGAATGCATCCGATGAAGTAAACTGTAGCTCACGAAAGCTTATGCTCAAATAAATTTGTTAGTCTCTAAGGTGCCACAAATAGATCTGTGTCATTCATCACTATTTTTTTAGAACCTTTTGTTCCACCAGCATAGGCAAGTCTGGATGCAGCCACACAGGTTCACTGTGTGTGTGGACTTGGCTGACCAACGAGCAATGCCTGGAATTGAACAATAGTAGCCTAAGTGGAGAGCATCCATTTTGTCTCCTTTAATGGAATGTGAAGTTTTACAAGACAAGAGAAAGAGCAGGCTTAAGGCCTGGGACAGGGGAAATCAAAGGGAACAGAATTATACCAGAAAAAAAAAAATGAAATGCCCACAAACTGCTTAGGAGGCCTTTATTCATGGCAGATCCACCAAATCCCCTGAACCCATCCTGTATCCTTACCTACTGGCAAAACATGGGGGCTTTTCAGAAGAGCGTATTTTCAGGATTATGGTAGTTTTCAAATTCTTCTTATTTAAAGACTAACTGTATTATTCAGATGGACTCAAAAGCATTTCTGTAGTTTAATTTAACACTTAATGCTTGGAAAAGTCAGGACAAGCATTCCATGAACTTTAGGTTTTTTAATTTCTTTTAAAGTTGGGTATTTTACTATATTTCCTTTTGCCTCCTTGTTGTAGGCAGACAACAGCCTGCCCACTGCCTGATATAGGATGGAAAGCCCTACACACTTTGTTGGGGCAAGCTGCAACACATGGAATGATATATTCTGCCTCATGATGCTTCTGAACAACAAATTGGATCATGGATAGAAGTAGGTGAGTTAATAATTGTCGTGCTCCAGTCTCTTCCAAGATCCTTTCACTTCCCAGCATAATAGATCCAACAAAGAAGCCAAAATTGAATCCCTGTCTCCCCACTCGCATCAAAGCATAAAAATCCCATCCACACCAATCCTACAATCTCATCTTCCATTATTACTGACGTCCCCTTTTATGGGGCAGAAGAGGCTACCCCAGAATAACACCTCCTCCTGCAAGGGGCAATAGTAGTTATTCTCAGGAGACAAACTTCCTTACAGGATCCAGTGGAGCTGCTCTAGGATTCTCCCATGTGATGAGTTCCTCGGAGCAGAGGTCACACCCTTTTTTCTATTTGGCAGTTGTGGGTATTGCCAAAAATGAACAATAATGATGAAATGAGGAGAAGCCTCTATCCCAAAACCCACAAGGAGAAGCAGTCATTCACAGGTTCCACCTCAGTCAAAATCTCCATGCCTGCCTGGTTTTAGAAGGTACCAGTGTACCACAGCTTGGTCACCCATGGAGGAACTAAGCAGATGTGAAAGACTCATCAACACGAGAAGGGAAAAGACTGTGGCTGGCATACACTAGAGCTCCTCTGATTTGCATAGGAAGCTGAAAGAACAGCTCCTTTGCTCAGGAATCTCTAGGACAGGAGGTCTTCTTACACACAAGCACACCCCAATGTCATTCTGGTTAGCAATTCCTTCTACCTGTGCAAGGTGAGATGTTTCCATAGCACAACTATTCTTATCTCCACAGAAAGAGTGCCCTGGTAATGGCTCTTTCTGTCCCCACAAGGCAGGGGAGGAGAAGATTCAGTGATGATGTCATCTAAGGGTGTTGGGAAAGGAGACCGCATTGTATGGTGACTGCCACTTATTCACATGCTTCGTACCATCTTTATGCTAACACTGCCTATCTCAGTAGGAAAGAGGGTATAGATATGTTGTGGCTTACACCCCCAGACTCGATTTCTAGCAATAGGGACAGGAGAAAAGGACACATTTGCCCACTAAATCCCACCCTGGGCTACATTTGTGGTTAAGAAGCAACATGAGGCAAAGTTCCCCATGCTCCTGCTGCAGCTCCAGAAAGGAGAATTCACTCTCACAAACAGCAGTGCTGTCTGCCTGAAAATAGAAATGAGTGATCAATAAAATACCCTAGCAGGGTGCTTTTTGAAAGGCAAAAATATATGTGGTAATAAAAAGAGACCAATAGAAAGACCATGTTATGCTTGCCTTGTCTGTCCTAACAATAAAAGTTTACGAACAAAAAACAATTCTACTATAACAGCTTTAAAGCTACAGTTCTCTCATCATGTAACAATTTACCTTACATTCTACATTCATATTTACATTTAGGAAATAGAATGTTGATGTATTATTGCTTTTTATCATATTGTACAGTGCTTTCCATACTGGAAAGATATTATTGACACCCAATACATTTCATCTATGTTATAAAAAGTAGGACTAAACTATATCATACATTTGAAACTTTTCCCCTTCACGTATCTCTTCTCATCCCTTGCCCCCCAAAAGTAAGTCTAAATTGCTTAGCAAAAAAGCATAAGGACAAGTGGAAAACCTGACAGTTACAGATTCCACAGATGTGTCCGTCATTTCAAAGAAGACTTTGCTAGTCTTGTATATGTTGTTAATCGTTTTACATACTGACAGCCTCAGGCTATCAAATTCATTTAGTCTAAGTTGTCTACCTTCTTCCTGCTAGCAAACAAAGCCATGATAGTATCATCAGTGTTCAGCCAACAACTGGTTATACATACAAAATGTGGGTAAAAGGGGAAGTAGTCATGCAAGTTGTCTGAATCCAAGCCAAACAGAAATAGGAGACTACATGTTTTAAAGTAAATTATAATCTCCTGCAATTCTTTTATTACAGTAAACAAAGAAGGGAAACATAAAATAGCAGGAAGAAGCAGTTGTACACATACAAATGCTTTTGTCTGTTATTTTTTTTTTTAAATGACACCAAAGCGGTATAAGACAATACACAAAGTTCATTCTTCCATATAAATGAAGATATACTGTGATAAAAGAGAATGGGAGGAGGGGTGGAGGAGCTCCCTTTTATGAACACCCAGCCAGCCAGCAGCTATAAAATCCCTCTTAGTAGCTGTTCTCTAATTGATCTAAGAGTCTCACTGATATGCATAGGTAAAAGGAAGTGAGTGAGCACCTGGCCAAAAGAGCCAATGGGAAGGCTAGAACTTTTTAAAATTGAAAAAAGTCTCCCCTTTTGTCTGTCTGTTGTTCTTCTCCTGGGGAGAGGCAGACAGGACAGCAGCTTTGCGGTAACAAGCTTGGGCCAGATATGAAAAAATCATCGGTATTAATTGGTGGCGGAGGAAGGAGGGAAAAGAACAGAAGGATCCTCAAGAGAGTTTCACAAGAGGGTCCTCAACTGTGGAATTCACTTCTGCCCATCTCTTTATTTGACAGAGCCCAAATTTGAGGATCGTGAAGTCAAATTACAAAGCCAGTTTATTCTCTTGTGCTTCCCCTAGGGCATAAGGTATTAAGGGCAGTATTTGGGCATTTTTACACAACCACTTATGTCCGCAAAATTTATGTCCCACGGGGTTATGAATATTCCACCCTCCTGAGCAACATAAGTTACAGTGGCAGAAATGGTACCGCCAACATAGCTACCACTGCTCATCAGGGATGGTTTAATTATGCCAACAGGAGAGCTCTAAAGCAGCTACACGAGCGATCTTACAGCGGCGCAGCTGCAACAGAACAGCTATTACACTGTAAACTCTGTAGTGTAAACACAGCCTTCCTTTAGGTGTGTCTGGGTTCTTTAACTGTGAGGTTGGTACAATCTCTGTTCTGTAATTAAAATGTTCCATTTGTGCCTAAAGCAAGGGATAGGTGTATTTTAAATAAATCAAACGGGCACACCGTAGCTTTACTATACTAAATATACTATGCTGAAATAGATAAGATTTCTCAAGAAGTTGCCCAGAAACAGAACATAGTAAGTAGATGACCTTCTTAAAGTGTCATAGTTGTGAACATCATGCATAGCCAAGCATCTAAAACTCAAAATATTAATAAGAAAAAGTATTCCCTCCTAATTAAAAACAACGAGGAGTCCTTATGGCACCTTAGAGACTAACAAATTTATTGAGTGCCACAAGGACTCCTCGTTGTTATGCCCAGACAAATTTGTTAGTCTCTAAGGTGCCACAAAGACTCCTTGTTTTTTTTACTGATACAGACTAACACAACTACCCTTCTAAAACCCTCCTAATTAGTTTCTCAGCTATGAAATATGGGGGGGGGGGGGTGTTAAACTACATTTTAATCCAAAATGCATTCTCACCTATTGAAAAACTTGTATTGGAGAATAAACTGAGAATTTCTTTCCAGTACGAATATTAAATACTGTAGTACACACAGCTCAAAATCCATTCACCCACACTTTCATTTGCAAGCAATCAGTATACACTGACAGGAAAGAAATAATTTTAAGGAGTATGTTATTTTAAAAATAAGGAGTTTGTTAATTTGACCCCAAGACCCGTAGTTCCTGTTGTTTCTAAGTATGCATCCCATAATGCACCGTGAGAAAAAATAGAGCATAGAGCAGAGTGGCAGAACAGTGCATTATGAGATATCTGTCCAGAATGCTGAGTGATTAGTTTGCACTGATACAGAACTAGGAGAACGTAATGATTAACCATAGGGGAAATCAGGCAAAGGCATTTAAGATGATGCTACAGCTAGTTTGTCCCACCACAAAGATCCTGAGCTGCCAGAGGTGACCAGAGAGTTGCATCCAAAGTGTCTTCCCTTTAAGTTCCAAAGATAACCTCCCAGATGTGAAATGAACATTAAACTGATTCACTGCTGTCTTCTAAAATCTGCAGGGAGACAGCTCCATTGCCTCTGCTGCTGCTCACAGCTTTCCCAAGTAGTAGATTGACAATTGACCAGATACTTACCTTTTATTGGTGCTAACCAGCTACAGACATTGGATCAATACAAGTTTTTACCTCACCCACCTTGTCTCTTTCATATCCTGGGAACAAACAGGGCTACAACACTGCAAAAAGATACTTAGCAGTATTCATCGCAGCTATTGGGAACCTTCTCAGAAACTGACATGAATTAAGTCAGTTTCATGCAGCATTTTCTGGGAAAGCTGCAAGCAGCTGCAGATTCATAGGTACTGGAGCTATTCACAGAGGAGGAGATTTCAAAATGGAGACTTGGGAGACAGGAGAATGGTGGAAACACCACTATTCCAGCAGCCAGTGACAAAACTACATTTTTCAAAGGGAAAATTGTGCATGAAAAATTTCAGCCAGCCCCACTTCCTGCTCATGATAATGCAATATTCCTGCAACAGCTATATTAATTGCTAATATGGAAAAGGAGCAATTGGAAAGTACTTATCTATTTTTAACTGCGTATTAGTCACAGGGTTTTTCCCCCCCTTTAAAAAAAATGTTAATGAGTGTCTCTTTTAGCTCCAAGTTAAATTTCAACAGATGCTATGAATGCCACAAAGTTCAGGTTGCTATAGAAAAATCATTTACCAGATGCAATAGGTTTCTACTTATTTTCAGATCTTGCTCCAGATACACAGTAAGTGGACACAAAGATTTTTTTTAAAAGACACACTATGCCCGCACATTTGTTTTATCTAATACCTCTTAAATTAAATCTGGACGAACCAGAATTTTGAAATATAGTCCTCAAAGTTATCAAGATACTTTTCAAAGAAGACTCTATTTCAACTACCAATAAATAAATCAAAGATACTTTGTCTTTACATAATCTTACGAACGTACATTCTCATTTCTATGACAGATGAACATTTAGGATTAGTCTTCAGATACATACTCAATCATACTTCTTAGGAAGAGTATGGGGGAGTAGAAGAGAAATAAGCAGAATATAAACCATGTGAGCAATAATTATATACAGGCAAGTTAAGTTAGATAGAGATCATATGTTAATAGTATTAAAAATCCCATTCCAAATGGAATCCAGAGAAAAAAGTGAAGGAAACTTCATGAAAAACTGTTTTGTGAAATACCTGAATTGTCTGGAGTGTCCAGATTGTGAATATTACCGGACTATGAAAGCAAGTTTCTTTTCTTCACATAGCTCAGGGGTCTCAAACTCAATTTACCTTAGGGCCAGGGCCAGTCCTCAAATCCTCCCAGTCACTGAAGATGGTGTTCAGAAAAGAAAATGTTTATATTGTATTTTTCTTTCGAATTTCTCAGAAATAATAAAACTGTCATACAACTTTATACAATTTTTCGCCTGCCAGAGAGTTTTTAGTGTTTGCCAGATACCTGGCAACACTTCAGTTCTGTCGGTTTGTTGATGTTTGGCCTCAGTGACTGAGCAGTTGAAACCCTCAGGATTGCAGCAAGGGGTGCATCAGATAGTTGTGTTCAGTATTTTGACTTGTTTATATTCATTGTGGAAAAAAGTGATGCTGTCTCCATGGCTGATTCTGCCCAGCAACTAGTGATGGTATCTCTATCCCTCTTCCCCAGCCAATAGGAGCTGTGGGGGGCAGCACCTGCAGCAGACATTGCCAGCAGCATGGCTGCATTCGTCTCTCCTCCACGGACCACATTGCGGAGGTTCTAGGGCCGGAGATGGCCCATGGGCCGGGACTTTAGACCCCTGACATAGATACTAAGGCACCCACAAGAGGCCATATACCTCTGAAATCATTACTGACAATAACTAATAATAAGAAATCATTACTGACAATAACTTGCCTTGCAAGTAAAAACAGTTACATAATTATATTATTTGTATTCCAGTAACACTCAGGAGGAAGAAATCCATAGTGCTAGGTGCTGTACAAGTACAAAACAAAAAGACAGTCCTCACCCGAAAAGACCTAGAGTTGGAAAGGCTGCTTTATTATAAAGTTTATTGACTAGAAGTGAGAAGGACAATTAGCTAATATGTAATACACCAGTTAATGTATGAAACAATAGCTACATGTTTATACCACGCATCCTGGAATCATTACATTATCTTGAATGATTTCTATTGGGTAAATTTTGAAAAGTGTCTAGGTGATTTAGTCATTTAGGAGCCTAAGTCCCATTGAAAGTAAATGGAACTTAGGCTCCTAAATGATTTAAATATTTTTCAAAAATATTCCAATAATCAAGAAACAACTGTTATTTTGATTCAGACTAATTTTGATATTCGGAACTGAATTAGTCCAAAAATATTACCAATTAAAGAAGAAAAAAATATTTTTTGTCTTGACAGAAAATAGGTTGTCAGCAGCCAAACATGAATTCAAATAAGTGAGCAGCAGTTCTGATTGACATGGGAAGAAGCTAAGACTTCAGCAGGAGACTGGCAAAGATGGAAGATGGTGAAGGCCCTGTGTTCTGCAGGGAACAGAGAGGCACAGAAAAAGAAAGATGCTCTGATCAGTTCCTGATTACACATGGTCAGTAAATATGTTAGCTATACAGGATATAGAATGTAAAGCAGTGGTTCTCAGCTGGTGGTACTTAGAGGTCTTCCGGGGGTACACCAATTCAGCTAGATATTTGCCTAGTTTTACAACAGGCTACATAAAAAGCACTAGTGAAGTCAGTACAAACTAACATTTTATTCAATGATTTTATGCTGCTCTATATACAATACACTGAAATTTAAGTACAATATTTATATTCCAATTTCTATATTTTATAATTATATGGTAAAAATGAGAATGTATGCAATTTTTCAGTAAGTGTGTACTGTGACACTTTTGTATTTTTATGTCTGATCCTGTAAGCAAGTAGTTTTTAAGTGAGGTTTAACTTGGGGGACTCCTACAAGGGGTACAATAGTCTGGAAAGGTTGAGAACCACTGATGTAAAGCATACACAAACGGTATGCAATGATTAAAATGGGAATACTTTCTGGGGGAGGGTTTTTTGTTTATTTTTTTTTAAATAAGAGGAATGGGTCATGGCATGTATTAAAAAGGGCATTTTTAATTTCAATTGTTTTGACTATGTTTAAAAAAAAAACAATTTACTGACAGAGCACCCTTTGAATGGAATGCCGGGAGGGGGATTTGGGTTTTTTGTTTTTGTTTTTGTTTTAAGAAGGGGTGCGGGGAAGGAAGTTTCTGTTTCCCTTATTAAAAAATATTTTTTTGGGTGGGCAGTAAAACCAAACATGCTCATAACTACCATACTCCTGCCTGTTGTCTTTTCAGTCTCAGGCCTTGTCTACACATAAAATTGAACTAGCTAAAATTATTTTTTAAACTTAAACAGGTGAAAACCCCAGTGTAGATACACTTAAATTGGTTTAAACTTGGTTTACATCAATTTAGTTTAATTCAGTAAATTATTGATGAGATTCCAATTTAGAGGAAATAAGTGCCCTGATCATTACTTAATCAAGTTCCAGCTGGTCACACTAACAATGGATCTTGATGCTCTGTGAGAACTTTGCATAACAACCTCAAGATGGAACTTCATCCTTGTTGGTTGTTGAACACAATTGTCTGGGTCCTTTACTATGGAGACAAAATGCCTCCAAGTCAGGGCAAGTAACCAGCAACTCATATTGTAATTTGACCCTTTCTAAAATATCCAATGATCTTGTCTATTCTCCAGGATGTAATCAAGGAAAGTTGCTGTCAAAACCTGGCCTAAGCTGTTTTTCCACAATCATGATTCCAATGATCAGATCTCAGAAACAAGAGTTACAACATTGCTCAAAGGCAGCTTGTTGCGTTAAGCAACCGCTCAGCAATAAACCAATAAAAATATGGATTTGCTGGTTTCTCACCCAAATGTACACTGCACCATCTGCTTGTTATGTCTTCCTTCTTCACATCGGTAAAGTATTTTCATTTAAACAGATTTTCGAATGAGCTATTCAGAGTTGACTGAGTGCTAGGACCATGCAACTCTGTACACTTAGAAAGTATTTTCAAAAAATACCAAGAGGAAAAAGTTCTCTAGAAGACCACCAAATAAAACATGTTAAAACCTCAGTTAAGACAAAGTTTAAAGGTTATGGTACTTTGGACACATTTATACAAATAATCTTTAAATGTACGCCACTAAGGGTCACAGATATGTTTTACAGCCAAATAGCAGAATAAAATCTGTTGGAAAACAGTATCAAAATCATTTAAAGATACTCTATTGCTCTCTAAGAATGAAGGAGGCAAACTGACTAATAAAAGGATACTATGTGCACCAATGTACCTAATGCTAAATAAACACTGAGCATGGTCCCCATTAAAAGTGGCCAATACTATAAATATAACACTGCATATATTGAGTGATATTATTTTCCCCTCTTCTGCTAGACAGGCAGCAAGTAGAATGTTATGCTTGGTATCCTTTTTAAGAAGGAAGGAAGGAATGTTGGAGTCAGAACATTCCATAAGGTTTGGGGGAGTGGTAACTGGAAAGAGAAAAGGAAAAACTAAAGAAAGTACATTAACAAAACAGCAGGACCCCACGGAGAAAGAGGGT
The DNA here is from genome assembly GCF_009764565.3 of Dermochelys coriacea. Classification (NCBI taxonomy): domain Eukaryota; kingdom Metazoa; phylum Chordata; order Testudines; family Dermochelyidae; genus Dermochelys; species Dermochelys coriacea. The sequence goes on along the minus strand of NC_050070.1, from coordinate 37,172,621 downwards.
ATTGGCAAAGTGTCATTAAGGTAAAATCAGAGTAAAAGGTAGCAGAGTATATCCCAATGTTTTTCAATAGAGTTCCCTTTTGTAACTCAGGGGAACAGAGAGAGGACACAACTTTGTTCTGAACTCTTTTACTTCTTCATAACTTTGTGTAGTGCTTAATAATATTCTAAAAGGTTTTTTCCACCAAATGCATCCGATGAAGTGAGCTGTAGCTCACGAAAGCTTATGCTCTAATAAATTTGTTAGTCTCTAAGGTGCCACCGGTACTCCTTTTCTTTATTCTAAAAGTTGTATTACAGTAGCACCCACAGACCTTAACAAGGATTGGGGGCCCATGTTGGGCACTTTACAAACTCATAAATCCTAGCCCCAAAGAAGTGCCATATAAGCACAGATTAGGCAAACAAGGACAAGAGGCTGAGAGCACACACTGCCAATGGTAGTTCATGAAGATCTCCATGAGAGACCACAGGGAAGCCTGCACTATCAAAAACACAGTTTGGGAATCCTTGTTTTATTTGCTGTAACTTAGATGTTCGTTCAGTTTTATTTGTAATGGAATCAGTTGGCTCTTGTTAACAGTAATAGTTCCATAGCAAAAAGAAACAAAATCCAGCAGCAGGATAAGAGGATGAACAAAAAAAACAACCTCAGCACATTTGAGTCATTCCATTTTAGTTCATCTCACCATCTCTCTGGATTGTTTTGAATTTCTGTCCATGTTTACAGTAGTAAGTCTGTAACATTTTTTTTAATCAGATTCAGAGTGGAACCAAATGGTTAAGGCAAATGGGACCAGCCATTTCATTTTTTTTTAAAAAGGGAGGAAAAGTTCATCAGAAACCCTATTATTTTATACAGCAACCCTTCCAAACATATAAATCATTATAAATTTCTCACCTGAGCAATGTATATTATAAAAAGTAGTTTTACAACTGTAGTTTTCCAGTAAATAAAGTTTTAGCCCAAATCCTGTACACACTTATTGTTACTCACTATAAATAGTCCCATAACAAGTGTGCATCTTTACAGGTTCAGAACCCTATGGACTAGTCACAGTGAGGAAAGTTAAGCATAAGCATAAATGTTTCCAGGATCAGACCTATAGTATTCAAAATATACATCTTCATCATCTGGACCCATGGAAAAGAAGCCCTTGAGGAATTCCACCAGGATTTCAACAATTTCCATCCTACCATCAACCTCAGCCTGGACCAGTCCACACAAGAGATCCACTTCCTGGACACTACGGTGCTAAGAAGCGATGGTCACATAAACACCACCCTATATCGGAAACCTACTGACTGCTATTCCTACCCTACATGCCTCTAGCTTTCATCCAGATCACACCACAGATCCATTGTCTACAGCCAAACTCTACGATATAACCGCATTTGCTCCAACCCCTGAGACGGAGACAAACACCTACAAGATCTCTATCATGCATTCTTACAACTACAATACCCACCTGCTGAAGTGAAGAAACATACTGACAGAGCCAGAAGAGTACCCAGAAGTCACCTACTACAGGACAGGCCCAACAAAGAAAATAACAGAACACCACTAGCCATCACCTTCAGCCCCCAACTAAAACCTCTCCAACTCATCATCAAGGATCTACAACCTATCCTGAAGGACAACGCATCACTCTCACAGACCTTGGGAGACAGGCCAGTCCTTCCTTACAGACAGCCCCCCAACCTGAAGCAAATACTCACCAGCAACCACTCACCACACAACAGAACCACTAACCCAGGAACCTATCCTTGCAACAAAGCCCGTTGCCAACTCTGCCCACATATCTATTCAGGGGACACCATCATAGGGCCTAATCACATCAGCCACACTAACAAAGGCTCGTTCACCTGCGCATCTACCAATGTGATATATGTCATCATGTGCCAGCAATCCCCTCTGCCATGTACACTGGTCAAAATGGACAGTCTCTACGTAAAAGAATAAATGGACACAAATCAGACGTCAAGAATTATATCATTCAAAAACCAGTCAGAGAACACTTCAATCTCTCTGGTCACTCAATTACAGAAATGAGAGTGGCTATCCTTCAACAGAAAGACTTCAAAAACAGACTCCAAGGAGAGACTGATGAATTGGAATTAATTTGCAAACTGGATACCATTAACTTAGGCTTGAATAGATACTGGGAGTGGATCGGTCATTACACAAAGTAAAACTATTTCCCCATGTTATTTCTTCCCCCCACCCCACCCCCCACTGTTCCTCAAATGTTCTTGTTAACTGTTGGAAATGACCCACCTTGATTATCACCACAAAAGGTTTTCCTCCTTCCCTCCCCCCCTTCCTGCTGGTAATAGCTTATCTTAAGTGATCACTCTCCTTACAGTGTGTATGATAAAACCCATTGTTTCATGTTCTTTGTGTGTGTATATAAATCTCCTCACTGTATTTTCCACTGAATGCATCCAATGAAGTGAGCTGTAGCTCACGAAAGCTTATGCTCAAATAAATTTGTTAGTCTCTAAGGTGCCATAAGTACTCCTTTTGTTTTAGCTACTAAAATATGGACTGATGTATTATAGATGTATTCTGACTATGGGGCAATCCTTACCTTCCATCTTTACCAAGAATATCAATATATAAACCCAAAATGAAATATTTGTAAAAATTACAATTTTGACAGAGAAATCCCCTGAGAAAAAATTATCAAAAGTTTGTTTTTAAAAAAGAATGTTTTAAATTTCTATATTATTTCATGCAATCAGGGCTTGGAAAATTTACCCAGCATCTTCTAGTCTTTTCAAACAAGGTGAAAAATACCTGTGCAAGCAACCAAAGAATAAAATGTATTTTTTGTGTAATTGCTACAGATTGTTAGTTAAGAGTATATTTAATATCTTTATTTTAAATGTAATTAACTACTTCTCTTTTCATTTAGTTCTATCTTATTTCTCTTCTTAACTTCATTCCACCATGTTTTCCTCTTTTGTTTCCCATACTATGTCACAGTGTATCTTCTCCAGCAGTGGTTTTACTGTCTGTTTTCTCTTTCCTTCTGCCTTCCTCAGGCTATATCTATACTGCCACTTATGTTGATATAACTTATGTCACTCAGGTGTGTTAGCCACCCCATGAGCAACATAAGTTACACCGACCTAGCGTTGTCCCCACCAGAGCTCATATCACCAGGAGAGCTTTTTCCGTTAACATAGCTACAGCCGCTATAAGCTCTCTAGTGTATCCATAGCCTCAGTCTCTTCTCGTTTTCTCCCTACATCTACCTCCTCCCCTGTACTTTCTGTTTCCTCAACTCCCAAAATCACCTCTCAGTACCAATTCTCTTTTCCAACTAACAACTACTTTCCCTTCAGACCAATCAATTCACACAAAGAGAGAGCTTGAAAATTTTACCAAACACTAAATAGCCAGAGGACTAAATTTACCTGCTAAATATCAGTTAAAAAGATACAGGGCCACCTAATGAGCAGCACCTCCCAGGTAAGAAGACAACATGAGCTACTGGGAAAGGGGAGGATGCTGGGATACTTATCAGTGTGCCTTCCTTGCATTATGCTTACCTTTCATATCAGCCTTTGTTTAACAGGTGTTTAAAAAAAAGTTTAGACCCACTGCCCCAAACACCTTTGTCCCCCTAATGCTCAAACCCACAATCTCCTGAGTGCTGCAAGCATTAGGGATCTCACTACTCTTACCCTTACCCCTGGCTCCTGTGATTGGGGCAGGGAGGGTGGCTGTGCCTCTGCTCCAGTATCCCTTCCCAAGCATCCATTTTTGAATCTTTCTACCCAGTGAATAGCTCTAGTGCCTGCCTCTGTTGCTCCCAATTTTCAAAAGCAGCAGATTGAAACTGATCTGTTTCTAGTGAATCTCACTGCTTCCTTTGGACTTCCCAGTAGAGGCAATGAAAATTGACATAACTAGTCACTTATCATTCTACAGCCAAAAAACTGAGCTGTAGCAGAGGCATCAGCAGACTTAGGAAGATAGTACTACATCAGAGTGGTAGCCGTGTTAGTCTGTATCAGCAAAAACAATGAGGAGTCCTTGTGGCACCTTAGAGACTAATACATTTATTTGGGCATAAGCTTTTCGTGCACTAACACCCCAGATGAAGTGGGTTTTAGCCCACGAAAGCTTATGCCTCAAAAAAATGTGTTAGTCTCTAAGGTGCCACAAAGACTCCTCGTTGTTAGCACTACATCAGTTTACACTCAATTTACAATTGGATGCTTATTTTTGCAACCATCTGCTGAAGCTAATGGCACTCATCGACAAAAGCTTCCTACTGAAACCAGGTGACTGGGTAAGCCAATTTTTCAAGCCCCAATTATAAACTATGGCTCAAATATCAAATTTGATAGCAAAGATGAAGAGGCAGCCTCTTTAACCATATGGCTAATATGATATCCTACTTCAATAAGTCCTATAATCTGTGACCTGTCAACTAATAGGTACTAACAACAATTACAGACCTTCAGAATTTTTAAAGCAGCAACCACACGCGAAAACAGTTGCAACCTTGTTGATACCTAAAATGCATACCACTTTATGGACTCACTAGATTCATCCCTCTAATATACTGGTAAATTGGACATCTGTAAAGCACACATTCTGTGCTGTAGTATTTCTTACATCAAGAGACAAGATAGGCTGTACTAAATGCACAGAGCCCAATGTAAGATTTACAAATGTTTCAAATATTGTCATAAAAATATAGTTCTACTAAGAAAGTGACTTTGCATAAATGGCAGCTTTATGTTTAATAGATCTGTACTCTATGTGCATTACAAGCCATATCCACTTGTGCAAGAAATTTTTACTACTTTTTAGTCCTGTTCACAATGAATAGCCAACAAAGCTATGATAGAGCGAGCTGGATTCTGTTCTTATTCACCCTCAGAATTCCAGCTACAGTAAACTCAATTAAACCTGTACAACCCGAGTTTCTTAACTGGGACTACCTGGGTGTAGCCAAGGAAAAAAACTATGAGGATCAGAATAGGGCTGCACAGGTGTAATTGAGAGCAGAATCTGGCCTGTGGAATCTTTTTTACTGGAGATGATCGGGAGTAAATTAAGGCAAGATACATTATTATTTGTAAAAAGAAAAGGAGTACTTGTGGCACCTTAGAGACTAACGATGAAGTGAGCTGTAGCTCACAAAAGCTTATGCTCTAATAAATTTGTTAGTCTCTAAGGTGCCACAAGTAATCCTTTTCTTTTTGCGAATACAGACTAACACGGCTGCTACTCTGAAACCTATTATTATTTGTATTACAGCAGCATTCAAAGGCCCCAAATCATGAGCACAAAACACAGAATGACACCCTTGACGCAAAGAACTTATTATTAAATTTAGGATAAAATGCAACTAGGGAAAGGGAGGACAAGAGTAACAGTAGTAAGAGCACACATCTACTTAAGTGCCATATGCACAACCTGATGGTTCTGAATCATTTAAATTTTTAAAATATAAATAAATATCAGCAATTCCCACCGTACTCTACTTAGTCATTTATTTGGAGATTTTCTGTAGGCATCAGGAAGAAGTGGGTCTTGAAGATGCCACTAGAAGGATGAGAGGGTACTAGCTTTACAAGCTATTTTGGAGAGGGTATTCCCTGAACCAGGGATGGAGCGAAAGTAGATTCAAGGAGCTGCAGACATTGAACTGCGACACAGCCCAGGGACACACAGAAGACCTGATTCATAGATTCATAGATTCATAGATACTAAGGTCAGAAGGGACCATTCTGATCATCTAGTCCGACCTCCTGCACAGCGCAGGCCACAGAATCTCACCCACCCACTCCTATGAAAAACCTCACCCATGTCTGAGCTATTGAAGTCCTTAAATCATGGTTCAAAGACTTCAAGGAGCAGAGAAGCCTTCCTCAAGTCAACCATGCCCCATGCTACAGAGGAAGGCGAAAAACCTCCAGGGCCTCTCCAATCTGCCCTGGAGGAAAATTCCTTCCCGACCCCAAATATGGCAATCAGCTAAACCCTGAGCATATGGGCAAGATTCACCAGCCAGATACCCAGGAAAGAATTTTCTATAGTAACTCAGATCCCATCCATCTAATATCCCATCTCAGGGGATTTGGCCTATTTACCCTGAATATTTAAAGATCAATTACTTACCAAAATCCCATTATCCCATCATACCATCTCCTCCATAAACTTATCAAGTAGAATCTTAAAACCAGATAGATCTTTTGCCCCCACTTCTTCCCTTGGAAGGTTATTCCAAAACTTCACTCCTCTGATGGTTAAAAACCTTTGTCTGATTTCAAGTCTAAACTTCCTGGTGGCCAGTTTATACCCATTTGTGTCCACATTGGTGCTGAGCTGAAATAATTCCTCTCCCTCTCCTGTATTTATCCCTCTGATATATTTATAGAGAGCAATCATATCTCCCCTCAACCTTCTTTTAGTTAGGCTAAACAAGCCAAGCTCCTTAAGTCTCCTTTCATAAGACAAGTTTTCCATTCCTTGGATCATCCTAGTAGCCCTTCTCTGTACCTGCTCCAGCTTGAATTCATCCTTTTTAAACATGGGAGACCAGAACTGCACACACTATTCTAGGTGAGGTCTCACCAGTGCCTTGTATAACGGTACTAAAATCTCCTTATCCCTACTGGAAATGCCTCTCCTGATGCATCCCAAAACCGCATTAGCTTTTTTCACAGCCATATCACATTGGCAGCTCATAGTCATCCTATGATCAACCAATACTCCAAGGTCCTTCTCCTCTTCCGTTACTTCTAATTGATGTGTCGCCAATTTATAACTAAAATTCTTGTTATTAATCCCTAAATGCATAACCTTGCACTTCTCACTATTAAATTTCATCCTATTACTATTACTCCAGTTTACAAGGTCATCCAGATCCTCCTGTATAATATCCCGATCCTTCTCCGAATTGGCAATACCTCCCAGCTTTGTATCATCTGCAAACTTTATTAGCACACTCCCACTTTTTGTGCCAAGGTCAGTAATAAAAATGATCCTGCACTTTGATCCACTCAGGTGAAATGTGTTTATGCAGAGCTCCATAGACTTCAGTAGGACTGCACTAGCGTAAGAGTCTGCCTGTGTGAATCAAAGCTAGAATATGAAAAGCAGTCTCTAAGGTGCCACAAGTACTGCTTTTCTTTTTGCGAATACAGACTAACACGGCTGCTACTCTGAAACCTGTCAAAGCTAGAATATGGATCTCCAATTATGGAGTACAGAAATGGCAATGTCAGAAAATGGGGAAGCAGAAGGGTAAGAAACCGGGACTGAAACAAGCACTTTTGAAGAAGGAAGACATTTGATTTGTGAAAGGAACATTTGTCTGGATTGTATCCAGGTCCATTTTGTTTTAATCCACCACTGGAAGTGATGTGTGAGCCAGAAAGAATACAGCTCAGCTCTCAGCTCCCATGGAGAGGCAGTTATAAACTTAAAAAAATGAGCTCTGGAAATCAATGAGACACAATATACAAGGAAATCCCATTACGCCATTTTTACAGAGTCACTTTTCAGAGTAGAACCATACATTAAGAGGGAAAAAAAAGATAAGGTAAGAATGGCAAATAAAGTGCTTCCAGTGAAAACATGCTAAGACTCCAGTAGTGTTGTTTGCAGGATTTTTATATGTTCCTGTTCTAGCAAGAATGAATGTATTTAAATTAAATCAATTAATTAATACTTTGAAACAATCCAGCTATCATTGCCATGCAGGACAAATTATTTGTATTGCCTTACACTAAATATGACACTAATATAAAATTATAGCTAAATAGAATAGAAAATGAAGGTAAACAGGTAGATACTGACAGATGTTTTATAGATTTGGCTGGAAAATTTCTACAGATTTCTATTGTCCTTACCTCTGTGAAATGCGTTAGCTGGCTCAGTCTAGTTCAAAACGGACAAGGTTCACATCACATTGTTTGCAACCTTGCCAATCTTATAGTCTTTAATGCATTTAAAAATACTTATTCCAAAAGAAAGAGATATAATCTGATGATTCACAAACTGAAAGTGATTTAAATGTATTTTATTTTTGATGCTAAAAAAATAAGCCATTGCTGAAGGTGGAGGTTCATAACATTCGTCCTACTTGGGTGACGACGTGTCTCCATAAAAGCATAAAATTTCTGTGAGAGTTTACAGTACATACTTTTAGCAAACTAAGTAGCACTCAGGTGAGGTATAATTATGTAAACCATTTGGTGCCTAGACACTACCGCAATAAGTACCTCAGAAACGTATGTAATAATTAATTATAAGTATTCATAGTGTACATCTTTGAGCTACAGGTAAAAATATTACTTTTGATATATTCATATCCAGTGGAGATCTTCAAGGTACGGCTTATTAGATCAATTTTATCAGTGTCTGTGCCAAGGGATTCTTAAACTTTTCCATACTGTAAGAGTATCTTATGGTCCACCTCCTTCCCATTCACCATCACATAACATAACTGTAGCAGCTACAGAAATTGCTTATATGGAAAAGTATTATTAGGAAAGTACTTGATATATTTCTAATTGCCTTTTAATGGTGATATAGTAGGTGGAAACAAGGAGGACAGTCATCACCATGTGAATAGTAAGAGCTCAACAGACCACCAGCAGACTATAGGCCACACTTTGAGAACAGTTGCTTTAAGCCAAATTGAGAATATTTAAATGTTAACCTTTTTTTAAAAAATGTCCTTTACTACATCATAGGCTAGAACGGTTACACAAATTTGAGAGACTAGAGGGTTTGATATTGGAGAGGTTAGACAAATATAATGTTTGTATTGTTCATATATTTTCCTCTTACTTACTCACAAATTATAAATATCCCTGGTGAGGAGAGCTCTGCCTTGTCCAGTTTTAATCTAATATATTTTGCTGTTGTACGCATCAATATCTTTGCCATGTATCCAAACCTCTTAGACTCACATCCCTATTGTTAGGATTTAAAAAAACAAAACAAAATCAAGATGATTCACAACACATGACTACAGAAAATTGTGTAAAGCTCAATGACCAATATAAAATGTGCTCTGTATATGTACTTAGTTCCAAATGCAAGAAACATTAACCACCCACTTCCTGTGTTGTTCACTAAAACTTTTACAGCTACTTCAGGACTGCTCCAATCCTGACAAAAGGGTTCACATTGTGCCAAAGAGGGAATCAGAAATGTGAAATAATTGTACATTAAGATATTTAGAGTCTGAAATGCAGCATGGCTTTCTGAAAATAACTGAAAGCCACAAGTCAATATGTTGTCATATTGAAGGTCATGCAGAAAATATCCAAGGCCACGCTCTGCTCTCCTAGGTTTTCCATGGTTGCATTTGTGTAAGTGAGGGCAGGAATTAGTTCCAGGAGTGTTTCTGAGTAGCAGCCGTGTTAGTCTGTATTCGCAAAAAGAAAAGCAGTACTTGTGGCACCTTAGAGACTAACAAATTTATTAGAGCATAAGCTTATGCTCTAATAAATTTGTTAGTCTCTAAGGTGCCACAAGTACTGCTTTTCTTTTTAGGAGTGTTTCTGTAGCCCAAGAAACATACAAATGGGTTAATGGAGCTAATCCTTTTCTCATAATGAACTCTAAATCAAAGTGTGTGTGGTTTGTATGGATTCTCTTTTTTATTAAAAGGGTGTTGGCAGAAAGGTTAAAACTGGTTTCTTTAAAAAAAAATCAATGTCAAAAATATTTAGACCAAATTCTTTACTGGCTTTCACCCCCATGCAATTCCACTGAAATCAACTGAATCGTAATTCTGCAAAGACTTATGCATGTATTTAACTCTTTTAGCAGCAATGAGTTAATCCCATTGACATAAATGTGACCATTCACACTTCATCAAGTTAAGCATTTGCACAAATCTTTGCAAGATTGGGGCCTTGGCCTGTATTGGGTATGATTCCGTATAGAATTTGGCCCCTGTGTATTATTATATGTCCACGCTGCTGCTTAAAATTCAGCCAAAAGTATGACATTCCCAAATGATCCATTGCCACCAATGAAATATACTGTACCAAGCTACTAGTAAGAGTCACAGTGAAAACATTTTAGGAATCATATACACTTTAAAAACCAACGGCTGTTATTAGATACAAAATACCATGTTTCACGATTACTTTTATTTAAGAACATCTACAAATCCACACGGATTGACCAAAATCCAGTAGCTCTACAATTCAACAGCCTGATTTCTGAAAGCAACCAAAAAGCGCGTTCAACCGAAAACATTTAGGGCTGGGTGGAGTGCGACGAAACCTTTCACATAAAAACGCGAATCAAAGCCAAGTCTCCAATGGTGAAGCAACAGCTTCTTAAACCAGCTCTCCGCAGCTCGCCTCCCTCCGAAAGATGCTGCTGAGAATAATTAATGAAATGATCCAAGAAAGGAAAACTGGAGCCCGCTGAGTGACTTCACCACCACTCGCCCCGCTGGCTCCAGGCCTCGAGGGGGGAAGCCACACGGCAGCGGGCCAAGCTCAGCCGTGCAGCACCTCGGTGCCTTCTGCAGATAATCAGACCGAGAGGGAAGACACCAAAAAAGCGAGAGAGGAATGCACCAGGCAGAGACAACCGACGAGCAAGTCACTGACCACAGCCTTAGCTACCAGAACGGGGGGGGGGGGGGAGCTGCTTCACCCCCGGCTCTCTAAAATCAGTCTCCCCTGGAGCTAACAAAAGACTCCAGCGGGAGAGGGCAGCCCAGTGATCGGGGCTTCCAACCCGAGAGGCTAGAGACAAAGGGTCGTGGCGGCTGCTGCACGGTGCCCTCCGCCCCAGCTGAGACCCTCCTGCTGCCCCCTCCAGGCCTCTCCCTACATTCAGGGCGGGAAGCTCCCGGCCTCTCTCCCTCTCGGGCTGCCGAAGCCCCCCCGCCCGGGGAGGGGGGGGGGGTACTCACAGGATGGTGGTTTGGGGCGACACGGCGGGGACGCTTTCCAGCATCAGATGCATGCAGCGCACCGTGGTGCGGAAGCACAAGCAGCGGCTGGGGCACCACACGCTGCCCCGCGGCGGCTGGGGCTGCGGGGAGGCGGCGAGGAAAAGCGCCCCGCTCCAGAGCAGGAGCACGAAGCCGAGCCCGGCCGCGGATGCGCAGCGGGCCATGGTGCGAGGGGCGGCAGCGGGCTCTCCGCCGTGCCTGCTCTCGCTCCTGGACCTGGAGGCGACTCCCGGCCCGGCGCAGGCTGGAGAGAGGAGGGGAGGGACGGCAGCCGGGACCGCCCCAGCCGGCGCGCTCGGAGAGCTGGGCAGGCAGCCCCGCCACTGGCTCCCCGGCCCGAGCAGGGGCGCAAGAGGGCCCCGGCCCCGAGCAGAGCGTTCCCCAGCGAGGCACCGCCCGGAGACGGGGAAGCGGCTTCCTCCGCCCGAGGGCGCATGGAGGGGGCGGCCCGAGGAAGCGCATGGCCGAATCCCCTCACCCCCGCCCCTCCCCCGGGGGCACAGAGCGGCTGCGCGTGCCCGGCCCTCCATCCCCATCCCCATCCCCTCCTGGGCCACAGAGCAACGGTCCCCCTGCAGGGGTCTGAACCTCCCCCCCCCCATTCCCTCCAGGGGCACAGAGCAACAGGTTACCCCACTGAGGGGACCTCACACATCTGAACACTACTGCCCCCCGGGCACAGATAGCAACAGGTCCCAAATTACCCCACTGAGGGGTCTTCACACATAGCCAAACCCTCCTCCCTTCCCTAGCGGGGCAGAGAGAGACCCCAACAGGGCCCACAGATTACACCGAGGGGAACGCCCATTGCCAAGCCTCCTCCCTTCCCTAGAGAGACAGAGGAAGCATTCATCCCAAAGAGCTCAGAGTAGCAGCCGTGTTAGTCTGTATTCGCAAAAAGAAAAGGAGGACTTGTGGCACCTTAGAGACTAACAAATTTATTAGAGCATAAGCTTTCGGAAATGCATCCGATGAAGTGAGCTGTAGCTCACGAAAGCTTATGCTCTAATAAATTTGTTAGTCTCTAAGGTGCCACAAGTACTCCTTTTCTTTTATCCCAAAGAGCCTACACTAAATAAACAAGACAGAGGAGAACTGGACAGGTTCTAAAACAAGACAGGTGGGAGGAGAACTGGACCCAGAGATGAAGTGGCCTAGTGGGATTGTCAAAAGTGCCTAAGAGCCTAACTCCCATTCACTTGTTCTTTTACAAATCCCCCTAGGCACCTATCTGCATCTTTAGATGTTTAAATACCTTTACAAATCTAGCCCAAAATGTCTTACTGAATGTCATACAGCTGATCAGTGGCAGAGCCTAAATAAAATTGAGCCCTGAGCTCTATCTGCTTGAGTATGCTGCCTATGTCAAGAAGTGGAGCCAAGAGGGATGTCTGAGTCCCAGGGGGAACCAATTTCACAATGAGGCCAGCCTGCTCCCCACATTTTCCTTGAGCAGCAGGAGCCTGGTCTCCACTGGTGATGGGAACGGGGCTACACAGCTTTCTATCAGGGTCTAATGGTTACTGCTCCTGTCTATTCTGGATGCTGTCAGCAGACTCAAGCAGACATGATAGCACTGGTTACACTCAAGTCATAACCATGTGTGCTAAATATATACTTTTTTCAATGGGTCTGGGAATCAGCACTGGGCACCTGCCTGTTATGTGCATTCCTATAAAGTGGATTCAAAGCTCGTTGAAAAAAACCGTACTCAAAGAGTAAGTTGGTAATGATTTGCAGTCAAACTGGGCAGACATATCTTGAGGGGCCCTGCAGAGGTCTGTTCTAGTGCTATTCAATATTTTCATTAGTGATTTGGATAATGGAATGGAGAATATGCTCATAAAATTTGCAAATGAGACCAAGATGGGAGGGGTTGCAAGCACTTTGGAGGACAGGATTAGAATTCAAAATAGCCGTGATAAATTGGAGAATTAGTCTGAAATCAACAAGGTGAAATTCAACAAAAGACAAATGCAAAGTACTACACTTAGGAAGGAAAAATTAAATGCACAATTACAAAATGGGGAATAACTGGCTAGGCAGTAGTACTGCAGAATAGGATCTGGTGGTTGTAGTGGATTACAAATTGAGTCTGAGACAACAATTTGATGCAGTTGGAAAAAAAAGACTGGTATAATTGTATTGACAGGAGCATTGTATGTAACACATGGGAGGTAAAACTTTTGATACTGTCTTGCATGACCTTCTCATAAACAAACTCAGGAAATGCAACGTAGATGGAGCTACTGCAAGGTGGGTGCATAACTGATTGGAAAATCATTCCCAGAGAGTAGTTATCAGTGGTTCATAGTCACGCTGGAAGGACATAACGAGTGGGGTCCCACAGGGATCAGTTCTGGGTCCGGTTCTGTTCAATATCTTCATCAATGATTTCAGATAATGGCATAAAGAGTACACTTTTAAAGTGGGGAAGGAAGAAAACTGGAATCATGCTTGCTGGAAGTTCATTCCAATAAACATCAAATTGTTTGCACCTTTGGACTTCGGGTATTGTTGCTCTCTGTTCATGCGAGAAGGACCAGGGAAGTAAGTGGGTGAAGGAATAAGCCCCCTAACATCCATAAGCATACAGAATGGAGAACAGAGATTCCAAGGCAAGAACTATAAATATATTGAGATATATATATATATATATATATATATATATATATATATATATATATATAAATGGAACTGTGGGACCAGGAAAGCACTACATGATGGGGGATCTCTGCTCCAGATGTTAATGAACCCACGCCTGCACACACCCAGCTCAGAAGTTATCAGACCAATTCTAGTAATAAATCCTTTATTCGTATGCAAAATAGTGAAGCTCCCTAATTGCATTGTGAGCTCCCTCCCAGGAACACCGCCCAAAGCCAGGAATGATCAGCTCCCATGTCTAGCCTGAACAAAACAACTTTGGTATACTCCCTTGTTTACACATAAACAAATCTAGTGTTCTCCCTTGAAACATTGTGTTTCTCTACAAAAAAACCCTACCTATGCTCAAGTAAGTGTTCTGATGCCTGGATCCAAAATTTGCATCAGTTCTATTGGGACTTCTTCTCCTGACTGATCTGCCTGACTCCAGCACTCTGGATCCTCAGCTACCACCACCACTTGGGACCCTTGGGATCAATTCAAGCTTCATGTAGTGAGAACCCAACTCTCTCTCTCTCTCTAGGCATAGTCTCCTGACCCTGACTTTATGATCAGTTATAGTTTTGTAAACCTGACTTTTATAATCAAATTTAAGTTAGATTTATTTTATAACTGTTTTGTTTGTTTGGTTCCCCTATGGTTATTACCTGGCAATAAATAACTTTCATGATTAAGCGGGTTGCCTCTCTCTCTTGTGGGTGTTTTTTGGTTTCCTCATTCGCTCTGCAGCAACGCTCCTTGTACCTAAGCTAAAAGATCCCTGCAGCACCCAAAAATCCTGTGGGGTTTGCTCATCAAATGGGTTACTACCAGAACAATGGTAATAATGTAATGTGAAAGTGGGGATAGAGACATGCTGAGTCCAGGGGCATATGAGGGTGGCAGATTGAAAGTGCTGCTCGACCCAGCCTGCTCAGGCGTACTCTATTCCAGTGCAGTACCCATGGCATATGAGGGTGACAGCTTGGAAGTGCTGCTCGACCTAGCCTACTGAGTCCAGGGACATATAAGGGGTCAGCTTGGGAGTGCTGATTACCCTGGTCCTCTCAGACGTGCTCCGTTAATGTGTGTATGTGTGTGTTCATCTGATTCTGGGAGTGGAAGAACCCAGCCCTGGGGAACCTAGGTCCCGCAGGGTAGCTCCATTGGGAGGGAACTTGCAGCAGGGAGAAGTAGAGCTCCATATGAGAACACAAGTGACACAAGCAGTACATTGATAGAAGTACAGAACGTCCCAGAAGAGTAACCCTAATAAATGAGCATACCACAAAGTAACAGACAAAGCTGGTAACATCCTTCCCAAATTTCCTTACACCTAATCTTATAAATAATAATTGGTGTTATGTGTTGTTATTGAAACTGAAATTTAAAATGCTAGTTTGCTTTTAACCATCAATACAATGTGTCTATTTTTTGCATTTCTCTCACCTTGGACAACAAAAATAGACTTCTATTTCACCTGTGTTTAGAGTTAGCGCCTAGTGAGTTTCATTTTGCAATGTTTTTCTATAATAGGATGTTAACATGATTGGCTTACAAAAATACAGAGAATTTGTTCATTTAAAAATGGTTTCCTTTGGAATGTAAACAACAAACAAAATCTATGGAAACATTTTATAATGGTCTTAAGTTTTGTAAAAGCTTTTTTATACAAAATTCAAATTTTGGATTAGACTTGACCTGATAGTATTCCAGTATGGAAACGGAATATAATATATATACACATTTTTCCTTCTTCTTAAAAAAAATATATTTACAATAAAGGATTAAGATAAATTGGATGTATAGCCATTATTCTGCCTCAGTGAATTTGAATTCTAAGTAGGTTAAATTTTTTTGAATATTGCATGTATTCCATAAAACTACATACCTATTTTACAGATGGGGAAACTGTGAAACAGGTAAGTGACTTATAAAATGTCATACAGTGAGTCAGTGTCAGAGCCAGCAATACAATCCAAGCTATTTGACTCCCAGTACTGTTTCCTATCCACTGGAACTTGCACCTCCTTTTAAAGAAAGTCACCTCAAATGATGAAAAAAAGTTTTGAGAACTTAAATATGGCTAAAATGCTGATAGAAATAGGTGGATTGTTGTCAAATATGATTAAATGAATTAGCCTTTGTTCATTTCCCAATAGATTTAACAATCCAGGAAAGAGTCCAAAGATGCAATGATTATGAAGAATGAACTACCTCCTCACCTGGTTGCGCCACATTGGGAAGATTCCACTGCCTCTGATGATTCTATGTCTGTACAGCAGACAGAAGACTTTATTCTTTAGAACAGTCAGTCTTGTTCCTTTCACGAGTACTAAATGAATTTGAGAAAACATCTAAAAGGGTAGAGTACTGGAAATAGTCAGTTTGTAATCTCAAATTAGTAAAATTAGTTTTGATTATGATAAACAACAGATGTAGAAACATAAAATTAGGTGACCACTGTAGACTGTGTCTAATTTAACAATTTCATAGCCAAATTCACTCTGTAAAACTGCTTTGTGGCTCATTTACCTGATTAAAAAGTTAAACACACACTGAACTGTGCAGTGGAAAATGGAACAATAATGAACACACCTGTTTCTCAGTGAATACAGACAGTATTTTGAAAGATCATTTTAAAAATTTGGATTCACCATATTAGACAAAGTTGTGGCCCTGGTGTTATATCACATGTTGTGTTAAAGAGCACTCAGTGCCATGGTAGGTTACATGTGTAATTCCTTACCTGTAATTCTTCTTCTCTGAAGATATTTGATTAGATTCCTGCTCTGGAGACTCAGTCTCAGTTTCCTAACCAGTGGCGTAGCTAGGTGGAGTGAACGGGGGAGCGGACATAAAGAAAGGTGCCACCCGCTTGTACTCACCAGGCGGTGCTCCGGGCCCCCGCCATCGAAATGCCGCCAAAGACCTGGAGCGAGTGAATTCCCCTACGTTTCAAAGACTTCTGGCCTTAGGAGGCATAGGGAATTCAATTTAATGCTGAGATCAACTGCCTCTAAAACATTCTAGTTCAGTCCCATAATGAGTGAAAAGCAGAGATTCTAAGCATAATAGAGGCCCAAGGAATAATTTACATGATTAGTTGAGACCAAACTGTTGCCAACTCTGGCATTTTTTCCAACTCTTTCAGTAGTTATATCGTATTATTTACTAGTAACTGAAAGCCCATGCTGTTGCATGGGTGTAATTACAGTCATGTGTGTAAAAAAGCCAAAAATGGCCAAGAACTTAAATATTGGACAGTAACAGACTGCAAATCCTAGTGGTGATTGAAGCTGGTGATAGTCTAAAGAAACAGAGCTCTTTCCATTACTTCCCACAACGGGTCAGAATGATGTTTGGATTATTGTGTGTGCTGGTTATGTTGATTTTTTCTAGGGAAATTGTGCTGGGAGATTGGTGTGGGTGGCAAATGAGGGGCATCCTGCCATAAACGGCTATGTATATTTGGGGCTATTGTGTATGCTAGTTGTGTGGATGGTTTTGAAGAGAACTGTGGCAGTTGGGCTAAGTAATCCACCATCTTGAGCAGACTCCAATTAGATTGTTGGATTAAATTAGTTGTAGAGTAAGGGTGGTGATTAGTTGTGTTACTTCTGATATCACAATGATCTTGTACTCTTGGCATGATATAGGCATGTGTTTTACTGAAGCTGTACACAACACAGGTATAATTTGTTAAGTCAAAAAGGCTTAGAACTTAAAATTGAACAATAACAGATTGTGAAACCCAGTGATGATTCAGCTTAATGATATTCTGAACAAAAAGAGCTCTAACCATGCTTGCAGCTGTTCCATCACTTTACACTGACTTTACAGACATTCTGGGCTTCAGAGTGACACGCAGCGTGACATTTTTGGAATTTTATTCTATAGATTTGTACTAAGATAGCACCTAGGAGTCCTACTCCTGGCCCTGGACCCCATTATGGTAGGCATGGTACAAACAGAACAAAAAGATAGTCCCTGCTTGTGATCATGGTGCATGGATGACTGTATATGACATTCAGAATGCCACACTTAGGGCAGACTGCAAGAAATAGGGTAGACAATCCCCCAAACTGGTGGTTTATTCTATAATTAGATTAATGAAGCAAGTGACAAAGAGCTTCTGTAGTACTGCATTAGTTAACAAAAAGCCAAACACAGTCTCCTTTAGGCATTCCAGCCCTTGGCTCCCATCTAGACAAACAAGTCTAATATAGTGAGAGGTTACTGAAAACCCAATTCACCATATGTGAAGTTCACCAATCCCAAAGGACTAGACATTTATCCCCATGTCAATATGAGTCTCAGGTCTTACCCAAATATCACACTGTCGTTAAATAACTAAATCTAAGATTGTTAAACTTCTAACAGGATATAGGTAAACACAGATAAATACAGGTTTCAGAGTAGCAGCCGTGTTAGTCTGTATTCGCAAAAAGAAAAGGAGTACTTGTGGCACCTTAAAGACTAACAAATTTATTAGAGCATAAGCTTTCGTGAGCATCCGATGAAGTGAGCTGTAGCTCACGAAAGCTTATGCTCTAATAAATTTGTTAGTCTCTAAGGTGCCACAAGTACTCCTTTTCTTTTTACAGATAAATACACTTAGCATCTACTCTTGATTTCTTTTACTCTAGACAAAAAGCTCCATCCAAAAAAGCTCAGATACTGGAATCAACATGTAAAGAACAGGATATGATAGATATCATGAGGTTCTACAACATAATGAGAGGGACTTCACTTTTTTCTCCAAAACTGCCAAAAAATATGCTAGGATAGATCTAATTTTGACATCAAAATTTACATGAAATTTTTAATGTTATAACTGGATTAATTCATATATGTGACCATGCTTTATGGTCTTCATGAAATAGAAGTCTAATTCAGTAATAACAGAAAGAAGTTAGAGATTTAGTAGTATATTTTTAAAAGACACAGACTTTATGAAGAAAATGAAAATCGTATTGAAAATTATATTAAGGATAATCTCCGACACAATCTATCCCTGGGAATTAGTGGGAGGCTTTTAAATATAATAAAGGGGCACATTTTGTTTCATATATTAGTTACAGGAAAAAAAGACAGGCAAAAATAATTTGTTTTGTAGAATAACAAATTTACAGTTTGCAGAAGCAATATAATTTGACTAATAACTCTGACTTGCTCCAAGAGATTAAGAATGCAAAAAAGAGCATTATAAGAGCACTGTGAACTGAAAAACAAACAAACAAACAAATCCTAGATAGCTCTCTTATTTGCCAAACAAAGATTTTATGAATGCGGGAGCAAATCTGGCAGATTACTAGCCAGATTGATTTCCAACAGAAGACCCAGAACAGCATACCATATCTTAAAGACAAAAATGGAATACTCCAAAAACTAAACTAAGGAATTAATAAAATACTAGGAGAATATTTCTGAGAGATATATGCTAGCAAATATGTAAACATGGAAGAATTAGGAGCTAGTGTATTGCAGGATCTTAAAATGCCCAGACTAACACATAATGAAAGAATAGCACTAGATGGCCAATAACACAGAAGAAATAGAGATAGTTATCTCATGACTAACATCTAGGGAAAGTCCTGGACCACATGGATAACCTTGAATTTTACAAAATGTTTAAAACACAAATAATGTCATGGTTAGCAAATGTATTTCAGTCTTCTTTGTTAATAGAGAGCTTTCCAAATACCTTTAACAAGCAGATGTAGTTTTGATACCTAAGCCAAATAAAGACTCATCAGATCCAATATTTTATAACTATAGATAGTAATATTTTAATTAAAATATTAACATCCAGATTATAGACAATAATTCTAAATGAGTGCACCAAAGACAGACTCTCTTTATAAAAGGAAGCCATATGAATATCATAAGAAAATTCCCACATATGGTATAGCATTCCAAAAACACTCATAAGGTTGCCTGCTTTCTAATGATGGATGCAGAAAAGACATTTGACTTGGTAGAAAGTCTATTTTGATTTAGAATGTTGGAGAAATATTGTTTTGGGGAACACTTTTAGAAGTCGATTACAATAGCCTACAAAAATCCTATGGTATGTATGACAGGTATGTCAATATTCTAGAGTAGACAAACCTTAATGAATTAAGTTAAATTTACTGAATTAAGTTTAAGTATTTTAAAGTTTATTTTATCAAAATGCAAATATTTATGTGTTATTGAAGGATTGTATGTAATTTATCTAGGTGACATGGCTAATGGAAACCTTGGAAAGTGTTATGAGCTTTGAAAGACTCTTTTAAACAATGGGCTGAGACAAAATGAACTTTTAGTTGAGTAGGTTTCCTAGGAAATACTTGGTAGGAATGCAAATGTCTACTTCTGGACGTGATCTTTTGAATTTTACCCTGATGAGGGGACCTTTGTTTACAAATTACCTATTTCCAAAATCAAAAGCCCAAATGACATAAAGGAGTAACTCACCGACTCTTGGGCAAATGAACTTGTAACCACAGGAAAACTTCTTGTAGCGTTTGAAGGACTGTTCACCGGCCGAACCCTTGTTGGAATTGGAGTAATCTCTGGTAAGCTTACTTGCATGCTTGTAAGTTTTTTATTGTTTTAATATGTTTTCTCTGTCATGCTTTTATCTTAAGACTAAATGTGTTTACTGAGAAAGAGGTGTGTGGTAGCTTAACTATGGCAATTATACTATTTACTGTCTCTGAGGAGAAAAGTAAAACAGGCCTGTTTAGGCAGTCTGACTTTGCTGCGGAATTCACAGTGTAGGCAGGGAGCTGTACAACTTGGAAATACCCTGGTCAGGAGGTAGAGACACGTGGGTCTTTTCCCAAGCGAGGCGTTGGGCATGTGCCTTTGCTGGATCATAGAGGGGGAACACAGGTGCAGTTGCCCTGAAGTGTTACAGCATGTATTTGTGGAAATGTCACAAAGACTGAGCCGATACCATTATACAGAGGAACAAGACACGGGTGTCTGTTAGCACCCTTATTTGATTTAAATATCACACCATTAGCATAAAAGATCAGGAAACAGTCAAGAAATTCAGGTAATAATTGTACTGGGGATAGAAAACAGTTTCATTATATGCTGATGACCTTATGCTTTTTATACAAGATATAAATAAAAGTTGACCAGTATTACAAGAAGTAATTGAAATTTTTGGTCAGGAATTGGGATGCAAACTAAACTACTCTAAATCAGAAATAATTTGTCGAAGTTCCAAAATATATCCAATACATGAAAAATGCCTGCTGAAAGTATTCAATAATAAAATTAGATATTTAGGCATTCTTGTATCAGCTAAAGTGGGGGAGTTTTTTCAATTCAATTCAATTATTTACAACGACCTAGAAAAGTGGGTGTTATTACAATTGATTTTGATAGGTAGAATTCATGTACTTAAAATGAATATCCTGCCCAGAATCTTGTATCCTTTTTCTAGGATTCCTTTTATACCTCTCAAAAATTTCTTCAAGAAATTTTAAAAAGCTATTAAAAATTCCTATGGTCAAATGAGAAGTCAAGAATAAAAACAGAATGGCTGGAATGTCCAGTTGAGATGGGAGGCCTGGCACTACTAGACTTCAAGAGATCAATAGGGTGGCACAGATTAGACTGGCACTGGAATGTATCTCTGATAGATGGAATCCATAATTGACACAAATAGAACAGAAACTGGCAAACTCGACCTCATGATATAATTGTGTATTGGATTCTTATCCCAAAATTTTGGCAGTGTGTTCCCTCTCATTTTTTCCATCCATGTGCGGAATAAATTTTGTTATGTGCACAGAGGTATATGTGGATGTGCTCCACCAGTAGAAACAAAAAACCTAGATATAATATATATTTTTAAAAAGTTACCATTGGGATAATTACTCCAGCCAGGACTGGTTGGGCATTTTAGAACTCACTACTCAAAGAATTAAATTTAAGTGTAAGAGAAAAAAAAAATTATGAAATGCATACACCAGTCAAAACACTAAAACAACACAGTTTGAAAGAAATAAAATTACAGAGAATATATGTGCGTTGCAGGAAGTACCAAGAAGTAACAACAACAATAATACAAGTATGTGTTAAGAGGTGAGTGTGAAAGAGATGTGTGTGTGTGTGTGTGTGAGAGAGAGAGAGAGAGAGAGAGAGAGAGAGAGAGAGAGACCCATAGTGTGTGTGTGGCACAGAGACATCCTGTGTGACAGTGTGACACAGAGATTGTGTGCTGGCTGCTGGGGAAGTTTCTGAGAGACACCGTGCACTGTCTTTTTAAGGCACACACTGAAAGCTCTCCTGCTCTGTCCTAAGCGCTGTTGTCTCCCATCCCCTGCCCTGTGGAGATGGGGTACATGGGCAAGGGGGCGAGGGGGGAGAGAGAGAGAGAGAGAGATTGTGTGTGCTGACTGCTGGGGAAGTCTCAGAAAATGTGCGCTGTCTCTTTAAGAAAGGCTCTCACTCACTCATTCACCCTTCAGACCTCAGACCACAGCAGATCAGAGTCCTCCAATCCTGAGCCAGGCTATCCCCTCTCCCCTGCTCTACGGAGATGGGCTACAAGGGTAAGGGGCAGGGGGCACCCTGACATCAGCAGCCCCTTGCTCCACTCTGCACAGCCAGCAGGAGGATCCTGGGAGCAGCTGCAGGACCGAGCAACCTTGCCTGCAAAGCAGCAGGACACCTGAACACAAGCTGCCAGATGTGTATGCTCTGCTAATCAGCTGGGCGGCACTTGAATCTCTGCTGGGCGGCCGCCCAAGCACGCACCTTACAGGGAACACAGTCTGGCACCCCTGAAATATTACCTACTATTTAAAAGTGCACTTACTAATTGGGCATATATGAGATACTTGACTTCATCCCCCCAAAAAGAAAGGGCAGATGTCAGTGATATAAAATATTTTTAAAAATAGTGCTTTCAAACTCACTATGACAACTGGAAAGAATTTTTTAGGGATGGACAACCCTTAAAACAAACAGATGTTACTGATATATTTTTTTAAAGAAAAGAATGCACAATATGAGGTTATACAGATTGCTTACTTTATTAAAAACGCTTTCCAAGAAGAAAGGAACCAACAAAACTATCTGTATTAGAAAACTGTCTGCATGGACTTGAAGTTCAGCAATCGAGATTATGTCCAGAATTTATTTCTTATGACTATGTTTTTAAACAACAAACTGCATAAAGCTATTAAGTCATGGAATGCAGACTGTAAATATGAAATAACAGAAAAAGACTAGAAGCAGACAACGAAGACAATAAATATTGGCTCTAACATTAATCATGTAGTTCATGTTCAGTACTTTTTAGTTTACAAAATGTTCGTTTCTCCATCCCTATATAACAAAGTACAGAATATTGACCTCACCATACAGTTCCATGAATGTTCCTTTCCTCATCCAAAAGTTCTGCAGCCACTGCTCGTCATGCCAGAAATGCATCACGATGTGATCCCACCACTCAGTGCTTGTTTCCCGAGCCCAAAGGTGGTGTTCCACTGTGGTCAGCACCTCTGTGAATGCCACAAGCAATCTCGTGTCATAGCTAGTACACGTGGCGAGATCAACGTCGCACTCCTCTTGCCTTTGTTGTTTAAGGAATAACTCCACTGCCACTCATGACGTGTTGGTCAGAGCGAGCAGCACACTAGTCAGCAGTTCAGGATCCATTCCTGCAGCCCGAAGAGGCAAGGTGCGCAGTACACAAACCATTGAAAGATGGCGCCAAATGCGGACAGAAGCACAGGGATTGCTGGGATGCGAAGCAATGCATCACGGGGCATTGGGACAGGACCCAGGATGCCCCGCAACCCTCTCTGTCTTCCCACAACTCTTAGTGGCAGAAGAGGAAGAGATGCTCTGTGGGATAGCTGCCCAGAGTGCACCGGTCCAAATACCACTGCAAGTTTCACAAGTGTGAACATGCTATTGCGCAGGCAGCTGATAGTGTGAACACACAACAGCGGTTTCCCTTCAGCGCTATCTGAGTGGTGCTGTAACTCCCAGCGTTGTAACTCTGCCAGGGTAGACATACCCTGAGATAGACAAGTATGGAGACAGAGGGAGAGTCAAGAAAGCCAAGCAAGATCCTGTAAGCAGTGTGACCATAGAAAAAGCTAGAGTGAGAGAGAGAGAGCTTCTGAGTCTGGTGCTGGCTAAAGAGACTTGGGGGCTGTAAGCTATAGAAATGTGCTCCTTTTGTTCTTGGTTCCCTCTGCATTCAGAAACACAAGACTTTGTGCATTCCTTGTAAATAAACAAGACTTAACCAAAGAAAATATCAGACTCCAACAATTTCTGCTTCCAGCTGGCACATCACCAGGTCTCCTAACTTTGACTGGTCACTCAGGTTGAAAAGGGACAACAATATAAACAGCCATGAATTTTCCCACTGCTCTCTATTTTTCCGACTGAAGTTTGGACCTGAAACTAGTGAGATTTCTATTCAATGCTGGAACAAAAGAACATTTCTTCCTGAATGCTTGTAAAAATGTTTACCTTGCAGTTTTACACTATTTAAAAAGATTTTTCCTTTTTTAAAGTTTCTGCTTACCTCTTGATTGTTGTCAAATAGTGCCTCTTGCTGGTTTTATCTCTTACCAGTTTACAGATTTTTATTTGCTGCATTAATAAAAATGTATTTGTTTAGGACTCGTATGACATTTTCATTCTGTATTTCCATAAGATTTCAAATATATAGGGTGTAGCTCAAATTTGGCTCTTGTCTACCAGTCCATCTTTGGGTGTCCATTCTTTGCTATCAGGCAGATACAGATTCTTTTCTATCAGGCAGATACAGATTATTGGCTTTTAAGACCTGGTACCTAGGATATTAAGATATTTCTCTCCAGGTAGCTTTACCATGGACTTCAATAGACACAGAATCAAGCCCCAGATTACTGTTTATAACCAGATTGGATAAACAAAACCAATACTTATTAGGTACAACTTCTCAAAAATACTGGTAGAAAGATGCATTCGAAAATAGATATTTAATATAATAAATGTAAATGGTTATATTGTGATCTTCCTAATACAAAATTCTAAATGCTGAAACACATATAGAGTCTGAACTTTTATCTACTAAAGTCAAAAGCAAAGCTCCCCTTGACTTCAACAGCACAAAATTGGGCCTTAATCTTTACCACAAATGCAAAGAGAGCAGTCAAGGTATATCTACATGGCATGTTAACAAGTCTGCTGAACTCACAGAACCACCCAGGTCCTGCTGATTGGTTATTTAAATTCCATTTAAATGGCTGTCAATTGACAAACCTTTTTCCAAATAGCCAGATTGGCTTTTGACTTTTTGAAATAGTGCACACTTCTGCAAGTTCAAGTTAGTCAGTGGCAACATAATGATTTCCCTCTGACCATATACATTCAATATCCTCTGACATCCATTAGCCCAGGAGAGTTGACTCAGGGCATTGTCTCCGCAGATCCTTGAATTTATATATCCTTCGGTGATGAATTGGGAATATGTCTGTACAATTAATTAATACGTGTGAGATTCTGAAACCTGTGTGTCCGTTTCAGGCTGCAAACTCCATTTTGAACTTGCAGCCTTTTGCCTTCTCTATGATACATTTGCTTCCATGTTGGATTGAAAATGCCAATGACTGGTGGCAAAAGAATAAAAGAGGGTATCTGATTCTTGAGTACCCAATCACTAGAAATCTATTTACTCTACACAGAAGACTTGTCTCTGCCCAGAAGAATTGGTTTGGCCTGGTCAGAGGTTGCCTTGGGAACAAAGACACCTGGCAGGTGTCTGTGCTCCTGTGAGGAAGCTGGCAAGGGTTTGTCGTCTGACACAGGGGGCTGAAAGTGTTAAAAGGATACAAGCTGGTTGTGACGCAAGAACCCCTTAATGCCAACTGCCAAGGGGGTTACAGAAATGGCCTGATTCTGGTATGTACATTCTGGTTCACCAAAGAATGTCATGTGAGGTCTTAAATGAAACCTGAGGTCATTAATTTGTTGTGAAATGTCTGTACAGATATTGTGTAAGGAGTGATGTATATATGCTGAAAATATTTTGTTAAAGTCTATATCAAGGTATAAGTTACCAACAGAGGTAAAAAAACAGGTTTTCTGTCAGATAAGAGATGTTTAGTCACCTCCCTGTCAAGATATAAATTAAGCTTTGTATGTTAACACAATGGATACCCATTTACATGCAAAGTCAGTGAAGAGGTCTGAAGTCAACAGGGAAGCAGCTACATAGGAAAAACAAGTCACAGGCGGTTATTCTGCCTCTGAGTACAGACAATGAACTTTGGGGGTATAAATGAAAGGAAAGAAGACACTGCCTCATCCTGCACCTAGGAAGTAAATTGACAGTGCATTTACTTTAATAAAAATGAGATCACAGTCAACCTTGGTTGAATAGTTGCAAAAGACTTTGGGTGAGATCAGCTTCTCTAGACAGGAAGTTAACCTGATAGTTAAGTTCAGTCTCTAGATAGTGTAATGATTTGTTTTATATGTAACCATTTGTATCCAATATTCTTACTCTCTGTCACTTGAAGCTTTGATCATAACCATATTATTGTTTTCACTATAAATATATCTCACCACTATGGTATCTATTAAGCAAAGTGATAACCCTGAGATGAATCATACAAGCTGGTGTATGCTGTTCCTTTAGGAATAGCAGATTTCATAAATCTGTGAATAGCCAGTGTCGGGGCTGGATATCACAGTGGAATGCTTCACAGGGACTCGGGTGCGCCTATTCTAAACCTGAAAGGCAAAATAAGGGCTGGTATAGCTTAAGTTGCACTTTAAGTTGGTGATATTGGGGAGCTGACACACAGCTAAGCACAAGCAAGAGTCCTTCACTGTGGAGGCAGGGGTAATGAAGGTAACTGACAGTCCCAGGTAAACCAAGAACCAGCAGGGGGCCATATTGTCCAATCGATGAGGGAAAGGGCACTCACCATGTAACAGCCTGCATGAGGCAGAGGACAACGTTTGTGTCTCCCTCCCAGCCTTCCTGGATCCAGATGGTCCCACCAAGGATTCACAAGGAAAGGGTGAGTTAGAAAGTGAGGGACATTTGCAGTTTCAGATGTTTATTATTTTTATGATCTCTACTCTACTCCTATGTTCAACATAGAATAATAGAATTATAGATATCTAGGGCTGGAAAGGACTTCAGGACATCATGTAGTCCATGTCCCTGTGCTGAGGTGAGACCAAGTAAACATAGACCATCCGTGACAGGAGTTTGTCTAACCTATTCTTGTTCTTTGTCTAACCTTGTTCTTTGTCTAGTTTGTCTATAAAATGGCAAACATGGTTTGAAACAGATATTTTATTTCAGTAAAATATCTGATATGAGCTTATCTATTGCAATTGCAACCAGCTCGGTCTTTAAATAGTATTTGGTGGGGGATACATACACTCTACATAAAAGAATAAATGGACACAAATCAGACGTCAAGAATTATAACATTCAAAAACCAGTCAGAGAACACTTCCGTCTCTCCGGTCACTCGATTACAGACCTGAGAGTGGCTATCCTTCAACAAAAAAACTTCAGAAACAGACTCCAAGGAGAGACTGATGAATTGGAATTAATTTGCAAACTGGATACAATTAACTTAGGCTTGAATAGAGACTGGGAGTGGATGGGTCATTACACAAAGTAAAACTATTTCCCCATGTTATTTCTCCCCCCCCACCCCATCCCACCCCACCCCCCACTGTTCCTCAGATGTTCTTGTTAACTGCTGGAAATGGCCCATCTTGATTATCACCACAAAAGGTTTTCCTACTTCCCCCACCCCCTTCCTGCTGGTAATAGCTCATCTTAAGTGATCACTCTCCTTACAGTGTGTATGATAAAACCTGAAAGAACATTCAACAAACAAGAATGAAAATGAAAATATTGGGCCCTGATCCAACAGAAATTTCAGCAGCTTGTCAAGTTGTTCAAACCTTGACAAACCAAAAATCCTTGCTCTGCAGCAAGCCCACATACATAGGGGAAAAGCTGGCCTGCCATGCGAAGTGAAAACAAAAACATCTCTGTGAAAGGGAGTTTCCCAGAGCAGGAGTGTTCAAATAAGGGAGCTCCTGATTTCCTACATACCACTTTTCCTTAGCATCAGCATAACTACAAAATTGTGAATTAGTGGCCGAGTCTCCTCCCTACATAGAGCAAGGATGTTTACCCTGAAACCAGTCCAGTGTATTATTATTTATATTACAGGAACACATAGAGGCTTCAACCAAGATTGGAACCCCATTGTGCAATCCGGTGTACAGAGAGAATAAGAAATAGTCCCTGTCCTGGAGAGCTGATAATTTAAATAGACAAGTCAGCCAAAGGACATAGTATTATTCCCATTTATCAGATGGAAAACTGAAGCAATACAGTTTTAGTGACTTCCTCAAGGTCAAACAAAAAGTCTGTGACAGCACTGAGAATTAAATCTGGTCTCCTGAATGCCTGTCCAATGTCTTAACCACAAGATTTCCCATTTGAAAAACACCAGTACACGCTGAATAACACTAATAATTAATTAATTGTTATTTAGATTATAGTAAAACAATTTATAGAAAAAGAGAAGAAGTGCAAAAAAAGATAGGAAGCAAAGGATAGGAATACATAGTCAGTTTTCAGAGAGGTAAATAGTGGTGCCCCCCAAGGTGCCTTCACTGGGACCAGTACTGTTCAGTATATTCATAAATGATCTGGAAAAAAAGGGTAAATAGTGAGGTGGAAAAATTTGCAGATGATAAAGAATTACTCAAGACTGTTAAGTCCAAAGCAGAGTGTGAAGTGTTACAAAGGGATCTCACAGGATTGGACGGCTAGGAAATAAAATGGCAGATGAAATTCAATGTTGGTAAATGCAAAGTAATGCATATTGGAAAACATAATCCCAACTATACATATAAAATAATGGAGTCTAAATTAGCTGTTACCACTCAAGAAAGAGATCTTGGAATCACTGTGGATAGTTCTCTGAAAAGATCCCAATGTGCAGCAACAGTCAAAACAGCTAACAGAATGTTGGGCATCATTAGGAAAGGGATAGCTAGTAAGACAGAAAATATCATATTGCCTCTGTATAAACCCATTGTATGCCCAAATCTTGAATACTGCATGCATATGTAGTCGCCCCATCTAAAAAAAAAGATATATTGGAATTGAAAAAGATACAGAAAAGGCAACAAAATGATTAGGGGTATAGAATAGCTTCCATATGAGGAGAGATTAATAAGAGTGGGACTTTTCAGCTTGGAAAAGAGACGACTAAGGGTGGATATGACAGAAATCTATAAAATCATGACTGGTGTGGAGAAAGTAAATAAGAAAGTGTTACTTACTCCTTCTCATAACATAAGAACTAGGGGTCACCAAATGAAATTAATAGGCAGCAGGTTTAAAACAAACAAAAGGAAGTATTTATTCACATAATGCTCAGTCAACCTGTGGAACTCTTTGCCAGAGAATTTTGTGAAGGCCAAGACTACAACAGGGTTTAAAAAAGAACTAGATAAATTCATAGAGCATAGATCCATCAATGGCTATTAGTCAGGATGGACAGGGATGCAAACAAAACCATTAAAACAACTCTTTGCAATATTCCTAGTATTTAGTCAAACCCCTTTTCAATACATACAGGTTTCTAACATGAGTGAAAATCACTACAAATCTGGGATCCACAACTTTTCAAACCTTGAAATCAGATGGAGTACAGACTATATAACAGATGGTTATTTGGGGGTTGTCCTGTGGGCAAGCCTTTCTTGGCTTCCCCACAGACTCAGTTACCTTATGGATCTAGTCCAGTATGGCTCTTCTTCTCTGGGCTAAGCTGGTTCAGTACAGTTCCTCCCCTTAGAGTAGTTGTGTTGTCTTACAGTCTAGTTCCTCCTAAAATGATCTGAACTTACGTTTGAACTTTTTTAGTCCATCTGGATGCAACTTCTGTTTTATGTTATAGTATCTCTGGTCAGTATCAGATTCTTTTCAGCAGCATCTACCTTTCTAGTATCTTATGCAAATATAGTTAGCACTATTAAATCTTATGATAAACAAGGAAGGCTAGAGCCTTTCCATTTACAGTCCTCCAAATGTTAGGGTGACCAGTTCAGGAGTAACACATCCTCCCCAAATACAAGGCCCAATTCAGACTAAACAAAACAACCTTCCTGCAGATGCTTTTTAATAAAAAACAAACCAAACGGTATTGCTACCAAAAAATAGTGGCCAATCAAGCAACTTGTGTATGCAAATTAATATAATGTTAAATTCTTTCTTTTCATCTACAGCTGTTACAAACAATGTTTAAACTCTCAGTAAGAAGTGCTTTAGAGCCTTTGGGTCTATGCCATTTGTGGGAATTGAAGCTCCCTTTTGTGTTGTGAGAATGAATCCAGACCCGGTATATGGCTGCAATTTTAAAAATGAAAACATGATGTTCTGCCCTTTCTTGAAATTTACTCTCAAACCAGAGATACTTGAAAATTTTTAAATGAAAATTTTTTTAAAAATAAAACATGACTTTTTGACCAAATCAAACATTTTTACAGAAATTTTGTATTTATTTTTTGTTCTGTGTATTTCAAAAGGAAGAGAAAGTAAAAAAAATAGAGAGAAAGGTGAGGAATCCTGTAAATTTTTAATTTATGAAAACTGGAAAAATGTTCAGTTTTTGTTTTGTTAAAAAATCTGCAAAAACTTTCAAATGAAATGAAAAAGTTTAGTTTTGTTTGAAATTAATTGCAGAAAATATATAGCACTGTGTATATGTACACAATTCTTCACATTTAAGAGACTAATTACTTGTACATGTTTCTGCACAATTAGGACTGCAAACGTGTACACAATTCTTTTATGGGAATAAGAGAAAATAAAATATAAAGTTTGAGGCATCCCCCCCCAATAAATCTTACAATAGTCTAATTTTTCTAGGAATGATGGCTTCGGCAAGGGCTACACAGCTCAGAAAATGAAAGTTTAAAATTTGATAAAATTAATTAAACCTGCTTATCTTCCATTACCTCCCCCTAAAGGGCTCCTATCTTCTTCCAGAGAGTGTCAAATGACTTAATTCAAGCCTTCCCTCCATTTATAAGAGTTAGGGTCATTCTAGATGGGAACAGAAACAATGTCATAGATTCATACATTCCAAGGCCAGAAGAAACCATTATAATCATCTAGCCTGACCGCCTGTATAATACTTCCCCAAAATAATTCATAGAGCACATCTTTTAGACAAACATCCAATCTTGATTCAATTTTCAAATGCAAAAACGGGACTGGTCTTTGGAAAGTTTAGTCCACAGAATCTTTCACGGATATATATTCAAATCCTATTAATGCTCATGTCAGAAAAATGAATCTTGAGAGACTATGTTTTGATATGAAATGCTGTCATTTTTGTGAACCATGACAGGCTTATGTTTAGCAATGAGTTACCTATTAAATAGAGAAGGGAAAGAAAATAGCACTACAGCAAACACTGCTATTTGCTTATATTTAACGTCAGTAAATAATTTTTAATAAAATAAAGTGGAGATCCCTCCTGTAGCAACAGCTTACCACAAACCTGGCAAACCCTCAGAGCTCAGCACAGATTCCAGGGATTTGAGAGAGGCCAAGGTAATCTGTGAAGGCCCTGTGCCTCACCTCTGTGCTTACTGATAGAACAACTCTATTGGAACTGCATTAGGTCTATCAGGCTGGAGTTTGGGGATGAGAGGTGGGAATGATGTGTACTGATCCCACCTCACAGCTTGCTCACTCTTCCTCCAAACCTAAGCAGTCTCTAATCCCTTCCTTTGCACTGACCCACCTTCCAACCCATTCCCCCATTGGGTCCAGCATAGGGAAATGTGCTATCACAATGACTGAACCCCTCTTCCATATGGCTCTTAGGGATATGATCCAGTCCTTAGAGATTTTTGTATTCTGATTAGTGATTGATTATGGCAAAAATATTTATATTCTTATGAAGAGCACATTTGCTAATGCAGGGCCATGGGGGGGTGGGGGGAGGAGGGGAACTTTTTGGCCCAAGGGCCAAATCTGGGAATAGAAATTGTATGGTGGGCCATGAATGCTCACAAAATTAGGGTTGGGGTGGGGAGGAGGTGAGGGCTCTGATTTGGGATGTGGGCTCTGGGATGGGGCCAGAAATGAGGAGTTCAGGTACGGAAGGGGATGCTGGGCTGGAGCAGGAGAGTGGGGTGAGGGAAGGGGGCTCCTGTCTCGGAGTGTGGGCTCTGGGGTGGGGCTGGGGATGAGGTGTTTGGGGTCCAGGAGGGAGCTCTGGGCTGGGATCAAGGGGTTTGGAGAGCGGGAGAGGATCAGGGCTGGGGTAGGGGGTTGGGACGTGGGGAGAGGCTCAGGGATGGAGGCTCCAGGTGGCGCTTACCTCAAGTGGCTTCTGGAAGCAGCAGCATGTTCCTTCTCTGGCTTCTACGTGGAGGCACAGTCAGGTGGCTCTGCACGCTGCCCCATCCACAGGCACCGCCCCTGCAGCCCCCATTGGAGCGCCTGGGGGGGGCCATGGGAGCGGGGCCATTGGGGCATGTAGGAGACAGAGGGGGGCCATTCCGCGGCTTATGGGAGCCGCATGGAGCGGCCTCTGACCCTGCAAAGTGCAAGAGCAAATTCATATAGAGATACACAATATGTTGGACCTGGAAGGAAACTGAAAGCTCTTGGGCATCTCCTGTGGTATTGGTCCTGCAAAAGGACAACACTGTAAGATTTTTTGTTGACTATAGAAAATGTAATGCTGTTACAGTAACAGATGCGTACCCTATGCCAAAAATTGATGATGTGCTGGATATATCGAGCCAATCCAAATATCTCAGTACTTTTGATTTAGCTAAAGGTAACTGGAAGATCCCTGGAAAAGGATGCACAGAAAAAATATGATTTTATCACTGACATACTGCTCTATGAATTCATGGTGTTACCTTTTGGTTTTGTCAATGTTGGTGCAACCTTCAGAGAAGGGTCAACAAAATGGTTTACAAAAGGGCATACATAGATGAAATAGCAGAGTTCAGCAACACATAGGACGACCATAAAAAGCATCTGGGGGTTGTGCTGTCAAAGCTCAGAAAGTCTGGTCTAACCGTAAAACCCTCTAAGTGCAGAATAGGAGTAGCCAAAGTCCTTTATCTAGGGCATTGGGTTGGTGGGGGGCAAATATCCCCTGACCCTCTTAATGTGGAAGCCATTGTAAATTGGCCTGTGCCCCAAACTAAAAGGCAGGTCCAATATTTCATAGGTCTAGCGAACTACTACAGAAGGTTTGTGTATGGGTTCAGTGACATCGTATCTCCAACACAGAGTCGTGTAAAAAGCACCAATCCAGTAAGGTGGTTTGGTAAGAAACATGCCAGAAAGGTTTTGATAAGATAAAGGTACTCTTCTCTGGAAAGCCTGTGCTAGCCAGTCCTGACTTTGATAAAACAGTTGAACTATGTACTGATGCATCTGACATTGGCTTGGGTGCTGTACTGAGGTAAACGGGGAGGGCAGCAAAAAACATCCAATTGCCATCCTGACTAAAAACCTGTCCCACTGAACAAAGTTACTCTGTTATAAAATAGTGCTATGCTATAGTATGGGCAGTTAAACAACTAAAGCCTTAACTCTTTAATAGGAAATTCAAGATTCTAACAGACCACGCACCCTTAATAAGGCTATACGGAACTAAGGGCACAAATTCCAACCTATTACACTGGAGCCTGATCCTGTAAGAGCTTGACATGGAGATTGTACACATAAAGGGGAAAGAGAAGATGTAGTGGCTGCCCTCTACAGGAAAGAGGACCACTGCCTCTGCATTGATCAGTGACTAACACTCCTGCAGTAGTCTAAGGGGTGGGAGTGGGGAGGTGTAACACTCTGTACACCAAAGCAACACCCTGTCATAGCCATAATTACCCTGGTGATAGGATTATGATATGTTTTGTACAAAGTATTCCTGTTGGATTGGATGGGAAGTTATAAAGTTTTGCTATGTGTGTCTAACTGAAATATGCTGTGAAGTTGGAAACACCCAAAACCAGCCTTTCAGGTACAACAATGCAGAAGCCAGAAACTGATGATGGCCTATTAAGAGCAATCCACACTACAAAGGACTACCACAGGAACTGTATACAATAGAGACCTCTCAGAGATAGCATGTAGATGATGGAGACTTGACTCAGGGCACTGCAAAGGATCTTTCCAGCAAGGTGGAGAAGCTATAAAAGGGGGAAGTGATGTCATCGCTTGTCCTCACTGCCCCCACAACTCCACACCTGGAAACACTTCTGGCGAACAAAGACTAAACTGGAGAGGTGGTCCCAGGCTAGAGGGGATTTCCGGCCTGTGTATGGAAAATCTGTGACCTGCTTGTATTGTCTCTCAGGGTGAGACACTGCTTGATTCAAATCCTGTTTAGTGTATAGAACACAGATAGCGATTTTACTTTTTATTTCTTAGGTAATTAACTTTGATCTGTATGCTTACTATTTATAATCACTTAAAATCTACTTTCTGTAGTTAATAAAGCTGTTTTGTATTTTACCTAAAATAGTGTGTTGCTTGAAGTGCTTGAGGAATCTGCTCAGTGTACAAAAGCTGGTACACGTCCACTTTCCTTTGTAGAAGTGACTGACTGAGTAACAAATTTACACTGGCCACGCTTCTGACCAAGGCAAGATGGTATATCTCTGGGATCCTTGGCTGAGGAGCTGGGGAAATTGGCTTGCGCATCTCTATAGTTAGTTCATTAGTGGCTAGGAGGAGCATTCATTTAACTCAGCTGGGTGTGTCCCTGCCTGTGGATAGCTGTGTAAGTGCAGGATCTGGAGAGGATTGCAACTTATCACAGCATCACAGTGTGAGAGGGAGGCCAGGCTGGTATGCCAGAGGGCTCAGGGGTACCCCACTTTCAGGTTGCACCACAGGGAACCCATCACACTCACTCATTTAGAATTAATTTTATAGAAATTTTTAATGTTTCTTTGTCTTTTGATGAAGGGGGTGCTGTGTGTGTTTCTATGACATATTTAAAGTGCCATTAATATTTTTAAAAGATCTCTCTTTTATAGCTTTTCATAGTTACACAAGCCCTACCTAGTTCCAAGTTGGGAAAGCAGAACTTTAAATTAATTTTGGGCTAGGTTTATATGGGTTGGCATTTAATTATTTTTGAGACTTTGAGGTTAATTGTAAAGTTAACTATAAAGTTAACAGCTTAGCTAATAATGTTGGACAAAAATATACAATGAAACAACTCTTGATTAATGACATCTATATATTGTTTATTATATATAATTTTAACATTCAGCAAGCCATTTTATATCAGAACAAAGGTTATAGGCCTCCTATGCATTATAAAATCAACTGTTGATTATATATATTTGAAATTATTGCAAGGTATATGCAAGCACAAAAATACACAATGCATTTCACATCCTGCTCAGGGTTCTTTTCACTTTCTTTATTCTGAGGCCTTGGGGTTCCTTTTGCTTGTTTCACTTTCTTTAGCATTATTCTGACGCTCATAAAGTATCCAAGTTCATGGCAGATATGTGACAGAACAATATTCTCTCAAAGAGTTGTTTAGAGGATAGTGTATTGGTTTACTATTAGCTTGAGACTACTGAGGCCATTATATGTAACACATCTAAGCTCAGAAACTTTTTCTCTTTTGGTCACCTGGACGGTCTATTGCTGTTTCTCATCCTTTTTCTTTAATTTTTGAGATTCTGGTTTGTTTGTTTCATTTTTCACATTTAGAAAACAGGATCAAGTCCTGTTGTGGAAGCCCCTCTGAGATGCTGTCTGTAATATTATATAATTATAATAGTCACAGGCCATTCATTATGCGCCCAGCAAAAACCAGAATGAATCCTGGGTACACCAGAGATACTTGATAGGAATAAACTTTTGCATGTGACCCTAAAAAATTAAGATCAACTTCATTTAAATGTTGCCTATTTCTCTCTAGCCCATATACAAAATGATTTTTCTTTTTGTTTTTGTCGCTATGTTAATCTTGATTGATTATAGGGTTTGCTTTACCCGAGTTCTCATTTTTATTTATACATTCTCATTTTTACTTTCCAATGTGTAGAGTGTCCTGAGCCTTCTTTGTCTTCTTTTTTTTTCAGCAGTCAACCAGCATTTCCTGGGGAAAAAGGGAGAATCTAGGGTATGTGCTATGCTCCTGTCTTGGTCAGTTAGGATGATCTCTAAAGAATGTAATTAAGAAGAATGGCATAGAAGGATAATATAACACAGAGTTAATTGATGATGCTACTAAGAATTGTAGGATATAAATCAAACCCAGTGCAGGAACCCACGCATATGGTGAAGTAAGCATTCTGCCTACACATCAATATTGCTAATACCCTGTGTAATTAGTTATGTTTATTTCTAGTAAAATATGTTTTAATGAGGTGGTTCAACAGTGCTAATAAGATGTAAACTGATTGTTAACTCCTTTGCAGGAATGACCTTGCTTATGTTGGTGGCTGGTGCAGGATGGTGTTTGATATTGTATACAACAGCAACTACCATAACTCATTGTTTCTTTTGCAGACTGTGATGACTAGAAGTGTAGTTTCCCTGCTGGGTTGACTGATTCTAAAAACAATTTGGGGCCCGCCTGCAGATCAAATGAGCTTGAAAATTATTACATCTTAGGTTGATACATAGTTTTCAGTTAAATATCACTTCTGAGTTTATCAACCTTAATCAGCAACACATTTAATTTTAAATGTATCGAGGACAATACTGCAGTTGAATTACCCATACTGAGAAATAGCACTAATTTTCTTCCATGTTGTTACCAGCAGGAAATTTTGAAATGACTGTGGAGCTAACTAATGGAACAGTGTCCTTCGGTTGTTTTCACACACCTGTTATGGATGAAACTGAATAACTGCAAGATTAATTAAAAGGAGCAGCTGAAAATCCTGCATGGAGAATTCAAGGAATAAAGGGCCAAAGTTCATCACTAAAAAATAGTAGCTGATTATTTATTCACCATAGCTGCTAGCACATTGGGTAAAGTGAAAATGTTGTCATTGATCATAGAACCACTGTGCTACAAGTGTGGCAACACATTTTTTTTATTTATTTAGAGTAAGATGTGTTAACATCCAGCATGACAAAATTTGTACAAAGTTCACAATTTAAAAATGAAGTATCACAGCAACTTGTGATTCCACACATTTATAGCAAAATTAAAATGTCAACAAATCCATGCCGTGTAGTACAAAAATAAATCAAACTTCAGTTCCACAGAGAGCACAATAAATAGTTTATACAAAATTCTGTCTTAATAAATGATTACTTAAATTAACTTAGAAATGAATATGAACAATAAGTTATAATAAATAAACTCTGACTCACAATAATTTCATATGAAAGGTCAGCATTCTAATATGTGACACTTTTGTGATCCCTATATAATAGTCACAGATAACTTCTGATTTGATATTATGTACCAACATTAGATGAGCAGCAGATTTGTGCTTAAAATCCCTTTCCATTGTACATAGGTGATAACAATAAGAATCCAAAACTGATACTATCTATTACTCTACTGAAAGCATTACTATATTGGCAAAGAAGCTGCAGACACAATGCAGTGGAAAAATGCATATGCCGTTATGAACAATGAAAGCCCTAAAAGGAGGCTAGGGCAAAAGTACAATATATATGGCAGAAGGTGA
The DNA here is from genome assembly GCF_009764565.3 of Dermochelys coriacea. Lineage (NCBI taxonomy): Eukaryota > Metazoa > Chordata > Testudines > Dermochelyidae > Dermochelys > Dermochelys coriacea. The sequence continues at coordinate 37,135,297 of NC_050070.1, read as the reverse complement.
ACAACAAGCACCTTGCTTCAGCTCTCAAAAAGGCAATTCTGAGCATGGCAGCTACAACTAATAGCACAACAGAAAAAGGGCACTGTACAGATAAGACTGCAGAGCCCCCAAAGTAATTACATAATCTTTTCCCAGCTAGTTATTAAAGTCCTCATGGAAAACTGTAAGCTTTTGTACAGTGAATAGTATAAAGTGCCGCTGGGATATACATATATTTATACATATATATATATACCGAGGTTGAATATTGTATCAGAATATTTGTTGTGAGATCCCTGTAGTCTCCCTTAGCAATATTACTGGATTGGCCATAATGGCTTCCACTATAATTTGTTCAGGTTTAGTGTCACAAGGCTAATGACACAAGAAATTGCACACCTCCGTATGGATATATAGGGCAAGGTAAGTGCAAATAGTCAACTGGCACATTGTGGGGACAATGACCCTGTAAGTCCTGTTCTGCTAAAAATATTTTATTTTTTACAAAACCCATCTTTTTCATAACAAAATTTTAAAGTACTTTTGTACTTTCTGCATAACATCAAGACATGGAAGGAAAAGATATGCTATCAATTTTAAATAAATTCAACATCTGTAAAACACAACACATCAAAATTACTACTTAAAAAGGAAAAAATGTTGTAATAAAAAGTGGTCTTATGCATACATATAGTGCAGTCATTTTGAAGAAAACAATCAAATCTTGAAGGTACAAATAAGTTTTATCTTAAAATGATCCAGTTTAAAGCAAAAAAAGTGCTGAAGTATATTTAGTTACATTAAAATTTGATTGCATTCATTTTTGCAATAGATAATAGTAGAACAAATATAAAGCATACATGAATGCTGCAGTAATGATTGTTCTCCAACAAAATGCATAACATAAATATTAAAATATGAAAAATGGGATCAAATGCTTGGCAAAGCAAAAAGAAAAAAATCTTTACTGAGCTGCATTCCTACTAAAGCTAGCAATGAATCCAGTTCAGTAACTACAGTAGACACAAATCATTTGTCTTTATCCCAAAATTAAAGATGTAAAAAGGCAATATTAGTTTTAAAATATTGTCTTTCTTCTTAAATTGAAAATACAGAATTTCTGAAAGATGAACTACATTGCTATAAGACATAGTTCAGAGGGGCATTAAGTAGTCCAGGAGAGATAAGAGAATGTTGGCTCCAAAGTTTATTTGAAAATAAAAGCTGAAATCTTCAGGTTGTCCACCTCTGATATAGTTCCTTTCATAATGGAAGTTCCCATATTCATACCATGTAATGCTTAGAAGTTAATTAAAAAGTGCTGTTTAAGCTGCTTTGAATCTTCTGTCAAGTTTCCATGGCTTGATGTTGTCTTACAATAAATTACCCATTTTGTATCTTACATCTAATCCATGCCATTTTCTTGGATTTCAAAAAACCTCATTTTATTGCCCCCACCAGACACCATCCTCTGAAAACAAAAGTCACATAATATTTTCAAGCATTGTTCAAAAATAAAGCATTTTTGCAACCAATTCTTGCTATGAAACAATATGCACACAAAATGTATTTCTTAAATTCCATAAAATCCTCCAACATGAGGCAAAATGATAGTGTTTAAAAAGTGGCTGCAGACCGCAACATTGTCATTCAAAGCTGTTTTTTTTTGTCCATTTCAGTTCAAAATACTAAAACATTTAATCGCTAAAGCATTAAAAAGAATTTACACTCTATTTATTTTGATCAGCTTACCTCTTCAGAAATATATATACCCCAAAAATGTGCATACATTAGCAGCTATAAACATTACATGGCATATCACACTATGTCAGCTTATATGAAAACGTACAAAATGTGAATGTATTCAAAAAACTATTCTGCAGTTACTATCTTTAAAGCAAGACATAAAATCATTATGAAGTCTTGTAAGCATAACACTGTTTCAAACAGAAATAAATATATAACACTTTCTGGTAAATTACAGCAGCAAAAAACAAGAGGCATCCTTTTTTTAAGCAAGACTTTCACCACTATAGCAGCTGTTCAGACCTGAATTCCTCTCACAGCCTGCTTTATATTTTCCAGTAGGGCTTTATTTTCTGGACTCTGATAACGATCTTGATTTGTATACATGTCCGTCAAAGTGGTCACGTAAGCATCAAAATTTTGTTCATTGATTGGTTCCTACGAGATATTAAATAGTAGTTCATATACAACTTTTATTTTCTTGATTGTATATTCATTTAAGCATAACATACTATCATATCATATTGCCACCATTTTTTATAATATTTAAAATGCCTATTTAGATCTTAATTTTACAGGATACATTGGAACAGGCTCACTGTGCCTTTGTTAGCAGTTAAATTTATCTTTATGGTTTCAGTGTTGTTACCACAAATATCCAACTGGTTGAGGAACCATAAACATAAAAACAACATCTACTGTATGAGGTGAACTGAAGATCGCCAAATTCCTTAACTTGTGCTCTCAATCACTTACCATATGTGGCAGCTGGATATTAGCTAGACTATGAATTAAAGACTGGCTTAAATTGGCCAGTTCATGAAGAAGAGACTCATTTTGCTGTTCAATTACTTTGTTCTCCTCTTCTATCGTCTTCAAGTTGCTCTCCATTGTGGTAATCTAAAATGGACAAATTTGTGTACAATGTAATATAAGGCAAGCCGTTATAAAGCATGCGTTCTTGAAGTGAGTGATAACAGGAAAATCAGAACAAAAAAGGCCCTTTTTGTTTAAATAAAAAGGTTCATTTCTTTATAATCTTTTATAATTTGAAGAGGTTTTTCTGCTATGTACAACTGCAAATTATATGACTTTATTTTAACGGCTTGTCTTTTTTTTTATGGTGGAAGTACTGATTTACCTTACATTTGATTGTACTGGCTTTGTACCGATGTACTATTTTTAAAATAAATATCCTTTTGTATTTAAAGGCACTTATAAGGGCCTCGGTCTTGCAAGCTGATTCATGTGGGCAGACTCTTCTGTGTATCTGGACCCTAGCTGACATCAATGGCGGCACAATACAGGTATGATAATCCACCTGTATCCATGAGGTTGCAGGATCCGGGCCAATGTGAGTAGATGATACATTTATCATATTTTTATAGCATATGCCATATTAACTAAGTGTGCACAATTCTTTGCTGTCACCATTTAGCTCTTTGGACCTATATTTGCATTCAATTTATACTGCCCAATGAATATTCTCACAGAACTGCCAATGAAAGCTAAAGAATTACACATTGTTGCACAATAGTTACAACAAAATAATCTGGTAAGAGTGTCTTAGTACTATTCTTTTCTATATTTTTATGTTTTGCATTATGTTACTAACAGCTTTCAATGTTTGTGTTTAATGACAAACAAAATTAAGTTTGCTGTATTTTATTAGCAATATATTTGTTGTTGTTTGGCTTTTATAAATATTCTCTAAGATGTAAAGGACTTAAAGACAGAACTTACAACATTTGATTACTGTCTCAAATAGGCTGAAATTTAGGAAAAGAAACTGTGTGCTGCATAATCATGAAGTGGTCTATATAAGTAATTTACTGGATGTGTGACTGATATTACACTTACAAAATGTATTCCATTTGGAGAGATATTAGCATTTCCAACAGTGTTTCCCATTTTAAGTATACTGTTCAAACCTGTAGAATCTTTCTAAAATGAAGAAACTTTTAAAGTGTGACCAGCGTACATGGCTATTTAATTTCCATGACATAGGGCAACTCATCTATTACCAAGTGTAAAATGTGTGTGTGTAGGGTGAGATGTACATTGGCAAGAGGGTAGAAAATGAAGCCAAAGAAGCAGAAAAGAGCATATAGGGCCAAATTCTCAAAGTGACAGTCACTTGTTCAATTTGACATCCACAATGAACTGCCGGTATAATAAATTATAGGAAAAAAACATAGAATTTTGATGTGAACTTTCATTTGTCAGCACAAACAGTATAGAGGTCAGACGGGGAGAAGAACATCAGATGAGTCTAGGCCAGTATGTTTTAGCCAGTTTGATGGCACAATCAGATAGTTAGATGTCTCAAGTCTATCATTGTGGATTGTGGATTTTTGATAATTTGGTCTGTATCATTAATTGATAAAAGCAAATATTTTCTTAAGAGCTTGGTGCACACATAAGACTAGCTGTCAAGTAGGTTTAACTTTGACTACTGATATTTATGCAGCAGATAATCCAAGCTGAGACATACATTGTCAATATTACAGGGGAACATTTCTTCGGGATGAATGATTCTCAAACTATTTCTCCAGCATGCTGCAGTAGGCACAAACAGATTTTATTTTAACATAGAGAATGGAAAGATATTCCTGTTTTATTGCTATGTTTTCAATTTGTGTATTTCAGAGAGCAGGTCAGGCACATGCCCTAAACACATGTTCTATTTGGAATCCAGTACGAAAGAGCCAGTCCTACTACATATGTGTAACTTTTTTTTTTCTTAATTCTTCTTAGTCATATTCCAAGTCATTATGTTTAAAATTCATCTTTACATTTTTTATATCAAAAGTAATAACTGGAGTGGAGTATTGATCTCTGACATCAAATATAATTAGGGCCCAATCCTGGGAGGTGCTGAGTACCATCAACTCCTATTGACTTCAATGGGAGTTGAGATTGCACAGTCTCTCATAGGATTGGTCCTTTAGGTGGTTGAGAACTGTTATCTGATAGATTTTTCCTCTTGGGCCAAACACTGAGAGATACCAAGTACCTGAAACTGCATTGATTTTCGTGAAGTTCCAGGTAATCAGCACCTCTCAGGATTTAGCACCCTGTTACCTTCATAAGATATTTGAAATGTAATTGGTACCATTAGTTATGGCTCATATCAAGTGACTTTTCATTTTCAGTGTATAAATTAAGTAAAATTACAGAACAGAAACTGCTCTCAATATTTTAATTTTTCTTTTACATATTTCCCAATTTATATCATGAATTTTGTTTGAAATCTACATAACACAATGTATTTTTATAATAGCATATATTTTGTTAAGGTTAATGTTAACATTTTATTGTCCAATACAGTACATATTGACTGTGATAGTCTTAATGATTTTAATGAGTTGATAAAGACCTTAAGGTATCTGATAACTTGCCCCACCAGTTCAGTCCTTTTGAAATGGAATCTCATTTTCCTTTGGAGAACACAACAGGTTGAGAGTGTGCCCCCTAAATTATTGTGAAGTCTGATTTTGTTGGGATTCTCCATTAGATGTCAATAGTTTTAGTGAGAGTAAATATTTGTAATCAACACTTTTACCCTCTTATCCAAGTCTGTGTCACATCAAAATGTGCAATTGATCCCTTGAACATTTCCTAAGAATATGCAGTGGTCTAAATGCAGTAGGAACCAGTTTGAGAAGTGAAAGCTAAAATTAGTGTAGGGATCATGTGTTCATTGAGTTAATACAAGTGTCCACCTAAAAGCCCTGATCCTACACGTTCTTTCATACAAGAAAAACTTTATGCATGTGAGTAGCAGTATGAGTATTTGAATACTGAGGGTTTTTCAGTTTTTATTTAATTTTTCTATATGGCCATAATGTATTAGGTATTCATCCAGAAATCCAAACACTTGTGGCAGGTTACAGGATGAGATCTGGCCTAACGAATACTGGACTGCCCAGATGGAAGGCACTTGCAAAAAACCCTATAAGTCTTAATGTAGACTGTACCTAGTACACCTTACTGATATCAAACTGTGGGGAGACAAAGCATCATGAACTGCACTAGATATGAGAGCTAGCTGGAAAATTTAATTTCAGTGGAAAGCAAATGAATCCCTACCCCATTTTCTATCCAGCTACAGAAGTGATCAAAAACCTCAACAAAAGAGATTTTCATGAAAAAGAGAAATGAAAATGTTCACAGTATAATTCTCCATTTTCTGACCAATTCCTGTGGACCCCAAATAGGATGAAGCTGGGCTATGGACTGTGTCCTTTCCAACCTGTCAGTGGTTTGGTGCTGTTGCCATGGGGAGTACTCGCTATACAATATTACAGGTGTAGCAGTTGCTGCTTCTGTGTGTACTCGCTCTGCAAGCAGAATGCCCTGGCCACTGCTGTGTTCTCCATCTACTAATGCCATGATTTAGCTGTCTGAGAGTTTAACAGATATGAGGAAATGCAAAGGTGGCTATTTAGCCATGATTTTCAGTTTTTAAAAGTGGTGGCCGCTGTGCTGGGAAATAACTACTTAATAGCACCACAGATACTGTTTTCTAAGCTTATAAATGTAAATTAAGAACATATGAAATGTGAGCAAAAATGTGAAAGAAAACAATTTTTCCAAAGACAGTTTTTCTCCTATATTTCTTTTGATCAATCATGTATAAAAAGTAGCTAAATTTAAGGCTTCATAAAACTGTTACCTGAGTTCTGAGTTTAATCATATCAGCTTCCATCTGGGAATTGGATTCATTTAGTTCCTTGATTTCTTCATCTAGCTGTTTAATTTCTTCATCATTTTCTATACCTATGCAATATAAAAATAAAGGAGATATTAAAATAATTAAGCTATAAATCTGTGTTCTGCAACTGAGTCATTTCATATTTGAAATTAAACTTATTAAAGTAAAAAGTTCAGAAACACTAAATCTCATCAGACTTCCCATTCAAAGTTAAACCCATATATTTCCAATCATGTCTCTTTTAAGAACTGCAGTGATTTCCAATGAGAATGGTAGAAACAGCTTAGGAAGAGATAAAAACATAACACCACCCCTTAAATATACTGATTATATCTTTGCATTATTAGAAATGTACCTCTACTAATGAATTATGCTGCATTGTCACACTTAACCTTTTAAAAAAATACTGGCAACGTCTCTTGTCCTTTTAAGGAAAGAAAAAAATATCTTAAGAAGGCAATAGTTTCAAGTCACAATTATCCCAAAATCACTTGCTCCTATAATCAGGGGAAACATTTCACAACACAGAAGAACTGTAAAATACCACTGTCAATCTGGACCCCCTGCAGCCTCTGCTACCTCCATAGTTCATTACCGAATGACCTAGGGTAACATTTTTAGAAGTGTTCAGGTGACTCAGGAGTCTAAGTCCCATTTTCAAAAGTTACTTAAGCATTTAGGAGCCAGATTTATAAGGTATTTAAAAGATACAGATAGGTGCCTGCTGGGATTTTCAAAAGCACCTAGATGCCTAAATCACAATAATTTCAATGGGAGTTAGGCACTTTAGAATACCCAATAAGTGCCTCTATGTCTCATTATGCACAGAGTGCCTAACTGCTTAAGTCCAATATTTACGCACCAGTGGCATTCCAAAACCTCTTATCAGCTGCTGCCTAACATTGAAGGTACCTAAATTCCCTCAGTGGCTATGTTTCCACCATAAAAGTCACCAAGGCACCTAAATTTCAGCAACTGGACATGCACTCTGTTGCCTAAATCCTGACATACCTAACTCACACCTAACCCCAGTGGGATTAACAAAATAGGCATTCTCCTGCCTATCTTGCCTTTGGGGCCTGATCCAGTAGGCATATTCAGTAAGGAAGTAAAGTCCATTTTTTCATGTCTACATGCTGGTCACATCATAGCAGAATTTTTGGAAGTCTTCTTGATCCATTGCCAACTTCACACACTCATCAACTGATCTCTCAGTGATCTGCCACATACCATCTATCCATCTCCTCGCTGATCATCCCCTTGTATGATGACCCACCACCATTCCTTCCATGATAACTTTCTCAAGGATATTCCCATATCTGTGCCTGATGTGACCAAAGTACATAAGTTCACGTTTGTTGATTTCTGAAAGCAGAGTCTGCTTCTCTCCAATAATATTTCTAACATAAGTGTTCATCTTTTCTGTCCAGGGATGGGGCCCCACTGGCAAAATAGGTGTTTCCTCGCTTAGTTTACCTCTTCGCTTTGGATTGAACTAAGGCTTTGAGTAGCTTTTTAGTTGCTTTTGAAAATGTTACCTCTACAGCCCATTCCTTGCCTATTGAAATTAATAGCAAAACTCTCACTGATTTCACCAGGAGTAGGACTGGATACATCACTGATGGACGTTGGTTTAGCTTCCTTCCTGTTCACAACACTGAAATGCTTTATTAAAGTCTGTAATGAACTACATCCATCGGTAGATGTGGGTTATAGGTCTTTGTAATTCATGCTGTTTCTGTCTGTGACAGTAGATACTAGAAAGCCCAAGACTGAATTATTGCTCTGGTTTGTATGTTTAAGTCTTGGTATTAATTATTATTGGTCTTGTATCTTCTTTGGTGACTCAATTTTCCCAAAGGAGATCCCTTTTGAGTCCTATTTAATTCTATATTTACGTGTTTGCTATGTGATCACAGGCTGTAAAGCCAGATCCTCAGCTGGTGTAAAGTCATATAGCTCCACTGGCTTCAGTGGTGCTATGCTAATGTACACCGAGGATCTGGTCCTAAGTGTCACAACTATATGGATGTCAATCCCTGTTGACCAAGGAATTTCTGTATTGCATGATCATCAGCAGAATTATAGTTTGCATAGTCTGTAGCTTTCTTGAAGAGAAGTGCATTTAGACTAAATGGCTACATGTTATACATATAACATTGATCATCACATTTCTCTTTGTTTTTCCAGTTGCTGGGGTGGAGATCTTTTTAATTCAGGAATCTTCCTTTTACAAATGTCTTTACTGGACACACTGTAAAGTTATATTTCTCTAATCTCTCCAAGCGGTATCTCCACACAGGGACAAAAAGGGCCAGATTTTTAAATATTGTTGCTACCGTATACACATTGTTCTGTACAACCTTCTCCAACTGTCCTCCCATGCCTGACACACTAGTTTACTCATCAACCTTCCCTTCTGCACATCCCCTTCACAAAACTCCCCCATCACAACACTACTGGTTGCAGATGCTAGGTGAAGTAGTTTGGTGTATGGGAAAGGGTTGTTTGGTAAAGATGGTGCAGGAGAACTGAGTCTGTGGTAGTTGTGACAGTGATAAGGCGCATGCCTGTGAATGGAGGAGTAGAGAGTATGCATTATTAGATAGCTTAACTTTTTATTTCCTTGTTTTGGGAGTTTTTGTCAGGTATGTGATATATGCAAGCAACACAGGCTTTTGTGTGTTGATTTCTTAGGGTTTTGTATGTTAAAGATGTTGCACTCACACATAAATTCTCACTATTCCCTCTTCTCTTTTTTACTCAAGAGCTCCCCCAGGCTAATGACCTTCCTGTGGCTTGTCACCTCGAAGATCCCACCTGTGGTGAAGCATGGGAAGTTTGTCAGGCCCAGGGGCTGGCTCAGTAACAGTGCTCCAGCTATCTAGGGAAGCTGCCCACTAGCATCCCCATGATCCTGTAGTTTTTGGGGTAGGGATATGTATGAGATAGGGTGAGGGAAATTAAGAAACTGTCAGGCAAACTCCTCTGACAAGCTCGATTACTGAGCCAGCCCTTGGATCTGACAAAGCTCACTCAGTTTGCTACGGGGGAACTACTCTCTGACAAACCATGGCTTGACCATTCTGAGGCAGGTTGTTGTGAAGGAAGTTTAAGTTGCCCTCAGCAAAGATGGCTGTCCATAATCAATGAAAGTGACCCTTATGAAAGATGTCCTTGCCGTCAGGAGGCAGAGTGGAGTCTCCCTCCAGGCAGCCAGCAGGGAGGGGCACATTTTTTGCTTGTGTGTTAAAGGTTGATTTTTGAACCTCATCATATACAAACTGCAGGTAGACAGTTCTCCCTAGAGGCTCAAAATCCAGAAGACACTAAAAAGAAAATAAGTGATTTTTTAAATCTCATGATTTTTAAACCAATCTCATGCCCTTGTACATACTTAATTACAGTCTTTCTGATGGATGGGTTTTCTCTTGGTATGTTAGATTAATGATATTTTGCCACCAATAGATTACACATATTTTAGTGTGTCTTGCAGACACCAATATAGTTGACTATTAATGTGATAACTCTATATTCATTACATGTGTAACAACAAATTAATTCTGGAATTTTTTAAAGGCTCCTTCCCCCTTCTCCCAAGTTCTAGAAGAACTCTGATGAATCTCCCATTTTTTCCTGACTATAGACCTCCCCTTCATACTTTAGAAGTGTCATCGCCTTTATTCTTCCAGCTAATGAGGAGTGCATGGGATTCCTTTTGGAGACAATCAAAGCTGCTTCTTAATTTCATAGTTCCAATTTGCGGTATTTTAACTGCTTTGTAATTGAAGAGGTCCTGTGTAGGGATTATTATTTATTATAGGCTCCTTTATACTATGGTAGTGCTTAGAGGCCAACCAAGTCAGGGCTCCATTGCACTAGAGCCTAGATCCTTAAAGGTATTTAAGCACCTAACTCCCACTAAAATCAATAGGAGTTAGGTGCCTAAATACCATTGAGGATCTGGGCCTGGGAGCTGTATAAACATATAACAAATGACAGTCCCTGACCTAATGAGATCACAGTCTAAATGGCAAAACACACTAGATGTATGAGACAAACAATTGGACTGGGATTAGGGGCAACAGGATAACAAAATCATTGGCTGTGTGCAATTCTTACCCAGTCTGCAGTAGTAAACACAAATTGTCACCTGGCTAGCTGTTAACAGATGGCAAAATTCCATAAGTATTAAGGAAGTGGTAAATTTTGAGAAGGGACTTGAAGGTGGATAAGGTGGCAGCTTTATGGATTTTGGATGGCAGTTTATCCCATGTGTAAGGGATGAGATTAATGGTTCAAGAAAATAAGCACCTCTCATTAAATACAATTCCAAACTTTAAGAAGTGTTGGAACTGTATTGGTCCCAGGATATTTGAGAGACAAGATATTAGAGAGACTTCTGTTGGTGAGAGATACAAGCTTTCAAACTATCTCACCAATAAAAGTTGGTCCAATAAAAGATATTACTGTATCCACCTTGTCTCTCTAAAGTTTAAAAAGTACTTTCCCTTGGATGTTTATGAACTGCTGAAAGTGCTTTTCATGCAACTCCAGCATGGCTGGGATTTGGATGTAATGCAGCTTTATGATATTGCTTTGCCAGTATTTGTCCTGGAGCAACAATGCAGGAAGATAAAAAGTAGTTTTGTACAGTTTTCCATTGGTCAAGAGGTTCCCAACCTGGAATGTGGACCTCCAGATTGGCCAGAGGATTTCCTGAAGATGATTAACACAAGGCCCTCTGGATCTGACTTTCAGAAGTGCTGAGTACCTACAACTCCAGTTGAAACCAGTGGGGGCTGTGAGTGCTCAGCACCTCTGAAAATCACGTCCCCTCTTCTTCTGAGCAGTTGTGCAATGTGAAACCCACTGGCCACCTTGGAGCAGCAGACTTGAGTCAGAAAAAACATAGCATTTTATTATATTAGAAAATATTTATAAAGCTACCCCTGTGTAAATCCAAAATCTCCTTAATAAAGTCAATCGAGTTTTTCAGATTTTCTCTTCTGTAACTCAGGCCAGAATCTGACCTCCTGTATTTCTGGCTCGGGCTTCAATAGCATGGAAGTCAGTTGCATTGCTTTCTAAAATGATCTCCTTCATGGTATACACTAAGAAAGACTTATAAAAAGGCCCACATAGCAATGTGTCTTTTATCTTGGAAAAAGGTAATATTTAAAAGAGAATGATTAAAATTTTACCATTACTGGCCCGTTGCTTTATTGTTAGCATCTGTTCTCCAGACAGCTTTGCTTTCTTCATGGCGGAAGTGGCTCTGGGGCATCCTGATAGACTGTGAATGATAAGAAAATAAAGAGCCTATTAAATTGTAATAGGTCATTGACAATAAATTTGTCAACTAAAACTGTCATGACAATAACATCTGAGAGGAAGTTTATCTCCACTCTGCACCAAAATGATAGGGTACCTGGTTCTAAAAGAGAGGGAGGAGCGTCATAAATTATTTTTTGGTTTTATTTTTCTGCCCCCACCTCTTTTTGAATGTGCAGATTATATATAAATCCAAGAAAAAGCATTTTATGTACAAAATCTAAACTAGGTAAAGAACAATGCAGCCTTTTAGAGATGTGGTACCCAAAAAAACCTACCTTATAAAAAGGGTTACTGCTTAAATGCTCCATTTAAACAAAACACTATCTGCCCTAGACCTTTAAACTCAAAAACCCAAACACAGGAACTCTGAATTTCAAGGACTGAGGGAACTGGCTAGCTCTAATTGTGTCTTTAATAATGAGCTCTTCTGAATTACTAGTATGCTTGTTTTTAGATATAACCTATTCCTATATTTGAATTGTTCTTTTTCTAAAACATGTGAATTACTTTGGATCAGATTTTTATTTGGACTTTAGAAAAGTGCATTCCCTACCCACATGAGACCTGCATGTAAAATGCAATTTAACACTATTTCAGGGTTTGCTCCTCCACTATCTCATTCTATGTACAGAGTCCTAGACACTATTTTGGGGGCACATGTTCTATATACTAATAGATGAAATACATACAAATAATTATTTAAGTATTTTCTTGAAATGAGGAAAATTTTGATTAAGACAATTACGTGCAGCAATCCATTTAAAACCGAGAGAATTAAAAGTATGAGGCAATTTTTCTATATACAACTACAATCCCAACAGAATTTCAATTCAGCATCTCTGAAATGTAGGACAAATCATTTATCCAGTTAAGCTTATATAGTCTTTGATTAATACCCATAGTAATGCAGAGGTACTGTATTATATTGGGCACCCCAGAAATCCATTCAGCCAAGATACAATATCCCTTACTGATCAACTTTCAGTCGATCAGCAGTTTCCACCATTTGCAGATGTAATCAAAGAAATATGGAAACTCAGATTTAATTGTTGGCCAAAATACCCCATAATCCACTAGTATTTAGACATCTGATTATCTCAGATTTTAAAAAATTGTAGGTGAAATCCTGGCCCAACTCAAGTCAATAGCAGTTTTGCCACTGAATTTAGAGGGACCAAGATTTCACCATGTATTTTTGAAAAAGTGTTCCTAAGTGTGGAACATTTAAAAGTGTGCTTACATTCCCCAAATGTTGAACTGTCTCTCATATTATGATCATCCTCTAATCACACCATACAAAAGAATATGTCTAATTGTTCTATCCTGGCAAATGAAAAGGATGTTGGGCCAGATTGTGCTCACACTCAGCAATTAACTGTGGGCACAAAACTGTTCGCATTCTTAAAAATCCTGTCCTTAACATGGCACGTGTATAGAATCAGCAGGAGGAAAAATATATCTAATGTCATTACAAGCTGGAGTCCTATGTTCCCATTTCTATCAGTCTTTAAAAGCAGAGGACATTCTGAAATGTTTCCAAAATCAATTCTACATTCTTTCAGCACAAACATATTCAAGATTTAATAACACATTTGAACTCTAGATTCCACATGCTACATATATGCTTCTGCATACCTTGAAATTTGCACTTTGTTCCCAAGGCTAGAGTGGACTATTTCTACTGTTTTTTAATTGTTCACATGTCAAGCTTAAATGCAGAGTCAGAACCAGTACAGCAGTTATTTTTTCTCCTAAATAACCTAGTTATGTGCAATATGGAACCAATTTCCAAGAACTATGGTAGCTCCTCCAACACTTGGAGTTTTTAAATAAAGACTTGATTTCTTCCTACAAGATATGCTCCAATTCAACCACAAGTTATTAAGCTTGATCCAGGAATCATAAGGTGAAGTTGTATGGCCTGTGTCCTGCAGAAGGTCAAACTAAATGATTGTATTTGTTCCTACTGACCTTAAAACCAGTGACTTTCCAACACTGATGTTCACTCATTAAAATATACTACTCTGAATGTTCTGAATTATCACATCTACAAGGCTTTGAATTATTATTAATTATTATTATGATTAATAAGCAGAACTGATAAAAAGAGGGACAAATTTTTTACAAAAAAATTTAAAATTTTCAACCCCATTTTCCATCAATATTTTCAAAATTGATTTTTCCAGTTCTATTATTGAAATAATATATAATAATAAACTATGGCTATTATTATCAGTGTGATCTAGTGGATAGGGCTCTAGGTTGGGAGGCAGGAAACCTAGGTTCTGTTCCCAACTCTGCCACTGACTTGCTGCGTGACCTTGGACATATCACTTTATTTCCCTTGCTCTCTCCTTGTATTTGTTTTATTTAGAAGAAAAATTTTCAGGACAGGGACTGTCTCTTATTACGTGTGTCACAGTTCCAGGTTAACAGTACCCCTGTCTCCCTTGTGGTCTCCTCCAGGGCATACCTTTAGATCTCAGGACTCCAGCAATCACTGCTCTCCCTCACCCTCTAAATAGGGGATTTAGGCTTGCAGTCCCCCCCTACAATTCACTGTCATCACAGTAGGTTTGACTTTAGTCCAGAACCTGCAGTCTGTTTGTTCCGAGGGACAATGACAGGGTGACCAGTCAGCCTTCATGGAGCACAGTATGTTTGTTTTAGGATAAAAGAATTATAAAGGATACAAATTATAAAACAAGATGCAATCTACAGGCATACTAGGTGTCACCCATATTTCACATGGAAAGATAGGTTCTAGTCCTTCAAACCCTTCCAGCAGGATTTTGCCCTCCTGGTTACAATCTCATGTCAGTTTTTGGATCAAAATGAAGGCCCCTGAATCAGTTTATGCTGACTCTTTATGGCAAAGCCCTTTTTTTGTCTTCTGGGCCTCTTGAATCCAGTTTGAACGAGTTTATACCGTTCCTCCCAGGGCATGGTACTTCTCCGGAGTTGTTTACCTGTCCCAGGATTTTCAGTAATCACCTCCCACTGATTTTAGTTCCCGGAGTGAATTTAGTAACCTTCCCCCATGCACATAGGCACCATCCCGAGCCTCGTGCTTTGGGGGGCCCTGTGCTTCAGGGGAACGTGGGATCCTGGGCAGCCTGGAGGGGTTAGCAGGGGGCCTGGCACTGGCAGCAGCAAGCAACCTGGTCCCAGCCCTCTCTGCCCTGCCGTCTCCCGGCGTTGCTTGTGGGGAGTGGGTGGAAGCCAGAAAGAGGCAGGGTGGGGGTTTGGGGAAGGGGTGGAGTGGGGGCAGGGTGGGGGCAGACAAGGGCGGGAAGAGGTGGGGCGGGGTGGAGCGGAGCAGGCTGGGGCTGGGTTGCTCACTGCTGCTAGTGCCAGGCCCCCCGCTAACCCTCCAGGCTGCCCTGGAACCCTGCGTCCCCTGAAGCGCGGAGCCCTGCAAAGCGTGGCGCCTGGGGCGGTTGCCCTGGTCTGTCCCATGGACAGGACTGCTCTGAAAATATAAGCCAAACATTGGTGGAGCCGGGTCCATGTTCCTGAATATTGGTGGAGCACAGGCACCAAGGGCCCATATAACTCGCTGCCTATGCCCGTACAGCTAGACTACAAGCCCTGGCTCACAGATAACATTTATAAAATTGATACAATAATCTGAAAGATATTGTATGTGTCTGTTATATCTGGCACAATGCATTTGTACAGTGTCTAGCACAGTGGGGCCTGACCTTGTGGAAGAACTGAAATAACAGTTTAATGCCTCTTTGGATCAAAGCTATGATACGAATAAAGAGTGGCATGGAGAATTTTGCACAGACAAGTTTGTGAGAAATGCATCGCTGGCACAACAGAGGGAATGGAGGATGGCAGCAAAAAACTTTAGGGTTCTATACCATTTTAATTATCTTGAACCTCTCTCTCTCTTTTAGCCCTCAGTTTAAGCCTTTATCCCACGTCGATGGCAGGTTGAAGGGTTCGATTTTCAGTGAGGTGAGGAATCTGAAAGGGAGCTAAAGCAGCTCTGGTTCCTTGTAACATGGAAAGAGTAGGAAGAAGTAGGGACTGGTTTTTCCTGTAAAGAGTATGGCTGGGCTTAAGATAGAGGGCAGGGAAGTTTGTAGGACATTGACAAAGACCTGCTGTGGAGAAACTGTGACCTCAGAAATTAGTTGAGGGGAAAAATTTTGTTTTCTTTGGACTTTTATTGTGTATTTGACTGGTGAGCCTGTGCCTTGAGAAGTAGTTTAGCTTGCCTAGGGAGCAAGTCATGGACAGATCCCAAGAGAACAGAATGTAAGGGACTGAGTTAAACTTTTTAGTTTGCCACACATTATCCCAGGAAGTGGTGAAGGAAGTGGCTTTGGAGAAACAAATGCAGATAGTCTGAGGCTCAGCGGCAACAGTTGATTCTTGTCCTGGGGCCTGAGGCCACAACTCCCAGGTGGGAGGGAACTTGTGTCAGGATGACTTGTACACTGGCTCATAGACTTGAAAACTCTAAGGTCAAAAGAGACCATCATGATCATCTAGTTTGACCTCCTGTACATTGCAGACCACACAACCTCACCCATCCATTCCTGGAATAGACCCCCTAACTTCTGGCTGAGTTACTGAAGTCCTCAAATCAGAGTTTAAAGATTTCAAGATACAGAGAATCCACCATTTACACTAGTTTAAAACTACAAGTGACCCATGCCTCATGCTGCTGAGGAAGGCGAAACCCCCACAACCCAAATATGGCGATTAGTTAGACCCTAAGTATGTGAGCAAGATCCACCAGCCAGACACCTGGGAAAGAATCCTCTGTAGTAACTCAGAGCCATTCCCATCTAGTGTCCCATCACCAGCTGTTGGAGATATTTGCTGCTAGAAGTCGCAGGCTGGCTACATGCCATTAGAGGCAGTCTCATCACACTATCCCCTCCATAAATTTATCAAGCTGTCTAGAAGCAAGTCAGGTTTTCTTCCCCCCACTGCTCCACTAGGAAGACTGTTTCAGAACTTCACTTCTCTGGTGGTTGGAAACCTTTGCCTAATTTCAAGCCTAAACTTGTTGATGGCCAATTTATATCCATTTGTTCTTGGGTACACAGTGGTGCTCAACTTAACTAACTCCTTTCCCTCTCTGGTATGTATCCCTCAGATGCATTTATATAGTGCAATCACACCTCCCCTCAGACTTCTTTTGATTAGGCTCAACAAGACAAGGTCTTTTCGTCTCCTCTCATAAGGTATTTTTCCATTCCTCAGATCATCCTAGCAGCCCTTCTCTGCACCTGTTCCAGTTTGAATCTATCTTTCTGAAACATGGGAGACCAGAATTTCACACAGTATCCAGATGAGGTCTCACCAGTGCCTTTTCTAATGATACTAATACTTCCCGGTCTCTACGGACAATACCTTGCCTGTTGCATCCTAGGACTTCATTAGCCTTTTTCATGGCTCCATCACATTGGCAGCTCATAGTCATCCTGTGATCAACCAATATACCCAGGTCTTTCTTCTCCTCTGACACTTCCAACTGATATGTCCCCAGTTTATAGGAAAATTCTTGTTGCTATTCCCTGGGATTGCTAGGATTCAGAATTCATATGGCATTATAATGAGTGGGGTAGTTCACACTTCTCTTTGCCCTACTATTTCCCTTTATCTCTCTGAGGAGCCGGACAAATGAGACAACAGTGTATTCACTCAAAATCAGATTACCTGTGCTCCCATAAGGTTTAGAAATTTAATTAAAAAAAAAAGGCAAGCCTAAATCCTGCAGGAAATAATGGGGCCAACAGAGATGTCCCGACCCCTGGCCCAGCTCTAATTTTAACTGCCTTATGTGTGTATTTTGTTGAAATGTTGATGTAAGCAGAGTCAGGATGAGCTTTACCCTGACATCTGGTGGCGAGTCATGGTGGGTTGTGGAAAAGAACTTCAGGGCCTGATCTCATTTGCATAAGCACAACCACCCCTCCTAGATGGTCATTTTGGCTGCTGTAGGAGCCCCAGTTACTCTGTTATTGGGGAAGACATAAACTGTTATTATCCTGATTATTTGAATCAAGGACAGTGAAACTGTGCTTGACCTTTCGTTATGATGGAGGGACTCACGATCAACTAAGCAGCACTCGCAAGGCTAGGGTCATGGGTTCCAAAATCCAGTGAATGGAGAGAGAGGCTGGGGATAGGTATTAAGATGTGGTGGTATGGGCCCTATAGTGAGGGCCTTACATGCTAATTGCACTTCCTCCTCTCTCCACTGTGGAATATCAGAGCTAATTTTGATTCTATTAGGAATCTAGTTACAGGCTGCTGAGCTGAATTCACTTTGGGCCAATGGTGCACCAGCACTGAGGCTCCCCTACTACAAGCTGAAATCACAAAAGAGCTAAACTTACTAAGAGCTGAAATCACTGAGTGTTGTGTTAAGTAGGGGGGGAGCCTGAAGATATATTGCGGAGCAGTTTGCGGGACGGCAGGCAGAGCAGAGCGACTCTTGAAGCAGAGCAGTTTGTGGGATTGCTGGAGCGGCTCATGGGACGGCTGGCAGAGTGGAGCGATTCGTGGGACAGCTGGTGGAGTGGAGCGGAGCCAAGCCCCATGAAGAGGTGGGGCAATCGGCTTTGGACCAGGTAAGGTGCCCCTTAACTCCCCCCATCTCCACCCAGGTTGGGAGATAAAACTCTGCAGATAAACTTTCAAATTCTGGGGCTGCACTGACCAGGGACAGAGACTTTTGGGGTGTTGGACTTTTGGGACTTTGGGTGATTTTGGGTTGCTGGACTCAAGAACCAAAGGGAAAGGACACGCCCCAATTTGCTTGGGGTGGGTTTTTTGCTCATGGGTTGTGTTATGAATCCTGTTGGTGGTGTTTCCCCAACATAATGCCACATTGTTTCTCTCTGTTATTAAAAGGCTTTGCTACACTCAGACTCTGTGCTTGGGAGAGGGGAAGTAGTGCCTTTTGGAGGCGCCCAGTGGCGGTGGTATATATTTGTCCCAGGTCACTGGGTAAGGGCTTGAGCCGGTTTTGCATTGTGTTATTGGAATGGAACCCCTAGATACTGAACCTGGCCCTTGTTGCTGCCAACTCTGATGGGAAAAAGGGTTACATTTGAAATGAAATGAGTTGGGAATCTTGGAACCAGGCAGACCCCACTCTCTGCTGGTAAACACTCCACTTACTTCTGCCTGCACTACAGATGTGATTCACCTCCCCTAATGGTAATTACTAGCTGCTGCTCCAAGTTGGAAACAATCAGGGGAAGGCAGGTTACCCTGGAACGTTAGGCCAGGAACAGGGAAGAATTAGCATAATGCCTGTAGTGTGCTAAAGTGGAGAGGCTGGACCAAGGGTAGAAATAAGATTAACAGGAAGAATGAAGCTGAGAGACTACTATGGGAATGGGAGGAGTTATTGGTTGCCAGAAATGGAGAATGAAGAGGAGGATGGAGTAAGGAAGGACTACTGCCAGGCTAAGGAGAGAGTATAGGAATTTACTTGCCTCCATTCCTTCAGGAGAAAGAACAAAATATGAATAAAATCTGCTTCAGTGATCAAACAATTAAAGCAGAATTTACCCTCAATGCGTCAAAAATCACTGACTTGTCTAAAAACAACCTCAACCAATGGAAATATTTCACCAGATTGTTTAGTGGTTTCAACAGAATAATACATATCAACTCACATCAGATATACGGCCTTTATAATTCACTTCTGCGTCATAGATCTTCTGCTACAAGTGAGATTAATGTGTAATCTTGTTTTAGCTCATTTTTAATGCTCTAGTGCCTTATAAACCTTATGTTGGCTTTTTTTTTTCCACTGGAGGAACAAAGGGAAACAGAGAGATACATAGATGTTCAGGGACCCAGTAGAGATGTCTCATCTCCTGTCCGACAGCTCCCGGGCTGTTAAGGAGGAGGAATGTCTCAAGAGAGGAAAGCATCAAGCTGGAGCAGAGGGAAACGATTCCATAGTTGGGACCCACCTTCCAGATGATGTCATGGTATCCAGTTGCACCGAGGATACCCTTCTGGGGGTAATTTTTAAGAAGAGACAGGCAATAATAGTAGGGGATTTGATTATTAGAAATATGGATAATTGGGTTTGTGATGACTGGAAGAGCTGCATAGTGAATTGCCTGCCGGGTAGGAAATCAGTGGATCTCTTGAGACATGTAGATAGTCTTATATGCAGTGCTGAGGAGGAGCCAGTGGTGAGGAAACATGCAGGTACCAGTGACACAGGGAAAGGGAGGAGAGAGGTTTCTATGTAAGAGATTGAAGTCCAGGACCTCTATGGTAGCATTCCTACATCTACTATAAAGTGGGTCCATAACTGGTTGAAAAAACATTCCCAGAGGATAGTTATCAGTAGTTCACATTCAAGATTTAAGGGCATATCAAATGGCGTCCTTCAGGGATCAGTTCTGGATCCGGTTCTGTTCAATATCTTTATCAATGATTAGATAACGGCATAAAGAATACACTTATAAAGTTTGTGGATGATACCAAGATGAGAGGGATTGCAAGTGCTTTGGAAGACAGGATTAAAATTCAAAATGATCTGGACAAACTGGAGAAATAGTCTAAATAGGATGAAATTCAATAAGGACAAATGCAAAGTGTTCCACTTAAGAAGGAACAATCAGTTGCACATACAAAATGGGAAATGACTGCGTAGGGAGGAGTACTGTGGAAAGGGATCTGCGGTTATCGTGGATCACAAGCTAAATATGAATCAACAAGGGAAAACTGCTGCAAAAAAAAAGCAAACAACATTCTGGGATGTATTAACAGGAGTGTTGTAAGCAAGACACAAGAAGTAATTCCTCCACTCTTCCAGTTCTGGGCTCCACATTTCAGGAAAGATGTGGACAAATGATAGAAAGTCCAGAGAAGAGCACCAAAAATGATTAAAGGTCTAGAAAACATGACTTATGAGGGAAGATTGAAAAAATTGGGTTTGTTTAGTCTGGAGAAGAGAAGACTGAGCGGAGACATAACAGTTTTCAAGTACATAAAAGGTTGTTACAAGGAATTAGGGAGGTAAATTGTTCTCGTTAACTTCTGAGGATAGGCCAAGAAGCAATGGGTTTAAATTGCAACAAAGGTAGTTTAGGTTGGACATTAGGAAAGCTTCCTGTCAGAGTAGTTAAACACTGAAATAAATTGCCTAGGAAAGTTGTGGAATCTCTGTCTTTTTGGATATTTTTAAGAGCAGGTTAGACAAACTCCTGTCAGGGATGGTCTAGATCATGGGTTCTCAAACAGGTCGTGACCCCTCATGGGGTCGCAAGATTATTATGTGAGGGCTTGGGAGCAGAGGTGAAAGTAAGCCGGTACACCCCGGTATGGCGTACTGGCAAGAGCCGGTACACCGTACTGGGGCAGCCTGGCTTCCCCAAGGGGCAATTTAAGGGGCTGGACCCCCAGGCCCTTTAAATTTCCTCCAGAGCCCTGCTGCTGGAGCCCTGGGGTAGCAGCTGCGGGGCTCTGGCGGCTATTTAAAGGGCACAGGGCTCCCCTGCTTCTACTGCCCCGGCCCTTTAAATAGCCACCAGAGCCCCGCCGCTGCTACTCCAGGGGCTATTTAAATGACCGGGGCGATAGAAGCAGGGGAATCACAGGCCCTTTAAATAGCCCCCAGAGCCCTGGAGTAGCGGGGCTCCAGAGGCTATTTAAAGGGCTGGGGCTCCAGCTGCCTCTGCCGCCCCGGTCTGTTAAATAGCCGCTGGAGCCACGCTGCTTCCCTTGGGCTCAGGTGGCTAATTAAAGGACTGGGGTGGTAGAAGCAGGGGAGCTGCAGGCCCTTTAAATAGCCCCTGGAGCCCCGGGCTGCTGCTGCTACCCCAGTGGGGGAGGGGGGAGAAGGAGGGTGAAGGGGGGGCACTTACCTTACAGGGTGGGCTAGGGATGGCTCTGACCCCCCCCTCAGCCCCGCCCCTTCTGGGGGCCAGAGCTGGCCCCAATGTACCGGTAAGTCACTCGACTTACTTTCACCCCTGACTCCACCCCAAACCCCACTTCGCCTCCAGCATTTATATAGTGACAAATATTTTTGAAAGTGTTTTTTTAATTTATAAGGGGGGTTGCACTCAGAGGCTTACTGTGTGAAAGGGGTCACCAATACAAGAGTTTGAGAATTAATGGTCTAGATAATACTTAGTCCTGCCGTGAGTTCAGAGGACTGGACTAGATGACCTCTCGAGGTCCATTCCAGTCCTTTGATTCTATGATACCTTTGAAATGCTTCCAGTTCCATACTCAAGGTCAGAAAAACAGGCAGAACTGCAAGGTCTCAAAGTGTGGATGAGATGGTGGTGTAGGGAGGAGGGATTAGGTTTATTAGGAACCGGGGAACCTTTTGAGGAAGGAGTGGCCTAAACAGAAGGGATGAGCTCTACATAAACCAAAATGAAACCAGATTGCTGCCACATAAAATTAAAAAGGTTGTAGAGGATTTTTTAAACTAAAAGCTGGGGAAAAGCCAACAAGTGTGGAGGAGTACATGGTTCAGGTAGAGATGACCTTTAGGGATAAATTTTTTAAAGGGAGAACTCAATATCCTAGTAAAAAGGATAGGAAAGAAGTTCATAAAGTATAGGTAGGTGCTAGTGAGGAACAATAAAATGAAATAGAGTCCCACTTGAAGGCAAGCAACTGAATATTGACAAAATATACAAGTGCTTCTGTACAAATGCTAGAAGTGTAAATGCTAAAATAGGTGAACTAGAGTGCTTGGTATTAAATGAGAGTATTGATATAATAGGCATCACGGAAACATGGTGGAATGAGAATAAACAATGGGATATGGTAATGCCAGGGTATACAATATATAGGAATGATAGAGTAGGTTGTGCTGGTGGGGAAGTAGCACTATATGTGAAAGAAAGCATGGAGTCAAATAACGTAAAAAATCTTACATGAAACAAATTGTACCACAGAACCTCTATGAATAGAAATTCCATGCTTGAATAAAAAGAGTATAGCAGTAAGAATATATTCCTGACCACCTGACCAGGATGGTGACAGTGACTGTTAAATTCCAAAGATATTAAGAGAGGTTACAAAAGCAGAAAGCACAATAACAGTGGGTGATTTCAGCAATTCCCATATTGACTGGGTACATGTCACCTCAGAATGGGATGCAGAGATAAAATATTCAGATACTAATAATGACTGCTTCTTGGAACAGCTAGTCCTGGAACCCACAGACACAATTCTTGATTTGTCCTAAGTGAAGCACAGGATCTGGTTTATGATGTAACAATAGCTAAACTGCTTGATAATAGTGATCATAATGTAATTCAATTTAATATCCTTGTAGGAGGTCAAATAGCAGAAAAACCCGCCACAGTAACCTTTAACTTTAAAAAGGGGCCCTATACAAGAATGAGGATGCTTGTTAGATGGAAATTAAAAGGAGCTGTCTCAAGGATTAAATGCCTGTAAGCAGTATGGGAACTATTTAAAAATACCATAATAGAGGCTCAGACTAAATGCATATCCCAAATCAGAAGACAATAAGATGATCAAAAGAATAACCATGGCTAAACAGTGCGCAATAGAGCCTGTTGGAGGCAAAAAGGCATACTTTAAAATTTGGATGTCAAATCCTATTGAGGATAATAGGAAGGTGCACAGGCTCTGGGAGCATAAGAGTAAAAGTATAATAAGGCAGGCCAAAAAAGAATCTGAGAAGAAACCTGCTAAAGATACAAAACCTAACAGTAACATATTTTTAAAGTAAATTATAAGTTGGAAGCCTGCCAAATAGGAAGTGGGGTCAGTAGATGACCAAGGTGTTAAAAGAGCACTCAAGGAAGATAAAACAACCACAGAGAAGCTAAATGAATTCTTTGCATCTGACTTCACTGCAGAGGATGAGATAGCCTCATCAGAGCTGTCCTTTTGAGATGACAAATCTGAAGTATGGTCCCACATTGATGTATCAATGGAGGAAGTTTCAGAACAAACTGATAAATTAAACAGTAATAAGTCACCAGGACCAGATGATATTCACCCAGGAGTACTGAAGGAACTCAAATATGAAATTGCAGAATTACTAACGGTGGTATGTATCCTATTGCTGAAACAAACCTCTATAACAGATGATACAATGGTCAGACAGCTTTTTCAAACCAAAGTAATGTTTAATCTGAATAGCAGGAACAAAGCATAAGACAAGAGACAAGCTATATGCATAACTGTTTCACCGAAGGCTCACCATCTCCTAGAAGTTTTGGAAGACCCAGTTGCTTCAGACCCATTCATGCCACAGGACCTGTCTGTGTCAGTCTGCTCTTCATGAGCTGCTCTGAACAACTGCCTTGCCCTCCTTTAGAGAGTCACCTTTAAACCATTTCAGTTCTTTCGATTAGTCTGTTCCCAGCCTTAGCAAAACAGCTGTGTAACTTTGCCAGGGCCTGCAAATAGTATCTTCACAGCTAATAACTCAGGTATTTGTTCCTTAACCTCCTGATTTATTTACCAAGAGGTATCTTATTTGGATTCATTGTGTTAACTTCTTGCTTGTTTCCTGTCAGCCCTGCTATTAACTAACTCTACCCATATTTATGGTCCATATTCTAAAATAGTCAGACAATAAATGTTTCCCAGGACCCCGTCACATTCAGGTTTAATAAATTAATACAGACCAGCCCCTTGTTCTCCACAGAGAGAAAACAGTGGATGATGACCACTACTCCTCCCCAGTGAAGCCACACAGTTCACAGATCAACTTGCCATTCCCCTGCTGTTCCGCCAGTCTGCCCACAAATTCCTCACCCAGCACTACTGTGATGAATCCCCCATTGCACTTCTACATCATGTGGAGCCTTCTGTGACAGGATTGGAAGATGCTGGATTTCATTCCATGAGCCAAGCTCTGCCTGACTTGTACCCCATGGAACTCCACTGTTCTCAATGACATTACAGGGTATATTATTCAAGGCTAATTATTTTCCCTCTGTGTTTAGCAATAATTTATAATGGGCATGAGCATTAGCTCACAAGACTACTGTAAGGTAAGCACATGCTTTTTAAATATCTTGCTCTCCAAAAGGGAAAATATATTTAATTTGCTCAACTCAGATAGATTGTAAACAGCTTAGGTAACCTCGTTCCTCTTAAAGGGATTTTTACACGTACATGATCGTGTTTCAAATGGGTGAATTCTGATTTGATGTATTTCGAACAAGACAGTCACAATGAAATTGAGGTGCTGAACACACACAAGGGAAAGGACCAAAGGGCCCTTAAAATAACATCTTTGCATGCACCTCTATTATAATGTATTAGAGTAGCTAAGCTGCTCCTGAGTCCACGTCTCTTTCAAGCTAGTCCACGTCAATCCATAGTGCTGACATTGTCGGAGTGGAATGCTGTTTAAAATTAAGCTCGATAGTAAAATCCTTTCACACCAGATTTGTGGGCTCTAGGATCTCTGCCAACTTGTTCAAGAATCAAATTGTAAAAACACACCACAGTGACCTATTTACATTTTGCAAAAGAAAAGTTTACTTCATGTGCCCTCACTGGTCTGGACTGCAGCCCAGAATGTGATAACTACACCTCCATGAGGTAGGTAAACATACCAGTTCACAGAAGTAAACTGAGACACAGAGAGGGTAAGGCCAACCTTTTGTTAGGCATCTCAGTCCATACACAGACACCTATATAAGTACCCTGATATTACAGAGGTGCTGAGCATTTGTCTCTCCCTGAAGTTAATGGGAGATGCAGGTGCTCAACCCGCCTGCAAATCAGGCTGCTTATACAGATGAATTTAGGTGCCTAACTTTAGGCACCCAAGTTTGCAAAGGTAGGCCTAAGTTCCTAGGTAACAAGTCACACAGCAAGGCAGTGGCAGATTTGGAGTTTTTAAAATTTAACATTTATTTTTGGAAGTTCCTTCGATATACAAAAGGAATCATGATCTCTTCCTGAAAGACCTTTATAGCTAAAAACAGAACTCAGGAATCTTGACTCCCTGCTTAAACCACTAGAAAGGTGGCTTCCCACAGAGTAAAAAAAGACAAAATGAAATTAAAACAGAAACATGCCATGGCAAGAGGTTGTACTGCAAATCAGGGTTATCTAACTTAAGGAGTACTTTTGAGGGGAAATTATAAACTGTAGTTACTCACCTACGATGGGTAAGAAAACTACCACTGACATGTCCCGAGCCGTCACATCCAGGAGTTGGACATGACATACCTTCCGTCTTCACTGACTTCCAAGAGAACTGTGAGCCATTTAAGTACCCATCCTTTTGCCTTTTGGCAGCTAGAGGGCACCCTGATGCACTGCGATGGGATGCATACTTTCCAGTTATATGACCCTGACCATCACAACCAGGAACTGGACATCTGGATAGCAGATAGATGAGATAAACTTTATTGTCTTGCCATCATATACCTGGTAGCTTCTACAACAAAGTCAAAATAAACCTGACATGAAAAGAACAATCATGCTCTATGGACTTAAAAAAAAATCACAAAGATACCCCAATGGAATAGTCAAACATGTGAAGCTAGAAGAATTTTGTTAATCAAAAAAAGATTTTCAGCTCTCTGGCTGATAAAAAATAACCATGCTAATCAATGGCAAAGTCCTAGGCTTTCCACTTGCACTGCATATTGGAGAGAAAGTAGCAGGGTACATGTTTTAAATGAAGGTGTCTACTATGGTAAATTGCACACTGGGATTAAAGTGATAGTTACTGAGCTTCAGTGACTGAATAGTGAAATTTAAAAACTCTAAATTTTTAAAATCTCACTTAGCATAACTCTATGTGCATTTTAAGAATGTGTATGAAATTTAAAGGTGATTTACTTTAAAATTATGGTAATGTTATAAAGACTTAGATCTCAATCAAACCTTTGCTATAGTTAGTACTTCAAAGGGACATTGTCAGATTAAAAATCATGGGCCAAAGCTTCCGAGGTTTTAAGCACCGACAGCTCCTATTGGGGCAGATAGTGAAATGTGATAGTGCTCATTGGCTGACTGGCTATTAGAGGCTATTAAATCTCACAGGATTGGGCCCAGAGATATCAATGAAAGGAGTTTTGTATGCTCATCAGGTGCTCACTGTTGCTCAAGATTTCCCCCCATAATATTTAGTCCCATTTATTTTTAAGAAACAAATGTTGTTACCTGTGTTAGTAGGAGCAATTTAGAGTATTAAACACTGAATGTACTTTTCAGCACGTTGCTGCTTGATTAAATTTTACAATTTGTGCAGCTTGGACAGTCAGAGTAGTCAGTTTCCTTGTCTGGTTATCCTACACTAAAACAATGCTGCAACGTTGGGGTCTGATCCTGAAAGGTGCTGAGGAGTCTCCATACCGACTGATGTCAACCGGAGCAGAGGTCATTCCACATCTCACAAGGAGAAACATGGACCAAAATTTTTAAGCTTGGGTGCCTAAAGTTAGGCACTTGCTTCAATTTGCAGGCACCCAAATCACTGGCCTGATTTTCAGAGGTGATCATTCACAACTCCTGTTGACTTCTGAATCCCTTTAAATACTTTGTGTGTCAGATGTAGCTCTATAGTGTTTATTCACTGTGTTAACAGAACAAGGCTGTGGAGGACTTGAACTTTTTTGTTTTTTATTTTCCCTTTTAAAAATACAGTTTTTCAAACTTTCCAAATACAAGGGATCAGATCCTCAGATGGTGTAAATAAGCATGGCTCTTCACCTGAAGTCAAGTCACTGAAGTCAACTGATTTATATCAGTGGAGGATTCAGCCTTTAATAGTCAGAGAACAATTGAATTTGTTTAAAGCAAACCAGATATGACCTTTCCATTGATTTAAAAACAACTAACTGTGGTCTTTAGTTAAGTGTATCTTTGTTCTTGAATTACTATGACAAATATGATAAAGTTCATATTTTAAAAAATCAGGTTGCAGATATACCTGCTCTCATAATATGCACAAAGGTTATTTGACTAGATTTGTACTTACCTAATTGGCTCTTGGTCTTCTTTGTCTTCCTTGCTTTGTGCTATCCTGATTCCACTTTTCTTTGCTCGTGGACAACCTGAGAGACTGAGTGAAAGAACAAGTTTTTAAAAGTAATTCCTCATTCCTGACTATAATTTATAAGGGCTCTACAAAGGGACATTCTTTGCACATGAAATACTACAGGCTAGATAATACTGTCTTGTTTTCAACAGTTATAGCTCTGATGATTTAAAGAAGAAAGACAGCTGGCAATAAAAAACCACAAGGGGGAGCCACGTATCTCAGATTCTGACTGAAGGCTGGGACTGGGAGTACTTTGCACACCACACACAAAACCCCTAAGGAGAGAGAAAGCAGCTTTTCAAATCTCAGTCTAATGATCCCTCCAGCTGACTCAGCAGAAGCAGTGATAGGCTTCAGAAGGAGTGGGATCCAGTGTTTTATGACAGAAAGATTGCATGTCCTGTATGTGCTTGAGATGTAAATAAGAATAAGGAGTAAAAGCAAAAAAGATCTCTGTATGTTTGGGGGGTCGGAGGGCGGGGAGGAGGCTAGAAGATCTTTTAGGGGATATATGAAGACAGTTAAATTTTCTAAAATTTTCCTGCGGAACATGCATTCAGGAATTTGTTAAAGAATCATGGATAATAATATTGCACAGATTACAAAGTTGTGCAATGACTTCCTGGAAAAAAATAATGTAAGCCAAGGGAAAATCTAATAAAGCTAGCTAGCAAGCTAGGTAAAAGTACTATGTATTAGGCACTGAAAATATATTCAGCACTATACAAGATGCAAAGAAATATACCTTTGTATCCAAAGACCTTCCAGTCTGAGTTCTTCTTTACTATATAAGGTATAGTTATATAAACTCTTTAGCAAGCTTTTCAGCAACTGAGTAAGTTTGTAAAAATTGGGCACATTGGGCTAACCAGTCAGAATTGAAGGAAAGTTACTTTTACCAGTTGCTATGTGTGTCAGTAACACAAATGTGTACATCTGAAAAAAACGATGCTTAATCTTTAACTCAAACGTTATTTTCACCTTCTCATATGGATGTGGAAGCTAGAAATCCATCAAAGGTATAGACAGATGTCTAATTGCCTTCAAAAGCAAGTGCTTCGGGAAAACACTAGGTATTAAATTAAATGAACTTATAACAAGTGCCAGGATTTGTCAGAAAGTTCAATAACTCTTCAGAGCTGGCCTTACCATGAAGCGAACTGAAGCAGCCGCCTCAGGTACCAGACTGTGGGGCAGGGGGGCGCCACTAGGACCCAGAGTGTAGACAATTGTGTCTGCTACTGGTGTATATGAATTCTCTCTGCTCTAGATGCACAGAGATGGTGGAGTGCTGTGCTGAAGGAAGGAGGGCACAAGAGACATAACAGGCAGGCAGGAGAAAAGGTGAGATGGAATAACAGAAAGCAGCAGGAGCTGCAGGGGGAGAGAGGAGGAGAAGCCTCTTAGGTACCTCTCTAGCACGCCCAGGAGCCTGGACTGATTAACACCAGCTTCTCAGGGAGCTTCCTGTTTCCTGCTGCTTCCCTGAACCCACTTGAGGAGAATAGGCAGTCAACTGAAGTAGTAGGAGCCAGTTAGGCCCTTAAAAGCTGATCTCCCCTCACTCAGGCCCTGCTACCAGCCTGCTTATTTGTCCCCTTCAATTGAGTGTTGAGAGCCACTATAGCTGGCACAGAACAGCAGTCATGAGTGAAAGAATAAAATGCCCCTCTGGGGCAGCATTCAGAAAAAGAAAGAAAGCAAAGGAAGCTTTTCTATCTAAGCAGGAAGGAGCTCTCCTGAGATACATAGACACAAATATTCACGGTAAGCCTTCCGGCCCCAGCGAGGATGTGAGTGGTGAGGAGATGCCTGAACTTCCAGTTAGTCAAAGTGCAGGTGACCTGGCAGCTATTGTAGCATCCATATCTCCATTTCAAATGGATGTAACCATGCACATTCCTGAAGAAAAGTCTAGATCAGAGAAGCATGTGGTGGAGGCACAAGAAACAGCTGCTGCTGAGTTTAGTTCCTTAAGTCTAGATGATCCAGGATGTGGACCCACTTGAACAGTAGCCTGAGGGACCTCCTTGTACTGCATTGTCCACAGCAGGTGAAAAACTTCATGTTCCCCAAAGACAATGAAAATAAAAGTGTCCATCCAACACGTTACTGGCATGAAATCCTCAATGGTGACAAAGTGGAGAGGCCATGGTTTATGAACTCAAAACCCCAGAATGCTGCATACTGTTTTTGTTACAAACTCTTCTAGTCTAATGTTTGAGCCGCATTGGTTTCTACAGGAACAAAGGACTGGAAAAAAATCTGGCTAGAAATCTGGTATGCCATGAGAAGGCAGCAAATCACCAGAAAGCATTCCATAGGTGGAATAAGAGCTTGAGATGCGACTAAGGTTAAAGGCCACCATAGATGATCAGCATCAAGAGAAGATTGCATCAGAGTCTCTTTACTGGCAAAATGTTCTGAAAAGGCTCATTGCCATTGTGAGAATGCTTGCTACCCAAAACCTAGCACTGCATGGCACTTCAGATCAGTTATGTGCCAAACAATAGAAACTTTCTTAAAATTGTGGAGCTGATGGCTGAGTTTGATGCTGTACTTCAAGAGCATCTAAGAAGAGTCACCACCAAAGAAATGTACACACAACACTACCTTGGAAAAACAATTCAAAATGAGATCATACAGTTACTGACAACAAAAGTCAAACAGAAGACTGTGGCAGATCTGAAGTCAGCAAGATATTACTCTGTTATTCTGGACTGCACACCTGACATCAGCCACATGGAACAAATGACTTTAATGGTGTGTTTTGTAACAACAACAGAACATAGCGAAAATGTCCCCGCAATGGTGACTGTCAGAGAGCATTTTCTAGAATTTATTGACATTGATGATACTACAGGAGCTGGTATGACAAATGTGCTTCTTAAAAAGCTGGAAGATATGGGAATTGCGAAAGCTGACATGAGAGATCAGGTCTACGATAATGGTGCCAACATGAGAGGAAAGAACAGAGGAGTGCAGACATGGATCCAAGAGTTAAACCCTCGAGCTTTTTTTGTCCCATGCAGTTCTCATTCATTGAACTTGGTGGTCAGTGATGCAGCATCAGCTTCTAGTGAGGCTGCTGAATTTTTTAATGTAATTCAAAGCATATATATGTTTTTCTCTGCATCAACTCATCGATGGCAAATTTTGAAACAACATCTGGGAACATCCTCTCTGACACTGAAGCCACTGAGTGCCATATGATGGGAAAGTCAAGTGGAGGCGATAAAGCCTATCAAACACCAAATTGGGAAGATAGATGATGCCATAGTTGCCATTATGGAGGATAATGCTATGACAGGAATTGTTCATGGGAGAACAGTGGCAGAGGGAAATGGAATCACCAGAATCATACATAACTTCAAATTTCTGTGTGGATTAGTGTTGTGGCATGACATACTGTTTGAAATAAACATTGTAAGCAAGAGACTCCAAGGTGTTGACCTTGATATATCTGGAGCAATGGAACAACTGGACAAAGCAAAGTCATACCTACAGTCTTACCGGTCAGATGAGGGATTTCAAAACGTTCTGAAGAGTGCACAGAAGTTGGCAGAGAAACTTCACACTGAAGCTATTTTCCCACCCATTCAAGAATACAAGAGTCACCGAAGAAGACGACATTTTGATTATGAGGCATGGGATAATCCCATAAGAGACCCCAAACAACAATTTAAAGTTGAGTTCTTTAACCAGGTGCTAGACTGTGCAATACAGTCAATTGAAGAAAGTTTCATGCAGCTCAAAGAACGCAGCACTATATTGGGATGTTGTAGGATATTCCAAAACTCCTCACTATACCTGAAGAAGACCTATACCAGCAATGCAGGGCACTAGATACAATGTTGACACATGATGTCACGCACAATATTGATGCGAGTGATTTAGGTGATGAACTGAAAGCCCTTTCAAGATACATTTCAGCAGGATCAACTCCAAAGGCAGTTCTGGAATATATGTGCACAAATAAGATGACCACACTCTTTCCAAATGCTTTTGTTGCTCTGCGCATACTTCTAACACTTCCTGTAACAGTTGTCAGTGGAGAATGCAGCTTCTGCAAGCTGAAGTTAATAAAAACACATCTACCCTCCACAATGACACAGGAGAGGCTGGTCGACCTTTCAACCATCTCAGGAAAGCATGAGCTGGTCCTGACTGTGGACCTTCAGGAAGCAGTTCAAATCTTTGCAACCAAGAAGGCATGGAGAGCACCACTTCGATTATTCAAACAGATAAAAATGCCAGTGTTTACTATGCAGACAAGAAAAGTTACATTTGCTGTTCAGGCATTTGAAAGTTAAGTGTTACTTAAAATTTTTGAACAAGGCATTTTAAGTTGTTAGTCCTCCTTTATTGGTGTAGGTAGCAGAGCAGTACCATGAGAGGAGTAGAACAGGAAGAAGTCAGAATTGGAGACCTTTCAAAGTTTTGGGCCAAGCGAGGGGTCATGGGGTGTCATTTGAGCTCCCTGCCTCAGGTGCCAAAATGTTGTGGGCTGGCTCTGACTCTTTTTCTCCAGAAAAGAAGATGGAAATATCTGGGACATATGTTAAGAATGAAGCCAGAGCATCTGCCATGGTAGGCATGCCATTGGGCAGGTGGAGGAACATGTAAAAGGGGCTGACCTAAAGAATCCCTCCGTCAAACAGTATTTAGGGGGGCAAATTTTATGGGAATAAACAACATATAGGATATGTAAAGATTGGCCCAGGATAGACAGGGACAACGGAACCTTGTTTGTGCCCTAAGTGACATCTGATGGCACAGGAAGGATTCAGATGGCTTTGTTTACTGCTGACCTCACATATTCTGCATCCACTTTTACCAACTACCAAAAATTTCTTAAAAAGAAAAGGAGTACTTGTGGCACCTTAGAGACTAACAAATTTATTAGAGCATAAGCTTTCGTGAGCTACAGCTCACTTCATCGGATGTAGCTCACGAAAGCTTATGCTCTAATAAATTTGTTAGTCTCTAAGGTGACACAAGTACTCCTTTTCTTTTTGCGAATACAGACTAACACGGCTGCTACTCTGAAACCAAAAATTTCTTGAATACCTGGTTTTCCAGGGGATTTTCACTTGTCAGGCATCCATTTCTTGCATACAACTGACATAATTACTACAAGCATCACAACACGCATACATTCAGATACCTGATTTTGGTAATTAGGACCAGAACATTGGCTCTTCAGCTGCAAGGACAGAGGCCTCTAGCATGAGTTGAAGGAAATCTCCCTTGTCTAACACTAGCAGTGTTATTCCCATTATTCACACTGTGGGCCAGCCACTAGTTGTACATAAAATCAGTACATTACCTATATTTACAAAAAGAAAAGGAGTACTTGTGGCACCTTAGAGACTAACAAATTTATTTGAGCATAAGCTTTCGTGAGCTACAGCTCACTTCATCGGATGTATCCAATGAAGTGAGCTGTAGCTCACGAAAGCTTATGCTCAAATAAATTTGTTAGTCTCTAAGGTGCCACAAGTACTCCTTTTCTTTTTGCGAATACATACTAACACGGCTGCTACTCTGATACCTATATGTAGTCACTCATCCTATCAGCTGTTAGCTGCTTGTTCTTTATGTGAAAATCATAAACCTCTCAATAAACTTCTGTTACAGGTGATTCTTTTAAATCCTTTTGTATGCATGAAATCTCTTCTGGATGTCCTGCTGTCCCCTGGAATTCCTCACCTTTTGTCCCCTCTGACCCAGTTCTCTATCACTGTCAACAATCTCACTGTTTTCTCTGTCCCACAGATATGATGCAGCAACTACTGACATGTATGAATTGTTTAGACAGATATTTAGGAGATAATTTTAACAGGTTTAGACATGTTTAAACATTTATCTAGCTTGTTGTTCTTTAAATTATCCTATATAATAATTTTAGCTCTTAAATCAGATATCCTTAAAAGGTAAATCCTGGCTCCATTGAAGTCAATGGGAGTTTTGCTACTAACTTCAATGGAGCAAGGATTTTCAAAAAAAATAAGAGAAAAATTACTGAAAAAAATTGATTTTTTTTGGTAAAAGTTTGCATTTAGTTAAAAAGCTACTTTCCAGTCCCTTCCCTGCCCTCCCCCCATATATTTCAACAAGAATTTTTCTACTAGCTCAAACAGCAGGTATCAAGAATGTCATCATAATTCTCATCAATTCCAGATGCCAATGAAGGGCCAAATTCTGCTCTTTGGTGTAAAGCTAGAGTTACTTCACTGACCTAAGTGGAGTAATTCTGCCTTTACTACAATTATAGCTCAGAGAAGAATTTTGCCAGAAGTTTGGGTTTAGTTCAATTTGTTTTTTCAGAATTATCTAGGTTGCCAGTTATATGGTGGTGTTATTTATTATGTATACTGCAGTAGCACCCATGCTGATGGTGACCCCATTGTGCTGAGCACTATACAAAGATATGTCAACTTCTTCCTACGTCTTGGCTTCTGTTTGCTGAAGAGAGACTACTATTTTCCTTTTCAAGAAAAGTTCTGAACGTTCCAGCTTGTGTGGAAGAAGTAACCCATTAATGATACTGATGTTGATCATGTGTGTGACAAATCCTGTCTCTTGTTGTATCTGAAAGCTGTACTGTTAGAAGAATTGCATAGGAAAGCAAAATACTTTATACTAGATATACAGTTGTGTGCGCTTGTGAAATTTTTGTGTGGCTTTCATCACAAAACCAGAATGAACCGTTTATGCCTTGATTCATGATTCAATACCTTTTTTTTGGCACTATAATGTATTAGTAAATTTTGAAGACCTTTCAGGTTCTTTAGTACCTTTTAAATACATCATTCTGGGTATATGATTTATTTATTTTTCCTTTGAGAGCAGATTCATTAAGAAAACACATGACAAATATGAGCCTTTGTATAATTTTTTTATCCTATTACAACCAAAAGCTATTACAGAGTATACATATTTATTTCATTTTTTCATGTCAAACTAAACTCCTCATAAAATAAACACAGGATGACAGGCCAAATTCAGCCCTGATGTATGCAAGTGTAACTTCAACATCTTCAAGGGCATTGAATGGCTTCATTGACTAAAATGGAGTTGCACAGGGTTAAACCAGAGCTACTTTTGTCTTCAAATTCAGGAGTTTGTTATACAGCAACTATCTGCAATACAAATGATACCCAGACCTGAAGAATAGCCCTATGTAACCTCAAGAGCTTGTTTCTCTCACTATAGAAGTCGGTCCAATAAAAGATTCTACTTCACCCACCTTATCACCCAGACATTTTGGCAGTCAGTTAAGATAGCAGTATGTCATTGAAATGTTCTTGTACAAAAAGGGTTTTAAATCATTGTATCAAGTACAGTCTAAAAAGAAGTGTTACTTAATGAGATCTTAACAGAAGGAAAGCAGTGCTAATTTTCAAGGAGAGAATCAGAAATACTGGTTATAGACATACTGAAAGTCCATGATATATAACAATTCTTACAGGTTATCAGTTCATTAATTCTTTTATCAATATACTTTCACTAGTCAGTAGTATGGGTCTTGGGCATTTCATAGGCTGTGATCTCAAAAATGAAGCAAAGATGTACTAGCTTGGTATGTAGATGAGAAACCTCCAATGAAAAATGAGGTTGTGGGAAATAGAGACTCAAAGTAGATAGGATGTCTCCCTCTGAGTTCAATGCCAGCACTCCAGCCTGGTGCTCAGCATATGGTGCTGGTAGTGCTTTCTTCCACAAGATGCAAAACCAAGGTCCTGGAGTCTGGTGGTCACTGAAGACCCCATGGTACTTTTCAAAAGAGTAGGTGTGTTAATCCTAATGACTGGCCAATTTCCAGATCAAGTAAGTACATTATATTATTTCTTTTGAGTCCCTTTGGGTGCTGGGACTTTACAAAAATTAAGGAAAATATTGTCAAATGCACCTATCTAATAGAAATTAGGAAAACAGAAGAGGTTTGAAACACAAA
The DNA here is from genome assembly GCF_009764565.3 of Dermochelys coriacea. Lineage (NCBI taxonomy): Eukaryota > Metazoa > Chordata > Testudines > Dermochelyidae > Dermochelys > Dermochelys coriacea. Next base: position 37,099,546 of record NC_050070.1, on the reverse strand, counting down.
GCACTGGATAAATCCCAGTAGCATTGTAAAGCACCTATTTCCTTCCTCCAGGTACACCATAAAGTACTGGATTACCTCCCACAAAAGCACAAAATTCCAGATTAATCCCAGGACTCTTGTAAATATATCCAATTGTAAGCCAAATTTAAACACTGAAGAAGTCTGTTTAAAGGAGAGATTTAAGTGAAGGTGGCTGTTGGAAGCGCAAAAAAGGTAAGTAGTTTCAAGACCCAGAGGCAGCAGGTATGACAGCATTAAAATGGGAGCAGATTGGTCCAGGCTGAGTGGGATGCTGAATGCACAGCAGCTTGTCTGATAAATGGATTGTATTTTATCTAGCCAGATCATTTGCCAGTTAATCCTCTTCTGCTCCTTCAAAGAGCAGATGGCTTCCTGCTGGTAGCAGAAAGCTGGGATGGGTCTATCCCCAAACCAGAACAATAGTGTCCCTTAAAAAAGTAGACCAGAATCATTAACACCCTGGCCGTGGCTCAGGACTCTGACTGTCTAGTCCTTGTTAAACTGGGCAGGGAGATGGTGGGCTGTGGTCTCAGCCCTTCCTCTGTACTTGCCAGCAGGTGTGTGGCCTTGTGCAACTCACTGTGTGTTTGCCATGTTGTAAACAGAGTTGCCTAGAACTGCTAGGGCACAGGGGCACTGCGCTGTTACAGGCTCACACCTGCATGATTTTTTCTCACTTATGCAACTTCCTAAACAATGCCAATATTGTTCACTATTGACGATGTTCACTCAGGGCTTGAGGGATGCTAATGGCCTTCATTCAGTAGAATCACAGTAATTTAATCAGGAAGGGTGGGGGGTGTTAGAACAGGCACATGGGATGACTGCTGTTGTAATAACTGGGCCTACACATTTACCATTATTGTGAACTCAGCTGTGAAAAGTGAGTGAAAGTTTATAAAGTGTCACAATAACCTATAGCAACAAATGTTGATGGAAAAAGGTTCTAAAGGGAGACAGAAAGATTGAATTAGTTAAAAAGAAAAAAGGTCTACTGATATAACTCAAGGGCCAGGTTGAGATCATGCTTGATGCACAAGAAAAACATGGAACAAGAAATCAGTGAACCAAAATCAGTGAGTTGGAAACTAGGCCTAATTCAGGGGCAAAATAATGAGAGGATGGTCTATTCCACCCATAACTTCCTTATGGGATCCTAAAAAAAAAAAGACTTTGAGGAAAATGCCAACAGACTGCAATTCTGCCTGACTGAAAAATGAGACAAGGGTAATGAGTGAGCTTCACCATTATGGCTGCCACTTCCACCATCTTCTGGGACCCCCGACCTTCTTCATCCTAATCCTGAAATATATCCTGACCAGACTGGGCCAGAGAGAGTAAGCCAGATGACATCGCCACCTCCACCAGCTTTGGCTAAATCCCAAATACCACTTTGGATGTGAGACTTTGGTACTCCCCCTCCCCACGTGTCCTTTCCCTTCCCTATCTTATTTCTTCTTTTTCTTATCTCTCTCCTTTCTCCTTCCGTCTAATAAAGTCTGACTTAGCTGGCCAAGACTACATATATTGCTCTTGGCCTGTGACCAGAGAGGACAACTAAATGCAGTGCCCAAACAGCCCAGTGCTGGTACGAGTTTGCCAGGTCTTGGAGTGGCTGATAAGGCCATGTGCTGATAAGGCCTGTGTTTTTCCGGCAGTGAGATTGCAAGTGAGAGTCAACACCAGAGAGAGATGCTGCATTTTCTATCTTTGCTATTCTTTTCTTTCTCCTGTTGTGTGTGTTTGTCTTAAAGAAAACAGGATCGGACTTTAACAACAGCTCTAGCCCATCAGAACTAACTTCTATTTTCTTCAAAAGGACAGTTGCCTCCATCTCTGATATCTCCTAAAAGACTGTTAAACGAGGGAGGTTTTCCTTTTAAAAACTCTTTCCAGCTAAAGAGAAAGGGAACAAGGATGTTGTTAAAATGAAAGCCTTATTTAATATTGTACTTTACATTTCAGATGCATTAACTGTTTTTCATTCTCTTCTGTATCTTTATTTAAAGGTTAAAAGAATTTTGAATTATGTGTTTGTGTAATCCACACACCTTCTGGGTGTGGTGTTCTGTCTCATCTAGTGGCACCGAGACTACTTAAAGAAAGAGATAAAATGAGTCTGCTCTACAGGCTGAGCTAACAGCCAGTCAGGTTTTAGCTCATGTGGTAGAGGCTCGTGCACTAAGCTCCAGAGATCCCCGGTTCAATCCCACTCGCCGACAAACCCTGAGACATAACATTTGCACTAAGCAGGCTGAGGTCTCTATACCAGTGGCTTTCAGCCAGGGGTACACATACCCCTGTGGGTACACAGAGGTCTTCTAAGGGGTAGATCTAGATATTTGCCTAGTTTTACAACAGGCTATATAAAAAGCACTAGCAAAGTCAGTAAAAACTAAAATTTAATACAGATAAAATGAGAAAGTAAGCATTTTTTGAGTAATAGCATGCTGTGACACTTTTGTATTTTTATGTCTGATTTTGTAAGCAAGTGTTTTTTAAGTCAAGTGAAACTTGGGGTATGCAAAACAAATCAGATTCCTGAAAGGGGCACAGAAGTCTGGAAAGGTTGAGAACCACTGCTCTATACCAAACCCTGAATCTTGTTTCCAACTTTTAATGTTGGACACTGACTGGGTTATATTAACACCTTTAACTCTTTGGGCCCTTTTATTCCCTCTACATTAATACAACAATGCACACACGGAATTGAGCTACACATCAGCTCACAATAGCCCATTGTGGATAGGGGCTTGGTGGTGAGGTAGGGCTACTAGATTCAAATTTAAGCAGACCAAAGGCCACAAACGCTTGAACAGAATTAACACAGGGATCATAGTCCTTATTTCCAGGGCTGGATTAAGTCATAGAAGCGAGGCAGAGTTGCCTTGTGTCTTTTCTGTGGGTTGAGGTATATGCTCTTCCCCCACAACCTCTTCATAGTCCCCTGAATTTCATTCAATGTTATTAATTTCTTTCTTTTTTTTCAAACTGACTAGATGACTTCTGAGACTGGTCACAAGACACTTGCTTTCACTTGTACCATAATGAAAAAGAACCTCAAAATTGCATTAGCAGATTCAGGAAGTTTGGGGGCAAGTGATTTGGCAGAGCACCTTAATACCAATCTTCATAATAATCTGAATTTAAGAGCTCTTTGGTATTTACAGTTGTGTGTACATTACAACAGTGTCAACTGCAATGTGCCCTTCCCGTTATTTAGTTCTATATGATTTGAGCTCCTTTGCTCTATGTATTGTACAGACAGCTGCAGCAGCACAGGAGCTAGCAAACAGATCTCTAAACAGGGGAGTTTGAGTGGGAGTTCTGTTGGAGGAGAAGGTAGTTGTACTTGGTTTTGTATTTTTAGTATTTGTATTTGTGTGTGTGTGTGTAGGGGTTTTGTGCTGGGAGAGCAGCTGAGCCTGATTAGGGGGTGGGGCTTTGTGCTGAGAGAGCAGCTGAGCCCTGCCTAGGGGGTGGGGCTTCTGACTAGGGGCCCTATAAAGGTAGCCAGCCAGTCAGGCAGTGGCACAGACAGCTGCAGCGGCACAGGAGCTAGTAAACAGAGCTCTAAACAGGGGAGTTTGGATTGTGGTGCTTGTTTTGGGTTTGCTTTTGCTGGGGGGGTGGTCTTTTTGGTGTGGCTTGTGTTTCCCAGATTAACAGGATTTAGGTGGGAAGGAGATGACAGATACAGAGGCAGCTGTGGGAATGACTCCTGTAGTGGAAGACACATTGAGGATGACTGGATGTGGAAGCTGTGGTATGTACATGATCCTGGAGGGGGGAACCGGTAAGAGTTTTTTCTGCATGAAATGCCGTCTGATAGAGCTGATGGAGGAAAAGATCCGAGGTTTGGAGATGCAGGTGGAAAGTCTGGTTGAGTTTAGGAAGGGGTTTGAGCAGATGATGGAGCAAAGATATGAGGTATCTGAAGGGAAAAGCTCAGACTCACGGATGGAAGCAGGGCTGGGGAATTTTGAGGGGAGACTGGATGAGGAAAGTGGTCAGTGGAAACATGTGACTCAAAGAACCAGGCAGAGAAAAAGATGGGCTAGTGAAGGAGAAACAGAGCTTAGGAACAGGTTTGCAGAGTTGGAAAATGAAGAAGGTAGTCGCTGAAGGTGGAAGGGTAAGGGAGAAGAGAGGCTAGCCCTACAGAAAAAGGGGAAGAGTCACGGGAGACTACACCAAATATGAGCCCCAGGAGGATACAGGATGGGTTGAAGAAGATTGTAAGGGAAAATAGGAATGGAAAGAACTTGCAGCCAGAGAGAACAGGGGAGACACTGGAGAATAGCACTGTCACCAGGAAAAGGCAGGTCTATGTGATCGGGGACTCTTTATTGAGAAGAATAGACAGGCCTGTAACTAGAGCTGATCCTGAGAATAGAAGGGTGTGCTGTCTTCCGGGTGCTAAGATACGGGATGTAGACCTGAGGTTGAAAAGGATCCTAAAGGGAGCGGGAAAGAATCCCCTAATTATCCTTCATGTGGGAACAAATGATATGGCTAGATTCTCGCTGGAAAGTATTAAGGGAGACTATGCTAGGCTGGGGAAGATGCTTAAGGAAATTGAGGCTCAGGTGATCTTTAGCGGGATCCTTCCTGTTCCTAGAGAAGGGCAACAAAGGTCTGACAAGATTATGACTGTCAACAGATGGCTTAGGCAGTGGTGCTATAAGGAGGGCTTTGGGATGTATGACCACTGGGAGGCATTCACGGACAGAGGTCAGTTCTCTCGGGATGGACTTCATCTCAGTAGGGAAAGAAATAGACTTCTAGGATCGAGGCTGGCACAACTGATAAAGAGAGCTTTAAACTAGGAATTGGGGGGAGATGGATGGGAGATGTCCAGAAAATCTCCACGCCAGATTTTAGCATTGAGAGGGAAGAAGATGAAGTAAGAATGGATACAGCCGTGGGTAGGAGAATGTATATAAGGAGTGAGGGCGGTGTGGATACTAGTCTAATAGGTTATATTGGATGTAGAATGACTGTGCCTAATAGGGTACAAAATGTGAGCGAGGCCAAACAGCAAAAATTAAGATGTTTGTACACCAATGCGAGGAGTCTAGGTAACAAAATGGAGGAACTAGAGCTACTGGTGCAGGAAGTGAAACCAGATATCATAGGGATAACAGAAACATGGTGGAATAGTAGTCATGACTGGACTACAGGTATTGAAGGGTATGTGCTCTTTAGGAAAGACAGAAACAAAGGTAAAGGGGGTGGAGTAGCATTGTATATCAATGATGAGGTAGAATGTAAAGAAATAAGAAGCGATGCAATGGATAAGACAGAGTCTGTCTGGGCAAAAATTACATTGGGGAAGAAAACTAGTAAAGCCTCTCCTACGATAGTGCTTGGGGTGTGCTATAGACCTCTGGGATCTAATTTGGATATGGATAGAGCCCTTTTTAATGTCTTTAATAAAGTAAATACTAATGGAAACTGCGTGATCATGGGAGACTTTAACTTCCCAGATATAGACTGGAGGACCAGTGCTAGTAATAATAATAGGGCTCAGATTTTCCTAGATGCGATAGCTGATGGATTCCTTCATCAAGTAGTTGCTGAACCGACTAGAGGGGATGCCATTTTAGATTTAATTTTGGTGAGTAGCGAGGACCTCATAGAAGAAATGGTTGTAGGGGACAATCTTGGCTCAAGTGATCATGAGCTAATTCAGTTCAAACTAAATGGAAGGATTAACAAAAATAAATCTGCAACTAGGGTTTTTGATTTCAAAAGGGCTGACTTTCAAAATTAAGGAAATTAGTTAGGGAAGTGGATTGGACTGAAGAACTTATGGATCTAAAGGTAGAGGAGGCCTGGGATTACTTTAAATCAAAACTGCAGAAGCTATCGGAAGCCTGTATCCCAAGAAAGGGGAAAAAATTCATAGGAAGGAGTTGTAGACCAAGCTGGATGAGCAAGCATCTTAGAGAGGTGATTAAGAAGAAGCAGAAAGCATACAGGGAGTGGAAGATGGGAGGGATCAGCAAGGAAAGCTACCTAATTGAGGTCAGAACATGTAGGGATCAAGTGAGACAGGCTAAAAGTCGAGTAGAGTTGGATCTTGCAAAGGGAATTAAAACCAATAGTAAACGGTTCTATAGCCATATAAATAAGAAGAAAACTAAGAAGGAAGAAGTGGGGCCGCTTAACACTGAGGATGGAGTGGAGGTTAAAGATAATCTAGGCATGGCCCAATATCTAAACAAATACTTTGCCTCAGTCTTTAATAAGGCTAAAGAGGATCTTGGGGATAATGGTAGCATGACAAATGGGAAGGAGGATATAGAGGTAGATATTACCATATCAGAGGTAGAAGCGAAACTGAAACAGCTTAATGGGACTAAATCGCGGGGCCCAGATAATCTTCATCCAAGAATATTAAAGGAATTGGCACCTGAAATTGCAAGCCCATTAGCAAGAATTTTTAATGAATCTGTAACTCAGGAATAGTACCGAATGATTGGAGAATTGCTAATATAGTTCCTATTTTTAAGAAAGGAAAAAAAAGTGATCCGGGTAACTACAGGCCAGTTAGTTTGACATCTGTAGTATGCAAGGTCCTGGAAAAAATTTTGAAGGAGAAATTAGTTAAGGACATTGAAGTCAATGGTGAATGGGACAAAATACAACATGGTTTTACAAAAGGTAGATCGTGCCAAACCAACCTAATCTCCTTTTTTGAAAAAGTAACAGATTTTTTAGATAAAGGAAATGCAGTGGATCTAATTTACCTAGATTTCAGTAAGGCATTTGATACCGTGCCACATGGGGAATTATTAGTTAAATTGGAGAAGATGGGGATCAATATGAACATCAGAAGGTGGATAAGGAATTGGTTAAAGGGGAGACTGCAACGGGTCCTACTGAAAGGCGAACTGTCAGGTTGGAGGGAGGTTACCAGTGGAGTTCCTCAGGGATCGGTTTTGGGACCAATCTTATTTAATCTTTTTATTACTGACCTTGGCACAAAAAGTGGGAGTGTGCTAATAAAGTTTGCAGATGATACAAAGCTGGGAGGTATTGCCAAATCGGAGAAGGATCGGGATATTATACAGGAGGATCTGGATGACCTTGTAAAATGGAGTAATAGTAATAGGATGAAATTTAATAGTGAGAAGTGTAAGGTTATGCATTTAGGAATTAATAACAAGAATTTTAGTTATAAGCTGGGGACGCATCAATTAGAAGTAACGGAAGAGGAGAAGGACCTTGGAGTATTGGTTGATCATAGGATGACTATGAGCTGCCAATGTGATATGGCTGTGAAAAAAGCTAATGCGGTTTTGGGATGCATCAGGAGAGGCATTTCCAGTAGGGATAAGGAGGTTTTAGTACCGTTATACAAGGCACTGGTGAGACCTCACCTAGAATACTGTGTGCAGTTCTGGTCTCCCATGTTTAAAAAGGATGAATTCAAACTGGAGCAGGTACAGAGAAGGGCTACTAGGATGATCCGAGGAATGGAAAACTTGTCTTATGAAAGGAGACTTAAGGAGCTTGGCTTGTTTAGCCTAACTAAAAGAAGGTTGAGGGGAGATATGATTGTTCTCTATAAATATATCAGAGGGATAAATACAGGAGAGGGAGAGGAATTATTTCAGCTCAGCACCAATGTGGACACAAGAACAAATGGGTATAAACTGGCCACCAGGAAGTTTAGACTTGAAATCAGACGAAGGTTTTTAACCATCAGAGGAGTGAAGTTTTGGAATAGCCTTCCAAGGGAAGCAGTGGGGGCAAAAGATCTATCTGGCTTTAAGATTCTACTCGATAAGTTTATGGAGGAGATGGTATGATGGGATAATGGGATTTTGGTAAGTAATTGATCTTTAAATATTCAGGGTAAATAGGCCAAATCCCCTGAGATGGGATATTAGATGGATGGGATCTGAGTTACTATAGAAAATTCTTTCCTGGGTATCTGGCTGGTGAATCTTGCCCATATGCTCAGGGTTTAGCTGATCGCCATATTTGGGGTCGGGAAGGAATTTTCCTCCAGGGCAGATTGGAGAGGCCCTGGAGGTTTTTCGCCTTCCTCTGTAGCATGGGGCATGGTTGACTTGAGGGAGGCTTCTCTGCACCTTGAAGTCTTTGAACCATGATTTAAGGACTTCAATAGCTCAGACATGGGTGAGGTTTTTCACAGGAGTGGGTGGGTGAGATTCTGTGGCCTGCGCTGTGCAGGAGGTCGGACTAGATGATCAGAATGGTCCCTTCTGACCTTAGTATCTATGAATCTATGAATCTATTGTACTGATCTTCATTTTAGGTTATCTGTGCTAATGAAACATTAAAAAAAACATCTAATGCAACTCCCTTACCCAGCAAGTTAGAGTTTTCCAACCTGCTGTTCAAGATCTTTAAAAAATGCTACTGTACATTTAGATTGTGTTGCTTTTTCAGTTAAAATCAAAAGGTAAGTAATAGAGTACATTTTTAAAGCATTTAAGTGACACAGGCACCTAAGACCCATTTTCAAAAGTGACTTAGACACATAGGAGCCTAAGGGCTTGTGTACACTTAAAATGCTACAATGGCACAGCGGCACCATTACTGCTGTAGTGCTTCAATGTAGTCACTACTACCCCGGTGTAGTTAATCCATAGCCCTGAGAGGTGGTAGCTAGGATGACAGAATAATTCTGTTTACACCACGGATTAGGGCAGTTTACTACGTCTCTCAGGGGTGGGGATTTTTCACACCCCTGAGAGATGTAGCTATAACAATGTAAATTCCTAGTGAAGATCTGACCTTTCTTATTGACTTTCAATGAGATTTAGACCCTAAATCCCTAAAAGCTAGATTTTTAAATGTACTTAGGCGCCAAAAAATGCAGCTAGGTCCCTAGTGGAATTTTTAAAAAGCAACTAGACTTTTAAATCCTACAAGGTACTTATCTGCATCATTAGGTGCCCACATACCTTTAAAATCTGGCCATCAGTCATTTTGAAAATGTGATTTAGGCTCCTAACTCACTTAGGTGATTTTAAACTTTTTACACCTTGTCTTTTTTAAGGTAATCTTTATTTTTGAAATTAAATAATTTTTAAAGGGAATTTAATCATTATTGTGATTTAGTTGTCATTTGTCCTGAACCCAATTCCTTCATGTCTGTGTTTCAATGATGTTTTGGTTTTAACCTACTTTTCTCACTTACTCCAGTTTTACACTGCTGTACCTCTACTGGCTTCAACAGACTTCCTGCTGGTTTGCACCTATGTGAGCAGATAATCAGGCCCAACAGCATTAACTTTAATAGGAGCAGGTATTGGCTATCCTACTAACCCTAGGCCAGACATCATCAGGTACATTCCTGTAACTACATATAAAGCAGCTTTTCTCACCTTACTGAGTTTCATACACATGAATGGAGGTGGCACTAACTACTCAGCATCTACCACTCCCTAGTTACTATACTACCATAGTATCTTCTCTTCTGGGAATGGGAAGATACTATTGTTACCTTGATCTATAAATGCCGCATTTCCCTCAGCAGCTCATGCAAATGATGATGATAAAAGTTTAATCAGGCACAGGTGACAGATTCGCGCTCTCCGCACCCCAGGTCCCTTTACCATTTTGTAATCCAATTGAAACATACATGACTTAAAGACCAAAAACTCTCTTTACATACCTTCGATGTGAAGCATAATTCCCAGTAATGTGCCCAGAGCCATCGCAACCAGGGGTGGGACACCTAAAATAAATTAAAAAAAAAATATTAAATGGAGTAATTTCCTTGGAAGAAATAAAACACATCCATTAACTGCCCATCAAAAACTCCCTGCTTGGGATGTCGTTTCCACAGGTGCCAGCCAGGGAGACCCCTGCGGGCTTCTTTGGCTCTGCCTCCTCAGAGCTTAATCCCAAAGCAGGGGGTGGAAAAGCTCTCTTTGCATGCAAGCAGAAAGCTGTTTGCTTCCAGGTCACCTCCCCACTCAGACAGCATCTGGCCAATGCTGGCATTAGAAGATGTGCAAGGGATTTCTGCAGCTAATTAGCAGCAGCCAGATGTCACCTCACCACAGCCACTGAATATTGAAACAGGTCAGGCCTGTGCTATATTTCCATTTACTAAAACAAGGATAACTTTACATGTTGGGCATCCTGCTACCAAGTATGGTTATGGCTGTAGCCCACTGCACGCAGTTTCATACAACCTGATCTCTTTTTACTAGAAGAAAAGCCTCTGAGAGGCCAGGAATGCAGGCAAGAGGGGGGAAAAGAATACTGCCCTCTTGTGGTCAAATTGCAACCTAACTAACAAACTGGACAAAAGAGCCATTAATGTAATCATGTCCTGGAGAATTTCTAATGACTGTACAGTATTTTAATGATTATAGAAAAAGGTTCTACACAGAAGACAGGCATGTATGCTACAGAATAAATTAAATTAGAAAGTTTAATTAAAATAAACAGCGTGTATTTGAATTTCTGGACTTGACCTCATAAGACATATTACCTACTACAACAAGTGTAATGAATTAAAAGAAGCGAAACTACTTTATGTAATACAATCAGACAAATACTATACATTTCCAAGACACACTAACTTTGTGCATTTCTGGACTTCTAACTGTTCTTTAAGAATTCAGTTCAGGAAAGCATCATATTCAGGCAAGTGTTGAAGCATTGTTTAAGTCCCAGTGTGCTTAAGTCTGATCTACCAGTTAAGCACATGCTTAAGTGCTTTCCTGAAGGGAGGCCTAAACTCATACAGATGAGTCCTTTCTCACAAAGGTTTCTGGGGAAATCTAAAACCTTCATAAACTCAAATATTCAAATAACCAGGAACTTCGGTGTTCTGGAACTCCTATGTCCCGTAAGGCTGAAATTAAATTTCTGTGGAGCTCAAAATCACCTCCGACTGTTGTGGAGCTTCATAGGACTGAAGGTTCAAAGGTATTTGGCACAATCCTCAGGGACACAAATTAAACTAGAGTTTCTATTAACTGGAGTTGGGATACACTCTGCACCTGGCAGTGAATTAACTGACTGTGATAGTGATGAAGAGGCAAGCGACGAGAGATGATACAACCAGAAATAAAACAAGTAGCCAGCAAGATTTTGTTTCTGATGGACTTTCAGGACACATTTACACATGAACTGAAACAGAAATCACTAAAGTATTTGTAAATCACACCTTTTAGTTATTCTGATTCCAGTCTATGTGTAGAAAATAGAGTTTTCGATTAAGAGTGTCCAATTTCAGTATACTGTAATTGAATTAGTTAAAAATAATTTAAATTAGTAAAAAAAGAACAGGGAGTTCTTTTTCTGAAACAAGTGTCCATACACAGACTTGCAACAAATGAACTAAAAGGGTGAATTACAACCACTTCAGTTGCCTTGGTTTCAGTTACTATTCAGATAAATTCTTCTATATTTTCTGAGTCTTTAATAAATAGAAGCATTCCTCATAATAAACAAATGTATATTTTAGATATTATTAATTCACATAATATTCCTGAAAACTATAACTAATTAAGGCATCCTTAATTTAACCATGAAGCAATTTAATGTAACTAGAAACAGTATTTGGCATACAACTGGATTTTTAAAAAATGACTGTATTAATGGCAAAAAGTGAATACACAGCAAACATATTATACATTAAAATTAAGCTCTTTTCCCCCTTCATAAATGGAAGAGAATGAAACTTTTCAAACTGATTCATCCTGCTACAGATGTTCTTTACAGAATGTTATTTTTCAGAAACTATTAATGTTTAAGTTTCAAAGTAGTTGAAAATTGAGGCTCTGGCCTGGTCTACACGACATAACTAGGTTGATGTAAGGCAGCTTATGTCACTCTAATTATGTCAGGGCTTGTCTACGCTGGCAATTAACAGTGCTGCAACTTTCTTGCTCCGGGGTGTGAAAAAACACTCCCCCCCTCCCCCTCGAGCTCAGCAACTTGCAGCGCTGTAAAGTGCCAGTGTAGACCGTGTCCCAATGCTGGAAGCTATGCTCCTCATTGAGGTGGGTTTTTTTAGAGTGCTCAGAGAACAGGGAGTGCCCTACTACCCCGACATAATAACTCTACCTCCACAAGAGGCGTAGGTTTGATATCGGTGTAATTAGGGCGACACAATGTCTGTATAGACACGGGATGCTTTACATTGACTGTTGGTTAGAGCCCTCAAATTGACAAGAAAGCTGGCCCGCCTGGCTCCCCACTTCCCGCTCAGGGAAGCGAGAAGTCCGGGCGGCTTCCCCTGTTCCTGAAGGGGAACAGGAAGGCAAGAGGCCAGGGTGGCTGCGCCTGCCCCCCCCCCCCACTCCCAGCTGGGGTCAGGGAGTCAAGAGCCCGGGGGCAGCTGGGCTCCCGGTGAGGAGCCATGTGGAGCTGAGAGCTCTGGCTCTCAGCCCCTCCCTCACACTGCCCCTCTTCAGTTGTTGGTAACGCTCAAGGGAAGGACACGCACCAGCAACAGAAGGAGGGTATTGTGGATATCAGCCACCACAGTAATTACTAACATAGGTCAACTTAAGTCTGTAGTGTAGACATGCCCTATGAAAATTCATTTGTGTAAAACTTCACTTCTTTCTATTCACTTCATAGGAAAGAGCTTATGAATAAAGATGTCGGCAATCTATATGTGCTAAGAACCTGGTGGAATATCATAGGTTTATTGCACTCAAGTAAGTTTCTTAGAACCAGAACAACTCTGGGTGAGCAGGAAGGCAATATATTACTCAAATAGTGGTGATTGCAGATGCTGCCTGCAAAAAGCAGGAGAAAAAGTGTGATGGATTTTCAGTGCTGGCCTAACTCTGCTTCTACTGAAGTCAACGGGAACTGAATTAGACCAGCACTGTACACATTTTCAAATCCCATTCTATATCTTTAGAGAGAGAAGGTTCACATATAATGCTCACAAGCAATCTTCCTACACTTTCAGAAAAAGTGTTAGCCTGTATTATAAGATACACAGGTATCTAGCTCTTCCCAGGACTCATGCATACATGGGAAGGGGAAGGAAGGAAGGCAGGCAGGAGATGCCTTCTCCCATGCTCAGACATGCTTTACTTGGTGTATTCAAGGCTGGAAATGCTAACAGGAGCCCCTTGGGCTTGGGCAACTACTGGGTGTAGCATAATAACTGGCTCCTGCACAAGAATTCTGCATGGGAAGGGGCTATCTATTTTGTAAACTATTGTATTAAGCATTATTGGTTCTTATGTGTTTGTACAGCACCAGGCACACAGTGATCCTGATCTTGGCTGAGACCTATAAACAATGCAGTGATACAAATAATAAATCTAATGATGATCTCTAGGTATGATATGCAAACCTATCTCACCTTATTCTTGCTAGTTTGTAAGCAATTAAAGGCCAAATTCTGCTTGAGGCTGCACTTGTGTATCCCCACTAAAGTTACTGGGGATGCACAGATGGAGGTGAGAGTTTGGCCCTACGTTAGGCTGCAACTTCCTTTCTCAACAGTAACACAATTGGGGGTTCTCCCCATGCCTCATACCAGACACAGATAACTAGCACACACATTCTGGAGTGTGTAACTGTTTTAGATAGTGGACATTTTAAGTTTAAAACATTAAATGATTAATGAACAGGATTAAAAATGATCCCATTTTAATACCTTATTTGTAAATATTTAGTTTTTTAAATTTAATTTTAATTTAATTTAATTTAGAGAACTGGGCTCAGGAAATCTGGGTTCTACTCTTGGCTCAGTCACTGGCCTGAATTACCTTGGGAAAGTCAATTCATCAATCTGTGCCTCACTTTCCCCATCTATAAAATTCATGTATGGAGATTGCTTCTTCTGTAAAGTGCTTTGAGACTGGCAAATAAAAAGCACCAAATAAGGGCTAAGCGCTACTATTATTCTTTCACAGGTATCACAGCCTCTGTACTTTGGTCAGTTTCTCTTCCTGTCAGAGTCAATTACTTCAATGGAATCTAGATCAGCCCCCTAAAGATACCATCCCATGGGAGTGGGCCCTTCATTGTCCCATTAGTTAAATGTTTGGGCTGAAAGTGTCTTCAGACTTGCTTTGAATGTCCCCTCCACTTAGGTGAGATAGGAGAGCACAGATCCATTCAGCTTCCCCATTAGAGCTGCCCGTGGAACCTAGAGTTCCCTTCCTCATTTATCCAAGAGATCAGCAGGGTTGGGAGGCCAAAGCCTCCTCCATAGACCTTCTATCCACTCTCCCTGAGGGTGCAATATGATAGAAATGGCACATGGTGAGTTTCCAGGGCCTTTTCTTAGGCTCCCACAGGGTATCTCCACAGGCAAGTATGATTTGCCCTTAACTAACAGGATTTGTAAGCAGCACTAATCTTTTTCTTGAAGTTAAACCCTTGCATGTCCCCATTTGGACACTTATTTCGATGGAAGAGTGGCTTATATGAGTTTAACTTAAACTGACTCCTAATCGACATAAGCTAAACCAAAATAAATCTTCAACTGAACTGAACTAAGAGTGTTCACACAGCAGTTTGTACCAATCTAACTAAATCAGTTTAAAAATCACACCTTTAGTTAAACCAGTTCAGCTTTCTCCTGTAGACAAGGCTGTATGCTTTTAGAAAGGTCTTTCAAATACTGATTTCAGCACTATAATGTTTGTGTAGATTATGCACAGAGATTTAATGAATCAGAAAAACAGACTTTGACTCCTTCAGGGAACTGATGGGCAGGATCCCCTGGGAGGCTAATATGAGGGGAAAAAGGAGTCCAGGAGAAGTGGCTGTATTTTAAAGAAGCCTTATTGAAGGTGCAAGAACAAACCATCCTGATGTGCAGAAAGAACAGCATATATGGCAGGCAACAAGCTTGGCTTAACAGAGAAATTGTCGGTGAGTTTAAACACAAAAAGGAAGCTTATAAGAAGTGGAAACTTGGACAAATGACTAGGAAGGAATATAAAAATATTGCTCGAGCATGGAAGGGTGTAATTGGGAAGGTCAAAGCACAACTGGAGTTGTAGCTAGCAAGGGATGTGAAGGGTAACAAGAAGGGTTTCTACAGGTGTCTACAGCAACAAGAAGTAGGTCAGGGGTAGTGTTGGACCCTTACTGAATGGGGGAGGCAACTTAGTGACAGATGACATGGAAAAAACTGAAGTACTCAATGCTTTTTTTGCCTCAGTCTTCACAGACAAGGTCAGCTCCCAGACTGCTGCACTGGGCAGCACAGTATGGGGTGGAGGTGAGCAGCCCCCAGTGGTGAAAGAACAGGTTAAGAACTATTTAGAAAAGCTGGACATACACAAGTCCATGGGGCTGGTTGCAATGCATCCGAGGGTGCTGAGGGAGTAGGCTGATGTGGTTGCAGAGTCATTGGCCATTGTTTTTGAAAACTCATGGTGATCTGGGGAGGTCCTGGATGATTTGAAAAAGGCAAACATAGTGCCCATCTTTTAAAAAGGGAAGAAGGAGAATCCAGGGAACTACAGACCAGTCAGCCTCACCTCTGTTCCCAGAAAAGTCATGAAGCAGGTCCTCAAGGAATCTACTTTAAAGCATTTGGAGGAGAGGAAGGTGATCAGGAATGGTCAACATGGATTCACCAAAGGCAAGTCATGCCTGACCAACCTGATTGCCTTCTATGATGAGATAACTGGCTCTGTGGATATGGGGAAAGGGATGTACGTGATATACCTTGACTTTAGCAAAGATTTTGATACAATCTCCCACAATATTCTTGCAAGCAAGTTAAAAAAGTATGGATTGGATGAATGGACTATAAGGTGGACAGAAAGCTGGCTAGATCGTCGGGCTCAACGGGTAGTGATCAACGGCTCGATGTCTATTTGGCAGCCGGTATCAAGTGGGGTGCCCAGGGGTTGGTCCTGGGGCTGATTTTCTTCAACATCTTCATTAATGATCTGGATCATCGGATGGATTGCATCTTCAGCAAGTTTGCAGATTACACAAAGATGAGGGGAGAGGTAGATAGGGTCCAGAGTGACCTAGACAAATTGGAGGATTGGATCAAAAGAAATCTGATGAGGTTCAACAGGAAAAAGTGCAGAGTCCTGCACTTAGGACGGAAGAATCCCATGCACTGCTACAGGCTGGGGACCGACTGGCTAAGTGGCAGTTCTGCAGAAAAGGACCTGGGGATTACAGTGGAGAAGAAGCTGGATATGAATCAACAGTGTGCCCTTATTGTGCACAACAGTGTGCTCAAGAAAGCGAACAGCATATTGGGCTGCATTAATAGGAGCATTTCCAGATCGAGGGATATTAGATGGATGGGACCTGAGTTACCCAGGAAAGAATTTTCTGTAGTATTTGGCTGGTGAATCTTGCCCATATGCTCAGGGTTTAGCTGATCGCCATATTTGTGGTCGGGAAGGAATTTTCCTCCAGGGCAAATTGGAGAGGCCCTGGAGGTTTTTCGCCTTCCTCTGTAGCATGGGGCACGGGTCACTTGAGGGAGGCTTTTCTGCTCCTTGAAATCTTTAAACCACGATTTGAGGACTTCAATAGCTCAGACATAGGAGTGGGTGGGTGAGATTCTGTGGCCTGCGCTGTGCAGGAGGTCGGACTAGATGATCAGAATGGTCCCTTCTGACCTTAGTATCTATGAATCTATGAAGTGATTATTCCACTTTATTCGGCACTGGTGAGGCCACATCTGGAGTATTGCATCCAGTTTTTGGGTGTATCCCCCACTACAGAAAGGATGTGGACAAATTGGAGACAGTCCAGTAGAGGGCAACGAAAATTATTAGGGAGCTGAGGCACATGACTTTTGAGGAGAAACTGAGGAAACTGGTCTTATTTAATCTGCAGAAAAGAAGACTGAGGGGGGATTTGATAGCAGCCTTCAAATACCTGAAGTGGAGTTCCAAAGAGGATGGAGCTAGGCTATTCTCAGTGGTGGCAGATGACAGAACAAGGAACAATGGTCTCAAGCTGCAGTGGGGGAGGTCTAGGTTGGATATTAGAAAAACTGTTTCGCTAGGTGAAGTAGTGGAATGGGTTACCTAGGGAGGTGGTGGAATCTCCATCCTTAGTTTTTAAAGCCCAGCTTGACAAAGCCCTGGTTGGAATGATTTAGTTGGGGTTGGTCCTGCTTTGAGCAGAGGGTTAGACTAGATGACCTCCTGAGGTCTCTTCCAACCCTAATCTTCTATGACTCTATGATAAGCTTATTCTGGTCTAAATGTACTAAATTTTAATTTGTATTTCAAGTAGATTATATAAGCAGATATTTACAAATCCCTTGGACCATTAAAATTATGAATCCTAATTTTCAGAAACCAGGGGCATGCAAACATCTGCACATTCATTTTACAAGCACTAATACTAGAATATGTAGAAGTTTGACTCTATCAACTGCATGTGCAAGCATTAATGCTTAAAAATACTGTGCATAGGGCTTATATGTTCAAATACAAAAGGAGGTTGGGGCAAAGCCCCTCTGAAAATCAAACTCCAAACAAGTGGAAAAAGGATCATATAGCTTACCTGCAGTACTTAAAAAGGAATGTAATCAGAAGGTGCAACAGAAGTTTATTTTTGTCTCCAAAATCACAGAATTACTTCATTACAGAAAATTTAAACTATTCTTAGCAGGGAAAAGATTAAGGAACTTTGAAACCTAATTATGACCACATAATGCCAGCAATGTTAGACACTTCACTGCTGAAAAATAATATACCAGGTACGTCCAGCAAATAAGCTTGTCCAGTGGACTGAATGTAGCTAGTACATCTTAATATCCCATTCATTAGACGTGCTATAGGAAACTGCTGCCAGCATCAGTGAAAGCAGCTAAATAAACTGGGACAGCTGGAGCCAATACTGGTTTTGGACTTAAAAGACCCATGCAAAAATAATAATTAAAAAAATACAAAAGATGACTACTGCCAGCTCAGTTGACTATATAATAATGAAATAATTTGACCCTGAATGTACAAGCTAAACTTAATGGATGTTTTTCTTAAACTAATGTGCAGTTTAGCAAGTGTTTATCCAACTAGTTTCTTACACAAGGGTACAAAGAGTTTTTTCCAAAACAAAACAGAAAGAGACCTCAGTAGTTTTCTCCCTCATTCTTTTGTGCAGATTTGGATGAGTCCTTCTTTTAAAGCTGATTGTCCAAACTAGTAACACCACCTCTAGCTAATGGACCTAAATCATGGATTAAACTGCTAATCTGCAGTAAAATATGCACATTCTAAATTTTTTTTCTTTCAGAGATTTCATGAAACATGGTAAGGGCTGGACATAACTGAAAACTGAAACATTTAATTAATCCAGAGAAGAGGCGCAGCTCATGCAGGCTTCCTCAATGCCTCAAACTTGAAGGTTCTTTTGGAGCGAGATTTCGTTGAGCTTCAGGTTTCAGAGTAGCAGCCGTGTTAGTCTGTATTCGCAAAAAGAAAAGGAGTACTTGTGGCACTTTAGAGACTAACAAATTTATTTGAGCATAAGCTTTCGTGAGCTACAACTCACTTCATCAGATGCATTTGGTGGAAAATACAGAGGGGAGATTTATATACACACACAGAAAACATGAAACAATGGGTTTTTTCATTTATCATTTAGCTTCAGTAATTCAGTGTTCAGAGAAGCAGCCATGTTAGTATGTATTCACAAAAAGAAAAGGAGTACTTTGTGGCACAAATTTATTTGAGCATAAGCTTTCATGAGCTACAGCTCACTTCATTCGATAAGCGAAAGCTTATGCTCAAATAAATGTGTTAGTCTCTAAGGTGCCACAAGTACTCCTTTTCTTTTTTAGTAATTCAGTGGGTTCTCTCTATGCCAGTCAAATCACTTAGTTTCCTGCTCTCAGTGCTAACAGAGTCTCCTAAAAGCAGAGATACCACTAGATGCTCTGTCTCTTTAAAAATAAAAATCCAAATAAAATCAGGGAATTACTAAAACAGGCCCAGATTCACCACATTATTTGAGCTCATGAGTACTCTCACAGAATTCACATGCCTAAAATTAAAACATGCTTAAGTTCTTTGCTGAGTAGGGGTGATAATGCTTAGCTTTATCACTAAGGCCATGTCTTCACTAGGGAAAAATGTATTCTTAATTTATGCTACCTTGTAGTTTTCACACAAGTTAGCAGGTCAAGGTAAACCCAAAGCTCCCCCATAGTCTTTAACCTGATCTGCTAACTTGTGTGAAAATTACAAACTGCCTTGTGATTTTACCTCACATTAATTGACTCAAGTTAGCTAACTTGAGTTCTGAGCACACCTTTTTTTCCTCATGAAGCTGCACCCAAAACACACTGCTTCTCTAATCTCATTGTGATGGGTTTGTACACTGTTTATTTTCTCTAACTAGACTGTAAGCCCTTTGAGGCATAGTAGCAATCAGAAACAAAGCCCTAATGATACTTCCTCTTCAGTTCATTGAATGAAATCTACAAGAGAGAGAGAAAGAAAAAAGAGCTGTCCAGTGAAGAAGTGGAATTTACTGTGAGGTATGAATTGTGTGTGTGTGTGTGTGTGTGTGTGTGTGTGTCTGAACGAACTATAGTGCTTCTTGAATGGTGGATTTACAGCCCTTTACACAGAAGTCTACCTGCATTAGAGAAGGAAACACTATGTCACTCTGGAATCAGTGTGGTACTTATTCTTCTTGACCATCAAAAGTCACAAATATGGTTTTCAGAAGTGCACAGTACTGGACTATTCTCTCACTTAAGTCAAAGAGAGTTTTCCCATCAACTTTAATGGGAGCAGAATTAGGCCAGGGATGGGCATTTTTTGAAAATCCCATTCAGAGTCCATTTGAACTGGATTCAAGATGCAGCATCAGCTCTGTGGGACAGGCATTCAGGAAAGGGATATTTCAGTGGATCCTGAGCTCTTAGTTATATGCTCTAGGGTTGTAAAAGTACCTGTAAAAGTACTTTTTAATCAGAGCCCTATTAAAATCATAGAATCATTAAGGTTCACGGCAAGATTAAAATTGAATGAATTTTATATTTACGTGATGAATTTCTAGAAACTGGGAGGAGCATTAGTACAGAAATTAGTTTTAAAATGTTAAATATTGAGTTTTCTCCTATGTGAAATCTACCTGGCAGCTCCTCTTTGCTGAACACTGTAGAGATCATAAGTCTCATTGTATGCAATGGTATAAGTGATATCATAAATGTATGAGGCATTCTGGAAAATCTGCATTTGTATAAATTGAGGGTATCACTTTCAGGGGGAAACATGAGAGTCAGGACACCTAAAAGAATGTGCTTTAGAGGGACAATAAAGAGAGGCAGCCAAATTATCTTGTGGTGGAATGTGAATGAATGAATGAATAACATGGAAAATCTTGCCTCTATCTCTGCAATGCTGATGGCCCCCTGGCATTGGAACCAGTGCAGTTCCTCTGTGTGAAATGGAAAGTACCTAGGGGTTACAGTGGATGAGACGCTGGATATGAGTCAACAGTGTGCCCTTGTTGCCAAGAAGGCTAACAGCTAACAGGACATGACCATTCCCCTCTATTTGACATTGATGAGGCCTCATTTGGAGTAGTGTCCAGTTTTGGGCCCCACACTACAAGAAGGATGTGGAAAAATTGGAAAGAGTCCAGCGGAGGGCAACAAAAATGATTAGGGGATAGAACACATGACTTATGAGGAGAGGCTGAGGGAACTGGGATTATTTAGTCTGCAGAAGAGAAGAATGAGGGGGGAATTGATAGCTGCTTTCAGTGATCTGAAAGGGGGTTCCAAAGAGGATGGATCTAGATTGTTCTCAGTGGTAGCAGATGACAGAACAAGGAGTAATGGTCTCAAGTTACAGTGGGGGAGGTTTTGATTGGATGTTAAGAAAAACTTTTTTTCATTAGGAGGGTGGTGAAGCACTGGAATGCGTTACCTAGGGAGGTGATGGAATATCCCTTCCTTAGAGGTTTTTAAGGTCAGGCTTGACAAAGCCCTGGCTGGGATGATTTAGTTGGGATTGGTCCTGCTTTGAGCAGGGGATTGGACTAGATGATCTCCTGAGGTTCCTTCCAACCCTGATAGTCTATGATTCTATGAATGGAGCCAATGTGGAATGGATCCAAGCTCTGCAGGAGAAGATTGCAACACAGGAAGATCAAGGAGTAGAAGAAAGTGTGGAGTGGGAGGATTTGCCACCACCCAATTACTCCAGTCTTTCCACCCATAGTGGGGCCATGTCAGGGCTGTGGAGCTAGTCCAGCCATTAAACTGAAGTAATCTTGGCAGAGAGGCTCCACTGAGCTGCTTTTTGGCTCTTCTATCTCTGCAGAGAGACTTCTCTCTCTCCCCCCTGCCTTTGCTTCCAGAGATCTCCAGCAACTGAATGCTTCTAAGTTGAGGATGACTGACTGCATTTCCTCCTCTTTGAGTAAAATGTAACTCATTACATGATTTTTTTTGCACCTATGCTCTATGTCCTTAGTTCCTGGTGCTACCAGTATGACACTCTTGTTGCGCTCCCTATACTGCATGTGTGGGTGAGCCAGAACATGATACATTTTTTAATTAAACTGAAATCATTTTTCCTACAAGCAAGATAAAACGTGGCACACTGGCATTTATTATAACTCCGCACTTGAACACACAGGCACACATGCTGCTTTTAAAATTAATTATATATCTGTTTAGAAAAATATTACTGCGCCTTCAGTCACCATACCTGCATGCTGCCCATTGTCCAGTGGCCAAGACTTGATATCATGCCAGCAGCTAGTGTGATTCTGCTAGCCTCTAGCACCAGGGTGTGCAGCCCAGCATGCCAGCATCCAAAGGCATGGTATGTGTCCAATGTGAAACAGCCTCTGTGTGTCCCACTTATGAAGGCTGCCAGACAGAAGTTGCAAATCAGCCCATTTCCTGGGCACCCTGCCCATGCTTCCTCCCTAGCTAGCACTGCCCAGCTTTGGGGCAGCAATGCCCAGCTGTAGAGCTCCCTGCAGAGTGGACTTCCTGCCATCAGGCAGTGAATCAGTCCCAATACATGTAAATCCAAATGTTCATTTTTAAAAGTCTTCCTGTTTTGTCAAAGTTTAGTATTTATAAAGTGAGGGAATTATATAAACTGGACAGAGCACTCAAGAATAGACTAGTCCAGAACTCTAGAGGACTACAGAATAACCAGGAGCTAAGTTCTTTGATCGCTAATAGTGCTAAGTTCTTTGATAGCTAATAGCGAACCTCAAAGCTCAGGTTTTTGCCAATCACATGCAAAAAGTAGCCCTAAAGTGTCACTGAAGGACAGTTTGCTTCTAATTTTTTGCCATTTAATAAGAAATCAGAGAGGTTGGTAGCACTGTGCAGCAGCTGTTGCTTGCACATGGGCTGCTTATGGATTTATCCCATCTCCACCTTTGCACTGGCTGCCTCTCTGCCAGATTGGATACATACTGAAGCCACACTTTGCTGAGGCCAATGGGGCTCTGTTCCCATGCAGGGGGGCTGGAACAATTTTTATAATGGTGGTGCTAAGAGCCATTGAACCAAACTGTAAACCCTGCATCTGATGGAAATCACTTCAAGAAGGGGTTTGGCAGCACCTCCCTAGCACCCTTAGTTCCAGCACCTATATTCCCGCATGGTTTCTGCTGGCGGAGGGAGGCAGATTTGGTCCGGCTGCATATGTGCCACGGTGGCTGCTCATTTGACAGACCACCAGGTGGTAGAAAAGACACAGGGACTGGGCAAGAGCAGGGCTTTAAGTAAAATCACACAAATTTCACACAAGAAAGTCATTTTTAGCCCCCAAAGTTGCCTGTTGCCAATTCATGATTTTTTGGCACCAAGGCCTCTCAAAAGTAGCCAAACTAGCAAAAAATTGCTGAGGTTGGCAATAACTACTTGACCCAAAGTAGCGTGAACAAATTTTGCAAGTGTTGCAAGGGAAGGCATGATCCTTTTAGCACATGGAGGATTGGGCCCAGAACTTTGAAAATCCCATACACCTCAAACATCTCTAGTATTCCAGTCTAAATCTCTGGTGGTTCTGTGATTCAAATTCTAACAAGGTAAGACCGCCGATTTTTTTACTTGTAACCTGAAAAGGATTTGAATCTAGTTCTCAAAAGGTGAATGGCACAGTACATATGTAGCATGAGAACATAAACACAAAGAGGCATGCCTTAAACAGTAACTAGAGAACTCTCTGACTGGGAAGTTCCTCTGTTTATTAAGCTCTACCTGGTCCTGTCTGGTAAATGTGGAAGACCAGGTACTCTATGACGCTAACTTTATTTATAATAAAATATTATGTAAAATATTAAAACTTAAATTATAAACCAATATGTGTACTCACAACAATCCACCTATTACATATATTATGTGCTGGTGTCTTGACATATCTTTTGCTTTCCCACTCCTTAGTTGTGCACTGTTCTTAAATTTGGTCTGACTGCGCTGTTCACAGTTACTGCATCAATATTGTCTGATGCAGTCCCCCTTATGCTGCCAGCATATAAATCACATTGCTTTTGTTTATGGTTTCTTGCATTCTCACTTTTGCTATAGCTTTTGCTATTATGAGATCTGGATCTAATGGAAGCTGTGCTGATAAACTCGTGTTTCTTACACCATCACCTATCTCTTATTAGTTCTTTAAATGTTTCAGATTTGTAATATTCATCCAGACTATGAACTGCAGTAACAAAATCCTTAGTTGTTTCTCCTTGTTCCTGGCACCTTTTATTAAATTTGGCCCAATATTTTCTCTGCCTCTGAAATGGGCATCAAAAGTCTCTTTCACATTCTTTCTTTTCCTCTTCAGTGATGGATAGTGCACATAGGATATCATCAGCAGCATCATGCATAGCAAACATCAGGGCATTTACCTAGTATTTCTGTGCTTTCGATATTAAACAGAAGCTATCCAGAAATGCTCAAATCTACACTCCCAACTAGGCCAGGTGCCTGAGTTGCCAAAATCAAACTTCTCCAGCAAAGCTTCCTGTTTCAGCTTTCACAGGTCTCCCTGAATTTCCACTTTCCCCACTGACCACAGTGGCAGCCTGGGGTATGTATCTCTTTTCTTTCCTTTACTCCTTCTTTAGAGAAAAGGAGTCATTCACTTCTAACACCACTTACGACAAAGCAGTAAACACAGAACTTCCTGATTGGGAAGTTCCTATATTTAGTAAGCTCCCCATGCAATACATTCTTGTTGTCTCTGGTGATTGTGGAAGTGCAGGACCTCTCCAACACTCCAAACTTATTATCAAATGGTTGGTGGTGTTACAGAAAGTACTTAAGACATTTCAAATGCTAATCTATGAAACACTAACAAAGCTAGCACTAAGCATCTTAAAAAGACACCACTAAGCCCTTCATGGACTTTTGCAGCCAATGAACCAATCCCATGTGAATGCTGTTCCAAAAAGGTTTGCAGAAGAACTCTGGGGGAGTGACTTTGCTTCAGTATTCTGACCAAAAATAACATGACTGGATGACTAGCAAACTTACCACAGACAATAAAGGGGAAGAGATCTTCTGACCAATTTGAACGAATTCAAATCAGCAGGGCCGGTTGCTATTCACCCAAGGATACTGAAGGAGTTAGCTGAAGAAATCTTTGGAGCCACTTGCAATAATAATTATAAACTCATGGATAACAGGAGAAGTCCTGGAAGATTGGAGAACGGCTAACGTAGTGCCTATCTTGAAAAGGGGGAAAAAGGAGGAGTCAAGAAACTATAGAGCAGTCAGTCTGACCTCGATACCTGGGAAGCTACTATAGCCAATGCATGAAACATTCAATTTGTGAATGTTTCATTTGGAGAATGAATGGACAATCACTAGTAGCCAGCATGGATTTATCAAGAAAAAATCATGCCACACCAGCTTGATTTCCTTCTTTGACAGGGTAACTGCTTTGATAGAAAGGGGGAATGCAGTGGACATACTATACCTGGACTTCAGCAAGGTTTTTAACACAGTCCCACATGGCATTCTGATAGGTGAGCTAGAGAAATGTTGGCTTGGCGGAACCACCATTAAATGGACACATCATTGGTTGAACAACCGCAAACAAAGAGTAACTATTAATGAAATTATGTCAGATTGGAGGGAGGTCTCAAGTGGGGTTCGACATGGATATGTTCTGGGTCCGGTGTTGTTTAACATCTTTATTAATGACCTAGATGTCGGTATAGAGAGCATACTGATCAAATCTGCAGATGACACAAAGCTAGGCTGGACTGCAACACTTTGGAGGATAGAGTTAAAATTCACAGGGATCTTGACAAATTAGAGAACTGGGCTTTAGTCAACAAAATGAAATTCAACAAATACAAATGTAAGGTGCTGCACTTCGGGAACAAAAACCAAATGCACAAATACAGAATGGGGGGAAACTGGCTTGGCAGCCGCACTGCTGAGAAGGATCTGGGGGTTGTGGTGGATCACAACTTCAATGTGAGTCAGCCATGTGATGCTGTTGCAAAAAAAGCAAATGCAATTTTAGGTTGCATTAACAGAGGCATAGCATGCAAGGGGAGGGGATAGTATTGCTCTACTTGGTGCTGGTTAGGCCTCAACTGGAGTATTGTGTCCAATTTTGGTCACCAAGGAACAGAAAGGATGTAGAGAAATTGGAAAGGATCCAAAGCTGTTCCACAAAAATGATCAAAGGGATGGGATGCAAGCCATACACACAAAGGCTGAAGGAACCTGGGTATACATAGTTGCAAAAAAGGAGATTAAGAATGGACATAACAATCTTCAAATACTTGAAGGTCTGCAGTAAAAAAGATGGAGAAAAATTGTTCTCTCTCACCACTAAGGGTGGGACAAGAGGCAATGTGTTCATACTACAGTATAGCAGATCTCAGGAAAAAATTTCTAACTGTAAGAACAGTTGGACAATGGAACAGACTGCCTAGGGAGGTTGTGGAAGCGCCTTCTCAGGAGCTTTTCAAAAGGAAGCTGGATAACCATCTGTCTTGGATGGTATAGACACAACACATGCTGCATTTTGGCAGGGGGTTAGACTAGATGACCCTTGCAGTCCCTTCTAACCCTATGGTTCTATGATTCTATGACTGTATAGTAAAAGCTCCTCCATGACAGAAGCAGAGAGGCACAACAGGATGTGTTGGTGGTTTCATTATTGCATGCTACAGTGCTGGATTTTCAAAAGCATTTATTTTTGCATTAACTGCTTCCACTGATGTCAGAGTTCCACCATTGATTTAAAAGGGAGAAAAGTTAGGCAAATGCTGCATGCTTTTGAAAATCCTGCCCTAATGTAGTTTGGGTTTAATTTCCTAATAATAGACTGACATAGTTGTTACAGACTGCCACAAGTACTCCTTTTCTTTTTGCGAATACAGATTAACACGGCTGCTACTCTGAAGACTGGGGAGGGGATTCTGTAGTCTACTCCTTGCCTTACACACCCATGAAACTTATCAACTAGTAGCAGCATATTTCTTGATGTACTATTTCTAAGTGTGCTGCTGACACTGCTATTGTCAGTTTCCAAATTGTTTTGCTCCTTTGTTCTTTATAGCTGAAACAAATACAAATGGCTCTGAAGTTCACAGAAGTAAGGGTCTTGCTAAGAGCTTTCTGGGCAGTGCTGTGTACCTTTCACTCTCACTGAATCCATGGGTCAGCACCTCCCAGGAAGTGCTCTGCAGCTCGTACAATTGGGGCCCCTGACATCCGCAACACCAAGGCAGAAGTATTATATTTATTTAACAACTTATATTTCATCATTGGTGTGATCAGTGCTGTCAATCCATTAACATTTGCTTCTTCTGCAATAGAGAACTAGGGAACAGAAAGAGCATATGGAGGCTTGGCATGCCTGAGCTATTCTGTGTTTCTCTTTTTCATTTGAAAAGAGTCATTCCACTAGCAGATCCAAGAACGCCTTTAAAATCATATGGAACACTATGTGAACACAAGGACTGTGGCCACTGGATCAAATGGGGGCAGGGCATGAAGAGAAAAGACCTACATTAACAAAGTGGCCTAGCTGTCCCTTCAAGAGTACTTCATCTAATGTTAATTTGCAAGATTGGGTCTGAGAGTCAAGCTGGGATATTTCTGACTCTTTTTAAATGAAGTGCAAACTATAAGTACTCTGGCTCCAAGAAAAGGCTTACCAATCTAGCAGCTAAGCCATAAAGGAATGGTATATGAATATCATTGAGTCGCAATGGAAGTTTCATCACTGACTTTGGGAGAACCTAAAAGTCTGCCAAGATAATGTGACCCACATGACAAAAATGTAACTGGCCTGTAGTCTTCCTTCCGTTAACAGGAACTTGTATCTTAGCCCCTATTTCAGCAGAATTACTAAAAGGTGGACTACTTTGACTTTCAATCTACATTCATTAAGGTAAAGTTGGGTATTTAACACTGGTCTGGTATTAAAAATTCTCCTCAGCCTGACAACATCTTAAAACTACTCCTTGAGGAAGTAAAATAAAATAATGACATTATCTCCTACATATAGAATCACCATACTGCCTGATAGCAACCTTGAGAGGTGCCACTGTGCCCCAGAGTTATAATATTGAACAGATTCTAAATCTTCCACTGGATATATATATATCCCTTCATTGAAAGGATTTGTCATCTGGTGACAGGGGCAGGTTGGCATGTGGAGGATGTAGGCTAAGAAGAGCCTTGAGAGTCTGGCTTCCCCAGACAGCAAAAGCAGAGGTGGTGCTCTCTATTTCAGGGTAAAGAGTTAGTAGGAGAAGAGTAAAAAATGGCACGTTCTCACTTTACAAAAACAAATAGCTTTCTCCTAGACTTGCATGTATGAGATCCAAGTGAAGGAGACTTTGTATGCCTTGTCCTGATGAAAAAAGAGGAATGAAAACATCAAGTGTGAATTATACCACATTGTGAGGCAATGTGTTCTAGGGAAAAGTAGGGATGCCGGCAAAGGAGATCTCACCTCTAAATTCCGCTCTGTTTCTGATGCATTGTGCGGCATTGTACTAGTTCTTGGCCAAATTTTCAAAAACACTCAATAAGTTTTGGTATGGGTGACTTAAAACACCTAGGGTTTGATTTTCAGGGAGATTAAGCCCCATAGCTCTTATTTACTTCAAGAGGACCTACTTGGCTCTACCTGGACATCGAAAAAAATGTATAGTAACGGATATTTTTGAAAATTTTCAGAGGTACCGAGCACCCACACAACTCCCAGTGAAGTAAAAGGAGTTGGATCTATTTACACAAAGGCTGGATTAGGCTAGTGTCTTAGTAATAATAGCATTGTGAGGTGTCATTGACTATGAACAGCACTATGATACTGTGTTGTATAATGCTCTCCAATGCCTCTTCTTCACTTTGGTCTCCTTGCTTTTTCAGTACCAACTGCTTTTTCCTTTGAAGTAAATAGAGACAAAAACCCTCCTGGTAAAAGAGCTGACTCTTTTGCTTTTTTGCAAATATGATGAAAATATAAAGCTTTCCTTTGTGTGCAGAACATTTCATAGGGCTCAAGAAAGAATGCACCACTTTGATTCCACATTTTAATAGCAGCAGGAATTGGTTGCAGAAACAGCTATGTAGAGCAGTAGAAAGGCTACAAAGGTTATAAACAGGGATAAACGGTTATGTAGAACAATGGAACTGTGAAACTGCATGTGCTAGTGGACTAGCTCTTTGTGTTATAAACACTTTGCTCATACTCTTCTGGGAAAGTAGACAGAATGAGAAAGATCCCACACTCTAATACACCTAAGGGCCCAGAGCAAAAATAGAAAAGCAGCCATGAGAAAGAGGATCTATAACAAGAGCCACTGCAAGAAAAATATTTCAGATAGAAATTAAGAAGCTGTTTTCAAAGACACTTGTCACCATGGCATCTAAGCATTGAATTGGTTTCCTCTTGTCAATACCAATATGAGTAGAACTGGGCTAACAATTGATAATACTTTACTTGATCAGTTCAGCCTTATTGATTATTTGCAAAATATCAACATGTTTTTTTTGATTTTCCAAAATTTCTTTTTCAAAATCATTTATTGATTTTCTGGATCGTAACAAAATGCTTATGAACAACTATTCTAAATTTAAGCTGAGTTGGTTAGTTTTGATCAGACACACATTGCACAGTATTTTTCTCTTTCCTGATTGGATTGAAGTAACCTTAGAATCCTGTTTCTGGGGTGAATATTTGCAATTCAAAATTTATAGTCTGAAAATATTCTCTTAAAATTCACCATCTCAGCAAACATTCCTGCCAGTTAACTCAATCATTAGAATATGGGATTATGTAAAAGACATGAGCCCCGCTGAAAGAGATTGGTTTAAATACAAATGCATATTCACATAAAATATGTTGCCGTTTCACCCTGCTGAAAGTATGAGAGCCTCACACAGGATGCACATTGTGTGGTGAGGAAAGGAGCATTTATTAGCTTCCTGATTCCCTTGCAGCCTGAATGACAGCCAGGCAGAATTCCAGTCTTGCATTCATCCCTTATCCCCAAGGAGATCACAGCATCTCAAAGGGGTGTTTGAGAGGGTGCAGTCTGGCTGCTCAGGGAGTAGTAAACTGCATCCAACAATAATGCCTCCTGTAGGTGTTATAGTTTCACACCTCCCATTACTGTGGCACATGGCACAATCAAACCCATAAGAAAGGGCAAATCTTAGAAAGTGGTGACACAGAAAGTGATTGTAAGGGTCAATTTATGAATACAAGTTGCTGCCAGAAAGAGAGAACTTTGGGCTTAATAAGTTATTCACAATATCCACTTTACTCCACTATTAAAAGTATAGTCATTGATGTACATAAACGAAAAAAAAGGTTCTTAAAAACGGTAATGACATTATCACTGTCACTGTCATAAAACAAAAGCTTTCAAGCTTGAAGTTAGTATAAGATGGCTTTAAAGATCATTCTAAATTATACATTTAGATGGAGATTTAAGACTAATTTGCTAAGTTTGTGGTACATTAACATTCATGGGAATTTTAACAGATATATGAGATAATGGGCCTAATGCTCTTCTTGTGTAGATCAGGTGTAAATCAGAAGTAATTCCACTGAAGTCAATGGAATTACACTGTTGTAAAATTGGTGCAAATGGGATCAGACTCAGACCCAGTGAAGTTAAACTAGCGATCCATTTTATATAGATATGATCTAGATTTACTATTGTTTTATATGTATTAACTGTTATTCAGATTTCAGACTCAAAGGTCCACAGTATTAAATGGAAGTCAGACAAAAGTTATTTCTCTAACTACATGTATTTCACCAGCTAATAACTTATAAAAATTATACACTATTTCTAAAAAAGCTAATTGTTCAGCTGGCTCTGATCTATGACAGCATTCCTTCATGAAACAAAAGACTCCATCTAAAACTGCTTTTGGCAAGAATGCAGTTTGCAAATTCTGCTTTTGGACTTGTACACTCAAATATCATGAGCTGAGAGAACTGACTTTGGCCCTATGATATTGTTTTCTTTCCATAAAAATATTAGGAGTACTTGTGACACCTTGGAGACTAACAAATTTATTTGAGCATAAGCTTTCATGGGCTACAGACCACTTCATTGGATGCATAGAATGGAACATATAGTAAGAAGATATATATACATACATACAGAGAACATGAAACGGTGGAAGTAGGCATACCAACTGTAAAAGGCTAAATAATTAAGATGAGCTATTATCAGCAGGAGAAAGGAGCAGCAGCATTTAGACAGTTCACAAGAATGTGTGAGGATACTTAACATGGGGAAATAGATTCAATATGTGTAATGACGCAGCCATCCTGGGCCACTATGGATGTACAAGCCCTCTACACCAACATTCCACACAAAGATCGACTACAAGCTATCAGGAACAGTATCCCCAATAATGCCATGGGAAACCTGGTGGCTGACTTCTGTGACTTTGTCCTCACCCACAACTATTTCACGTTTGGGGACAATATATACCTTCAAGTCAGTGGCACTGCTATGGATACCTGCCAACATTTTTATAGGTGACTTAGAACAACGCTTCCTTAGCTCTCGTCCCCTAATGCCCCTACTCTACATTGATGACATCTTCATCATCTGGACCAATGGAAAAGAAGCCCTTGAGGAATTCTACCATGATTTCAACAATTTCCATCCCACCATCCACCTCAGCCTAGACCAATGCACACAAGGGGTCCATTTCCTGGACACTACTGTGCTAATAAGCGATGGTCACATAAACACCACCCTATACTGGAAACCTACTGACCGCTATACTTACCTACATGCTTCCAGCTTCCATCCAGATCACACCACACGATCCATTGTCTACAGCCAAGCTCTATGATATAACCGCATTTGCTCCAACCCCTCAGACAGAGACAAGCACCTACAAGATCTCTATCAAGCATTCTTAAAACTAAAATACCCTCCTGCTGAAGTGAAAAAACAGATTGACAGAGCCAGAAGAGTACCCAGAAGTTACTTACTACAGGACAGGCCCAACAAAGAAAATAACAGAACGCCACTAGCTGTCACCTTCAGCTCCCAACTAAAACCTCTCCAATGCATCAGAGATCTACAACCTATCCTGAAGGATGAACCACCACTCTCACAGATCTTGGGAGACTAACCAGTCCTTGCTTACAGACAGCCCCCCAACCTGAAGTAAATACTCTCCAGCAACCACACACCACACAACAAAAATACTAACCCAAGAACCTATCCTTGCAACAAAGCCCCATGCCAACTCTGTCCACATATCTATTCAACTGACACCATCATAGGACCTAATCACATTAGCCACGCCATCAGGGCTCGTTCACCTGCACATCTACCAATGTGATTATGCCATAATGTGCCAGCAATGCCACTCTGCCATGTACATTGGCCAAACTGGACAGTCTCTACACAAAAGAACAAGTGGACACAAATCTGACATCAGGAATCATAACATTCAAAAACCGGTAGGAGAACACTTCAACCTCTCTGGCCACTCAATAACAGACTTAAAAGTGGCAATTTTGCAACAGAAAAGCTTCAAAAACAGACTCCAAGGAGAAACTGCTGAGCTTGAATTAATATGCAAACTAGATACCATTAACTTGGATTTGAATAGAGACTGGGAGTGGCTGGGTCATTACACATATTGAATCTATTTCCCCATGTTAAGTATCCTGATACCTTCTTGTCAACTGTCTAAATGGGCCATCTTGATTATCACTACAAAAGTTTTTTTCTACTGCTGATAATAGGTCGTATTAATTAATTAGCCTCTTACAGTTGGTATGGCTACTTCCACCGTTTCATGTTCTCTGTATGTATTATATATATCTTCTTACTATATGTTCCATTCTAGGCATCCGATGAAGCGGGCTGTGGCCCACGAAAGCTTATGCTCAAATAAATTTGTTAGTCTCTAAGGTGCCACAAGTACTCCTGTTCTTTTTGTGGATACAGACTAACACGGCTGCTACTCTGAAACCTGTCATTACAATGTTGTTGCTCAGGGAGATCTAGGCACTCACAGCAATAGAACCTGATCCTCCAAACCCTTACTCATATGGGCCCAGATCCAGTCTATTGATGTCAATGGGAGCTTTTTCGTTGATTTGTAATGGGCTTTGGATCAGGTCCCTGATTAGATCTTAGCATCATTGAAGGCCTTCTTTTGTGAATGAGAGTTAGCAGTACTGGACCTGTAAAGATTTAAAAAAAAATAAACAAAAATAAAACTGATCTATATTGCTATCCCCTGAAACCTTTCACACAGAAACATATACGAAATTATTCAAGACCAAGGCTACTGGCAATATGCAGGTAAATGCTCAAATGGAATATACCTACACTTTTCTGACATCTGATCCTTGATTAATGTGAAGGAAGTGAATCACTACCAGCCAAGGTCCCTGCAGTTTGCCTTTAGGAGAAACCCATGATTTATATTCCGATTAACTCTTTTTGCCAAAAACAAAAACACAAAATCAGTTCACTGTCTACCAAACTCAGAATTTGCAATTTAAGATTAAAAGCTGGTGAAACCAAATATAAATGGAACTGGCATTTCATTCACAGAATGTTCAGTAATTAAGATGGCATGTTTTGGGTGGGATTTAATTCCTCTTAATGAATGTCCCAGGTATTTAAGACTGAATTTCAAAATGTTTGTAAAAAATTAATTAGATCTAAGACCCTCAGAATAGGTGTGCAGATTTACATTACAAATTTAGGTTTACAGCATAATGTCTTGAAAATCTGCTATTTACTTAACAAGTCCTGAATTCTGCATTCAGACTGCTCTTGACACTTCACTGTTTTATATTTTTTAGATGTCATCAGCTTATACAGGAGAAAAACAGATCCCTAAACTCATGGCTTGGCAAGTAAATTGAATAAGTTGTGATTTTTAAACATTTATTCTCTTTTTTAAAAAAAATTGCTGTGTGAATTAAGTGCTCAAGAAAAATATCAGATTGACTGGCCTTGTGAATCAAGTTCACTATTTATCTATAAGACAGGTATGATCAAGGAAGCCACAGAATGTGATGCGGAATCCTCCCCTTTCCCATTCCCTGTTTCAGAAAAGTGCTTCGGAATCTATTATTTTATTTTTGGAAAAAAATATTTCTAGCCCCAATGGTGGTAAAGATAACCTTGAAATCATGCACTAATTGTAAATGGACACAGTGATGTGTTCCTGAGTCTGCAGACAACTTGAAATAATAGCTCTATGGAGTATGAATTCCTCTCAGTCATCAAAATATGGTATTAATTCTGAAACCTAAAAATGACATTTAAATGTCCATATTATTGACTATTTCACTGCTAACATTTAAATGAACATTCTGTTCATTTTAACAGAAACATGTAGCTAATATACGTATATATAATATACTTAAATATAAATTACTTAGATTATAAGATCTTTGGGGAAGGGATTGTCTTTTTGCTCTCTGTTTGTACAGCACCTAGCACAATGGGGTCCTGGCCCATAATTGGGGCTTCAAGGTACTTCTGCAATACAAAGAACAAATAAATAATAATAATAGTAATAATAACAATAATATGCCCCAAATCCCACATTGCCTCTGTTTCTTCTCCAGGTTCACAAATCTCCAAATCTCTGCTAC
Source organism: Dermochelys coriacea (assembly GCF_009764565.3). NCBI lineage: Eukaryota > Metazoa > Chordata > Testudines > Dermochelyidae > Dermochelys > Dermochelys coriacea. The sequence continues at coordinate 37,065,482 of NC_050070.1, read as the reverse complement.
ACAGCAGCCAAACCACAGCTTCCACTGATATTTTCTATGATGGAATTACATGTCATCAGTTGAAAACTCTATGGGACTTGAGATGTGATAATGGGAAACACCATAAAATAAACTGAATAGCAAAAAAGAAAATGGCTACTGTCCTGACATTTATTTTCCTAGTGGCTTAACTAAAAATAAACCTTCAGTATTTAAATTTAAATGATTTCATTGCAGAACTTCCAGTGCACTGCATTGGAGTGCCACAGAATCCACACACTTTGTCATTGAATTTATATCTAACTTACTGCAGAATTCATGGGACCTTGGTTATGGCATAATCATTTGTAACCATTTTACAAAAGTGTGTTGCTCGCAGCACAAGTTGCAAAGAAATAATGAAACAAAATGCATTCATGAACAAACAGCTGGATGAAAAAGTTACAATGATGATGATTGATGATGAATCAACACTCTTTATTGAATCTCAATAATTTACAAAGCATGTTTATGCAACACATTGGTTTGACACATTGAAAATAAATTAATAAAATTAATGTGAAAATCAGTACTGGAGCAAAGTGCAAAGTAAGTAGAGTCAGTGTATACAAAAAGATTAATGACAGCCAATGTTCAAATAAAACAACAAACCTTGTCCCAGAGAGTGGGCAAAAAATGAGCCCATGTGGCGAAGCCACACTGGCATGTCTGTAGAAGAAGTAAAATCATTCAGCAGATTTGGAAAAAGTGTAAAAAGTATGTGTTTTAGGACTAGAGAGTAGTGTGCAAATGTGTGTGTAAGTTCCACTGAACAGGATACTAAAAATACTTTTAAAGAATATGATAAGATGTTTAAAGGACTAGAATATATATTAAGGCTATAAAACAACATATTGATATAGATATAATTGTATCACAAAAATATATGCACCATATAAAGTCTCATTAGTAATGAGATATGAAATAAAAAAGGTGAACTTGACCAGATAACAAAATTAGATGTTATTGTACAGATATAGAAAGCAGCGGAATTAATAGTATGGTCTCCATAATAAAATCAAACAGGTTAAGGATTTATGGTTTAAGTAAGGCAACCAAACATTAATGCTAACCCACAAGAACAGCTGAAGACATCTGGCTAAATCCTCAGCAGGTGTGTATCAGTGAGAGTCCACTGAAGTCAATGGAGCAATGCTAATTTACATCACCTGTGGATCTGAATGAGCGTGTCTAGACTTTAAAATGCAAGAGTAGTTTTAGGGGTGCAACCTAAGTGTTTTGGCAGGTCTGACACAAAAGAGAAAGTGCAAAACTCTGCAACTCCTTTTTTGGTAAATACATGCTTAAGTAACTTCCCTTTGGGATTGCCTCAGCACCTTGGACTGCATCATGTCCCAGATCTTTAAGGATCTGAATGGGATGGAAGCAATTGTTTATGATCTGCTGATTTGAGGCAAAAATGACCAACAAAGCAATGAGAGACTGCACTGTGCCAAAGAAAAGACCCTTGAATTGAACATGAAAAAATTATGTAGGGCACATACTCAGTGACAAACCCAAAGAAGGTGGAGGCAATTGTACAAATGGAAAGACTCCAAGATAAGGAGGCCTTAGAGAGATTCATGGGCATGTTAACATATATAAGCAAATTCATCACTAATTTGTCACAATTGCTCCCCTCAGAATGCTGCTTGGGGACAGTTCAGAATAGCACTGGGATGACTGACAGGAGGAAAGCTTTTGGAGATTGAAATACATTATTACAGAAGCATCAGTGCTGAAATATTTTGAGATTAATAAAGAGCCTAAGAACTAAAAGAAAAATTTTCAGAAGTACCTAAATGGTTTAAGAGCCTAAGGGCTTGTCGACACAGTGCATGAGTCCACAACAAAGGGATGTAAATTCTAGTGTGTACTGTGCACTAATTAGCCAATGTGGCACCTGGTGGCACACAATGAAAGTTCCCTAGTGCACATTAATGTAATTCCCTTTCACACATTAACATGCCCTAGGGAACTTTTAGTGCATGCCAGCAGGGTCCACACAGACCAATTAATGCACAATACGCTAGTGTGCACTAGAATTTACACCTCTCTGGTGCAGACCAATGTACTGTGAAGACCAAGCCCTAAGTCCCATTTTCAAAAGTGACTTATGCACTTAGGAGCCTAACTACCACTGAAGGTCAATGAGACTTATGTCTACACTATGAAATTAGGCTGAATTTATAGAAGTCGGTTTTGTAGAAAGCGTTTTTATATAGTCGATTGTGTGTGTCCCCACACAAATGCTCTAAGTGCATGTAGTCGGCGGAGCTTGTCCATAGTACTGAGGCAACCGTCGACTTCCAGAGCGTTGCACTGTGAGTATCTATCCCACAGTTCCCGCAGTCTCCGCCGCCCATTTGAATTCTGGGTAGAAATCCCAGTGCCTGATGGGGCTAAAACATTGTCGCGGGTACATATCGTCAGGCCCCCCTTCCCTCCCTCCTTCCGTGAAAGCAAGGGCAGACAATCATTTTGCGCCTTTTTTCTTGAGTTACCTGTGCAGATGCCATACCACGTCAAGCATAGAGCCCGCTCAGCTAACCATCACCGTATGTCTCCTGGGTGCTGGCAGATGCAGTACTGCATTGCTACACAGCAGCAGTTTATTGCCTTTTGGCAGCAGACAGTGCAGTATGACTGGTAGCCGTCGTCGACGTAGTGCTGAGTGCTCTTTTAACTGACCTCGATGAGGTCCGGGCGCCTGGGGAAACATGGGAGTGACTCAGCCAGATCATTTCCCTTTTAAGTTTCGTCTCATGGTGATTGAGTCCTACCGGCAGTGCACTGTCTTTTAATCTGCAGCCAGCAGAAGATGAGGCCAGCAGTCATACTGCACCATCTTCTGCCGAGTACCCAGGTGGAGATGATGGCTAGCGGTCGTACTGCACAATCTGCTGGCAGCAAGATGTATAAAGATAGATGAAGTTGCTCAAAACAAGAAATAGACCAGATTTGTTTTGTATTCATTTTGTCCCTCCCTCCCTCCGTGAAATCAACAGCCTGCTAAACCCAGTTTTAAGTTCTATCCTTGAGGTTCTGAGTTCTATCTTTGTGGGGGCCGTTCAGTTTCTCGCAAAGCCACCCCCTTTGCTGATTTTAATTCCCTGGAAGCCATGTTGTCAGTCGCCCCTCCCTCCATTAGGGCAATGGCAGACAATCGTTCCGTGCCTTTTTTCTGTGCAGAGGCCATACCATGACAAGCCTGGAGCCTGCTCAGATCACTTTGGCAATTAGGAGCACATTAAACACCACACGCATTATCCAGCAGTATATGCGGCACCAGAACCTGGCAAAGCGAAACCGGTCAAGTAGGTGACGTCAGTGCAGTGGCGAGAGTGATGAGGACATGGACACAGACTTCTCTCAAAGCACAGGCCCTGGCAATGTGGGCATCATGGTGCTAATGGTGCAGGTTCATGCAGTGGAATGCTGATTCTGGGCTCGGGAAACAAGCACAGACTGATGGGACTGCATAGTGTTGCAGGTCTGGGAAGATTCCCAGTGGCTGCAAAACGTTCGCATGCATAAGGGCACTTTAATGGAACTTTGTGACTTGCTTTCCCCTGCCCTGAGGCACAATAATACCAAGATGAGAGCAGTCCTCACAGTTGAGAAGCGAGTGGCAATAACCCTGTGGAAACTTGCAACGCCAGACAGCTACTGGTCAGCTGGGAATCAATTTGGAGTGGGCAAATCTATTGTGGGGGCTGCTGTGATGCAAGTAGCCAATGCAATCAAAGATCTGCTGATATCAAGGGTAGTGACCCTGGGAAATGTGCAGGTCATAGTGGATGGCTTTGCTGCAATGGGATTCCCTAACTGTGGTGGGGCCATAGACGGAACCCATATCCCTATCTTGGCACCAGAGTACAAGCCGGCGAGTACATAAACCGCAAGGGGTACTTTTCAATAGTGCTGGAAGCACTGGTGGATCACAAGGGACGTTTCACCAACATCAACGTGGGATGGCCAGGAAAGGTACATGACACTCGCATCTTCAGGAACACTGGTTTGTTTCAAAAGCTGCAGGAAGGGACTTTATTCCCAGACCAGAAAATAACCATTGGGGATGTTGAAATGCCTATAGTTATCTTTGGGGACCCAGCCTACCCCTTAATGCCATGGCTCATGAAGCCATACACAGGCAGCTGGACAGTAGTCAGGAGTTGTTCAACTACAGGCTGAGCAAGTGCAGAATGGTGGTAGAACGTGCATTTGGATGTTTAAAAGTGCGCTGGCGCAGTTTACTGATTTGGTTAGACCTCAGCGAAACCAATATTCCCATTGTTATTACTGCTTGCTGTGCACTCCACAATCTCTGTGAGAGTAAGGGGGAGACGTTTATGGCGGGGTGGGAGGTTGAGGCAAATCGCCTGGCTACTGGTTACACACAGCCAGACACCAGGGCTGTTAGAAGAGCACAGGAGGGTGCGATGCGCATGAGAGAAGCTTTGAAAACCAGTTTCATGACTGGCCAGGCTACGGTGTGAAAGTTCTGTTTGTTTCTCCTTGATGAAACCCTCTGCCCCTTGGTTCCCTCTACTTCCCTGTAAGCTAACCACTCCCCTCCTCCCTTCAATCACCGCTTGCAGAGGCAATAAAGTCATTGTTGCTTCACATTCATGCATTCTTTATTAATTCATCACATAAATAGGGGGATAACTACCAAGGTAGCCCAGGAGGGGTGGTGGAGGAGGGAAGAACAAGGTCACACAGCACTTTAAAAGTTTAAAACTTTAAAACTTATTGAATGCCAGCCTTCTGTTGCTTGGGCAATCCTCTGGGGTGGAGTGGCTGGGTGGCCGGAGGCCCCCCCACCGCATTCTTGGGCATGTGGGTGAGGAGGCTATGGAACTTGGGGAGGAGGGTGGTTGGTTACACAGGGGCTGTAGCAGCAGTCTGTGCTCCTGCTGCTGGAGCATATTAGTTTGATCCTCCAGTAGCCTCAGCATTGAATCCTGCCTCCTCTCATCATGCTGCCGCCACCTTTCAGCTTCAGCCCTCTCTTCAGCCCACCACCTCTCCTCTCGGTCATTTTTTGCTTTCCTGCACTCTGACATTGTCTGCTTCCACGCATTCTTCTGTGCTCTGTCAGTGTGGGAGGACAGCATGAGCTCAGAGAACATTTCATCGCAAGTGCATTTTTTTCGCCTTCTAATCTTCGCTAGCCTCTGGGAAGGAGGAGATCCTGTGATCCTTGAAACACATGCAGCTGGTGGAGAAAAAAAAGGGACAGTGGTATTTAAAAAGACACATTTTATAGAACAATGGGTACACTCTTTCACGGTAAACCTTGCTGTTAACATTATACACATAGCACATGTGCTTTCATTCCAAGGTTGCATTTTTCCTCCCCCCAGGGTGTGGCTAGCCCCTCCACCCTCTCCCCTCCCCGTGGCTAACAGCGGGAAACATTTCTGTTCAGCCACAGGCAAACAGCCCAGCAGGAACGGGCACCTCTGAATGTCCTCTTAAGAAAAGCAGCCTATTTCAACCAGGTGACCATGAATGATATCACTCTCCTGAGGATAACACAGAGAGATAAAGAATGGATGATGTTTGAATGCCAGCAAACATACACTGCAATGCTTTGTTCTACAATGATTCCCGAGTACGTGCTACTGACCTGGAGTGGTAAAGTGTCCTACCATGGTGGATGGAATAAGGCTGCCCTCCCAGAAACCTTTTGCAAAGGCTTTGGGAGTACATCCAGGAGAGCCACGAATGCCAGGGCAAATTAATCATTAAACATGCTTGCTTTTAAACCATGTATAGTATTTTAAAAGGTACACTCACCAGAGGTCCCTTCTCCACCTGGCGGGTCCGGGAGGCAGCCTTGGGTGGGTTCGGGGGGTACTGGCTCCAGGTCCAGGGTGAGAAATAGTTCCTGGCTGTCGGGAAAACTGGTTTCTCCGATTGCTTGCTGTGAGCTATCTACAACCTCATCATCATCATCTTCCTCGTCCCCAAAACCTGCTTCCATGTTGCCTCCATCTCCATTGAAGGAGTCAAACAACATGGGCTGGGGTAGTGGTGGCTGAACCCCCTAAAATGGCATGCAGCTTATCATAGAAGCAGCATGTTTTGGGCTCTGAACGACTGTTCGCCTCTCTGGTTTTCTGGTAGGTTTGCCTCCGCTCCTTAATTTTCACGTGACACTGCTTCAGGTCCCTGTTATGGCCTCTGTCCTTCATGCTCTGGGAGATTTTGACAAATGTTTTGGCATTTCAAAAACTGGAACGTAGTTCTGATAGCACTGATTCCTCTCCCCATACCGTGATCAGATCCCGTACCTCCCGTTCGGTCCATGCTGGAGCTCTTTTGTGATTCTGGGACTCCATCATGGTCACCTCTGCTGATGAGCTCTGCATGGTCACCTGCAGGTTACCATGCTGGCCAAACAGGAAATTGAAATTCAAAAGTTCGCAGGCCTTTTCCTGTTTACCTGGCCAGTGCATCTGAGTTGAGAGTGCTGTCCAGAGTGGTCACAACTGAGCACTGTGGGATAGCTCATGGAGACCAATACCATCTAATTGTGTCCACAGTACCCCAAATTCGACCCAGCAAGGCTGATTTCAGTGCTAATCCCCTTCTCGAGGGTGGAGTAAGGAAATCAATTTTAAGAGCCCTTTAATTAAAAAAAAAGAGCTTCGTCATGTGGATGGGTGCAGGGTTAAATCAATTTAACGCTGCTAAATTCGACCTCAACTCCTAGTGTAGACCAGGGCTTAGATTCCGAAATGCCTTCATTACTTTTGAAAATGGGACATAGGTTCTTAAGTCAGCCAGGGACTTTTCAAAATATTGCCCTAAATCAATGCAAGCTCACAGGGATTGAGGCTGTGCTTCTGCCAGATGATGTCTAAATGACATATGTTTCTAAAGCACTGTTAAAATACACCAGAACTATGTCCAGCGAGAAAAAGAAGTGCTGGCAATAGGTTTTGGTTGTGAATGATTTCATGAATATTGTTATAGGCAAAAATTAGTCAATGTAGAAACAGACCATAAACTGTTGGGATATTATAGGAGAACATTGTGCAAAGAACAGTCCAGACTTCAGAAAATTATAGAGAAATTGCAAAGGTACTTCATGCAGGCAGATCCCGTGCCTCTGAGGAGTACCATGCAGCATTAGAAATGCAAGTGGAATGCAAATGCCTGGTAAAGAGCTTCTCATAGAAAGCATGCTCTTAAAGCTGCTTTTAAACAGTGAAAACAAGGAAGAGGGGTTTTATGCAAATATGACTCAAGTACCCATTTCTGATACAAAATTAGACAAATTCAAGCAAGAAACATGAAATGGTCCAACCTTTCAAGAGCTTGAGCAAGTTATTCTAGACGATGGCTAACAGGAAAAGCCCAGGCACCTCCAAGTAAAAAAAACATATTGTGACTATAGAGATGAAGTTGCTGCATATGATGGGATTCTGTACAAAGGACATTGTCATAGCACCACACAACATGAGGTTGGAAATGCTAGGTATAACCTACAGTGCCCATTTGAGTATTGAGAAGTGCAGGAACAGAGCCCAAGATGTTCTGTTCTGGCCAGGCATGCATGCTGCCATCAAAGATAAGGTATCCAAGTGGAAATCTGCAATAAATACAGGAAACAGAATGCAAAAAACCCACTGAAACCACATGAGATTCCTGATCGCCCTTGGCCCCTGGTTGGCACAGATGTGTTTGAATGAAATGGAAATGATTACCTCTTACTAGTGGAATATTACTTAGTTGTTTTTTAAATTAACCTTTTACACTACATATTGAGCAGCAATGTAATAATACAATGTAAACTGTAATTTTTTCACCATAGGATTCCAGATGAGTTAACAACACATAATGGCCAACAATTTAGAAATGCCTCATTTGGGTAATTTTCTTTGAACATCAGTTCAAGTAGATCACATCAAGTCCTTACAATCAAATTTATGAACATAAAAGTAAAGTGCAAATATCAAAGAACTTCATTAAAAAAAAAAGCTCTGGCAGATTCATGGGGTCCATAGTTAGCATTGTTAGAGTATTGTATTTATTTACTAGGCTCACCACTTCAGATACTCAATAGGCAGAAGGACAAAAACTTTAGTGCTAACGTCTAGCAAGCTTATTGAGTCAAAAACAATTAAACCTCAAGAGATACACAGTAAGAAAGTAGAGAAGAAGAAATGCTATAACAAGAATGCCAAACACGTACCCATGCAGGTGAGAGAAAATGTTAGAATCCTTACAGAAAAGTGTCTGGCAGTGTAAACTTTATCTCATCTGCAGCAAGGTCATAAGCCCCCCTGAGTGTCAGTCCTACAGGAGGAACAGAAGAATGCTAAAAAAAATGAATGAAAACTTTGGTGATGTATTTCTTGTGGGTTTCCAAAATGCTAGTGATGGTGCTTCTGTGCTGACAGAAGTAACACATGATTCAGTCAGTGACAATGAAAAATACCAGGAATGGCAAATACAAATTCTAGGTGGTGGATCCACCTCAGTCTCCAGACCTGCCACTGCAGAAGGAACTGTTCTGAGAACAAGAAGTGGCCATATAATCAGAAAGCTCTCAAGGTTTAGAGATTTTGAGAATGAGAGAAAGAATAATCCACTTATCTGGCGGGGGTTCAAAGTCATCAACCCCATGCCCTCCTAGAGTTCTCCATTGGCACATTTTACTAATTGATGATACTTGTTTATAGCTCTTTGGAACACTGGCTGTCTTCATCGTCTAGAAAGAGAAGTCCCTGAGCTCCCTTAAACAACTGGGACAGGCCCTTGCATGGGCTAACCAAGCTGGGGAGGCTCATCTGCTCCCCTTCAATCCCAGCAAAACCCCATCACAATCTGGCCCTAAATATATTGCTTAAAGAAACATATTTCTAATGTTTACTCCTTTGTTTTATTGATTAATTGGGTCCATGAACTATTTTTGACATCTTCACCATTAAGGGCCTAAGATCCAGTGTCTAGGATCCAGGTTTTAACTATTGTAGCATTACGTGCTCTGTGCCAAATCCTGCTGCCTTTACTCAGTTCTGACTCATTCAGCTCCCACTAAAGCAAGCTGGTCTGGGTAACTGAAGGTACTGGGTAACTGAAGTCACTGGGAGTTTTGAGTGAGGATTTGGCCAAAGATTTCCAAATGTCCTCTGATTAGTATAAATAATTAAAAACAATAACAAGCACCATATTTACCGCTGGCTTGCCAACTGCCCCATTTTGGCTGGGAGTGTCCTGAGTATTTGCAGTACTGACCATAGCCCCTGGATATCTTTTTCCCTAAGCTGTTAAAAACATATGCATAATTTTTGCCTGCTGCCAATAGGAGCCACTGTGGGAATCAACCAGAGGCCTGTGTCAATCAGCTCCTTTTACATTCCCTTGCTCCCTTTCTCAGCAACTACGGTCTCTGCTGGAGGCTAGAAATCAGCACATGGGCTAACAGAACAACTGGGGAAGCTGAATATTCACCGGCCAAGAGGCAATTTCTAACCCCCCACTCTAAGGCTGCAGTAATTGGCAGGGGTGGGTGAGATACAGAGAGGTGCAGAATGGCTCATTTCTTCCTCCTGCTCAGGAATTAGGGGGAGACACTCACAAGGGAGACACAGATGGGAAGGGAGAAAAAGGGATAAGGGGAATGGGATTCCTAGGGAGATGGAAAGACCTAGTTGCAGGAGTGTAGAGGTTGGGTATCCTACAATGTGGAAGTTAGGGCAAAAAGTCACATAAGAATGAGGGAAAGGAAACCACAAGATCCTCCACCTTCAGAGTGGAGAAAACAGTAGTAGCCCTGAGCCCACCTTCCTACCATGGAGAGAGACAAGGAAAGGAAAAGCCCTGAGGCTTCAGCACAGAGAGATGATGAGAATGCCTTCCTCCCCTAAAGATGCCAGAGGGGCAGGACACTAGATATCCCCCCCCAAGAAGACAATTCCACATAGTGAAAATCTGCTTAGGAACAGGGGTGTTTGGGGATTGGAGGACTATTGGTAGTTCAGATAGGCATCCAATTTTCTGGGGACTTATTTGATCCCCAAACATCTTAGAGATCAGGCTTATTTAATATAATCATATGAAACTAACATTTCCTCTAACAGAATGAGGCACACATGAGTTTTTGACAGAGAAATGACCTTAGAGAAACAATGTTAAATTTGGTAATATGTCTTATTTTTGGTGACTTATTTAGCATGGCCAACCTACACAGAGCCATATAAAAGGTGTGGTTATTTTTTAAATTACAAAATCCACCTGTAAGTACTATCTGAAACAGGTATGTTATTTCCTTGAATTCACTGCTGCACAGATGCCCTGGCTGACTGGGCATGGAAAGAAAGAGGACTGGTTTGGCTTGGACTAGTTTATTAACCACTTAAATGATTGCTTTTTTAAATCAACTAATCAATTTTAAAGTAAAGTTTTTCTTTTAAGTTATTTCTAAAACTTTGGGAAACGTTTCACTTTTTAAGAATGTTTATAATTCTACAAGACTGCAGTTCTTACGTCACTGTAAGTGGTAGGAAACAAACTAGATTAAGGTTACAAATTGTATTTAACAACTGAACTTTTTACCTTTCACCTTAAACTTTATATCTGTAATTGTTTGTGGCTGCTAATTGCTCTCCCACCCTAGGGAGGTTTAATATTCAATCCAGCATCTCTTTGTCTTTTAAGAAAGAAGTTGTGTTTCACCAACACTATAGCCTGTAAACTAATACTGGAAAGTCTTGGATTCAGGCCAGATGTTAATTTCTTCAGAGACGCTTAAAAGTACTGAAGTCTTCTCTGCTGGTGCCAGTAACTGGGAACTAAGAGCCAAACAAATTCCATCAATAGTGAAGATTATTGATCAAACCCTGTAACTGCCTTCACCTGTATCTAATCTATGCATGTGTGGCTCATGTTTATGTGCTGTGACAAAGTTCCTCCTCTACCTTGGTGGGTCTTGCGCATATTGGCGGATTTGCTCGCCTTGGAGCTTCACGGCAAAGAACTGGGACAAGGAACTGCAATGGGGAAACACAGAGATTTGACAAGAAGCGAGGGAGGGAGAATGGGACAAGAAACATGAGTTGGGGGTGACAGGAAGAGAGACACAGATCAGACAAAAAGCCAGGAGTGGAGGGAATTGGGGAACTGGAGGCGTGAGACTAAAACTTGCTGGGCAAGTAGACTGGGATGTTTGGGAAGGAAGAAGAGGCAGTAGGGTATAAGAAGGAGCTTCTTCGTAGTGTTGTAATTAATGTGACACAAGCACAAGTGGGGTCTCTGTATGTTGCACCTTTTCTAAAGCAGCAGCAAGAACCTATAGTAAACACACTGTCCCTGCTCCCCCAACAGTCTTCCTGTCTGTGCTTGCCTTATGCAGCCATGATGCCTCCAACTACTATGGCTGCAGATAGCCTCCTGCACACCCACCAGGTGGTCTGAGTCCAAGAATCACTCTGCCCTCACTTTACTCTATTTCTCACTCTCTGCTTTCACTTGACTTTTTCTGTGCATGACCCCTCCCTGCCCCCACACATCCCACAGTCTTTAAGTGGAATGGGATCCCATTAATGTTTGAGTTGAGCATTCAAACCTATAAATTTGGAGTGGATTTTGAATTAGGCAAAGTGATTTTCTTACTTTACATGAGAACTACTGGCTATGTTAGACAAATCTAGGGAGCAATCTGCCTTAACAGCTGACTTTCTGAAACATTTCCTAGGCTTTAGGGTCTGTTCTCCCAACAATGCATGTATGAATCTCAAGAAAATGCTAGTCATGGCAGCAAAGGTAGCCCCCCGCCCAATAACATTTAGAATAATCCTCAGCATGGTCAGGAGTCATCACCAAGTATTTGTTCATGCTGTCCCTTCCCATTCTTGCTGCTGTACTTTTAAATATCTGTCCCTCCGTACTATGTATTTGGGGTATGTTGAGGAATACCTCATAACTATCCAATCCTGCAGCCTTTCCATGTGCATAGGTTTAGCCAAAGCTCAGGCTGCAGGAGAAGAGTAAGTTTGGACCTGTAGTATTGCTTGACCAAAACAGAACATGCACATTTTTGAAGAAGGTTACAGAATTCTTGGTAGGACTTCTCACTACAACCACAAAGACTATTTGTATAACGTAGATTATTAATTTTTTAAAAACAAGAACAGAGTGACTAATCATATATAAATATATTTAATTGCTGCCAATATTAAAAGATCCTATTTCAGCATAGACAAAACTACAGGATTTTCTTTATATTTTAATTGAATAATTCAACATAATACTTTAAAAAACTAATATCTATTGCTTACAATTTTCACTCTGAAGTATTGAAAGGAAATCGTTACTTTGTAGAGAGAAAAAATGCAGAGGAATAGCAAAGAAAACCTCTAGAAAAAGGTAGGTAAATGAGGCAATGCATTAGGCTGATAATAGTGATACAAACCTGGGGAGAACAATACATGAATTAGGGATAGGAGAACTGGTTCAGATTCCATAAAAAAAAGCCTAACTCCTCCTTACACCTAAGCATGGACCTTTAATTTGTTTTTTTGGAAATAAACCTTCCTTGAGGTTCTGAAACAGTCAGATAATTGCTTTGCCAATTTTGGAATCAGACTATTCTATTGGAATCTATTCTCTAGATATTTCCAGCTCAGACTGATAACTTCAAGAGACTTAAATAGTTTAGGTAAACTTTGAGTAGGGATTCCAAAATTTGGATGCTTGTCCTGACTGGGACTGCAAAATTTCTGAAGTTGCCCATCTTTAATGTATACTCTATGCACAAAAGAAATAACAAAGAAATAGACTTATTTATAGGCCCAATCACTGCATGGATCTCCTATTGATTTCAGTGGAAATTCCAAGCATGTGTCAGTTCCTGTACATTAGCTAGTACTTTTCCAAATAGCATATCTAGCGTCTGTCGTAATTATATGCGCTTGCTGAGCAAATAAATATGTAAACAGAATGATTTTGTTTATATCTTACTTGAGTTCTTGTGAGCTTGTGGCCAGCATACTTCGAATGCTTTTGTCAGCCAAGGGGCAGCCAGACAGACTGTAAGACATGGCAGGATATCCAAGTAAGTCAACCTCCTTAAAAGCTAAACTCTCCCAAACAATCACAACATAAAAAGTAAAAATTAAAAATTGTAATGCAGAAAAGCGATGGGGCAAGTGCTGTAATATTGAATTTTGTAATATAGTTAACCCTCTGAATATATTTAGATATACATTTTACTTCCAATACTCATAATGTAAATGAACTTTTTTTGTTTTTACAATGTAATAAACGTAACAAAAAATATTTGTGATCCCTGGGTTAACTACTCAAAAAGCTTAAGAAAACTTTGGAAATTTTAGTAATCTATTTAAAAATAAAAGACGTTTATACAACACACAGATTAGCATGCTTTTAATATCAACATATATTAGTCAAAGGGTTAAAACATAGTTCAACATCTTTACTTTGACAGCATTGTTGAGGTAAGCTGAAAACAATAAATTGAAAAGACAGAATCCACCATGAAAAAAATGAAGTCACACCTTCTATGTGAGGCGTAATTACCAGTCACATGACCACTCCCATCACACCCTGGTGTTGGACATCTGCCACCAAACAAAAACAAAAACAGCCAAAATAGTAAGTATGTTTAAAAAAAAAACTTTTAAAAGTTTCATTGTTTCCAGTTTAGCTGCAATGACTGCAAGGGGATTTAAGCATCCTATCAAAAAGCTGCAAAATGAACAGCATTAAATGAAAATGGCATCTCAGTACAATATAGCATCATTAAAAACAAGCAAATACATGTTAGCTTATTACTTTACTTAACTGGCAGTTGGAAACATTTATATGCTGCAAATGTCGCATGCTCATACTGCAAGGCGTATATGTACTTGTTTGTTTAAAAAAGACAAAGAGAAAAGGTTAAAAGGAGAAAAAATAATTTCACCTCACATTATGCTTACGTTATTAAATCCTTTTTGCTCTCTTTGCATTGAGGGAATTTGGGTTTAGGGCTTGGGATTGTAACTTCACCAGGATACCTTCGTTCTTCAAGTGCCTCTTGGAAAGGATCCAAGTCTTCTGGCTGCAGGCAAACATATGGGCATTAGTCCCACTTAGGTGAGGCTGCAATATACACAAAAAACAAAGCTCTGTACAGTTATAAGACATATCGCCTCCATTACTCCCACTCGATCAGAAAAATGTTGACATTATTTTACCTTTTTGCTCACCTGCTAGACCTTTATATAGTACCTTTACATTTCAATACACACTTTAGAACACATGAAAAAGAATTATATGATTTAATTTGAGGAGAAAGAGGCAAAAGTCAGATATTCTCTTTTGTATGGTGTCTATTCCCAACTGTATCAACAGCTGCCTCTAACACTTTCTATTCTCTTTCACAAGAATCAATACTTTTTCCAAAGTCACGAGTTTTTACAAACCACAGCCACAGAAAAAAAAGCCTAAATATAGCATGTTATCCATCAAAATGCCAACTTCAATAACATTTTTAAATGGTTAAGCAGTCTCCCAAAAATGAATCAGGAATGATGTTAGCAGCCAACTGCTAAACACACATATAGTGTCACAATCTGGGGCAAAACTCAATGGATCTGCCTTGCAAAATATAATTTTTAATTAAATTTACTGATGGATTTAACTTTTTTATATTTGAAACTTAAGCATTAATTTCAGAAGTGAAGAAAATGTGGCAGAAAGCACTGATGCAGAAACTCCTGCAGATGGTGCTGTGAGCAACAGAATTAAAGAACAATTCCTCTTGTTTCAGTCAAGTTCTATACTGTATTTAATATCTCCCATTTCTTAGATAATGAGAGAAATCCTGGCCCCAGCCAAATCAATGGCAACACCCCATTGATTTCAGCAGAGCTAGGATTGCATCCAATGTATACAAAGCAAATATCACTTCATTGCATGTTTCTAAGTTTATTTTTTAAATCATGCCATCCTATATTTTGATTAAAATAAATTGGAGACAGATATTGCTACACAGAGTTGATAAGAATTTTAATCTTATAACATAGATCTAGCAGGAGAAAAAATATTGCTATACGAAGTCTGGGATTGTAAAATCATGTCTAGATTACAATGGGATCAAAATGGCAAACGGGCTAGTGAACAAGAGTTGAAACCTGACAAGCACAAACAGTAGCCTCCCTGCAACTCCCCACCAAAAAAGCAGCTGTCTGACAACTGTCAGAGTGGTGACTGAAAACACTTGCTACATGTTACAAGCTTTGAAACTTAAAATAAATTCACTATGGAGCAAGTTTTCTTTATTTACTTCTTTCTGTTTACAGGTTTTTAGAGTGTATCACACCTCATATTCCTTCATAATACTCTTGAAATAAAATATTTCATTACTATGGTATAAAGACCCTATTGTGTATCCCTTGCACACCCAAAGCTTTGTACTCCTACTTTCCTAAATGCACAAGAAATGTACTTTCCTGAATGTAGGAACAGGCCTTTTGACAACAAAATCCTGGTTAGCTAAATTAATGGAAAACTTATACTGTACTCTGTTTGTGCTTCTTGAGCAGAGCTGTGTGTATAAACACACTTTTAAATATTCAGGCCTTCACTTTTGAATCTTAATCTGAGAAGAGTATCTTGTTTGGAAAGCTGGTAAAAACTTGATACCAACACTGAAAAAAGTTATGTCAACTTCCTCAGATGGAATAAGGTAGATTTGGAAAATTAGAACATCTTCACAGCAGAAAATATTTGTTAACAAGACAGTGCTGTTAGAAAACATGATTCACGTTCATGGTTCAAGTGTTGTCAGATGGAAGTTAGTCACCGATCAGATATGTGCCAACATGATATATTTTGAAAGATTAACCACCAGAAAGTCCTCTTGTCAGGAAACCATCCATTTTTTGTTTATTACCTACACATGGTGTTTCCTCTTCCTTTTCAGATTTTAGAAATCTAATGAATTAAAACAGTCAGATTGCAATCAGAACCCTTAGATGAAAAAGACATACATTAATCTCTTTGGAATCATCTTCATCTATCCTTCTGGGCTTCATTTTAGTGTAGTCCACTGGCAAGTCCCAGCAGTCACCCTCATTCAGCTGGTAACATCGGTTATTCATCACAGCTTGTCGTTGTGGTGACATTGGCTCCAGTGGTGTCAAAATGGTACAGCAACCATCTCGCTGTCTCTGTTTGTTCATGCTTAGATCCAAGGTTCCATTTTCATCGACTTCCATATCAGGATTCTGTCAAAATAAGAAAAAATATTGTTAATTCAGTTTTTGACTATCAAAATGTCACCTCTCTGTGGTTTTTAATTTGATTGTTTAGTAGAATGATAAAAGGCTTTATCATGCCTATATAGATTGTAAGCACCAAGCCCCCTCCCACACGTAGCATGATTCTGTTACACATCATTAATGCTGTTAAAGTAGATTCACTCATGTCAAAGGCTAATCTAATATTTGGAAGAAAAGGGGAGACTTCCCACTAGCCACAACCATCCTCCCAAAACACAGGTGTAAAATTTGACAGTGAAATGAGAAATCCCCAAAGGTATTTTCTTGTTGCTGTGTTTATGTCCCTGATTTACTCTTTGACAGGTTAGTCTAACAGAGCTAAAATCTACATGATTCTGCCTACTTCCAGTCCTTTCAACACCTGCTTATATGGTTAGAGTAATAAAAACCAGGTAGCAAGTTGCAACAGTTGCATAAAAAAAAAGCAGAATACTTTGCTCTTCTAACACTAATAGGTAAAGAATTAGAAAAAAAGAGCTTTGGTTACTAAAGCCTCGGTTTACACTGTGTTTGCTACCTTCGTATTATGAGAAAATGCGTCCAAATCTCACAGTTCCTCCACCACAGATGTTAAGGTTTAATATATCTTAACTTTCCAAAGACTATCTATATAATCAGCTGGCTTGGGTAACAAAGCTGGTACTGACATTCCCTGCAGCGACAGAGGAACTGTGAAGTATAGGGTGAGTAGGTTTGGGATTTTTGTTTTTGGTTTGAAAATAGATCAAGAATTATTCACTTCAAATCATCTTTCTCTTCTTCTTTTTTCTTTTCCCTAGGGAGTGGGAGGGCATTTAGATGGGGGAGGGGAGGAAGCAAAATACTCAATCCTTAATTTTTCAAGAGTAAAACACTTCACCAGAAATTAGATTTCAAAACTGCTGTGAATTCTACCATCTACTCAGATGTCTAGGAGCTCTCTTTCTTCTTGAGGTAATAAAAGAACAGCAGCAAGACACTTAATAAAAATCCCTTGCTTTGGTTATTGCCTTGACAGATTATACAGTATTATTCTACACAAACACTTTTTGCCATAGTTTATTCCTGATTATTGCCCTGATATTAATTTAGGCTTGATAATGTATTTATCTTTCCAGATTTGTTATTACATTTTTTTTGCCACATAATATTTTTAAGGTTATTGCTCAAACTTTTTCAATTCCTGTTGGTAATGAGCACAATCACATTTATTTGCATGCCACAAAGAGATTTCCCTCATCTATAGGATTAAATCAATTAATATAAAAGGAAGCATTTGAAAACAAAATTACTAACCTTACTGAATTCATATAAATTAAGATCATTACTAATAACTACTGGTAAGATTGTTAGCTCATTATGTATGATCAAGAAGCTTTACACAACAGGAAAAAAAACCTTTTGTTTATCTGGAGAAGAGCAGAACATGTCTGCCAGCTCAAAAGCTCTTCTATAAGCACAATAAAACTGTTCCCCCTGCACTGCATCTGTCTGTTTAGCCATCTAGTGGCCTCCAATAGGTAGCACTTTATTGGTTGCTGGTGTATTTTAGTCATTTCTCCCCAGATTTAAGATTTATTCTGGTTATAACAAAATAAAACGGTTCTTATAAAAGTTTTACAATTTGGATGAATTTTAATAATGCTACTGTTTTTTTAATACAGACAGTTTAATATAATAATCTTTTTACTCTGTTTGTTTTAGTGTTGCCATTTAATAAAATATTGAGAATTTACTAATACTTTATAGAGCACTGGTGATATTGCATTATTACTGTTATGCAACTTAAAAGTTATCTGCACTGGAGATTTTTTGTTTGTTTCAAACATATTATGAATCTATTTGAGAGCAATTATATTCTGGATAGGTAAGACAATATTGTGTACAATACCACAATTTTTCTTTGTACTAGATCATAAGACCTTAGGGCCCATGTATGATTTATACATGAAGTTACATTATTAAACCATCCTTTTGCTTACAATTATAAATCAGATAGTGTTAGTAAAAATTCTTTAGTGCAATTAATACCACTTAAGCAACCTAAATAGCTTCCATAGTTACTATAGACCCCATCAGTAAGAGAAGAATTAAAACAGAGAACAACACATTTTATCAGCACCATTTTAACTCTAAGCACTGATCTGGATTTCAAGAATTACTGATGAGTAATTTGCATCTTTATCTTTTATTTTGCTGCCTTAGCAGAGCTGCCACATTTTTGCTCTTTCTGAGAAAAAGATTAAGCAAGAGGCATTAAAGCTACTCTTGAACCTATCAGGGCACAAATCTAGTGCAGTAAAGAGGTTTGTATCATCATCAACAAACATAATTGCTAATTTTTACCCTGGCACAGAGATCCTGAGGTTTAGTGGAGAGGTTCTGAGGCATCTCCCTGCAGCGAGTGGAGAGATTCAGAATAGCAGTGGCAGCCATGTGTGCTGCCTCCATGTCATGAGTATAGTCAAAGCTGCTCTTGCTGCAGGTACTGCTGGCACTGCTGCCTCCACCACAACTCATATTGCTGCTGCTGCTAGGGGCATAACTGCTTGTTGTGCTGCTGGTTGGGCTTGAATTCTTACAATAACGTTTAGCTGTGGGAAGAAATATGACAAGGATGACTCAAAAGTACTAGCACATTACATAAATGACAAGAAAAACAATCTCCTGTGGGTGAATTTTATAATGAGCAACAGTGACTGATTAAAAAAAGGCAACAAAATGATGCAGGTATTCTATGATTTGGTGTGTGAGTCCTTTACACAAGCAATTGGGTGTGTATTAAACATCCCATTAAAAATAAATCTGGAGGATGTGACTATATACCGTAGTGACAAACAGGCCAGATGTAGCAAACAAACACTGTGCATGAAATTTCAACAAAGGCACAGGGAAACACTGCTTTCATTCCATAGTAAGAGCTGATTATATATTTGTATGGGGATTAGGAATTGTTTGGGTCATTCACTTTTATTAAGAGATGGGCATATAACGATAGGACACTTGAGTGGTATTGCACCAGCAAATTGGGCTAACTCCAGATTCATAACAGACCTTAGGAATTCCACTCCCTGGAGCTAGTGGGGATCAAGCTCATTGGGAAGATAATGTGCTTGATCTCTGGGCCAGAGTGCTAACCATATGTCCTTGGTAATCTCAAATTGATCAAAGTGTTCCTCCATTTGCAATGAGGGCAAGTGCTGTGCAGGTCATTAGAAGGGAAAGGAGGAGGACTAAATGGAAAAAAGAAGGTGGCCGTAGAATGAAGGGGCAGGCATTGTTCAAATCTGGATTTGGGGCCCTCATAGGCTAAAGCAAATGTAATATAAACAGAAAGAAAAATGAGCTCAACAGTGTGATTTTTAGAGGTGCTGAGCACCAAAAGCTTCCTTTTGAAAACAACAGGAGTCATTAAGTTTGCACAATTCATTCCCCTCTTCTTTAAATAGAACATGACAATATTGTTGGCTTTTTAAAAAACATGAATATTCACATTTTATAGCCAAAGGAATTAAAAAAAATCCAAACACATTCCTGACCCAAAATAAATGGCTCAAAATTTTTTTTTTTATAAATGACTGAGAAAAAAAATGTCAGTTGGTCTATTGAACCCAGAGTGGTTCATATAGCCCACACACTAGAAGTCAATGTCAGCAGTTACACATACATGCATTCATGGTATAGTGGTTTCTCCCCTTTAAGATGGAGTTCTGTATTCTGCAAAGTTCATACTGAACAATATAATAAATGTGTTGCAATGCCATGTCATTGTAGTATAGAATATATGTGTAATTGCTGGACAGAGGGTCTTATGTAAAGGCCCTATATAAAGGGTCAACACACTAGTTAGATCTCTTTCTCCACAGTTTCAATTTATGCCAACCTCTTCAGGTGTGCTGCAGCAGACATACATGCTGTAATCTGCTCCCTTGAGCACAGCCTCTTTATGCACTACATTCTGCCTGGAAAAGCAGAACAGGAGAGTCTGATGCATAATTTATCTTATACTCCTTACTTTATCCCTTTCATTTGTACATTTTTGGAAAAGTTAATGAAGTCATTGTTTACTGTAAGTGAAATAAAATGCTTAATTCATAGCAGATACAGAAGTTTTCTCAGGAAACCCACATAGTACACAGGTGTGATTTTTTTTAACGAAGTGGATGGTTAAGATTCATGAAGTTGCTTTTTGTTTTGCATTCTTTAGATCACTGTTGTTTTCTGCACATCCACAGATAATAATCCTGTGAGTTATTTCCCATGACATATTTTACACCAAATTTCATTCTGAAACTAATAGTCAATATTGGTCACTAAAAACTGAGCATTTATCCATGGTTGCTACATTCTGGTAGCCAAGATACTCAACTAATTCTCTAAACTTATAACAGGAAATAAGTACAGTATCTCAGTTACCACTGTGTTGACATAGTAAGTGTTGACTTTTTAACAGCAACCACTTTGCACACGTAATTTGCAAAATTAGGACTATATTTCAAACGAATAAATAACATGCCTTTTCTATCACTTGCAAAAGAAAAATGCAGTCATATTAGACATTTGAGAGTTGATTAAAATGAAATTAAATATGAGATAATATAAGACATTTTATATACCTATATCAATACAGAGAGAGAGAGAGGGAGGGAGGGAGGGAGGGAGAGAGGAAAGCAGGGAGGAGTAATAAAGAATTTTCAACATAGGATTAACCACAAGAAACTCTTCCAGGCTCTGACACAGACTCCCTCTATGGCCTTGATAAAATCACATGATCTTTCTGCTTCATTTTCCCCATTAATAGAAAGGCAATCACAATATTTAATATTAGGCATGTTGTGAGGATTAATAAATGATTGTGAAACACTTTGAGGGTGAAAAGCATTATATATGTATTAAGTATATGTGAATGGTTGTGGTCATTTTAGCTTGAGCTTCACTGTACAGTTTTTAATCGCTTCTTGCAGCCTGGATTATCTACCTCACATTACTTTTGAAAAAGAAATTCAGGACTCTTGTTTATAGTGAATTCAAATAGATTGAAATCCAACTGCAGAGAAGGGGAATGGTAGTGACATTGTCTGAATAAAAAATAAAACACATTTTGCAGTTCTGCTTTCAAGCCAAACAGTGATTTAGTGCATTGCTGTGGTGCAGGGTCGCTGGGACCTCTGCAATCCAACTATGCTTTGTGGCTGAGTGGCAAACCAGAAAGCAGAAAGCAATCTCTTCCATCAACGACCGCCACATTGCTCTCAGGCAGCCGCTCCAGCCAGCTCCATTTCCAAGAGAGCCATTTCCAAGATTCTGACTTTCCCCTGATGAATGACATAAGGGATGATGACAGTGGGATCAGTGCTTCTCTAATATCCCAAAGGCTCCTCCATAGCTAAATAAGCTGGGGAGTGGCAGCTGCCCCATCAAAATTAAGGTATGCAGTCCTTTCCAAACAAACGGGGTTGATGAGAGAATAGACCCAGTTCCAGCATCCTCTATCCCCAGCACCAGCAGCCTTGGTACTAGTTCTATTGTTCAAGTTAACCACAGCTCCAACACTTTTTCCGAACTCCATAGGAACTCTTCAGGGACTGTAGAGCCCCGGTGCAAGGGAGTGAGATGGAGAGAATTTAGGGAAGACTGCTTGACAACTTCTGGGGAGAGGAACAAATTTGCACAAGCTTTCCACTATCCCTGAACAGCTCCCACCTGTAGAGCTCTGTGAACTCCTCTGGACACTGGGTCCAGCTGTTTTCATCATTACTGCCATATAAAATAAGCCCATAATGTAGACCATTATGATGTTGTCCCTAAAGGGAAAATAAAGCCAAACAAACAAATCCTCTTCCTTATAAGATGATCTCTCTATAGCATCATCAAGGCATCATAACATACAACATACAGAGTCCTCTCCTTGTGTAATTCTTATTAAAGCTTACACACACACACACAAAATAACACAGTCCATGCCACTCACACCAATTTATTTGCTGAATATATCAGCCCCATGACATTTTCCTGATGGTCTGTGACACAAAGCCTGTTGCTGCCTCAAAATTAAAAGATTCAAACATCAAGTGATTCATTTTTCAGACGCTTAATACTATACATATTTCTGTTTTCCTCTTAGAGTGTTTGACAGAATGAACCTTTGATTACCAGTCTCCACTAAGTTTATGTATAACACCTCTTCAAAACAAAAATTTCTTCCCTAATGTACACAGTGGGTTCATACTGTATACCTCCCAAGCTAGCCTCAATGCTATTTGAATGGGGGTGAGAGGCATATTCCCCCTTCAAACATACAGGTAACTTCTGTTTAGACTAATGGAGATGAGTGTGTATATAGACAGTGGAATAGTTGGCCATCATCTTTCATTTTAATGTTTAATTTTGGGTTTTGGGGTTTCTCACTTTTTTTTAAAGCTAAATTTCTAACATTTATAGATTCAAAGGCCAGAAAGAACCATTATGATCATCTAATCAGACCTCTGATATAACACAGGCCATAGGACTTTTCCAAAACAATTCCTAGAGCAAATCTGTTAGAAAAACATCCACTCTTGATTTTAAAATTGCCAGTGATGTCAATTCTTGGCAAATTGTTCCAATTGTTAATTAACCTCACTGTTAAAAACATATGCCTTATCTCCAGTCTGAATTTGTCATGCTTCGACTTCCAGCCATTGAATCGTGTCATACCTTGCTCTGCTAGACTGAAGAGTCCATTGCTGAATATTTATTCCAAAATGCCATTTTGAAATGAAAAGTCAAAACACAATGTTTGAAAACGGTCAAAACAAAATGTTTTCAAAACAAAGACAAAACATTTCACTTCAAAATGGCCAAAACAAACTGCTTTGACAGTTTTGATGTTCTTTTTTCCTAATTTTTTTCAGTAGAAACTATTAACCATATTCAACCCAAATTTGTGAATAGTTGTTGTGACCTGAAAAATGCATCTTTAGGTGAATTTACTACTCACTGAAAAATAAATTTCCCAACTCTGCTCTAGAGACTGCAAAGTTCCTTAAGGAAAAACATTTCTTAAGGAAAAGATCTTTTCCTGAGACTGGCAAGTTATCACTTCTTCCCTTTCATGCCAGTAATAACTAAGGCCATAGAACTTTAGTTTTAACACTGTTGGGAGAAATCCTGACCCCATTGAAGTCAATGAGAAACCATCCACTGATTTCAGTGGGGCCAAAAATTCACCCCATATGTTTTTATGCTTACAGCCACATGCACCACACAATACCAGCTTTTCACCCAGCAAGTTTGTAAGCCCATTAGGAATGACAACATCCTATTCCACTTTGGGGTGGGGAGAAGAAATTTACCGAGCCACACTTACCTAAAACTGTTACCATCACTCCTTACTCATTCTTTGGCTGAGATGTTGACATCCAAAACAAGCTCGCGTCAATACTATTTCAAGGTCAAAGAGGTTTTATCCCCA
Organism: Dermochelys coriacea; assembly: GCF_009764565.3. Classification (NCBI taxonomy): domain Eukaryota; kingdom Metazoa; phylum Chordata; order Testudines; family Dermochelyidae; genus Dermochelys; species Dermochelys coriacea. The sequence continues at coordinate 37,041,728 of NC_050070.1, read as the reverse complement.
TACATATAGGTATCTCTCATTTACGTCAATGGGAGATGAGTGTATATGTCAATGGTTCTCAACCTGAGGCCCAAACAGCACATAGCTGTGGCCCAAGTGACATCCTCAGGGCCACATAAGTAGTATAGATAGTGTGGATGCCACCCACATAACACAGAGAGCTGCATATGTGGCCCAAAATGATCAATAGGTTGAGAACCACTAGTATATGTAGATAGTAGAGTAATTCCCTATCATCCTTCATCATTTAGGGCCTAATTCAGCAAAAGCATTAAGTATGTGCTTAGCTTTAAGCATGTTCTTAGGTCCTATTCACTTCAATAAGAGTTAGGCACATGCTTGAATGCTTTGCTAAATGGGGCCTCAAACAGGATAAATTCTTGCTGTTTACTCCAACATCCGAGAACACGTACACATATTCATAGAGTTTCTAGTGAGTAAACTGAGCATGTACATAATAGGCAGAATTAGTAGTGCAAACCTATTGACTTAAATGGTGTAACTTATGAGAATTTAGCCCTCTATCTCTATTAAGTTGTTCCTTTGAGGGTGGGTACTACAGAGTTTAAGGCACTTTTACTTAGAAATGTCTGCCTTTTTCTATCCTCTCTACTAGTGTGAGACAACCTGCTTACTGATCTCATAGGAAAACTTAACTATCAAAAAACATAGGAAAGATGGGGACAGCAGCTGTTACAATTTCCTCCTTCTCCACTTACCTACTTTTCTAAGTCAGAGACTGTTGCACTAAGCCACACTTATTCCTAATTTACTAAACAAAATCTGGGATTTCACAGGTTAGTCAGTGAGGAATCCCAAGCACTTTATCTTGTAAGATGAATTTATCTAGAAAATAAATTGTTCCATGTTGCATAAGAAAAAGAGGAAGGGATGTTATACTGATAGGTCTGGAATATCCCAAAATGGAACAACTCCAGCCCTTCATTCTTTGGCCCTAGGGGGTTTTGTTCCTTGGTCCAACTCCTCTCCCCTGCCAGCCAGCCACCACCATCACACTTTCTCCTGCCCAGAAGGAAGAAGTAGCCTCAGAGACAGGTGTTGATGCCACTTTCATCCAAATCCCGATCATTTTACTCACATGAGTTCTCACAGTGAATTCAACAGGAATCCTCATGTGGATAAGGCGAGCAGGGGCCTTTAATTAATTGATGACTCGGGGGCTGAATTGCAATGAGGTTCATGTTTTCTCCCCAGAGAGCAAGCACATTACATTTATGAGTTTCCTAAACTACTGTACAAGACCAAGATTCCTAATGCAACCCAAGCAGCCAGGTCCTCCCAAATGGCAGCATAATACACTGCTACTGTGCCACAGGACTGGCTCTCCTCTGTAGATTTTTTTGCAGACTCAGTACATCCCAAGAACTGAATAGCTAAGGATATTCTCTTCTCAGTGCAACAATCCTGCAGCAAGCACCATATAAAATAATGCTTTTTAGAAAAATTCTTTAAAAATAACTTAAACATAACAATGTCATGCTGTGAATAGCATTCCTCTTAATACTGTATGAACATGAAGGTATGTCTTATTTTTATGAAGTTTACATATACAACAACATTATTAACTGTAAACTTGTCTCTCATGTATAAGAGTGTGCACCTCCTACCATCATATCCTTTGGGGGATATATCCCTGGATTGCACCTTGGGAGCTATGGCTCTCTTGCCATAGGCATGGTTGTCATAACTGTTATATTCAAACGAAGTCTTAGAGTATTTCTCTAGTTCCTTGGCCAAGTTGGAGCGGGGTGTGGTGGTGGGGACATTGTTTCTGTAGCCATACTGAGGGATCTCCAATTGCTTAACAAAGCACATGGGCCTAGAAATTAAAGATATGTACAGTTTGTTAGATGCAGTTCAGTTTATTGTGTCTGTGCACAATTTATAGTTCAGATTAGAAAATCTGAGTTATTTATTGCACTCAAGAGACAGCAATATATTATTGTATTTGTTTGGTTTGGTTGTTTCCAGCAGACAAACAATATATATTTTCTGGAGCAAAGCTTAGAATAAATTAATTATAATAGCGCTAAATGTATTCTGTGACTAAAAACAAAATAATTGGTGAAAAGTTCTATTTTAAACAATACTTAAGGGTTTCTCCTTCCCTGTGAAATTACATTATATAACAATGTACTCTCTTTGGAAAGGTGGATTAGAGAGAGACCGGTAGAAATTTTAGACAAATTCTTCTAGTTACTGGAAGTAAAAACCAGCACTAAGAGCTCTACTCAACGTAGGGAGCATCCTTTGAATTCTGCTGACAGAATTTAGTCTTCAGAAGAGAAGAGTGAGGGGGGGATTTGATAGCAGCCTTCAACTACCTGAAGGGGGGTTCCAAAGAGGATCGAGCTAGGCTGTTTTCAGTGGCGGCAGATGACAGAACAAGGAGCAATGGTCTCAAGTTGCAGTGTGGGAGGTCTAGGTTGGATGTTAGGAAATACTATTTCCCTAGGAGGGTGGTGAAGCACTGGAATGTGTTACCTAGGGAGCTGGTGGAATCCCCATTCTTAGATGTTTTTAAGGCCCAGCTTGACAAAGCCCTGGCTGGGATGATTTAGTTGGGGGTGGTCCTACTTTGAGCAGGAGGTTGGACTAGATGACCTCCTGAGGTCTCTTCCAACCCTAATCTTCTGTGATTCTATGATTCTATTTGCATGTGGTTTGCCCTGTCACAAAAGAAGCTGGGGTCCACCTCTTCAGGGGGAGATCCACACGAGGCACCCACACAGTCCCTCTTGCCTCTGAACTGTCATCCAGTCTCTCTGGTTCCTGTTGACTCCTGCATGCAAGGTTTTAGCAGGAGCTGTGACTCCTGGGGCTGCTCCACACACCACATTCAATAGGCGGATCCCACAACACCATAAGGGATGGAGTGCAAGCTAATACAGACTTAGGCTGTACCATCTAAAATTCTCATGTGAGAAAGTGTTGCGTGACTGGGTCTTAGAGAGCAAATCCTAAAAGGAGCTCAGCATCCTAAAAGCCCACTGATTTTAACGGGTTTAGGGTGATTAACTGCAGACTTCAGGTGCTTGGTACCTCAGGGGATCAAGCCCTTTTTCTTACCCCCACAATTATAACATGTGGAAATGGAAGGGGCATTCAGGGGAACACTAATTTAGTCACATGCAGAAGAGCCATCATGCCTAGCTGGCTATGGAATACAATAAACAGCTAGGAATGCTAATATATTTTTTGTAGTTTGCATTTCTGGATGAATTCATTTTCATAGAATTTAGACAAGAGATTGAGGTGTAAATTACCCAAGAAATTATATAATTCATACCGTACCCTTTGATTTTCTTTTGTATGTTGGGTTCCTTTGGAAAATTTCTCTTCACTTTTCACAAAATACAATGGGACAGATCCTCAGTCGGTATAGCCCAGTATAGTTTAGGCTCATTTAAGAAAATAATACAATTCACATAGTGCACATTCAAAACAAGACTAAAATTTTTGGCAGAGCAAAAATCCTATGAATTTGACTTTTTTATTATTGAAGACATTTTGAATGCAAGTGGGATGGAGACAAGTGTAAGATCAGTTCACAGGATTTATACTTGGAACACATAAAGTCCCCAATCAATCATTGTGGGTGGAATATATAAGACAACCCTTAGGATGTTCATCTTAAATAGATCCAAGAGTTAAAGGTAAAAGGGACGTAGTGTCTGAGATCACAGTCTTACTCAGGCTGCCTAACAAGATCTGAAACACATGAAAGACCCAGAGGCAAAAGCAAAACTGCCAAAACAACTATCTAAGGAGTCTGCCAGAGAACCAGATGTTGCTTTTGAAAAGTAGCATCCTCTGCATGGCATCTGACTCCTGTGACTTCTCTCTAAAGAGCAGTGAAAGCCACTGTATTTTTGGTCTATGTAATCCTGCTAATGAAGATTTGATGATTTTGTTTAATGGATATTTATTATTGTTATTATTATTGTTATTATTATTATTATTATTATTATTATTATTAAAAGCATCATCTTTGAGTAAAGTATCATGGACAGTGTCTGAAAAAAGTGAAACCAGAACTGGGTCTGGTCCAGATAAAGCCACTGAAAACACTTGGGAAAAGGAAAACAAAAATCCAAATTCACTACATAATAGTTAGCTTTCCTGATGCAGGTCATCATTCTGTTTTCTCAACCACAAGAACACAAGGGTTTGGAAAATGCCATCAAGATTTGATGAAGTACTGAGAGAATATTCAAAGAAAGATGACTCCGTTAACAGTAAGAAACATTCATTATAAGTCACCCTATCAAAATTTAGGTCAAAATGATAACCTGACAGAGAGAAACTTATGGGAGGCCTAGGAAATTCTGTGTGCTGGAAGTTGTGGAGAGTCCTTCAAATTCTCCCATGGGGAGAAGGGAAGGATGTGGCCATCCTAACGCACAGATATCATAATATCCATGGTGAAATTCTGCAGCTCTTGGGGCATCAATATAGGGCTGGTACATTCATGCAGAAGTCCAATGCCTTTGCACTGCTCCCTAAACTCTCAGCTCCCCCAGAAGCCACATTTTTCTCCACTCACATCTGGCCCAGCACTAGGTGCATTTAATAGTGCCGAGCTGGATTGTGCATAGGATAAATGGTGAGTCCCAAATGCATGGAGAGAGGAGGTGATTATGCCAGATTAGTTCAATCTCCTCCATCCATCAAAATTTAAACCAATGGAATGGTACTTCCATTCCTTTAATCCCTTCTGTGGGGGAGGGAGCAAAACAGAGACAATGAACTAACCCTTAAGTGTTTTTGGAAGCTAAACTAGATCAGGTATTTTTTCCATAAAAAGGTATGCTGCCAATTTAGTACTGCAAGTAGGGCTTCTGGTTTTCATTTAAACTGATATTTACTAGTAAAAGCCTGCTGAAGAAAACAAGACTTACCGGTAAATATTAGTTTATTCCCAAAAGATACCAACTTTTTTCACACTGTTCTTAGACTTTGCACTCCAGCAGTCAGCTTTACACCAAACAATGCCTAAGACAAAAATGAGCTTTTCAGGCTTTACATGTATTTGCCAAAATAATTACCTGCCCACCCCCATGCAAATTTGTTGGGAAATAATGCTGAGAAAATTGGATCCAGAAGCCCTAATTCTAAACTCTTCTTTAAGGGAGATATATATGTATATACAACGTATATAAATATAAATGCTCAGATTAATTTAACGTGTGATGAATTTTGCATAGTATTAAGTATTATAGTGATTTCTAATACCTTAAAACCCGATCTGATGCCTGGTTTGATTTTGACACATCACAGCTCTGATGCTTCTCTTGAGCTTTAGCCAGTTTCTCTGCTGCAGCAATAGGACATCCAGAGAGGCTGCAATTACAGAAAGGAAATTTAATTGTCTTGTCCTGAGAAATTTCACATTATAGCACTGATCCAATTACTCCTTCTCCTCCTTAGTCAGCATGAGGAAGAATCTGGAGGAAAAAAGTTTCCAGAACCTTTTCTGTATACATTTCCTCTAGAATAGACTTCCTGTCTTTGAGCAAAATTCTGCTTTCAAAGTTGCATGGACAATCTCATATCCAATATTCTTCTCCTCCTACTGTACATAGGCAGAACTCTCATGGATGTCAGTTAATAGGCATTCAAGTAGGAAAAGGAGAATATAAGACAAAATTTACTTTGTGGCTTTGTTAGCAGAACTTGGCCCTTTTGTTCATACACATTTTGTCACTGAAATGGTTGATGCAGACTATTCAATGTCAACACAATACAGATGAAATTTTGTGCTGCTTCACACCTCATTCAGCCTCATTAACTTCAATTAGGTTGTGAGGGGTATAAATCAGTGGAGAACTTGACTGAGTGTCTATAAACCTATATCAAAAATATATTTTTCTTGCTGTTTATTCATGAAGTTAAACCACTAAACGTCGTTCTAGTCTTAAATAACGTAACGTGAAAAGAACCAAGACGTCTGGACTTGAACTCTAATTTACAAATGCTTAACTATTTTTGAGTGATAGTTAATAAGTCTGCTTCTGCTGGAAAAGATTTAGAACAGTGGAAAATAAATATCCTGGTACCAGCAGATGGTGCTCTTAGTGAATTTGTAAAATCCTGTGACCTGACAATGGAGGGGTCTTTTTCTCATTATTGTCTGTTGCATGCTTATGTGATCGCAGCTCCTTGTGTTCTCCACAAGAAAAGAAATTAAAGTGAAAGCCAAATCAGTGCACTTGGTGGCATAGGGTTTTAAACTAGAGACAGAGTTGCCTCTCGAAAGGCTCAGCTTGAAATTTTACTCAGGCCCAGATGCTTCCCTCGCAACAGAAGAAAAAAAGAAGAAGGGAGGAAAAAAAAAAAGCAGAGCAAAATGCCCCAAAAGCTGCAGAAAGAGGTAAGCAGAATGCTCCCTCCACTCCTCCCTGGGTGCCAATGGCAACCCCTCTGTCTCAGTTCCACAAGGGGAAAGGTTGGGGGGCTCTACACAGGTTCAGATTAGTGCCCGCGGCAGCTGCTCTCCAATGACATGCTCCTCTTCAGACACCGGGGATATCCTAGCAGATATCCAAACAGAAGTCACTGCTGTTGCAGCATTAGTTGCCATGGAGTCCCCTTCGAAGCTTTTGCTGCTTGTGCTGCATGACATTAGTGGGAGGCAGCCAGTGGCTGCATAGCTCCAGAGAAGTAAGAGGTGCCACAGAGTATTCCAAAGAGATTGGTCCTCAGCAAGGGAATCCATGGAGCTGAGATAAGAACTCTTGGTGAAGCCAGAGCTCTGTAAATGTGGAGGACCATACCGCCAGTACCCTCTGTGGTCTCCCAAGCCATCTTGCTGCAGTTAATGTTAAAAGGAGCTCAGTAATGGGAACCTTGGGTAGTTTTCTGTGCTCTGTGCCCACCTTCCCTGAGTTTTGCCATTGGAAGCTACAACGTAGACCTCAATTTCCTTATGGAAAAGTCATAAAATATAATAGAAATGATAACTTTTCTATAAGTTTTTAAAAATAATCCCTAGGATGTAACAGAAAATAAGGTCCATTCTATAGGATGATTAAAAAACTCTATAGAAAAGTATCATTTTCTATGGAATTCTATAGGTTTCTAGAATAATTTCTATTAATTCTATTGCTTTCCTCATTTTGAAAATCAAAAGTACTTTTCCATATTGTTCTCATTAATTCTCATTAATTTTTGCCTAAATATGGACTTCAGGTTGAGCCCTTGGATGGTAGAAAACTTTAAATTGTGTAATATATATGTAATTGAAATGCTCTTTATTATTTATTCATACAAAATTGTTCTTATGCTTAGAGTGGAATTTTTCACGCAGTATGGAGTCATCACTCATAAAGATGAACTTTATATGAACCATAACTCTGTCCTGGTCTTGATAGTTTTTGCGGTCTTTTTCTTTCTTCTATTACTTTCTCCTTAAGGGTCATATGCTTCTTTTAATACAACTCTAGCTAAGTTAAAAAAATAAATAAAAACGCAAGTGATGCTTAAAAAGTTTCTTACATGAATCAAATTAATTTTGCACAGAAGTATCTTCACATTGTAAAATAAGTTTAAGGATTTTATGATGCAAAATGAATAAATAAAACACACTAAGCACCATATGCCATCTTTAAAACAAAAGAACAAAATCACATACACATATACACACACTCTCAGAACAGACTGCCAGAAGTGCTGCAGCTCTGAAGCAGTGTTCTCTCTAGACTATTAGACCAGTGATGGCTTCCTTACCTTCTGTGAGAATTCCTGTTGCTATTTACGTGGCCCCGACCTGTGCAGCCTGGTGTAGGACACTTAAGAACATTTTCATGCATGGCAAGAACTTGACAAGGAGAGTAAGAGAAAACAGCAGCGTATGAAAGCAAGAAAAAAAAATCAAGTCCCAGTATATATGAAACCATTTAAAAACCAAAAACCGGGATTCATTAATAACCAGCATTCCTCAAAATACATGTAACCAATAAAGTCTGATGAGGGAAGAAGGTGTCGTGACCTTATGCACATTAACACGGGTAACACTGTACAGTGAGAATTATGGGAATTACAGAATCTAATAATTAATGTGTCTCTGGTGTGATGGTGAAGCAGGAAACTCCCAACATCCTCTCCATACATAAATGCTGAACACTGATCAGCTCAATAGTAACAGGTGGATTGGGAACAGCCCAGTAATAAAGTGTGGATTGTGATTGTGTAATACAGTTTTATGCACTTATAATAAAGCCTGCGAGTCAAAATCTGCTTTCAGTGATACCAATAAAAAATTGACGTACTCCAGATTTCTCAGTACAACTGAGAGCAGAATGTGACCATAATTATGCAAGTCAATTCAATTTTACTAGGGTCCAATTCTGCCCACAGTCAAATGGGTGTAGTCAATGGAAGTTACTACACATGTAAGCATGAGGGCAGAATTGGTCCCTTTCTCTTTATTTTAATTCTCTATAAATCTTAAATTAAAAAGATGCAAATTGAAAAAAAATATGGAAAAGAAACTCCTAAGCAGTAAGCACTTTGTAAAGTTGAGGGCTGGTGGAGTGATTAATCATGAGAGTAAGAAATAGGTAGCATTGGCTTAAGCAAGTTGGGTGCAAAATTCGCCCCCAAATTCTTTCAAGGCAATTCTCTTCTGAATTTCAACACTCTTGCTATAATGGGCCAAATTATCAAGAGGTTTTGTAAAATGGAGGTACATTAACAAGGAACTAGACTGGAACCTTTCCTTTTGTATGACAAGAAACATATCTGAATTCATGTCTCTAAAGCTGGATGGCTAGTGCATTAATGTACAGAACTAGGCCATTCAGCCTCTCCAAATAGCTCCCATTTTATTCACATGGGATGTACTCATGTAGTCATTGTTTAGTTCTCACTCAAACAAATTCTGCTGAAATTAGCGAGTGCTTTGGCTGAGTAAGAATTGAATAAAAACCAAGCAGACACTTGAGGATTTAACCCATAGAGACTGATTCAAAGATCATCATCACCACCATTACCACCACCACTGGCAGTGTATTAAAATGTGTGCAGATGCAAAAGCTTTACTCTGAAATTCCTGCTATTCAAAGCTGTTCTTGAAACATGCTTCACAAGGCCAGCATAACAGGAAAATTAGTTCAATAAATAAATAAAAAGATGAGCTCACCTTTTTCATTTTAGTAACTACGGAACATGCAAACAGTTTAAAGCTATATTCTTCTTTGATTTACAACAACTTCTAAAGACCTTTATTTTCACCATTTACAAAAAACGAGAGAGAACTTTAAGCACCTGAGAAAATATTTGTACTTCAGAAAATTACAGGTCAAATTACAAAAATGGAAAAATGAATTAATTTAATCTGCTGTAGTCACAGATCAACCAAGTTGCCATGAGGTTCCCTAAATTACATCCTCATTATCTTAATTCTAGAAAGAACAACCCTGCTATGAAAGAGAAGACTTTGTGTTAGACTCTCTCTCTCTCTCTGTGCTAATACACTTCTGACTTCCCTTTCTGAGACTACAACTTTCTTGGTGATTTGGGGGCCTAATTTAGACCTGCCTTATTCCAGTTTTATGTCAGTAAATGTATTGTCATTAACAGACTTATGCCATTGTAAAACTGGAGTTGTGCAGTGGTGAATCAGGCTCATGGTCTTCTATAGTTTAAGTCTTAAGGGCCTGATTCTCCTTTCACTTGCACTGGTTTTATACCAGTGAAATTCCATTGGGTCTGATTCTTTGCTGCATGGAGACTTCTGGACACCTGTGCAAAATGGGTGTCAAATGTTGCCCTTCCGATTTGGATGGGTTTTGCACCCATTTTAATTTACACAGGTGTAAATGACTCCTCAATTTGCAAGACAATGGAGAAACAGGCCCACAGAACTCAATGATGTACATGTTGTCCCATTTCACACCAGTGAAAGTAAGAAAGAGAATCAGACCCTAGCCAGATCCTCAGCTGGTATAAAATCAGCACAGCTTAGTTAGCTTGAGTGGAACTATACCAATTTATATCAGCTGAGGATCTGCCTTAAACTTTCAAGACCAAATCCTTCTCTCTTCTACACAAGTGTAACTTCCTTTGACTTCAGTCCTCACAGAACTCATTCACTTTAAGGGAAGATGCACTCAAGTAAACGACAAGAGAGTATGGCTCAAAATCCTGGATAATACTACTACAGGGCCAAATTCTCTTTCTCTCTCTTTTTTATAATGTACATTTTTTCATTATGTCTCCAAATAAATAAACACATAAATAAAATGGGTGGTGAGTTTTTCAAACTTGAAAGCACAATTGTTCCTGAACTAAACAACAGGGACATCAGCACTCAGAAGTAAAAGCAGTGCAGTGTTTCTGGAAAATCTTTCTCTGCAGACTGAATGCATCTCTTTAAAAATAACCTAACCTTCTCAGAATCAAAGAATACAGCTTTAAAAGTTGTTCTTTTTAGTTTAAAAATTATTAGATATATGAATATGATGGAATAAAGAAAAAACTATAGCACAGAACATGATGCTTAACTGAGACATACCATACCATAAAATGGAAATAAAAAAGGTTGAAAAAGCATGCTAGAAAAATCTTTGGAGTTTTATCCCCAGTTTCCATGAAACAATGTGGACTTACTTTCTGGAGGGACCCTATCTTTGTGTGGGCATCCTGACAAACTGCGGTGATGGGGGTAAAGCCCCGTTACATGGCCAGTTCCATCACACCCAGGGGTAGGACATTTGCTCTCTTTCTTTTCTGTTCTTGAGGGATCTATAATTTACAACAAATGTGTCAAATGAATTATGCTTTCCAAATTTCTGTAAGAAGGTTCATTTACTGTTGTAAGTTATTCTTTGGTAAATGTTCTTAAAAATACTAAAAGAAAAAACTGCTGCTTCTTAAAACAATTTTGTCACTTTTATTCCCGTTATCTTCTTTTCATACCACATGCTCCTATGATCACAGCAATACTTATCATAGTGATTGGGTAGTGACCTTCTTACAGCAAAGCCACAACACTGTCAATCAATGTTCTGCTGGCAAGCATCAACTTAAGAGTGTAAAGACACTCTGAAACTGTTAGCTGGTTCCCCCTTTCTTTTCAGTACTATTTGCCTGATGTACTGAAGCCTGCTAATGTACTGTCATAGAAATTCAGTCTCTTGAGGTTAGCAGACCCAGCTCCTTAGCATACTGATTCAACAATTCAGCACAAATATATCCTTATTCAAAGTCACTCTAAGCAGATGACACTGATTTTTCTAAATTCCTTATGAAGTAGTAGAATACAAAAGCATATAAAAGCATTTTTTTCCTCCAATAAGCGATGATAGGGTAAAAGAGCTAATCAGATGTAACAATCCCTTATTTTGAATTTGGGCCATTATAATCATGCATCTATAAAGTCTGTATATTCATAAGCTTAAAAGGTTAATAATCTTCTATAATGCTGTTTGTTTCTTTGTGTACAAGTCAAAGAAAGGGCCTCAGGAGACTTCTGTTCAATAAACTATTGTTTTCTGCCAAGAAAGTAATGGAACTGCTGGTGAAATTATTCCTGAACTAGAACTTGATCACATATTTCATCAGTTTGTTTCCTGTAATAGAACATTTGTAAAGTAACATCCCAAGGCTTCCAACTCAGCACGTAATACAAGCTACACCACATCATCTTTAACACTGTTGCCTGATTTATACACCAGTTTTTAAGAAAAAAGGTTCATGATACTCTGGCTACAAAGATTCTGTCTTATTCTAAGTTAATAGCTAAAAGCAAACATCTTCATCCATTCTAGTTCTTCAGTCAGTCCTGAATTCAGAACCCAAACTGATCTATCATCTTTTATGTACTTTATGCTGCTCCTGTTATTTCTTTGCTGCAGGATTTATGCTTTTTTTCCTTTGGAAATAAGGTTTTGCTATTAGGTTTCTATTAAGTCTTATGGTAAAAACCAGCCCTGGTTTAGCAGGTACAACCCCAGTGACATCAAGGGACCCTTTCTGTACTTCTAGAGATTTGGGTACAATCTCTTTTTAGTAGATAAAGTGTACATACTACCCACAGTTCACATTCAGTTGCAGGTTTTTATTTTTATATTCTCATGTGGTTGTTGCATTTTCTAAATTCCAAACCCTTGCTCAACCATCTTGGGCTTATGAGAAATTCTTTATCATATGGTGATTGTTCTCCTGGCCTAATTTCCAATATTAACTTTTAATATCACACTTTAAACTTAGCTGTCACAAATGCATTTCTACTTGCTAATGTTTTATACTAGTTTGCATGTATGTCAGGTATAACATATAGTACTATGTTTTCTGCTATTCAATGGTAAATGTATTTATTTACAAAATTTCAACTTCAAAGCTCTGTCCAGTCATATAAACATCACAAAAGCCCTATGAAATAGGTAAATACCATTATCCCCAGTTTACACTTTGGGAAATTGAGTTTTAGCAGTTAAACGCAAGGGCACAGAAGGAGTCAGTATCAGAGCTAGGATTAGAACTCACGAGTTTCTTCCACATATACCTGTGCTGAGACCACTAGACCACCAGTCCCATTTTCATTCTCACACACAACTCTGTACAACTCTTTGTATAAAGCACATTGAAATGTGGGGAAAGTGTTAGATAAGTGAATAAATCATAAAAATAAATAAAATAAGTATAATGTAAATATACCAGTATTCAAGGACTATTAAAATGCAGATGACTAACACAATAGACCATAATGGCTTCTCTAGAGCCCATGGACTAGAACCTCAGCTGATGTAAACTATGCAGCTCTATAGTAGTCAGTGGAGGAATGCCAATTTAGACCAGCTGAGGAGCTTGTCTTACAGTGCCATGCAAATTCTCCTGAGTATTCAGATCCTTAGAATATAGGGTTTATGAGCTCCAAAAGAGCCTTTATGGTCTAGCAAGTCAGAAAAGATGCTGCACACTAATCTTACATTTCCGAAACTTGCATGGAATTTTATTTGCACAATTTCCCATTGACCTAATAGAAGACATCTAGCTAAAACTCTATGCAACTATGCAGAAAACTTAGGGCTCAGGATTATAATCACCTCGCAATATAAATGCGTACATATGTTGACTAGCTGATTTGCTCTTATTGAATCCCTTCCTCCCACAGAGAATATTACTTTATTGTTTTTAATTTTTTTTAAGAGCCTAATCCTGAAATCCTCACTCAATCCTTGCCACAGTGGAAGTTTTGCCTGAGCAAAGTTTGCCCAAGCTGGGTCACAAGGTTTTAAAAGTCATCAGTTTTGGAGGAAAGAGTCTCTGGAAGATTTTAAATGGAAGGAAAAAAGGTGGCTTGCCATGCCTTTGTTGTTTCAGTGATCTCTGAGAGGAGAGCTCCTGAAGAGAGAAGACAGGAGTTACGATTCTTCCTAGACACCTCCACCCTGAGAATATTTCCCTTTAATTGTATCATTCATCACTTTGGAGAACTTTTGCAAGCATGTTTGGGAGATTATATGTGATATAAAAATGAATGACATAAATAACTCCCTTTCTTTCATCCCCCCCTCTAATTCACTGCAATATTCTGTTTTTCTCAATCTTTTCTAAAGTGAGGAAGGAATCATTCTCCTTCCCCCTCTCCTGCAGCCTTTCATCTATGAAGAACAGAGAAGGGTCACAAGTAAAGTTTCCTGATCCAAACTACCATAAATTTCAGGGCTTTCCTTTGTATCTGTCTCCAATTTGGGCCTATCTCCAATTCATCAGGCAGTCCTTAGAAGTAGGTTGGCATCAGGGAAGCTCTAGAAATCACTGAAATAAGCAGCCCATATTTCTACTACTACTATATTAATCCTTTGGCGACTGCAGAGATATATGTTTATGTGTTTTCCTAAGCATTCGTGGGTTGGAAGATCTGGAAAACACTGTTTTAAGGATTTTAATGTCAGCACTGATTTGACATGTTCTGTTTGGTTTTGTTACATACACACATTAAGAAGGGAACATACACCTATTATGTATCACATGAAAACAATAGAAAAATCCACATTGCTATGGAATAACTGTTTAACTAAACTTAAACAATGTCTTCCCCAAACACCCAACATTACTAGTTCATACAGTGGACTACAATCTTTGTGTCTGAAAGCAAACAAAATTTCTAAGCTACATTGCAGACGAGTTTCTGAAACCAATAACTTCCATGTTCCTGTTTGTATAACTTATAAGAGACTGGCTATTTCCCCCTCTTAAAACTTGTTTATAAAATCAAAAATCTCCTGATCTGAGATGTGGTGTGCCAACTTTAATCTCACAGCCAGATTTTATGGCCATGTTATCACCCTTTGAAATCAGAGGTTTATAATGGAAAAAACAAAATAACCCATCGCCCCAAACCCACAGACTAAATTATAGAGATGAAACCAGGTGTTTCTCTATAAGAAATACAATATATAACCAAGTCAGCAACATGCTTAACACCTCCTTAGAAATGCAGAGCCCTCAACTTCCATTAAAGTCAACAGGAATTCAGGGTGTTCAACAAATTTCGGGAGGTATTGAATGCTGTATAGGACAGAGACCTAATGCATATATATATGCACACATACAAAGGGGTGTGTTAATATAAACACACCATTACTAGGATAATTCTTTAAATTAAAACATATTTTAAACTTAACTTTATATCTATCTATCTATCTATCTATCTATCTATCTATCAAAATTATGGTTAAGGCAGCACCTTAACTGTTTTCACAATGGAATGAAACCAGTGAAGTGGAATGCATATAAGAAAGAAATTGCTATTGATCTCAGCCCAGGCCACACTATGCTTTGCATAGCAACCGGTTTCCATTACCTTAGTATCTTAAGATAATTAATGTGCAGTCACTGCCCCTATCTTATGTTATCGGTCATTCTGATACTGTTCAATTTCTATCAGGCAACTCTATGTTTTAGATGGGAGAGGCTTCATCAATAACTGTCATTTGATGATAATTTTATAAATCATGATGGCACCTACCCAATCCAATCTGTAAAATATGCACTTCATGGCTGATTGACTAACTACTACATAAATCCCCATCATTCAATAAAGTATGCAATGCAATTCTCCTCATATTTTTAGTCATAATACCTGCTAGAATCATCTTTGCCTCTTTCAACATGATCTCTTATTTGTTTTGTTTCCCTGAAAAGTTATGATTTTCTATTTAGCCAAATGATATTGCACTGAAATACTGTACATGTTTCTAACACTGTAGAATGAGTTGTTCTATTAGGTAATTACAGCATGATGCTATTTTAGAATCACGCCATAGTCATACAAATTAAATAAACAATGACTTCACATTAGAGTTCTAAGCATCACTTATTAGCACGTTAGCTCACACTTTTTCATGACACAACATACAGTATATAGAAATATTACCTTTACCATAATATGGCTTTTTGACATGGCCGTCACTGGATTTAGGCTTCCTGTCATCCCCAGAAAGTTGTCGTGGAGGCTGTTCCTCAAATGATCTCATATTATCCCTCCTTCCAGCTTCCATTGCCATTTTTTCCCTCATGGCTTTTGCTCTTTCAGTTTCCAAAGCAATAGCTTTCTCAAGCAGGGTTAAGTTACCTTTTGTCATATCAAAAACTTCTTCAGACCTGTCTGAAGTAATAGAGGTGGTATCATCATCTCTTTCATGACACCCATCCTCCTTTGCACAGCTAGAAAAAGTTCTAGATCTGGGGCTCAACTGTTCTTCAAGCCTCATTAAGTTCATCATGTCAGAGTAATTCCGATCTGGCATGAAGTCATCTTCTTGCCTGACATGTTGACGAGCATTCATATTTTGCTGCTGATTTCTTTCCTGTGGGTTTGTTTCACTAAGTTTCCTAGCCAGATCAAAACACTGGTTCCTTAAGCATTCCAAACTGCTGAGACACACCTCTTCATCACTCTCTTCCACCATTTTTTCCATAAGTCCATTGTTCATAGGCTTCCCTAGCATTACAAAGTTCATATTTCTGTTATCTTGCTGTGAAATATTGTCTGAATAATTTCTGTCATTAATGTTTTCTGAAAGCACTACACCATGTCCTTGTGCTAATAATTTAAGGGAGTCCACTGTTTCCCTAACAACATCACTGTCTAAATCTAAACTCAGCTCACTTTTCCGACCAATATTTTCATTTTTGTCACTATCATCTTCCAGACTATTAGATGTATTGCTGTTCATTTCTGATTCTGTCCTGGCTCTGTATGCTGCATCCTCTGCAATTTTGCCAAGATTTAACAATGACTTGGCCACCAGTTCATCATAATTATCATACTCATCATTATTGTTATCGTCTTTTTCTGTGTCTTGCATTATTCGAGTATTGTGACAATTCATTTGATGGTCTTCTGCATAAAAAAAGAAAGAAACAAAGAAAGAAACAAAGAAAGAAAGAAAAAGGAAAAGAAAAGAAAAAAAGTGGCTAGAATTGGAACTGTTGTTGCAATAGCATGGACAGAAAACAAACTGCATGTCAAATACTGTTTATCATACAGTAGCTCTAGAACACTAAGACCCATGTTCACATAAGTAGAAACCACTTGCATTAAGAAAATGAATATCTGTAAAGCCCAGAAGGGCATTTTTATATATTTGCTATGCACCATTAATTTATTTCATTTATCATATAATAAACTATTAATTATGCAGGAAAAAAGACAATTTTTACTAAATTTTATTAATCAGCATTATTTCTAAAATATTAAGGCATAAATTCTTCTATTCCCCCTTTCACTTCTTTATTTATAGTTTTACTGGGGTTATTATAATTATATTATTCAAACTATTATATTTCCTTAGGTTGGTTTAACTTTCCTCACTCCCATCTTTTTAAAGGAGTGAGCATTATAGGGTCTGTTTTCTTAATTAATTAATGTACACCAAAAGAGAATTGGCTCTTATATAAGCACCATATACATCATTAGTGCTATATGAAAAACAACTGCAAGACAAGTACACAAAGAGGTACAAATACATTTCAATAAGTGCACCCGTAGCTAGAATTCAAAATCTATTGCTCAGCTATTGCAAACTATGAATAAGTAAAAAACTGTGATAATTATTACATAAAAGGAAAGTAGAAATAACAGTATGTACAATATAAGTGTAAGTAGCTACACTATCCCCAATTTAGATTCCCTTACATACATGACATTGGCTTCAATCCAAAGTGTCTTGTCTATACAAAGGCCACATTAGATAATTCCTGTATTGGCTTGTTATCCTATACATCACAATATCACAAGATGAGACATCATAACTCTGTTTTACTGAGTTCTGCTCCAATAACTAGTGAGTAACGGAGGGGCAACTTTGTGAATAGAATGAGTCACTCTGAGACACCAGGGATACCCTTGGATATATCTCACGGTAATTCAAAAGTTAATGTGCATCACCATCATACAAGTTCTTAAACATAGGTCAATTGTTATTGACTAAAACACAATATAAAATATATTTTGACACTCATCTACTCAAACATTTGGATTATTTGCTGCAAACACTTACATGTAACAGTAACTCACATTTTTTTAAAAAAGCACTTCCCCAATTTAATAATTAGAATGATGCACTGGGCCAGCTCAATCAATGGAGTTATGCTGATTTGCACCAGCTCAAGAGCTGGCCCATCAGCATAAGCTAACATCATAGGGACTCAGATGTATTTTGGTACAATTGTAGATATAACAATTTCTTAGCTACGACCTTTGTGCTTTGGGTTAAACAAAATGTAGTGGGAAATTTCAGGTAGCAGGAGAATTTAATTTACTGATATTTGCTGACAGGCATGCTTTTGGCATAAAAGAATATTTTCTGCAGGGTGGCGGACAAAAGAATAAATCAGAATTTTAAATACAAAGCTCAACAGTGAGAAATATAATACTTTAGCCACATGCTAGTGTTCATGCTACATAGTGGTTGGGGATCCTGGGATGAGAGGAAGCTGTAGTTAAGCAGCAGAACTGATATACATAGCGGATTAGGTTGTGTCTAGGAAAGGAAGAGCAGAGATCTGAGGGTAGTATATTGTGCAAACTACATTAGCTAGTTAAGTATAGAGGATTATTAACAAGTAAAGATGTGTGTTACATTCAGCTGATAAGAAAACCCAGTTCATTGTCATCAAACCCATTTTTATTGTCAATCTTGGTATTATTTTAGTTTACAAGTCTATTGTTTTTGTGATATTCAAAATTCGGATGGCCTCAGTTCACTACAATTGAGGTGTGTCAGAACCTGGTTTTCTCAGTGCAAGACTTGAAATATAGTTCAGCTATTTAAAAATTTTCCATTTGATGTGTTTGCATAGAAGTAGGTAGTTAAGTTAGACAATTAGTCTGTGGTATAAGAAAATCAAATGCGTTTAATACTCTAATGATCATATTCTAAAATGAAATTTATAAACAAATCTCACATTACTGTAAATATTACAGCCCCGGACCATCTATATGAAGACAATTCAGTGGAAACTGGTGCTTTCACATAGAACTTCTTGCAGTTGTGTCTGATAGGCAGCCAGAGGTGAAAGAAGTAACAGGGAGAACAATTAATGAGGCAGTAAGCTACACCTCCGAAAAATGCTGACGTGTTCAAGCCTAAGACTTTAACTTCCAAAAGCTGTTTTAAAGCCAATGTGAGTTTAACAGCATATTGAAACACAGGACATGAAAATGTATATATTCTCAGTTCATTCATAATAGGACTGATCATGTGTGCACTGAGTGTTCCACACAACACCTTCTGAACCTTTGAATTCTGAGCTGGTGTTTTGACTTGGGCATATGGATGATTACCACTGGATGAATGTGCAGCACTTTGCCTATATTATAGTGCAAAGCCAAAATATGAATCACTTATTTCCTGAGTAAAGACATAAATTCCTTTTGAGTGCTTGTGAAGCTGGATAAAAGCTGTAACTTTAATATTGTTTATTCTGTGAGTTTGGTTTTATCCATTTAAGCTCTCCTGCCCATTCAACTGAAAAAAGGAGGAGGAGGGGCAAGTAGTGGAGAAGAAGAAAGTGTAATGTTTGAATCTTTGATGAGGGAAACAGGGGAATAAATTATTTTAATCCTTCAGTTACTATTTGTCTTCCACGTTATATTTCTTTAAAAACAATTATGTTTCTAGGGAAACATTTATTAATTAACTGCATGAAGTAACTTTTTTTTTTAAAGGAAAACTACAGATGCAGGTATCATTGTCATCTGGTCCCAGGCACAGTTCTCCAGGGCTATCAGCACTCTGGCCAGATCTTATGCACGTGCTTAGTTTTGAATCTACGTACTTAAGTGCTTTGCTGGGTCAGGCAAGAATGGTCATCACCCCAAAGGTTCAAGTCCCAACATGGTTGGTTAACATGATTTTCGAAATATTTTAGTTTAACAATGAGGCAAAATTATTTTATACAAAACAATGTTACTTCCCTTTGAGTCAACTATATAAAATCTTACCATGCTATTATTATTTTTATGCTACCAAAGTTTAACTTTTAACTGGATCCTCACATTTTTCTGTTTAATGATAATATGAATTTTATTAGGACTCCACACATTATAAGTGAGATCTTGACTGACTGTTATATGGCTATGTGGGGAGGGAGTATGGCACCTTATCCCACCACTTACACAACCTGGCTTAAATTGTAACAGTTACACCTGGGAACACAGATAGGCTGCTACCAAAATGTTTCCCCAAGGTACAAGTGGCCAAGAGTGGGGTGGATGCAGCTATCACTCTGATTCTTCCTATGTGCTGGCTGGCTGCATGGACAGGGAATAATCATAAGGGGAGTTGCAGATTGTGCTCCCCACATCCTGGCCCAACCAGGTTTCCTGATTCTCTCCTGGGAGGGTACCTCCTCTCTTACTATGCCTTGCTGTGTCTTTAAGACATGATCTAGCCTTATGTAAGTGGTCTGTCTACAGATGGTTTGGCAATAGAGAAGACATAATTGTTGGCTGGAATCTGTGTGTCTGTTTCTCTAAGTGTCTTGAACATTTCTTCACTTGTGAGGTAAACTGGGTACCTTGTAGTTTATAGGGAGTAGTTCTGTGATGAGCCAAAGTATAATTTCCTCCATGGGTTTGACCATGGGAGTTGTTTTTTACATAACCTATAGGAAACAACAAACATCAAGATGTACTGTTATACTAGGTAGCTGGACACTTTTCAGCAGTGTTTTAAAGCATCAGGTTCCTTCAGCCACCTGAACATATGTGTGTTCCTGTATTACTTCCCTTACAAAAGTGAAGCATATTGGCTTTTCTATAGCACCTTTCATCCAAGGATCTCAAAGCACTTTACAAAAATTAATTAATAAAGCCTCACAACACCCCTGTGAGGTAGGTATTTTTAGCTCCATTTTACAGATGGGAGAAATGAGACACAGAGAGATTGAGTGAGCCATTCCAGATTGCTCAGTGATTCACTGGAGAGCTAGGAATAAGACTCAGACCTTCCGACAGTGCTTCCTCCCTTTGCTTCTACCAAATACATTTTTATATATCTCTTTGGTAGAATAAACCTTGCCATATTTTTACTGTAAGAACTCATGCAAAGTAGCACCTTCTTTTTAAAAGGAAAATATACAGCATTTAGTTTCAGAGATTCTGCAGAGAGAGGCAATGATACTTCAGTAATAGCTACATTCCTATCAAAAGCCACAGATTTCACAAACCAAAGGTTTCTCAAATATGTGGGGTGCCTGTCATTTTATTTGCTTTTTCATGGGCATGAGGGAAAACAACATGGCTACCAATTCCCAACCTATGCAGTTATATTAGCTTCCTGAACAGATGGAATCTTTCATCATCCAATCAGAATCCTCTGTTTTTTATGACACCTGACTCATCTCACTACTGACTTAGTCATACACCAGTTCCTAACTGTACAGTATGCAATTTAATTGGGTTGCCCCTTTCCTCCTTCTAGTCCAACAAAGTGATAAATATAGATGTTCATACATAGGTCTACACACCACACAAACATGTCTGGAATATTTTAAAGTCAGTCTAAAAAAGCTGAAAGGGACACTGTCATATCATATAAGGTCGAAATTACTAGATGTGTGCAAAACAACTTCTTTGCTTTCATTTTTACAAAAATCTCAAACAGAAATTGCCTTCTTTTCTGGAAAAATTGTATAAGGGAAGAAACTGAGGTGAGGAAAACTCAGTGAGCATCTGCCAAATTCTTCCACTGTGGGTAGGGTTTCTTTCCACCCCTCCACTGAGGAAACAGAGGCCTCACACTGTGGAAGAGTCTAATCCAAAATTCACTGAAGTCAACTGAAAAACTCCCATTGACTTCAATGAAATTTGGATCACACACCAAATCTTTCAAAATCCATGTGGACTCCAAGGATCTAGTAGGCACTCAGGACTGACCATATGTAACTCTTTGCCTCTGCCCCAGTTCCTGTTATCTTCCTTTGCTGTGAGTGTGTTACGTTAAAAAACAAAGTAATTTATTTGTATAATATTTGAGAGCTTTTCTTACTTCTATTTGCAAATACATAAAATACAATATCAGGGATAAAAAAAAGTCTAATTATTTTTTACATGCATTTTAATTACTATATAACATCTATGTCATTTTTTTCTACCTCTCCCTAAAAACACTTACTATAGTGGTAATGTTGGGTTCCACTGCTTAGAATCTCCCACAATAAATACAGCATTCAAATAAAAACCAATGCTCAACGAGAAATGAATGAAGTGCGTAAGTCATTAAACACTGTAAGGAAAGTCTGAGCTGAAGAACACAGCACATCACAGTGGGGTTCAGTATTGTAAAACAGGAGTGAGTGCTGCAGAGCAGGTCTGTACAGACCTTCAGATATTGTACATAATTAACTATTCTTTCTTACTGTGTCTTTTCTTCCTTAAAAAAAATATTTTCTTTCAGTAACCACATTAGTCTTTTCATTTTCTCTCTGTTCCACTTCTTATCTGGTCTTACTAACTGATGTATGGTGCAGGGTTGTTGGGTTTTTCCCTTCAAATAGGAAAAAGTGCCGGTATTTGAAAAGGAATAGTAGGCACCCTTGCCGAATCAGAATTTGTACCTAACTATAGAACTGTCAATGGCAAAGAAAGATGTTCTTTAATTGTTCATATTAAGATAAAATTGAAAATAACCAACATACGTTTTCATTAATAATTTTGGAACCATGAAATTGATAAATGTGCTGTCATAAAAAATAATGGGTGTCTTCTCATCTCAATGGGCAGGGATTCATCTACAGTTTCACCCTATTCTGATAATCCTAATCTCACTCTTCTGTCTCCCTTTCTATTCCTCTTATGACCACTGGTTTTTGTTCCATATGAGCCATGGCTGTTTTCTAGCCCTCTGTGGCTCAAATAGCTTTTATCATCACCTCCTGTGCTCCCAGTATTCCTTTTCAGCTCCCCACCCACCCAATTATTGATTTATTGTTATTTATGCAGTACCATAGGTGTGTTCATGATGCTTTACAGTAAATATGTTTCTTTCCAAAACAGGGTATGATCTAAGGGCCGATTCCTGCCAACCCAATTCTACCACTCTTACTCATGTTGAATAATAACCTGCCTCACAAATATTCCCATTAGGTGGTGGCAGAATATGAGAAGTTTGTACTCAGGAATATTCCCATTGACATTATAGAATCAGCCATGTAATTAGACAAAGAGAGCACTCCAGACAAGCAAGGAGGAGATTAAAGGGTAAGATTTTCTTAAAATAAGGCCATGCATTTGTTCAACAGTTAGAATTTTTGCCATTCTTATACACAATGTAGGGTTGCCAACCCTCTGGGATTGCCCTGGAATCACCAGGAATTAAAGATTAATCTTTAATTAAAGAGTATGTCATGCGATGAAACCTCCAGGAATATGTCCAACCAAAATTGGCAACCCTAACAGTGAGTAGTATGTTACTCTACAAGTAATTTCATTTATTGAAATGAAACTCCTTGCAGAGTACGATAACTATTCAGTATGAATAAAAATGACAGGATCTAGCCCACAGTATTTAATTCCCCCTCTTTGTTGTTGTTTTTTTGTTTTGTGTGACATTCTTCTGAATATCTCCAGGGAGCACAGGGATATCTGAAGGGGCAGTTTTAACAGCAACCATTCTCCAAGGGATATGCCAGTTTTTTCCTCACTCTTAGGCTATGTCTACATTGCAACCAGGAATGTGATTTGCAGCTCACCTTAGCATTAATGTACCCACCTTAGCATTAATCTAGCTAGATTTCTATAAATAGCAGTGAGAACATCGTGGTGCGGGATTCAGTGCAGGACACAAATTTGAGTGTGTACCCAGGGAATTCAGGCAGGTTTGTATAACTCATGATGAAGCCTGCTTGGAGGCATCTTCCCTGCTATTGTTAAGCAGGCTAGCTAGATGAAAGCGAGCATGGGTTCTTCTACACAAGCTGCAATTCTCACCCATTGTCTGGCCTCTCTTTTCAAAACTGCATTCACCTCTGACTTGACCTGAGGGGAAGTACTTACTTTCTATTTCCTTCTTATGAAAAAAAAATATATATTCCACTTGCCTTTCTTTAATAACAGTGTCCTGCTCAGTATCAACCTATGCACCTAGATGGCATTTCCACAGGGATGGGACTTTTGTCTCACAAGCATTATATCTCACCATGGCAGTGGTATCCAACCTTTCAGTCAGAGGGCAAAACATTATTGCAGAAAAGGTTAAGAGGCTGTAATCAATACTTTGGGACAGACCCTCTGGCCTGCTTCACTCCCTTTGTACAGAGACTGTGCAGGGGTATGGGTAGATAATCAGGGAGCTGTGACTGAGGCTGCTTCTCATCTTCTACTGATTTCACTTCTCCTAGGCTTCCTGGAAGGAGCAATGGGCTGGGTAGAATAGGGGAGCCATTCTGTGGCATTCCCTGGGTTCAGACAGAGCCAGATGAGTGTGTACTGGTTTCCTGCTCTAACTCAGGCTCCCATTGTCCACCAGGGAAGCTGGTGATGAAGCAGCAAAATCTGCTCTCCAAGCCCTGCAATACAGCAGGGGAGCTGCAGCACAGAATGAAGAGCAGCTACTCACAGATGTAGTTCACAGCAGAGCTGCTCTTGGGGCTGTGGTGTAGACCACTCAGGAATCAGAGACCTCCCTACCTTCTCCCTACAGCAGCAGGCCTCAGGCTGAGGTGAGAAATCTGCTAGGTTTTTTTCCCTCTGTTTCCATCCTCTCGTTGAGTTCAGTGGTTGGGGAACTGGGGAGATAAATATTCTATGTGTAAGAGTAACAGACTTTGTCTAATTTAGAAGCTTTATCTTAGGATATGGATCTTGTTTCACTTTTCCCCACCACATCATTTTTTCAGGTGCTGGCTTCAGCATCTACATCCCTTTAGTTTCCTCAGTTAGGTGATGAAGAAGGCTGAGCAATGATATTGTGAGCTGAAGAAAGGGAGGGACCATCTCTGGGTGATTGGGTTCATTGGTGCTTGTGATAGAGAGTATGGGGAAACAAAGCAGTAGATTCTGTAGATTGACATCTGTGGTTAGATTATTGTTATCTGTGGCATCATCATGGAAGGGTAGGACACCAATTAGTAGAGACTCTACTCTTCAATTCATGTCATTTAGTCCACGGCCAGTGACTTAGTCTATCAATGTGCCTGCTACCATAGAACACTGGATCCTCTTCTGTTTTCAGCCATTGACAAAGAAGCCCCTAAGCATACTCTGCCTATTTTCCATCCCCACAGTTGTATAGTATTACCTTTAACACCCTGAGCAGGGCAGTGGCAGACATGCCCAGAGACCAGATCAGCCTCAGGATGTATAAACATTTATGGTATGGTATTGGTAGCGGTGTAGAAAACTTTCTTCTTTCTACTACTGTACACACAAAGTTATTTCCAGCAGGATTGTTCCAAGTGGCTGTCCTCCTTGTATATCCTCAGTGGCTCCGCTTGGAAACTGACAGATTTTTCATATTGTGAGGAATTTCCCACCTGCTGTGCAGCTCTGCATTGGACTGACTGTCCTGGTCAGAAAGGATTTGTGTCGAGGGAGGACAATTGCAATGACTTCCCTGGAAAAATTTGGGTCAGGTTCTTCATGCTGTAATCTTGTCAACTGACTGGCCTCTAATCTGCCATCCTTGGGAAGATTATCCTGAAGGTTGTGGCAAGGCAATTTTGGTGTCACATGGATTCCTTCATCCTGTTAGTCTGGTTTTAGTATGTCATGGAGGCTGTGCTGGTCTTACTGGCTGAGGATTTCCTTCTGTCAGTGGGTAATAATCAGGAGTCTATGTGGATCCTTTTAGATATGAGAGTATTTGACACTGTTGAGTGTGAAGTTTGGCTACTTTGCCTGCAGTTACTAGACGGGGAAGACAATAGAGTCTTTGTGACTTCTAGGGGTTGTTGAAATTTACATTACTTGGGATACCCTTGAAAACTTGAAGCTGAAGCTTAGTTACCTGAAACCATGCCTGTCCTGCAATAACTGTGGCAGTGGTTTAGGTCAAGCACCACAGCTAATTTCATGGACCCTACATTTAAATCTGGTTGCTAGTAGTAAAACAATCGCAACCGAGGGCGTTTCTTTCTGGAACTCATTTTCCTAGGATATCAAACAGAACTAGAATCTATTGAACTTTAGAGTACAGTACAAACCATTCTCTTTTCTGATGCATGTCTTTGAGGGGATGATGGAATAGTGGAAGGGTTTGTTTGTTTTAAGGTAATTTCCTTTTCTTTTTGATCATTGGAAAAGGGTATTGCAATGGTATTCATTAAATTTTGATTATGTGCCCTGAGACATCAGAAAGTAGATCATCAATCAAGTAAATAAAGTAAAATAAATAATTAAATAAGTACAATAGCTAGATTTCCATTATATATATGCAGTCTTAGCTTATAATGTGCACATTACATTTTTCTGATTTATTCTGTGAGTCTGTTCCTACTCTCACAATGGCGCAAACCATGGTTGCTATAATGAAGTTCAGAGGAGTTACACCAACATAAAACTAGTGATGAGATCAGAATCGCTTGTTCTAAATCCACCTGAGATCATGTTTGCTCTTTTGCTGCAAGTATGCTGCAGATAAGTCACATTAAAATCACTTTACAATTTTTTTCACTCTGTTATTTGTCCATTTTTTAAGATTATTTTTGGGCTCTAGTCTCATTACTTTAAATTTCTCTACACGGAAGTGCTTGGACTACTTATCAGCTAATAGAACTAATCTACCCATTATTAATTTGTTTACTCTAACACTTTGCATTTGCTGCTGTACTATGCTTTACGACTTTCTAAATAAATTTATTAAGTGGAAGAGTATCAAATTCTTCCCTAAAACTCAGATAAATCAGGTACATTGTTTCACCACAATCTCTACATTGATATACATTACTTAAAACAAGTGACCTCAAGCAAGGCACATATTTGCCAGGACAGTTATCTTTTTATAAATACATGATGATCGTTCCTAATTATGTATCTCTAAATGACAAGTAAATTTGGCTTACCGCTGTTTTTAATATTTTTCTCACAAATGAAGCCATGTTTACTGAGTCCATGGTGTACTGATCAGAGGTAGATAAACCTAACAAAGAGTCATGAAAACTTGCGTGGGTTTTTCAAAAGTACTCAGTGAGTCTAATTTTGCTTCCCGTTGAGTCACTGGGGATAAAACTTCCCTTAGTTTCAATGAGAGCAGAGTTACAGCAACACTGTAAATCAAACACTTAATCAAAATTAAGAAAACCAATAAAATAGAACCCAAATATCTGGAGATCTCAAGAGACAAAAGAAATCTTTAGGCAGACGGTTGAGAAAAACAGGGACCATGAGTGTAGCCTTCAAACCCTGCTGGCTAACTTACCTAGTTATAGACAACTAGCCAGCTAACTCAAGACCAGCTGGTGGGGCAATAGGAGGTGGCAGAAGCAATAGCCCAGTGCTTGCACAAAGTCTTTATGCACAAGTCAGACTTTAATACATAAGACCATAGTGAATTCTTTGGGCCTGATTCTCTACTGCTCTACATTTTGTGTAGTCAGGTACACCGGTGAAAAGGGAGTGTGAAATGCTCCCAAATCAGATGGTGCTGCAAAGTAGTGGAGAAAAAGACATAAATAGTTCAGCAGGTGTTTAGGCACTGAAGTCAAATCTTGGGGGGACATTATCTGGTGAAAACTGATAGTAGACTTAACTAGAGTGCCAATAATTTAGGTCTGACTGTACTAAATCATGGATGCGTTAATCCCCCAAAATAATACCTACATCAAACAATGCCACCAGCACAGGAAAAGAGTGGTGATATGATAAACAGATATTAGTCATTTAATGCACTACTTGAAGGTGCACACATACTGCGGCGATGAGGGTCATATAAAAACCTATAGAATAGAATAGAATAGAATAGAATAGAATAGAATAGAATATCCACAGAGATGTATGTGAGTATGGACATGTTACCTACCCATGCTTCTGACCAACCTTTCTCCTGCCACTAAACCCATCTTCCTTTCCTTCCACTCTAACCATGTCACTTTCCTCTTATTCCTTTGCTATCCTCCTGTTGCCTTTCACACCAAGTTCAAGCTTTCCATCCTTACTTTCAGGGCCCTGCATAATGCTACTCCTGTCTACATCTCTGCTTTCTTATCTTCCTAATACTCTGCTGTAACTGGCAAATGACCCAGGACCCTGATTCCCTTACCCTCTGTCTGCAATCCTCCCAGCCTGACCTCCTAATCATTCCTTTGGTATCAGTATTTTTCTTCATACTCATTCCCATTTTCCTCTTTACACTTGGAAGTTGCTCACTCTCCTTGTATAACAAAAGTTCTCCTCCCCTTTCTTCAAATAAATCCCCTTAAAACATTCACTTCCATGCAGACTTTCAACAATAGTCCCCTAAAGAGAAAACAGATGATTAAAAATACTAGCAACAACACTATGTCACGTCCAGATTGTATCTCATCTAGCATTTTGTGTTTGAAATGTAACATCTGTAAGTTCCTTGGGGCATGGACAGTGATATGCAAACGGACTGTACTCATCAGATATTAAAAATCAATAATGTTTTAAATCTATTGATTGCTTTATCTACTAAATCCTGTGGTTCCACCTCTCTTCTCAATGTTCTAGTAATAATTATTGGTCATTTTGTATTCCACTTGCTACTTTGTTAAATTCTTCTGGTGCTTAATTATCTGAGGGTAGGGCTGTATTCATTATACTGTAGTGGGAGGAGAAATGACAATCAACTCTCAATCTGAAGCCTGTCTTTAAAACTGAATGACTGTTTTAATTATTGCAGCCAATGCCAAGATAGGTAGGGGGCTTCTCTATAAAGATTTTAGTCCAGTGCTTTGCTGAATGTCCAAGAAGCTGTTTAGCAAATGTTTCTCAGTTATACAGCACTTTTTTGTAACATTAGGGATATGGTAGAACTGCAAATTTGATACATGGGACCATAATATAAATCAGAAGGAATAATCAATGCAGTGTGTATAATGCTTAAAAGTATATGTAATAAACAAAGAGCTCCCATCTCATCCACTATATGGAAAAATAATGAAAATCTTGATTTCACAATCAATGCTTTTTTGTATATGGGGCAGGCCAGGCCAAATACAGCTCTTTGAAGTTGATGACATCAGTGGAGTTACTTCAGCTTTACAACAGCAAAACTGAAAACAGACATGATGTCCCATGGTTCTGTACTTACCTAGCCATTTTCAAGCACAGTTTTTGAGATTAGGATTGTCAAAGCTATGGATTCTAGTTTAATGTGATCAGCTCACATGATCAGTTCATGTCAAATAAGGCTTAATGCTGTCATAAATTAGCTAGCATGAGGTTTCTCACACAGATGTTTCAAAACACTACCACTATATAATCTCTAGAACAGATTCTTTAAAAAATTCATCAAACAAACAAACAAACAAATATTAACCACTTTTGGCACCAGGTATTATTTATATATGTAATATAGGGGACAGGATAAAAATAACAAAAATTAATATCCATATTTTCTGTAGCAGCCTACATATACCCATTGATTCAGGGAATTTTAATAACCAAGGTTACCAAAACCAGCTTGATTTCTCTGATCCTTTGAATAGTCCTCTCTAATTACCACTTTTATATTCTTAACCCAACTTCTTGTTTCTTTGCTAACATTAGAGTTCTCTGTCTTTTGCTGACTGAACTGGCAAGCTGGCTGGCTGACTAATTCTAGCTCCTGTAGATTCACAGACCGTCTGTAACCTAAATTAATTAATTCAAGTGAATGTACCTCTTAAGATATAAAAGTATTGTCTCATGTGCAGTACAGGTGACAGAAGAATGCAATTTAATTGTTCTGGAACCCATTGCACAAAGAAGACAATGCTCCTATAATAACAGTTACTCATGATTATATAAATATATTTATTATAGATTGGTGCTTTTGTGTCACAGGATAATTTTCTCAGGTTTTTTTTTTCAGTTTAGTAATAACCCCTGGTGGAACTGTTATAGTGGAAAATTTCAGGAAGAAATATAAAATCCTCACTAGCCAAACAGAAACTTTCACTTTTTTGGATGAAATCCTTCTGGATTGTTCATTCAAAATTCCAGTAGGATACATGCTGTAACTCCAATGGGTGCATTTTGTGAGTAAAATGAGCACCATTTGGCCCTCTTAGAGCTGCATGAACCAAGAGTCTTAGCAAAAGAGATCAAATTAGAATCTTTAATATTGACTTGCTGGTGAGCAGAATTTCCATGCATGCTTTTGGAACCACTAAATGCAAATGTCAAGAGACACTCATGTAGGCTATATACTCTCTACCTATACTGCTACAAATCCTTGAGAGCTTAATTTTGTTTTCTCCATCTTGGAACTTCTGGCTCTAGAAAACAATGGAATTCACAGGGATAATGGATATTAAAAGTTCATTCTTATACACCATGTGAAAACCTTCCCTTATGTGCTATCTTTCGGATGTGAGACTTTCAAGGACAACATCAGGTCCTTGCAGTACCCATGCAGAGGACAGGTATTTCATTTTATTCACTAAGTTTTAGACTGAGCTTTTAGGCACATCCCTGTGTAAGCAATGGTGCATAGCTGTGTGACAAAGTGGGGATCACTGGTAAGAAACTGTGTTTCAAAGAGTCACAATAGATATCAGAGTACACTCCTAATACTACAATATTTTCCCTTTGAATTCCTCCCCAAATTCCACTTTGCTCCAGGAGGGAGTAATTTAATATACTGCTCTGCTGCCCAACATGGGGAGGAGGTGGAGTCAAGGATACACTCTGCATTTGTTCACAGGTAAAGGAAAGTGAGAGGAAATATTGGATGAACAACGCCTCGGATTGCCCCTGCTTCTGGAACCACAATCTGTGAGTGTCCTATATGACTGTGTCCCAGCTCCCCTGGCACAGTTGCAAAGAAATAGATTGCAGTGAAGCCCAAAGGTAATTCGTCATTACTCAGTGAGGCCAATGCCTTGTTTTCAATTAAGATTCTGGGCAACAGTCAGCAAGTTACAAAACAAGTGCTAATACAACCAAAACAAGTATATTCACTGATAAAACAGATTCAAAACAAAATTAAATCAACTGTTAAGCAGTTTTGGTGTGAACACTTACAGTAATACTCTCAAGTCTCTTATCCAGACTTCAAATTTAATTATTAATATTGCATAGTCTGTCCTAACTCCATTTGCAGAACTACAGCTGATGTCAATGGAAGTTCTCTGTGTATATATTTACAGAAGTGATCCAGTATTTGGATTATCAAAGGTGAATGCTTTCCTTATATTGTACAAAGCTGTAACTAGACTGTTTAGTTTTGAAGGACCAGAAGATCTTGTGCCTGCATCTGATGTTTTGAGACACTAAGTATGTAAAGTCTGAACTCAGTAAGATACTTAGCCACATTCCCAATTTTAAGCAAGTGAATTAAAGCCAATAGACCTGATCACATGCTTAAAGTTGGGCATATGTTTAAGCACCTTGCTTAATCAGGGTCTGAAAGAATTGCTACCGAACTGTGTTATGCATTTACAGACAGAACAGTCTCTATTTAACATTTCTTAAAGAGGAGGAGGGGAAGGAGGATGTGACAGACACAAAATCACTTTACATAAATGTAATTCCACTGACTTAAGTGGAGTTATTCCTAATTTATACTGATGTAAGTGAGCTCAGAATCAGGTCCAGTCTCACAGGAGCACCGGAAGAAAAAGTACAACATGTGAAGAATACAGTTAACAAGTGATACTGTTTAAGAGTACCAAATGGTAACCACCTTAACCAGATAGTATTGGAGCAAATGAAAGCCTATCTAGCAGCAAATTTGTTTTTAAACAAAAAAAAGCAGAGTAAGCATGATAAATATATCTGGCCCAATTCCACAAGACCTAGAAGTATCCAGAGGGAATCTACTAGCTAGCTTTTCTCTAAACCCTATGTTTTAAGGCTTGTGCATTCCTGCTCTGAGCTACTTGTCTTTTTAAAAATCACATTATTTCCAGGTGAATTTGGCTGGGGAAGAGTAATTCTGACCAGAGTAATACTAACTCAAATGACACAAACTACTAAAAATGAAAAAATTGAGCAATCTCTACATTTACACAGGCCTAGTTTGGTAGGAATGATACATCTGGTACAAAAAGAAAGACATCAGTAGCATACAGTAGCATAACCTGATCACCTTTGCATCTCTGAAAACTAGAGATGAAAGGCAATATTAACATTTTGTATCAACAAACATCAATCAAGGGACTGCAGTAAGGTCTTCTGGTCATTGCTGTTAGGTCCCCCCCCCATTATACTGTTGGTGGCAACATACCCCCATCACAGTATTCTCCACCTTCTTTTATAAAGGAGATGAAAATATAGTGCAACACACATGAATAGAAGAGTACACCAGCATATTCTGAAGGATTGCTTCCCCTTCTGTGTATTAAATCCTCTCTGATCCTGGAAAATGCATTCCTTTCCATTTATTGTCCTTAGCAGTGAACAGCTGTTTCCTGGCCTCTTCATTTAAGGCTGTCATTTCTTTGGTTAGATGTTTTGCATATATGGGACACCACAACAGGTGCCTAGCTTTTTTGCTCCGATTAATATTGAATGCTTTACTGCGTTCACCAAATGTGTGACTGCTTTTTTGCCAATAGTTTGAATAAATGATTAAATAAGTGATTGATGGTAGGAAGATTGGACAGGCCATCTCTCTGGTAAAGACCTGTTTATTTCATTGTTTCAGAGACTTAGAGATTCTTAAGTTGCAAGGACAGTGGGGATCTGTGTTCTACCACAATTTCCTCAGTACTGATCCTTTCATCTTTAGATTGGTGTTTGTGTCTCCTTTTGCTTAGAAGGACATGCATAATCAGTCAGAGAAGCAAGCTGATGAAGGGATCAGGAAGATAAAGGCGGGCACTATCAAAGTTAAACTCTAAACTAATAGGTGGATTTCAAGACAACAGGTATCTATGTACCAATAGCCTAGTGTGTGCTAGTGGGGAAAGGGCCAAATTTCACCAGAGTATTAAAAAACAGTAGTCCAATTTGTAGAAGTGAGAAAAAGATGAAGCATTTCCTCTCTGAATTTCCAAGTAATAGTCTGTAATGCAAAGATTTATATTCAGTTTCCTTGAATATGCTGCAATTGTGCCTTGCAGTTATGCAAACATTATGTGGTACCTTGTACAGGTATACTGTATATGCTACTGTGAATTTGAAGGAATTAATGTGATATAAAAGGGAGTATTTATCAAATCTATACATCCTGACCATTCACCTTTTACTAAACTGCAATAAATCTTTTGTAGCATGATCATGTGAAATGGATTAGACTTGATCAATGTATTAAATTTACTTAGATCTAGAATTAGCCTGACTCCTCCTGACCCTGAGGGATTATGAAATACCTGGAGTACAAGCCATCTTGAATGTCTTCATGTGATATAGGCTAAATGGTGCCTTGGAACATCCGTTCCTGGAGCTCCTCCAACGGAGATTTCTTTCTATAATAGAAAAGCTTTGTGAAACAGTCTTTGGGAACCAGCTATCTGAAGTGATCTCTTCTCAGAAGGAGAAATACCTTAGTTTGCCTTGTAAAGCAAATGTGCCCTAAGTATTTGACTCCAGAGATTTTCAGCAATAACCACCAAAGTGAAGGAGTACTCCCTAAAAGTGGGCTTTATCTTACTATCTTACTGACAGCCTTCCCATGTGGATTGGAATTTACAGGTTAGGTTATCTTGACAAGGGTCACCTGTCTGCTTTGTCTTTTGGGGATGTGAAAGAAATTGGAAATTTTTGTTTTTCCTTTCATAGTGGTAGTACTGTACGTAAGGGCTTTTCAGGCCTGTGCTACTCTTTGATTGGATATATCCCTGTCCTTCAAAGAGATTCATTACATTTAATGGAAGGTTAAAATGAATGTTGTGGCCATTGAAAGGGCATTTTAAGCATTAATATTAGTACAAGTGATTATATACTGAGGTATGAGAAAAGGATTTGGGATCTAGCTCCAAAAAGTCTTTGGTTCTCTTAAATTGGTATTTTGAGATTTGTAAGAGTGTTGCTTTAGGATGCTTCTGTGTCTTCCAAGTCCTTTATTATATCAAAGGTTTGGGCCTAAGGATGGGATTTTCTAAAGGGCCTAAATGATTTCAGAGCCCAAGTCTGATCATCATTCAGTAAGAATTATGTTCCTAAATCAGTTAGGCCCTTTTGAAAATTTCAACCTAAATTCAGTTTTCTGTTACACGGGAGTAACTCCAGAGTCATTACAATTAGTTCTTTGGGGGGTGTCTCTGGATTTATCCCCATATAATAAGAAACTTAATTTGGATGTAGGAAATTATATAATACATTGCTTTATGTTTCTCATACTTGTTGACTCAGAGATCATATTCCCATCTAATAGAATTTTCCTAGCAAAACTGTCTGAGATATTAATTGTCCTGTCCATTAAGACTAGGTTTGGTTATGAAACTTTGCACAATTTCTATAATCTCGTAAAAATACAGCACCACTGACAAAAACTTTTATGAGAACTGCAGAGACACCTTTATCTCCACTATAAGTTCTACTCTTAGTTTCTAATTGTAATTATGCTGACTGTGCGCATATTGTGATTTTCCCAGAACAGGCTCTTAATGATTCACTTTAAGGGAGTTCTAAAAATATAAGCAGGGAATTCCAGTAAATGATGAAAGATTCCTGTATTATGAGCAATGGAAGGAGAAGACATTTTAGGTTCTTGGTCAAAAACTATATAAAATAAATTATCCCAAAAATCTGTTTAATTAAATCTCTTCTGGACCTCTCAAAACAACAAACTATGGCTATCATCTCAAATCTAGGTCTGCTCACTCTTGACTTAGAGAAAAAGACTTCTTATTATCTTCATCATTAAGCTAGTAACTCTATCTCATGAATCAACTGTGCTGTAACTAGCATCACCTCTATAATAATATGCTGATTTCAAAAAGGTCATAAAATTAATTTGCCCTGAATTAATTTGCCCTGAATAATTCCACTGTTAAGCCCCCTGTTTTATTAGACTTTCTTTTCTGCATTCCCAGTATTTTACAGAGAAATACTTTTTCTTTTATCTAGGAAACTACATATTACCCCTGAACTAACACGAGATCCCCTGGGTAGCTGACCTGTTTGACTTTTCATCTCTTCTAATATGATGTTTAGCTAATAAAGGTACTACTGCAAAACTCCTAACTTGCAGTTCTTAATTCGAGCCTACTCACAGAGAAAAAACAGCTAAGAAACAATAGCAGCCACTAAAGTTGTTGATTAGGATCACTAATTGTACGTGCAGCAGAGCTGGACATAAGTAAAGCACCATGTTCCATAATATCTGTACCAGTAAACCTAATACGAAGCTTGGCAAAAGGAAGTTTCTTTAGCTCCTGAGTCTTTTTTCCCCCTTAAATCATTTTTGATAGTGTAGATTCATTATTTTCCACCTGGGCCCAAAACCATTGCAACAGCTCCACTATGATCCAGTTGCCAAGATGTTCAGTTGCCATTACCTCTTAAGAAAGAACTGCTAGAGTTCCTATGCAATCCAACAGGATAGCAATTGCAGTCACACACCTGCCTGAGCTCAGATAGACTATCCTTACAGGTTCTGAAACAACAGAGTCCTTTGCATAAGGAAATGGCCTCCCCTGGCATCAAACTCCTTCAGAACTTTCAAGCTTGGCTACCTTGTTTTTGATAGTTTTGGTAGGCAAATTAAAAGTGAATGAGGAAATGCTGTGGGTTGAGGCATCTGCAAAAAAATGCTTATAGCCATCTGTAAGCCACATAGTTGTCTGAATGAAAAGAGTACTTTCTAAATCTTTTTTCTAAACCTGATCTAACAGAATGCTGAAACAAAAGTCAGACAACTTTCATACCTGGCACCTAAGAGGAATCTGACTGAGGAGCGCTGAAAACTTTTCTTATATTTTTATTGGTTAGAAAGGTGAATCTACTCAACCAAAAACATGTTCCCTGGAAATGGGAACAAAATACTTTTTAAATAGCTCATTAATCTTTGCACGATTCTTCATTTTCATCCCAGTACATTATAATGTAATTAATGGAGGGATTTTGAGGTAAGCAGAGAGCTATCATACATTTTGAAAAATATGCTTACACAGAGTCCACAATCCCAGTAAAAAGAAAAGTCAATGGATTAACCACACTGCTACTAAATTAGCTGGGCTACTAATTAATATCTGTATATGTAAAAGGCATTGAATGTTCGGTACTGTATTCAGAAAATATAGTTTTAGAAGGACTTTCTTTGTGTAAACCTGTCACTTTCCATAGTTTTAATAAAATCAACTAAAGTACACAACATCCAAGTCTCAAAGAACCAAAGTATGTGATAACATTGCATTCTGATATTGTTTGTCTAAAAGAAAGTTCAGGGCCAAATTTTCAAAGGGAAGAGATCCACTTGTGCTCACGAAAAAAACCACCTGCAAACACATGACCGCTTATCTGAGCACTATTAGGTAGGCACCACTATTAGGTAGGCAGATTCAGTAAATGCACAAGCAAATGATGAGAACAGGAATTTGCAGTTAACCATTTGCTTGTACCTTTACCCAGTTTTTGCATGCATACCTAGCAATTGCATGCATTAATCCAGTTAGACATTTCCGCAGGCATTTTTTGGCACACACACTCTTCTGTATTTGAAAATTTGACACCTAGTGGCATCAAAAATATTTGGAAGACAGTCATTAAAATAGATGTTAAAAGAACACTTTTAACAAAGAAAATGGGGTACATTTTCAGCAAGGCACAGGGAGATTTAGCTGCATGACTTCCATTAGTTTTAATGAGAGCTGCACAGCTAAATACCTGGACACCACACTGAAAGATTAACACATAATACACACAATGTTTATTTTTTACTAATACTCTTATTATTACCACGTTCTTCCTCCTCCTCCTCCTCTTCCTCCTCTTCTTCTTCTTCCTCCTCCTCTTCCTCCACATCTTCTGCTTCCTCTTCATCCTCCTCTTCTTCCTCTTCAATCTCTTCCTCTTCTCGATCTATTTCTTCATCCTCCTCCTCCTCATCACCTTGCTCTTCATTGTCATCAGAATACTCATCCTCCTCTTCCTCTTCCTCTTCTTCCTCCTCCTTTTCATCCATCTCCTCTGTTCCATCAGTTTCATAACACTCATCTACTGAAGAGTTGTCTGTTTTAACCACAAAGGGTTTTCTTTTGGGAGCAGGTTCTTGGGATTGCTTATCTTGTGTTTTTCTTTTTTTTGCCAAAGGACAGCCATAAACACTATTCAGAAAAATAAAAGACTTATGTTATTACTCTGTCTGGCAGTTCTCCTCTGCAGGTCAGATTGTGCAAAGTGTTATGTCATTTAATCAGGTTTTATAATTATTTACTACATTAATTGCTTTCCTTAAAATGTACATTTTTGAAAAAAAAAAACCCACTTTGCTTAGGCAATAATGACCAAAGGGGAAGGCCCTTCCAAACCCTCACGGCGTTTAGTCAGTCATTAACTGTCTGGAAATGCTATACCCAGGGGTCATCACTGCAATTATGAAGCTAATAAGAATTTTTTTCCCTCTCCCCTCCTCACTCCCCCTGCACTGTGTTATCTCTGCTTCATGTAGAACTTTGTTCCATGGTGGATGCATTTTTTTTAATTTATAGCAAATAATTTTTTCTTTGCAATTATTGATCAGTACTATAAGGAGTGGGATAGCAGTCCTTCAGATCTTTAAACTATTCAGTGAGATTTTGATCAGTTACAACTGGAATCTGCTCCTGCAACATTTGAAGCTAAGAGTAGGTCTGGACCCTTACATATAGATAACAATAATAATAATAATAAATTGTTCTTCAATTATTGGACTAGATGACCTTCTGGGGTCCCTTCCAACCCTGATATTCTATGATTCTATGATTCTATTCACTTTACCTCTCCATTATGTGCCATGAAGGCGCATAAAAAGCAAAACAAACAAAAATTGGCAGAACTACTTTTAGAAGGTCTCAAATATTCAAGTTAAAATGTATCCATACAAATCCTATAATATTTTCTGAAAACACCAGTGCTAAAGTCAGACTTATCTGAAATTGGGTATCATTTGTTCTCTGATCACCTAAGCTATAGGCATAACAACATTATAGGAGAGAAGAGGATAATGCTACTTTTCTGTAGGGCTGTCCACCTATCTGTCCAACTTAATGTTTTCCCCATAATTTCTGGTCTAATATGATCTCCATTGAGAGAGTTCTGTTGCACACATTGAATTACCCTCTGCGTAAAGAAGTTTCACTTGAACTTCCTTATTGTCTGAACTTAACTGCAGCTCAAGCCACATTGTTTTTGAATATCTGCGCTTAATTTCCTCTTTCACAATCAATTTTCCTACCTTTCCTCACAGTTACAAACCACTGAGACACTCTATCATTTTCGTAGCCACCTGACACCTTTTGGAGTTCTATCAATAGCCTTTTAAAACATGGGGCCCCTCCTGGTGCTCAATACTCCAGATGTCGTCTGGATGGTGCCATCGTGGTCACCTCTGATTTGAACTATATTCCATTATCACAGTTTGTCATTTGCTTCCCTGATGATTTTAAGTTTCTGTCCATACTCATCCTCCATATCATTCATACTGTTAGTACTATATCTTTCTTCAGTGCGAGTTCCCTTAATACCATATTCTTCAAGATTCTGATTCTTATTTTTAAAGCTGTCAGTGGGCTACACCCTGACTAGCTCCAGGACTGAGTCTCTCTCTCGCTCTTTTCATAACCCTCTTAGAATATTATAATCAACAGCCAGATCTCAGGTAAAACACTCAGGGGTGAAGGGCTGAAGCAGGTCCTCATCTGTGAAAATCTCAGCCATTGGAGTAAAGTGAGCTTGAGTTTTGTCACATTTAGAATGCAATGCAGAGCTCACCTCTTTTTTCCACACTGTCCACAATAAAAAAGGCTGCTAAATACTTGCAAAGCCATCTCACCCAAACCTAGTTCTCCTAGAAGTCACTGGGAAGGAGCAGAGAATATGGTCCTAGTCAGACTATACTAATGTTCCTTTTAATTTTTGGATTTGGCAATTAAAGGCCATTGTGATTGACACATTAGAAATCAATTATGGGTAAAGGTAGGGCAACCTAATTGCCAATCATAATCCTATTTACCAATTTCAACCTTGTCTATATTTTTCTACACTACATTTCAAGGCACCTAAGAACCCATGACATTTCTTCTAGGCCCAGTCCCACTAACCTGCAATTGAAATCAGTGGGAGTTAGATGCCTTATTTGATTAGGTGCTTTTTGTAAATACCACTAGGTTCCTATCTGCATGTTTAGACATGTACATTGCTTTGTAAATCTAGCTGCATGTCTTTTCTCTCTCTCTCTCTGTGTGCTCAGTATGCTCGACCTGAAAGGTACTGGCCACTCTAGCCCCAATCCAGGCGAGCTCATAAGCAATTAATTGAATTAATGGAACTTCTCACAGGATTCAAGTTAAGTGTGTATTAAGTATTTGATGGATTGGGACCAGAGTACCCAGTACCATGTAGGATTGACAATACAGTCAGTCTCCCAAGAAAATTAACCATGTATGTTTACCATGACCACCTTCAACCAGTTTACATCAATCCAAACTATTTGGTCCTTGGTCAACATCTAGAATCCATTCTTGACTTTGTTTGGATATTAAACCCTAAAAGTCTGGAATTGCCTTGATTCTTCTTATGAACCCTTTAAAAATATGGTCTTTCATTGACTCCTCTGTAGTTTTCAGGTATATCTTAAGTTCAGTGGGAATTAAAAAAAATCATTTCTCTCTTTAAGAATCCTGTGAGACAGGCCATCAGACCTGGAACTTTCTTTCTATTTACCTGCCCTAATTTCTTCTCTTTCTTTGTTTTATCTATTCTTGTATTACCCTTAGTTTCATTAACTGTTCATATCTGCCTCCAAGACATTCCTATCTCTTTCTGGCATTTTTCCCTCATTACCTCTAGTAAATACACTGAGGAAAAGAAAGCATTTTGCTTCCCAGCAATCTCTGCCTTATATGTCACTAAGTTCCTCTCACAGTCAGATAAGGAGACTTCAGTCTCTTTCATTGACCTCCTGGTCCTCATATATCTGTAACACCTGTTATTGTTTATCCCCATACCTTCTGCAATGATTGTTCCATTTTCAATTTTGGCTTCTGTGATCATTGTCTTAGCTGCTTATTTTTTAGACTTGTGTATACCCTCTCATAGCCATGATCCTATATATTTATGTCTTGTTTGCTTTTCTATTTTATTGCTCCCTGTATTCCCCATGTCATCTATATTTGTTTCTCTTCAACCACCCACCTACCTCCACCACCCCACCTCACACCCCACACATGCACACTTCCGCTGTATTTGTTTTCAATAGTATACCTATATGTTGGGCTTCCTGCAGTTTCCCTCTGAATACTCCCCATTTCCTTTCTGAGTCCCTCGCACTCATTTTAGTTTCTCAGGCTCTTTTCGTAACAACCCCTATAGAAAAGTCCTGTACAACTTACTCGGGCTGAAACCAGTAGGGATATAGAAAAATGTATTAGGGTTCAAAAGAAAGTATGTAAAAAAATCTATATTTAATAGAGGATGGTAGCTTTTCTATGGTTTTTGAACAATCTTACGTAACTACCTGATGGTTCAAAAACATATAGTATTCTTGTTCTCTATTAAATGCTATAGGACTTCTCATTGTTAAATATGCATTTTGATCCCCAAATTCACATCTTATTTCTAAGTCATCCCACTACTTTTACCTTTTTAACCATGTCTTATGTTTCATTAAAGATATTACTGATTGATGTTCCCTACGCCCCAACTTGTTGCATCATATATCACATGTCCACCAGCATGCTATCTGAATAGATTCTTTCTTTAGTATAGAGTGTCCTATTTTGTGCGCTCCATGCTGCAGTTCTAACTCAAGCAAAGAACTCATTGACTTCAGAAGCAAGAAGTTAAGATGCAATTTCAGGCTCTGTAGTTGAATAATATTCTACATTGCTTTTTCTTCTTTGTATTAGCACTTTAAAAATATTGGATCTGAGTTTAACAAACTTAAAAATTATCCCCAACAACACTGCCCTCCTCTTTTCACATGACATTTTAATTTCAGTTAAAGTATAGTCTTTGGTGGATATTTAGGTACCTTAGCAGGTTAGGTACCTAACTCTTATCATGGCAATGGGAATTATGCACCTAACTTGCTCTTGAAAATCCTATTAGGTGCCCATCTACATTTTAGGTATGTGACCTAAAGTCACCACTTTCTCAACTATGTCAACTTCAGTACTTGAATACTAAAATATAGTAAACTCATCCATCAAATTATTAATCTCTACAACTCTGGCTGCATCCCATGTATTTCACAATTCCTTACAATCTATTTTTCTGGTGCAATGAATCAAATTCTTTTAAACAGGAAGCACAGTTCACGTACATATTATCAAATAATGTCATCTTTACTCCATTTTGCTTTCTTTCAGTTGAAAATAAAGTATTAAGTAGAGAGCTGCTGACTTTCTAAAATAACATATATGTACATTACTATTTTAATTTGATGAAAACAGTTAATTTGCTAAAAAGATGCCAGCTTCACAAATATAAATGACCTTGCTGAACTCCCTAGAATCTAAATGTCTTCTGTGGGAGTTTAGTACCATTCATTATGGAGTAATAATAATAAAAGTCACACTGCCAAATGTGTGCTAGCTGCCTCATAGTACATGTTGTAAGATGAGATACCTGCCCCAAACAGCTTACATACTAACTATGCCTCAATTCTACACTTTTCCATTTAGAACCTTTATGTATATAAGTAGTCCCAAAGATATATATATGAGAACTGCAACAATATCGTCATCGTCGTCAACGATGGACGACGACTACTACTACTACTACCACCAACTCCAAGGAGTTCAAGGTGTCTAGGCATATATATAAGTATATAAGTGTTTGCAGGATTGGGGTGTCATTTGAAATAGGATGTAACAAAAGGGGGCCCAGGGATAACAAAACAGTTGGGAAAATGGGAGAATGAACGGGGGTGACAATAAGATTATATGGTTACTCAGCAAACATCAGTGTCTGTCATGGTACAATATAAAAATTGTAGTGTTTTTGTTTGTTTTTTTAAGTAAAACTAAACAAATTTTAGTCAGTTACCCACAATCAGACTAAAAATGTTGCAATGTATATATTTTCTGTAATTAAAATGTATATAATAGGCCACATCATCAGCTGCTGTAAAACAGCTACTGAAGCCAATAAAGCTACCCTGATATACACCAGCTGAGCATTTGGGCCAATATCTTTTGACTTCAATAGGCCTAATTTTGAGCATGTGCTTAAGGGCTTTGCTGGATTGGGGCCTAATAGTTTTAAACCCAAGCCTGGAATATCTCCTAAAGGTGAAACTAAGGGCATAATATGACCCTGTGAATGTAAATGGTCAGACTGAGTAGCCAACTTGTTCTCTTACTGAGAACAGTTATTAAAAACTCCACTCTTGGAACATTAGCTTTGAAAGGATTCTTTCAAGTTTACAAAAAGAAAAGGAGTACTTGTGGCACCTTAGAGACTAACACATTTATTTGAGCATAAGCTTTCGTGAGCTACAGCTCACTTCATCGGATGCTCACGAAAGCTTATGCTCAAATAAATTTGTTAGTCTCTAAGGTGCCACAAGTACTCCTTTTCTTTTTGCGAATACAGACTAACACGGCTGCTACTCTGAAACCTTTCAAGTTTACAATAATTAATTAGTTTTGAAAACAAATTGTCTTGTGTTACTAATAACAACCTAGATTATTAATACAAAAGGATTTGCAATCATCTGAATTATTTTTGCCCGGTTTACACTTTGTTTCATTTTTCTCCACGTGAACAATAAAAACAGAATTGTCACTTTCACTTCAGCTTCTCTTGCAGCGGTACAATGTGTCAATGTTTGGGTCACAAACAGAGGAACAGTTTATTGTTTGGGGTTTGTTTTTTGGTTTTTTTTTAAACACATTTTCCATTGGATTTTTTTCTTTTATTTGGAAATTGGAATGGGAAGTGCAGCAGGCCACTATGCTGGTGGAAATAGTCTGACTTCTCATATAGCCATTTCCAGGAAGGAACTTCAGAAGCTGAATCCCTCATAGACTTCTGTGGATCTCTGTACATATTTTACCTCTGCATAGGAAATCCATTTTTTCCACCAAATTATTTAACCTGATTTAATTATTATTTAACCTGAACCAAAGAATTCTAATCACTAGAACCTCTACTAGCTTTTTTAATCAAGACCCCATTCTGCTAGATGCTCTAGAAATACACAGGAAGACATTCTCTCAGCCCCAGTCTAATTTAAGATAAGATACAGTAGGTGAATATAAGATGTTAGAGGACAGACAGGAGATTGAGGGCAATGCAACAATATGGCCTAGTAATGTGCACTTCTAGATCAAAAAGTATTTAAATATATAAATATAAGCCATCTGTGACTACCCCATCATCCAGACACAATTCATCTCGTTCCC
Organism: Dermochelys coriacea; assembly: GCF_009764565.3. Taxonomy (NCBI): domain Eukaryota; kingdom Metazoa; phylum Chordata; order Testudines; family Dermochelyidae; genus Dermochelys; species Dermochelys coriacea. The sequence continues at coordinate 36,998,594 of NC_050070.1, read as the reverse complement.
CCTTCCTTTATATTTATGTGCCTATCCCCATGACAGCTAGTCACACAGCATACATTAAAAATAAGCAACTCACTAAAAAAATGTAAAGAGACAAACAACTCTCTTTCTCTCCATCACCTCTGTCTAACAAAGAAACCCCCTCCTCACTCCTGGTGATGTTTTGGCTATCTCTTAGAATCTGCCTAGATATTCTATTGTCACATACATGCTCTGGAGTGTTCTAATCTTAGAGTGGTGGATGACTGAATCTAGTCAGTCACCTATGATGGTGTTCCCTGAATAGATATGTGGACAGAGTTGGCAATGGGCTTTGTTGCATAGGGCCTAATCACATCAGCCATACTCTCAGAGGCTCGTTCACCTGCGCATCTACCAATGTGATATATGCCATCAAGTGCCAGCAATGCTCCTCTGCCATGTACATTGGTCAAACTGGACAGTCTCTACGTAAAAGAAAAATAGACACAAATCAGACGTCAAGAATTATAACATTCAAAAACCAGTAGGAGAACACTTCAATCTCTCTGGTCACTCAATTACAGACCTGAGAGTGGCTATCCTTCAACAAAAAAGCTTCAAAAACAGACTCCAACGAGAGACTGCTGAATTGGAATTAATTTGCAAACTGGATACAATTAACTTAGGCTTGAATAGAGACTGGGAGGGATGGGTCATTACACAAAGTAAAACTATTTCCCCATGTTATTTCTCCCCCTCACCGCACCATCCACTGTTCCTCAGATGTTCTTGTTAACTGCTGGAAATGGCCCACCTTGATTATCTCCACAGAAGGTTTTCCTCCTCCCCCCCCTTCCTGCTGATAATAGCTCATCTTAAGTGATCACTCTCCTTACAGTGTGTCTGATAAAACCATTGTTTCCTGTTCTCTGTGTGTGTATATAAATCTCCCCACTATATTTTCCACTGAATGCATCTGATGAAGTGAGCTGTAGCTCATGAAAGCTTATGCTCAAATAAATTTGTTAGTCTCTAAGGTGCCACAAGTACTCCTTTTCTTTTTGCGAATACAGACTAATACAGCTGCTACTCTGAAACCTAAATGTAGTGAGTTCAACAGCTGGGACCTCCCCCCATTGGACTGTGCCTCGCTTCCCATCCTCAGGAACACACTGCTAATCCAGGGATCATTGGCAAAAGCATCTCAGCAGATCTAAATGATCACAATGGTGAATAGGGTGAGAAGCAGCCTCTAAAGGATAGCCAGGACCCCAATCTATGTACAGCAGTATAGCTTTAACCCAAACCACAGGTTGAATTGCACCTGGAAGCAGAGAGGCAGCCAATACTATCCACACAGCAGAGATTTAATGTACTCCTGCCAATCCACTACAGTAGCACATGTGATTAAATTTACTAAGTGGTTACTGATACTGGATGTCTCAATTTTAATTGAGACTCAACCTGGACACCTAAAAATTGAGGGATGCAAAACAGGGGAGGGATAGCTCAGTGGTTTGAGCATTGGCCTGCTAAACCCAGGGTTATGAGCTCAATCCTTGAAGGGGCCATTTAGGGATCTAGGGCAAAAAAAATTGGGGATTGGGGTTTGGAGCAGGGGGTTGGACTAGATGGCCTCCTGAGGTCCTTTCCACCCCTGATAGTCTATGATTCTAAAACTGGTGTAAAGCAAAGATTAGGGATGCTGTTACACTGCCAATCATTTAACAACATGTCTATCTGTATATTAGTACAATCAACATCCTTGCACACTAACTTAGTAGATCATATTTAACATCAACAGCAGGTCAAACTATCATTCTAGCATGTACTTAAGTTTTAAGCAATAGCATACTTTGCCATTTTATTACATTTCTAATGTAGGGTTACTATAATGTGGTTATCAATTACTGATTGCCATCACAAATACTCTGTCATCTCCCAATAAATACACAATAGTATTGGATCCCAACTTATTTTTAATTAAGAGTGGTATATGATACACTATCAGGACATATGATATGCTAAATTTCATACAACCATAGCAATAAGGATTTTGCTTTGTCCAAATGGGAAATGAATGAGGATCATAATCAACAGAAAGAAATACTATAATGCACCATCCTTACTAATAAAAGGGTTTGACTGCCACCCGTAAACAGTTGAAATTATGGAAGAAATTGACAAAAATAGAATGATAAAGGCTGCAGTTATTTCAGTGCTTATGTACCACATTCTCACCTCCAGCATAAGCTACAGGACATTGTTCTTTGTCTTACACAATTGGTTAGGAGTCATTCAAGTGTGAAATATTCTAAATTCTGGTAGTTTGAGGATTGAGATGTTAAACCCTTCCTGTTTTGAACAAAAATAAGATTGTACCCTTTTGTAACACAGAGAAAATATGATTACTCTCCAACAGAATGGAAGTGATAGCATTCCACTACTCTATGGCATCTCAAATTGGGCTATTTTTAAAGATGTTAAGCTTTATTAGTATGTATTTAGCAAACATACTATTATTGAAGGACTGTAGGTTTACCCACCACAATATTTTTTTCCATAGGTGCTTTCCTTCTCAATAGGCTCTGGGCCACAAAAGTTAACATAAAAACCTGTTTAACAAAAAGAGGATTTCTGAAATGTCTTTATCATTACACCTCCTTGATCTTAATTTTCATGACAAAATTTAGTTATAAGCTGTTGTGCCCTTCAGTTTACTGATGAAACTTAATCTTATAACCAAACCCCATCTGCCTTTATGGCCTTTCTTCCAGTATTTTGTAAATCTCTTGGCTGGACACAGAATTTTAACATTATGTATTTATTTTTCAAATTATCATTAGAGTTTTGTGCATTGTTTCTTCTAGGACTGGATGAAAGCAATCCAGGTCCCTAGGCACACACCAAGACACAGGACTTCCCCCATGGATCTACCCCATGGTCCTGACCCGTCCTTGCTGTAGAGGAGGCCCTCACACTCTCCCAGAGAGGCAGATGCACTGGCATGAGGCCCTTTCCCATTGAGAACAGCAGTGGTGACAGCAGGGATCCTCTTTCCCCAGTAGAGAGGGTGCAGAAGGGGACATGAGTACTTACTCCCAATAAAGGGAATGTATCTGCTTGCATGGGTGGGCCAAGCTGGCTGCACTCTTCTTCTCCTGCCACGCTCTGGGATTGTGTTGGCAGGGTGCCTCAAAAGAGTGGATCTTAAAGTTAACACTCTACTGAGATGCACAAGGCAGTTCATCCTCTCAGAGCTATTGTTTCAGGCTCTTTGCAGACTCAGGCTGACATCACTGATTCTCAGTTCATGTTTTCAAGGTTTTCTTCACAACCATGAGGGATAGCAATTACTTTTCTTTTTAAAATGAAAGCTTGACTTTTGATATAATAACATGACTCCAGGAGCTGGAGCCCCCAGCACAGGCCTATAATACTCATACCTTCATCCGGCCTGCTTTCCACATATCTTGTGAAAAGGAAGGACATCAGTGAAGCAAAAGAGTTGAATTAGATCCATCACTTTCTAGTCCAGAATAGTGAGGATGCCACCTGACTCATATCACAATTAAAAAAATATATACTACTGTATATAATGTTACTTATTATAGCTGACAGCAAGCTCTATTAGACTGTAGAACTGTCTTCGACAGGAAAGGAAAATAGTCTCCCAAGGGAGTGGAAGCCCCACACAGCATGATTTAAGTGTGGCAGCTGGGCTGTGGGAGGGAAGTGGCATTTTCCCATTGAAACTCTGCTGCCAGCACACCTTCTGTGGCTAGACTTCAGAGGAAAATGCTGCAACTACCAGTTCTACTGCTCAGTTTTAAAGGAGACAAGAGAGAAGGGCTGGAAGAGAACAGAGGCAGGCGTGGATGAGGGCAGGAATGGAGTAAGGGACCAAAGGGTGAAGAAGGGGAAATGTCTGGAAAGGAGAAGTGCACAATAGGAAGGCTGGAAAGGAGTGAGGAACAGGGGTAGGAGAAAGGGGACTAGAGCTAAGATTTTTATAAGGGTCCAAGTGACTTAGTAGCCTAAATACCATTTTAAAAAGTAATTCAGGCACTTAGGAGGCTAACTGTCTTTGAAAGACGACAGGACTTAGTCTTCTAAATCATTTTCAAAAATGGGACCTATGTCACATGGGAACTTTTGAAAATATTACCCCAGCAGATTTTATGCGGAAAAATTATTTGTATCTTTTTACCCCAATAATCCCAATTATTAACATCAACAAACTGCAAATGAAATAAATGGGAGTTGTGCCCATATATCTGAGGCCAGTTTGAGGTCCATAGTTTGTTGGGAGTTTTGAAGGGGGGATGAGGTCCCAGTCATGCATCACTGGGAACTGGTGCACCTCACTGTGATATCACCCAAAGCCATACTGCAATACAACAGGTTGGTCTTTTTCACTTCTGAATTCTGTAATGGTTTATTTCTGTTTTCATATGCTACAGAACACTGGAGAGTTTGGTCAGATTCTTTAGAGGGCATTCATAATATTTCTGTGATGTATGCTGGATTCCTCTTTCTACACCAGTTTTCTGTAGGCATGCCATAAGACAATGGCCCAATTTACTCAGTGTGAGCAGACACAAATCTAACTCTAGCTTACAGCAGGTTTCAGTCTGGCCCACAGTATTTCATGAAGACTGAACAGATTCATGACTAGTTACTGTAAACTAACCATGACAATTTTGAATGGTCTCCCCTGGATTTTGGTTTCTAAATCCAACAAATTGCTGTATTTTCCACTGAACAGTCAGAATTACAGAGGATAGATAATACTAAACGTTATGTCTGTTTTATGGTTTTACTTAAATGCTGGCATTTTAAATAAGTGGTTCCACTTTTAGTCAATGCAATTTTAACAGCTCAGTCCTGCTTCCTCCTACTTCCTTTTAATATCATAATTGGAAACAGAATGCATGAATTCTGAGATATTAAGTTAACTCTGTAGTTGGAATTTATTTTGCATTCTTTCTAAAAATGACGCTGGTTTTAAAACTCTAATTCAGATTCTGATCCACCTTTATTGTAATCCCTTTAAATCTCACCAATTAAGTAAGCAAGGCCAGGCCATTTTGGACCTGATATGTCAGTACCTTCAAAGAACACCAAGGTGATGCAGAAAGCAGCTCTGTGATTCATAAAGTGGCATTCTCTCCTCTAATTAGGGCTTGGCTAACTTACATTTTATAGCGCTCTAACTTGCTGGCTCAGGGGGGTGAAAAGTCACCCCCCTGAGTGCAGCAAGTCAGAATGCTTTAAAGCGCTAGTGTAAATAGGTTCCGAGCACTCACGTGCGACCACACTCACACTTCAAAGCGTTGAAGTTTCCAGTGTAGCCATGCCCTCAGTTACTATTAAGCCAATTCTCTAGACAAGTATCATGGGAAGAACATTATAGTTGGTGATGCTTTATTTCAGGTGTGAGGTAAAATAGAAGTCCTGACTATTTCTGGTCGTTAAAGGTCCCATTTAAGAGTAGAAATGTTATTTCTAGGGCCCTGACCAAATTTAAATGCATGTAATTAAATTTGCCTACTTCAGAATTACTCCTGCAGTTTCAATGAGGTAAATTAGTCCCAACCCAACAATGTGGTGAATGATATGACCTTACTATACCCTGTATCTGCTGTACCTAACATTGCAAAACTGTTGTGAGGCTAAAATTACTTACTTGTGAAGTATTTGAGATCCACTGATGAAAAGGCTACAGAACTGTGAAACACTACTATTGCAACATGTTTTCTCAAAACCAACCACCAAAAAGTTTATCGCTATATCGCTACTTGTACTCTGTATTTTTTTATTTAGTCTTAGGCAATGGCTACACTAGCGAGCTTACAGCAGTGTAGCTGCACTGTTGCAACTGTAAGCTCTCTAGGGTAGCCGCTCTAACTGATGGGAGAGAGCGCACCCATTGACTTAATTAATCCAGAGACACTCTAGCACGACTACTCACTAGGACATGTCACTGCTCAGCCACCGCCAGCTGTCTCATGCACTGAGGGCGCCACTGCTTCAAAGCCCCAATACAGCATAAAGGGTTACTATGTTGTCTGATGGCAGATTTGGAATAATGGGAGAAAGTGGTTATTTTGAAACAGGGGACCACCATCTTCCTAAAGGCAGCACGTTGCCTCATTTCCATTGAGAATAAAAGGAGGTGGCAGACATTTTAAAAGAGGGCAATTCTGTGTGGAATTTTCTGAAGAACATTCTTCTTCAGCCCTTGGTGAAGAAAAAAAACTTTCAGTTGTGAAGTCTTCCAACGTAGCCTATGCATTTCAGTGAGTTTTATCTCTACAGGAAGTTTAAATAGTCTGTGTTATTAAGATCATTAGGAACAAAAAATGATCTGATACCTGGTGCTAAATTTCTTCAAGGATCCATTTTTAAATTAATTTTAACTCAAGCTAATTAACAGATTTACTCATAAATGCCCACAAAAATATTGTGTGCCCAAGGAGTAAGTGCTGTCATTTTGAGGAAAATACATTGTATTTGTTATACATAACACAGTCATTGAATCTCTGCTTTAAGTGCAAAATTCATCTCAGACTTAACTATTAATCACAGGTCCTCCTAGAAGGAATCACAACCAGCACTTCAATAATGAATGTTGGTCAGTGAGGACCAGTTGCTATGTTAAAATACCATATAATCACAGCACATACACCATAACAAGAAGTCATTTGCTAGTCTATCTTTGCTAGAACACATTTTGAATACAGGCGTAGGAAGGATGGCCTAGTGTATAAGGCACTGAACTGGGATTCAGGAGACAAAGATTTAATTCTTTGCTCAGATTCAGATTTCCTGTGTGGTGGTGGGTAAGTCATATCTGTACCTCAGTTCCCCATATGTAAAATGAAGATAATGTTCTCCTACCTGACAGAGGTGTTGTGAAGATAAAATTAGTTATTAATTTTATGGGCACACCAGACCTGCACTGGTCCAGCTGGGGTTAACACCACGCTATGGGCAGAGGAGGCCAGGCTTTCACGCCCCTGCTGGACACGCTCCAGCTGGGACCCAGGTATAAAAGAGAGCACCTCTGCTCAGTAGGGGATGACCTTTGAAGAGGGAAGATGCCAAATCTCCAGCCCGGGAGCCGCCAAATCTCCAGACTGTGGAAGCAAAACATGCTGAGACCCAGGCAAACACCAGGACAATGGAAGGCACCCAAGCGTGGTCAAGGCTGCTCGGAGCAGCCCAAGCCGAGGAACCCTGAGATGCCGAGGATGCCCGGACTGCCACATGAGGAGATGGGATAGAAAGTGGCCCAGGGCGGACACTGTCAGTATGTTGCGGTGGGATCCCCACTAACACAGTGGTGGAACTCTCCACCAATCTTAGGTCCCTGGCCTGGGTGGGCCTGGGTCCCCTTGCATCAGTGGTGGGCAACCTGTAGGCCGTGGGCCGCATGCAGTCCATCAGGGTAATCCACTGGTGGGCTGTGAGACAGTTTGTTTACATTGACTGTCTGCAGGCATGACTGCCCGCAGCTCCCAGTGGCCTCAATTTGCCATTCCTGGCCAATGAGAGTTGCCCACTACTGCCCTATATCCTGCTGCCAACCCCACATAGGGGTGTCAGCTCCCTGACCTTAGGCTGTGTGCCAGAGCGAGAATGTCAGACTCTAGACTATTTGGTGCTCCACCCTGCCTGAGGGCCTGAGCCTAGACTGATTGGTGTTCCATCCTACCTGAAAACCCAGGGCCACCAGACTGGCTCTGGCCATTAGGCTACACTCCCCCAAGGCTAAGGTGGTACAAGTAAACCTAGTCACGGGACTACAACAGCCCTTGCCCTATCCCCAAAGTGGGATGGGACATACCAACCCCGTGACACCTAGATAGATAGATAATTGTGGATTTCCTTCACATGATGTTGCAATTGGCCAGATGGAGAAACTGTATTAATTTCCTGCTTGCTGAACTGATCCTGCACCCCAGCCGATGAGTATTTTAAGTACATTTACTAATAGTATTAAAAACTGTGTCAAAACCTGAAGACCTTCAACTAGCAACAGCTCTAGGAACAAACGAGTGAAAATTATTATTTCTTATTTGTATTACTGTAGCACCTAGAATCCTAGTCATAGACAAGGACCCTGTGGTGCTAGGTAGTGTACAAACACAGAACAAAAAGTCCCTGTCCCAAAGAGCTTAAAATCTAAACAATGACTGGTGTTAACATTTGAGGATAATCGTATCCTGTACTGGCAAAATATGCTTTACAATATTACAAAATGTATTGCACAGTACTGCTTTAGGACTTGGTCCTTCAAACGCACACGACTAACTTCAGTCAAAATAGTACTGCCACTAACTACTGTAACATATCATTCGCAATACCATACAACACAGTTGGCCAGTACGGTATGCGAGGGAAAAGGGTGCAGAATCAGGTAGGCAGACAGGAAACTAACTAACCCAATGTGACTATTCATCTGGCTGAAGTTACTCAGTTGCTTACAGGATCATGCCCTTAAGTTGTACGGTGCCAAATCCCCACAAGCTGCATATCCACTTGGCATTTGGTTTTGTACTATGGATTTTTTTTATTATTGTCATTGAAGATGACTCTAAAGCAACCAACCTCCCACTGTCCTGAGCTGACACCGCTAGAAGCAGCACTTCATATAAGCTGCTAATAAGAAATGATGTCTGTGGAAGGGCTGCCTCAATATATTGAAGAACTTCAATAAAAGGTTTTTAAAGAAACATCATACTGGGTTTTTTGTTTGTTTTTAAAGAAAACCTATTCTTTATCCTGTTATTCCTCACAACCTTGTTTTTGCTCCTCTAATTCTTTCCCTTTTCCTCTCTTTCTTTTCTCCCTGAACCCACCCATGGGCTTTTGTCTAGTAATGTGGTCTAGTAGTTAGATCGGGGGAACTGGGAGTCAGGTGTCCTGGGTTCTCTTCTCAGATACCATAGTGATCAGCATGGGATAAAGATATAACAACAATGTTCTTAATTTCCTGTTTCCCCTGCTACTTTCATCGCTCACACTTCTGCCAGTATAGCCTTCACTAAGAAGGGAACTAGGATTACTGTGGGAATGAATTAAGGGAATGTAGAGCACCATTGATTCATGAGAATACTGTATCATCCATGGAAAAAAGCTTTTTTTCAAGACATTCACCTTCTTTGTAGCCCAGAATGCTCTTTGGAAAGAGTATATATGCCAAATTTGGTCAAAATATAGTGCTTATGCCTGTTTATTATGACCCATACTAACTTTACACAACACCAATATCCATAACAAAAGGTTGTTATTAAAATGCATAGTATTGAACAGAAAGGTGTCAAATATTCCTAGCTTATTAAACCTCAGTAATTATAATAAGGCTTTTAGCATAAAGAATCAACACTTGTCAACACTTACCAGGAGATCAACGAGTGGTGATCGATGTATCGGTGGTCAATTTAGCAGGTCTAGTGAAGACCTGCTAAATTGACTGCAGATCGCTCTCCTATCGACTCCTGTACTCCACCGGATTTAGCAGAGTAGGGGGAGTCAACGGGAGTGGACCCCACGGTAGGTAGATCTAAACTACGTCGATTTGAGTTACGCTATTCACGTAACTCAAATTACGTAGCTTAGATCGAATTTCCCCTGTAGTGTAGACAAGGCCTGAGTAGTAGTTCTATATATCCAAAGTAGGAAAAATACAGTTGGTTCTAAATATAAGTTCAACCCTCCTTATAAATAATTTGAATTCTGCCTAATCTGTCAGATAGAGGGCTTGATACATAGCCCAGTGGAGTTAATGAACAGACTCCCATTGACTTCAGTAGGTATTTGATCAGGCCCTTAGTTATTTATGTACAAGTAGGTAAATACTAGAGACAAAGTTGCAAGTATAGTACATAATAATAATTTCTTGTGCAGTGTTTCTTATCCATACATCTCAGGACACTTTCTAAAGGAGAATAAATAACATTATTTCCCTTTCAGAGATAGGGAAACTGAGGCACAGAGAGATGAAATGTCTTGCCCAATCTGTACGGATCACTTCTGCAGCACTTTTTCTCTGCCAGTTGAGAAGTAGAAACCATAAATTTACCCTCAAACCCTCTATTTCTATCATAAGAGCACATTATGAGTTCACCCAGGCTACCAGACCAGCCATTCTAATTTCCTGTAGGTAGAAGACTTGCAGTGGCCTCTTGGGGGAATTATCTCCCCAGTATTACCATATGTTCTTTCTTTTATTCCCTGTCCTTACTGTCCTCTCAGTCCTGATTTATTTAGTGGCTGACAGCAACACCTCCACACAAACCTTTCCACAGCAGACACTGTGGCTGCAAGTGAAGTGCTGAATGAGAAATATGCCCAGCACCTGCCATTTGAAAGAAAATGAGCATATCATCTCAGCAACACACAGGGACTTGCTGAAGATCCCACTCCCAAATCTGCTGTTTGTTGTCACTGCACAGATGGGTCAGCACCTTCTGATAGCCTGCCTTTGAATTTTCTCTCCTTTATTAAGCTACTACTTCTGGCACATCAAGATTCTGAAACTTGCTGCCACTGAAATTGCTATTCCCAACCCAGATGGTGGTAGAAGGAATTGAACTGTGGTTCCTTTGTGCAGAAAGCCCTAGACAATAGCCACCAGCATGCAGAACCACACACCAATTTCTGGTGTATATTTTGTTGCTGTTTCAGATCCAAGTCTGGACCTTTTTAATCATTAATCAACAATTCAGAGAAAGAGTATATTGCTGAATCCAGACAGCAGCCGATACAGACCTCTAATACATTATGGATTCGCTGTCAGTACATTTATTTATTGTTTGCAGTGTTCCTTCTGAAAATCCCTATGCTCTTTCACTTACAACTGAAAATTAGTTGAAGAAAATATTTAACTGGATTTAACAAAGTAGTGTATCTCTTCTTATTAAAATATGTTTAAAAATACCTGAGTAATGAATTACATTCTTGTCTGTAAAGTATAATTCTTGTCATTTACCACAATTTTAACAAAATATTTAGCAAATATATCACTAAATAAAATAGAAAGGCACTGTTTATTTAGTGCTGATTTACAGTTTTTCTTAGGAAAACACCCAGTTGTTCATTTTGTCATTATTGTGATAGTATAATAAAAGTTGGCTATTAGCTTAAAGTGAAATGAAGATACATTTGTCTTTATTTCCAGTGTTCACCAGGATTTTTCACTGTGGCATAAAAATAAGAAAGACCTCACTGTTTTGTGCTTAGGCTTTTATACTTTATACAAATGCATCAATGGACCTCGATTTTTGCACACTGTGCAACCATGCTCTGCTATCAAATTAATGTTAAAATATGTATGTCCTGACTTCTGATTTATAATATCATTGACAAATAGTAAAAAGGACAGGCATGCCATAAAGTTTATGGATGGAGTGATGGCATGCACAATGATGTCTCATAAAGAATAAAGGGGGGGTATTTATTCTTGTGGATTCAAGAACTAAAATACAGATAGATGGCTGCGTGCACAGAATTTTTCATAAATATCCCATAGTGCACCCTGTTGTACAGCAGCCATACATTAATTAGAGCATTCAGCAGACACTGCAATGTGTTACACTCACCCAAGTGAATCTTCATTTTTCATATGCAGGGCCTTACTAATTAAAATCAGCTTTGCAATTAAACGTGGAAAATTGTGTTAAACTTTCATGCGTGGTTTAGAAAAAAATGTGTTTATTTTTAGGGTATTTTATTTTGATGTAAATTAATTTTCCATCAAAGTGAAACCAGTAAAAGGGAGGTATGAGGATTTCTCTTTTTTTGTATTATAGATGCTCCTCTCAGTTGCAAGTTGCAATGCTCTGCTATCTTTCTGCCAGTACCTGGCCCTGTTCCAATGCTTTTAGTGAGTGCTATCTGTCAAGGCATGAATAATACAGCCCCTAGGCTGTCGGCAGAATCCAAATGAGGCATACATCAGGAAGCAAGCACTCGACTTTAGCTCCAGAACATGCTCCTGTGAAGACAGGCAATTATTCACCCACGGCTGCAGCCATGGCAATCAAACTGGTGGGTGAAAAGGTATATGAAATGAAAAAATTTGAATAAGAAATATGGCACAACAAGCCAGAGAAAATTCAATAATTTTCTAATAGAGAGATATTTGAGTCTTTTAATTTTCAAGTTTGGAGTTTCAATTATTTTTCTCAGTCTGTTCTAAAATGGGCAGGACTAAAACTGAATATATAATACCAAAACAATAATAGTGATTTTTTTAATCAAGAGAGCATGGCTTATTTAAAGTATGTGCATTTTTTAACAACAAATCTTCTGTTTTAAGGAACAGATCTCATCCTTCAAAAATTAAAATGATCACAACATGTCTATCTGTACAATTTCATAGATGAAAGGATCAGCAACAGTACAGAGAAACAATAAACAGAAGTTAATATCAAGTAACACTTTGGTGGGTAGTCACAAAGCAAAATACTTTTATAGAGTTGGTCATGAGTCATATATTATAGATCCAAACATTATTTGTGTCTCCTCTCCTCACTATTGTGATACTTGTTTGCTTCTGAAAAAGGCTTCCTTAATGTTACATGGTGAAAAATGGGGCAGGGAGAAGCCCTATATTTCCAACATGAACTTAACAAAGAGCACAAAGGATTCCTGTCTGGATGAAATTTTCGGTTTGCTCTGTTTATTTCAGCCACATTCTACTTTTTCAGCGATCAAACTGCAACACAGGGTTAGGGATCCATCAATATTTCCATTTTAAATCTGAAGGATTTATGATTCAGCCTTAAAAATTCATTCTGCACTGAAACTTAATTTGCATGATCTTAGACTAGGAATGTTTTTTTCCCCTTACCAATTTCCCATACAATGGTTTCAGCTGTTTTCAGTTATACATATAAAAAATTACTGCTCTACCAGTTTAAAATTGTTTTCTGCTCATATTTGTTAAAAATGGTTTTCATTTTGAAGCATGTGGTATTTGGCAAGTGATTAGTCCATAATAGAACCTAATTGCTTCTGTTATTCAAGGGGGGGAAGGAATTAAGCAACCATATTATGGAGGTTTTAAAAATAGGCCGTAGCTCGGACTCACTATTTTTTTAATGGAATCTAGTTAGTGTTTTATGATGTCTCTAAATACATATTTACATGATAGACAATATCCATCTTTTGCATAAATAATATGCATTTTAATATAAAATTCAAAATCCATAGAAACACAGTAGGCTTTAATACTTCCAAAGCTGCCATTTACGTCTACTGGAGAAGTAACAGTGGCCACAGTTTGCTTTCAGTTACACAGGTGATGTGCCTGCATAATGAAGAGAAGAATTTGAACTCATGCCTTTTTATTTATTGTTGTATATATAAGGGCCAGACTCTGTTTCCATTAAAATCAATGGTAAAACTCCCATTTATTTTAATGGAAGCAGGATCAAACCCAGGGATATCTTCAGGTATTTAGCTAACAATCACAGGTGAGATACTTTACTGGTGTGAGTAGTTTACGTTTACTGGTGTGAGTAGTCCCATTATATTCAGTTTGACTACTCACAAGCAAAAGCATTTGCAGAATCAGGACCCATAACCACTCTTTGAAGTCACTATTATATCGACAAATAATTCATAATTTTTCAGAGTATCTAATTACCATGTGTGGTTAAACAACAATCCACAGTGGATCTGAGGGGTATCAAGTAAATACTTGCCAAGAAAGAAATCCAGGCAGCATGAACCAGTGGATAGTTTCTGGACTGGAACTCAAAAACCTTAGGTTTTATTCCTAGCTCTGCCACTGACTTGCTGTGTGACCTTGAGCAAGTCACTTCGACTTTCTACACTAGGGTGGCCAAACCTACTGCCCTTCTGAGCCGCATATGATAATCTTCAGAAGCTCAAGAATTGGGGCACACCAGCTGGGGCTCAGGGCTTCTGCACTCTGGGAGGCACCTGCCGGGACTTGGGGCTTCATCCCCACTCCTGCTGAAGCCCTGAGCCCCAGCAGGTGTGGCTCATGGGGCTGAAGCCCCGAGACCTGCTGTCCCTGCTGGGCAGACCCCCCTACCCTGGGGTCGGGGGCGGCTCCATGAGCTGCACTTTAATGGTAAAAGAGCCGCATGTGGCTTGTACGCCAGTTTGGCCACCCCTGCTCTATGCCTTTGTTTCCCCTCCCACTCACGGTCTGTCTTGTCATTTTGTAGTGCCTGATACTGCAAAGGTTTATTCACATGTTCAACTTTATGCACTGTGAGTAATCTCAGTGGCTTCAATGATATGTAGAGTTAAACACATGCATAAGTCTTTGTAGTACCAGAAACTCAGACTGCAAACTCTTCAAGATAGGAACTGCCTCTTATTACGTTGTATTCCCTGTCACAATGGGGCCCAAGTCTTGACTGGGGTTTCTAGCTGCTCCTATTACATAAATAATAACAATATGGGTAAATTCTGCTCTAAGTTACACACATACAACTTCTTTGTAGTCAGTTATGCTGCATGTGTGCAATTTCAGAGCAGAATTTGGCCCAATGAATCAAAAAACGGACATATTTGCATGAATCAACACAATCAACTGCTACCATTTGTTTGGTCAATGTCAAAATTGGGCCCAATCCTGCAATTTGATTCAGGAAGGGGAATCCCTATGACTGAACCATGCCCCGTTCACTCACACAGATATAAGGATCCACCAGTGATGACACAATTGTAGGATAGGAGCCTATATTTATAGAGATTGGTTTTTTTATTATTATTATGAAAAGAAAATCAAGGATATAAGACATCTTGAGGGATTTAAACCCAGAAAAGCTAAAGCTATAAACATTGCTTTCCCTACCACCTGCTATGTTCCCACCAAAATAATGAAGTGTCAGCCCAAAGATTTGTCTTACACTTGTATGTATTTACTTTGTGGGTTTAAATTAAATATATCAGAGTGATAGACACCATGTGAAGCTGGATAAAATTATGTCACAGTGTGTTTGTTAAGAAAAAAGGTCAGAAATCCCAAAGAACTCAAGAGATCCCAGGAATGAAAAAAAATTACAAAATTCTGGAGAACTGCTAAACAATTTCCGAGCGGAAGCAAACACCTTTCATTCATAATAAAGAACTGGTCTGTTATTGTGAATAGAAAGCTCATAACCTTATTAAACTCTGTTCTGTAAGGCTAAATTAAATTGAGTTATGTTTCATTGGAGATATATAAATGTCTTGAACACATGGAATTTTTAGACTTTTTGATTTTCTTTTACATAAAATGTTTATTTTCTCCCCCTGTCCCAGATAACAACCAAGATTAGGAATGTGTGTGGAGAGGGTTGTGGGGGGAGTTTGAAACAAGAAAAATATTTTCAAAATTATTTTAAATTATTTATTGATAAGATTTGATACAATAATTGAAACCCAATCTTTTCTGAACCAGAAACCATGTTGTGAACCCCAACAAAACATGGTTCCTAATCAAATTAATAGGAGATCTGCTAGTTGAATATAATCTGAGTAGTGGATTGACAGTCACAGTGTTAAAAAAGAAGAGACATTCTTTAGCAAGCAGAAAAAAAGAGTTTTTGATACGTTTCCAATTTTTCTGCTTTGTGAGTTCTCCCCAAAAAATTCATTTAATTAGTAACTCTGAGATTCAGTCTGTTCTTGTATTGACACACCAGAATCATGTCAAGGAAGCAAAATCCAGAATTAATATTTCTAAACTGCACCTAATCTTATCCAACTTTACAGCTATTCCCTGTGCTTCCCATCTGAAAAAGGATTATAGTGTGTACACACACACACACACACACACACACGCACACACGCACACACGTACAGCAATTCAGAAGAGAATGCTGTGACTGTTCTGTTCAAACAAAATTTCATTTGGAAATTGTTTCCTTAGTTTGATTTCAGGAAACATGTTTCTGAAAACTGCATCCAAATCGCATAAAATGCAAAGAAGTGCACTCAGTTAATTTTTCTATCATTTATTTCCTGTGGAGGACATTATAACTTTATCATTTAACTGTTGACTATTCATGGAATTTCTGAAGAAGAAAAAAAAATGGGGTTGGTGCCATTCATTAATTGCTGATGAGACTTGTATTTATGTGAAGAAAATGAACAAAAGAATGATACATTTTGAAACTGGAAGTCCCAAATAGTCTTAAGGAAAGTGATTTTTAATATTTCTGCTAAATTATCCAAATCTCTGATATAACTACAAAAATGAAGCCATCTTTACGTTTATGGAAGACAACATGATTAGAGCAAGAAATTTGAATATGCTAATAAAGAAACCAAAATGGTTAACTTTTCCTTTAAAACAGCATTCAAAATAATTTTTACATGTTTATCACTTTTATGGTCTTAATTTTAAAAAAATATTTGTGTGGACTTAGCTGTGGACTTATAGATCTTTGAAAAGAAACTCAGATAGTAGAGTAGATTTATACATCTACCTTACACCTTTGGTTCAAAAATTGAATTAGTTATTTTAGTTTAATCCCTAGTGGATATATGTAATTTATTACAAAATGGTCACTGAATTTCGCATGAAATGTTTATTCTTTAAATAGCAATAGTTTCGTTATAATCTGACAACAATACTATTTACAAAAATCAATAATGAAAAAATACAAAAGTTTAGAACAATTTCATGCTAGATTAAATAACTTGTTCCAGTTCAATAGAAAGAGGGCCAAAATGTCAGCCATTTTGTCTTCTACATTGGTTGTCATATGAAACAAGTTAAATAAAATGTACTCCATATATAAGAAAAATTGTTTTATTCAAAAGCTTATGTACTAACGGGTAAATTTTCACAATATTGTACAAGAAATGCTTGAACAAACAGCATAAGAAACCGAAGTTGTTTATCTGCATGTTCCACGTGCTATTTTGAACATTTACACTGCAAACATAGAAATGTAAAGATTATATTCTAGATGACGTTCAGACATAGGTATACATAATGCAATCCTGCCTTGATGTGTTATTAGCAATTAATAGCTAAACACATTCTCCTTCTGGAGATCTCTCCACTCACAGTTTAAGAGCTGAAGTAACAGTGTTTATGACTATAGTATAATCATCTGAATTTCAAAGTCTCATTATCATGGATCTGTCCTAGACTTTGCCCTTTGAATCTAACCTCATCATTGAACTCTCTGTACTCAAAAGCTTATGCTTTCGTTCCAGTTATGAACTACAGTAAATGACAGAAGTCATGCTGGCACCAAAATGTCAATAAGGTCAAATTTTAATTTGCCACACATGAACTACAAAACTGCATACAAACACTGAGAGAAGATGGGAAGCAGAAACAAGTGTTCTCAGCAAAACAATGTGATAGATTTTGCAAGACGTTCAAGGTTACCACCTACATGATTAGGATGCATATAGAATTGTGGTAAGTTTGCTAAGAGAGTTTGAGACTTGTCCTCATTTGGATAGTTTTAATTTTTAATTTACATTGTGCTTAAATGTGATCAAATTTTTAAATATTTTGAGCATCCTAATAAATGATATATATAAACGATAGAAATTAGTTGGAAAAAAAGAAAGAGAAAAGAAAAAATGTATGAAATTGAATGGCTTCTAGAATATCCAATCCTTATTTTTTATCATTGGTTGGGTCGTTAGCAAGGTCAAGTCAGATAACTTGTTTATCAAATCTCTTCGCTATATACAAAAAATTACAGATATTACCTTCTGTGTCTTGCATATTTGCCACTAACATGACCACTGCCATCACAACCAGGAGTAGGACAGCTGCAAAAAGGAAATAATTAATTGTATAGGTGCCGGTATGCTGCAGGAAGATGAGACTAAAAGCAGGCAGTAGATATTACAGAGATGGAGGGCAACAAAGACAGAAAGAGAGAAATCAAATAACTGAAGGGAAAAAAAGAGGGGATGCTTTTTATTAGCAAGTCTCAGGGGAATTAATTTCATCAGTGCAGCAGGGCATGAGCAAACCACCAATGAACTTGAAAGTGCATTATACCCATTAAAAGGCATGAATTTTCTAAATTGCTAATGGGGATACATTTTACACTCAGAGCACTAACCTGAACAGCTCTTGTATGGCTGGTTCCACGGGAACTGCAGAGAGATGGAAAATATATAAAAATTTATCATCTATTACAAGTACCCTCCTTCTACAGAAAATTACCAAAAAGATTGTATAAAAGCAAGGGTCAGAATGAATCGTGCAAAGAGATTCTGGAGGATGAAGGTCACCCTGAGTGGGGGCCTTGAGTGATTTACTGAAGCAAGAGACATACCTCGAACACCTTTGGAGCGTGTGCGATGGCGCTTCTCGTCTGCATCCACCTCCATCTGGGAATAGATTAGCAGGCAGTCAATGTTCTTATCCTGCATGCACAGACTATCAATGCACAGACTGATACAGTCTCTCACACAATTTATTGGCAATATTTTAATTCCATTTTATCCTGTAAGGGAAATTGTACTTTAGAAAGGATTTTTAGGATCCCTATATTTGTTTAAAAACAGAAATTGCATGGTGATTTTTGCTTTAATCAGTCTGCTTGCATGCCCTCTTTCATAATAGATTTTGTAAAACTGTAAAAGCCATAAATGTCCTCTATTTTTGAAAAGATTTTCTTGACAGGAAACCCAGGTTACTTGGATATATTTTTTGCAACAAGGGTATAATACATTTCTATATAGTTTGAAACTAAGGTCAAGTAGCCCTATTTCATAGGTTGCCTTATTACAGGTGGCTTTAGAGTGGATAAATAGTCAGGGAATAAGAGAAAGGAAAAGAGAATGAGATGAGAACAAAGAGACATGCGTGGGGTACATAGGTCTGCCTGGTACTATTTAATATGAGAGGGACAACGTAAGTAAGGTAATACCTTTCATTGGACCAATTTATGCTGGTGGAAGATACAAGCTTTTGAACTACACAGAGTTCTTCAGGTCTGTGAAGCTCAAAAGATTACATCTTCCACCAACAGAAGCTGGTTCAATGAAAGATAATACCTCACCACCATGTCTCTCTTATAACCTGGGACCAACACAGCTACAACATTGCAAACAACTATTTAATATGGATTTTGGTCTTTTCTTGATGTATCCCATTGATTAGGTAAATACTATCAAGTCTAAATAAAGTGCTTAATTACTGCATGTGGCTATATCTGCCTCTTCATTTTATAAACAGGACTCCCATCTGGGGTGACGAATTATGTGATAGTAAATATTCTGGCACTCTTATGTCTTTACTGGTCAGATAAAGGGTTTCCCATCAGATCTTAGCTGGAAGCATAAACAGTGACTTATATGAGTTTCAATATGCTTGTGTGGCTTCTCCTAATCCTTCCATGCTCCAAATAGCATCTGGTCCAATACATTTGCGTTGGTCCCAATGGATCTTCAAAAGGGCACTCAGTCCAGTCTAAGAGTCATTTTAATCCTCTTGGTCACAAATACAGATCTTACTGGAATTTGTTGAAACAAAGGCCATAACAGGGAAAAATATATTCCACCCCTTTGGTGCAAAGTCTGGTGCAGCAGCCACCTGAGATGTAGAGACACTGGGTACTGAGACCCAGGTAGGTCCACACATATAGGAGTGCTATTGTAAAGGTCACAAAGCAAAGCTTAGAAATCAGGAGCAGCAAAGTGGATGCAGACAACCCCTAAGGGTTTGTTTTCCAAAGACCACACACAAAATTGGTTGTGTATATATTATGTACTATATTATGAGTATATAATACTCGGATTGACAGCTGAGATTGCTCAACTGTTTTATGCAAAAGCACAGGGATTTGTACCCACAATCTTTTCACAATGGCTCAGATATGACCAAAGAATACCTTTAAATGTGAAAACCTCAGAAGCACAGACTCATACAACTTGCAATTAATCCTTTACACCCAACTCCACTAATTGTTGTAGCAGAGTATTGTTATTTATTTGCATTCCCATACCACCTAGGAGTCCATTGTGCGAGGCACTGTACAAACATAGAACAAAAAGTCAGTCTCCACTGTGAAGAGCTTACAAACTAAATACAAAAGCGGAGCGAACAATGTGATGGTAGTTCCACAATTTTTTGGGGGGGACGAGTTAGTTAGGAAAGGATAATCTTAATGGAAAGGGAGAGAGGACACTGAATGTAAAGGATGTGGCGGAGGGGACAGGAAAGGGGAGAGGAAGAAGAGACTGTGAGGGATCGGGAAGGGAGAGGGTTAGATCAAAAAGTCAACCAGCACAGGGCAAAGGAAGTCCTGTCAAAACTGTAGAAAGTTCTCCAAAGGACCTAAAGACCCCTACTTTGGCTGCTTCTGTCCCTACCGGATGGAGTCTCTGGCTGACTTCATTTTGCAGCTTTCTCCCAAGCCCACATGACAGGGACAGGGGAGACATCACCTGGGTCCCAATGTCCCTAGAGTTGGGGGAGTCACCACTGCACAGTTCTAAGTCCAGAAGGGCTGCATGGGGGAGTAGGTCCAGTTGGACCCCATTTCCATCCTCCTGCCTGCCAGTACAGCAGTCCCTGCTTTGGTTGTTTCTGCCTCTACAGGCTTGAACCTCTGGCTGAGATGAGGCCAATCAGCACATGACAGTTGGCTAGGTCTCCCCCTCCTGTGGTAAACCCACAGGAAGTAACTCAGGGGCAGGAAAACTCAGTGAGGATCCTTCATTGGAGCTCCGCACAACCATTTTACCTGCAGGGAGGGGACTGCTCCTGCACTGACTAGGATCTGGAGCCCACCCAGAAACTGAGATCTGTGGAAGGGAACTGACATCCTCACAGAGGCTCTGTACCTCACCTGGTTGGCTCCTCTGGTCCCAGGCAATGTGGTTCAATACCTCCTCCTAGGAAAAGGAGTACTTGTGGCACCTTAGAGACTAACAAATTTATTTTTTAAATATTTTTATTTTTTAAAATAAATTTGTTAGTCTCTAAGGTGCCGCAAGTACTCCTTTTCTTTTTTGCGAATACAGACTAACACAGCTGCTACTCTGAAACCTCCTAGGAAAGACTCTTTAAATTTAGGTACTTATTCTGCAGCAAAGTATCAGAATTAGGAATTCAGTCCTAAACTTTGGAATCTCTGTAGGGCTGGAGAGAAGACAATGTGCATTTACCCTAGCCCTCCAGTCCCCCCTCAGACTCTGTGAGGTCCTGGGAAAGGCAAAATAGTGCTACAAAGGCAGCTGAACTCCATTTCATATGGGAGACGTCAGAACTGTGTGTGTGTGTCATTCATGTATTGATTTGGTGACACAATCCCTCCCCAGCTTCTGGCCCTGCATGATGAGTTAAAGAGGTCATCAGCTATGTTGCTAACACCTTTGGGAGAAAACTCAGTTAATTCTAAGTCCAGCCTTGACAGGATGGTTTCTGGCCACATTTTTGATAAACGTGGCATGCATATCACTGAAGTGAAAACAGCCATGTTTGTGACTGTTCGGTGTAACCTAGCTACCACCTTTTCCATGCCTAGCATGGAACAGCCTGTTTGGCATATCACAAAAATCCATCACATGTGCCACATTCTTTTCACTTCACTGACAAGAAAGCAACATACTGCAAATGTCTAGAAGTGGAGTTACCTGACTAGCAGCCTGTGTGTGGTAATGTTTGGAAAACATTATCTGGCATAATCAACCATGGAATAGTCTGCTGAATTAGCTGTTGTGATCGTAGTCTGATAATACAGACATAAATGTGCTTCGTATAGTGGTAATCCCAGTTAAGATGATATTCTGTGTAAATTCAGGTGCAGGACAAGGAAGAGGTTGGTTTGCCCATGTTTGCCAACCAAATTAGCTACCTTGATTCAAGAAATCCATGTGTATCTCTAACCCCAGATACAGCTTCATGTATATCTAACCACACTGAAGAGGAGGACCACAAATTTGGAAAATTGTCCATAGGTGAGATCCACAATACTCAGATCCAAAGAGGACTTGAAATGAGAGCCAATGTACTTATGCATGCATGCACAGTTCTCCTAACAGGAAGATTTTGCTTAAAGGACCAAATTGTGATCCCACTTCAGTGCAGGAACCTGACGACATGGAAACTGGTGGAGCAGGAGAAGGCAGACTGAGTGACAGAGTGCCCACACAACCATGTTCAACTGTCCTATGTAGGGGTATATATTACAGCTGTAGATGCTGTTACAGCAAGTGAGCAGTCACAGAAGTAATGTACCTCCCTTCCTAGCCATCTATGACTTTGGGGGCAAAATTCAATTCTTCTTGGAGAATCCCTAAACAATGTCCATTTCCTCAGGTTTTGTTAGAGATAGAAGGAAAGGATTTTGGCCTTAATGAGCAGGAAGGCGTTCATCTCAGGAGCCCTACTTTCTACACAACAATTACATTCCATGACATGTACTTACATTTTCATGGAACATTGGGCCACCTTCTCTGGAGAAAGGAGGATATATGGCTTGGATGACAGATTAACTAGAACAGTCAGGAGTAAAGCTGGGTGGGAAATGGTTTTCTAGTCCCATGAAAAGTTTTGAGATTTCAAAATTTTTCTTATTTTGAACTGGGATGAATCCCATAGTCTTTCAAAGTTTTTATCAGCATAGCCAAATAGCCTAGTGATTAGGGCACTCACCTGGGGTATAGGAGACAGTGATGGGGCAGTTGCCCCTCACTGGCAGAATAGGGGATAAAAGCAGCCCTAGGGAGGCTGCACCGGAAGCAGCTAATCAGAGAAGGGCTGAAGGGAGCAGCCAATCAGAGCGAAGCAGGCCTATACAAAAAAAGGAGTTGCAGGGCAGAGGAAGGCAGTTCTCTGCTGGGAGCCCAGGGAGGAAGGACTGTGCCTCTGGAGGGCTAAGAGAACTGCCAGCATCCTGGACAGAACAGTACTGCTAGCCAAAACTGGTTGAGTGGAAGACAGCTCCTGGCTGACTGCTGGGATTTGCAGGCTGAGGCCCTGAGGCAAGGATAAAGAGGATGGTGGGGCCACAAGGTAAGTGGCCAGACAATTTGCTGCAGTAGCCACCCACTAAGGGAAGTGGCTGAAGAGCGGACTGCAGGTTCCCTGAAAGTGGAGCACTGTGTGTGGCATGGCTGGAGGGCTGTGTCGCTGAAGAGGACACCATGGTCCTTGGAGAGATGTGTGTCCTAGAGCAGGAGTGATGGTGGTGAGGCACTATCCAAGGAGGGTGCACTACTATGCAGAGCTAATTCCCAAGACAATCCACAGGAGGTGCCAGAGTGGTGAGTCTCACCCCGTTACAGAGACCTACATTCAAGTCCCTGGTTCAAATCAGGCAGAATAGGGACTTGGACCTGGGACTCCTTCGTCCAATGGCAGAGCCATACTCATAAGGCAATTGGGTATTCTGGAATCTCCTTTTCCTTATCAACTTTGCATTTTCTGACAGAAAAAGTTTAATCAAAAATTCCTGACCAGCTTTAATCAGGAGGACTTTAAACTAGCATCTAAGGGGGAAGATAATAGGGGCCAAGTACAATACATATGCTCAAACATAGAATCAAGGTAGCTTGAATTTAAATAATCAAGGATGTAAGAAGAAATTCTTCTATTCCCTATTTACCAATGTTAGAAGCATGAGAAATAAACACGAGAAATTAGAAATGCTCATTAACAAAAAGAAATTGACTATAACTGGTATTACTGAAACCCGGTTAGCTGCATGGAATGTTAAAATCACTGGATACATCGTATTCAGGGAAGATAGAATAGGCAGAAGTGGACGCAGGTAGCACACTATGTCAAAGACACTATTACCTGCTTTCAGAAGACACGATCTAGAATGCTTATGGATCAATGTTCTTTCTGAAAAGTCACAAGACAAGGTACTGGTGGGTATCTGTTATAGACAACCAAATCAACAAGGATACAGGATGAACAGCTCCTTAAACATGTATCTATAATGTGCAGAAAGGAAAATTCCATTACCACCAGGGATTTCTATCAATAAAATAACCTTGGAGTTTCTAAAAACTATAGATGATGACTTTCCAAAACAAAAGGTACTGGAATCAACTTAGAGAAATTGAATTGAAAATTGTTGGTCATCTAGATGCAAGTCATTATTACCTAATTTAATCTATGTGCAAACAGAATGTAGACCCAACCAACTATATATATATATATATTTGGTGCTTTAAAAGGGCCAATTTCCTAAAGTTGAAAAGAATCATGATCAAAACTGAGTGGGAGGAAACATTTAAATATAAAACTATGAATGAAGGTTAGATGTTGTTTAAGAATAATTTATTAGATGACCCCCTCAAAACAAACAAGCACTCCCATCAATCCCACCCACACACAATTCCACAATCATGTGAGAGGGCTTCTTTGGTTTAAAAAAATATCTTGGTTAAGAGGGGAAGTGAAAGTAGAAATTAAAAATTAAATATATAAATAATAGAAAAACATGGAAGTTGACAACAAGTACAAATCAGTGATTGGAAATTACGACTATTGATAAGGGAACTTACATATACCAATGGAAAATCTGCAGCTGGTAGGATTAAGGCTAATAAGGTGGAACTCTAACTATATCAGGAACAAATGAAATCCATCTGATATTCAAAAAGGATGGTAAAGTTATCAATCATGATGCAGAAAAGACAGAAATATTCAATAACTATTTCTGTTCTGTATTTGTTAAGAAGCAGGATGATGTAGTCATATTTTAAAGTGACAGAATAGAAAGTATTTTCTTATCAGGAACCAGGGAGATTATAAAACACAACTTTTAAAATTAAACATTTTAAAATCAGTACTACTGGATAACTTGAACCCAATAATATTAGGAGAATTGGCCAAGGAGCTCTTTGAATGATTAATGTTGATTTATAACAAATCCTAGAACACTGGGTGTTTCCAGAGCACTGGGGAAAAGTAAATTTTGTAACAATTTTTAAAAGGTAAATGGGTGACTTGCATATCTAAAGGCCAGTTAGGCTGACATCGATCCTGGGCAAAATCGTGAACAGGTTGATATGATGCAATTAGTAAAAACTTAAAGGATGGTAGCATAACTATGCCAATCGCCAACACAATTTTATGGAAAATAGGTTTTGTCAAACAAATTTAATATAGTTTTTGATGAGATTACAAGTTTGGTTGATAAAGGTGGCTATGTGGACATTCTATAAAGAATATGTCTTGTACCACATTCTGATAATAAAATGAGCACTGTACACAATCAGTACATCCCATACTGGTCAATGGATAGATCTTTAAAAATAATGTAACATAAGTAATTGTAAATGGAAAATCATGATCCTATGGGGTTGTTTCTAGTGGGATCACATAGAATCTGTTCTTGGCCCAATGCTATTCACAGAAAAAACAAAGTAATTGCTGGTGAAATCTGTAGGTGACAAAAATTGGTGGAAAGATAAATAATGCTATGGATAGCTCAGTTATACAGACTGATCTGGATCATTTTCGTAAAATTGGCTCTTTTGAACATATCAGTTTCAAGGACCAACATCTAGGAGCAAAGAATGTAGGTCATACTTAGAAGATGGTATCCCGGGCCACAGTCACAAAGAAAAGTGAAAAGGACTTAGATAACCAACTGAACATGAGCACCCAATAGAGGAGGGTGATGTATTACCTCTGTATATGGCATTAGTGAGACCCTTATTTGAACTCCATGTCCAGTTCTGGTGTCCACACTTCAAACAGTATGTTGCAAAACTGGGAAAGGTTCATAATAGAGCTACGATTGATGATTAAGGGTCTGGACAACATACCTTACAGTAAAAAAACTCAGTCTATTTAGCTTATCCAAAAGAAGTAAAAAAAAAAAAAAGTGGCCTGATCATGGTCTGCATGGGGAAGTGATTTCTGATAGTAGAGGACTCCTAAATATAGTAGAGAAAGGCATAATGACAGCATGCCTGGATGCTGAACCTAGACAAATTGAGACTGAAAACTAGGTGCATATTTTTAACAATGAGGGTAATTAATCCTTGGAACAATTTATCAAGGGATGTGGTGGATTCTCCATCACTTGACGTCCTTAAATCAACAGGATTTTAAAAAAATGCTATCGCTCAAGCAGAAATCATAGGTTTGATGCAGAAATTACTGAGTGAGCATCTATGACCTGTGTTATGCAGCAGGTCTGACTTAATGATCATTAACGGTCACTTCTGGCCTTAACATTTATGAATCTATGATCATTACTGGTAAATGCAAGATTGCCATAAGATTTACTATTGCCAAGAGGAAATGTTACTAAAATATTGTGATATTTTGTTTTTCTTTGTTTGAAAAAGAAAAGTACTGGTAACATTCATGAAAAGATTAGAGACAGAATGTTCAAGAGCAGATGGATCAGATAGGCTGGGAATTAGATGATTACATGACATGGTTTGCAATTTAAAGTTTGTTTTCTTGTCACTCTTCAGCAATCAAGTAAAGGCTGGTTTACAGCAAGTCAAACTGCAGGATTCCTAAACAGAGTTTTATTACAAAGACATATCTGCACTATTGTTATAGCCTAGATTTGGTCAGCATTTCTTTTTTATAACCTAGACTCAAAAATTTGTTCCTGTCTGGAACTTATATAAGATCGGCCATACTGGGTCAGACCAAAGGTCCATCTAGCCCAGTATCCTGACTTCTGACAGGGGCCAATGCCAGGTGCCCCAAAGGGAATACACAGAACAGGTAATCATCAAGTTATCCACTTCCTGTCACTCATTCCCAGCTTCTGGCAAAGAGAGGCTAGAGACACCATCCTGGCTAATAGCCACTGATGGATCTATCCTCCATGAATTTATCTAGTTCTTTTTTGAACCCTGTTATAGTCTTGGCCTTCACAACATCCTCTGGAAAAGAGTTCCACAGGTTGACTGTGCATTGCGTGAAGAAATACTTCATTTTGTTTTAAACCTGCTGCCTATTCATTTCATTTGGTGACCCCTAGTTCTTGTATTCTGAGAAGAGGTAAATAACACTTCCTTATTTACTTTCTCCACACCAGTCATGATTTTATAGACCTCTATCATATCCCCTTTTAATCATCTCTTTTCTAAGGTGAAAGGTACCAGTTGAATTAATCTCTCCTCATATAGAAGACGTTCCATGCCCCTAATCATTTTTGTCACCCTTTTCTGAACCCTTTCCAATTCCAATATATCTTTTTTGAGATGGGACAACCACATCTGCACGCAGTATTCAAGATGTGGGTTTACCATGGATTTACACAGAGACTACATGATATTTTCTGTCCTATTCTCTATCCCTTTCTTAATAATGCCCAATGTTCTGTTCATTTTTTTGACTGCCACTGCACATTGAGTGGATGTTTTCAGAGAACTAGCCACAATGACTCCAAGATCTTTCTTGATTGGTACCAGCCAATTTAGAGACCCCATCATTTTATATGTATAGTTAGGATTATGTTTTCCAATGTACATTACTTTGCATTTATCAACATTGAATTTCATCTGCCATTTTGTTGCGCTGTCACCTAGTTTTGAGGGATCCTTTTGTAGCTCTTCGTAATCTGCCTGGGACTTAACTATCTTGAGTAGTTTTGTATCATCTGCAAATTTTGCCACCTCACTCTTCACCTCTCTTTCCAGATCATTTATAATACTATTGGTCCCATTACAGACCTCTGGGGGACACCATTATTTACCTCTCTCCATTCTGAAAACTGTCCATTTATTTCTACCCTTTGTTTTCTATGTTTTAACTAGTTACTAATCCATGACAGGACCTTCCCTCTTATCCCATGACAGCTTACTTTTCTTAAGAACCTTTGAGGGACCTTGTCAAAGGCGTTCTGAAAATCTAAGTGCACTATATCTACTGGTTCCCCCTTATCCTCATGCTTGTTGACCCCCTCAAATAATATTAGTAGATTGGTGAGGCATGATTTCCCTTTACACAAACCATGTTGACTATTCCCCAACAAATTATGTTAATCTATGTGTCTGACAATTTTGTTCTTTACTATAGCTTCAACCAGTTTGCCGGTACTGAAGTCAGGTTTACCAGCCTGTAATTGCTGTGGTCACCTCTGGAGCCCTTTTTAAAAATTGGAATCACATTAGCTCTCCTCCAATCATTTGGTACAGAAGCTGATTTAAATGATGGGTTACAGACTGCGGTTAGTAGTTCTGCAGTTTCATATTTGAGTTCCTTCAGAATTCTTCGGTGAATACCATCTGGTCCTGGTGACTTAGTACTGTGTAGTTATCAATTTGTTCCAAAACCTTCTCTAACGATACCTCAATCTGGGACAGTTCCTCAGATCTGTCACATAAAAAGAATGACTCAGGTTTGGGAATCTCCCTCACATCCTTACCCATGAAGACCAATACAAAGAATTCATTTAGTTTTTCCCCAATGGCCGTTATCATCCTTGAGTGCTCCTTTTGCATCTCAATCGTCCAGTGGCCCCTCTGGCTGTTTAGCAAGCTTCCTGCTTCTGATGTACTTACATTTTTTTTTGCTAATACTTTTTGAGGTTTTGGCTAGCTGTTCTTCAAATTCTTTTATGGCATTCCTGATTATATTTTTACACTTCATTTGACAGAGTTTACCCTCCTTTCTATTTTCCTCACTAGGATTTAACTTCCACTTTTTAAAGGATGGCTTTTTGTCTCTCACTGCTTCTTTTACTTTGTTGTTTGGCCATGGTAGCACCTTTTTGGTTCTCTTACTATGTTTTTTAATTTGGGTTATATATTTATGTTGAACAGCCTCTATTGTGGTGTCTTTAAAAAGTTTCTATGCAGCTTGAAGGGATTTCACTTTTTACACTTTATCTTTTAATTTCTGTTCCATTCCTTCCCAATTTTTATATAGTTCCCCTTTCTGAAATTAAATGCTACCAGGTTAGGCTGCTCTGGTGTTTTCCCCATGACAGGGATGTTAAATTTAATAATATTATGATCACTATTACCAAGCAGTCCAGCTATATTCACCTCTTGGACAAGATCCTGTGCTCCACTTGGACTAAATCAAGAATTGCCTCTCCTCTTGTGGGTTCCAGTACTAGCTGCTCCAAGAAGCAGTCACTTAAGGTCTCAAGAAACTTTATCTCTGCATCCCATCCTGAGGTGACACATATCTCAGAATTTAGCATAAACAGGGCAAGAATCTGATCTCAACTATAGCATTATAAATCTGGAGAAACTCTATGGAGTTATTCAGATGTACAGAAATGTGATATAGTATAGTTTGGCTGTAAAGTTCCATAGTGGTTTAACTTCTAGAGCAGCCCAGAATTTTAAAGAGAAGGACTCTTAAATAATAGTTTGGCCAGATTCTGTAGGTAGATTTATACCTACATTTGAGGCCCTTCACAGAAATGATCCTTTTGGGCAAAAGGGAAAAAATGGAGTGAGGTTCCTTAGAAATAGGAAAAAGGATCAAGTTGCACCTAATTCTGCCCTCCGATATACATGCACACTCCCACCTGCTTCAGTGGGAGTTACACCTGACTGCACAATCCAGCTATATGGGCCTGATCTAAAGTCAATGTAAAGATTCCCATTGATTTCACTGGGTTTGAAAATAGTCCCTAATTGCATACATTTTCTGTTAAAATTGCCAGCATAACTTAAATCTTCCACAATCATAATAGTGGGGGTTGAAGCCTGGGTTGACAGCAACATATGACCCTTAATTCATACCTTAATAATCATGGTTTTGCATCTTTGGCTTGCATCCTTCATAAGAACTTTAAAATGACAAGAGGGAACGGGGCATAACTATATATCAGTTGTCAGCCCATAAAATTAGCTTCTAACATCTCAACTCCTTTAATTAAATAATATAAGAAAGGTCATGCCACAGCAGAATAAAGTTCTGTCTTGATCAGTATCTTGTTTCTGACAGTGGTCAAAGTTTCAAAAATATATAATGAACACTTGGTAATCATGTTACACTGTACATTGGAGCAGATGTTTCTTCATCTTCCAAACTGCTTATCAAACTATGCCCTGAAGCATGAGAATTGATAGACAAACACTGCTTTTTTTTACTTCAGCTATTGTAACTGTATATGATAGTCATCTGAAATATCTATTTTCAATGTACTAAACTATTTACTTCAATAATTAATATCCCACAGCAGCTAGTTCCACAGACCAATTCTATATATTTAATGAAATGTACTACACTTAAAATTGTTAGAAAAGTTACAGTGATTATATGATATTTTCCAATTCCCGAACCCAAAGTGATCCCTCAGCTGAAATGAGGGGAAGACCCAGAGGTATTGAATCTCCAGGACACCAAAAAAAGGGAGATTCTGAGAAACTGCTGCACAGCAGGTGATGGGACAGTGAGTGAGAACAAGGAAGAGAATCATTATCTGATAGGTCCTGAACAAGTGGAACCTGACCTCTGGGGAAAGGTTAAAAAATTGGGCATGTTTAGTCTTGAAAAAAGAAGACTGAGAGGGGACTTGATAACAGTCTTCAGCTATGTTAACAAGAGTTATAAAGAGGACAGTGATCAGTTGTTCTCCATGTCCACTGAAGGTAGGACAAGAAGTGATTGGCTTAATCTGGAGCAAGGAAAATTTAGGTTAGATATTTGGAAAAAACAATTAAATATAAGGATATTTGAGTCCTGGAATAGGGTTACCCAGGGAGGTTGTGGAATCCATGGAGGTTCTTAATAACAGGTTAGCCAGATACCTGTCAAGGATGCTCTAGATCAGTGATTCTCAAACTTATTTAATCAGGCCCCCCTTCTTGTCTGTATCATTTTTGCCCCTGCTCCCTCATGCAGGTACATCTGCCACCATCCAGCTCTGAAGGCAGAGCAGAGAGCAGTTGTCCCATAGTTTGAGAAGACTGGTCTAGATAATATTTAGTCCTGCCTCAGTGAAGGGGACTGGACTAGATGACCTGTTGAGGTCCCTTCCAGTCCTAGATTTCTATGATTCTATGGTTCAATGATGTTCACTACATACTGGCCATTTTCTGTTTAAACAGAAATAAACTATACAATCCTGGAAAAGAGATTTAATGTAATTTAATCTACTATAGATTCAGTGATGGGAGCTACAAGGTAAGAAACTGGATTTAAAAACTGGCCAACACGTACATTCAAATGGCTATGTCATGACTGACTGGAGTCCTAGAGGTGGCTTGAGGAAGATGTGGCTTGGGGAAGAGGAAAGGAAGGGGGTGCAGCACCGAATAGGTGGTGCAGAAATTATGTCCATGAAGGATGTAATGCCTCCAAAGGGCTTAGAGGAGTGTGCTTAGTATCTCCCAGGGAGTCTAAGTTATGCAGCACTTTCAGTGGCACTAGCAAACTTTCCCTCCCCTCTCCCACTGTGTGATCAGGATGTGTAAACAGCTGGGCAATGGATATCTCTTGCACAAAGCAACTCCCCAAACACAAGTGCACCCTTTGTACGGGCAGCTGAGGTTTAACTCAAAGACTTTATAGTCCCTTTATCAAGTAAAACAAGACAATTTTATAAAATAATGAACAGGGCAGTTTTTCCCCGGGAAAATTCCAGCGTATAATCAAGGCATCTTTATAACAGAGATCCAGAGGGGGTTTTGCAAAGATAAACAATTTGAACTCCAGTGCATATTTTACAAAGGGGTAGAACAAGCACGGGAGTAAAATGTCTGTAGAATGTAAATTACTCCTCTGCCCTATTCTCCCTGTGATGCATACACAGAACTTTGATTAATATCAGGGAGAGCCCTGCCTGATGAGGAGACTATGATGTTAGGACTTGCTCGCTACCTTTGGGTAAAACCCACTCCCTCCTCCATCTGAAGGAGAAGAGGGCAGGTGAAAGGAACGTAGACTTCAGCCAAATCTGGCTTCTCCTAGAAGGACAGGATGAGCACAGTTTAGGAGATATCCTCCGTCTTCTGCTGATCTTACAGGTATCCCCTCCCTGTGGAAAAAGTGAGGTTCAGTGGCTTTTCAGAGGAGTGGCTCCATGAGATATTGTTCACCAATGGCTCCATGGACTTTAGAGCAGAAATTGTTGTGAAAGTTCATGATGCTCATTTTAGCATTCACTATATATATCTTCTACATCTGTCAATCTGATGGAGGGAAATGCAGTGTGCAGGATCGTGCAAGGAGCCAATAGTAACATGGTTTTTTAGGAATCCATACCACGAGAGGTGGTAAGTATAAAAAAGAGCACAAGTCAGAGCACACCTTGCTACTTCAAAGGGGTGTATACTGTCCAACTTAAAACACGTGTGGACCTCAGCAGCAATTACATACAAAAGTCAAAGGCACTCAGTATCAAAAGATCAACTCCAAAAGATCAACACAGACCTGCGCCTGACCTTTGGCATAAGGATGAGAAAAAGCATGCAACTAAAACGGGAAGTGTCAAGCCCTTGTGGCAATTTGCTAACATGTCCCAAAACGAAATACATACAATAATGGATTTGTCTCAGATGATAAAAGTTTAATTTTCTAATTCTGAATTTGAACCCTAATAACTTCTTTAATTCTACCAGTGAACAGGCAAACAAATCATTCAATTTATTGCAAGCCTTAATGCATCCACAGGGATTATAGCAGAGAGTTAGCCCCAAAATAATTTAAAAATCACAAATAGGCAGCAGAAAATTTGAACTTTTGAGAACAAAGTCAATGGAGCTGACGGTGTCCAAAGAGGAAAGCCATGAGGAAATCAGAATGGATTTTGGCCCTTTCTTATTGTTATGGTTTATTTTAACCTGAAATGCTAACCTGGTTTAACATTAACCAAATCTGAGTAGAAGGAGTACCATACTATGTGTGAACAGGCTTGGAAGAACTAGGTTATACCTCAGTCCAAATTAGGACAACATTCAAAACATGCCAGTAATCACCTTGATCACTGACTTTTATGTTGTATTCCTCTGTTCTTGTTTCTATTAGACTGTAAAACAGCAAGTTGTTGGGCACCTCCTAAGGCCTTATCTATAGTATAAGAGTGCACAACTTTAACTAAATTGATTTAAAAATAGATCTAATCAAACCAGTGTAAGCCCCAAATGTTGGCACACTGAAACTGATTTAACCTTTGCTTTTATCAACTTAGCTTGTGTCAGTAACTTACCAACATCAGTAAGAACAAAAGTATTTCTACTGGTCCAACATTTTTTCTCATCCTAGATGGTGACATATGGGAATTAAAAGTGTTGTATAGTTTGAGCTCAAACATGGGAGATGTTCGGAGTCTCCTTAGGGGCTGAAAGCCCATAACTCCTATCAATTTGCTCAGAAGAAACAGGATTGGACCCATGTTGCACAAAACATTTAATTCCATATTTCACAATCTGCAAAGACTTCAAAAAAATGCTAAATCAGTACAAATACTTTCCATGTTAGTGAACTTCTCTAAGCCCTGATCATGAGTGGAGAGAAACATGTTCCATCACTTTCAAAATTACCATAGATTTTTCTGAGGCTCACAAGCCTAACTAACTTTTCCCAGACATGATACACACATTGCCATTCAGGTTTTACAGAGCTCCAGCAACTCTAATATAAGTTTTCAATATACTGTATTATTTGTCAGATTGCAGTGAGATACCTTGGCGTAAGTTTGACATAGGAGGCTCATGCTTCTCCAAAAGCAGGAGTACAGTGTACTACAGCTTTGCAGATGGTGGTCCATAGTTAAATTTAATACTGCTGTTACAAGGGAAATGCTAAGCCAGTATGTGGATCAGTGGGTGAAAATTTTACAAATGTACAAATGAATACTGTATATCCACCCCTCAGTATGCACATGTAACTCTTACTGACATCAACCTTCGTTATGTGCACATAGTAAGGGGAAAATATGCCCCAAAGCACAGATTTACATCCAAACCATTATAAACATTCTTAAATGTAAAATACAGATTTTCAAAACTAGTACACATACCTAAATATAAATTTACTTAATATAAAAATAATGTGTTCTATGTAGGCATTATGGTCTTTTGGATACTGTACACTTAACTGAAATGTCTCTATTTCTATTACCTGGTCCTGTGTGTTTGTTTGTTTACGTGCTGAAAAGTAACTATTTCTGAAAGACTGACAAACATTCTCCCTACAACTCTCACATTAACACTACACATGTTTATGTTAAAAAATCCCAAGCGAATGGACAACCAACCAAGTATGGACTGTTTAAATAACCGTAGGTGTTGTGGAACATGCGGTACAGCCCCATACTCCATACACAGAATTCAGACCATGAAATAAAAAGCCAAGGTAAAGCAACGGTAAATTCAGGTCTAAGTGGTCACAACTTAAAAGATTCAAGTTAAAGCTAAAACTCTTAAACTACTGAATCACAATCATGCTGCGTTTCAGCCTCTTTTTTTTTATTTGGAATTACCCATACTCAGTAAAGGTGTAGAGGTCTACTAGCTATGACTGGGAGTGGACAAACAAAAAATATTGCCCAAAAGCCCCAATTAAAACTAGACCAGCTCTGAACAAACAATGAATATGTATTTAAGGTCCTGATTTTTACTGCAAAAAATAAGCATATACATGAATACGTCAGGTAAATGCATATGTCAGGAATCAGTGCCTACAGCAGAGCCAGTTTCTGGGCAACCTAACAAGCGCATCTGGTCTGTAGAGAGCTGCCTGGCTGGCTATGCTGCCTGATTAGTTGCAAGAGTCCAGAGACTGTCTCTTAAGACCAGCAGCAGCAGCAATTCAGTGGTTCCTCAAAGCATTCACCCACCGCTGTGTTAGTTCCTGTCTTCTCCACAGCCTTGCTTCACTGCAGGTAACCTGGCTCTGACCCTTGGTTTCCATTACTGACTTCAGTTCCTACCCTTAGCTCTGACATCTAGTCTCTGACTCCAGCCAGTGGTGGATTAATGATTTTGCCGCCACTAGGCCCAGAAATAATTTCCGCCCCATCCCCAGCTCACCTCCGCTCCACCTCCGCCTCCTCCCCTGAGCGCGCCGTCGGGTCCTGCTTCTCCCCGCTCCCTGCCAGTGCTTGTGTGCAAAACAGCTTCACGAAGGGGGGGGGAAAGGGGGAACGCGGCGCGCTCAGGAGAGGAGACGGGACTAGGGCGCGGATTTGGGAAGGGGACCAATAGGGGCAGGAAGCGGGCGGGGAAGGGGTGGAGTTGGGGCGGAGGGTGCGAACTGGCACCAGGGGAAGCAGCCTCTGGCTGCTATTATAAATTTGCCACCCCTGCAAATTTGCTGCCCTAGGCCTAGGCCTTGTCGGCCTAGGCGTTAATACACCGCTGACTCCAGCTCTGACCCTGGGCTTTTATTTCTGGCTACTGACTCCTGTTCCAACCACTAGGCACAGCAGCCAATGTCCCAGTCCTGACAGTAAGTGTAAAAGTGTGTTTGAGAATATTTATATGAGCTCACATGCACATGCAGTTTTTGCATGCGTACAGCTTTGGATCTCAGTTTTGAAAACACCGTACCTAATGACTAAAAAATAATCACAGAAATCTGGCCAAACTAAACCACACTTGAGAGGTTTATGGCCTGATCTGATGTCCGTTGAAGTCAATGAAATGACTCACATTATCTTCAGTGACCCTGCATTAGGCCTAGTCACCAAAGAGAATGGTAGACACAGCAGCATATGAAAGATCAATACACCATACAAGATACAATGCATTATGAGGAAAAATGGAAAGCCTTTTCTGGATTTCATTAAACAGGAAGAGAAGTATGTTAGTTCTTTTCAATATGTACTCTCAGAAAATGAACATTACAAATAAAAAATATGGGAAAGCTTTATTATCAACCTACTTTGTCTAATTTTGAAAAACATTCATGCCTCAGACTTTAAAAAAGAGGATGGAAAAACAGCCAGTTGGTTTATTTAAAACACGTTGATTACAGCTGTCATTAAGTAAACTGAATACTATCTCCTCTGCCTGGTTCACTATTTCACAATATTTGAAAAATAGTTTTGTTTCCAGTTCTTATCTAGCACAGCAGATGGCATAGGTGTTTTTTCAGAACTTCATGATATTGGAAGTGTTTGTTGTGTGACGGGGCAAGGCCAGATGGCTATGGAAGAGTAGTGGGAGATTGATATATTAGCTCCAGGCTAAACAAATCCCTGGTACCAGGTTAAATGAAATGGAAGCTGCTCCAGGTCAATTAAGACACCTGGGGCCAATTAAGAACTTTCCAGAAGGCAGGGAGAAGGCTAGGTTGATTGGGACACCTGAAGCCAATCAGGGGCTGGCTGAAACTAGTTAAAAGCCTCCCAGTCAGTCAGGTGGGTGTGCATGTCAGGAGCTGTGGGAAGAAGTTGCGCGGTTGGAGAGGCTGAGTAGTACACACCATATCAGGCACAAGTAAAGAGGCCCTGAGGTAAGGGTGAAGTGGAGCTTGAGGAAGTGAGGGCTGCGGTGGGGGAAGTAGCCCAGGGAATTGTACATGTCATGTTTCTAAAAGGTCAGCTACCATAGCTAATACTATTAGGGTTCCTGGGCTGTAGCCCAGAGTAGAGGGTGGGCCCGGGCTCCCCCCTCCACCTTTGCCCCCGATTAATCACGAGACTGGGAGACAACAGAGACTGTGCAAGGAAGGATAACTTATCTTCACTTCCCTTGCTGGTTTATGATAAAAATGGCTCAGTAGACTGTGACCTTGTCTCTACAGAAAGAAGGGTTATGTGGAGGGTCACAGTGAGCCTCTGAGGCTAGCGAAATCCGCCAAGAAACGTGGGACCCACGGAGGCAAGGACAGAGCTTTGTCACAGTTGCTATTATTCTACTAAATATTACACTTGTCTTATCAAGAGGCTTATGTTATAAATAACTTATAGTGTTTAGAAGTGCAACAATTAAATAATAGATTAATAAGAGAGACAAGCAAAATATGAATCATGGTACCATTAACATAAATTAAATAGCATCACAGATTTTTTGTTTAGTACAGCTGTTGTATAAAACAAGAGCACCTACTTTATTCATTTGCTGGCTTGTATTTTGATAAAAAAAAACTATATTAGACAATGCCCAAAAGAGAATAAATGAAAACTCAAAAGTAATCATAAAATATTCATTGCAAAGTCTCTGCACAAGACCTGCACATAAACATCCTCAGTAAAAATCAGAAAAACAGATGCATATGAATTGTTAGCTTCATACATACACCAAAAAGCAAACATCTTCCACGGGCACAGACGAGAGCAAGCATAGCATTATTACGATTGCTACATCAGAGACCTGGAGACCTGTGCAAGGCATTTACAAATGTGCTATATTAAAGCAGCCACCATAGTCTGGCCACCACAGTTAAGGATCTCCCAATGTTTCCATTGCAAACCCTTACTTCCACAGATCTGAAATAAAATTCAGTTTAATAAAAAGTCTGGAATGCAAGGTCATCTTGGGTGTGATTTTATTTCTATATTTGAAAACATATTTATTTGTTTTGTTATATTTGTTTGTTCTATTTTGTTAATGTACCACATCCACTGGTGTGATAACTGAGCATTTGCCATTTTTAACATTACATATAACAAGGGCGACCAAACCGTGGCTTGTGAGCCTCATGCGGCTCTTTTATATTTAAAGTGTGGCTCTTAGAGCCCTCCACACTCCCCATTCTTCACCTACCAGACTGGGTGGTGGAGCCTGGGATATCTGTCTTGCAGCAGGGTGGTGGGTTAGGGGCTTCTGCCCAGTTGGGAGGGGAGTCTCAGGGCTTCAGCTGTGCAGGGTGTGCCTGCTGGGGCTTGGGGCTTCAGCAGGAGCAGGACTGATAACCCAAGCCCCAGGAGGCGCCCCCTGTGGAGCTGAAGCCCTGAGCCCCAGGAGGTGTGACCCGGTTCTTGAACTTCTGAAGATTGTCATATGTAAGTTGGAGGGTCAATAAGTTTGGCCACTCCTTATATATAAGCTATTAAAAATTAATGTAAATATGCAGTTATCCTAAGCTAGCATAAAAGATCCAGTCCTGTTTCTGAGGTAAATATTGTGTGAGGTAAATATTGTATTTTTACATCCTAGGAAGACAGATTTTTCTTTTGAATAAGTTAAGACAATGAAATAAGAACAAACAAGTAAAATGCACCATGTTCTGCCCTAAATTAAATCCGTACCATCCCATGTTTGCATTAGGCTTGTCAACCCTCCAGGATCGTCCTGGAGCCACCAGGAATTAGAAATTAATCTTTAAAGATTATATCATTGGTGAAACCTCCAGGAATATGGCCAACCAAAATTGGCAATCCTAGTTTGCATAGGCATAAATGAGAGAAAAATCTAGTCCATTATAGAATCATACAAATGTAGGGCTGGAAGGGACCTCAAGGGGTCATGTAAGTCCAGTCCCCTATGCTGAGGCAGGACCAAGAACAGCTAGCCATCCCTGACAGATATTTGTCTAACCTGATCTTAAAATCTCCAATAACAGGGATTCCACAGCATCCGTTGGTAACCTATTCCAGTATTCAACTATCCTTATCGTTAGACAGTTTTTTCCTAATAACTAACCTAAACCTCCTTTGACGCAGATTGAACTGAATATTTCTAGTCCTACCATCACTGGACATGGAGAACAACTGATCACTGTCCTGTTTCTAAGACCTCATAACATGTTATCAGGTTGCCTCCTCCCCCTTCAGCCTTCTTTTCTCAAGATTAAACATACCAAGTGTTTTAACCTTTCCTCATAGGTCAGGTTTTCTAAACCTTTTCTCATTTTTGTTGCTCTCCTCTGGGCTGTCTCCAATTTGTCCACAACTTACTTAAAACTTACCCAAAACTGGAGCCATCAGTGCTACATCAAGCAGGACAATTACTTACCATGTCTTATAAATGGCACTTCCTGTTAATACATCCCAAATGATATTAGCCTTTTTCACAACTGCATCACACTGTTGACTCATAATCAATTTATGATTCACTATTATTCCCAGAACCTTTTCAGCAGTACTACTGCCTAGCTAGCTATTCCCCATTTTGTAACTGAGCATTTGATTTTTTTCCTTCGTACATGTAGTACTTTTCACTTGTCTTTATTGAATTTCATCTTGTTGATTTCAGCCCACTTCTCCAAGTTGACAAGGTCATTTTGACTTCTAATCCCATCCTCCAAAGTGCTTGCAGCCCCTCCCAGGTTAACATAATCTGCAAATTTGGTAAGCAAACTCTGCACTCCATTATCTAATTCATTAATGAAAATATTGAATAGTAGTGGACCCAAGACAGACCCTTGTGGGACCTCACCTGATACATCCTCCCATTTTGATAGTGAACCATTGATAACTACTCTTTGAACATGGTCCATAACCAATTATGCACCCACAGTATGGTAATTTCATCTAAATCATATTTTCCTAGCTGCTCACGTGAATATCATGTGGGGAAGTGTCAAAAGTCTTACTAAAATCAAGATAAATCATTTCTATGGCTTCCCCATATCCAGTAAATCAGTAACCCTACCAATGAAGAAAATTAGGCTGGTCTGGCAAGATTTGTTCTTGACAAAACAATACTGGTTATTACTTATTACCCTGTTATACTCTGTGCTTA
Organism: Dermochelys coriacea; assembly: GCF_009764565.3. Classification (NCBI taxonomy): domain Eukaryota; kingdom Metazoa; phylum Chordata; order Testudines; family Dermochelyidae; genus Dermochelys; species Dermochelys coriacea. The sequence goes on along the minus strand of NC_050070.1, from coordinate 36,959,150 downwards.
CAAATTGATTGTTTAATAATTTGTTCCTATATCTTTCCAGGTATTCAGGTTAGGTTGACTGGTCTATAATTTCCTGGGTTTTCTTTATTCTCCTTTTTAAAGATAGGTACTATGTTTGCCCTTCTCCATTCCTTTGGGATGTCACCCGTCCTCCATGAGTTCTCAAAGATAATAGCTATTGTTATGTTTATATTTGTACTACATTAGAGTCAAGATTAAGGTAACTAAAACCAAGACAGTGAAAATTACTGCTGACCATCCTTAACATCACAGTTTTGCACCTTCTTCACTTTTTGCCCCACCATACAATTGTAAGTGAGGGAGTAGTGAAATTATCCCCTTAATTTATGTAGTGGGGATAGGAAACTGCATAGAAAGGGGTTTTCATGACAGTTATTAGGTTTTTGTTTCTGACAACTTGGCAAAAGTAAAGTGATCTCAGTGTAAAATGATCTCCCCTTTTATTCTTTAGTGACTAATACAGACACAACAGTGAGATGAAACAACTAAACATCTTATATACATAAACACACTTATAAAGGGTTCACCTGGTGCAAGATAAGGACAGAGGAGGAGACAAAAGACTCTTTCCATTGCCCAGGGTTACTTCTCTCTCCACACTCCATGTACAGCTAACTCCTCTTCTGAGAGAAGGACACTGTCCCTTCTTCTAGGCAAGAAGTATCAACATGGGAGGGAGTGGACCACATATTCAATGCGCACTACTAATTTACTTTAGTACAGTAAAGAGGTTTGTAGTAGCAAGAATTAGAATGATAGAGTGGACCCTTATTAATAAATTACAGTTATACACAGAGTGCAATTCACCCCAGTGAAGAGGGACTAAAGCATATTCTAGCTGTGACTTAAGCCATTTAAGACCGTTAGTAATGTAGAGAGTCTGAGGCAGGATTGTCTAAGGATATAATATACTTTAATATACTTGGGTGGGCTGGGTGAGTGAAAGTTCCTTAGCGCACAGTGTGACATCCTCAAATGGAAGAACTTTCCCTCCTGAAGTCATTCTGAGAAGAAGCACAGGGCTGGGTCTCTTCTTTCTGCCTTTGGGGAGAAGGGAACTGTGTGAATATGAGCAATACTAACAGTGGTGGGAAGATGGCCTTTGTAAACCCTCCAGCAATAGTCCAGTGTTGCCAACTTTTGGAATGTCATCATGAGTCTCATGACATTTGGTTTTCTTGTTAAAGCCCCAATGCCTGGAGTAATGCAGTTACATAAGAATCTCCGATTCATTTTTTTTAAAGTAAGCTTCTACCTCTCCCAGTTGTAGAGAAAAAACCTCAGAAATGGGACCCAAAGGCAGCCTAAAGGATCTAAACCAAAAGGCAAATAACCCCCCCTTCCCTGAAACATATTGGTTTTTGACTCTTCATGACTTTTAAGTCAATCTCGTGATTTTTTGAGAGCCTGACTCATGATTTTTAAATCTTTGGGTTGGCAATATTGCACACCTGTTTCTTGTATTTAGTAAACGTGTGCCTGCTATTATTATTCTAGGCACTGGTTCTACCTGTGCTGGCCAATGATAAGCAGATTAAGAGGTAACAAAATGTAAGCGGGGGAATAGTCCCACTCTTGTGGGGAACTTTCCTGGCTTCTGCACTACTCCGGTGAAGTGGACCAGCGAAAAGATCTGAGTCCTCGCTCCCACTTCCTTTACCCAGTGGCCTCCCTGTCCTTGAGGACTCCCCTTCCACTCTCCTGTCTGGCAGAGTCCTCGTAACCCCAACAAGGCTGGCCCAGGATTCCTGGGGGGTTCAACCGCCAACCCTACTGTGGTCACCTAGGACAGGGGCTAGGGTGTCCCCACTCCGAGGTACTCTCTCTGCACTGGGCACTTCTCTGACCCACTGACCATTACATACAAGTTAAAGCACATGCAAGTTATTTAATCAACAATTAATTTTAAAAAGAATAAGGGGAAATGGGAAAGGAAACACATCAACCCTCTCTGTGGCAGGGAACATCACAAACAGTGTCTCTGGAATGTCCGGGCAGTTCTCAGTCTGTTCCTTGGAAGTCCCAGGCCTTCTTCTCAGGCCCTGACTGTGCTGCAGGGATGCTGCGGGTTGGACACTTGCTTTGGTGGTGGCCACATGCTCTCAGGCTCTAAGTGGTAGGACCCTTCTGCCCAGTGTCGCCGCCACCTTGTCGGGGTTACAATCCAAGCCTGGCTTGCAGAGCCCCTTGGCTGAGGCGTCTCCCTGTACTGGGCCTGCTGCCCAGGGTCCCCCTCAGTCTCTCCAGCTGCTCATCGCACCCAGCTCCAGACTGCTCCAGCCCCAGCAGCACCACTCTGTCTCTGCACTGCTGCTGCTGCTGCTCTGCCTCCAGCTCCCTGGGCTGCTTCTCTGGCCCCTCTGGCTCTGGTTGCTGCAGCTCTGCTCCCAGGACAGGTCTGCTCTGCAGGCTGCTTCTGTGACTCTGCTCCCAGCCCTGACCTGCTTCCTGCGCTGCTTTTCTGGCCCCTCTGGCTCTGGTTGCTGCAGCTCTGCTCCCAGGGCAAGTCTGCTCTCTCTGGGCTGTGCCTCTGGCTTTGGGGCTGCAGCTCTGCTCCCAGGACAGGGGCTGCTCTCTCTGGGCTGCATTTCTGGTCCCTCTGGATTTGGCACAGCTCTGCTCCCCAGCTTAACTTGGGCCCCAGCTTGCTCCTTAGCTCGGTCCCACTCTGTCTGACCCAGGCAAATCCGGCTCACATGGAGGACAGGACCTCCCTGGCCTCCTGACTCTCTGATTAGCCTGCCCACCGTGTCATTCAGGTTGACCTGGAGCATTGGCTTCTCCCCATTGCTCCTGGGGACTGTCAGTCTCAGGGTCCTAATTTCCCATAGACCCTTCCCCTTTTATTACTGGGAGCTATCCAACCAGAACACCCCCACTGAATGTTAGTAAAGGGGCAACAGTCCCCTTACAAAAATTCTGGTGGGAACAAGTGCTATCAAAACTTAATAAGCAACTGAAAGAAAACAGCAGATGACAATAATGAAGTGGTTAGCATATAGCAAGTAACTTCAGGAATGGTTAACACAGATCAAGAAGTCCATTTATATGGGCTGAAGACAACTGCCAAGTCTAGATAGGAAATTCAGAAAAAAAAGAAGCCAATTTTCATTAAAAAATGTTTCAACGGAAACATTTCAGTCAGCACTATCTTGCAATATCAAAGGTATTTCATTGTGTTGCATTTCTCTAACAGCTGGTGCAAAACTTTTATGAAACGCTTCAGATAGACAGACATATTCACAGAGAGCCCGAGGGCTCTTCCATTTTACAAAGAAGGAACCCTGAGCCTCCGCCCTGCCCCCCCCAGATTTCACAGCCACCTGTTGTTGAGGAGTGTTGAGGAGGCCACATTTCAGCTCTAACTTAGACAAGACCAAACAGTAAGTGCTACTTTATCTTCCCTGCGCCTCTCCACCTCCTTCTCAAAGCAGGTAAAAGCAACAGGAGTGTTGTGACACCAAGGACAGCTTATTTCAAGGAAATGGACGTCTGATGCCACAGACGCTTCCTCTTGTTAGTTCAGCCGTACCTATTATTACAGTCATTGTGACAAAGTCAGGCTGGAAAGCTGTGAGAGAGTGGTGGAAGGCAAGTATATTAGTCCTAGAATGATAAAGGCCCTTTTCCCGATATGCTGAAAAGGGGTTACCTCAGGTCAACTAGGGACTCTTGAGTCCAATTAAGGAAGAGCTCTCCCATTGGTACAATTACTCCATCTCCAGATGAGGCGGAAACTATGTCGGCAGAAGAGTGTGGACACCACTTAGGTCAGTGTACCTTGCATTGCTCAGGGAGTGGCTTTTCACACACCTGAGCAACGTAAGTTATATCGACATAAGCAGCAGTTTAGACCTGCCCAAAGTCAACATACATCTTAGACTCATTTACAGACCACCAGAGACTAAAGGATTATAAAGGAGCCCATGGATACCTTGTCAGCGATGGTGGGGGAAATACTCGGGCTTGTCATCCTCAGAGATTTAAACATGCAAAACTTATCTCATCACTTGCCTCCCTAGGACTTTCACAGGTCCTCTCTGGTCCAACTCACACAGCCGGTCACACCTGGGACCTGATTTTCAGTTTAGATATCAAAATAGAGGACACACAGCCTAGCCCCTATCACCTCATTAGGGCAGTCTTCAGAGATCATCCAGCATGCTGACAACAAGAAAGACCAACGATCCTGCTTCAGCCATGAAGACTCAAGGGCTCCAACAAATTCCAGAGTCTGATAACGGACAACAGAATCTCACCAACAGGATGAGGACTCATAGATTTGGTAAATCATTATCATTTTACACTGGTGTTGGCCACTGACACACTGTCTCCCAAGCAGCCCCTTTCTCCCCATTACCCACACAGATCTCCTTGGTTTTCTGACACCCAGTGATGGGTGAAAAGAAGAGGACAAACTTGAATGCCAGTGTATCACTCAAAGAATAAATATCCTCCTTCAAACACACAATAGTCTGATCAACATGAAAGAAACCCATTCTGGATACATCAGCCTTAGTCAACAATCACACAATGTCAAACCTGTCATTCCTAAGAAACCTCATAGAGAAGCTAGCAAAAGACCAGCTACAAGCTCGTCTAACTGAAGCTAACATTCTAGATCCAGCACAATCTGGATTCAGGCAGAACACAGAACTGAAACTGCTTTGATGGCACTGATTGATGATCTCTGATCAATGGACAGTTATCCATTTGACACTGTTGATAATGAAATTATGTTGTTTCATCTCAGAGAAGTGGCAAGGGTCCAGGGTAATGAGCTACAATGGTTTGAGTTCTTCCTGGAGGGATGCAGCCAATGAGTATTGATGGAAAAACTGCACCTCCACCACTAGAGCCCTCAGTTGTGGAGTATCACAAAGATCAATTCTCTCTCGGGTTCTTTTCAACATTTACATGCAACTATTAGGTGAAGTGGTCAGATGAAATGGACCAGCAATATACAGATGACACACAGCTCTCCTCATCCGTCACTACATGTAACCACACCACTAATACTAAGATGGCCCAGTGCGTGGATGAATCAGCTCTTGGATGAAGAGCAGCTGGTGGAAACTGAACCTGAGCAGGGTGGATTGATTTAAATCAAGGCAATTTAAATCACCAAGTGGAAACCCTCCATTTAAATGATTGATTTTAACTTTTCCGCTTGTACTTCAATTATTTTCTAAAGAAAGGTGCATGCTCATTAGTTGATAAAATCATTAAACCATGTTGATTTACAACTAAATAGAGCCTGTATACTAAATTTGGTATATCTTTTTGCTAGGAGGGTACACTATACCTATGTACATTTATTTAAGAAATTATATAGCTTAATATTTTTCAGATTCTTATTAATTGCACATTGTTAGTATGTTAGAAAATGGTGCATGATATATTGCTTATTTACTAGATAATTAACTTTTTGCTCATGACTTGTGTCAAGCTGCATTAGTCTGGTAATGGTAATTAAACATGTTTATTTTTAAAAAGAAAAACATTATATTTTAAAAAGACTAAATAAAATATCCATTTTTGATTTAAAAAAAAATCATTTTGTTTTGTTTTTATTCCACCCTGAACTCGAGGAATACAGAGACGAGCTTGCAGCCATGATGCAAGCTCCAAGGGTTGAAAATACCGTACCACAATTGGTCAATTTGCCATTATGAAAATGTAGGAAAAATTATGCCCTCAAAATATTTTTGGCAAAAAAATTATTAATGAATAGATCTGAACATAGATTCAAAATCCATCACTTGCTTACAGTTTTTTATATTAATATAAAAGTCATTTATTTGAGCTACCATCTTCTGAGGTTAATTGTGTGATTTTTATATTGAGGAATATAGGACATAAGACTTTAAGGGACCTCCTGGGTGATTGAAACATCTGATAGTCCCTTGCTATCAGAGGCAAAAAAATCTAAATATCTCATAGACCACAATGCCCTCTTCAGAATAATTTGAAGCTCTTAAGGCCTATTGTGTGAAGCTGCCTCCCATATGAACATCAACCCTTACATTTTGAAAGTGGTATGAAGACATTTAGTTAATTGACTCCCCAACATCATTTTTAAAATATAGGAAACATTATGCCCTAGAAATATTTTGGATAAAAAATGTTACTGAAAAATGCACTGTAGCTATTAAGTAGAGAAAAATTAATAGATCTGAACATGCAGGTATAGCTTGGATTAATGATGGTGACAAAAGAGGCACATGATTCTTTCCTGAAGGTGTTTGAGGACTGATGGATGAAGAATAATTGTTTAAGGCCTAATTCTGCAAATCTATTGCTCACATAAGGAATCCCACTGACTAGTCCAAGAAGGAAAGACTAGGACTAATGAAATATAGGAAAATTCAGGCTAAATATATAAAAAATAATTTCCTAACTGTAAGATCTGCAGAACAATCTCTCAAGGTAAGTGGTGGAAGCTCCATTGACTGAGTCATTCAAAACTAGACTGGACAAAGCATTCCAGAATATATTGTAGGGGACAATCTCACACTGGCTAGAGGACAGATAAGGTGACCTAATAGGTCTTTCACATCTCTAAGTTCCTATGATTTTATGGTTCTATGAAATGCAAAGCTTTTTGCAACTTTTCCAGATCAATTAAAAATACACACAGGAACAAAATGGTTGGGACCTTCCTACCTGAAATACTGCATTTCTTCTTAGCCCACACTCAGGGCTGAATTAACTCTCCTGTGGCTCTGGGGCTATTAGATTTTGTGGGGCCAGTGTATACAAGTCTTCTCCTAATTTCCAACAAAGTGATCACAATTATGGCATCGAGGCTATTAACGCTAAACTAAACTTGCCTTTTAATTAACATAAAGCCGTTCTGTGGTTACCTTTCAGTCTTAAAACATGTAGAATATAGTTAAGTTAATTCAAAATAGCCTACTTCTTACCTTAGAACAGCTGTTATATTAGTTTCTTTCTGGAAGTGAGTTTGGGTGTTGGAGGGGGCTCCAGGGTGGGGCAGAGTGTTGGGGTGCAGGAGAGGGTGGGGGGGGGGTGCAGACTCTGGGATGGAGTTTGATGCAGGAGGGGCTTCAGACCTGGGGCAGGAGGTTGGGTTGCAGGAGGGGCTGCAGGGTCTAGGAGGGAGTTTGGGTGCAGGAGGGACTTCTGACCTGGGGTGGGGGTTTGGGGTGTAGGAGGGGGTGCAAGGTGCAGGCTCTTGCTGGGAGGCACTTACCACAGGCGGCTCCTGGCCAGTGGCGCAGCAGGGCTCAGGCAATTGGTTCCTGGCCAATGGGAGCTGCAGGGACAGTACTGGGGGAAGGGGCAGTGCACAGAGATGCCTCTTCCCCCCACCCAGAGGCCGCAGAAACGTGCCAGCAGCCAGCCTCTTCCGGGAGCGGCATGGGGCCATGGCATGCAGGCAGCTTGCCTGAGTCCTGCTGTACCACTGGACTTTTATCAGAGAGGTAGCCGTGTTAGTCTGTATCCACAAAAACAACCAACAGATTTATTTGGGCATAAAGTGACACCAGACTCCTCGCTGTTTTACTGGACTCTTAGCAGCCTGGAGATCGCAACCGACTGGCAGAGGCTCCCCGATCGACCAGTCAATCGTGATCGACCGGTTGGTGACCACTGAATTGTATGTAATTATGGATTTATTTTTTGCAGGGCCCACCTTCACCCAAGGCCCTGAACTGAAGCCCCTAAAGCTGCTGCGATAATCCAGCCCTGCCCACAATGAAGCAATTGAGTTCTGCAGAGGCCCTTGAACTGAAAATCCCTGTGTAGAGCACCTAACCTTTGGAATGTGCTCTTTCCCACCCTTGGTTTGAAACAACCTGAATTCTTTGCCTTGTCCTTTGTCCTTGTCTGTTTGAGATAGTGTTTAGGAGGGCTGAGGCAGCACAGGTGGGTGGCATGTGTGCATCAGATGAGAATGGGTGGGGTGGAAGCTCTGATTTGAAATGGGTTAATGATTGTTAATGATTGCTATATTGTTAGAAGGAGAGAGCAGGACTTTGCTGCTGTTTTGGTTAGGTAATTATTTTTGTAGTATGTGTTTAGTTAATGGCAAGGCCACTGTCAGCTGCAGGTAGACACTCTGTTTTGTTGTTTTTTAAATCCTAATTAAATCAATAAACCAAAAAATCTGAGCTTATAAAATAAAAATAAATAAGGTTAAAATGAAATATATCTGACTATTTTCTTCTTAGTTTACCCCAGAAAACTGGTGACATCAGAGTTACCATAAATTTGGGAACAGAGTACGGAAAGATGCAGAAAAGATGAACTACTGGAAAAAATGATCGTTTTTAAACTCCATGAGTGGAAGAGGTAGGAGGTGTATGTCCACAGCGAATCACGGAATTGCACAGTCCTCCCTAACTTTGCAAATTCTCATCAAAAAACATACTGGAGGAAAAAAAAGTTTGAAAAGTTTTTCGTGGTCACCAGGTTTAATTGTATAAGCCTGAGGCCCTGTCAATGAGAGCGGAGCACAACAGTCCCAAATTTGTTAAAAATATACGATGTGTAATACCTAAAAAATATGTTTTCAAATATTTACTCTGCAAGTCTGATGTCTAGAACAGAAAATTGGAGCAGCAGGATTAGGGAGGCAGAGGCATTCACTGGTGGAGACAGCCAAACCAATGCTAGCTACAGGATAGCCAAAGAAACTCTGCTTTTATTTTTGCTTTTGCTTCCTTGTTCTCGCACATCCTCCAGGCTGGTTTAGCTGAATATACCGAGAGCAGGTGTCAGGAGGTTTTATCTGGACATTTTTTTGAGAGAGATCTTTGTTGGGAGGGGGGGGAATGTTGGATAACTGCAACTGTTAGTTATGGAGAAGCATTTCTGGGTGAACCAGCTCTAGTTTGTGCAAGGATCTCTGCAATGTAACATGCAGAGAAATCTATCTAGCTCCCTCCCCAAAAGGGAACTATCATACCACCTCTCCCCAGGGACACTTGCAACCCTCTGCCAATGAGACTTCATGGTTTCCCAACTCCCTACCCGCCGCTCTCTGTCATAAGCTAATCTATCTTCCTTTTTATCTTTTCTTTCTTCTGCTGTTAAGGGTCTGATTCTGCCAGGTGCTGACTGACCCTCGACTCCCCTGAAAATCAGTGGGAGATAATGGGTGCTCAATACTGTTCAGAAGCTGCTCAGCAACTCACAGTATTGGGCTTTAAAAGGGATATTCTAGCTCCACGAATGTCAATGGGGATAAGATTTCACGCAAGTGTCTAGTCCTTTGTCAGCCTGAATGTTCTTCATGAGTTAGGCCCCCAAGACTCAAGAGAGTGGCTTAAAAACCATAAGATTTTAAAAATAATGAATTTTGCATTTTTGTATGTCCCTTCTGGGGTAGGAGCTCTCCAGAGTCACTCTTTCCAGTTTTTACCTCCAACCATGAGAGCGAGAAAATTACTTTAAAAAAAATGAAAGCTGAGATTCTCATGTGATTCCATGGTTCCAGGAGTGAGGCTTTCAGAAAAATACCAAATATCATGAGACTCATAAAATTGCAAGAGTTGGAGACACTGAACTAAGCAGTTAATCAGCTACCCTTTTGTGCAGCTCATCTCCTCTTCATGCTCGGGCTGTAGAGAAAGATTTTGCCTATAAAATCACTACCATTCAAATCCCTCCTGAAGATGATAGACTGCTACTGGAATGCTTACAGGATATCACCAGTTGACACTGGTAGGCAGAAGGATCATTGAGGTTTGCAGCTATTTATATAAAAATAAACTTCTACATGATTTGAAGGCACCAAGATATGCACATAGCTAGCCTATGCAACCACATAGTCAGACATCTGTTATCTTTGTCCTTCTTCCCCTCTTCCCTCCTTGTCACACTGTTGTGCCTTGTCTTGAATCAGATTGTTTCATCATTGCAATCAGCTTAAGGCAGGGAGGATGTGTCTCCCTCTGTGTATGAACACTGCCTTGCATTATGGAGTCCTGATCCTGACTGGGGCCTTTGAGTGCTATAGCAATACAAAATAAACATCACACCAGGAATCTCTAATTTAAATTTTCACATGGTCTCTGTGTTCTAATGTGCTCTGGCAAAAACAAACAAACAATGGGGAGTGTTACGTTGCTGGTCAGTTTAAAATTTACCCAGTTATTCACAATAATGAGTAAGAAGGAGGAATATTTGCTGCTAGTGTATGTTGCAGAGACTCACAAAATCAGTAGATTGCCACTTGGTTGCGGGTGCATACTGTAACAGCAGAGCTTGAAAGTGTAGGACTTTTCAAAGTGAACAGCTGGGGGCACTCCACATGGTTGCACCTGGATGTCTCTATGCTCAGCTACAATATCTGTGATGTCACCAGCTGTTCTAGAGGAAAACTCAATGTCTACAACTCTGGTGGTAGGGTAAGTGAAGGAGAAATATTGTAGGATATTCCATTTGAAATTAAATTTATTCATGTACTTGTATATTTTAGTATTAGTTTGAAATCCTAGTAAAGAGTTGTGGTTTTCTGTTTTTGGTTATAATTAAGAAAAATCTTTGCAGTTTACCATCAACACATTTAATTTGTGAGCAGTGAGTCAGTTGTACTCTTTACCAGACTAATTTTTTCCAGGTGTTTTTTTTTGTTTTGTTTTTTTTTTACAATTTTGCTTTCTGGCAAGATAATATATTTTTTTACCTGCATGCATGTGCTTCACTCTTATCAATGTTAATGAAGTTTGGTATATAAGAAGGAAAATATACATGCCTTCACAATAAATTTAAACTAGACCTAGAACCAAGATTTACATTCTGATTATAAATCCCTTAGAATATGGGTTTTAAGATAGAAAAACAGATAAATTTTTCACAATAGTGATGTTCACAGGCACCGTGGTAATGTCTGCTTTTTTCAAACAGTACAGTATTCAAATACAGTAGTAGCTTCAGTGCTTTGTTCCTCTGGGGTTTCAGGTTTCCATGGAGATGAGTGGGAATCCCAATGCAAGGAAAAAACTAACAGGCTATCCATCTGACACCATGGTGCTGGCTCTCTGAACAGCTGATACAAGAGGCAGTTGTCATGAGAATAAAAAATACACATTTACAATCCTATAAATAAATAAAGATAACACTGAGACCAAAAAGAACAAATAGTAACCCTGCCTTAACATTCATGAACACATTATTACATATACATAACCTTGCAAGAATCAGCCATTACACAATTCCTAAGCAATCAGATTTACTGTTACAGTTGCTGTATGGAGTGTTCTGACACTAAATCAACCAGGTTATGTCTAATTAAAGCAGAACCTAATTTTACTAGTATTTCACTACACAGATAGAGAATTAAAAAGCATCTACCTGTTTAAATTGCAATTTAAACAATGTGCAATATTAAAATCTTAATTATATCCAAAGGCCTATCAACAGCTGTTCAAACTTCTCTTTAAAAACCGTGTGTTACATTTACAGAGATGCATGCTGCGATGCAATAGTGACAGGATTTGTGTGGGTTTTTTATTCTTTTCTTCATAAAAAGTTACAAAATTAAGATGTCTGTGCTATGCAGATATTCATATTGGAGTGTAATAATAATATATGTGAGGGCCTATGCATAAATTGGTTGTTAAAAATCAGAACTGATCCAATTCTTAGCTCTTGCCAGACTTCGTTTTAAGTTTGGATCTGTTTTGATAAATTCTCCACCCTCTACCTAACAACCTCCAAGCACTCTTACTTTTGTTGTTATTTACTCTAGCATTGCTCCAGGCTCTTTGCTGAACCTATCATACTGTCTGTTCAAATTTTATGTACACGATGTTTCTGAGATGCATTCAATGTATTTGGATCACTTTTTAACAGGAAGCCTTGGCATGTACTGAACTATATGCTAAGCCCAACAGCGAAACTGCCAAACCTTGCAATATCTTCTGCTACTTATTAGATTTGTCAGCTACATGGTGGGAAAGAGAAATCAGGAGGATTACAGGATCTTTTGGGGGCTTAAGAAAAAATAAGTTGGGGATAATGAGATCAGTGGAAGGTTTTGGAAAACAAAAAGTGAAATGAGGGTACTTGGAGAGTCTATTAAATGTTATACAGAAGAAGGAAGGTCATGCAACTTTGGAGAAAGGAACTTGAGGGCTAGAGAAAGGAGAGGTGTATTTGTGAATAAGAACATAAAAGAAGAGTGTGAAGGATGGAGACATCAATGGACAAGTATAAGCTTTAGTTAATTATCCAGACTTTAGGCCCAAAACTTGACTACATTGAAATCAATGGCAAAGCTCCCATTGACTTCAGTGGAAACAGGTTCAAGACGGTCTAAACCACTAAATGGTTCATATATCACATTTGTACACACCTGTAATAATTGCGCTCTTGAATTGTCAGTCTTTATCAAAGTGCATGAAACAGGTTCATGTGAGTGATGATAGTGCAATAGTTTGTGGTACAAGAACTTTAGTTGTACTAATCACTGAATATCTTATTAGGTTTTAGTGTGGAGCAAAACTGACTAATGTGAAAAATGATATTACACGCTTAAAATTCACAATCTGTTTTAAATTGTGTAAAATAAATTCTTATCTGACTTTCATCTACCATTCTTTTTTCCTGGAGATCTTATTAAGAACCTTCCATACAGTACAGGGTTGGGTCTTGTTACTAGGAAAATTTTTGTTTCTGTGTGTGTAATTATTATTAGTTAGATCTTTTCAAACAACAACAAAATCCCAATTTATAAATACCACTGTTATTAAGAGTGTCAAGATTGGTCTGCTGTGATTCCTGTGGTCTTACTTTTTATTAGCAAGTGTTCAAGCAGCCTATCCAGGATTTGTGCAAATGTCTGTAAACCCAAGAAGTTTCTTGAACTGTATAAAGGAAGTCCATTATTTGTTGTTTACTATTCATTATTATTTATTCTCTGTTTTAAACATTTCCAATCAGGGAACAGAATCAATGGCATGTGAACGCATTTGAAAAAAATCAGATTCAGTTTCTGAATGAATTGCTAATCTTAAAAGGGACTAAATTCATTTCAGGAAAGCATCCCTATTCAGGAACGCACTTAAGGAAGTGATTAACTTTAAACATGTCATTAAAGTTAAACCCCTGCTTAACTGCTGTCCTGAATAGGGATGAATTAAAGCAAGTAACTTCCTCTATTGGGGCCATTATTCATAACAAATAATTTGGTCAGCTCTATTAGTATTACACTCCTGTATTGTCAATCACAGTCCAACTGACAGAACATCGTGTGCCCTCTAAACAAGGGCTATAGTGCAAAAGTTATTGATTAGTACTGTATAATGCAAAAACTATACACTGAACCATTACTGAGACAAGACCATGTGAACTATCAGGCATAGAAGAGAAACTGCTGTACGGGGCAGCTTTGATGCACAAGTTAGGAGATAAGACCCTTTGACAACGACATTTATTCCAAACTCTGGCCATATGCCATGATGTCCTCCTGTGAATGCTGAGTAAAGAGATGAGAGAGAGAAGCCTTAGCAGAGATTAGGAAACCTGTAGCTCAACCAGGGCATTACAGGGTAGAATGAAATTAGTGTTATTCCTCACTGTCAGTTACTCTTTCCTCATACAGGAACAGGTTTCTTAAAAAAATAAATAAATTGAGCCTGATGCTCTTACTGTGGTATAAGGTGAACGCCTTTGCACCAACAGCGGTAGCTGCACAGGGGGAGGATTCACCACTGGGGAGAGCAAGAGGTGTTTGCAACAGGGGTTTGGCTGAAAAAAGTATCTGTAACTTGCAGCGGAAGCTCCAGAGGAGCCCTATTGGTTGTGGCAAGGAATAAGCTGAATCAATATCTCCCCACCACAGCACACTCGGTTTATTGTTTTCTGCGCTGGCTAGCTGCAGAAGTCCTTTCCACTTCTAGCAGACTTTCCAGCGCCCATCCCTGCATAATCTGGATTGAGTATAAAATTGGTCTGAATCTGGTACACAGCACAAAATTTCAACCATGTTTACAATAACACCACTAGAGTATTTATAGAACTATGGATGAACATAAATATGTTATTTACTTATGTAGATATGATTTTTCTACACTATTTCACTATAGGGGCATAAACTTTCCACTCTGAAGCTAGAGAAATCAGGAGAAGTGTTAATTCTTTTCTTTTTTCTTTAAATAAAATAAATTAAAATAAGGAAATTAAACACAGAACCTCATATTAGCTTGTAGAACAAGTTACCTGTCTTTAGAATTCTAAAATGAAAGATGAGTGCTTTTACCTTCTCAACCGCTCCTTCCTTATCTATAGCTCTGCCTCTCTCCCTGCTCTCTTTATTTTGGATTTTATCTTTGCATTCCATGATATCTATCGACCTATAGAGCTTTTATCACGGTCAGATAGAACAAATTGCTTGGTTCTTTGCACAACACACAATCAGCCTGCAGAACTCATTGCCATGTGATGTTGTGAAGGCCAAAAGTATAACTGGGTTCAAAAAAGAATTAGATAGATTCATGGAAGATAGGTCCATTAGTGGCTATTAGCCAAGATGGTTAGGGATACAATTCCATGCTCTGGGCATCCCTAAACTTCAAACTGCCAGAAACTGGGACAGGATGACAGAGGATTGATCGCTCACCAATTGTTCTGTCCTGTTCATTCCCGCTGAAGCATTGGGCCCTGGCCCTTGTCGGAAGACAAGATACTAGGCTAGATGGACCATTGATCTGATCCAGTATGGCCATTTTTATCTTCTTATGAAATCCCTTAATAGCTAAACATTCATCCTCACTTTATTACTTTTCCAAAATAGATCATTTTTGTACGTTTATAAAATATTTTTAAATGAATTGAAGCAGAAAATCTTATTTTTCCTCCAACAATTGTCTAAGTTTTAATAACACATGGATAAACACCAAATGAGAGTTAAAACAGCCAACACATCAACAAGAAATGTACAAAATATAAACGGAGCCCTTAGAAATGAAAACATTTCACTTTCTGCCTTAACAAACAACAGCATGGTATCTATCCACTGCAGATCAGAGCTGGGTGAATCTGGAGACAGAGGGGGTAGAGGTGTGATGCCTTTTTTCCTTTCCTCTGGTGGCAGCATGTGACATCACTGCTGTCACTGTTTTGGTCCTATGTGTCCCTGCCATTTGTTTTTAGTTCACTAACACACATAATTTATTCATTGCAAGATGCGCCTGTGCAGTTACAGGCCAATGGCTATGTGGAATATCCCTGGGAGAAAAAGCAGCGAACCATGCAGAAGGCATAGACATTTTATGTGGCATCTCAAGCTCTCTCTAAAATACATTTTCAAAAATTCCTTTCACTAGTCAAACAATCTTGAACTTTTAGCACAGTTTTAGTGTAAAAGTCTAGCCGTTTAGAATTGTTTAGTTTTGTTTTTGAAGCATAAACTATTTCATGAAATGGACTTTCAATGAACTTCCTCCCCATTTGGGTTAGAAAACAATTTGCACTTGATAACCATTTGCCCATCCCAGAGTTAAACGTTATGTAAAGGGGCAGATGGCAGCAGAATTTATGAAGTTCCTATAAGTCGGGGAGGTGGTCGGGGGGAGAAGGAAAGAATGGCGGGATCATTAAGAGTACACAGCACTGTGGTCTGAAGATGGAGCAGGCTAAGTAAAGAACAGGGACGGTGTCTGTGACTGTAAATCTGTGGAGTTGGTTGCCTATGGTGCTTCAATGGCAGGTGCAGAACATTACAACTCGTGTGGATCTAGCCATGTTGTAATTTCACATCCCCATTCCTTAAGCCAGTTAATTCAATCAATCCAAGACATTTTATAAATAAACACGTATATAGATAACAGATAACTGAGATACCCTTCTTCAAGGTCCTTTACAGCTCTGCCCTTTGCTACTTATCTGCTCTTATGTCTATTGCATCACCCTTCTCATTCAGTTCAGTTCCACCAGTGATGGCAGCCTAACCTGCCCTTTTGTCCTCTTCTCCCCAAACTTTTTATAATTTCTCCACCCCCCCTTTATCCTCAGAATATTCTTCCTGAACTGTCATGTGAAGCTATTACCTCCTTCATGTCCCTTCTCAAGACCCACTTCTGCTGCAATGCCTACAGGTAGTAACAATATACATGATAGCGAGACTGAGGGGAAACTAGAGAAAGTTAATGTTTATTTATACAATTGTGTAGTACAATCCCAAACAGTGCTTGTCTAAAATGTCTATATACCTTGTATATATTTGATTGTCTCTCTTTCTCTCCTCTCCCACTTTCATATTTTGCTTGTTTTCTAATATTGTAATTTCTTTGGGGAGAGAATTGTCTACATCTGTGGTTGTAAAGCAGAAGGACCCTGGTGAAGAGTGGAGGCTCTAGATGCTACCATAAAATAAGTATTGAATATAATAATAATCATTATTATTAATAATAGTCTAAGATTATAGAGACATCAGGGACTTCTAATATACATTATTCAACACGTTTTGCCTATTATTTTCCTAGTGAAACATCCATGAAAAAATCATGACTTTTTCAAATGTATTTTTTATTCAACATTTATTCAATGAATTTTTTCAATTTTTCGGTCAAAGACTTGCAATTTGAAAGTCAAAATGTGGTTGGTCAAATAAGTCACATGATATTGCTTCTGTTCACTAATTCCACAAATACTGCTTGTACAATCATTTTGCTAGTGTGAATTGACCTTTATGAATGTGTGAAAATGTAAGCATAAAATTAACTTACCACAAGCATTCATGCTAATAAAACATCTGAGGAAGAGGGACTGGAATGGATGGACCAGGTGAAAACAGAAGGGAATGAAATGGATACAGGGGAGGATGGGAGTGGATAGACTAGGACAGGGGTGGCCAGCCTGTGGCTCCAGAGCCACATATGGCTCTTCAGAGGTTAATACGCGGCTCCTTACCTAGGCACGGATTCCGGGGCTGGAGCTATAGATGCTAACTTTCCAGTGTGCTGGGGGTGCTCACTGCTCAACCACCAGCTCTGCCCCCAGCCCTGCCCCCACTCCATACCTTCCCCTGAGCCTGTCATGCCCTCACTCCTCCCCCCCCCCCCATAGCCTCCTTTTACGTAGCCTTTCTTTTACGTAGAGACTGTCCAGTTTGGCCAATGTACATGGCAGAGGGGCATTGCTGGCACATGATGGCATACCCCTCTGCCATGTACATTGGCCAAACTGGACAGTCTCTACGTAAAAGAATGAATGGACATAAATCAGACGTCAAGAATTATAACATTCAAAAACCAGTTGGAGAACACTTCAATCTCTCTGGTCACTCGATCACAGATCTTAGAGTGGCTATACTTCAACAAAAAAGCTTCAAAAACAGACTCCAACGAGAGACTGCTGAATTGGAATTAATTTGCAAACTGGATACAATTAATTTAGGCTTGAATAGAGACTGGGAATGGATGAGTCATTACACAAAGTAAAACTATTTCCCCATGGTATTTCTCCCTCCCACCCCACCCCCCACTGTTCGTCTGATATTCTTGTTAACTGCTGGAATTAGCCTACCTTGCTTGTCACCATGAAAGGTTTTCCTCCTTTCCCCCCCCTGCTGCTGGTGATGGCTTATCTTAAGTGATCACTCTCCTTACAGTGTGTATGATAAACCCATTGTTTCATGTTCTCTGTGTGTGTGTGTATATAAATCTCTCCTCTGTTTTTTCCACCAAATGCATCCGATGAAGTGAGCTATAGCTCACGAAAGCTTATGCTCTAATAAATTTGTTAGTCTCTAAGGTGCCATCGGTACTCCTTTTCTTTTTGCAAATACAGACTAACACGGCTGCTACTCTGAAACCAAGACATTGTCTACTCTCTAAAATGATCAAATGAAAACAACTATTTTCCCTGATAGGACTTGATATGCAAATGTACGTACATTAACTGTAGATTTTGCAAATGTTTTGCAGATACAACTCAGGTATAGCAGAGAAATAAATAGAGGGAGGAAGATGTTACAATTCTATAGGTGGAGATGTAAAAAAGAATTTGTGTCTCCCAGTCTTGAGTAGCTACAGCTGTCCCTTCTAGGGAGCAAAGTAGGGTCAGTTTGGCTAAACCTGGCTGGGGCTGCTCCCTGCATATAGGGCATTCCATGTGACAAATAGTGATGAAAAAAAAACAACAAAATTAAATATAGAGCCTCTGCAAATTATGTGATGTGGAGTGCTGTCATATTCATCATCCCTTGCTTGGTGAGTGCTGCATAACTCACTCCTAACACAGTCATCCTGAACTCATGTTAAAGTCCCATAAGTGAGAACCCTTTCCCACCCCCTTTACATGATGTATAAGAGCCAAAAAGCCCCATATCCACCTGAAAGAGGACTTCCCCAATGTAGGCCTCCCAAGACCCCCTCAGTCTTGGGCAGCACTGGGCCCATAGAGCAGCCCAACTTGTTACATCAGGTGCCTCTCCAACCTCCAGAGAAGCCAAGGATCAGGAGGACACCAAGGTGGCTTGAAGTCACCATATCCACCCTTCTCCTTGGGCTGCAAGTTCTGAGTTTAGAGGCACAGCATAGAATCTCACTCCACATCATTATATAGTCTATACGATGGTGGCCTTTTTAATACAGTTGTTTAACATTAAAATAATATATTTTATCATTTCCTTGGAGAACAATCATTAGAGCTTTTTCAGAGTGGTTTTTTTTATTAGAGACATGATTAATAAAATAATAATACCCAGTTTACTCAGCAGATCTTAATGTGATTTTGCTAGTTACAAAGACATGAACAGAGCTCAGATCTTCTGAGTCCTAGTCCAATGCTCAATCCACTAGGCTACACTCTACTGAAACAAATATTTTAGCTCCCTCATACCACACACACACACACACACACACATATATTGCAGACACATAAACGTACTGAAGAGGTCAATATATTGAATGAAATCACATTGTGAAATCATAACAAATTAATTTTGTATTAAAGTGGAGGGTGTATGTGCTTCTATAAGAATTCCATGGTAACTCACTATAAGCGGATTTATTAATTCCAAATTACAATGGAACTCCCAAATTACAATGGAATTACATACTATTTCCCCATCAGGAAGAAAATAGTTCATATTAATATTACAGTGAATACCAAGAGAGTTCATAATAATTTCCCTCTTGTTTTAAATCAAATACTTTTAGGTAAAATAACATTTTATGGAAAGAAGAAATCTGATTGGGTTGAGACTCAAGATTGCCTCTCTTTGGTTGGTTGACTGGACCTGAGTTGAAAACACACAAAAAGGAATTTAACATTGGCTGACAAGTGATTTCACATGTAAATGAAAAAGTGAGAGGTTAAACAATGATACATCAAAAGTAGGACACCCTGACCTGGGAGGGAGGGGTTTGACCCACCCCACTATTTTGCCATACTGGAACAGATCAATGGTCCATTTAATACAGAATCCTTCCTCCCATTGTGGCTAATACGAATGCTTTAGAGTAAGGGAGTACCTCTATACTTTTCCATAAGTATGCAATATTATATATTAGGAAGATATTTCTACTGATCTCATCTAGTGGTGATTAGATTATGTTCAAAAGATGAGGACTGACATCTCTTGTAATTTTAGCTTAGTGCACCACTGATATGCTTGTTCAAATCTGACTCTTACTAAACTATTTAACTCACTATTATACGTATGAAAACTAATAGACTAATTTGGCCTTTCTCCATATCTACTTCTTTCCCTATCACTACAAATATTTTATCTTAAGTAACAAGATACATAGTTTATAGTAAAATCACATCAATAAATTTCAAGGGAGGAATAAATATGTCTGACACTAATATAGTATCAAACTGTAAACCTCCATCAGTTCCTGTATATTGAAGTGTAGCATATAGTTCTGTTGATGCATTATGTTCAATAGATTTTGGCTCTTTTCAAAAATGCAGCAGAGTTAGGGTTCTAAAAAACTTTTCTTTTATTGGCTTAGAGAAAGTGGAAAGGTGCTGATCCAGACACAGACTTTCTTTCAAAGGACTGGTTAGCAGATGGTTGAAAAAGCAATTCAGATCACAACAAGGACCTGATGTTCTTGCTTTCTTTCTATTTTAGCATGCAAGTCCGGTTATCACTGAACAGAATGACACTTGCAGCAGGTACAACTGACACATGGATATTTGTTGGATCAGCCTCACTAATATGATCTATGCATTTGCTAGAATACTGGAACAAATATGGGCCATGTGTACAGGCAGATTCAGAACCCTACACTCAGTCAATTTGTGTGTGAACATGTGCAAGGAAAAATACCAGAGGGGTTATGTATGTAATACATTGACTTGTACATTCGTATAGATAGGTATAGGTTGTATAGAAGGAGTCATGACTACATAGACTAGGGAAGTATATTACACAGGTACAGAACAAGATGACACAAGAGAGGAATCCTGAAAGACTGGAAGAAGAAAGGATGCATACACTTTAAAAAATAGACTTTGGATTCTATCTTCCTCCCTCTCTCCCCCCAAACTGGGTGGAGGATTATGTGAAAAGTTCACATTAACACCATGAAAAGTATGTGTTAAAATCCCCTATGCACTGATGGGAAAATTGGCCCCATCAATCACAGGTGCAGATATTAAAATTTCTGGTGGGAGTTTCATAACCGATGTATTGCTTCACTTTTCTTGGCCAGACAAAGCAAAAGTGCTAGAGCAGCAGCCACCAGCAGGCGGGTGGTGGTAGTCTCAGAATTGAGAAATGAGCAGCATGAATGTATTGAGGAGAAGGGGGGGGAAGCACCCACTGAAAAAAAGAAATGTAAAAAGTCATCCTAAAACATATATTTAAACTAACAGACAGATGAAATACCCCCTCCCACTCCAGTCATAAGGTCTTTGTATCTATTAATGTTTCAATGGGAGACCTAAAATGAAAAATGATCAGAAATTATTTATTAATGGTGACATTTAAAAAATAACATTTTAATATGATAGTTTAATGTGTATTTAAAACCAGAATATTATAGAGTAATACAGGCATGTTTGTGATTGAAAATGTTTTTATCAATTCCAATTAATTTTATATTTTCACTGTTGTTTCTTTTATCGTTTAGCTTAATTTCATCACATGCTTTTCTGCTGCCTCTGCCTCAGCAACTCATCTGGTCGTCTCTTGAACTCATTGATGTGCCTGGTTTCAATCTGACTGTTTGAGTTATTTATTACCCAACCTTTGTACAGAAGGTCTACTAATTTTTGAATCATACTCTATTAGTTTGATTTTCTTATTAAGTGGAAAGTTTGTTAATATCAGGTTTTATACACCCCCATTATGTCGTCAAAGACTTCAAAGAGGTGTCTGTGAAATCTGTTCTTTCCTAATGATGTTGAGTCAAAGCCATCCCTGGTGTAGCTCGGTTAAAGTGAATAGGGCTACATCAGGAATATATTTTACTCACTAAGCCCAACTTTCTAAATCTATTTTCCCAATTCAGGGCTAAGTTCTTCTTCTTCATTACAGTAGATAGATGCTGCCACTCAAGGGTGAAAGTTACTTAAAAGACTTACTGGTACGCAGGATGGCTGGGCTCCTGGGCAAGGTGGGGGGGCCGTTCTGGGCCCCAGAAAGGGCAGGGCCTCAGGTGGAAGGGGCAGAGCTGGGGCCCGACTCCTCCAACCAGCCCTTCAGCATTGCCTGGCCTGTGCCACCTGGGGCTCTGGTGGCAATTTAAAGGGCCCAGGGCTCCGGCCACTGCTGTGGTAGCAGCAGTGGTGGCTGGGAGCCCTGGGCCCTTTTAAATTGCCGGGCCCCAGGGCAGCATCCCCTTTTGCCCCCCCTGTCAGTGGCCCTGCCATAGCTCAAGGAGAATTATACTACAGAGATATGGATAGAAACGGTGCTTAATTTGTAATGAAAGAGGTGCCGGGGCTCAAGCAATTAGGTGCCGGGGCTCACGCAAGTTTTTATGTTCATAACTGATGCAGCAAGCCCAGAGGCATCAGGGCTATGAACTGCAAAACCTAGAGGTGCCAGGATTCAGCCCCAGCCAACCCCGACACAAATTAAGCTCTGGATAGAAACTATGAATAATCAGCAATACATTGGTCTGATTCAGATTTTTTCCACAAACAGACTTTAATTTTTGCAAATGTATTTATTTGAAATTATTTGATGAATATTTAATGTGAACAAATTTCACCATGTGGACTACTCACAAGCTAAGCTCACTATATTTATTATTTCTGCTATGTAGTTGGTCACCATAATTCCCTGACTGAATGCATGTATAACTCCGTCACAGTAAGTTATATAAAAATATTTTACTAACCATTGTAGGTTTTATCCAACAACTTGGTTTTATCCAACCAAAGGCTCCCATTGATTTCAATGGGCTTTGTATCAGCTCCCAGATGGGAAACAGGATGATGAAATGTAGGATAACCAGGGAAATGATCAAGAACAGAGACTCTCGTTTCTCATGAAAACAGTGTAGCCTAATGAATCAAGCATTGGACTGACATTCAGGAGATCTGGTTTCTATGCCTGGCTCTATCATTGGCTTGCTGGGTGACCAAGTCACTTCATCTATCTGTGCCTCAGTTTCGCTATCTGTAAAATGGGGTAAGGATACTGACCTCCTTTTTAAAGGGCTTAATTCTAGTGAGGGAAAAACACTATGTAAGAGTTAGGAATTATTATATCAAAGAAAAACAGGCACCATTAAAAAGTTTTTGGTCCCCACAGCAGAATGGATGACATAAGCAGTAAGTCATCATTGTTAGCAGAGTATGTTGTCTAGGGTCCTCTACTATTTTCTGACAGGTTCTGCTCCTGTTCCTATTGAAGTCAATGTGAGTTTTGCCATTTACTTTAATGGGTTCAAGATCAGCTCCTTGAAGCAGATAAATATGGGCCAAGACAAATTAAGAATTACTTTTAAGCAAAGAACAAAATGCTCCAAAAATAAATAAAAGTCCCAATACATAATCAGTGGTTTGAGCATTGGCCTGCTAAACCCAGGGTTATGAGTTCAATCCTTGAGGGGGTCATTTAGAAATCTGGGGCAAATATTGGGGATTGGTCCTACTTTGAGCAGGGGGTTGGACTAGATGATCTCCTGAGGTCCCTTCCAACCCTGATATCTATGATTCTATGATTCTGTATACTTAGCAAAAAATACTCTGATGCCTTCCTTAGTGAGGAATATTACAGGACATACTTTCACATTCAACCAAGCTATTCTGCAGAAAGCCTGTTTCTGGAACCATCACACAAGCTCGGTGGGGGAGGTCTTTTAGATGACATCAAAAAGTGGAAAGCTAACACTTCACAATTACAAGGTACTGCATCCATCCCATTTTTCTTTTAAACCTGCCACCCGTTCAAAAACTACTTTATTTTGTAAAAAGATAATCATGCTGGAAGCTTACCTAACACAGTATTAGGGTATCCTTTTCATTCCAGATGAGAAGTACCATTTTTTAGAAAATCTGAAACCTGACTCTTCAGAGTCTTTTTCAACAGATTCTAAAATGCTTACCAGAGTTCAAATGACAAAGTTTTCAGGTATCTTACACTGTATTTCTCTGCAATAGTAAACCATATTAAAGCATACTTTGTTTTTCTTGTAGACAGGAGACTTTAATATAGTGCATGATCTTCCTAATAGGGCTCCATTCAGCAGGAATTCAGGTTGCCTACTGTTCCACCAGCAGGATCTCCTGTGATGTTCACATTTTAGCACCCATGGAATTTTATTATAACCCCTGAGACAAATCTCCTCTAACCCTAACTGCTGAGCTTAGTATTTAGGCTCCTGCTGCCTGTCCTCCATGGAACCTCTATATCTCCTTCCCTAATGATACCCTAGATAGAAGATCATGACCTTTAATGACAGCAGCTACACTTGACTGAGCATGCTCAAGATGAAAACCTCCTTGTGACAAAATACTGTGGAAAGTGTTAGGCGGTAAAAAAGAAAGAATGTTAAAATTTAAAGGTGAAAATGTTAGTTAGGGTGATGGTGGTCTCAACTGGGTCAGGGAAATTCTACTGGCAAGAGAGAGTGATGCAAATATTTTCAGACATGGATGTCTACACTGATGCACCTAGATCTAATATTTCAGCTCAATAAACAGCCTGATTTCAGAGGTGCTGAGTATCCACCAGCTCCCACTGAAGTTAACAGGATTTGTATCTCAGCACATATCACTTATTTAGGTGTATAATGTTAGTAAGAAATATAAAAATCAATGCAATTTTGGGCAGTCAAATACAGACAATCAGTTGGTAACCAATAGCTGCGCTTAAAAATAAATTCAGATTTTAACATGATCATTGAATCCACTGGCATCATTGCAGGAGAGGACTGTCCAGTACGGATTGACCCAAGAAATTAGTCTCTGTGAGCCTTCAAGTCATGTATAAAAAAGCCACATTTAAATAGGTTAGACAAGGAGATGATCTTTTACATCTACAAGATACGAAGTATCCAAAAATAGAACTGTTCACTTAAAAAATAAGGAAAAATGGGGGCCAAGAGGAAAAAACGAACTAAGTGCTTCTGTGAGCTGAGAAGGGCACCTGAAAGAATTGAGAAGAGAGTTAAGTTGATTCTTTGCTGCTATATAGTAACCTAAAAAGAAATCAATGATCAAAACCTGCTAATCTGAAAATGTCACAGCATTTGTTGCAAATTCAGAGAAAAAAAATGACCATAACATCATATTAAAACAATTTGACTTAATGACTTTATTTCAGTATGTTATCCAGTGTTTTGGTAATATTTCTTTCATGTGAATCATAGGAATTTTAATACCAGATCAGATCAATGGTCTTCTATCTACTCTATGAGTGACCACTTCCAGATGGTTCAGAGTGATATGCAATATCACCATAATGAAAGCAACATGCCCAACAGTGAGCTAAAATGATGGAGGTAATGCAGAAACTTGATAGATGTCAGGAAGATTTCCTTTAAGCTTAAGGCAGTCTGTTACTGGCTTATGTGCTGAAGCATGGGAGTTGCTTTCCCTCATATGTTATCATTTTAGTTAGGGTAGCTCATAATGTTTTTATTATTTTAATCCATTTCTGGAATATTAGAGTGCTCTCTGCTGAATTAATATCTGGTGGTAGAGAGTTCCACATGTTAATTATGTATTTATAGAGCATACATTTCCTTTTATCACTTTTGAATTTGGTGCTTTTAATTTAATAGGATAGTCCTAAAATATTTTGCCAATTCTGTTAAACTTTTTGCAGCTGAACAATTTGCGCTATCATTTAGCCCTACTCTTGAAAATGCTTGATGTATGTGCTGAACTTAAAGCCTGTGAGCAGACACAAGTTGTCCTAGTGAAGCCAATGAGGCTATTTGCTATTCAATAGCACTACTTGATTCTTCAGTTAATCACATCCATAAGTGTTTAATATTGGGGCCTAAGTTTGTAAGCTCTTTAAGTTGTGGACTCCTCATGTGTACTTGCACTGTGATGTGAACAGGCTGGTCACTGCCTCATGGCCTGGGGTCACTCTGCACCAGCCCTGCCTCAGTTTCCCCAATGACAAGGACTGTCTCAATCAAGCTACCAAACAACTCTTCTCTGGTTCAGCAACACCTCTCTTTGGGGATGGATTTATTAAAGTAACAAAATCATTCCAAAAATAAGGTTCATGAATCTTCCTCAAGTCTGCAGCCATTCCCTGCTGAGACTGGCCTCTACTGAAGTCTGTTACTCCAGCTTCAATCTGGTTGTCTCTCTCTTCCTGAACATCCCCTCTCTGCAGCTTCCTGTTTCTCTTTACAAGGGAACCCCCTCATCCTTACCCATCTGGTTCTACTAATTAAATCCCACATCCTGTCCAGGGTGTGGGAGGCAAGGCTAATTTGACTGGATTGGTCGGCTCCAGGCCCCCAGCCCTTAAAGGGGCAGGTCATCCCATTACACATGACATATGTACATATGTCTGCACTAGTACAATGAGGTCCCAATCCTGATTTTGGCTTTTGGATGCTACTGCAGTATAAACAACATGCCAGAAAAATCATCCGCATTGTATAATGTATTTATGTTGAGAAATTCATCACATTTTCACAAAATAAAAAGCAGTTTCTCCTGTAACTTAAGGCAAATAGACTATCTACAAAAACATTTCTGTGGAAATAAGGTTTTTCTCTCTTCCCACTCCTTTTTGACTCCCATTTTCCTAAACCTAGAAGTCTGCATATATCAGTTACTTACATTTTCTTTCACAGCTACTACCCTTTTCTTGGGACAGCTCATCTACTCATTTCATGCACCACTTTCTTAGGAATATGAGTTGCTTAGCACCGTCATATGGTTCACTTACCTTAAGAACATGCACAATACAGTCTAAGGTGATCTCCATTAAGAACACTTATAAACACAGAACAAAAATATCTTCATATTTTATTAACTTCATAACAATTGATCGAATAATCTGAGTTTGCATACAAAACTGTAAGACACTAATGGCACTCCCTCTGGCAGAAATCTTGGTCCTGAATTTTAACTGGGCCTCAACTGGCTTCCCAAACTGTGAGTGCAATTTGACTCCCGCAATGATCGATGGCTTCAAAATTACACATACCATTATTTACACCTTAAACTGCACACACAAGCCTAACTATCCCATTTATAGTTCTAGCCCTCCTACTTTCAGAAAAGTGCTTAAGCATGTGCTTAAGTCCCATTTAAGCATGTGGTTAACTTTACATATGTTCTTAAGTCCCATTTAAGCACATTTTCCTGATTCACAGCCTTAGTTAGGCTTCCAAATGACTTCCACTTGCAGGCATAAATAATTCAACCTGAAATAACGGAGGCTGGTTTTGAAATTTTGGTTTATTTGTATATATTTTCAGTGCAACATGCATAAAGCTCTCATTAATGCAATAGTTGAACAAGGAGCTCCTTGGGCACTGTGCTAAGAAATTAACTAAGTGATGAAAATTGCATTCAGCAATGACCACTAAGCTCAATAATAAAATACATTTACAGCTGTATGGCCCAAACCCCATCCATTCTTATGCGGGTATATTTACTCCTGCTTATGGAGACCCTCTTACTTAATTGATCCTGTGGGAAGTCAGGCCAGCACAGAAAGAGTTGTGGAGTGACAGCTGAGTTCCACAAAGCTGTGTAAGAGACCCTCTCCCCCCAGAATAAAAGTTTCCATGGATACTGCCCCTCTCTCCAATTCCAAATTATGTTTTTCTTCCATGAGCTTTTTCTAAATTGCTTTATTTATTCACTTTTCTTAAGTTAGCTTTTGTGAAAGCTGCCACATTGACAGCCCTGCAGAATGAAGCTCTCAGCTAATCAGAGATTAGATACAAGCACAAATAGTGTCATTTAATGGGCCTTAAGCAGAGGAGCAATCTGTAAAAGTGAGAAAGTAGCTCAGTTACCATTCAGTTCTACACCCCTGGTTCCAGTTGAGGTCATTTGTCCTCTCAGCACTGGGACTGAAATCACCACCTCATTTAAGAGGAGCCACTGGACAGCTAGTAGGTTGTAACAATTTCCACACCTAGAAAGCTGATTGGATTCAAACCAGATTCCAGGAGATGAAAAGCTCTATCTCATAACCAGTCACCTGAACCATCTCCAGTTCCTTTATTAAATTCATTTATAAATGCTTAATTTATAAATCCTCACTCTTCCAGAATAGCCTAAATAAAGTGTCTTGGACTAAGATGGAAAATAAATGTGAATCTACTGTTTCTCTAGCTATGTATTCACTAGCGCTATCACACTGTTATCTAGAAATCTATTTGGAAAAACTTAAGTTTTATAGCTGTCTGAAAAGATTAAAATACTTTCTGAACAAAACATTTGATGAAGTAATAGCCTTTCAAAATCTAGAGTAACTTGTTTGAAAAGAGGCTGCTTGCCAGTGTGAATTTGAGCCATTGTACAAACAATGCAACTCCTTTCCAATTATAATGTTAAAATGATCATAATAGCACTATTATATACCCTTTAATGGTAATTTCTTTTCCCAACTTTTAAGGTTTCAAATTTGGTTTTGTTGCATACTAGAGTGAAACCAAGACCTGTCAAACATTTTTGCATAATGGAATTCTGCAACTTTTCCACTCAGGTCTTTTCAGAAATGACCAGAGAGCCCTAAATCTCAAAAATCTTAGTGTCAAAAACTTCATTGAAATCAAAACTTCTCTTCAAAATGTTTCACCTTTGACAAAATAGCATATTTAATTAAAAATACATTTAATCAAAAATGTTCCAACTTGCTCTAGTTCGAGTGAACGCACTGCACATAACTGAATTTAAAAAGTCTCAGAAAGCCTGCAGCCTTGTCTTTTGTTTTAGTTAGAGATTCTATATTTGTCTATACCTATCGACATACATATATGTATGGACTATATTATGGTATTATATGGCAAAAAGAGTTTATAAGCTGGAGATGGCCTGAACAAATATTTCCTAATTAATGACAGGTTTCAGAGTAGCAGCCGTGTTAGTCTGTATTCGCAAAAAGAAAAGGAGTACCCGTGGCACCTTAGAGACTAACAAATTTATTAGAGCATAAGCTTTCGTGAGCTACAGCTCACTTCATCGGATGCATTTGGTGGAAAAAGCAGAGGAGAGATTTATATACACACACACACACACACACACACAGAGAACATGAAACAATGGGTTTATCATACACACTGTAAGGAGAGTGATCACTTAAGATAAGCCATCACCAGCAGCAGGGGGGGGAAAAGAGGAAAACCTTTCATGGTGACAAGCAAGGTAGGCTAATTCCAGCAGTTAACAAGAACATCAGAGGAACAGTGGGGGGTGGGGTGGGAGGGAGAAATACCATGGGGAAATAGTTTTACTTTGTGTAATGACTCATCCATTCCCAGTCTCTATTCAAGCCTAAATTAATTGTATCCAGTTTGCAAATTAATTCCAATTCAGCAGTCTCTCGTTGGAGTCTGTTTTTGAAGCTTTTTTGTTGAAGTATAGCCACTCTTAGGTCTGTGATCGAGTGACCAGAGAGATTGAAGTGTTCTCCAACTGGTTTTTGAATGTTATAATTCTTGACGTCTGATTTATGTCCATTCATTCTTTTACGTAGAGACTGTCCAGTTTGGCCAATGTACATGGCAGAGGGGCATTGCTGGCACATGATGGCATATATCACATTGGTAGATGCGCAGGTGAACGAGCTTCTGATAGTGTGGCTGATGTGATTAGGCCCTATGATGGTGTCTCCTGAATAGATATGTGGACAGAGTTGGCAACGGGCTTTGTTGCAAGGATAGGTTCCTGGGTTACTGGTTCTGTTGTGTGGTGTGTGGTTGCTGGTGAGTATTTGCTTCAGATTGGGGGGCTGTCTGTAAGCAAGGACTGGTCTGTCTCCCAAGATCTGTGAGAGTGATGGGTCGTCCTTCAGGATAGGTTGTAGATCCTTGATGATGCATTGGAGAGGTTTTAGTTGGGGGCTGAAGGTGATGGCTAGTGGCGTTCTGTTGTTTTCTTTGTTGGGCCTGTCCTGTAGTAGGTGACTTCTGGGTACTCTTCTGGCTCTGTCAATCTTAGGCTTGAATAGAGACTGGGAATGGATGAGTCATTACACAAAGTAAAACTATTTCCCCATGGTATTTCTCCCTCCCACCCCACCCCCCACTGTTCCTCTGATATTCTTGTTAACTGCTGGAATTAGCCTACCTTGCTTGTCACCATGAAAGGTTTTCCTCCTTTCCCCCCCCTGCTGCTGGTGATGGCTTATCTTAAGTGATCACTCTCCTTACAGTGTGTATGATAAACCCATTGTTTCATGTTCTCTGTGTGTGTGTATATAAATCTCTCCTCTGTTTTTTCCACCAAATGCATCCGATGAAGTGAGCTGTAGCTCACGAAAGCTTATGCTCTAATAAATTTGTTAGTCTCTAAGGTGCCACAAGTACTCCTTTTCTTTTTGCGAATACAGACTAACACGGCTGCTACTCTGAAACCTCACATAATTAGTGTAAGCAATGATTACTAGGTATTCTGGATAAAGACAGCACAGAATAGGAGGTTCTCTCTGCTATGTGCTAGAGCTATTACCTGTCCAGCTTCACTGCATCCCAACTGTTACTGAATTCCATCAAGCCAGGTGGGCATCCAAGCTTTCCATCGTCTTGCAAGCAATCACATCTTTGCAATGGTCCAAGTGGTAAAATGTACTCTTCACGAGCAGACCATATAAAAGTAAGCCAACAGATCCTCCAATGAGCCAGGATTTAGCAACAGGCTTGAAAGATCCTTTGTGTACCCAATGCAAAACATCTGGGACAATCCTAGACTGAGGGTAAACAGTGACACAAGGGTGTGCCCATCCCCCACAAAGCCATCTAGTAATTGCCACTTGCTGCCTCTAATCCAAATACCATCAAACACTCAAAATAGACTCAACCCTACTGTATTCCATTAAGCTTTTTATTTTATATGTTTGTATTTAAAAATACCACTGCCTCCTTTTGATGAAGGATATTCATATGTTTAAGGAAGATAGCTTGAGAGGGTATCCAAGACAGAATTATACACATCAATACCTTGGATCACTCCCACATGTAAGAAGTGGTGATTCTACTTTCATTGTTTGTATTTATTTAGGAATATTTTATTTGTACATATACACACATCTGTAGTTATATATTTCATTCACATATATTTACACAGCTTTTATTAATTCTGGATGGATTATATATAGCATAATTTATGATATTGCATACGTTTTAAATATATTCTATACAATTAATAAATTTATATATAGCTATAGTACATACATCTGTATATGTACAAAAACAGTCTACTTATCAATTTTAGGAACAATTTATACACAACTGTAGCATCAAAATAGGAACATAGCAATTGCCATTCTGATCAGACTAAATCCATTTAGTCCAGCATCCACTATCCAGCACTGACCATTATTAGGGCTCCATGTCTGTCACAGAGGTCACATGAAGTGACAGATTCTGTGACTGCCGTGATTTCTGCCCAGGATTCCCCCTCCCTGAGTCGACCAGAGTGGGGGCAGGCCCCCGGGGACACCCTTTCCCTGCCTCAGCCGGAGTGGCAAGGCCCCTGGGGTTCCTCCCCCACAGCAAGCTCCCCCAAGATTCAATCATGAGTATTTTTTGTAAAAGTCATGGATAAGTCATGGGCCGTGATTTTTTGGTTTCTTTGCCTGTGACCTGTCCAAGACTTTTAGTTTGTTATCCATATAAATGTCTGATATCTCTGAACTTTGCTAATTTATTTGTTTATATGAAATCCAGTGACAATGAGTTTCACAAATTATGAGTTGTGTGCAGAAGTATTTAGTTTTGTCAGTTTTAAATTTTCCACCTTTCTAATTCATTCACAGAACTCAAGACCAGATGGCATAATTGTGATCGTCTACTTTGATGTCTTGCGGAGCACAGGCCATAAAATTTCCTCAAAATAATTCCTAGAGCATATCTTTTAGAAAAACAATCTGATCTTTATTTAAAAATTGTCAGTGATGGAGAGAATCCACTATCACCCTTGGTAAAGTATTCCAATGTTTTTTATTCTCATTGTTAAAAATGTATGCCTTATTTCCTGTCTGAATTTGTCTAGCTTCAAATTCCAGCGATTGCATCATGTTATAACTCTCTCTGCTAGACTGAAGAGCTCATTATTAAATATTTGCTCCCCTTGTAGACCGTAATCAAGCTCCTTGACTTTATCGTTGTAAGCAATGTTTTCTAATAATTTAAACAGGGCTCTTCTCTGAATGCTCCTTAATTTATCAACATCCATTTTGAACTGTCGACACCAGAACTGGACACAGTATTCTAGCAGTGTCACATCGGTGCCACAATACGTAGTCAACCTGGAACTTATTAACAAGGGATGTTGTGAATACCAAAAGTATAATGGAGTTCAACATAGAATCAGATAAGTTCATAGAGGGTAGGTCCATCAATAGATGTTAGCCAAAATGGTCAGGGCTGCAATCCCATGCTCTGGGTGTCCCTAAATCTATGGCTGCTAGAAGCTGGGACTGGAGCATTTGGCACCAGCCAATGTTATATGTTGGGCGAGATGGACCATTGATCTAACCCAAAATACTGAGCTAAAATAAACTTTCTGCTCCTACTTAAGATTCTGCTGTTTATGCATCTAAGGATTGCATTAGCCCTTTTGGCCATAGCATCACCCTGGGAGCTCATGTTCAGCTGATTATCCACCATGACCCCCAGATCTTGTTGACAGTCACTGCTTCCCAGGATAGAGTCCCCCATCCTGGAAGTGTGGCCTATATTCTTTGTTCCTAGATGCATACATTTAGCCACATTAAAATGCACATTGTTTGCTTGCACCCACTTAACCAAACAATCCAGATTGTTCTGAATCAGTGACCTGTCCTCTTCATTATTTACTACTCCCCCATTTTTTGCATCAACTGTAAACTTGATCAGTGATAATTTAATGTTTTTTTCCAGCTTTTTGATAAAAATGTTAAATAGTCAAGAACCAATCCATGTGCAACCCACTGGAAACACAACTGCTTGATGATGATTTTCTGTTTACAGTTGCATTGTGAGACCTATATCATTCTAGTTTTTTAATTTAAATGTCATGTGGTACCAAGTCAAATGCCTTGCAGAAGTCTGAGTATATAACTTCAACACTATTACCTTTATCAACCAAATTCATAATCTCATAAAAAATACCAGTTTGACAGGATCTGTTTGCCATCAGTCTATGTTGGATGGCATTATTTATATTACCCTCCTTTAATTCTTTATTAATCAAGTCCTGTATCAGCTGGTCCATTATCTTGCCAGGATTGATGTCAGACGGACAGGCCTGTAATTACCCATGTCATTCCATTTACTCTTTTTAAAAATCAGCACAACTTTAGCTTTCTTTCAGGCTTTTGGAACTTTCCCAGTGTTCCAAGAATTATTAAAAATTAATATTAGTGGTCCATCTACCTCCTTGGCCAGCTCTTGAAAAAATCTGAATGCTGATTTAAATTGTCTAGCTTTTAGTAGTTGTTGTTTAACATCCTCTTGAGATACTAGTAGAATGGACTGAGTGTTGATATTATCTGATTACATAATCTGCTTTTTTACAGAAACAGAAGAGAAATATTTATTAAATACTTCTGCCTTTTCAGCATTATTATCAATAATTCTTCATTTCCATCCTGTAACGGACCAATACCATTGCTAGAATTCCTTTTGTTCCTAACATATTGAAAAAATTCCTGCTTTCTGCCCTTAATTCTGCTATCCATAGATTTCTAGATGACCTCTTGAGGTCCCTTCCAACCCTGATATTCTATGATTTTATGATTCTCTGGTTCTTCTGTGCCCCTTTTTTCCATTATCAATTTTCTACAATTCCTAGCTTCTGTTTATATTCATTACTATCAACTTTCCATTTCTTCTATGTGTTATATATTATATTTTATAGCTGCCTTCACTTCCCCTCTAAACCAAAAAAACCCTACCCTTTTTAACCAGTAGAACCTTTTCCCTCTGTTGTGGGATTGTGATTTTGGGGGCATTTATTAAAGTGTTCTTAAAAAATTTCCAGTTATCTTTTACATTAATTGAATATCCCCTTCTTCTTGTGTTATGAGACAGGGAAAACAGATGCTCCTAGTGTACTTCTCTACATCATTTATTATTTTGTGTAGTCTTATTATGTCCTCTCTTATTCATCTCTTTTCTAAAATAAACAATCCTAATTTTCTCAAGTATCAGAGGGGTAGCTGTGTTAGTCTGTATCCACAAAAACAATGAGGAGTCCAACAGCACCGTAAAGACTAACAGATTTATTTGGGCATAAGTTTTCATGGGTAAAACCCCCACTTCTTCAGATGCATGGAGTGAAAATTACAGATACAGGCATAAATATATATTGGCACATGAAGAGAAGGGAGTTACCTTACTAGTGGAGAATCGATGTTGAAGGCCAATTCAGTCAGGCTGGATGTAGTCCACTCCAAATAATTGATGAGGAGGGAAAATTGCTTTTGTAGTGAGCCAGCCACTCCCAATCCCTATTCAAGCCCAAATTGAGGGTGTTAAGTTTGCAAATGAATTGTTGCTCTGCAATTTCTCTTTGAAGTCTGTTTTTAAAGGTTTTTTTTTTTTTGTAAAGAATCTCTCTTTTATACAGGAAAGTGTTTCCATGCTCTTAATCGTTCTGATTGATGTTTTCTGAACCCCCTCTTATTCCACAAAATCATTATTGAGGTGGGGTGGTGAGTATTGAACATAGTATTCCACATCGTGACTGTACTATTATTCTGAATATATTGGTATTATACAATTTACCATATGATTCTCCACCACTTTTCTTATGCATCCTAACATCTTGGGTTTTTGACCAGTTGCACATTGTGCAGAAGTCTTTATTGAGCTTTTCCTCAGGGATACCCAGATTCCTATTCTGAGTTGATACAATTGTTTTAGAAACCTGTAATGTGTATGAGCGGTACACTTTTTTTTAACATAACTTTGCATTTAATTTAATTTGCCATCATGTGACCCATTCACCTAGATTGGTTAAGTTCCTCATAGTCTTCTTCGGACTTGATTAACCTAAATAATCTTTTGTCATCTTCAAATGTCACTATGTTGTTGTTAATCCTCCCCACTTTCCAGATTATTTATAAATATATTAAACACTGTTTATTGGCTTCACTAGGATTAGATTTCCAAATTGTGAAGCATCTCTCATTTGCTCAAATAACCTCTTAAACTTTGCTTATTGGTCATATTTGTTTACTTCTTGCCTTTCTAAATCCTATTTTGTTCAGTAGCACACATTCCTTCTCGAAATCTATTGTTTCCTCTAACTAACATTCATGCTACATCTAAAACTTTTACTTCTTTTAATTTTAAGTCCTTTCTGACTAATCATCTGACTTTATTGATATCTTCCTTTCTCAAGTTTAGTGTCATTATGTCAGTTTTTGATACCCTACCTGCTCTTTGGATGTTGAACCTAATTACACTGTTGTCACTATTACTGAGAGGCTCAGCTACTTTGTACATTTTCCTGAAGAGGAAATATGTGGAAACCAAAAGTTTGTCTCAGAAGTTTGTCCAATAAAAGATATTACCTTTCCCACCTTTCTCTCTAAGATATATCAAGAATTTGTGGCTCTACACTATCCAACCCCACTTTATCCAGACAAGACATCAGAAATGAAGAAGATGTCTGAGTGAAATCTGAGTACAGATCTAGGTTTCCCAATGCAACCTTCTAGAAAGCAGAAGCAGTGGGGTGGGCAAACCCCCATAGTATACTTATGTAGTAGTAGGAGGACGAAGGTGACACAACCAGAGATGGAAGAAACTTGTGGGTAATTACCCTTCCCCAGACCCAGGCTGTATTTGGGTTGTAGGAATTAGTCCATATGGGCATGAACAGGGTCCTATGAATAATCCAACTTTGAGGATACAAATAGCTGTGTAATTACCTATTTTCAAGATGCCACGTAATCTCCTAAAATGAAAGGGAAGGGAGTTCTGCTTTCCCTAAAACCTTAGCTTTCCACATCAGCAACCTAGCCCTCCTGTGCAGCTTTTGAGCTGTGCAGCAGAGGAAAGTGGGTGTCTTGTAGAGCTACTGATTTGCATAGTTTTGGAGCTCCCATCTAGCAGCAGTTCCCATACCAGCTACTTCCTCCTCCAAGCTTCCACTCTGGTTCTTGCAATGTCCCTACTGATTGTGCTCTCTCTCTCTCTTTTTGTCCCAAGGCTCAGCTGCTATCAGTTAACAATGCCACATAAGTCCCAGTTTGTTTAATAATTTCATGCAGCTCTGCTACATAAATTTGGGGGCTGTGCTGCATAATTTAGGTCTAATCTATTGCATTATGCACCGGGTTTGACAGAGACTTCAGTGCTCGCAAAAATGTGAGGTAGAAATGATAAGTAGGGTGTTAGGATAAAGATATTCAGGCCTGTCTGTAAAGGCCTGTACTCTAAGAATTTAGGTATATTCTTATCACTTAGCTAGTTATAGAGGTATAAAAGGAAGAATCAAAATCATTGTCTGCTGGTGTAAGGTCCTTCTCTCACTGTGACAGTCTGAGGCCCTGTTCTTAGGCTAAAGCCTTTGCTAAGCAGCAGAGGCAGCCATAAGCTGTGAAACGACCAGTCACTTCTTCACATCCAAACTAGACACATTGAAATCAAGTGCTATTGGGCTGTTAGGAATACAGTCCTGTCCTGATAATGCCTATCACCTCCAGAGAAAGGGAAGTGCCTAGAAGATGTAAAAGGAAACTTAATTTGATAGCATCCTGTCTGGCAAGAACTCACTTATCAATAGCTGGGATGTGAAATCCTTATTTCTTTGTTGTTCTATCACTGTAGTCCCCATTTCCCTATTGTTTGTCTGTATAATCTCTGTCTGGGTCTGTGATTGTTTCTGTCTGCTGTATAATTAATTTTGCTGGGTGTAAACTAATTAAGGTGGTGGGATATAATTGCTTAAATAATCATGTTACAATATATTAGGATTGGTTAGTTAAATTTCAGTAAAATGATTGGTTAAGGTATAGCTAAGCAGAACTCAGGTTTTACTGTATAGTCTACAATCAATCAGGAAGGGGGGGGAAATGGGAACAGGGAATGGGGGTGGGGAATTGGAATCATGTTTTGCTAAGGGGGTGAATGGGAACAGGGACACAGGTAAGGCTCAGTGGTGTCAGAGCTGGGAAGGGGGACACTAAGGAAGGAAACTAGAATCATGCTTGCTGGAAGTTCACCCCAATAAACATTGAATTGTTTGCACCTTTGGACTTTGGGTATTGTTGCTCTCTGTTCATGCGAGAAGGACCAGGGAAGTAAGCGGATAAAGGAATAAGCCCCCTAACACAGGGCATACAACTTTTGGAGCCCACAGTATCCAATGTGGTCCAGCAGCAAACTAGAGTCAATAGTGTCAAAAGAAAAAGGATTTTGCACTAATTGTCTGGTTTAGAAATACTGCAGCAAATGTATCTCTGGTATAAGTCATTTTAGTTACACGAGGGATAAATCTGTCTCTTTTGTGTCATCAGCAGTTAGCATTCTCTGTTCATAGATATATAGATGTCATGTATTATAGTTCAAAGAGCTAGTAGAGCTAAGGTGAAGGCTGAAGTTCAGGAAGTTAGCCAGTAGAGTGCACCCAGTCAATGTTCTCTCTAATTTTTTAACAAGCTCAGCAACTGGCAATTCCAGATGAGCACACTCATTTTGGTACTTAGTATTAAAAAAAGGTGCTCTTAAAATTTCACACATTTAAAATATATCATCAACTTTTGTTCAGATATATGAAAAGACAGACACTCTCCTTTCAGTTCTACCCACCCACCTCTGCAGTCTGCCCCAGATTTCCTCTCCTACCTTCCAGGAGTTGATATTGGCATCCCCTGCCATCTCCTATTATTTCAATCAGTTGTTCCAAAAACCATGATTCCTACCACTGCCTGAGAAGAGCTGCTGCTTCTGGCAGGGAAGGGTTTCTCAATCTCTCTCTTGCTCATTTTGTTTTCTCTCTCTCCATGTCTTTTCCTCTCATCTCTTTCTGTATCGCCTCCTGCTGTCCTCTTCCATTTTATGTTGCCTCTTTACTCTCTTCCTCCTGATATCGGTCTTCTACTTCTTCCTTTGCTCTTAAATTTCCCCTCCTTTTTCACCCATTAAGCTTACCTCTCCCTCTCTTCATTCTTTCTTCCTACCCCTTGCTTCACCCCCTCTTTCTTTTCTATATTCTTTGTTTTTTTTGTTCTTCTTACCTTCCTTCTTCTCTACCCATGCTACAGCTGGTCAGCCAAGTATTTATTTCTATTTAATAAGGGTGTTGCTGTAAACCACTGTTCAATATGTGTTGTGTCCCCCTTCAGGACTGAGTCTGCCATAGTCGATAGCTAGAGATTTAGGGCTTGATCAACTCCCATTGAACTCAGAGGGAATCTTCTAGTTGACTTGGGAGCTGGATCACGTCCTCAGTCCTTTAGCTCAAGTTGTCAAGGGTCATGTTAGTTCTTAAGGTCCTGATAACCATCAAGATGACACTTGTTACATTGGCATCAAGCCTCTCTTTATAATGGTTGCCATTAAAAAGTCAACATTTGCTAACAATTACTGCAGTTATTTCCTACTCTATGCTGCATTATTTCAAATATCATGTGTGGTAACTGCTAGAAAACACTAATCTTTTAATGGTGAACATTTTCTCTTCACACAATATGAAACAATATAGGAACACATGTCAAGCAAAATATCAACCAGATTGAATTGGTATTATTTCCAATAATCATTATAATTTTTGAAAATATTAATATATTTATTGCATTGTGTGGGAAAATGTTATGCCATTTTCTGTTCTTGTAACAATTTTTGTCACAAGAATGAGTTATCACCACAATTTAATGGCTGGCATCTCTCTCTGTCTCTGATAACATATTCTGACTCCTATGACTTAGGACAAGTAAGAAAATGGCATAAAGTTAATCCATTATTTGTGAGATTGATTGTAGCAAGAATAGGAAATTGCAAGTATTACGTCACCTTGCAGAACATTATGGTGGTTCCAAGTCTGTGATTGTTTTTAACACTTTGACAAGAGGAAATACATTCTAAGGCCCAATCCTGAAAACACTTTTGTACATGCTCAATTTTACTACTCTGAGTAGTACCATTAAAATCAAATAAAATGGCAGTAAAGTTAAGCATGCATATAAGTGTTTGCAGGATCAGAGCTTAAGTCACTTGAAAACAATAACTCACTAAACAGACTTGATTTGCAAAAATATTCATTCCAATGTCACATCCCTTTTTTATTATTTTGTCTTTTTAGGCAGTGATCCCAATTTACCAGACAATAGTAATGCCAGGCGTACCAGTTTACAATATATTGAGCCTTATTTAGCAGCTATAAATTCCATTGACTTCAGTGGGAGTTATGCAAGCTGAGCCACTCCAGAATTGGGCCTTCAGACCTTGTTTGTCTATTACCTGCTATTCAAGTGCGTGGGCTTTAGTCCCACAACGAAGCTTAATTTGCTCCAAAACCCCTGTCATCTCAAACTCCACTATAGATCAGAACCAGCATCATTTAAAAGGAGATGTGCAGTACCAAGATTAATCATCATGAGCCTGATCCTGTACACAGTTAATCACCCTCAACTGCCCATAGGACTGAGTCCAAAGGGAGTAAGAAGTAATCTAAACTAAAAGTCACAAGAATCTGAAAGACTAATATTGATCCATATACCAACAGTAGACAGCTATTACTTTAAGCTTGAGTGGGGTATTCCATACTTGTTTTTGGAATTGCTGTTTTTTTGGAAAAATCTGTACAATTCTCCATTTAGAGAAAGGTTGTTTATACTAAGCCTCTGGGAGTGGGAAGGAAGAAACCTTTAAATTAGCTACCATTAGCTAGCTGCCTATATGTTTTGGCCTAAATTGAGTGAGTGTTAACACAGCTCGTTTACATTAGCAAATACATTTATTTGGTCACAGCTGTTCAATGTTTCTTATAAATAAATAATCATTTACAGCAAGCACATATTCAAGTAGAAAAATAGTAAAATAACTTTGTATTATTCTCACTATACAATGGCTAGTGCCCTAACCAATCTGTTCCTTTAATAGTAAATGAACACCTCTCATGACCAGTATGGAGAGGCTACTATTTTTTAAAGCTAAGCACACAACAAGAGCTTTGAAAATGCTTTTTGAACAGAGAACCTCTAAGTATATTTCTCAGCAGAGGTAAAATTGGCTAGAATAATTGCTTTTATCGAACTGGGTAATTAATCTTATATGCTTATCACCAGGGTATCTGAACACATATGATAAAACCATCCTATCTAATGAAGCCAGAGAATCTATATCAATAGATAAATAGTGCACATTTAAATCATTTATGTGGGTTAGAATCACAGTGTTTCAACTGGGAATTAAGCAGTTAACATAAACAGAGAAAGATCTAAAGAGGAAACACAGAACAGCAAAGGTGAAACCTGCTAGGCTGCCTCTTTGAACCCTCTTAAGGACTCTGCAGTATTGCCATCACTCCAGAGTTTAATTTGGGCACATTATGACAGTCTAATAGTCTTCTTCAAGGAATCAACCCCTGACCATCATAGATTCTAACACTCTTGCTTTGCCTTGGCTATGTTTGATGTTTTTATTTTCTTTATGGGAGATGTGGGTGGTTTAATTGACTCAAGATAACATGTCTTAGCAATCATACAATGTATTGTTATTACTTGGGTGAAACCTTGTTATAGGTCAGGTTGAAACCCTATTGAGGATGATAGATATGATGTCACCCTTCAGTTAACACAATTGTAAACATAAGCGCCACCTAAGACAAAAGGTGTGTGTGATAAACCCACTGAGGAGCTTTGGAGCAAAGTATTGCTTTCCATAGGTATGTGTAGCAATGTGAGAAAACACACAGATACTGAAGTCATAGACAAGAAAAAGGAAAAAAGAGGCAAGAAAAGCCAAGCAGAAGCTGTAAGCACAGTGTGACCCTGGAAAAAGGAAAAGAGAGAGCGAGCGCTATAGGGTTGGGTTTTGACTAGAGTCTTGGGGCTGTAAGCTAAGAAACTGCTCTTTTTCTCTTCAGGGCTTTGTACATCCTTGTAAATAAACAAAACTGCATCAATGAAAACCTATCACCAGTTTCTACTTCCAACTGAAACATCCCCAGAGTCCCAAACTTTGACTAGGTTCACTTTTACTGCTGATACTGGCTGAAGGAGGTAAAGAAAGAAGAAGAAAATAAAAATAAAAGTACACCACCAGGGTTCAAGACTAATTGTAGGGAAAGACTATGAACTAATGTTTAGAGAAGGGGACTGGGAGTCAGGATACGTGAGTTGTATTCTTAGCAGTCCACTAGTTCAAGGTGTAACGGTGGGAAAGTCACTTACCTTTTTGGCTCTGTTTTCCCCATCTGTAAAATGGAGATACAGCTGACCAGTATCATGGAGATGTGAGTCTTAATTCCATAATCTTTTAAGCACTTGAAGCCAGAAATGAGATGGCATAAAATAGAGGGGAGTCAAGGACAAAGCCTTTGGGTACCACTGAACAGACATTCAAAGTTAAGGCTGTTTCCTTGTCCTTAAACTCTGTCTTTGTAGCACAAGCAGCATTTATATAAATTGTGGTTACATATTTCTATAGGTCTTCATAATACCTATATAAAAAAGGGAGCAGGGTGTAGGTATTATTGAGGTCCTATAAAAGGTATGCACTATTTCAGGTGTAGCTGACTGTAAGCAAAAGGGGGCAAGTTAAGAATAAACTGGCAGATAGCAATGTCTAGGGGTACAAATATCTGACCCTCCAAGATGCCTTCTGATAATCCCCAAAACCTACTACCCAGCATCTCAGAGAATTCCAGGAGGCTTGTAACGAAAACACAAAATTCACAAAAAAGGGACTCAGCTACTGCACTCCTGGGGACAATAGAGATGACTATAGGTAGGCAAATAGCAAGATAGATATAATTAATATGGTCATAGCAGTTACAGATGAAAAAAACCCATTGAGTCCCATCCAGTCCATCTCCTTGATAATGCAGGATTGTTCCTAATATTGTTTACTACTTTGCCCAGGGTAGTTTTAAAATTCCACAACTTCCTTTTTTTGGCAAGTTTTTCCTGATATTCTGCCTTTCTTATACCAGCCCAAAGCTTCTAGTTATACATCTATGTACCACTTCTTATAATTCTTCCCCAACTTTGGTGTTTACACACCTCATATTTGAAAACTATTGTGTGTCCTCGGACCCATTTAGTTATCTCTTAGCCTAATTATACATATTTAACTCTTTTAATCATTCCCACAAACCACTTCCTCTAGCCACTGGATCATTTTAGTTATTCTAATTTATCATATTTTCCTAGTACTGCCATGTAGTGCCCAGAACTGATGCAACATTCCAGGTGAGGTTATGCAGGGTAAAATTTTCAAAGGTGTGCAAGAGTCTTATCTCAATGGTATTCACAGACAATAGGAGTTTGGCACGTTTGAAAACTTTACTCACAATGGCTGTTTAGAGAAAGGATTATCATCTCCTAGCTCCATGATGTGACGCCTCAGTGTATGTAGCCCCAAAAGTCTTTGTTTTTATTTTTTAAATGAGAGCAAAGTTTGAGACATTTAAACAACAGAAAAAAGGAAAATCTCAAATTCTTGTAGCAATAGGTATAAACAAAAGTATTAACTTTATCACTCCTTCCTTATTAATTAAAGGGGCTCTTTTAAGATCTGTCACTCTGGATACAAAAGTGAACTGGATCTGCCAAAGGCAAGGCTTGTCTAGTGGTAGAGGGCTACATTACACTGAGCCCTGTTGATTTCATTGTGCAGTAGGAAACTACCCAATATGGCTAATGGTGGCAAAATCTGGGCCAGAGACTATATTTAGCTAAGGTATCAAATCATAAAATGCTATGCATGGGGTCTATTTCACTGCTGTATATGTAATTCACTGCAGCTGAGGAGCCCACAGGCAACAAATCAGCTGTGTGAAAGGACTGACACCCCACTCTAAAAACTCTGGTTGGCTAGCGAACTGGCAGGAAATCCCACCCCTACACTCTGTCACCAGCTCTCCTCTGACTGGATGAGGGCACAGCACTTGAGAAAGGAGTGTACGGGCTGTCAGACAGGAAGGACACATGAAGTGGCTGCAGAGACACAGAAAATTGAGAGCCTACACGTGGGGCTGGAGGAAATATGAATGTAGTCCCCTACTACCACAAACTATGCAGTCAAGTTTTCCACATTTGGGGAAATCACAGGAGTCAGCAAATTCATATCCAACTTGCTGTGTTAATACTAAAAAGAAAAGGAGTACTTGTGGCACCTTAGAGACTAACAAATTTATTTGAGCATAAGCTTTCGTGAGTTACAGCTCACTTCATCGGATGCATTCGGTGGAAAATATTCCACCGAATGCATCCGATGAAGTGAGCTGTAGCTCACGAAAGCTTATGCTCAAATAAATTTGTTAGTCTCTAAGGTGCCACAAGTACTCCTTTTCTTTTTGCGAATACAGACTAACACGGCTGCTACTCTGAAACCTGTGTTAATACTATTACCTCGCAGTCTCTTTCAAATTCTCAGCTTTCTTCTTTTCAATCAGGGCTGGTCTACACTACAAAGTTAGGTCAGCTCAATGACATCATTGAAAGCTGTGAAAAATTTCACGCTCTGTGCGATGTTGTTAAAATGGCCTAAGCTCCAGTGTAGATACCATTCGGTCGACAGAAGAATTCTTCCATCGAGCTAATGCTTACAGCTACAGCCTATTGCAGAGGTGGATTTACTACAGCAATGGAAGAATCCCTTCTGTCG
Organism: Dermochelys coriacea; assembly: GCF_009764565.3. Taxonomy (NCBI): domain Eukaryota; kingdom Metazoa; phylum Chordata; order Testudines; family Dermochelyidae; genus Dermochelys; species Dermochelys coriacea. The sequence continues at coordinate 36,915,774 of NC_050070.1, read as the reverse complement.
CTGTTATGTCTACACTACAGTGCTACAGTAATGCAGCTGCAGCACTGTAGCTGTCCTGATACAGCATTTCTAGTGTAGATAGTCTCTGAGTTGCATGTAGAGTAAGTCAGGATAGAATTTGTCCCAATATTAGCAGTAATGTAGTCAGCTGCAACAGTTGGTATATTATAAGCTGCAGTGTTTTAATATCACTTCTTGAAATATCAGGCAGTGCTTTCTAGAGGGATGCAATGGTTCACAGGTAGGGTAGGTATACAAACTACTTCACCTTTTTGAATACCTTCAAAACTTGATAGTTACAGTTTAGAACTCAAGTTCTGTCCAACTTTACTGACAGTTTTAACTCAACATTTCTTCAGTTCCATTGGTTTACATAAGATTTTTGGGAGCCAGAGTCTCACATGATATAAATTGGCATAAGCTCCATTGGAGATATGCTCTTCAATTCAGCTATGCCAATTCATGGCAGCTGAAGATCTGGTTTTCAATATTATGTTAATTTGGGGTATTGCATATTTATTCTGACACTGAAAAAAATAAGTCTTTTGATACTGCATGAAAGTCAATGAGAGTTCTCTGTGAACATCTACAGCAAGGAATGGCTCAATAATTTATAGCTGCTACTCTGTATTTTGTAAATAGGATGTTGCATAGAAAGGACATTCACACAGTACTTCTATTAATATTTTTACAATAAGAGATACATCTGACTTTTAAATAGTAAGGAAATGGTAACGAAAACCCAAGGAGAAGTGCAAAGGATGCGAGAAGGACAAACAACAACAGATTTACAAACAGACAAGGATCAGGAGGACTGTGAGGCTGTAGTCTCCTTGTGTGATTGTGAGAGGAACTTGGTGACAGATGAGGCAGAGATTGCTGTGAAGCTAAATGATTTCTTTGTCTCAGTATGTTCACCAGGGAGAGTGAGGAAAATATGCCAGAATCAGAGAGAAGTTTCCTGGAGACAAAAAATAAAAAATTAATGAAACAAAGGGTGACACCAGAATAGGTAAAAAGAAATTAGAGCAACTAAAAAGGGAGATATAACTCCAGACTGGATGCCCTGCATCCCAGCATTCGGAAAGAGATTAAACTGAAAAAAAATCTCATCTAGTTGGGTTTTTAACACCTCACAGGAAACAAGAGAGGCAGATTAACAGAGACGCTAGTGCAATGTGCCATATTTTATGTGTTCACGGGGGACCAGATGATTCCCGGTCTATTAATCAGACCAGCATATTGGGTACGATTTTAGAAGCATTGATCGGAGAGGCAATTTGGAATGCTGCAGATTGGTGCACTGAGAGCAGTCAGGAGCAAAACACAAGATTTGGCCATTGGATCAGGTGCTTATACTGAATAGGTTAACGTTTTTGAATGTGAGTGCCTAAATTTACATATCTAGACACTTGAATAAAGTAGCCTGATTTTCAGAGGTGCTGAGCATCTCCAGCTTCCAATGACTTCAGAGAGAATGTGGGTGCTTAGCACCTTTGAAAACCAGGCAACTTATTCAGGTATCAAAATATGTGCCGAGGTATCAACATTTAGGCATGTAAGTTTGAAAATGTTGGCGTAGGGAATCAGGGTCTGCTGCGGAGTTAGTCTTCAGGCAATCAAACGAACACAGCTGGCTGGTAGTAGGCTGCCCGATTGGCTACACTGCCTGACTGGTTAGAAAGGTCAGCAGACTGGCTCTTAAACCCCGCAGAAGCAGCAGCAGCAATAGTGGCTGCTTACAGCATTTGCCCATAGCTGCAACAGTTCCTGTGCTTGCTTGTTTGTTCCCAGCCTGGCTCCATTCCAGGTAACAGTTCTGACCCTCATCTCTCCTTTCTGACCTCTGACTTTGGCTCTCACCCGGATCCTGGCCCGGGCTCTGATTCCTGGCTGCCAATTCCTGCTCTGACCATGTCCTGGACATTGATAGTTGGCCTTGGATTTTAAGAAGCCTTATGTGGGAGATTATTACATATTAACCAATCTGATGCATTATTTGTTAATAGGATATTGATGGTAAAATACTCAAAGTAGATAAATAACTGGCTCAGTAATAGACCACAGTGTTGCAGGAATCTGTTATTAACCAATTTACATTGCAGTGACAATAGAGAACAAGGTATGAAGGTATGGATATTTGAAGACTGTACTAAACTGAGGCTATATCATTATCAAAATGCAGAGTGAGTGCATTGAAGGAATCTGGAAAAATAATATTGTGGACTATGATGTGGGTTAAGAAAAATAGCATAGAAAAAAGTAAGGAAATGAGGACTGAGTTGAAAATGGCAAATGGTATTGTGGCTGCTTTGGTGTGGGAATAAACAGATTGGGAGATAATAGGGGACAGAAACTTAAAACCATCAGCTCAATCTCTGCAGGAGTTAGAAAACAAAAAAGATCTATAAATAGAGGAGATCATTATGGCACTGCTCAAAAGGCTAGAGAGACAACATTCAGAGTACTGAGCACAATATTTGGCACTATATTAAAGCAAGGATTGAAAGAATTAGGAAATGCACAGAAGAGGGCAACCAGAATGATAACAGGACTCTAGAGACTACAGTAATGAAGAGAGATTAAGAAAATTAGGATACTATATTCATAAATAAATATGAACACAAGAAGGGTAATAGCCAAAGTGTACAAAAATCAGAGAAGGTGAATGGAACAAAACTACCAGGCTTAAAATCGAGAGCACATGAAGTGAAGCTACAAGGAAGGGTTGGGTGCTAGTAAAAATAGAGAAGCATCTTTTATGCACAGAGATATTAATTTGTGGATCTGATCATCAAGGGGAGAAGTAAAATTGGCAGCCCTGAAAATAATCTAGAAGAGATGAGTACCCAAAGGGAACAAGCATCATATGGTCCACTGCTAGACAGATATGTAGAGTGGCCCTTATGAATCCTGTAGCTCTATCAATCCTGAAATATTACACTAATGTAACTATTGTAACAATAGACTGTTCCTGCCAAAAGAGTTTTGTCCAACAGCCAGACTTTGTTACCCTTAGATATGTGGAGTAATAGCTTACTTCTCAAATGGTCCTGTTGATTTAAATGGATCTATTCCAGGAAGAAGTACTATTCCACATGAGCAGTGATGGCAGAATCTGTTCCTTTAAATGAAGATGAGATGCAACAAGTGGCTGTAACAAACAAGTGGAGAAAATACACGAAGGAGGATTGTGGTAATAGGACTATGTTATAATGGTTATGACCATTTACTGTGTCACTCAAAGGCTGTTTGAATTTTTTCAAAAAGAAAAGGAGTACTTGTGGCACCTTAGAGACTAACAAATTTATTAGAGCATAAGCTTTCGTGAGCTACAGCTCACTTTATCGGATGCATTTGGTGGAAAAAACAGAGGAGAGATTTATATACACACACACAGAGAACATGAAACAATGGGTTTATCATACACATTGTAAGGAGAGTGATCACTTAAGATAAGCCATCACCAACAGCAGGGGGGGAAAGGAGGAAAACCTTCCATGGTGACAAGCAGGTAGGCTAATTCCAGCAGTTAACAAGAATATCAGAGGAACAGTGGGGGGTGGGGTGGGGGGGAGAAATACCATGGGGAAATAGTTTTACTTTGTGTAATGACTCATCCATTCCCAGTCTCTATTCAAGCCTAAGTTAATTGTATCCAGTTTGCAAATTAATTCCAATTCAGCAGTCTCTCCTTGGAGTCTGTTTTTTAAGCTTTTTTGTTGAAGTATAGCCACTCTTAGGTCTGTGATCGAGTGACCAGAGAGATTGAAGTGTTCTCCAACTGGTTTTTGAATGTTATAATTCTTGACGTCTGATTTGTGTCCATTCATTCTTTTACATAGAGACTGTCCAGTTTGGCCAATGTACATGGCAGAGGGGCATTGCTGGCACATGATGGCATATATCATATTGGTAGATGCGCAGGTGAACGAGCCTCTGATAGTGTGGCTGATGTGATTAGGCCCTATGATGGTATCCCCTGAATAGATATGTGGACAGAGTTGGCAACGGGCTTTGTTGCAAGGATAGGTTCCTGGGTTAGTGGTTCTGTTGTGTGGTGTGTGGTTGCTGGTGAGTATTTGCTTCAGATTGGGGGGCTGTCTGTAAGCAAGGACTGGTCTATCTCCCAAGATCTGAGAGAGCGATGGCTCGTCCTTCAGGATAGGTTGTAGATCCTTGATGATGCGTTGGAGAGGTTTTAGTTGGGGGCTGAAGGTGATGGCTAGTGGCGTTCTGTTGTTTTCTTTGTTGGGCCTGTCCTGTAGTAGGTGACTTCTGGGTACTCTTCTGGCTCTGTCAATCTGTTTCTTCACTTCAGCAGGTGGGTATTGTAGTTGTAGGAATGCATGATAGAGATCTTGTAGGTGTTTGTCTCTGTCTGAGGGGTTGGAGCAAATGCGGTTATATCGTAGCGCTTGGCTGTAGACAATGGATCGAGTGGTATGATCTGGATGAAAGCTAGAGGCATGTAGGTAGGAATAGCGGTCAGTAGGTTTCCGATATAGGGTGGTGTTTATGTGACCATCGCTTATTAGCACCGTAGTGTCCAGGAAGTGGATCTCTTGTGTGGACTGGTCCAGGCTGAGGTTGATGGTGGGATGGAAATTGTTGAAATCATGGTGGAATTCCTCAAGGGCTTCTTTTCCATGGGTCCAGATGATGAAGATGTCATCAATGTAGCGCAAGTAGAGTAGGGGCATTAGGGGACGAGAGCTGAGGAAGCGTTGTTCTAAGTCAGCCATAAAAATGTTGGCATACTGTGGGGCCATGCGGGTACCCATCGCAGTGCCGCTGATTTGAAGGTATACATTGTCACCAAATGTGAAATAGTTATGGGTCAGGACAAAGTCACAAAGTTCTGCCACCAGGTTAGCCGTGACAGTATCGGGGATACTGTTCCTGACGGCTTGTAGTCCATCTTTGTGTGGAATGTTGGTGTAGAGGGCTTCTACATCCATAGTGGCTAGGATGGTGTTTTTAGGAAGATCACCAATGGACTGTAGTTTCCTCCGGAAATCGGTGGTGTCTCGAAGATAGCTGGGAGTGCTGGTAACGAAGGGCCTGAGGAGGGAGTCTACATAGCCAGACAATCCTGCTGTCAGGGTGCCAATGCCTGAGATGATGGGGCGTCCAGGATTTCCAGGTTTATGGATCTTGGGTAGCAGATAGAATACCCCAGGTCGGGGCTCCAGGGGTGTGTCTGTGCGGATTTGTTCTTGTGCTTTTTCAGGGAGTTTCTTGAGCAAATGCTGTAGTTTCTTTTGGTAACTCTCAGTGGGATCAGAGGGTAATGGCTTGTAGAAAGTGGTGTTGGAGAGCTGCCTAGTAGCCTCTTGTTCATACTCCGACCTATTCATGATGACGACAGCACCTCCTTTGTCAGCCTTTTTGATTATGATGTCAGAGTTGTTTCTGAGGCTGTGGATGGCACTGTGTTCTGCATGGCTGAGGTTATGGGGTAAGCGATGCTGCTTTTCCACAATTTCAGCTCGTGCACGTCGGCGGAAGCAGTTTATGTAGAAATCCAGGCTGCTGTTTCGACCTTCAGGAGGAGTCCACCCAGAATCCTTCTTTTTGTAGTGTTGGCAGGAAGGTCTCTGTGGGTTAATATGTTGGTCAGAGGTGTGTTGGAAATATTCCTTGAGTCTGAGACGTCGAAAATAGGATTCTAGGTCACCACAGAACTGTATCATGTTCGTGGGGGTGGAGGGGCAAAAGGAGAGGCCCCGAGATAGGACAGATTCTTCCGCTGGGCTAAGAGTATAGTTGGATAGATTAACAATATTGCTGGGTGGGTTACGGGAACCATTGTTGTGGCCCCTTGTGGCATATAGTAGTTTAGATAGCTTAGCGTCCTTTTTCTTTTGTAGAGAATCAAAGTGTGTTTTGTAAATGGCTTGTCTAGTTTTTGTAAAGTCCAGCCACGAGGAAGTTTGTGTAGAAGGTTGGTTCTTTATGAGAGTATCCAGTTTTGAGAGCTCATTCTTAATCTTTCCCTGTTTGCTGTAGAGGATGTTGATCAGGTGGTTCCGCAGTTTCCTTGAGAGTGTGTGGCACAAGCTGTCAGCATAGTCTGTGTGGTATGTAGATTGTAATGGATTTTTTACCTTCAGTCCTTTCGGTATGATGTCCATCTGTGGTTTTCCTCCTTTCCCCCCCCTGCTGTTGGTGATGGCTTATCTTAAGTGATCACTCTCCTTACAATGTGTATGATAAACCCATTGTTTCATGTTCTCTGTGTGTGTGTATATAAATCTCTCCTCTGTTTTTTCAAATGCATCCGATGAAGTGAGCTTAGCTCACGAAAGCTTATGCTCTAATAAATTTGTTAGTCTCTAAGGTGCCACAAGTACTCCTTTTCTTTTTGCGAATACAGACTAACACGGCTGCTACTCAAACCTGTGAATTTTTTCAATAGCTGTAAAATATCTAACAAACAAAAGAAATAAGATTGATATCAGTGATCCCTACAGGCCACAATTTGTAACATTAAAAATAAATCATGGAAAGCAAAATCCAAGGAAATCAGTAATATTTTGTATATTGTTTGCACTATGCATATAAAGCATACGGTTATACAATTCACAAACATTAACTAATTCTCACAGTATTCTTAGAGTGATTTTCCCCACAGGAGGGGAGAAAGTTAGTCAAAGAGGTTAAGTGACTTGCTAAGTGTAACTGAGGGAGTTAGTGTCAGAGATAAGATTAGAATGTGTGGCTCTCAGCCCTATGTTTAAATCCACTAGGCAATTCTTCCTACTTAACAGAAACAGCCATAGGAGAAAACTACGACGAGCTGGCAAAAGATGCCAGCTGTTTGACTTTTTTTTTCCTTTTACAGATTACTAAACTGCACTCACTCAAACAAAGGATAGGCATGTTCACAATTTAATTTTGCTAAAAGTGTTGGAAATGGGTTTTTGCTACATTATAAAAGAAAATATTTGAAATCTGAAAACAATATATTTTGAGCCATTTTTAATTTAAAGAGAGTGAAATCCATTAAATGAAAATGAATTATCCAAAGAGTGTTCCTTTTGTACAATTCCAAACAGATCCTGAACCACCACTATGGTACCACTATGTGTTACAATAACTCCCCTAAAAAGAAAAGGAGTACTTGTGGCACCTTAGAGACTAACAAATTTATTAGAGCATAAGCTTTCGTGAGCTACAGCTCACTTCATCGGATGCATTTGGTGGAAAAAACAGAGGAGAGATTTATATACACACACACAGAGAACATGAAACAATGGGTTTATCATACACACTGTAAGGAGAGTGATCACTTAAGATAAGCCATCACCAACAGCAGGGGGGGGAAGGAGGAAAACCTTTCATGGTGACAAGCAGGTAGGCTAATTCCAGCAGTTAACAAGAATATCAGAGGAACAGTGGGGGGTGGGGTGGGAGGGAGAAAGACCATGGGGAAATAGTTTTACTTTGTGTAATGACTCATCCATTCCCAGTCTCTATTCAAGCCTAAGTTAATTGTATCCAGTTTGCAAATTAATTCCAATTCAGCAGTCTCTCGTTGGAGTCTGTTTTTGAAGCTTTTTTGTTGAAGTATAGCCACTCTTAGGTCTGTGATCGAGTGACCAGAGAGATTGAAGTGTTCTCCAACTGGTTTTTGAATGTTATAATTCTTGACGTCTGATTTGTGTCCATTCATTCTTTTACGTAGAGACTGTCCAGTTTGGCCAATGTACATGGCAGAGGGGCATTGCTGGCACATGATGGCATATATCACATTGGTAGATGCGCAGGTGAACGAGCCTCTGATAGTGTGGCTGATGTGATTAGGCCCTATGATGGTATCCCCTGAATAGATATGTGGACAGAGTTGGCAACGGGCTTTGTTGCAAGGATAGGTTCCTGGGTTAGTGGTTCTGTTGTGTGGTGTGTGGTTGCTGGTGAGTATTTGCTTCAGATTGGGGGGCTGTCTGTAAGCAAGGACTGGTCTGTCTCCCAAGATCTGAGAGAGCGATGGCTCGTCCTTCAGGATAGGTTGTAGATCCTTGATGATGCGTTGGAGGGGTTTTAGTTGGGGGCTGAAGGTGATGGCTAGTGGCGTTCTGTTGTTTTCTTTGTTGGGCCTGTCCTGTAGTAGGTGACTTCTGGGTACTCTTCTGGCTCTGTCAATCTGTTTCTTCACTTCAGCAGGTGGGTACTGTAGTTGTAGGAATGCATGATAGAGATCTTGTAGGTGTTTGTCTCTGTCTGAGGGGTTGGAGCAAATGCGGTTATATCGTAGCGCTTGGCTGTAGACAATGGATCGAGTGGTATGATCTGGATGAAAGCTAGAGGCATGTAGGTAGGAATAGCGGTCAGTAGGTTTCCGATATAGGGTGGTGTTTATGTGACCATCGCTTATTAGCACCGTAGTGTCCAGGAAGTGGATCTCTTGTGTGGACTGGTCCAGGCTGAGGTTGATGGTGGGATGGAAATTGTTGAAATCATGGTGGAATTCCTCAAGAGCTTCTTTTCCATGGGTCCAGATGATGAAGATGTCATCAATGTAGCGCAAGTAGAGTAGGGGCATTAGGGAACGAGAGCTGAGGAAGCGTTGTTCTAAGTCAGCCATAAAAATGTTGGCATACTGTGGGGCCAGGCGGGTACCCATCGCAGTGCCGCTGATTTGAAGGTATACATTGTCACCAAATGTGAAATAGTTATGGGTCAGGACAAAGTCACAAAGTTCTGCCACCAGGTTAGCCGTGACAGTATCGGGGATACTGTTCCTGACGGCTTGTAGTCCATCTTTGTGTGGAATGTTGGTGTAGAGGGCTTCTACATCCATAGTGGCTAGGATGGTGTTTTTAGGAAGATCACCAATGGACTGTAGTTTCCTCAGGAAATCGGTGGTGTCTCGAAGATAGCTGGGAGTGCTGGTAACGAAGGGCCTGAGGAGGGAGTCTACATAGCCAGACAATCCTGCTGTCAGGGTGCCAATGCCTGAGATGATGGGGCGTCCAGGATTTCCAGGTTTATGGATCTTGGGTAGCAGATAGAATACCCCAGGTCCTGGCTCCAGGGGTGTGTCTGTGCGGATTTGTTCTTGTACATTTTCAGGGAGTTTCTTGAGCAAATGCTGTAGTTTCTTTTGGTAACTCTCAGTGGGATCAGAGGGTAATGGCTTGTAGAAAGTGGTGTTGGAGAGCTGCCTAGTAGCCTCTTGTTCATACTCTGACCTATTCATGATGACGACAGCACCTCCTTTGTCAGCCTTTTTGATTATGATGTCAGAGTTGTTTCTGAGGCTGTGGATGGCACTGTGTTCTGCATGGCTGAGGTTATGGGGTAAGCGATGCTGCTTTTCCACAATTTCAGCTCGTGCACGTCGGCGGAAGCAGTCTATGTAGAAATCCAGGCTGCTGTTTCGACCTTCAGGAGGAGTCCACCTAGAATCCTTCTTTTTGTAGTGTTGGCAGGAAGGTCTCTGTGGGTTAATATGTTGGTCAGAGGTGTGTTGGAAATATTCCTTGAGTCTGAGACGTCGAAAATAGGATTCTAGGTCACCACAGAACTGTATCATGTTCGTGGGGGTGGAGGGGCAAAAGGAGAGGCCCCGAGATAGGACAGATTCTTCCGCTGGGCTAAGAGTATAGTTGGATAGATTAACAATATTGCTGGGTGGGTTACGGGAACCATTGTTGTGGCCCCTTGTGGCATATAGTAGTTTAGATAGCTTAGTGTCCTTTTTCTTTTGTAGAGAATCAAAGTGTGTTTTGTAAATGGCTTGTCTAGTTTTTGTAAAGTCCAGCCACGAGGAAGTTTGTGTGGAAGGTTGGTTCTTTATGAGAGTATCCAGTTTTGAGAGCTCATTCTTAATCTTTCCCTGTTTGCTGTAGAGGATGTTGATCAGGTGGTTCCGCAGTTTCCTTGAGAGTGTGTGGCACAAGCTGTCAGCATAGTCTGTGTGGTATGTAGATTGTAATGGATTTTTTACCTTCAGTCCTTTCGGTATGATGTCCATCTGTTTGCATTTGGAGAGGAAGATGATGTCTGTCTGTATCTGTGCGAGTTTTTTCATGAAGTTGACAGATTTCCACTCTATACGGCTAAATTCAGTGCCTTGCATAATCACAGGTTTCAGAGTAGCAGCCGTGTTAGTCTGTATTCGCAAAAAGAAAAGGAGTACTTGTGGCACCTTAGAGACTAACAAATTTATTAGAGCATAAGCTTTCGTGAGCTACAGCTCACTTCATCGGATGCATTTGGTGGAAAAAACAGAGGAGAGATTTATATACACACACACAGAGAACATGAAACAATGGGTTTATCATACACACTGTAAGGAGAGTGATCACTTAAGATAAGCCATCACCAACAGCAGGGGGGGGAAGGAGGAAAACCTTTCATGGTGACAAGCAGGTAGGCTAATTCCAGCAGTTAACAAGAATATCAGAGGAACAGTGGGGGGTGGGGTGGGAGGGAGAAATACCATGGGGAAATAGTTTTACTTTGTGTAATGACTCATCCATTCCCAGTCTCTATTCAAGCCTAAGTTAATTGTATCCAGTTTGCAAATTAATTCCAATTCAGCAGTCTCTCGTTGGAGTCTGTTTTTGAAGCTTTTTTGTTGAAGTATAGCCACTCTTAGGTCTGTGATCGAGTGACCAGAGAGATTGAAGTGTTCTCCAACTGGTTTTTGAATGTTATAATTCTTGACGTCTGATTTGTGTCCATTCATTCTTTTACGTAGAGACTGTCCAGTTTGGCCAATGTACATGGCAGAGGGGCATTGCTGGCACATGATGGCATATATCACATTGGTAGATGCGCAGGTGAACGAGCCTCTGATAGTGTGGCTGATGTGATTAGGCCCTATGATGGTATCCCCTGAATAGATATGTGGACAGAGTTGGCAACGGGCTTTGTTGCAAGGATAGGTTCCTGGGTTAGTGGTTCTGTCAATGTGATATATGCCATCATGTGCCAGCAATGCCCCTCTGCCATGTACATTGGCCAAACTGGACAGTCTCTACGTAAAAGAATGAATGGACACAAATCAGACGTCAAGAATTATAACATTCAAAAACCAGTTGGAGAACACTTCAATCTCTCTGGTCACTCGATCACAGACCTAAGAGTGGCTATACTTCAACAAAAAAGCTTCAAAAACAGACTCCAACGAGAGACTGCTGAATTGGAATTAATTTGCAAACTGGATACAATTAACTTAGGCTTGAATAGAGACTGGGAATGGATGAGTCATTACACAAAGTAAAACTATTTCCCCATGGTATTTCTCCCTCCCACCCCACCCCCCACTGTTCCTCTGATATTCTTGTTAACTGCTGGAATTAGCCTACCTGCTTGTCACCATGAAAGGTTTTCCTCCTTCCCCCCCCTGCTGTTGGTGATGGCTTATCTTAAGTGATCACTCTCCTTACAGTGTGTATGATAAACCCATTGTTTCATGTTCTCTGTGTGTGTGTATATAAATCTCTCCTCTGTTTTTTCCACCAAATGCATCCGATGAAGTGAGCTGTAGCTCACGAAAGCTTATGCTCTAATAAATTTGTTAGTCTCTAAGGTGCCACAAGTACTCCTTTTCTTTTTGCGAATACAGACTAACACGGCTGCTACTCTGAAACCAATAACTCCCCTAGTAAGTGAATACTCAATGAAACACACAGGTTTTTACTCTTTGCTCTTAGTGGGGTTTTTTGTTTTGTTTGTTGTTGTCAACAGGTTTAAAGAAGATATACTGGGTTATGCAATAGCCAACACTGCAGAGTGTGGACTTCTTCATCACATAGCGGTGATGTATAACCCTGTGAAGTGAATGGATCATGCAACTCTGCTGCTACTTTAGGCAGACAGTTAAGGTAATTGCCCATCTTAGGAATTCTCAGACTGATTTCACACTAGAAAGAGGATGCAAGTTATTCCCTTGTTCCTTCATTTGCTGACATTAGCTTTATGCTGCTAGCAGTGGATCTATTTTGTACTACACCACTCTCTACAACTTTGTTTACATGGCACAAAATATAATTAGTTTACTACCCAGACATTTGAACTAAATGTTCTGTAGAACATTCTAAATTCTAAATACTCTAAGTTCTAAATGTTCTGTAGAAAAAATAACTATACCACATTTGCTCACAAGTTGTTCAAATAGGGAGGCAAATTAGCAACTGTATATGCCGCTTACAGCCTGTTTAAAAGATGAGTGTTCTTCACCAAGCAGTTTTTGGTGCCCTAAGTGAGACAAATTTATAGGGCTACGGATACATTCAGAAATGGGAGATTTTAGCAGGGATGCTTGTTAACAAAAAGCTTTTGTTTTCTCATTGAAGTAAAGATGCCAGAAAAAGTGAAAACAGCCATTGCTGTATTGGTAAGCAGAGGCATTAATGTCTTTTATGTACATACAAGTAACAGAGGACCAAAACTCTAACTTCCTCAGATTAAAGGCACAGGCATGAAGGCAGCAACAGTGTGCAGAAAGGCCCTTAATTAGCTTACCTGTTCATGAAAAGTGCCAAGTGCTCTAACTCAAAATCCTCTATCCACAGAATAGATGCAACAAAGCCCACAATAAAGGACAGGAGTACTTGTGGCATCTTAGAGACTAACAAATTTATTAGAGCATAGGCTTTCGTGGGCTACAGCCCACTTCATCGGATGCATAGAATGGAACATATAGTTAGATAGATAGATAGATAGGCACACACACACACACACACACACACACACACACACATACAAACTGTCAGAGGCTAATTAATTAAGATGAGCTATTATCAGCAGGAGAAAAAAAACTTTTGTAGTGATAATCAAGATGGCTCATTTAGACAGTTGACAAGAAGGTGTGAGGATATTGTGACGAGGCAAGGCCAGATGGCTATAGAAGAGCAGTCTTATTGGGATCTGGGAAGTGGGCGGGTGAAGCCCGTCCACTGCTAAAGGATCCCCCCCCAGCCTAAAAGGGGGATCCACAGGACCTAGATACCCCAAAAATTCCGGGGGACAAGTAATAAAATAACAGGGACAGGAGTGCGGTCAAAGGGTCAAACGAAAGGAACCGGACGGGGACACCGAGCAGAGAACCCCGGACAGCGCCCACTGCTCTTCAAAGGTGTCAAGGGAGTCAGAGGACGCCGCCCAGAGGAACTTTGCCCGGATACGTGAACGGACTGAGGATCGGAAGTAGGCCCCACAGTCACAGGAGACTCCATCGGCCAACCTCCTCACTCTGGTTTTATAGATGGCCATTTTAGCTAGGGCCAGGAGGAGGTTGACCAGGAGATCCCGTGACTTTGTGGGGCCATGGATAGGGAGTGCATAAATGAGAAGGTGAGGGGAGAAGTGCAGCCAAAAACGTAATAAAATATTGGTGAGGAGCCGGAATAGGGGCTGCAGCCTGGCACACTCCAGGTATACATGTGCCAGGGTATCCCTCACGCCGCAAAAGGGGCAGGTGTCTGGGATTGAAGTGAACCGTGCCAAGTACACGCCCGTGCTCACGGCTCCGTGAAGGAGCCGCCAACTGACATCCCCAGCAGGCCTTGGGACTAAGGTGGAATATAGGCTGGCCCACCAGGGCTCCTCACCCTCCAAAGGTGGCAGGAGGTCCCGCCATTTTGTATCGGGGCGGGACACGAGGGTGTGGGCGTTAAGGGTGTGGAGCACGAGCGTGTAGAGATGTTTTCTTGGCGCGGTTTGAAAGCAGACCGGCTGCATCTTGTGCAGCCGGCTTCTAGTGAAGGGGTGAAGGGGTCGGTTGGGTCCACGGGGCGGGGGTCCAATTAAAAGGTACGGCGGGCCTGGGGTAACGGGTGGGCGGGGCGTGCCCTCGTGCAGGATCCGGTCGAGTATAGAAGAGTAGTGGGAGATAGATATATTAGCTCCAGGCTAAACAAATCCCTGGTATCAGGATAAGTGAAATGGCAGCTGCTCCAGGTCAATTAAGACAACTGGGGCCAATTAAGAACTTTCCAGAAGGCAGGGAGAAGGCTAGGTTGATTGGGACACCTGAAGCCAACCCGGGGCCGACTGAAACTAGTTAAAAGCCTCCCAGTTAGTCAGGTGGGTGTGCATGTCAGGAGCTGTGGGAGGAAGTTGTGTTGTTGGGGAGACTGGGTAGTACACACCATATCGGGCACAAGGAAAGAGGCCCTTGAGTGGAGCTTGAGGAAATGAGGGCTGTGGTGGGGGAAGTAGCCCAGGGAACTGTACATGTCATGTTTCTAAAAGGTCAGCTACCATAGCTGATACTATTAGGGTCCCTGGGCTGGAGCCTGGAGTAGAGGGTGGGTCCAGGCTCTCCCCCCCACCTTTGCCCCCTGATTAATCACTGAGACTGGGAGACAACAGAGACTGTGCAAGGAAGGATAACTTCTCCTCACCTCCCTCGCTGGCTTATGATGAAAATGGCTCAGTAGACTGTGGCCCTTCTCTCTAGAGAGAGAAGGGCTACATGGAGGGTCACAGTGAGCTTCTGAGGCTAGCGAAATCCAGCAGGAAACGCAGGACCCATGGAGGCAAGGCCAAGCTTTGTCACAATACTTAATATGGGGAACTAGATTCAATACGTGTAATGACCCAGCCACTCCCAGTCTCTATTCAAACTCATGTTAATGGTATCTAGTTTGCATATTAATTCAAGCTCAGCAGTTTCTCCTTGTAGTCTGTTTTTGAAGCTGTTCTGTTGCAGAATTGCCACCCTTAAGTCTTACTGAGTGGCCAGAGAAGTTGAAGTGTTCTCCTACCTGTTTTTGAATGCTATGATTCCTGATGTCAGATTTGTGTCCATTTTTTCTTTTGACTAGAGACTGTCCAGTTTGGCCAATGTACATGGCAGAGGGGTATTGCTGGCACATGATGGCATGTATCACATTGGTAGAGGTGCAGGTGAACAAGCCCCTAATGGCATGGCTAAATGTGATTAGGTCCTATGACGGTGTCACTTGAATAAATATTGGGCTTTGTTGCAAGGATAGGTTCCTGGGTTAGTGTTTTGTTGTGTGGTATGTGGTTGCTGGTGAGTATTTGCTTCAGGTTGGGGGCTGCCTGTAAGTGAGGACTTGTCTGTCTCCTAAGATCTGTGAGAGTGAGGGATCATTTTTCATGATAGGTTGTAGATCTTTGATGCGCTGGAGAGGTTTTAGTTGGGGGCTGAAGGTGATGGCTAGTGGCGTTCTGTTATTTTCTTTGTTGGGTCTGTCCTATAGTAGGTGACTTCTGGGTACCCTTCTGGCTCTGTCAATCTGTTTTTTTTTCACTTCAGCAGGTGGGTATTTTAGTTTTAAGAATGCTTGATAGAGATCTTGTAGGTGTTTTTCTGTCTGAGGGATTGGAGCACATGCAATTGTATCTTAGAGCTTGGCTGTAGACAATGGATCGTGTGGTGTGTCCTGGATGGAAGCTGGAGGCATGTAGGTAAGTATAGTAGTCAGTAGGTTTCCAGTATAGGGTGGTGTTTATGTGACCATCGCTTATTAGCACCGTAGTGTCCAGGAAGTGGATCTCGTGTGTGGACTGGTCCAAGCTGAGGTTGATGGTGGAATGGAAATTGTTGAAATCCTGGTGGAATTCCTCAAGGGCTTCTTTTCCATGGGTCCAGATGATGAAGATGTCATCAATGTAGCACAAAGGAGGCTTCCCCATCCAACCTTAACTTGAAGGGGCCACCTCTAGCAGTGAAAGGTTAGGTCATTTCCCATTCAGTCCTTAGCCTCTGCACTGAGGTTGCCAACAGTAATGTCAATCATGGTGGTAGATCTTTTTTGCAATATGGCTCTTTAAAATTTAATCAGACAAAATTTAGCAGTGGCCTTTTTAATTCACAGCATATTTGCATCCATGAGTGACCCTTCTGCATAGC
Organism: Dermochelys coriacea; assembly: GCF_009764565.3. Taxonomy (NCBI): domain Eukaryota; kingdom Metazoa; phylum Chordata; order Testudines; family Dermochelyidae; genus Dermochelys; species Dermochelys coriacea. The sequence continues at coordinate 36,899,933 of NC_050070.1, read as the reverse complement.
TGATTCATGCAGCTAGTTGTTTAAAGTGCCCTAAGGCCAGTCTAACAATTTATTGGCTGTTACTACACACTTTGTCTTTCCTCTCTTGATGGTTGTGATAGCTAGCTCCTCTTGCAATGCTAAGACTTCATGTGCCCTTTCAATAGGAAGGTACAGCAGAGACTATGATTTTGAGATTATTTTCCTTGTTTACTACAGTTTTAAACCACAAGGCACTTAAAATTATATCTTTGTCTAATAAAATCATTTGACATAGTTCAGATGAATTACACTGTATTAAACACTCTTGAGGTAGAAGTCTTGCTATGTTCAAACAAAGTAGCTACAATTTAAATATACAATATGATGTATCAACACACTTATACACTGATGCTTCTGAAATGCATTTTAAAAGTCTCAAATTTGAGTTGATTCTGTTAGCCAACTGAGTATATAAAACTGAGTTCAGGCTGACCTGATGGCTTGTTGTTATATTGAACCATCATGTCATAAATGTAGATTTTTATCTCATATCCAGTGGAAGCTGAGTACATCACATATGTGATACCTACAGTTTCCTTGGAGATAAGTGGCTAGATACAGCATTGGACAATTGTACCAACAGTGCACAAGTGAAGATGCTGACAAGGAATTTCTCCTAGTAGATGAAAGTGGAGGCCAAAATAGATTTCTACCTTTCTAGGGAACAAATGCAAGCCCATCAGGGAGCTCTGGCACCATAAGGCAGAAGATTAAAGTGTTAGGAATATGGGGGGGGGGGGATGAAGAAAATACTCCCAAGTATAGCAGCGCCTTGATTTTATTCCAAAGATCTGAAACCTTTTTCCTTGAATCTTTATACCAGCAAATGATTCCTTTGGCTCAAATTATCACTCACCATGCTTTAAATTATTGTTATAGAGCTGACACACAAATCTACTATGTTCATTCTGTTTCTAGTGTTTTGCACTCACAACTTTACAAAAGGCTGTTCAGAGCCAGGCTTAGATGTCTGTGAATCATCTCTGCTTGCATCAAAATAAAAACCTGACTTTTTGCAATCTGTACTTCAGAGTGTTTTTTTCTGGTCAGTTTGGGGACTGGGTTTTATTGATGAAGTACCAGATTAACAGATCTGGAGACTGAAAGTCTATCTTTATCCACAGAATAAGAACTGCAAGGGCAGCACCCTGCAGACTTCCCAAAATGATGCCAGCAATGCACTTCAACTGTGCTCTGGAGGGATGACCTATAGTTGAGAAGGTAGTTTAGCCTCCATATCATTCAATCCTTGTTAAGGCTAATGGTCCAGACTTCTGGAAACTTAATGTAAATGGCTCAATATTCTTATTTGCATATTTGAGCATGCATTGCTTTATTTACATAAGTAATTGGAAATGTCCTGATTAACAACTCTTAAACCTGACAAAGCTGTAATACGAAATGAGCTTTTGGAACATGGGAATTGCTATGCCCAGGTAGCTTTAGCAGCTCTTTGAGGCTGTGTCCCTGGTTGCTTCTTGTTTTGAAATTGGTGGAGGGCTGTGGTTGGGTTGCTAGTACATGATGATGTCTACTGCTTTCCCTAGGGTAGGAAGAAGATCTGGCTGTTTCCACCAGCTAATGGATGTTCTGACTGGCTGCTGGCTCATAACTTAACTCAGGCTTTGCCTTGCTCCTTACTTCTTGGGTGGGAAGATTCTGGCTGCTGCTCCCTGGCTGAAGAGGCTTGGCCCTGGCTCTGGCTCCCATTCCATGGTTCCTGGTCACATAGCTAGAGCTACCCAGGTCTACTCAAGCTGTAGTTCCACAGCTACAGCCAAAGGTCGGTTGTGGGGCTGTACTTTAGACTGTTTCCCAAATGGTAGGTCCTGACCCACCAGTGGATTGCAGAAAGGGTTTAAGTGAATCACCTATCAGGTCCCGCTATTGTCATTCCCTGCCCTGGTAGTGATGAGCACTTCCAGGCACATATAGGACTTCCTGGAGGGATGGAGAGAAGGGGCCTCCTTTCCCCGAGGTAGTGTTGTGATCTGGTGCATAGGGTTGCAGCACCACTCAGATTTGGCCTGGCCACCCCTCTGTCACAATGAAGGGAAGCTGGGCCAAACCTGAATGGTGCTATGACCCCATGCACCAGATTCCAACTCCCCAAGTGGGGAGCTGGGTCCAGCCACATGGGACAGGAGCTGTGGCTGCTGGGTGAACGTGAGCAGGCTTACTCTCCGAACCCCTCCCCTCAGGGCTTCCAAAAACCAGCAAGAAGTTTGAGATGGAGAGGGCAGCTAGGGTGGGCATGGGAGCAGAGCCTGCCTTGTGTTGTAGCTTGTCTTCCACCCTCATTTAAAGGATCAAAGACCTCAAACTACAGGGGTGTTGCAGGATCCTATTACAGTTCTCTAGCTACCAGAGGGCAGGCCTGGGAGTGTGAGAGCAGGGGGGCTGGGACGAGGGAAGCTGGGATTTTGGGGGCTGTATTGGAGAGAAGAGAGGGGACTGGGGAGGAGTGCTAGCTGTGTGGAAAACACACTTTTATTGTTTTTCTTTCTTGTTTGAATTTTTAAAAAAGTATGCACACACTATATCTATAATGGTGGGTCCCCAAAAGAGATAAGATGCCATTGGTGGGTAGCTTTGGTATAAAGTTTGGGGAAAAAGCTGCTCTAAGCTACGTCTCTCTGGTTAGATTACTCTAATCAGAGCGATTGCATTTAGAGCGCCCTGAATCACAGTGATACAGCCCAGAGCATCTGCTCAGCCCTCCAAATCGGGCTATTTAAGCTCCTAGTCTGAAGAAGTTCAGACAGTAGCTGGAACAGGAGCCTCCCAGCCAAATCAAGAGACTTACCAGGTCTAACACCAGGCCTCTTAGGCTAGACTGCCAGTAAGGAAGCTAGCTAGTGGGTTGAGATATGAGCAGGATCAACTCACTTCACACAAAAAGAAAAGGAGGACTTGTGGCACCTTAGAGACTAACAAATTTATTTGAGCATAAGCTTTCGTGAGCTACAGCTCACTTCATTGCATGTTAAGCAACATGTAACAACCAACCTGCGCTGGCCTTGAAACAACAACCTAGACATCATAGACTCCATATTCAGTTATTACTTTTAATCACGTAGATAGCCACTTTGTGAGGCAGAAGCAGTGGTGCTCTTTTTAGCTCCACTCACAAATCAAGCTCCTACTTCAGAAGCCAAAATAAGATGCCTGTGACGGATCTAGAGCCAAAATCTGATTCTTGTCATAAAAGTTGTCACCAAAAAATTTGTGCTGCAGAATTCCAAAGCAACTAAATTTGCTAATGCCCCCTGTGATGGGGTGTCCACCCCACACAGGAATGGAAAGGGTTAATGGAGGCCAGACAGGCCAATTAATCTAATAGCTGGAATACTGAGAGAGAAGAGCCCTAATTAGAGGAACAGGCTCACTGTGCAGGCCCCGCCTGTTCCGGCACAGAAGCCAGGTAGCCAGCTGCAAATAGGGCAGCTGGGAAAAAGAAGACACTCCCAGGAAAAGGAGAGAACTTGGTGGAGGCTGCAGTCACTCCCTGAGAAGAGGGAAGCTTTGTGAACTGGTAGCCCTAGGAAGAAAAGGGGAACCAGTTGTAGGAAGCAGCCTAGGGAGAGAGCCTGGAGAAGAGGGAGGGCCTGCGTTTCCCTACCAACCACTGGGTGAGTGGTACTGGAGCAGTGAGCAAGAAGACTGCCTAGGACTATATAGGAGATACATCCACCTATAGAAGAGGGAACTTCAAATGACTTAGCCAGAAGGCTGAGTCACAGGGAGGATGGTGCGGATACTGAGGTGGAGAGAGGAGCTGCAGGCTGGTCAGGGAATTGGAATGACAGCATGGAAACCGTAAAAGAGGGCATTGCCTAAAAGAGCTAATCCCCACAGCGATCAACAGGAGGTCCCTCAAGCAGTGAGGAATGTACCCTCTGACACTCCCTAAGTAATCTTGTTCAGAACTTAATGTCCAAACACGCAATGTAGCCTAGAGAGTCGGTGGGTATGACTACACTGCAGCTGGGAGTGTGCTTCCCAGCATGGATAGACAGATACATGCTAGATCTGATCACGTTACCATGCTGAAAACTAGCAGGGGAGCACAGGCAGCAATTCAGGCAAGTTACCTGAGTACATATCCAGGCAGCTTGGGCAGGTTTGCATTCAAGCAGCTAACCTGCGCTATCCTGGATAAATTGCTCTTTTTAACTTGCTATCTTGAGCCCCACTAGCGTGTCTGTCTACCTGCACTGCGGAAGCACACTCCCATTGTGTTAGTAGCATGATGAGTGGGATGAGACAGAAGGGAGGATTTCTGAGATTGATGCATAGCATGCCAATCAGTCAGAGAGAGAGTTAAATACATATAGTGATAATGAATTCCTTAGTGCAATATTCATTAATTTAGATAAATGAAATTTGGTGGCTTAGATCTTTCACTATATACTGATGTAAAGTAATTAAAAAGATAAGTGAAGAGTCCCACTCGTGGGCAATTGATCCCTACAATGTAGGCCAACTGGTGCAAATGGAAGCTGTGTGGGATTCAAAAACAGAATATGCCATATAAATTCAAAATGTGAGCTGGAGGGGAGGATGTTGCCCTTATTCTGGAAAAAGGAAACAGTCTTGCTAAGCAACCCTGCTGTCTATATGCCTCAATCTCAGCTAAGTCCATATAAAGCAGAATTAAAAGTTACATTTTGTAAACTGACAATGTCTGAGGGCCTTAATAATGAGTGTAAAATACTTGGTGACTGCATACTAACTCTCACCTAAGGAGGATGACTTACAAATTTAGCCTCCCAACACCCTTCTGAAGTAGACATGGAAGATACAGTGATCACTAACCAAGAGACAGAAAATTTGTATTTATTTTATGCATAATTACAATATTCTGCCAGGGAGAAATCCACTCCTTATCATACAAAGCCAGAGTTGCAGAGAAATAGGTGAGGGTGAGAAGGTGGAATTCACATGCCACCATCTTTGGTCAGGGAACAGTGCAGTCCTTCTTCAGCCACTAAATCTGTCCTATGGGCTGGCAAAGCAGCTGCATGGGGGTATGCATTCACTAGATCTCCATGAGCATAATCTAGTAGCCCCTGTCCACAGCCAGGTTCTAGAATCAGTTCATGGAGAAACTATAATTGCAGTCCATGTGCCATGACCTTATCCTCCTGCACCAGCCACCAGAGTAGCCTGGGGCATCAATCCATATCAATATCATTGACTGCAGTGAAACTATTTCCATATTTTGAGTTAAGTATGTGCTTAAGTGCCCTGCTGCATCAGGTCCTGGATACACAGGGGAGAGCGTGCTGTAACTTGCTAAGATGTGTGCAGTATGCACACTCTCCATGGGTGCTATGAAGTTCCTGGAGTCTAGAGAACAATATCTGCTGATTTTCTTCACCCCCAGCAGCATGGGATCCCTACCACCCCCAATATTGGCCAGTGCCTTAAAGACTTAATCTGGCTTTGTCATAACATTACTGTAAATTATAGTTAGGCTTAGCCAAATTCAATTTTTTAATATAATTTCAACAGTTAACTGATTATTTTAAAGCATTTCCCCCCCAATTTTTAATCGACTTTAATTTTCACAGCTGCACAAAATTATGAGTTAAACTTTTTAAGTATTCACAGTTGCGGGAAATTGTGGGGGCAATGATTATTTGATGACAGGTACAGAGATTAAAAAAAGTTAAATTTGTAACTTAAAACATAAACATATCAACATCTACATACCAAACAGACTTAAATCAACTGTATTCAGTTCTCAAGCAGCACCTTTTTTCCCCACTTTGCCTAATGGTACATTTCAATCCTCATCAATGGAAACACTTCATCAGTTTTTGTGTAATGGTGAAATTGACATTTACTGATAAAAATCTAATCCTTCCAAGCCTAATTATAGCACGGGGCTATTAGGATAGAATAATGCAGTGTTTTAGGTAAGATATATTCTGTTTTCACTTAATTTTTTTGTGTTATGATTGGTTAGCTGTTCGTCCCCACATATTCAAATATTTCAATGGGCTGCTCAGTCCTTTGTCTGACTCCTTAGTCAGACTTATTACCTATTCAAAGAGCATAGCTTTTTCTTTTAAAAGTCACAATTTTGTCCAACATATTAGCATAATTAAAGATACAGCCTAAAAAAATGGAACATGTAAGAAGAAATTGATAGCTCCCACAGCATCTTTCATTGTAGGATCCCTTGTACTTTCCCTAAACAGTACAGAATTGGCAAATGGCAATGGCGAGAAGTCAGAAAGCATCTGGAAGAAAATTTATTTATATCATGAGCTGCTGTTACTGCCATTATGGCATCTGAGGAGTGCCATAAATAATATCTTCAGACTGTCACCAGAACGGATACATTTTGTTCCTTTCTCCTTTGTTATCCGCAACTTTGTCAGTAGAATGGATAAACTTTTCACTACTATCTGGTTCCACTACAGATTTTATCATAGCTATGAGTTATCACTGTATCTCAATGCTTGATATGTTCTCATTCTTAGAGTCAGATCTTCACCTTGTGACACATTTTTAATAAAAGCAGAAAATACTAAAGAACTAGCATTGGTGGGGGTTGGGCATGTAAATCTCTGAGCACAGAGATGATTATAAAGCCCCTCTTTTTCTCTGTGTATTTTCCAAGCCTACTGTGAAAGCAGCTAGTACAGTATGCTCATGAGTATTTTGTATTTTATAAGTCACTTTTCATGCCAGACTTCATATTTGCAAAATGCACTGATACTGTGGGGTGATCGTTAAAGTACTCTGCTGGGTCTAAATGTACAATCCCATTAACAAATGACATGGAATGGAAATGAGATTTACAAGTCTATCTCCCATGTTCTATTTTGAAAATGGAGCCCTATGTATTTTAATAATAATAATTTACATTTATATTGCACTTTTCATCCTATTGAACACTTCCAATTATAGGCATATAATGCCACACAAATGCAGCCATATCTGTGGTTGGAGGGTTGCAGGCAAGTGACATAATGAATACTGCACAACAGTAGAAGAGACAGGACCCTTATGATCCAGGATACTAGCGTAAAACTCTGCATTCAGAAAAAATACCATGGGATTTTAATGTCCACACAGAACAGACAAAACTTTGTTTTTTAAAGTAACACCCAAAAGTCCTACACACACAAGGAACTCAGTCTCCCTTAGATGGATGAATGGCAGAGTCAGCTCTGCAGAGAGATGAAGTCTTTCAACCCAAGTTTTAGGTCACTAAATCACCTCTGGATACCTTTAAACATAGTCACATGTATGAATCATTAATATAACTTTTGAGGGGAGGGGAAAACTGAATTTAATCCAATATCAAATAGGAATCTTTCCAAATTAAAAGCAATCAGTCTGATTTCCACTCAGTCTTGCTAGGCTAACCAGGTCCAATCTTACCAGTATGCCTGATATAATAGGATTAGTCTCATTGAGAGAACCGCAGTTTACATACGGAAAACTGATGGTATGAAACTGTAAATAAGAATAATTTGTACACCTGCTTTTTTGGGAAACAGTGCAAAGATGTTTCTTTAGATTTCAGGGAGTGGTAAAGTGAAGCCCTGGTTGGAAAAGGAGATGTCTTTTTTGGAGCAGTGTTCCTGTGAAAAGAAACAGTAGAGTAGCGCTCTGACTTCGTACCCTTTCTTTTAATGATCTGGATAAATTTAGCAGAAATTCACCTTTGTGTAGGGAACTTTCAGGGTTTTCCTGTGCTCTGCTGCTGTCAGTCCTGACTCTTTATGGGAAATCCCCTACATTCAGAGGTCATAGGCAATCCAAGCCCACCACTTCTTTAGATAGCAATTTTAATAATCTTGGGCCCAGAATTTTAAAAAAAGCTCAGTTCCAGTCTAGGCAACTAAATGAGATGAGGCAGAGTATTTTGGAAAATCCAGCCACTAATAGTGGAAGCTGCTGGGTCATGAGCATTTTTGGAAAATCTGGCCAATGGCTCATAATAATTAGAAGGGACCTGTTCTAAATGCCCTAACTGGGGTGGCGGTGGGGAGAGTTCTTTTTCAGCTGACTTGATGTCATGGTGAGTTATGGGGGAATTTAAACAGGATCATGGACTACAGTTTTCTGTTGAGTCCTCCCTCAGTTGACACAGGTGTGTTCCTGCAATCAGCAGAGGAAAGTTTATATTGAAGCCGCTCGCCATCTCTTACCCAACTACCAAGGTAGTGGCTAATATCGGTCATAAAAAAAATAAGTTGCTAAATAAGACCAGGAGTTAACATGTCAAAGGAAGTACTAGCATTGGTCCATACAAAGAGGCTGAAGAGGAGATCTAATAAAAGTGACCATTACGCAATGCTTTCAGCCTTCTCCCCTAAACTAAGTTTTTAAAATGTTTACATAGTTTTAAAATATAAATGGATATATTGTGCTCTAGCCATCCAAACTCTACTTCCCTCCCCGCCCGCACCACCACCACACTGGTCATGTGGGACAGACACACCAGCCTAGAGCTGGAATATCTCTTGCTTGCAGTACCACAGGCAGATCTATTTTTAAGAAGAATAGAGACTGGTGTGAGCTGCATGAGAAAGGAGAGCTTCTATGCATGAATTCTTCACCACCTGATCAGCTCTACAACTTGCATTCCTGGAGGTGTTTTGTTGAGTTCCAGACTTTGGTGACAGATTGACCTTTTGTCTGAATAGGATGGCTTGCTAGGGAGACAGGATCAATGACTTTCTGTGACTTGTATAGTCCAGAAAGTGACAGACATTTCTTTCCAGATTAGATCTTTCAGTACCCTTTATCCAGGGATTTACAAACTACAGTACGTTAGCCCTTGTGAGATATTTGAACTTCTTTTAACAGTCTGGAAGTACATTGTAAAACATTTAAGAAAGCAAATGTGTGTACTTTATAGAATAAATTTTGAGGGATTTTGCAATGTAACATTTTATACCCTTTTCACATTTAATTGTGAAGCTCCTACTATTGATTGGATCACTGTCTGCTGCTTTGCTGCATACATACATACCAAAGTGAAACTTAGAATTTTTTTCCCATTAATCATGGGGAAACTGAAAAAGATTTAGAGGAGCCACCAAAATTTCAGATGCTTTAGCCAGATGTATTCTAACTACTTTTTGGCCAAAGTAGGTTTTTTGGGAGATGAAGAAATCAGCCTGAAGTCAATATTTATTCTGGGAAATAACTAGCATTTTTAGGAAAGGAGAAATCTAAACTAATTCTAGTCATGAAAAAGGCAAACCTACCTCCACATCAGTTATACAGACAATAAACCAGACAAATCTGTTCAAAAGTGATTTCAGCAAAGACAGGTCCCTAACTTTTTGAAGGAGTCTTAAAACTCCTTCAGATATTCAGACAAAGCCAAATTTAAAATAAAAACCCACGAGGTCAGACTACTTTGTTGGACAGTTCAATGAACACCATCAGAAACAAACTTATACCTAGCAAAAGGACTACTGAACACCAGCAACCACTCCCAATAGTCTTCCATTATCAATTGAGAAGTTCATATACATAGTTTCCATTATTTCTAATCAGGGCTCCAAAGATATAAATGTGATTAGACACTAGCTCCCACTACCACGAGAGATGAAAGATCACGGTGGAAAGACCCAGTTTTTGCATAGTCTTTTTAAATTCCATGAAGTTCATTCTATTCTATGAAGGGCAGGTCTATGAACTGGGTGGATGTCAACTTAATCTTTTTATTCTAATCATAAAACAAATCTAGCACATTTAAGATCTTTGGTCTAAATGTCCAGCCACTCACTTAACACCAACATATTTCTAGTAGATATTGCTTGGTTTCTGAAGACATTGGTGGAATGTGTGTCATACATCTAAGGGAAACATTGGCTAAGAATAGCGGAGGGTGCAGTTCAGAGGAACAGAACAGTCCAGGGGAAGAGGTGAAGTAATTTGACAGAAGAGTTTGAAGAAAAACTGGAATGACAGAAATATTATACTAAAGATTGCAAGCCCAGTTGGCAGTGTGCTTCCTAGATCCAGTGCAGGGGCAGGGAGCAGGAAGGAGGGAAATTTGTTCAATATTTTCATTAGATACACTGTTTCAGAAGGGATGTTGTAGCTGAACAGATTAGTCTGAATTTGTGTCAAACTAGTGATGTCAAAGTGATGTGCCTGTTCAAGCTTTTCTTGATTTTTATTGCTTTCTTGGTGCACATACTGGGCCCAATTTCCCTCTCCTGCCATTGAGAATCAGGATTACTTCTGCTGAAGTCAGTGGAGTTACGCAAGGCTTACGCTAATATAAAAGGTTTCAGAGTAGCAGCCGTGTTAGTCTGTATTCACAAAAAGAAAAGGAGTACTTGTGGCACCTTAGAGACTAACAAATTTATTTGAGCATAAGCTTTCGTGAGCTACAGCTCACTTCATCAGATGCATTTGGTGGAAAATACAAAGGGGAGATTGATATACACACACAGAGAACATGGAAACAATGGGTTTTATCATACACACTGTAAGGAGAGTGATCACTTAAGATGAGCCATCACCAGCAGCGGGGGGGGGAGGGGGAGGGAGGAAAACCTTTCATGGTGACAAGCAAGGTAGGCTATTTCCAGAAGTTAACAAGAACATCTGAGGAACAATGGGGGGTGGGGTAGGGGGGAGAAATAACATGGGGAAATAGTTTTACTTTGTGTAATGACTCATCCATTCCCAGTCTCTATTCAAGCCTAAGTTAATTGTATCCAGTTTGCAAATTAATTCCAATTCCGCAGTCTCTCATTGGAGTCTGTTTTTGAAGTTTTTTTGTTGAAGAATAGCCACCCTCAGGTCTGTAATCGAGTGACCAGAGAGATTGAAGTGTTCTCAGACTGGTTTTTGAATGTTATAATTCTTGACATCTGATTTGTGTCCATTCATTCTTTTACGTAGAGACTGTCCAGTTTGACCAATGTACATGGCAGAGGGGCATTGCTGGCACATGATGGCATATATCACATTGGTAGATGCGCAGGTGAACGAGCCTCTGATAGTGTGGCTGATGTGATTAGGCCCTATGATGGTGTCCCCTGAATAGATATGTGGGCAGAGTTGGCAATGGGCTTTGTTGCAAGGATAGGTTCCTGGGTTAGTGGTTCTGTTGTGTGGTGTGTGGTTGCTGGTGAGTATTTGCTTCAGACTGGGGGGCTGTCAGTAAGCAAGGACTGGCCTGTCTCCCAAGATCTGTGAGAGTGATGGGTCGTCCTTCAGGTGGTAGATACTTGATAATGTGTCGGAGAGGTTTTATTTGGGGGCTGAAGGTGATGGCTAGTGGCGTTCTGTTATTTTCTTTGTTGGGTCTGTCCTGTAGTAGGTGACTTCTGGGTATTCTTCTGGCTCTGTCAATCTGTTTCTTCACTTCAGCAGGTGGGTATTGTAGTTGTAGGAATGCATGATAGAGATCTTGTAGGTGTTTGTCTCTGTCTGAGGGGTTGGAGCAAATGCGGTTATATGATAGAGCTTGGCTGTAGACAATGGATCGTGTGGTATGATCTGGATGAAAGCTAGAGGCATGTAGGTAGGAATAACGGTCAGTAGGTTTCCGATATTTACAACACACACTTTGCTTCTCTACAAAAGAAAAAGGACACTAAGCTATCTAAACTACTACATGCCACAAGGGGCCACAACAGTGGTTCCCGTAACCCACCCAGCAATATTGTTAATCTATCCAACTATACTCTTAACCCAGCAGAAGAATCTGTCCTATCTCGGGGCCTCTCCTTTTGCCCCTCCACCCCCACAAACATGATACAGTTCTGTGGTGACCTAGAATCCTATTTCGACGTCTTCGACTCAAGGAATATTTCCAACACACCTCTGACCAACATATTAACCCATAGAGACCTTCCTACCAACATTACAAAAAGAAGGATTCTGGGTGGACTCCTCCTGAAGGTCGAAACAGCAGACTGGACTTCTACATGGAGTGCTTCCGCCGACGTGGACGAGCTGAAATTGTGGAAAAGCAGCATCACTTGCCCCATAACCTCAGCCGTTCAGAACACAGTGCCATCCACAGCCTCAGAAACAACTCTGACATCATAATCAAAAAGGCTGATATAGGAGGTGCTGTCGTCATCATGAATAGGTCGGAGTATGAACAAGAGGATACTAGGCAGCTCTCCAACACCACTTTCTACAAGCCATTACCCTCTGATCCCACTGAGAGTTACCAAAAGAAACTACAGCATTTGCTCAAGAAACTCCCTGAAAAAGCACAAGAACAAATCTGCACAGACATACCCCTAGAACCCCGACCTGGGGTATTCTATCTATCTGCTACCCAAGATCCATAAACCTGGAAATCCTGGATGCCCCATCATCTCAGGCATTGGCACCCTGACAGCAGGATTGTCTGGCTACGTAGACTCCCTCCTCAGGCCCTATGTTACCAGCACTCCCAGCTATCTTCGAGACACCACTGACTTCCTGAGGAAACTACAATCCATTGATGATCTTCCCAAAAACACCATCCTAGCCACTATGGATGTAGAAGCCCTCTACACCAACATTCCACACAAAGATGGACTACAAGCCGTCAGGAACACTATCCCCGATAATGTCATGGCTAACCTGGTGGCTGAACTTTGTGACTTTGTCCTCACCCATAACTATTTCACATTTGGGGACAATGTATACCTTCAAATCAGCGGCACTGCGATGGGTACCCGCATGGCCCCACAGTATGCCAACATTTTTATTGCTGACTTAGAACAACGCTTCCTCAGCTCTCGTCCCCTAATGCCCCTACTCTACTTGTACTACATTGATGACATCTTCATCATATGGACCCATGGAAGAGAAGCCCTTGAGGAATTCCACCATGATTTCAACAATCTCCATCCCACCATCAATCTCAGCCAGGACCAGTCCACACAAGAGATCCACTTCCTGGACACTACGGTGCTAATAAGCGATGGTCACATAAACACCACCCTATATCGGAAACCTACTGACCGCTATTCCTACCTACATGCCTCTAGCTTTCATCCAGATCATACCACACGATCCATTGTCTACAGCCAAGCTCTACGATATAACCGCATTTGCTCCAACCCCTCAGACAGAGACAAACACCTACAAGATCTCTATCATGCATTCCTACAACTACAATACCCACCTGCTGAAGTGAAGAAACAGATTGACAGAGCCAGAAGAATACCCAGAAGTCACCTACTACAGGACAGGCCCAACAAAGAAAATAACAGAACGCCACTAGCCATCACCTTCAGCCCCCAACTAAAACCTCTCCAACGCATCATCAAGGATCTACAACCCATCCTGAAGGACGACCCATCACTCTCACAGATCTTGGGAGACAGGCCAGTCCTTGCTTACTGACAGCCCCCCAATCTGAAGCAAATACTCACCAGCAACCACACACCACACAACAGAACCACTAACCCAGGAACCTATCCTTGCAACAAAGCCCTTTGTCAACTCTGCCCACATATCTATTCAGGGGACACCATCATAGGGCCTAATCACATCAGCCACACTATCAGAGGCTCGTTCACCTGCGCATCTACCAATGTGATATATGCCATCATGTGCCAGCAATGCCCCTCTGCCATGTACATTGGTCAAACTGGACAGTCTCTACGTAAAAGAATAAATGGACACAAATCAGACATCAAGAATTATAACATTCAAAATCCAGTCGGAGAACACTTCAATCTCTCTGGTCACTCGATTACAGACCTGAGGGTGGCTATTCTTCAACAAAAAAACTTCAAAAACAGACTCCAATGAGAGACTGCGGAATTGGAATTAATTTGCAAACTGGATACAATTAACTTAGGCTTGAATAGAGACTGGGAATGGATGAGTCATTACACAAAGTAAAACTATTTCCCCATGTTATTTCTCCCCCCCCCCGCCCCACCCCCCACTGTTCCTTAGATGTTCTTGTTAACTGTTGGAAATAGCCTACCTTGCTTGTTACCATGAAAGGTTTTCCTCCCTCCCCCCCGCTGCTGGTGATGGCTCATCTTATGTGATCACTCTCCTTACAGTGTGTATGATAAAACCCATTGTTTCCATGTTCTCTGTGTGTGTATATCAATCTCCCCTCTGTATTTTCCACCAAATGCACCAATGAAGTGACCTGTAGCTCACGAATGCTTATGCTCAAATAAATTTGTTAGTCTCTAAGGTGCCACAAGTTCTCCTTTTCTTTTTGCTAATATAAAAGTGAGGAGAGAATTTGGTCAATTTCTCCTAGTTTGAATGTCTTTTTTTAGCATGGCATGTAGCTTACAGTCTACTACAAAGAGAGTTAGTCCTCCTCCATATTTGTCTACCCGAACCCATGCAACAAAAATGCAGACTTAAAAAAAAAATTAAAATCAGCTGAAGCCAAAATGGGGCATAGTTTTCAATGAGTTCAAACTTAACAAAAGTACTTAAATAGTCATTCTATTCATTGCTCAATTCTAATTAGAAAACATCTACAAACATCCCAATTCCTTTTCCCTTCAACCTGCTGCTTTTGGGAGTGAGTTTCTTTTGTTTTGTTTTGGTTCATATTTACTGGCTTTGGTCACTAGCAACGTGGGCAGTGGGCAGGGGGAGAAAGCAAACCTTATGGTTGCTCATGGATGTGTACTGAACCAGAAGCACTATTATCTCCTTGGCTCCCTACTCAAAATATAGAATAGTCAGAAAAACTATACCCATCTGAGTGCTAGCAAGCTTGATAGTCACTGAACTAGGGGCAGCCCTCCTCTGCCTGGCACAAATGGCACTCAGCCTATATACGAGTGAGCAGTACACAATTGTTTGGAACTCTCACACATTCAATCGGAAAACAAACAGTACATCGTTTTGGCACATACAGCCTGCAGACTTGTTGTGAACTGGAAGTGCCAAATATCTTTTACTGTACCTCTTTCTCTGGAGAGAGCCCCAAACAACACTAACCTAATTCTTCACTTCATTACACCAGTTTTAAGCAGGGGAAACTCCACTGATATTAGTGGAATTACACCTGCAAAATGTTAGTGTAATGGAGTGGAGAATTGGTTCCAGATTTTTGCTGTTGAAAGATGAAAAAAATAAGGGTACTTTGCCTCCATCCACCAAGAAGAAAAATATCTCTCTGTATGTCGGAGAGGGGAAGGAGGTTTATGTGCATTAGTGGTTGCAGGTTTGGGCTTCCTTTGTTTCCTTTCAGCACTATTGATATATAGCTGCATGCTCTCACTTCCTAGTTTTTAAATTTTTATGGTTTGATTAATGTATTTGGTTTCCTTTCCCTGGATCCATTTCAGGATAAGAAACCCTGCTGCTAACATATATGGTGAGTTCACAATTCCCACCAATGTTAATTGATGTCCAAAATAAATGGGGTGGGGCTCACATGTCTACCCCCCCAAACAGTTACTTCTGATCATCACACACCAAGTCAGCTCAGACTACCTAATTCTAATCAACCAACTAAACAATTTGGGACTTTTCCTCCTCCATCAGTACAGGGGGCCCCTTGTATACACTGGGGCTGCATTCTTGAAAAGGACGATGGATACCGAAACGATGTATACCAGGGAATTTTTCCCAATAGGAAATTATGGAATTAGAGTGGGGGATGCGTTCACAACTTCACGACACTTGCCTAATACAATGCTCTTTTCACCTAAACAGTGTACCTTTTTACACTGACAGGATAGACAGTACACTTTACAATAACACATTGAATAAAATAATGTAGAACCCTACTAACACCATTCAAACATAAACATTTTAATACAGTAAATACGGTGTAGTAATATAGTATAAAACAGTGTCAATCATGCTAAACTTAGGAAGGGGTAGCAACTGGGTTTTCTTGGGCTGGCTTTTTGGCTGCAGACGTTTTAAAAAAGGATTTTAATCGGCGTCTGCTCTCCTGCATGAATCTTTGTATGATAGATCTCCCCGTAGTAAGCCATTGCATCATTGAGAGCCTTGGAGACTTTGGCAGACTGTTCATGAAAAGGATCACTGCTCTTATGATTCCATCACCTCATCCAACAATCCAAAGAAACGGGAGAGATTCTTTGTCATCAGACTCCTGGCTTCTTGCCCTATGTCATCATTATCCTTGTTTTTTTGGGATATCTGTTGTTGGTCCAGCTCAATCAGTTCCTCATTTGTCAGTTGCTCAGCGTGAGACTCCAACAACTCCTGTACATCTTCTCCTCCATCTCCTCAAAGCCAACATCCTTCGCCAACTTGACAATTTCTTGCTCAAGAGAGGGAATGGCATCAAATCCCATGAAGCTGTGGACAACATCTGGCCATGCATGGCACCAAACACTGTTCATACATTGCGAAGTGATCTCTTCCCATGATGCATCAATATTTTCCATGCCATTCAAGATGTACACAAATATATTCTATAAACCATTTCATGGTCTTAACTGCTTCGGTTCCTACTGGCTGGAGTCTCTTTCTGGTTCCTCCCTGCAGTTTTCCCCCAAGGCCAAATGGGGGTAGGGAAGGAAGCACCCCTGATTCAAGTGTCCCCATAGTGTGTTGGGGAAGGTTTACTCTGCATAGTTCTGAGTGCAGTGGTAGCACTACGAGGAGGTAGCCCAACTGGGCCCCATTTTGCCCCTTCCTCACAGTGCAGCAGTCCCTGCTCTGGCAGTTGCTCCCACTGCATGGAGTCTCTAACTGGTTCTTCACAACAGTTTTTGTCCAGTTACCTCTGGAACTCACTGCCACAAGATATTATGATATTGTGATTTTTAGGGTTAAACTACGCATTGTATGTGATCATTAATAATGCCATCTACATTTACAAAAATGAGTGATTAATTATTGTATTTTTCAAGAACCCAAAATGTGCTCTGCACTTAAATATGCTAGAATAAAAGTTTGAGGGGTACTAATCCTCAGGACATAGGCCAATTTTGAACTTCCTGGAGTTGGGTATAAACTTTACTCATGTGTGTGTTTCAAAATCGTCCATTATGGAAGTTTTATGCATCTTACTAAAGAATCTTGGGACAGCCTAGGTACCTCCATACTTAAGCACTTAGTTTAGATACTATTATTTGAGGCTGGTTGGCGGACCATTGATCCGATCCAGTACAACAAATCCTATGTTTTTGGTTTGGTTTTACAGAGCTAAAACTAAGATGACAAAGCTTTGAAAAACTACACATAGTATACAGCCACCTAGGTATAATATAAGATATAAGAAACAAATGGTATCACCTCTTTTTTTCTATATTATATCCCTCTTCCAGTACAACCTATTACATTTCTCTTGGCTGCTGTTTTCCACAGAAGGAACTTTGCATATGAGAAGTCCACATCAGCAACGTCTCTTCGCCACAATAAATGATACTTTGGTTCTCATCCTGACAGCTTCAGAAAGGTCAATGATGGGAATTGGGAAGAATTATTTAATGTGTACGGAGCCTAAACTACCAAGAAGCAGATCTTGAGCAGACTGGTAATCTTCTAGCTCTGCCTAGTCTAGTTGTACTCGGGGAAGCTGGAAGAGGGATAAAGAAAGATGGATCTGTTGTGTGGTGTAGACCCTTACAGAGCAGCAACAGGACACATGAGGATATTCAGATTGGGGATTGAGTTTTATTTAGGATCTGAAAAGTCCCCAAATTTGGAACCCTGAATGATCATCAACATATTCACCCATCACCACATGCCATCTTGTGAAGACCTGCTAGCCTAAGTGGTGCAGATCCAGTGTAAAACACAGTTCAGCATGATGAAGCATCCCAAGGATGCCCATTTACACATTGCAGGCAAGATAATGCTTCATTTAAGCTGCTTATCTCAAATCCATGCTGTGGATTTGATGGAAAGATTTATCACTAAGGGTGGTCTGAGAGGCAGCATTTGAAGAAGGAACAGATTACTAAGTAGTCCCTAGCTCTTGTAACAACAGCTAAAGAAGGGCTGAGGCTCTGCAGTTCAGAATGTTTGGGAGGGAAATGTGAAATCAAATGATAAAAGTAAGTAAGTCAATATTAAGGTATCACTCAGAACAATGGGAATATAGGATGCATATTTCAGTATATAGGAATGCATAAACAAAATATCTAAACCAGTGGTTCTCAAAGCCGGTCCGCCGCCTGTTCAGGGAAAGCCCCTGGCGGGCCAGGCTGGTTTGTTTACCTGCCGCATCCGCAGGTTCGGCCGATCGCGGTGAACCGCAGCCACTGGGAGCCACGATGGGCCAAACCTGCGGATACGGCAGATAAACAAACCAACCCGGCCTGCCAGGGGCTTTCCCTGAACAAGTGGTGGACCAGCTTTGAGAACCACTGATCTAAACAACACTATCAGCTACTGTTATACAAATAGTACTATTTCATGACTGACATCACCACCAAAACTGAAGGGACACCAGTGATTATTTAAAAAAAAAATCACTAATCTCATGATTATTTGTCTACTGCTATGACACATTACATCTGAATTTACTGTAACTGAAAGGGATTAGAAACAACGTTTCTCTTTTCTTCCCCTGGTTCGTGTACTTTATGTATTGGCAACCAAGTCTGATACAATTTCTCATGTGTAGTCAGTTTCCCCTGTTTTTGTGGCTCTTTCTGACATCCAAGGGAGAGAAAATCATTTAAAGAAATAGAAAAATGTAATTGCAAAAGCATAAAAAGTGACAAGGGGATTCAGCTACAGTAAAAACTATTTTAACTCCATTTTGAAATGGACTTGATTTCAAGTTGCTATCTCCTTTAATATTTTAAAACAGTGATATCACCTCTGTGTGAAAGTCCCGTTTTTAAAAAAATCACAGAATCATAGGACTGAAAGAGCCTCGAGAGGTCATCTAGTCCAGTCCCCTGCACTCATGGCAGGACTAAGTAGTATCTAGACCATCCCTGATAGGTGTTTGTCCAACCTGCTCTTAAAATTCTCCAATGATGGAAATTCCACAACTTCAAGGCAATTTATTCTGCTTCTTAACCATACTGACATTAGGAAGTTTTTCCTAATGTCCAATCTAAACCACCCTTGCTACAATTTAAGCCCATTGCTTCTTTTCCTACCCTCAGAGTTTAATGAGAACAATTTCCCCCCCCCCCCCCTCCTTATTAGCAATCTTTTATGTCATGGAAAACTGTTATCATGCCCTCTCTGTCTTCTCTTCTCCAGACTAAACAAACCCATTATTCTTCAATCTTCCTTCAGAGGTCATGTTTTCTAGACCTTTAATCATTTTTGTTCTTCTCTGAACTTTCTCCAATTTGGTCACATCTCTCTTGAAATGTGGCACCCAGAACTGGACACAGTATTCCAGTTGAGGCCTAATCAGCACGGAGTAAAGCAGAAGAATTACTCCCCGTGTCCTGCTTACAATACTCTTGTTAATACATCCCAGAATGATGTTTACTTTTTTCTTTTCTTTTTCTTTTCTTTTTCTTCTTTTTTTTTTTTTTGCAATCGTGTTACACTGACTCATATTTAGCTTGTGATCCACTATGGTCCTCAGATCCCTTTCAGCAGTACTCCTTCCTAGGCAGTCATTTCCCATTTTGTATGTGTGCAACTGATTGTTCCTTTCTAAGTGGAGTACTTTGCCTTTGTCTTTATTGAATTTCATCCTATTTACTTCAGACTATTTCTCCAGTTTGTCAAGATCATTCTGAATTTTACTCCTATCCTCTAAAGCACTTGCAAACCCTCTCAGCTTGGTATCATCCACAAACTTTATAAGTATACTCTCTATGCCATTATTATTATCATTATGAAAGGAAAGGTCTGAAAAGCAGACAAAGTTACCAGATGTATCAGCATCCCATATAAACACAGTCAACTCATGAACAGAACAAAAATCACTTTATAATAGCAGTAACAAACTTCACCAGTTTTGTAGTTTTATGAATATGTACACTCCTCAGGTGGCTACAGCCACGCTCATTTATGCTTCACCTGAACATATCCAGCATATCCGAAGAGCTTGTAGCGTGTTATCATTTATACACAGTAAGATGTAAATGCATGTTAATTGAAAACTAAGAGCTTTTCTACAGTGGGAGTTATTCTGGAATAGCTATTACTGATTAAGTCCATGTGTAGATATCCCTATTCTGGAATAATTAGTTTATCAAGAACAGCTAATCCACTTTAAATTCACACCTTTCCTTTTTCCAGATTAACCCTCATGTATAGACAAGTTCTAAATCCAAAAATGTTCCTCTATTTAGTGACTGAGGGATGGCAAGATAGCTATCTTGAAAAACATCCATAACGCCATTCAGACTGATTGCCAGGCTGGAATTCCCCAAATAGACTTCTTTGGCTGCTCTATGCATCCATTCCTGACATCATTCATGGAGAGAGATAAATACCAGAGATTTGCCTCTCTCCCCTACTACCCAGGGATGTATGGCATCAGTCAACCAGGGAAGCACTTTAAAGGGACTATGTCCAAAAGGTAAGCAAAAAAGGCTTTAGAGATCAAAAAGTCCTGATAGCGGAACCTTCACCCTGCTATAACACTGAAAGAAAAGCTGCAGTGGAATATACAAATATATTCCAATCACTCAGAGCTAAGCTACTGATTTTTTTTAAAATGACCTAAAACAAAAACATTTAAACTTGAAATAAAGAAGCATGAACCAGCTATTCTTTCAGCCTGATCAGATTTAGCAAGACAGGGAGATCGAAACTACAGCCAGAGACGTGGGGAGCAGCAGATTTTCACAGCTCTCCTTTAAGTCCTATATTTTTTCCCCTGGTTTGTTTGCTGTATACCAAAAATAAATACAAACTTTCGATAAAATACAGAGCGGACCTAAAAATGGCTCTGGAAATCAGCTGCAGTTCCTAGCATCTACAGGTGGCAGCAACTTTCTCTGCGTGTAGCTGCTGCACTGATCTTTCTGCTTTGATACAGGTCATTAGGCTGGGTCTCCAGTTGGAACCATCACTGAAATGGCAGGCCCTGGGATTACATTAAATTCAGATCAGTGGAGTAAAATGCATTTTCAGGTACCTTAAAATGCTGTTTCAGCTGTAGCTCACGAAAGCTTATGCTCAAATAAATTTGTTAGTCTCTAAGGTGCCACAAGTACTCCTTTTCTTTTTGCGAATACAGAATAACACGGCTGCTACTCTGAAACCTGTCATTGTTTCACATTAGGTGTTCTTGTTGTGGTCCCAGTCCTGCAATTTGATCTGTGCAGGACCTTTGTACTGATGTAGATCCAATTGCAGGATCAAGGCCTAAATTATTTCTTCTGTTATCATCCAAAGCAGTAGTAAAAAAATTACTGAATATTCAGAGTAACACTTTGTTATAGCACATTCCACTTGAGAAGCTCAAAGGACCTCACAAATGTTGAGGGACAGGTCCTGCCTCCTCCTCCACAGCCACAGCGAGCCCCAGACAGGAACTTTGACTGCAAAGATGGGGCAGGGGACAAGATCCAGGAACCAAGACAACCCTGTAGAGTGCAGCTCTGCTGGATCTCTCTGGATCTTTGGGGCTGCAATAATGGCTGTAGAGTGACTCTACTGCCAATCTGTGGCTTTAGGGAAGATAGGTTTTTCCACCCACACACCCCCACTTTGCCAAGCTACTTGGCCTTGGCACAGGAGACAAGGTTTACTCCCAAACCCCAGTGCCTTGGGGAAATATTAAGCCCATTCTCTAGATCACAGAACTAAAGCACAAAGAAGCTAGATGTCTCACCTGAGGTCACACAATGAGTCAGTGACAGAGCCAGGTAGAGTTCAGCGTTCCTGCTCCTATAACTTTTGCTACAAGACTGCCATCTAATACTAACAACAGTCATCATCTTAACATGTAATAATCAGTACATTTCCATCTCCCTTTCATTATAAGTTTATAACTATCTAGTGTAACACTGACAGACCCTGATCGTCATCAGCCAGGATCAAACCTGGGACCATTGGAGCTTAATGTCTGAGCTAAAAGACACATGCGTTTTAGCCACAGATGTAACAGGCTCAGCAATCTCTAGCTGGTGTAGCTACTTGGAGGGACAGAGTGCCACATCAAGCAGGTATGGATTACACTTGCTCCCTATACAGACAGACTGATACCCTTTGAAGGGTGGCTACCCAGCCCATTCTCCATATCCACTCTCATGCCATGATGCCAATGTGTGAATTTTAAGTGGTAAGATAGGAGCAGGAGGTAGGTTTACAAGGTTCTATAGAACTAGTTGGTGTGCCTGAGAAATCTCATTTGCATATGCTCTCCACCTCCTGGTTGGCTACTCAAATGGCTGCAGCTTAGCACTGCATAAGAGTTTTATTGTTAATTGGCTTCCACATTTCAGCTGATTCCTTGCTGCATGAGCTAACTGTGGAGCCAATTTTCACAGCTTCCAAGTCTTACATGACTTTCCGTCCCAGAAAGCTACAAAATGTTTTTAATTGAATTAAGCCCTCAATTGTGCTCATAAATGTGGAAGAAATAAATACATAATATATTCCACTTTTCCACATTTATGAAAACCCCCAAAGAAATAAGGAGGGATACTGATTTGTAAACCTGAAACAATGTCTCTGTATTCTGTGTTATTAATGAGAACCATGTTGAAATGCAGGCTGATGATCAATGTTTTCCTATAAGAGACTGTTCTTCATTATGAATGTTTTCAACAGAAACAGTTATCTATCCCTCACAAAGATACAGATAATTAACCAATTTCCCAACATTTATATTTAATTAGGTTTTAAGCAATAATATGCAGTCTTTGAAAGAAGGCTTTCACTTGGCTTTGATGGCAGTAACTGTAGCTCAGTTGGAGTGTGGTCAGACCAGATGGCACTGTTTCCTCCCCCCCCCACCCTGTCCTTTGTCAATTGATTTTTGGGGGGATTGTATTATGGGAATAAAATAATTAAGACTCAAGTATGCAAACGGACATGAAGCTGGTATTTAAAAGTTATATCTATGCAGCGTTAACATTTTCTTTCAGTGCTACTATATGGGATTTGTAAAACTTCCCAGCACTCCATTCATATCAGGGAGATAATGAACCCCCCACACAAAAAAGGCCATATGGATGGAAAAGGCGTAGTGAAAATAATCTCATCATCCTGTCTATTGCTTTTGAACTTGCCACTTTTTGGTGTCCTAATTGTTGGGGGGAGGAGAGGTTAAAAAAATATTGAGAGAAGACTTAACAGGCAACTTAATTTTGGTCCAGAAAAATGTCATCACAAAGAAGAAAAGAGGTAATAAAAGTAGTATCTGGGAAACCTACTTAAGAGCCACATTTATAAAAATTAAGTTTAGGTTGCACTTTAAATGAGTTCTGAGAGATAAATACAAATTCGTTCGCTGTGCAAATTTTTCTCGTACCCAGTAGGTACTTTACAAGGTCTATACAGTTACAAGCGAGGGACAAAAAGTTATGTTTCTAGCATGAAAGCAACCAGATTTAAGGAGACAAGCAAGAGAGGATTGCATGACTGTGGGGGATTGGTAATGGTCCATAGGGCCTTTCACCTTTGGGTTGCCAGTTCAAATCCAACTCAGATAAAGTAATGACAGGAAGTTGCTGCTGTCTGATAGCTGTTCAGTGGCCTTTGTGAAATGAATGTGATCATAGTCCATTTCCCTCTGGATTGGCTCCACATCACATCTCCCCCTTCTCACTGCATTTAGGATGCTTGTTCAAGCTCTAGCAAAAAAGGGGAAGAAAATAACGGGCATGGAAACTTAACAATCCTTTCAGTCCTAGAAGTGGCTCCTCCAGAGTACAGTAGGTTTGAGGCATCTTGGTGGAGCAATGTGGCTAAACTTGCACTGTCACTGCTTTATTAATTGTTTATACCCACAGTACTATGAAGGCTCCATTATTGGCACATACAGAGATGGTTCCTACTTCAAAGAAGAAATAGTTTAAGACAAAGGACATACAGATGATGAGGGGCAGAAGGGTACAATCAAATCTATACAGTGAGGTTAGTTTTATGCTACAACCTTTCTCTTCTGCCTTTGGCCCTCCTACCTGTATGTTGTCCCTCTTCCAGGGCTTTCAGTCTACCACTTTTCACAAACACTAAATACAATGGCAACTCTTTTTTTAAAAAAAGGAAAACAGAGCCAATGTGGTTTTGTACCTATAATTTCACCCAGATTTGTCAGCCTAATTTTACATTTGCAGAACACCACAGCAAATTGCACTACCGAGCCGGAGTTCTGGAATGTATTTTACTCATAGGGAGTTGTGACTTCTGTCTCAGAAAAGAGTATATGGGGCTAGCAGCCTCATAGCTTTGCAGTATCGTGCCAGATAATTCATGGCTCAACACTGCCACATTTGACGCGGAGGAGGAGATAAACCACTTATTCCAAATGAGTCGAGTCCCACATCAGAGGATTGCCTTAAAAATCCCTACAGATCTTTTTAAAGCCACCACTTAAAAAAAATTACTAAAGCTACAGGAGGAGAAATGGCTTAAATACAAACATTTATGATGAGCTTTAATTATAGTCAGTGGATTAAAAATAAAACTAAAAATGCCATTTTAAAGGCTCACAAAACAAAGAAAAAAAGGAATTCTGTTTGAGGTTCTTGCTTTGCTTTGTGGTAGTTTTATCACTCAGCCCACACTGCCCCATCTCTCTGCTCTCAGTTTCTTGGACAATTTTTGAAAAAATTATGTAAAGCACTTTAAAAAAATGATGTTGGGGGAATTTGATTCATATGCCAGACACTCAGATGCTTTTTAAAAAAGAAACATCATTTCAAAATAAAAACAGAGTTTGGAAACTGAATTCATTGTCCTCTTTACTCTGATCCTCTGTTTTTCTCATACACCCAACAGTCTGGCCCAGGGATTGACACACACACAAGCTTAAAAAGAGATCATGATACAATGAAATTTGTTCTGAGTATTTGCTTATGTTTCTACTGCTTCATTGGCTTCTGCACTTGGAAACATTTGAAATTTCCCACGACATCGCTGGCATAATCTAACTTTGCTAGGCTTGTTCTTCAGCCTGATCTCCAGAAGCATATTCAAGCTTGTGATGAAGAGTGAGCACACCAGGTAAACAGCAGCAAGCATACAAACTTTCAGGGTCTCATTTGCCTAAGCTTCCAAGGAGGATGAACATTTACTGCATCTTTTAATATGAAAGCACAAACGCTACATTACAGGACTGATTCATATACACCAAAGCAAAGACATTTAAAGTGAAGGGTCCATCCTAAACTAATCTCATTGTGCAACCACATAGGATAACACTTATAGAGCCAAATTCAAAGATATCATAAATGGTAGTTAAGCTACACCATAATAGTAAGTTCATGTGAATGTGAGACTATACATTTATAGGCTGAGGGGAGCAGAAAGGCAAAGATAGAGCCGGAAAAGGACTCTCAGGATGGTGTAAGAAAATTTAAGATAATGCAAGCCTCTTGAGGTTAGTTTAATTGCCAAACCTATTCTTCCCTTTATGGCCAATAAATTACACCATCTTATGCTAACACTGATTTGTAATTTACACCACGATTTATGTGCTCTCTTGGTGTGAAAGCTGGGCTCTTTGGGCCAGATTTTTCAAAGGTATTTTGGGACCTAAGAATGCAGGGTAGGCACCTAGTGGGATTTTTCAAAAGTGCCTAAGCAGGTTAGGAATTAGATGTCTACCTGCTTATGCTCTTTTTTGAAAAATCTTACTAGGCATCTATCTGCTTCTTTAGGTGCCTAAATACCTTTAAAATTCTGTCACCTAGAAACCAAAGCAAGAGGCTCCTCATAAAAAAATAAGAAAGGGTACACTTAGAACTCTGCCATACCAGGGTAAATTAATGAATAATATGTAAGCATGTTACAGATGAGGAGTCCATGTAATCTTAAATGGCTTCTAAAAACAGGCCTCAATGTAAAGATGGCTTGTGGATAATAATTTAATGTCTCTGTTCTTAATTGTATGATACAAAGTCATCTTATTTTTACACTGGAGAGCTATTCTTCTAAAGTGCAGCATATCAACAAAGGGAGTCACATGCATGGATCACAATAGGGAAAATACTCCTATTGACATAGACTATTGCACTCAGTTGCTAGATCCTAACAGTTAGGACATCCAAAATACAGTTGCCATACAAAGCTGACCATCTAGGTATAAATTCAGATTTCAAATACAAGGAAAGGGATCCCTTTAAAAAACATAAAAAGGAACCTGGACAAATTTTCAGGTGAGCTAATTATTTTTATTCGGTGTTTAGCAACAAAGAGACAGTTCCTATAAGCATGCAATACATAGAGCGGTGAGTGGCTCAAAATCCCAAATTCTGCCAGCATCTTAGAATGTCATTAGAAAGGAAATATGGTACTGGTGCCATGACAGCAACAACAGAATGTGAAATTTCTCAGTGAGCGGCAGAATACATTGTTTTCAAGAAGAAAATAGAAGGAAAGACTGGCGTTCCTACTAAAGCAAAAAGTCTAACTGTCCCTGATATATTAACTAGCTGGGTATCTTTGTTCTCTTAGATGGATTTCATTGGCTTCTCCATTCAACCTGTATGGGATCTTATAATTTCAATGCCATATAAAAACTTTTTTGCCCATTTTCAAAAAGACCAAATAAATAAAAACAGGACCCAGATTCTTAGCTGTGTGCATCAGAGGTATTGCAAGGGATTGATGGTAGCTCCCTGATTCTGGGACCAGTTCTGTACCAATCTTGACACAACTAAGAGCAGTGTAGGAGTTGCTCATATCTATGCCAGCTGCCTGCCACCACTGAAGAACTATAGTTATCAGGGGATTACTGGAGTGCTGTTCACACAAGCCTCATCCCCTCCACACTATAACCACTGGGAAATGGCATCTGGAGCTGGCTTTACACCTTGGGAGGAACCTCGAGCTGGAGATATCCAGCTGGTTTTTGCTCCCTTTGTGCCAGGACACTAGAGTGGGGCTCAGGACAAATTAGGTTGGTATAACTACATCACTCAGAGGTGTAAAAGATCCCCACCCGAGTGACTCAGTTATATCGACCTAACACTCGATGTAGACTGCACTATATCAATGGGACGGCTTCTCCCGTCAACTCAGCTACCACCTCTCTGCACTACTGCAGCTTTTAAGTATAGATCTGCCCCATAACATATAAATTGAGAATTAAATGAGAATATTTTTCTTTCAAGAAGTTAAAAACAAAACACATGTTAAATCTCAGACTCTGATCAGATTTGGTAACTATAGATAGAATATCAGCAAGTATTTTACTGACTCAATATTTAAAACTAAATTTTGTTGTAAAGTTGTAAAACAGAGTCTGAACAATTGTAGTACAGTGGAGATTTCTTTCTGATGATATCCCATTAGCTCCTGATCACCTTAAATGAATGGCACAAAGATTAGTTATTAAAATGCCACCTTACATATTTTCTAGTATGTTTATTTAAGTTAAAAAGGGCGGTTTTCTGAAGTTAGCAGCCTCTGCTCTTCACAGCACAGTAATCAATGCCTGACTCCTGATCACGCAAGGGAATCATTCTCACTTCATCAGACTAAAAAAGATTAATTTCCTTGCAAAACTTTAAATACGTACATATATATGAACAGCAAAAGGCATGCATTGTATGGAAAATGTCTCCAATAAAACACAACCACTGAATGAAGGTAAAACCAAATGCATGTGGGTGGGTGTTTCATTTTATTGTCTCCAACTTAAGTTTAGTTTTTGTGAACACAAGTACAGATGTGTGCATCACTCAAACAAAGCAGATAGTCCATCAAAAATTTTATTTAACCCCAAAGCATCCTATACCTACACTATGAAGTGAAAATATATTTCTCTCTTCCAAGTCTTCAGGAAATACAAAGAGAGATCTTGCTGAATTTCAGAGGTTCCTTGGCACTGATTAATGGAACAGCCAATGAAGAACTACTCACATGAGTAACAGTTGCAGCATCTGGTCCGTCATTCTTAATCAGAGCGATCATCTTTCTAGACTCGGGTCAAATGGCCAAAAATTAGGTGTGAGACTTTAAAAAACAACAACAACAACAACAACAACACACCCTTCCCCAAAAGTATACAAGTACCTTATGGACTAGAAAGAGCCTGTCAGGGCTAGCCCCGACTAAGAGGAGGTGTGGCAAAGGCATGGCAACTTTGCCAGACCTTCACATGGACCTACAAGTGATGGTAAGGAGGCTCCTTATATCTTGCACCTTAAATGTAAGGAAAAATTCTGATCTCAACTATATAAGTGAAGCTCCTTTTGATTTCTGTAGGTGGGCTTCGACAGTATTCCCAAACCCAAGTTTTCAAAATCATGAGTCAGATCCTAAAAATCATGAGATTACATTTTCTTTTTTCTTTTTTTAATTTACTCTGAGTTTTTGAGCCTTAAGGGTTCATGTTTTCAATTTTTTTCTCCACAACTAGAACAGGAATTCTGTGGCAGAGGCAGAGATAGAACCCAATTGTCCACTGCCTTTCCCAAGAGACCATCCTTTCTCTTCCTGCAATCCTTTGCCTCCTTCACTATACATCTTTCAGCTTCTGCAACAAATGAAGCAGAGGTCCTACAGACAAGTCTCCTTCACTACACAACCTTGATTCATCCCCAGAGCAGGACCATCCTGTGCACTGAATAAGGCCGGTGGTTTGGTAACAAAAATAGTATGTGATCATGTCATTAAAAGACTGTATCATAATGCACATGCACAAGAGGACAAAATAGGCAACATAGGAACCCTTAATTTCTTGACTTTAGAGTGCTTGGACATTGCAACCTTGATTTTTTTTTTTAAATGTAGATATTTTGTGTTTAATATTCAGTAGTTTAAGATCCCTGTAAGATTTGATAGAATATTTAATTTCAAGCATCCTGTATTTTATCCATCCAGAGTCAATTCAAAAGACAACTTGTTTATATGTTAACTATAGTTTGTATCCAGATTTTCCTGTACTGTCATAGGTTTAGGAACAGTTAGACTGGTTAAGCAGAAAGAACATCCATATATATCATAACATTGTGCTTCCTATTGCAAGTCATTGTTTAATTAATTCAAACTAAGTAAGATTAGCAAGGAATTTATGGTCTGATTTTTCAGAAGTATGGGGCACAACTTACTTCCATTAACTTCACTAAATTGCTCACCACCTCTGAAAGTCAGGCCACTAATAACTGAATCAAAAAGCAAGTGAAAAATGGACAACTTCATCAATTACCTCATCAATGTGGAGAGAGAGAATGAACATTTTCCTCTGAGGGTTGGGGGAAGCCTATGAAGCAATTTTACACAGTGTCACATTTGTCCCTTAGTCCATTTTCTCCAAACCTAAAAGCCACTCCATGTGGTCCTCCTCATTGATATGACCAGTGCTTCTACAGTTTTGTTACTGGCATGCTGATTTATATTTAATAAGATTCCAAGGATTGCCTGTGGCTTTGCTACCCAAAATGAGTTTGGCTGGGCCTGGATTAGTGAAGCCAGGAAAAATTTTATCCTACAGCCTAGCCAATATGTTTCACATTATTGTTGTTTAGCAAGATAGACTGGGGGATATTGAAAAAATTGAGATCTTTTCTAGGTACTCCCACTATGCAAGCCTTATGAATAGACAAGGGAAGAGAGCTGAATCTAAAAATTAAATTTTTGAAGGGGCGTGAATGATTAATTTATCTGCAAAAGTCTTGAAGTCTATGGAAAAAAAATCTCTCTCATCATAGGGGTTGTCCAGCTAAAAAATTACCAATTTTCATAAGTGACTATTAAAGAACCCAAAATTTCCTTGGCTTAAAATAATCAGTTTTAAATATTAGACTAAGGGTCAGAAGTACAAAGGCATTTAGGTGCTTAAAGATGTAAATAGGTGCAGAGTGGGGTTTACAAAATGCCTAAGCAAGTTAGGTGCTGAACTCCCACCCCATTTCAATGGGAGTTAGCCACCTTTACTGATTGGCTGCTTTTGTAAATCCCACCTAGCACTTATTTGCATCTTTAGCTGCTTAAATACCTTTGAAATCTGGCCATTAGTTCAAACATTTATCTCACTGAATGCATTACAGGAGGTGTAGTGATTGACATTCTCTCCAAGCGGAGTATTGCCCAGGCTCACAAAACTTTCCAAATTTGGGAGGGGAAGGACTGGGAAGAATTACTTTGGTCTAACATGCTCCATTCAGAGAAGTTGCAGTTTTGCTAATAGAGAGTGATGTCACAAGAGGGAAATCTGCAAGGTTTGAATCCAAGCAACCAGTCTTAAGCTTTTTTACCATGAGACAGTTGCAGAATGGTGCTGAAACAGACAAATAATCAAGGAGACCTTGATGGATGTTGAGGCAAAACTAACAGGAATCAAACTATACACTAGATTAATCAATATCAAACATTTTCTCTGGGTGCACGTGTGCTTGCTTTTGAACAATTCAGGTTTGGCCCAATATAGGTTGCATCGTGTTAGATTTAATCTCGGCAAAATTCCACAGTATATTTTGTCCTGAAAGATTAACTAAAAAAACCCCAAAGTCTGACAGACAAGCTACCATTGCTCTTTGTATTTGTTACACATTTAAAATAATGAATAAAGTAAGCTTACTTCACATGACAGTATATTTATATACTGTCATCTTGAATTCTGGAAGTAACTACAAATATGTTTTTATAAGCCTACTGACATAGCTCTTACCTCATTCTGTGGCCCCTGCCTCAGTTTTCTTTTGTATCACAGTGGCTTACCTTCTTTCCACTGTCAGGTGTGGCTTTAGCCCTCAACCTATACCAGGTAAATTCCATCCCTTTCAGGGTAAACAGCAGTTCAAAAGAAGCTGGTAGGATCATAGAATTATAGAATATCAGGGTTGGAAGGGATCTCAGGAGGCCATCTAGTCCAACCCCCTGCTAAAAGCAGGACCAATCCCCAACTAAAGCATCCCAACCAGAGCTTTGTCAAGCCTGACCTTAAAAACTTCAAAGGAAGGAGATTCCACCACCTCCCTAGGTAACGCATTCCAGTGCTTCACCACACTCCTAGTGAAAAAGTTTTTCCTAATATCCAACTTAAACCACCCCCACTGCAACTTGAGACCATTACTCCTCGTTCTGTCATCTCGTACCACTGAGAACAGTCTAGATCCATCCTCTTTGGAACCCCCTTTCAGGTAGTTGAAAGCAGCTATCAAATCCCCCCTCATTCTTCTCTTCCGCAGACTAAACAATCCCAGTTCCCTCAGCCTCTCCTCATAAATTACGTGTTCCAGTCCCCTAATCATTTTTGTTGCCCTCCGCTGGACATTTTCCAATTTTTTCTCATCCTTCTTGTAGTGTGGGGCCCAAAACTGGAGACAGTACTCCAAATGAGGCCTCACCAATGTCAAATAGAGGGGAACGATCACTGCAATGCCCCTACTTATACAGCCCAAAATGCCATTGGCCTTCTTGGCAACAAGGGCACACTATTGACTCATATCCAGCTTCTTGTCCTCTGTAACCCCTAGGCCCTTTTCTGCAGAACTGCTTCCTAGCCACTCAGTCCCTAGTCTGTAGCAGTGCATGGGATTCTTCCATCCTAAGTGCAGGACTCTGCACTTGTCCTTGTTGAACCTCATCAGATTTCTTTTGGCCAAATCCTCTAATTTGTGTAGTCCCTCTTTATTCTACCCCCTTCCCTCCAGCGTATCTACCTCTCCTCAAGGTTTAGTATCATCTGCAAACTTGCTGAGGGTGCAATCCATACCATCCTCCAGATCATTAATGAAGATATTGAATAAAACCGGCCCCAGGACTGACCCTTGGGGCACTCCACTTGATACCACTCAGGATCAGCAACAGCAGTAGTTAAAGGTATTGCTGCATTGTGGAGGGATGGGGGAAGAGGATAAAATGGGGCCCAGCCAGGGCCTCCAAACTCCTGGACCCAGAACTGTGCAAGGAGAACCCCAGTGGGGGCATTAGGACCTATATAGCATCTCCTCTTTCCCCAGCCATGTGGCCTTGGGGACAGGAAAATGCAGGGAGGTGCCAGACAGACACTCACTCCAGCCAGCAGGAGCAGCTGCAGAATCAACTCATGCAGGGACACTAGTGATGTCACTGAAGTATTTTCTACAGATTTGACTTGACTTTCTCTGGCCCTGTGCTGATTGGCTGCATGCGTTCCCCCGCCATTGT
This sequence comes from Dermochelys coriacea, assembly GCF_009764565.3. Classification (NCBI taxonomy): domain Eukaryota; kingdom Metazoa; phylum Chordata; order Testudines; family Dermochelyidae; genus Dermochelys; species Dermochelys coriacea. The sequence continues at coordinate 36,867,800 of NC_050070.1, read as the reverse complement.
GCCCCCTCCCACACAGTCTCTTCATCTCAGCCTGAGCTGCCCTGCCTCTACTGCCCTCTCCATTCCCTTATCTTTTTGTTTAGCTTATCCCCACCTAACCAAGGTGTGGTCTACACTAGAAAATTAGGTTGGTTTAACTAAATCAGTCAGGGGTGTGAAAAATCCACTCTCCTGGGCAGCACTGTTAAACCAGTCTAAATCCCCAAGTAGACAGCACTAGGCTGATGGAAGAATTCTTCGGTCAGACTAGCTACCGCCTCTTGGGGAAATGGATTACCTATGCCAACCGGAGAACCCCTTCCATCAGTGAGAGTAGTGTCTCCACTGAAGGGCTTTAAGAGTAGACAAGCCCAAAACCCACCCAAAAAACAAACAGATAAATAAATCATGGAACTAACATGATCTTTGCAGCCATCACATCGTTCACTCTGCTTGTGTGTTCTACCCCTTTCACCTCATCTGTGTCTGTGCTATTATATTGTTAACTCTTTGGGGCAGGGACTGTGTTATTACATGTTTGTACAGTGCCTACTCTCATTTGGTCCCTAGTGGAGCCTCGCAACGTGACCCAAACCCAATGGGATCTGAATACGAGTATTAGGGTCTGAAAACAACCTGACTCTTTCAGGTTTGGGTTGGGTCATCTCTGCTCACCTGCTCCTGCCCGTGCGTTCAGCACAGCTGCGTGGCCCACTCCTTTCAGCCAACACCACCACTTCGCTGCACTGTGTGCTGAGAAGTGAGTGCCGATGAGTCACAGTGCCTCTCACTCCACACCACACAGTGCCAGGAGGCAGCAGTGGCTGGCAGGAGCAGGGCATATAGCCACACCGATGCTACCCCATGGGCAGGAGGCGGCCAGAGATGAATTGCAAGCCCAGCTCCTGGGAAGTATAGTCAGCCCCATCAGGCTGAAACTCAAGGACAGGCAACAGTGGCAGTGCTGACACAGGCTATGGAGAAAATGTAGCTTTCAAGTCAGGTTGGGTCTGAAAATGACTTGACGCTCTCGGTCTTGGGTAACCTGTGGGCTAATCAGGTTCTGGTGGGGCTTTAAAATTAGACCTGAATGGACATCTATTCCCTAGGCACTACCCTAATAAACATTGGACAGGTTCTCTGTTACCTGCAAGAGCCTCATATTTTCCCTCTATCTTGTGTATCCCAACTCTCTGTTCACAGTTCCTCCAGCCTACTTCCAAGCTGGCATACTGTGACCTTTCTTCCCATGCTCCATGTTCCTAAGTTGGATACAAAGTTCTTCCTATTCATCATCATCCATTATAGCCATCTGGAAATCTAAATGGTGCTTTTCCTCAGCTAGATTGTTCTTTTCTTACAGGCCTTGGTGTTTGGCTCTCTCAGAGCAGCAAATCCTTATTGGCCAAGTCAATCAGGCCTTCCTGTTTATTAAAGCATTGGTTTCGTGGCTACCTACATGAACATTGCCATAACTGCAGTTCTGTTTTGTATGCAGCCTCTGTTTATGCTGCAGAATACAGATAGCCACATTCATGGAACAATCTCCACAACCTACTGGCTGTTCTTGACCTGCTTTCAAAGATGACCTGCCTCCTTCTGGGCCAACTTCTGCTGCTGCTTGATCCCCTCTGCCTGAGTTTACAGCTCTGTTTCTATCTTTGTCTTCAGCTGAGACACATCACCACAGGCAGCTAACTTCTCACTGAGGATCCTTTCAGCTTTGGTCATCTGCTGGACAGGCCCCCTTTTTCTCTGACTCTCTTATTCCTGAAGCAGGGCACACAGCTACATTGCCTCCTCATCAAGCTCTGTCAACTGGCTGGCCTCAGGATCCATCTTCTGTTTCATCTGCTATATCTGCTGTTCCAGGGCAAACCTGGACTTCTCCATCTCATAAATGCTTTCCCCAGTATTGTCCTTGGGACTCACAGGTCCACAACCTCTATTGTTGTTTGTTGAACTGCTGCAGCTCCACCTTCTGCTCAAGAGCTTCCTCCACCAGAGTTCTGTTTAAGGAGGCAATCTTTGCCTCCTCTTGCATCTTCACTTTAGCACAGTTCTCAAAAAGAAAAGGAGTACTTGTGGCACCTTAGAGACTAACAAATTTATTAGAGCATAAGCTTTCGTGACCTATAGCTCACTTCATCGGATGCATCCGATGAAGTGAGCTGTAGCTCACGAAAGCTTATGCTCTAATAAATTTGTTAGTCTCTAAGGTGCCACAAGTGCTCCTTTTCTTTTTGCGAATACAGACTAACACGGCTGCTACTCTGAAACTTAGCACAGTTCTGCTTCTCTGTTCATCTGGTTGAGAGGTTCTTCTTTTCTGCCAGCCACCTATGCAAACTCTTTCTGCTCATTCTCCAAACGGGAAATTGTCTGCATCTGGAGGATCCAAGCCCACATCAAAGAGGATCTCTTTCTGCAGATGGGTCTGTTTCCACCTCCCACTGCTTGGCTTCAGGTTCTTGGGCATGGCTTCGGGTTCTTGGGCATGGCATGGTTCTACAGGTAGATTACAATAGTTATCCAGAATACTATACTCCAGTGCTGAGAACTCAATTTGGGCATTTCTTTCTGCTGGACAAAAAAAATGTCATCGAGACCACGCGACCCTCAGTTCACAAACTGCATCACAGTCGCACCCTCTGATGAGGCACTCCTATCTTTGGTGCTTGTGTTTTCTCCACCTAAAGCAAACTGTCAGAGCTTACTTCTTTCTTCTAAGTGGGCTCTCAGCTAGTTGTGTGGAGGGGTGACTGTGGTATTAACTCTACTAGAGGCCAAAAATTCAATGGCCCATCCAGAATCCTATAACTCAGGCTGTCCTCTGGAGATCCAAAAAAGCATGCCACATGATGAGCTGTTTTGGTAGACACACCAGAAACAGCAGATTTTGTTTCTGACCCTATTGCAACATCTGCTATATTGCTGGACAGCTAATCAGAGCTCCTGCTGGCTCTGTAGTAACCAAAGCAGAACAAACTGGGTCCTGTATTACTGCTTTCCTAAGATTGTAGCCTACTATAAGTAGGCCACAGCAAGCAGCTGCTGTTCCTCGATGGCAACAATCAACCATTGAATAGCACTATAGGGCATGTTACTTCCTCCATGATCCCTCCCCTGGAAGAAAGCACATCTCAGGAATTTTATCACTGGTACCTGTATCACAGAGCTTTTCCCTGCCTGTCTCACATCAGCATAGGTAATCTACCTGCCCAAGAGGTGGTAGCCAGTCAACAGAAGAAAAATTCACACCCCTGAGAGATGTAGCTATACCGATGTAAGTTGCTATTGTAGACCAGGCCTAAGAATGCTCTTTGACAACAGAAGGCCTAGCCAGTCCCTTCACCCCAAAAGAGATTCACTGCCAGGTTAGCCCAAGAAGTGGTTCAACACAGGTGCTTACTAGTCAAAAGCAGTTTTCAGGTTTATTGGAGTCACCACAGCCCATAAAGAGACGGTGTTAATTACTGCCTTACTGATGGTACTACTTGCTTTTTCAGGACAGTTCCACACAGTTGGGGGCTATGCTGTCCCTTTATGGGCCTCTTGATGAAGAAGAGGTAGTGATCTATTGTTCTGCTGCAGAGTGAGCAACATCCAGTTCTAAGTATCTTATTTAGCCTAGCCCAGGTATGAGCAGCCAAACTGCAAAACCATACCAAGTGACGTGCCCTTGCTGCTACTACACTCCCCCATCTGTATCACTAGGACTTCTAGGGGCACATCCCATGGTTCTCTGTTCTGCAGCAAGCTGAGTTGCTCTATAATTATCTCTCTCTCTGAATTGTGGGGGAAGCTGTCTTTTTTCTGTGCACATGGGTTGGGGGAATAGTGGAAAGGCACAGGAAGACTATTAGCACTCAAGTGATTTAGCCTGATTCCTCACTGCAATGTGGGCAGGTTACCAGCCCAAATGAAATTGGAACCTGGGCTCTAATTCATACCTCCAGCCATCCCAGCTAGCCTGGGGGAAAGCACCACCTAATTAGGGTGACAGGGTGTGTGTATGTGGATTGGGGGAGGGAGAGGCAATACCTGGGTGAGAGCCTGGGCTAATTCTGTAGTGAAGATATACCCTAGGACGCTGGCTCAAGTCCAACTCCATTACCATCAGAAAAGCATTTAATGGCCTATGTAAAATGAAGTTGTGGTTTAACCCCAATTTACAGAAGTCCAACATGACAAAAACAAGTGTCCAAGAATATGGTCTGGCATTTGGAAATGCCTTGTGGCGGTCCATTTGAATCAGAGTTCAGGCATCTTACCAGGATATATTTGTTATGTGGATAAACAGAGCCCGCCCCCCCGCCCCAACTCAAAGGTGTCAGAGTGGCTTCTTTTGGAAGTGTTTACATTCACTTTCAAAAAGAACTGGGCCAGATTCTCAACAGGAATAAATCACTGTAGCTCCTTTGAAGTCAGAGGTACAGTGTTATACACAGGCTGAGTACCTGGCCAACGAGATTCCCTAGAATGTTTCTCCAAGAATGGCCATACTGGGTCAGACCAGTGGCCCATCTAGTCTAGTATCCTATCATCCAACAGTGACCAATGCCAGGTACTTCAGAGGAAACGAACAGAACAAGCAATCATTGAGTGAGCCATCGCCTGTCGTCAACTCCCAGCTTCTGGCAATCAAAAGTTAAGGACACCCAGAGTACAGGATTGCATTCCTGGCCATCTTGGCTAATAGCCATTGATGTACCTATCCTCCATGAACTTATCTAGTTCTTTTTTTGAACCCTCTTGTAGTTTTAGCCTTGACAACATCCCTGGAAACGAGGCCCTCGGGTTGACTGTGCGTTATGCGAAGAAGTACTTCCTTTTGTTTGTTTTAAACCTGCTGCCTAGTAATTTCATTGTGTGACCCCCTGGTTCTTGTGTTATATGAAGGAGTAAATAACACTTCCTTATTCACTTTCACTTTCTTCAGCCCAAGGCCCTGTCCCTTTGGGGGCCCTCTCTGAACCCCCACAGCGGTAAGAATTTTATATTACTTTCACCCCTGGGAGATCCCTTTGTAACTCTTCAGTCTGCTTTGAGTAATTTACTTCTACCTTGAATAATTTTGTATCATAGGCAAATTTTGTCACCCCTTTTTCCAGTTCATTTATGAATATGTTGAACAGCACTGGTTCCAGTACAGATCTTTGGGGGAACCTGCTATTTACCTCTCTCTACTCTGAAAACTGATCATTTATTCCTACCTTTTGTTTCCTGTCTTTTAACCAGTTACTGATTCCTGGAAGATCTTTCCTCGTATCCCATGACTGCTTAGTTTGCTTAAGAGAGTCTTTGGTGAGGGACCTTATCAAAGGCTTTCTGAAAGTCCAAGTACACTATGTCCACTGGACCATCCTTGTCCATATGTTTGTTGACCCCCTCAAAGAATTCTAATCTATTGGTAAGACCCAATTTCCCTTTACAAAAACATGTTGACTCTTCCCCAACAAACCATGTTCATCTATGTGTCTGAAAATTCTGTTCTTTACTATAGTTTCAGCCACTTTACCTGGTACTGAAATTAGGCTTACCAGCCTGTAATTGCAGGGATCACCTCTGGAGCTTTTTTTAAAAAATGGTGTCACATTAGCTATCCTTCAGTCATCTGATACAGAAGCTGATTTAAATAATAGGTAACATACCACACTTATTATTTCTGCAATTTGATATTTGAGTTCCTTCAGAATTCTTAGGTGAGTAACATCTGGTCCTGGTGACTTATTCTATTTAATTTATCAGTTTGTTCCAAAACCTCCTCTACAGACACCTCAGAGACATTTCCTCAGATTTTGTCACCTTAAAAGAATGGCTCAGGTGTGGGAATATCCCTCACATTCTCTGCAGTGAACACTGATTCAAATAATTAATTTAGCTTCTTCGCAATGGCCTTAACTTGCTTGAGTGCTTCTTTAGTACCTCTATTGTCCAGTGGCTTCACTGATTGTTTGGTAGGCTTCCTGCTTCAGCTGTACTTGAAATTTTTTTTTGCTGTTAGTTTTTTTCAGTCTGGCTATTTGCTCTTCAAATTCCTTTTTAGCCTGCCTAATTATACTTTTACACTTGACTTGCCGGAGTTTATACTCCTTTCTATTTTCCTCAGTAGAATTTAACTTCCGGTTTTTAAATAGCCTTTAACTATGCTTTTAACTTTGTTGTTTAGTCATGTTAGAGGTAAATATAAATTGTAAATAATTGTTTTTCAGTTTTAGTTTAAATGGACATGTATGCATAAGAAACAAGGTGGGTGAGGAAATATCTTTGATTGGACCAATGTCTGTTGGTGAGAGAGACAAGCTTTCAAGCTTACACCGAGCTCTTTTTCAGGTCTGGAAAAATAATTCTAAGCGTCACTTCTCTGTGAAAGCTCAAAACCTCATCTTTCTCATCAACAAAAGTTGGTCCAATAAAATATATTACCTCACCCACCTTGACTCTCTAATATTCTGGGATCTACATGGCTACAACAACACCGCATACAAAAATGTGCATAAGGGCAGCAAAGTATGTATCTTGCTCATGGAGGGATGGGCAGAGTGACCTAATATTACAAGGCTTTTCCATCTGTTATTCATGTAAAGAACACTGACATTTTCCAGAGTGCCAGTTGAGTGGCTGCATGGGAGTATGTACTGTATACTGATGTCCACAGACTCCAGAAGGTTAAATTGTTGTCTCATCTGTTTGCATCATGTACTGTATGTTGCCTTTTTAAACTGGGGATACATCGGCTTTGTTTTCATATTCACTTTTAAGCAAAAAATACTGGTTGCCATAGCAATATGTTTTCACACTGATTTTTTTTTCCTTCACACTGGCTTTTCTTTGGGTTTCTGCAGTCTGCAACAATCATCACTCCTTTGTCATATTTGCAGCCCCTTACTTCTTAGTTAAAAGTTGCTATCTCAAACAATAGCACACTCAATAGAAGACATGCAAAAGAGCCACCATGTCAAAGGGATTTCAAATTTAAATAATATACTTAACTGGGAATAAAACTTCATACCTGTTTTCTTATTCCCATTCCTGTGCCTTTACATTTCCGTTTCAGCCACATATTTTATTTCACTAATCTTATTTTACAGACTAAACACACAGTAGCAATCGTGCCCCAGTGATCCTGATAATTTTGCAGTGCATTTTGGAAATTCTAGTTCACTTAGCACACTTCCAGTATCACTATCTTTAAAGCTAAATACAATTGCTTAACACAGACATCTGAATCACACTTTATCTATAGCAAATTGCTTTCAGACCAAAGAAACAAACATGCTCCAGAGCTATGAATTTGCCTTTACCCTTAACAGTAGGATAAAATAGCACTTTTCATACAATGATTTCAAAGCACTTTAAATAAAAGTGGATAAGTATTATACTTATTATTTGCCTGATCAGGAAAGTGAGGCACAAAGAAATTAAGGCCAGCATCTGCAAGCAACTAGGGTGTCTACTGTTAGGTACCTAAATCCTCATTTAAATAAGTGGAATCAATGGGAGTTGTGAGTGTTAGGTACTTGTGGAAATCAGGCCATTTATTCAGATGCCTAAATATGGATCTTGGCCAAAGCAATTTGTCCACATCAACACAATAATTTTGTGGCATAGCAGAGATTAGAACCCAGGTGGCCTGGCTTTAAGTTTCCTGCTCTACCTGAGACAATGGTGCCTCCCATATTTACAAATTCTGGTTTTCTGTATTTGTTTAATAAAGTATGTTTAAGATTATTTTTGGCATCTTTACAGTGGGTCATGAAACAGCATGTTTTGGCACTTTCTAGCCTCACTGCCAACCTGCTTACTCCCGGCTGTCATTCCTGTGCTACTCAGAGTCCCAAGTAGGAAACTGACAAAGGCTGGTTGGTTTGTGGAGTTCTGGGGTTTCGCAAACCGTTTTTTTTTCCTGTGTGTGTAAAAATCTAATTCTATCTTCAAGTATTTTATACAGGCCTTCACTTGTTAGTTTTAGATTTAATTTAGCAAGTAAACAAACCTTCTTCTTCCCCTGGTCACCCACTGTATCAGCTGGTAGATGATAAGTGAAACAAAGGACTATAGCAACAGATATCTGTTTTATGAGACCCATTTGTTCACACTTGGTACAGCACTGTCCTTCAGGTGTCTGAGTGAAACTCTGATGCTAATAATAATGATGAAGGCAAACCAATGTTATATTATTCTACTAGTGTAAATTAATTCTCGTTTTCTTTATTTTTGTAGTTACTTGCAGGGATTTGGGACTGAGAAAGGAAACCACAAAGCTATGGTAGTGAAATTGTTTAGGAGGCACATGCAGACCATGTGAGATATTGTACATAAAAGCTAGTAATGTGATTAGTTAAAAGTCAGTGGATTCTGGGACTTTGGCATGGATGGGACGGGGCAGGGAGGAGAGTGTTAGGCCTCCCAGTCTGGTAGATCCAGTAGCTCCTCAGGAAAAGCGTCCCTGAAAAGTAAGAGTTGTCCCACATTCTGGGCTCCTAGAGCCATGCTGCCACCAACTGCGTTCAAATGGGCTGCTCGTTAGCAGCCACAAGAGGGGCCACAGCAGGAGTTAATGCTATATCAAGCAACATTCAACTCCTGCATGAATTCATATGGGGTCATCTGGGGACAATGCTTCTCAGAGATGCTGGGCATAAACTCCAGCCCCTCTTGTTCAGTCCCTGTCCCCAAACCACAGTGTAGCACTTCCTCACGGAATCCCAGGGATCGATGCAGATACTGCAGAGCCCCAGCTCCCTTCTTTGCACCCTCTTCCAAAATTCTACTTCATCCCAATCTCCTCTGCTAGTGAAAGTGGAAGGAAGTTTTAGGCCTGAATTGTTAAACAATTTTATGTCTTTGTTGGGTATTGATTGAGGAGACTTTGCCAATTTGGATAACACATTTTCATTTGAACAGAGAAAGGGCCATTGAACTTGCTGCCAGTGCCAGCTAAATGTGAGGATCTGCAAGAAGATTCCAGCCCCCACTGGGTTTTTAACAGATCTGTTGTAAGATCAATTCCTTATTCTATTTTTGGTTCACTGAAAATATAAATTCCTGGTGTCTTTAGCTCCGTGTAGGGCAGCAAGTTGTTGTGTATGTGTGTGTGTGTTTGTTTGTTTTTTAAACAAGCTTATTCCTCCCTCTGGGATTCACCTAAAACAGCTCTAATATATTTCTGATTATATTTTGGCTCGATGCAAAATGCCTTTTCATAGGTACTCTACTAACATGAATTTTATAGTGTGTCAACAATATATTATGGACTGATCCTGCATTCCTTGAACACCTTGTTAAAGCCCATTAAATCAATGGGAGTCTTTCCTTTGACTTTGTTACGTTTTAGAACAGGCCTGTTATATTTGCTGCGACTGCAATAAGTGTACTGGGTGCAGTAGTAATACAGCATGAGGTGGTTCACCTGAAGTGCAATTAAAATGTGCACTTTTTTGTTCACTGAAAAATAAGTATAATACAAATCATATGTTTATAAAAGTAGAAGAGTCCTTTGAGGATAGTGTCATGCATGCTGTCTAATCACGCTGCAAAAGCTAGTTGGACAGATTATGACACTGTATGGATCTGGCTAACCTAAATCATTTTAATCTCTTCTTTTTAAAATCAAAAACCACTGAAAAATATACTAAGTATGTTGTGTGTAAATTATCAGCACTATCATCATCAGCATTCTTAAAAATATATTCTTGGGCTGTGCTCTCAACTGGATATGTGGGAATTCACATATTTACTCCAGATGCAAAAAGAAAAGGAGTACTTGTGGCACCTTAGAGACTAACAAATTTAATAGAGCATAAGCTTTCGTGAGCTACAGCTCACGAAAGCTTATGCTCTAATAAATTTGTTAGTCTCTAAGGTGCCACAAGTACTCCTTTTCTTTTTGCGAATACAGACTAACACGGCTGCTACTCTGAAACTCCAGATGCAGTGAGGCAACATACCCTTTGATATTGGGTTTAATTTAATTTTATATCCTACACAATTTTCAGGATGATTTAAAGATTACATTTTCTAGCAGGCTGAGCTATACATCCTTGAAAACACTAGAAACATTTTCTTTTCTAATTCTTATTGGTATATATGACCCTTTCCTGACATTTTTAGCTTCTACATAACTGCTCTCCTTAGCCTGCTAACAGCAGCAGCAGCCCGTGATCAATCACAGTTGACTGGCTCATGTGATCTAAACAGCTATGCCTGTCCATGGGAGCAGAGATGGTGTCTATGAACTATAATTTAAAGAGCCTGGTGTCTCATTTTTGCAACCAATGAAATTTAGAGAGAGAAAGAAATGCAATTTTTATATCATGATTTCCTCTACTAAAATTTACAGTGGTTATATATAAATACTAAATTTAGAAATGTGTGATGTTTTGATTACTAAACTCTCACTTTTTTTAGAAGGTCATATTAAGAAGACTTATCTCATACTGCCAACAGCTAATGTGAACCTGTCATAGCAACAGTATATTTGGAAGAATCTGGCTATCCTAACTCAATGCAATATTTTGATTTCTGCTGCCGTACTTTTCTATCACTATCCATATACATGCATGGTGTGATTGAGGCATATACACCATTCATCCCTGCTGAGGAGGGAAGTGAAGAGTAATGATGACTGGATTATGAATGGAATATATGAAGTTACTGAAAACTGACTATATTCCCATTGACTTCAAAGTAAGGGAACGGAATCCACAAAGTGAGAATGTACACAGTTATGTACAGTCAAGTACCAATGGCTGTATCTATTTGTAATTAGTTGACTGAAAGAGCCTATATGATATTGATGGTCTCTTGCCATTTTGTTTTTTTTATTAATTAATTTATTTATATAGCACTCCATGAATTAGGGGCCTCACAGATAAAAATATGGTCAAAAGCTGTGATCCTTGAGTCTGTCCGAGTTTTGTTTGGTACATTTCCCTAGAGAGGTGGGACAAAGGCAGCTGCTTAAACTTTTGTGTTCCATCCAATCATCAGGGCAGCTAGGAATCAGTTCAGCCCCTGCCTCCATAATATCTGAATGCTTCATAACTTAATGCATATATACACATTTACAACACAATAGGGAAACACTTTTGTCCCCATTTTATAAATGGGGAACTGAGATATAGAAAGGCTAAGTGACTTGCCTATGGTCACACGAGAAGCATGTGGCATAACAGGGACTTAAACCCAGGTCACTTAAGTAGAAGACTAGTCTCCTGACTCCTGGTACACCTTACTGACTTCCCCTTATTTCCTAGGACACTGGATACTAGCTGGGAGTGGCACAGAGCTAACTAAACCAGCTAGGAAATCCTCAGCAGCCCATTTAGAGTAGCTTAACAGCCCCTTTGTAGCACTCTGGCAGTACAGAGGGGATGTAGCTGGCCTACAGTTCCTGCCCTCTTGACTTTATTTTCTAATTCCATAAGGAGCTGAGCACCTCCTGTGCTCAAAGGATATATAGACATTAGCACCTTTCAGGAGGTACCTAGCATCTTGCAAGATAGGCCCTAATATAAGCTTCAAAATAAGGTCTCCGTTATTTTGTGAGCATTCCTCAAAGGGGCTGCTACATTTATAAGAAGTACTTGTGTGAGAACAGTTTGCAGGAGCTGAAAATTGATTTATTTTCCCATTCTAGCCTATTGTTCATTTGTGTATTTATCTATCCATTGTTTGTATTCAAGCTTCATAAATATTTTTAACAAACAATTTTTATGACAAAATGTACGTCTGACATAGCACTGCAGAGATCAGGTCTTACTGCAGTGCTACTTACTCAGGCAAAAATATAATAATTGATATTTTCGTGGGGTTGTTTGCAAGGTTGGGCCTTTGTAGAATTATAACAGTCAATAAGAGACAAGCTGAACCTGCTCCATTTGTAAAATGCAGAAAGCAAGTTTGGGACACTCTGGGGAAAAAAACCCCGTAAATATTTCAATACAACCTAATCTGAGCCAGAGGCAACTGCTTGTGAGACATTTAGTCTGTCCCTTGGAGTTATAGAGACAAGGTGGGTAAGGTAATGTCTTTTATTGTACCAACACCTGCTGGTGAGAGAGAGAGAAGCTTGCAATCCACACAGAGCTCTGCTTCAGGTCTTCTTGGTGTTATGGCAGGATTAAGTCCTTCGTTCCTTAAACCAATGGTTTTCTAGATCTTTTATTCTGTGGATCACTTTGAAACAGAGAGATCCCCTCATGAACCCACCAAACTTTCCAATGCAGAGAGTCTCCCACTGCTTGGTTCTCAGAATATTTAATTCAGGAGACCACCAGGAAGGACAACACAGACCACTTGCAATCTACAGAGCACTTCTGTCCTCACCCATCCTTACTAAGTGGGTGTTTAGTTATGCCTTGACTAGTTTAGTCACTCTTTGGCAGCCTGTGTCACTGCCTGACTCTTCTTATGGTTACATTCTAAAGGCTAAATTTTCCCCTCTGATATGCTGTGTATCACCAGTACACCAGTATAGATGGCAGGAGAATTTACCAGGTACATTTTCCCCAATATTTAATCTAAATTTTGCTTGCTGTAACTTAATCCCATTACCACTTGTTCTTTCCTAACTGATTAATAGAAATAATGATCTATTTTGATTTCATTTGTCTTTTTGCTAGACTGAAATAATCCTGTTCTCCTAACCTTTCCCTAAAGTTTTTATATTCCAAATTTTATTTATTGGTAGTTGGTTGCCTTCCTCTAACTCCCTCCATTGCAGTCATGTATCTTTTTAAAACGTGGTATACAAAACTGATCATACTTCAACTGAAGCCTAGCTAGAGCACAGTACAGAGGGGCAGCTACTTTGCTTATTTATTCAAAAACATTAAACTAATTAATAGGACTGTCCTATAAATATAAACCCTGTTTAAGTTTGTTCTAGAGGGTAAGGTACCACAATGTAGGTTGGGAAACATGGATTCTATCCCTAGTTCTGCTATTCACCTACTATATTCACCTTGGGTAAGTCTCTCAGAGTGGGATTCAGAAGAGGGATGTAGGCTCTTAACTGCCACTTTAAGTACCTAATCCCACTCAGCTGCCACCTAACCCTGGAGGTGCCTAAAGTCCCTAGCTTTCTAAATTTCATCAGCTGGCCACATGCCCAGACACCTCAGTCCTAATTTTGCTTAATAGCTTAACACCTAGTGCATGCCTCAGCCCCAGTAGGATTCATGAAGTAAGCGTTCCCGGCGCCTGTCTTCCCTTTGGGGCCCAATCCAGTAGGTGTGCTCAGACCAAGTCTAAACCCTCACAAAAAGATTGGAGGAGGAGGTGGTTACCCCCTCATAACTTTAAGCCCAATTGTTAGAGCAGTATTTCCCTATGTTCACAAGGGTTGTCCATTGGCATCAGACAAAACCAACTGAATTTATAAGCATAAACTTTACACTTGTTTCCAAGTGAACTGCGAGTCCTCTAACACACATCAGGGGGAGGAGGTCCTTTTACAGCTCTGGGAAAAGCACTATTAACAGAGTATTTTCTCCATACAAACCATAAGAGTTTTGTGGTGTTCTCTTAGAAAACATAACCAATATACAAGAAAATAATTAGAACAATTGTGACCTACTATAAAACTTTGTAAACAGACAGCTCTCAAAAAACTGAAGTGCATGGAAGTTGACACTAACCTCTCAAATTTCCATATACTCTAGGGATTTCACTAATAACAAAGACAAATGGGGTAGGTTGTAGACAAAATAATTAGGACTTTCTTTTTCCCAATGAACTCCAAAGAGATTGTCAAATATTTCTCAATATTCCTATCAGGGGAATGATGATTTATTTGGCATCTTGCCCAAGTCCAGAGGTACTGTTTTTAAAAATTGACTCCTAAAAAGTGCCAATATTGCAATATACTGTAACATTACCAGGGTCTAACTTCAGTTCAGTTGCGTCCATGTACATTCATAAACTAAGCTAGAAGAGTGGATTGACTTTTTGCTTCCATGGGAAAACTGCATGGACTGTGTGAAAGCTCTAAATGAAATGACATTAAAGAAGGTCGCTTTTGATAAATATAAAAAGAACACAATTAGCAAACACTACAAACAATTCACCGCTGCAAGTTGAATCCTCAGTTCTATTTTTTTTTAAATCTGTATCTGTTTTAGGATAACTAGCACCACTTTTTTGATTTGACAGATCAAAGAATTCTATTGCAGTCAGGTCCGCAAGGATTCAGGCACTCCTTCCTGCTCTATATAACTTCAGCAGCAAGAACAATATATGCATCACCTAATTTAACTGCAAATGGCTCTTTTTAGCATGAATTGTCTGTTTAAAGAGAATGTACAACAGAACTCTTAACTGCATCCCTGCAGTCATGAAGCACTAGGCAGATAAGATCACGGTGGTTACCAGGAGTAGCAAATGGGAAAAGCACTACAGGAAATGAACTCTTGTCACTAATCTCAAGAGAGTGGTATATTTAGGTCAATTGTACCTGAAATCGTTTGGTGGGGTAATTGCTCTTTGGTCCAGACTCTGCTCTCTCAGCCCGTCAGGGTGCTTGTAGTTCCACTGGATTGGATTCACCAATTTTCCTCCAGATTCATTTTCTAAAAGAAAAAAAGAAAACTCAGCTAAAAGGCAGCAAACTTAAAAAAAAACAACAGATACTCTCGTGTTTTTTATCTTTTAAACTAACGTTTATAATAAATACACATTAGAATACAATTTTAATATAAATTACTGATTTCTGCAGACAATTTACTGGAATAAAATGGTCTAAATATTTATTCAATTATTCAAGCCTTTTATTGTGCCCCGTAATGACCATCTGGTAAAATTAAGTATATAAAGGTAACTTTTGTAATATTTTACTGCTTTAGCTGACCAGTTAGTAACCAGTACAAAATTTAAATGTTGGATTTAAATCCCATACTACATTTCAGGCTTTAAATCTTGGAGAGTCCTTTATCTGACAGTGTTAATGGTTTGTTTTACTGTTAATTTTACATGTGTTGTGCTTAGAACAGTGTGATAAATTCAGTTTTATAAATCAAATCTAATAATAATGTTATAAGCTAGATTCTACCTTTACACAAGTTACTTGGATTCACACTGATATCAGAAATCAGAATCAAACTCTGTTGTTCTTAAAGTTTTCTTAGTAGTATTATAATATTCTGTTTTGACAATATAAAACTCTAGTAATCTTTTTTCAAATTAAAGATTTAGTGTTAATAGGACTAATTTTAAGGTAAGAAAATGCCTTCTCTAGCATATGTTCAGTATGTGTTCACCTATAATGCAGATACAGTGTCATGTTTGAAGCTATTACTCATTGTTTGGCATTACTGTCTCCTGTAATTAAAGGAAAACTCATGATATAATGAAATATTGCTGAAGATTAAAAACTTACTCATTTTGCTTAAAAAACAAAGGCTAAGCTAAAAGAAGGAATTAGAAACTGTATTGAAAGCTACAGTAGGTGATTCAGTTGTTTCAGCTATTGTTTCTTGTGTCGGCTCCAAATTCAAAGATACTCATTAAACTGAGTATATGGCAATAACAGACAAAGTGTTAATGGGGCAGCAGTGGAGTGTGTCAGGAAAATGAAGAGACCCTAAGGGGCTCACCATGCTGTTTATGATCAGCTAAATTCAGCAACATTACCATAAATCCTCTAAAAGATACTGTACTTCTTATATATTCCTTCTCAGTCAAGGTAACATTCGAAGCACTTAGAAGCTGGGACTTAAACTAAGATAAAATACTCTTTCATAAACAAAACAGTTTGCATATAAAATGTAGTAAAAACAAGCATTGGTATTTCCCTATGGGGGGAGGGATGCAAAAATAACAACAAACAGAAGACTCATAGTGCTTTAAAAATGATGAATTAATATAAATGGAAAGATTCTGCCATTTCACTCAGGGGAAAGGCCTATTCACAAAAGAGTCAGCATTTACTTCATAAGTGCAATTACATTTTAAAGGCCTGATCCCACAAACAGTCAGTCAGATAAGTAGCTCAATTGAATATTCGGCATTACTCATGAGAGCAAGGACTATTTATGAGCTCCCTAAAGTCTTGACTCGCAGGATATTTTTAAAACATCATTTTGGGGTAAAAAATTAACCCTAGAATTTAGCTATATTTTGTTAAAAATATCCTTCATTTCAACATTTTTGTTTACTGCATTAAGAAAAAAGAGGTTTAAAATCTCTTACACATAACAATGCCTTGATGACGACCTGATTCAGCCTTTACACATTGACCTTAGTGAGAGTCTTCTCTAAGTAAAGGCAGAGCAAAGTATGCAGGTTTCAGCCTAATATGGCTTTTTTTTTAAACTGATGTGGTGCTATGCTGAGAATGACAATACCATGCCATATGACTCCAATTATATACTCAACTCACGGTAAAAATTATATTTATACAATAAATGCAGTATTGAAACTCAGTGAACTGGCTTGTATTGTCTACTTTTCTATTTTTGTTTATATAGGAAAAGCATATTTGTCATTTCCAACTTTTGATCAGGCATTACAGAGTTTATGCTGTGAATTAATTTCCCTTTTTGTCAAGCTTCTACTTCAGCACCAAGGCTAGCGACTGTAACCATAGCAGTGTAAAGGCAACCCCCTATGCCATCCATTATTCATTACTACTGATAAGTCAAGCAGAAAGCAGACAGCTAAACTTTGACTTCTGCAGCAGAATTTAAACATACGAATATTCACTTTCTTTCTTTCTTTCCCTCATAAGCAAAAACTGATCCAAAAGAGGGTTTTTCTTTCCATTATAAATATAAATAATTATTCACCTGATCAATAAAACAGAATTCACTGCTTGCATTTAAAAACAAAACCACTTTTTCCCCTTTTTCTTAAAAATTTGGCCTAATTTTCAAAGGCACTAAGCTCTCATGACTACAGTTGAAATCACTGGGAGCTTCAGGCACTAACATCTTTGAAAATCAAACCACAGTTAAATTTAGTTCTCATGAAGCTAAGGAGCTCATAACACTGACTTTTGTGTTCTTGGCCACACATTTTCAAGCCTTATCTCTAAATGCCTATCTATGTTTGCATGTGCAGTTACTTAACTATGTGTGCAGATCAAGTATTTGCATGTGGAAATAATTATTTGAGTACCCACCTAGATACCAGTTTGGTGAATACTCATACAAGTGTAGGTGGACAATTGTGCACGGCAATTTTGAAAACGTGGCACATACATTTTTAATGCTCTCTGATCCTGAACCGAACACTCATTTCAGTGACCTAAACACAATTTAAATTAGTTCTGCAGAGGCAGAAACAGAGGTTGCTCGTGTAAAAGTAAGGGTAGAATGTGTCCTATAGTGCAGTTACCATCTGTACAGCCTAGCTCCTAAAAAAAGGCATGTTTAAGGATAGACTAAGTGACTTGGCCTCTGAGATGTGATAACCTAAGAACAGTGAAAACACCTGGACTTAATATCTATTGTTACAAGCAAGAGATATTTTTTTTAAAGTAGTGGCACAAGCCCCAGGGCTCAATGTGCCTTGAAAACCTCCCATGAAAGGGCCACATCCTGATTAATGCTGATGAGCAGCAATTCCCACTGAAGTCAATAGGAACTGCAGGTGCTCATTACTCATCAAGAGAAGGAAGGAAGGAAGGAAGGAAACAAAACAATAAACAGGAATATGTTTTTAATATGAAATTTATGGTTTTTAAAATCCTATGACCATGAAATTGACCAGAATGGACTGTGAGTTTGGTAGGGCCCTGGTAATAAATATTTGGTCTACTTACTTGGTCTATTGTCTGTGGCAGAGTGTAAGTTTCTTGGAGCAGAAACCATGTTTTCTGTTATGTTAGTATTGTGATAACACTAATACTTTGGAAAGTCTGTTGTTTTTGGTGGTATGCCATTCATTTCATGGTACTGTAGTTGAGTTGTTAATTTAGCTTTAAAAAGTACATGGCTGTTAAATAACTCATTGTGGGAGTTCCAGTAGATCATCTATAAAATCTATCTGTAGTTATAAAGGTAACACTCTGCCTTGGATCAACATACAAGGGCACATGGAAGTAAGAAGGAGCCCTGCATTTTTATCCAAGGACAGAATTTAGTTCCTAGGTTGTACAGTACACACAGAGTATAAATTGCTATAACCAAAATCTGGCACCTTTTAGTGGCATCAGCAATCCATGTCCATTGGCCACATGCACTCCCAATAAAATATCTGAGCTAAAATTGTCAATGTAGAACTATAGAATGATGTATGTCCTAACACTCTGGTAAATAGTTTATGGGTGTGTTTTTGTGTGAATTTCTATCGGTCTATCAGCATTTTCTGAAGATTCCATCATTGTACTATCTAGACTGACACAGAAGACAGCTGTATCTGTCCAGAAAGGAGAATCATTGGTATCTCCCTTTGAGTACTCTGGCTTGTTTTCTTCTGCTTTGGCTGTTTGCGCAATGCTGCACTGAAGACGTGAATCTGAACCTCAGAATGATTTTTTTTAACTTTTAAAACACTTCTAAAACCAAGAGCTTTTACCTTTAAAAGCATTTCTCCTGGCATAAAAAGCTGTGTCGCAGGATATTAGATTTCAAGATACAGGGCAAAATTTTGTCTTGTTTTGTGTGGGTGGGATACATACAGAGTGAACCTGTCTCTCCACTGCTCCCAGTGCACTCATGCAAGAGCAGAGCAGAATATGGACTTTGTGCTTCTTTGAATGCCAGGTGGGAGCCTACCTGGCAACACTCCACAGGTACTGTGGTCAGCCCACTTCGGGATAATGCCAGACGCCTGATTGTCCTTCAGGCATGCTACCTTTGGCATTCGGTGCTAGTGCTAATGGCAGGGTTTGCTGCTCATTTGGAGCAGGAGCAAGTAGTGGTTCAGAGCAATCCCCTGAGCCATGTTGCCAGTGTGCCTCAGGTTCAGAAAGGCAAGATTGTGCTCCTACTTTGAGAAATACATGCAACCTTCCCCAAAACTCCCTTCAGTGCCAGTTACATTGTTTCCTCATTAATTTTAAATGCTTGTTTGGCAGT
Organism: Dermochelys coriacea; assembly: GCF_009764565.3. Classification (NCBI taxonomy): domain Eukaryota; kingdom Metazoa; phylum Chordata; order Testudines; family Dermochelyidae; genus Dermochelys; species Dermochelys coriacea. The sequence continues at coordinate 36,848,796 of NC_050070.1, read as the reverse complement.
GACTGATTCTTTGAACCATTAATCATACCTAAGCTACGCGTGACATCAGGAAAACACGCCATTCAGCATGTGCAAGGATGCTGATGCACTGTCTGCCTTTAATGTTCAGTCTCAGAATTTCAGAGGGCACTAAATGTCAGCACTGGATGTCACATTTCTCAACATACAAGGGCATTTCATGTGTTAATTCCTCCCATTTCAAATTACCTATTTTAATTGTCCTTTTTCTGTGTTGTGCTGTGTGAGGCTGAGGCCTAGATTTGCCTCAAAATAGGATTGGCAGTAGCACTATTTATTGATGGTAAAATGTAGATAAGCTGCAATGTAAAGACTCACCAGCGTTTATACTCATCGACAGCTATAAGTGTATTGCTTTTGTGGGTGGGTAGGACCCAAGCAATGCAGTGAAAGTTACTGTTTCTTAAAACAAATACTCTGTTTTGAAAATGGATTCAGACCATTACATTCTGATTGAACAATAAGGCAGCTGACTCCTTGTCACTTCTTATGTAAAGTATCCTTACGTTTGTTTCCAGAAGTGAAATCTCTGGGCTTGATCCTGTGTCTGCTGAAGTGACTGGCAATCACTGATGCCAGCAAGAGTAGGATTGGCCACTGTGTTTTGATTCAGGCAGTGGCTGAGTAATCAAAGAGTTTGGATTTTGGTATCCGTTAATGTACATAAGCTGTTCTCTTCTAAAGTCTACTTGTAATCACAAATACCCCGTGCATATTAATATTAAACCTATTGGTTCTTTTTAATTACCTATCTTATTGGAAATGGTTACAATTATTTCACCTTTCCTCACAATAAATATTAAGCAAATGAAAATTACTACAATAAACAATCCAAGTGACCACTATAGCCGAGTTACTTATCTACATTGAAAGGAGGCAAACAACCCATTCAAGTATAGCAGGGATCTACATGAGATCTGTGTTCACACTGCATTCAGAGCTGGGCTCCCAACCAGCAACCATGGAGCTTCCTGCAGTCAGGAAGGTTCTAACCTGGCCTCGGGAGCAGCCCGTGCAGGAGAAGAGGAAGTCCTGTCCCACTCCAGCCCACCCAGGACTAACAGCTGGAACCTGGTGCACAGTAGGAGTCCCTGGCTGGGGCAGCACCCTCCTCTCAGCCCCTCCCCATTTCCAGACCCAGTGCTTGGTAGTTAAAGAGGCATTGGGACTGGCTGCATGTGGAGGGGGTGACCACAGCAACTCCTGACTAGTTGCCCACCTGTAAGGCCAGCCTGCCCTCCCCCAAATTGATGACCCCCCCATACAAAGCTACCCTCACTCCTATGCTGCTGCTGGCAGCGACGTTGCCTTCTGAGCTGGGTTCCCAACCACCCAACTCTCTGAAATCTGGTCTCCTTTACAACAGCCACATTTCACAGGGGAGATCAGATTTCACAGTCCATGACACATCTTTCAGTCCCATGAATTTGGATGGGGCCAATATAGGACTTATTATTGTCCATATTTTTAAAGCACACACCACTATGCTATCTGTGCACTGTTATGCATCTGATATATTTGATTCACATTGTTAAGGTCTAAACATCAATGGTGCTTTTTTATATTTATATGTGCATAGAGAAAGTTAATATCAACCATTTTGCAATGTGCAATCCAGCTTCATAGGACAATAGTGTTTTGTTTTGTTTTCAATAGGCTACCCTGTTGAAATCCACTCAGTGTTTTACTGCTGCCAGAACATCAGATGGAAAAAAAGGGATATGTTAGTGGTAGAGATCCCTAGATACCTAGCATATTATCCCACCACCTCAATGGTTGTCACTCACTTTTTCTGGTTATAAGTTACTGCAGTCCTTGACCAAGAGAAACTGCCATACCACAGTTAATTCTGATGGGAGGGAATGCACTTTAAAAATGTAATATAGTATAAGAGTATTTTACATGTGTATACACTATGTTAAAGTTCCCAGTGCTAACAGGCAAACAACATGTAACTAAATTAAATGCAGAAATAGTCTATGTTAGGGTTTTCTGAAAATGTTCTGGATCTCATTTCCTTTAGTAGCATTGTTCTACACATGGAAACCCTTGACTTGGTGAGATCTTCATCTCTTTACACTGCTTAAAGAGCTTTAAAAGCCTCAGTTCCAGCTAGGGGAGGATTCCTCTTGCTCAGGACTATGGTAGACAGCAGTAAGGCTGCCTTGCAAGAACCTCCACTTAAGGCCTGGCTCACAGGGCATGCTGAGGGAAGGTCTGCATTACTGCAACCTTCAGGGTAGTGCTACAGCTCACACAGCAGTCCAGTGAGGCTGCCATGAGTTCTGCAGGCCCTCAGGGCTTAGTTACACTGAGTTACACTTAGTCTCCACCCTTGGATCAGGAGGGCACAGAGATGACAAAGACATTTTGGCCCCACTTCCCTGAACTTAAAGCTCTAAGAAGCACAGCAAAGAAGCTCACCCTTTATCTCCAACTCTGGAGAGTTTTACATTGCACTGTCCCAGAAGAACATAACTGATTCAGAATCCTTAAAGAATAGGTAGCCTGTGATGTAACCAGGCCCCAAAGCATTAAGGGTCTTAACAATGGTGGCCAGAATCTTGAATCAAAGTGAAATGGGATCTTTATGATGAACAACTAATAATGAGAGATACTTATAATAGCCTCCATACTGCTCCCATTGAAGTCAATAGCAATTGGCAAAATTCCCATTTGATTGGATTGGGAGCAGGACAGCACCCATAAACTCAGGTAAAATGCTTTTAAAGTCTCCCCTTTTGCTGCCAGATTACCTGCAGACTATAAATTAGCACCATTATCAGTAGTTTAGATTGATTTTCTTCTGGTTGCTGATTATTGAAAGTGATATACAGATCTAAGACTGAAATGAAGCAAAGTCAGCCCCCCACCCCAAACAAATTTTAACAATGTTAAATAGGATCTCTGATTTTGGTCTGAATTTAAAATATTCAGCACTATCTTTGAAGCAAAGAATATTTATTCCAGAAGCCCAAAGGATGCTGTTGCTTAAAATTTTCCAGTTGCTAATCAATAACCCCAACAGAAAAATTTAATCATGCAACAGCACAGGATATCTCAATAATACAAAACACTAAGAAGGAAATGCTCCTTATTTTCCATGATTAAGAAGCTTCAGAGAATATTAGCAGCTAAGTGCAGAGACTTTTCGTTTGCCAGACAGCTGTATAAAAATATGTCTGAGTCACAGTGGCTACGGATCTTCAAGTGCAAAGTGGAAGACAGAGTCTAAATAGATTGTGATTGAAAAAGATCAGTAGGATTATGTAAATGTTGCATTTGCATCGTTCACAACAGTTGGATGAGCAGAAACAACAGTCTACAGGTAGTTCTCCAAGGGCTATTGTGTCCAATGAGTGATGAGGAGAACCAGGGGCTCAGGTACCAAGGTGAAGAATGTTAGATACATAGAAAGACTAGCAGATGGGAAGGAAGAGGCAGAAGGGGTGGGTTGATGACATGTATTACATACAATATAAATCCCTAATATGAAATTCATATTTACCACAACTTTTGACATCGCTTTCAATGGAGAGCTAAGAGCTCAGTACTTCTTGATAAGATATTTAAGTATTTTCTGTTCTGCTTCCTTAAGGAGTTCTGTATTATAATCTCTAAAATATATTTCAATTCTATTATATACAAGTCTTAACGTGGGTTTTTTAAAAAAAGTTTTACTTTTTTGTTTTAAATAGAAATAACGTGATACATTCTACAAAATGAAACATTGCAGAAAGGTTGAGAAAATAAATTAGTTAAAAAAAGCAAAGCCATCACTGCATCACTAGGTTTCATGAAAATAGCAGCAGATCTTTAAAGAGTAAATCTGAAAAGACATTATAGGAAATGAAAAGCAAATTTCCTCCTTTATTTTGCTGATACCCAGTTGAAACAGAAAAATCAAGAAAAAACATATGACAAAAAATTAGCCTTAATTAACTTAAATAACTCTTCTTAATCACAAAATTTTGTTCAGAAAAGATTGCTACCATAAGGTAAAACAGGTTGCAGGCTGCAGTCCTTTATGTAAAAGCAAATGTCAAAAGAAAAGCTCTGATATTTGGTTGTAGGCTCCCACTTTTCACATAGGCATTTCCTAAATCCATGTTTGATGAGCTTCCCCAGCTATAAATTCTGTAAATTCCCTCTGGAGCAGTACAGAGTGTGCTTCATGAAAATGTCATCTGCCAGTGCTGCAATTACTCACACTCCAGCAATCATGTGCACAATGCAGAATGGGTCGAATTCAGGTGAGAACGAGAACCAGCAATCAAGCCTCTGGAATTGAGAACAAAGCCATTTTCTTTCATTTGCCATCAACACACCATCAAGGCCTTAATTACAAGGCAAGTGTCAAGCCTGGCTGCTGAAAGGCTTATTATACAGCTCAGCTTCAAATCAGTTTTGTATTGATGAACTGCAAAAATGAGGAAGCCAGTTTAGCCGCACAAGAAAAAAAACAGGGACTAAATGATTAGATGATTGGCAGGGAAAAACAGGGACATTTTATATATATATATTAGATGGTGGGGTGGGGAAGGAGGGGACATAACAAAACACCTGCAATGTATCTATAAATACATTTCCCAATATAACAGAAAATCTGTATAGTCCAAGATTTAAAGTACATTTGCTTTTATTGATACCATTGTAGCACTCACAAAGGCTCCCATTCTATCTTAAGGTGATGGAGTATTTTCCTATGATTATTCTCAGTCTTATATTCAACTGTATGTGTATATTAGACAGAAAGACACACACACGCACACAGACACACACAGATAAGATTAGGTATATTCACATGCCCTTAAACAATTATCCTACTAGCGCTAGATTAGTACCCATCTTTATGAGATAATTGAACACAAAAACAGAAGTTCCAAAAATACCCCTTACATTTTGTAAGCAAAAGGCATAGCCTGTGGTGATTCAACTGAAATATCAACGATCAGCTACAGAGTAGTTTAAAAAAAAATTTAAAAAAAAAGTCCTACTTTTCACCAAGTACTATTGTACTTTTCTAGAACAATAATTTTCGACATAATACATAACATACTATACAGCAAGGTCTGATTTTTGGAACAGCTGGGTATGCAGCATTAGCATTAGACTAACCACTGGATTCCATTCTGATCTTTTGGGTATTTCCGCCCATGCCTTGACTTATTCTGTGCATGTCCTATGTGACTGGAGGAATATGTGCTCAGCCTAGTGGTCTGCCCTTTTGATATCTAAGACAAATAGCCACATCAGCAGCAAGTAAGAAAGCGTTTAGGTCAGCGAACATTTTACTATCAAAGTTATGTATCAACCTGGTGGAAACACATTTTACCTAATATGGTGACAGTCCAAAGTCCTTATTCTGACCCCTGCATTGCGTTGATATACATCAGATGAATCTGCTATATATTTTATTTCTTGCAGCCATCTCACCACTTTCTGCAAGTTGAAGATTAAGTGGCCCATGTTTCAGCAGGATATTAAAGTATTTGAAATCAACAAAATGGGAAGACATAGATCAAAACAAAAAGTTATGCTGATGGTCAAATGATTATTTTGTTGCTTTACATATTGTAATGTGGTGGTCTGATCTGAATCACGTACTTTACATATGTATTACCTACAGCAAAACTTCATATAAAGTCAAACGTTCAAACGTTGGGAAATTACTGAATTATGTTACCTCTTGACAATGCCCCAAGATATTTCAAGGAAAGACAAAAGAATGAGAATTCAATAGCATTATTATAAAATTACATTTTAAAAGCGAAGGAGGTGATTTTTTTTCCAAAAAAAAAAAAAAAAAAAGGACAGTTAGGCTCCTAGAACCAGATTGTTAAAGTTTTTAGGTGTCTACAAATGTAGACAGCTGCCTAGTGCAGTGGTCCCCAAATTGTGGGGGGTGCCCCCCTAAGACGGCATGAAGGAATGCTTGGGGGGGCGGGGAGAGGGCACGGGTCAGCCCCACCCCACCCACAGCTCTGCCGCGACCCCAACTCCTGGATGAAGCTCGTCTCCCAACCCCAGCCTTGTCCCCGACTGTGGCCCCGATCCCAGCCCCAGCCCCAGCCCCACCTTCGCTCCTGGACCTGGCCCTACACTAGTCCAGCCCTCCGTCTCGGCCACAGCTCCACTTCTGGCTGCAGACCCACCACCAGCTGTGGCCCCAGCCTCATCCCCCTTACCTCTCTCTGTGCCATGCCCTGGAGCCACAGCCCCCTCCTGGCCCTGACTCCAGGGGTGGGGCACAGATAGCATGAAGGAGGGGGTGCTACTGTGAAAAGTTTGGGGACCACTGGCCTAGTGGGATTTTCAGATGCCCCTAAATGCCAAATGTCCATTAAATTTCAATAAGAGTTAGGCACCTGTGTGTTTTTAAAAATCCCACTAGGCATTTATCTGCATCTGTGGGCACCTAAATACTTACAATTCTGGCCCCTACCTCCTACTGAAATTCAATGAGAGTTGGGCATCTACCTCCATTGTCTAGCACCCATTAACCCTTAACCAGGGGGCGGAGCTACTCAGGGACAACACAGGTTTAAAAAAAAGCTCACTCCTAAGTGACCAGAGGAACTAGTGAGCAGGAGCAGCTAACAACAGAGTTTGCAAGGGAATTTAGAGAGGAGGAGGGGGCGAGATACATTTAATTATCATTCTTCAAATGTAAGGCAACAAATACCCCTTGATAAAAACAAAACAACAATAAAAGAAAGAGCTGCAGGAGTAAAAAGAGAATGCAGGCAGGATTCCAGCAACAGAGTGGGGGCTACCCAGTTTATTGCACTGAATGCAGCATGTACAATTACCTGCCTTGTGGGTGGAATATGTGTGCATTCAATGCAAGGAGCTCCTGGCCCTCAGAGACTGTATACTTTGGAGACCAGAGTGGCTGAATTGGAGGAGCTAAGGGAGACAGAGGTACAGACAAGACTTTCTGGGACATGGTAGAGCACTCCTACTGGGGAACTGGGAAACCTTTTGGGAAAGGAAGGATGGACTCCATCTTAACCAAAATGGAACCAGATTGCTGGCACTGAAAATGAAAAAGATCGTTGAGCAGTTTTTTAAAAAAAGGGCTGGGGGAAAGGCGACAGGTGTGGAGCAGCACATGGTTCAGACAGAAACATCCCTTGGAGGAGGATCTATTAATGGAGATTCTCTATGTCCTAGTAAAGAAGAGAGGATGGAAGATAATAAAATATGGGTAGGATCTAATGAGAAACAGTTAAATGAAGAAGAATCCCATTTCATTACAGCACATAATGGAAAACGGCTAAAAAATGACAATTTTTAAGTGGTTTCAGAGTAGTAGCCGTGTTAGTCTGTATTCACAAAAAAGAAAAAGGAGTACTTGTGGCACCTTAGAGACTAACACATTTATTTGAGCATAAGCTTTCGTAAGCTACAGCTCACTTTATCGGATGCTCAAATAAATTTGTTAATTTTTAAGGAATTATACACAAATACTAGAAGTCACTAGTAGTAACTAGTAAACACTAAGATGCGTGAGCTTCAGTGCCTTGTATTAAATGAGGATATTGATATAATAGGCATCACAAAAACTTGGTGGAATGAGATAATCAATGGGACATGGTAATACTAGGGTACAAAATACATCAGACTGGTAAAATAGGTCAGAGTGATGAGGAAGTGGCACTATATGTGAGAGAAAGCATAGAGTCAAATGAACTAAAAATCTTAAGTGAACCAAACTATACCATAGAATCTCTAGGGATAGTAATTCCATGTTTGAATAATAAGAAATATACCAGTAGGGATATTCTACTGACCACCTGACCAGGATGATAGTGACTGAAATGCTCAGGGAGATTCAAGAGGCTATAATAATAAAAAAAAAAAACCTCACTAATAATGGAGTGGGGGGGGGGAAGGGATTACAACTATCCCCATATTGACTGGGTACATGTCACCTCAGGACGGGATGCAGAGATAAAGTTTCTTGACACCTTAAGTGACTGCTTCTTGGAGCAGCTAGTCCTGGAACCCGCAAGAGGAGAGGCAATTCTTGATTTAGTCCAAAGGTGAGCACAAGATCTGGTCCAAGAGGGGAATATAGCTAAATTGCTTGGTAATCATGACCATAATATAATTAAATTTAACATCCCTCTGCAGGGAAAACACCACAACAACCCAACACAACAGCATTTAATTTCAGAAAGGGAGGGGCTACACAAAAATGAGGAAATTAGTTAAACAGAAATTAAAAGGTACAGTGCCAAAAGTGAAATCCTTGCAAGCTGCATGGAAACTTTTTAAAGACACAATAATAGAGGCTTAATTTAAGTGTATACCCCAAATTAAAAAAAACGTAGTAAGAGGGCCAAAAAAAAAAAAGTGCCACCGTGGCTAAATAACAAAGTAAAAGAAGCAGTTAGAGGCAAAAAGGCATCCTTTAAAAAGTGGAAGTTAAATCCTATGGAGGAAAATAGAAAGGAGCATAAACTATGGCAAATGACATAAAATATAATTAGGAAGGCCAAAAAATAAACTGAAGAACAGCTAGCCAAAGACTCAAAAAGTAACAGCAAAAAAAAAATGTAAGTACTGCAGAACCAGGATGCCTGCTAAACAACCAGTGGGGCCATTGGACAATCGAGATGCTAAAGGAGCACTCAAGGATAATAAGGTCATTGCGGAGAAACTAAATGAATTCTTTGCACGAGTCTTCACAGCTGAGTATGTAAGGGAAATTCCCAAACCTGAGCCATTCTTTTTAGGTGACAAGTCTGAGGAACTGTCTCAGACTGAGGTGTCAGTAGAGGAGGTTTTGGAACAAATTGATAGAGCCCTGTGTGGATACAAATTTATACCTGTGGATGCAGATATCCGCAGAAACTCAGGGCTCTCCTGGGAACTGCAGTGGCGAAAGGAGCAGAACATGGGGCTGCCACTCCCAGGAGCCAGCACTCCTCTGGGTACAGCTGTACTGCCCCAAGCCCTGCCCACTAGGGAGGGAAGCAGGCTCACCGGCAGCAGTCTCTGGTCATTCTCTTGTGTTCAAATGGCGCCCATGCCCCCAGATAGGAGACACAGACAGCTGCATGGAAGGGACAGGGGCAGCATAGATGAACACAGTTTGTTGGAGAAGAGTCAATATGGTTATTGTAAACAGCAGTCATGTCTCAACAATTTACTAGAATTCTTTGAGGGGGGTCAACAAGCATGTGGACAAGTGTGATATAGTGGACTTAGATTTTCAGAAAGCCTTTGAAAAGGTCCCTCACCAAAGGCTCTTAAATAAAGTAAGCAGTTATGGGATAAGAGGGAAGATCCTCTCATGGATCAGTAACTGGTTAAAAGATAGGAAACAAAGGGTAGGAATAAATGGTTAGTTTTCAGAATGGAGAGAGGTAAATAGTGATGTCGCCCAGGGGTCTGTACTGGGATCAGTCCCATTCAACATATTCATAAATGATCTGGGAAAAAGGGTAAACAGTGAGATGGCAAAATTTGCAAACAATACAAAACTACTCAAGATAGTCCAAAAGAGACTGCGAAGAGTTACAAAGGTATCTCACAAAACTGTGTGACTGGGAAAGAAAATGGCAGATGAAATTTTGTTCTGATAACTACAAAGTAATGCACATTGGAAAACATAATCCCAACTATGCATACAAAACAATGGGATCTAAATTAGCTGCTACCATTCAAAAAAAGAGATCTTGGAGTCATTGTGGATAGTTCTCTGAAAACATCCATCCTATGTGCAGCAGTCAAAAAAGTCAACAGAATGTTGGGCATCATTAGGAAAAGGATAGCTAATACGAGGGAGAATATATTGCTTCTGTATAAATCCATGGTATGCCCACATCTTGAATACTGCGTGCAAATCTGGTTATCCCATCTCAAAAAAGATGCATTAGAATTGGAAAAGGTTCAGAGAATGGTAACAAAAATGATGAAGGGTATGGAAAAGCTTCCATATGAGGAGAAATTAAAAAGACTGGGACCTTTCAGCTTGGAAAAGAGATGACTAAGGGGAGATATAAGAGAGGTCTATAAAATCTTGACTGGTGTGGAGAAAGTAAATAGGGAATTGTTATTTACTCCTTCTCATAACACAAGGACTAGGGGTCACCAAATGAAATTCATAGGCATCAGGTTTTAAACAAACAAAAGGAAGTATTTATTTCACACAACACACAGCCAACCTTTGCCAGAGGATGTTGTGAAGGTCAAGACTATAACAGGATTAAAAAAAGAACTAGATAAATTCATGGAAGATAGGTCCATCAATGGCTATTATCCAAGATGGGCAGGGATGGTGTTCCTAGGCTCTGGGAATGAGCGACAGAGAATGGACCACTTGTTGATTACCTGTTCTGTTCCTTCCCACTGGGGCATCTGGCATTGGACACTGTTGGAAGACAGGATACTGGGTTAGATAGACCTTTGGTCTGAGCCAGTATGGCAGTTCTTATGTTCAGATTTCAGAAGTCCACTGAGGTGATTTTGATCAGTTCCGATTCCTTTTGCTCAAAATGTAGATTCCCTTTTCCAATCTCTCCCCCCCCCCCGCTACCCTCCTTAGGAGATTAAATTGTGAGATTCAGTAACATATACATTCATATATAAAGCTATGCATTCTTTTCATATTTGAGAATAAAAGGGATTTCAAAGCTACAATTCCTCAACATGAAAATTACAACAAAAGAAAATTATTTAAAATAGGAATTTAGTTATAGGAACCTTAACATGGAGAACAGTCAAATATCAAACACACAGGAGGATTTGCTCAGTGCAGGGAACTATTTTTTAAAAGTATATGGCAAGAGATTACTCCTAAACCTGATACCAATATATTATGATGTTATACATGTGTAAAGGTGTTCAATATACACCTGGGTATGTTACGGCCCTTTAGAAGAATAAATGCCATTTTACTCCTGAAATTTACAAATGACAAATAAAAATGCCAGTAAACAAAGGTAAAATGGAACTGGCATCAGTGTCTACTGTGATTTTTATTGTCATGTTACTGTAGAGCAACAATATAGTTAAGAAAAGTCCTGAGTTCTGTAAAGGCAGAAAGAGGGCATGAATACTTAAGCAGAAGATATCATATGACATTGTGCAGGGACATCACCATGCTTCCTGGGTACTGTATGCTCATGTACCTTATGCCACCCAAAAAGCAACGTGTCCTCACATAGAATCCAGTTCTGCCAATCTTATGAATGCAAAGATTTTACTCCAGTGTGAGTTCTCCTTGCAGATTAACTACAGTTTCAGGTTAATAATTTTCTTAAAAGAATCCCCTGAAGGACACTGGGTAAAATTGTCAGTAGTACCTAAGTGATTTAGGAGCTGTGACATAGCATATTTTCATAAGGAATATGGAATGTAATGTCCATACTCCTTATGAAAATATGCTTATGAATATGACACAGCTGAGATATACTTTATGCCAAACGGGTCTTGTAAAGTATCATTGCAAAGGTTACAATTTACTGAATATGATTATCCAATTTGTATGCATGTATCATTTCTGTATCTAAAGTTATAATTATGGACTATGTAACAGTTACAACTGGGTGTGTATTGGGAAGACACCCGCCAGACAACAGGCTATCAGATTTCTGAGCCATCAAGAAGGAACAATAAAACCATGAAGATACTAATCTCTCTCCCTTCTGGGAGGCAACAGGGGAGGTAACTGTGACACTACTAGGTCAGTATCTTGTCACCTGACACTAACCATTACCTGGGATTTCTTGTAAGTTTCCACTGAAGGGAAGTGGGGTGGGGGGTCAAGTTTGGGAAACAAAGTATTCCCATCTTATGCAAATCCTATTTAAGGGTGGGGATGAAGGCAAAGGGAACTCCTCCTCTCCATGGCCTGTCTGCCCAAGAAGAAAGACTGCAAAAGCCACCTGAAGGGCAGGCAAGGGGGGAATACAGACAGACGGGGTCCAGTCTGACAAGGAATATAACTGGAACTCTGAACCACAGAAACTTTGCAACCTGCCTGCAACAATCTCTAGGGTGAGAAATACTATTTGTAACCAATTTCTTTAGTGAAATTAGCTTAGTTTGCATGTTTGATTTCATTTGCTTAGTAATCTGCTTTGTTCTGTTTGTTACCCTTTTTATCACTTAAAATCTGCCTTTTATAGTTAATAACATTTGTTTTGTTTATTATTAAACCCAGTTTCTGTAATTTTCTCCACATTGAGAGAGGGGGCAAATTTCATAAAACCTTTGGGTTTGTACCCCTTAAAAGGAGTGAGTGTTGGAGCAAGTCCCTTAAACCAAGTCTTCCCAGACTGATCTGCATCTGGGTGTAGCCCAGTCTATGTGTGTGTATGTGTTAGAGGAGGCTTTAATAGCCTGGCTCAGCAAGACAGGTTAAAAGGGGCTCATGCTGGCAGAACAGGTAGACTCAGTGGTATATCAGCACATTAGGTGGCTTCCTCAGAGGACTTCCCCAAGTCCCATTTTCAAAAGTGACCTCAGCACTTAGAAGCCTAAATCTCACTGGCTATGTCTTCACAGTGCCCGCCCCTTCCCCACCCCACCCCCCAAAACGCTAGCAGAGACAAGCTTAGGTAGTTTTTACCTCAGTGTAGCTCACCAGATCAACCCCTCCCCCTGCCTTACGCTGGTATTTCATATCTACATTGAGGTAAAAACTACCCAGGCCATGTCTCCACTAGAATTTTACAGTGAGATTGCTAATGTGCATTAGTTATGTCACTGTAAAAAACCACACTTTTTTGGCAATAAAGATACAGCCATTGAAAGTCAAGGGGAGTTAGGCTCCTAAGTGCTTAAGTCACTTCAGAAAATGGGTCTTAGGCAGTTCTGAAAAATTACCCACTCTGCATTTCTTACTCATTCAAAGCTCCCACTTAAACAGAATTACACCAAATAGTTTGAATTTTTAAAAAAAAAATTCATGTATTTTTATGAGTAGATTTTTTTCTTAATGTTTGCTGGACATCTCTCCTGTTGAGATCCCTCCTTCAGCACTTATAGGGCTTTGGCTCTCAGCAGACTTTCAGAAATTTCTGAACCATTAATGTTCTACTTGTGTAAAATACAACTACATTCAGAGGTGTTTAATTTCCCCAGTACAGTTGTTCCTATTTCAAGATGAAAATTAAATCTAGCTTGCCTATGATCAAAATGCCACAGAAAGACATAGCCAAGCCAATAATTTTCCTTTTAAAATGGCTTATGTATACACATATATACACACATATACACACTTCTTTTCTCGTCATTTCTTTACCTCTGCCCACATCAGTGAGGTCCTGCCTTTCAGTCATGCTTCACTCACATTTGTGTTCTTTCTACTTTGGATTAAACAATCTAAGCTGAGGGAATTAAACACTTCCAATTTTAGGGTTTTTAAGACACGACAAGAACATGACAGTGAAAAGTGGTGCAGTGAGGGGTGAAGCCCTTTTGAAAGAGAGCTGCTTTGACAGGGCAGTTATACAACAGGAGGGGAACTAAGGAAACAAAGGACCAAAATAAAAACTGAACATAATATATAATGTTACTGAAATACTTGCATACTAACTATCATGTTACAAAATTTTCCCCTAGGGATTTCTCTCACCATTTATGAAGCTCTATTTTCCTTCTTTTAACTCTGTTGTCTAAGTATATGGCAGAAGGAGATATGGAATTAGATATAGCTCATTCTGAAGACCATCAGCATTTTCCATGTGTCTGCCTAAGAGGGTCACCACAAAGCAACATAGCCTTGTGGAGATAGGTATGTTAACTCCATAGTTGATTTGGAAGCAGGAGGCGAAGGTGCTGATTCAGAAAGGTTCTTAACTATATGCCTAACTTTAAACACATTAATTCAGTGAGACTGCTTTTTTGCTTGAAGTTAGGCACACATTTAACTACTTTGATGAAGTGGGGGCAGGCGCAAGACCTCAATTTGTAACTTTCTGCATTGCACTGCCACAGCAAAGGATAAAAAATGGTTACCCACCTTTTTCGTAATTGTTGTTCTTCCAGATGTCCATTCCATTCTAGATGTGCACGTGCCTAAGTGCACAGTTATCAGAGATTTTTGCTTTAGCAGTATCCGTAGGGTCAGCTGCGGCGCCTCCTTGAGTGCCACGCTCATGCGCCAGTACATCAGGCGCCACTGGTCCTATGCCCTATTGGTTCCTTCTTGCCAACAACTCTGACAGAGGGGCAGGAGGGCGGGTAAGGAATAGACATGAGCAACACATCTCGAAGAACAAGAGTTACGAAAAAGGTGAGTAACCATTTTTCTTCTTCGAGTGCTTGTGCATGTCAATTCCATTCTAGGTGACTCACAAGCAATATCCATGGAGGTGGGCTCAGAGTTCACAGTTGTGTGGCTTGCAGCAATGCTCTGCCAAAGCCAACGTTGTTTTGAGTTTGCTGGGTAAGTGCATATTGAGATGTGAATGTATGGACAGATGACCAGGTAGCTGCCCAAGATCTCTTGGATTGGCACCTCTGCCAGGATGGCCACTGATGATGCCTGTGCCATAGTTGAGTGTGTCATGATCGTGGATGGATGCACCTTCATCAGCTCATAGTAGTAGCGGATGCAGGCCGTAATCCATAACAAAATCCTCTGGGAAGACACTGGATGACCTTTCATCCTGTCTGCTACTGCAACAAACAACTTCATTGTCTTATGGAATGCCTTTGTTCTCTCTAACTAGAGGGCCAGCACCCTCCTGACATCCAGGGTGTATAGCCTGGGCACCTAAGCTGATGCATGAGGCTGTGGAAAGACGACGGGTAAGTATATGTCCTGGCAAGTATGAAACTAGGAAATGACCTTGGGCAGAAACACCGGGTGCAGACACAACTGTACCTTATCCTTGTAGAAGACTGTATAGGGCGGCTCTGAAGTAAGTGCCCTGGTCTTGGACACGCTGCAGGCTGATGTTATTGTGACCAGGAATGAAACCTTCCAGGAGAGAAGCAGAAAGCCATGAGAGACCCCATGAGCCTCAACAGCATGAGATTCAGGACCCAGTGGGGACCGGATCTCAGATGTGCGGCTAGAGACGCTCCAGAACTTTTAAAAAATGTGCCATGTTGTGGGCGAAGATCGACCTGCCTTGGAACAGAGGATGAAAAGCTGAAATACCAGTGCTACTCAAAGTGGTGGTCCGCGGACTGGTGCCAGTCTGCGCGCACATTGGAAAAATTTTTTTGCCAGTACCCCACATCAGATAGCTTGAGAAGCACTGCTGTAAAGGGGCCTGCTCAGCCCAAATTCTGAGTTCTGAGGCCCAGCATGTGAATTTTTTCCATTTGGCCAGGTAGGTCGCCCTGGTGGAGGTTTTCCTGCTGCCCAGTAAGACCTGCTGAACAGGGGCCAAGCATGCCCGTTCATCCGCACTTAGCGATGCAGTAGCCAAGCTGTCAGGTGCAGCGCCACCAGGTTCAGGTGCAAAAAGCTGCTGTGGTTCTGGGACAGCAGATTCAACCAAAGAGATAGCTGCAGTAGGGCATCTGCTTAGCAATATGCCGAACGAGTCCTGGTGAGGCCACGTGGGGGCTATTAAGATAATCCTCACCCTGTCTTGCTTGATCTTAACAAGGACACTGTGAATCAACAACACCTGTGGGAAGGCATACATCAGCGCTCCCGACCCTGGAATGTGGAAGGCATCCAACAGGGAACCCCTGTCCATTCCTTGGATTGAACAGAACATGTGGCATTTTCTGTTCTGTCTGGATGCAAACAAGTCCACCTGGGGAGTCCCCCACCTCTGGAAGATTATGCTGACCACCTCCAGATGGAGCGACCACTCGTGGTGAGATGAGAAGGTCCTGCTGAGGTGATCCACAAAGACGTTCTTGTTCCAGGTAGGTGTGTGGCTATCAGCTAAATGGCATGCTGCATACAAAAGTTCCAAAGTCAGAGAGCTTCTTGACAAAGGGTTGAAGACCTGTCACTGCTCTGCCTGTTGATGTTATATATTGCGGTGGTATTGTCAGTCAGGACCTGCACCACCTTGCCCTTCAGGTGGGGCAAGAAACCCTGGCAGGCCAGGCGAACCACTCTGACCTCCCTAAAGTTGACATGGAGGGCCAGATCATCCCACAGCCAGTGACCCTGGGTTCTCAGCTTGCCCAGGTGGGCTCCCCAGCCTAGGTCCGAGGCATCAGAGACCAGGGTCAGCGACAGGAATGGGGTTACGAAGTGGACTCCCTCCAACACTGACCCAGAGTTCAACCACCAATCCAGGGACAACATGATCTGAGCATGGCTGACCACGTACGTGCATGCAGCCATGTGGCCCATCAGCCACAGGCAGGTGTGGGCTGTGGTGAATGGGAGATAGGTATATGGGAGATAAGGTCCAACATGGCTTGAAAACGTACTTCTGGAAGGAAGGCCCTGGCTTGTGTGGAGTTGAAGACTGCAGCAATACACTCTATGTGTGGGACTGGCGTTAAGGTAGATTTTTTGTTGTTTATTAACAGGCACAGGTCGTGGAAGGTGGAACACACCAGACTGAGGCTGCTCTGCACTTGCTTCTGAGACCTGCCTTTGATGAGCTAGCCATCGAGATATGGGAAAACCTGGACCCTTCAACATCTCAGGTAAGCCACCACTGGTGCCATGCATTTTGTAAACACCCTGAGGCTGATGAGAGGCCAAAGGTCAGTGTTGTGAATTGAAAATGGCACTCGCCCACTATGAAATGGGGAAGTGTTTGGGACCTGGGAATAAGCATGCTTGAAGTCGAGAGCGGCGTACCAGTCGCCTAAATCTAAGTCAGGGATGGAGGAGGCCAGGGAGACCATGCAAAATTTCAATTTCTTGAGGCGATGCAGGTCCAGCATGGGTCTGAGGCCCCCTTTTGCCTTCGGGATTAGGAACTAGAGGGAGTAGAACCCCTTTCCTTCCTTCCCAAGGAACCTCTTCCACTGCCACCAGACGCAGGAGGTTTTTGACCTCCTGAACAAGGATTTGCTCATGAGAAGGATCCCTGAAGAGGGACAGGGAAGAGGGCAGGTGGAGGGAGGAGTGGCCAAAAACTGCTGGGGATAGTCCTGAGATACTATGTCCAGTACCCAGATCTCTGAGGTACCCCGTGACCAGGACAAACAGTAGGGACGAAGATGGTTGAGGAAAGAATAAGGTGGATCAAGGGAATTGAATGGGGCGTCGCTCTTGAGCATACCTTCGAAATGGGTGCTTCTGGCCCCCAGAATACTTTTCTGGGCCGGGCTGCGCGGGTGAGTGATGACTAAAACTCATGTTTCTATCCCTTCTCCATGCAGGTCCCTGATGAGGTAGCCAAGGTCTTGGTGGTGGAGGTGGCCGGAAGCAAAGAGTGGTCCTAATGTCCTTTAGTCCATGCAGCCTCACATCCGTCTGGTCTGAAAAGAGACCATTCCCATGGAATGGGAGGCCCTGGATGGAGGTCTGCATTTCTTGGGAAAGTCCAGAGGTCTGAAGCCAGGAGCTGCACCTGATAACCACTGCCGAAGCGACCACCCTGGCTGCCAAGTCCGACATGTCTCATGCCATTTGGAGGGAGCACCTAGCAGCCACAGTGCCCTCCTCTACCAGAGTGTCAAATTTGTGGGCCAAACTTTATGGAGGGAGTCCTGATTGTTCGCCACCCGGAACTGCAAGCTGGCCGTTGAGTAAATTTTTCTCCCAAACAAGTCCAATCTTTTGGCCTTTTTATTTTTCGGAGTCAAGCTGGTATGCCCCCGTTTGTCTCTCTCACTGGCCACAGAAACCACCAGCGAGCCTAGAGGAGGGTGGGTGTAAAGGTATTCAAACCTTTTGGCTGGGACGAAGTATTTCTTTTCAGTCCTTTTTGAGATGGGAAGGATGAAGGAGTTTGCTAGAGGACCTTGGCAATCTTGAGGACACCGTCATGCACTGGTAGTGCAACACGGGTCGGGATGCTGGTTAACAGGACATTAAACAAGGTTCCTGCCTGCTCAGCCATTTCCTCCACCTCCAGACCAAAGTTCTCAGCCACCCAACGAAGCAGGACCTAATGAGCCTTAAAATCATCTGGTGGGCTGGTCCTGCAACCGCCTTGTCAGGAGATGAAGATAAGGACTGTACCACCACAGGAATCCCAAGGTCATTTTCCCCTGTGGAAGAGGGAGACTTAGAAGTGGGTATAGTCTCCTCTGCCTCGGCCTCTGAGCATTCCTCTTGCACTGAGCCTGGTGCTGTCAGTGCCACCAGCTGTTCCTCTGAGGCAGAGGCAGATGAGCAGTGCAAAGGGGGCATCACAATGACCAGCACTCCCCACATGCTTCAAAAAGGCCACTGTGCTGGTCACTGGCCAGGCTGCCACTGCGCCGATGTCTAGGGGTCTAGGTGAGGGGCTGAACTGTCCTTCTGTGCCGGAAGAATCCCCTTCCGGTGACCATGGTGGGGCTGTAGATGCCTGAGTCTGTTTGCTGACCATCACTGTTGGAGACCGGTGCCCGGAGCGAAGGGACTGGTACCAGTATCAAGGGGACCGGTGAGAGTGCCGGGAGACCAGAGATGGGTCAGAGACTGCTCCCATGGGGTAGGTGACTGGGACAGGTGTTGGGAGGATGACCAGTGTGAGGGCGAGCAATGCCAGTAGTACAGAGACTGGCGCTTCTCTCTAAGCAATCCACGTTGAGATGGCAGGGACCACAATCACAGTGCTGGTGACCAAGGGCCAGCCCCAGAGGATCTGGGTGGCGATCCCAGAGACCTGCGGTGTGGAGGAGGAGAGCGCGCTTCATCTCAGGGGATTGGTGGTGCTCCACTGCTCCCTGAGGAATCTTAATGACTGGCTTGTCCTCGTGGGGAGCTTTTGCCAATTCCTGGGGCACTTTCTGCATCGGTAGTGCGGATGGAGGCCTTTGCTCTCTCAGTGCCGGGGGAGCTTGCAAAGGCGTTGGTGCCATGAGGGGGTTTAGATCCTATGCTGCTCCTGAGAGTCTGAGGAAGACCTTTAAAAGGAGCTAACAGACCTGACTGAAAAAGCACGAATACATGGCTCTGGAGTGGCCATTCGGCCCGAAGCAGGTCCTTTGCCCGATGACCCCTAGTTCTTCTTGCCTGGTGTTGGGAAGCCGTGCTTTCTCGTCTTCTTCTTGGGTACTGGCAATGGGGAACGGTGCCGGGCAAAGCCAGGTGCCGGGGGCGCATGGCTCAATGCAGATGTGCATTGCTTGGAAGCAGGACGAAGGGCGGACTCCACACGGAGAACCCGTAAATGAATATCCCGCTCTTTCTGCATGCTCAGCCGAAAGTTCTTACAAATATAGTACTTGTCTCGCACATGTGACTCCCCCAAGCACTTGAGGCAGCTGCTAAAGGGGTAACTTACAGGCATAGGCCTGTTACAGCCGGTGCAGGGCTTAAACTCTGGAGACCAGGGAATGCCCCACCTGGGGTGAAGTCCCTTTGGGACTCTAACAACTACTAGCTACACTAAACAGCTATTTAATGCTAACTACTGAAGACAAACTATGTACAAAACCCTAAGGCTCAAAGTCAGTAAAGAAGAAAACCGCTAGTCCTTGCTATGCAAGGAAATGCACTCTAACAACCATGGGTAGTAAGAAGGAACTGAGAGGGTGAAGGGCCTGTGGCACTTGATATACCGGTGTATAAGCGTGGCACTCAAGGGGGTGCCACAGCCAAGCCTACAGATACTCCTAAGGCAAAAATCTCCGACGACCGCGCATATAGGCGCGCGCGCACCTAGAATGGAACCGACATGAGCAAGCACTCGAAAGAGAACTGTGATAGCCAACACACAACATATTTGAACAACAATATTACCAGAGAGCATTTAAGTTATAGAATTGCACTACTATTGTTTAAAATGCTATAAACAAAAGTAGTTCTCCAATTATAACACTGTGGAAACAGATCAACACAGATCTGGAATTACTTTTAATACTGAATTGTTTGCCCATACCTTCTTAAATGCCTTTTAAAAACCCACTATGTGTTTAAACTTAAAAAACAAACATGAAAAAATAGAAAGGACATATTTTACCATATAATTTCTATAGACAGCACACACAAAAAACAGCGGCAATATTGTTTAGCCAACATTAAAATTGCTGCTATACTTGGAAAAAAAAGGTAGTTAGAGGGTGGCTGCTGTTCTAAAAATAATTTTCATGGAAATGTGGTTTACATTATAGGAGCCATATATTCCTATAGTTGAGACTGCAGCAAAATCCACTGGAACCTGGGAGGCAGTGTGGTCTCATATATGAACAGCAAGCCAAGACTGACAAATGAATGACTTCAAGAACTTGGGCAAGTCACTTAACTTCTCTGTGATTCAATTTCCTCATCTGTAAAACATGTACAAAAAAATCTTCCTTTATAGGGATAAAGTGAGGCTTAATTAATGGTTCTAGCATACTTTAAAATCCTCACATGAAAAGCCCTGTGTAAGTACAAAATATTAAGTGACTGGTACTGCATTCATTGCGACTCAAAATTCCTACCCAAGTCAATGGGTTTTTTTTAGTACACAAGGAATGCAGAATCAGGCCCTTAGGAGTGATGATACAAAGGAGTAAAAGAGTTTCTGAACATTAAAGGCACATTTAATTTTAAAAATCAACATTTCCAAAAGTGATTAGTGATTCTCAATGCCTCAATTGTGGGTACCCAGTTCAAGATACTTTAACAGGGAGTTTTAGAACATGCCAAGCATCACCTCTGAAAATAAAATTCCTTGCAATGTCTTAAGTCGGGCACCTAAGAACTGAAGCACCCAAAAATCACTAGCCACTTTAGAAAACCTTGGCGAGGTGAGTTATAAAGGTGAGTTAGATTTTGGTCAATTATGTCACCTACAGTAAAAGTTTGCCTAAATGTGTTGGGTCTATCAGAAAATCCAGTTAAATAAGAATTCCTATGAATTCCTAGCATTGTCTAGATAGGATTATGTAATAATTACTTTAGGAAATGTTTAAAAAATACAAATTTTGAATAATGACAGAGATATTAAAGTTTCAAGATGATCTATCAGAATTGTTCAGTCAACTTTCTTTCATAAATTTGTATACGCTTGTTATGGCCCAATTACATCTTTATATGATAGGACTCATAAGGAGCTCTCATGTTCTAAAGGTCAGAATTTCAGTATGTAATTACCCCCTGGGCCAGAAAGATGTCTATAAGATATAGAACTAAGGTGAAAAGGAGTTTTGTCATTGACTTCAATGGGATCATGATTTGGACCTTTCTTTACATGTTTTGAAAAGGAAATTAAATTGAGAGAGAGAGAGAGAGAGAGAGAGAGAGAATATATCTGTTCAAACACAAAGGGACAAAAATCTGAAAATGCAAGGATAAAGCTAACTGTCTCTCTCCCCTTCCCCTTCCCCCCATCATGATTCAAGCTAAGGCATACCACCCATCACGTCTTAGAATCAGAGAGCATTTTTTGGCTCATGCTTCAGCTTGACTATTGCAACCCAGGGTATATTTAATGTAATTACAACAAACTCTGTTATTTAAAAGCTGAGGTTCATAACAATGGCAACAATGCAGAATAGGATAGGAGAGAGGCAAAGCTGTTTCTGCTGAACAGATGGCAATGGATGAAGTTTGATGGGTTCAGTGGGACTGAGTAAAACTAATGTCCCAGAGGACAAAGAACAATGTGACTAACTAACAAGGCTCTTTTTTCCCCTGTAAGCTTCAGTCTCATCTCATGCCATCCTCATTTTCATACTTCCACTAGCTAGGAAAATGAGAAACAGTTTGAAATCCTAGTGAATGCTGCAGAAGTCTTAAATTATCATCCTTTGATCACTGTAGCAGTGGAGGGTAAAGCATACTGAATTGTGTGCCCATACCTTCATCCGTATATATAAGCACAATTTCCTCTAATGTTGCTTGAGGTCCATACTAACTCATTTCCCAGCCTTTGAAATTTATTTTATTATTCTTTATTATTTGTATTATCATAGTGCCTAGGAGTCCTAGTCATGGACCAGGAGCCCACTGTGCTAGGCACTGTACAAAGACAGTTCATGCACTCTAGCATATACGTAGCATACACTTTTCTTCCTAATCACTTCCTTCTGTGACTCAGACACCTGCACAGAAAAAAAATATATAAGAAAGCATATGGGTTCAAACAAATGTAAATCCACAAAGTGGATTTGTGTTCATCTTACAAGTTAAAGAAGCTGGAGAGGGAAGATTTGGAGTTCTTGTTTCTGAATCTCTTCCTCAGACTGCCATTTAAGGTTTGTTTTGGATAAAGAGTGGAAAATGCATGTATGTGCTAACCAAATGAATGTATTTTCATATTCATTCTTGCTATAAACATATGTTTGGGAGGTTTTACAGCTAAAAATAATTTTCCCTTTGCCCACAGTTCTGGTAATTGTGTGTGTGTGTGTGTGTGTGTGTGTGTGTGTGTGTGTGTGTGTGTGTGTGTGTGTGTGTGTGTGTGTGAGACATATACATGGATCTCTCTGAACAGATCCTCATCTCAGAAGAAATGGCAGTTTCCCTAGCTAGCAGAAAGTGGAGAGATACTTTTTCACTAGTTATTCTACCTAATGAGCTAGGTTTAGTGAAGAGTTCAACATAAGAAAATAAGAATGGCCATACTGGGTCAGACCAATGGTCCCTCCAGCCCAGTATCCTGTGTTCTGACAATGGCCAATGCTAGGTGCTTCAGAGGGAGTGAACAAAACAGGTAATTATCCTGTAACCCATTCCTAGATTCTGGCAAACAGGATATGAGGTTTCAAGCCATTTGGATGGAAAGCAGGACGTTGTACAAGAGTAATTCTGTCTGTGGAAAGAGCTTCTCTTTCCCAAATAGCATTAATCTGGTCTTGCCCAGGCAAATTTGATCCAGTTGTTCTTCACCAGTTCCTGAAGTCTTGCAGGTAGATCTGACTGAAAATTAGAAAGTCTCCCATGATGCATTGCACTGTGGTCATGGAACTCACACAATGCACTATATTAGCTCAAGCCAGAGGAGAGACTGCTATGCACCATGAGATGTATTCCAGCCTGGGAGCCCATCTCAGAGCAAAGAATGGGGGCACCAGAACTACAATTCCCCTGAGGTACTGAAACATGTTCAGGCAGATGTTAATTAACATCAAACTGATCTGAAACAAAATAGTTCAATTTGACAAAACAAAATGTTTCAAATAGGGTTAATCCACTGGAAAAGAAATATTCTATTTAGATTCTCCCAATGGATTTTTTTTTTCAAAATTGACATTATTTCATCTAAAACTTTTCCGCAAAATCAACCATATTTTCCATCAAAAAAGGAATTTGTCAGAAAAGGCCAACCAATTCTACCTGTAGGCAATATGTGATCTTAGTGAGGTTGGTGGCTGCATCTGTGGAAAATGAGATACATGTCTGGGTGTTGCAGATGTCTCCTTGGCAGTGAACCCTCTCCAACTGGTCTTATGTAGATGCTGAAGAAGAGAAAAGAGAGGATAAATATCTGTGCACTTTAAAAGGTGAGGGCCTTTGGAGAAAAGGAGCAGTTGCGCCCATCACCGCTCTTTGGGTGGAAAGGAGTGACTGGAATTATTACAGTTCTGTGCTGTCTATTCCTGCTGTAACATGTAGGAGGGTCTTCAGGACTTGGCAGTCAACTATGGCAAAAACTGCAGAGAGGTCAAACAGTATGGGGCATTGAAAGGTAGCCTCCATCTTTTCGCCCAGCTAAAATGCACACTGGCTATTTTCCTTCTTAAATTAATTGCTCTGTCTACTGCCTTGTCCCTTAAGCATAGGGTCTTGAGCCACAGGTCTTGAACCCTGGTCCACAAGTTCCTGCGGGGAGGGGGAGAGTTCATTACATGGCAACCCTCCACTCAAATTGCCATCACCTAGAACCAGGACTCCTTGAAGCCCAGCTTAGATAGACAACTCTACCCTTGGGCCTCAAATTAGTGGAACAACAGAGCTCCTAATTGACTTGCTCCTCCTACTCAAGCCAGGAGGAGGAGGACCGGGAAGTTATCCATACAATGGGGCTTCACCCTGCTCACCCAGTGTTACCTGCCCTTGTCTCCTGATCTTGACCTCCAGGTTTCCTGGCCTGTGACTCATGGTTCCTAATCTCTAGCTTGTCTCCTGACCCTGACCTCCTGATTTCCTGAAAGGCCTGATCCCCGATATCTGACTCTTGGTTGCTGACCTTGATTAGGCCTCTTGGGTCTTAACCCCCTTTGGTGTGGGGAGCCTCCCCCACTCAGACACTAACCACTAGGCATTGCTATCTACATCCCAGCCCTGACACGTAGCAAAAACTGACTCTAAATGAAGACTCAGGAGCTCAGTTGATAGAAATATATGTAAACTATGCCTACTCAGTGTGGCACTCTGCCCCCCTCTTGTGTTGGCTAGGCCAAGTAGAGATTGATGAGCCTACTACAGCCTTGGCTGTGAAAGCAAGCTTTTTTAGCTCAAGCAGTAGAAGCTGATGCATTAAGATCTAAAGATCTGAGGTTCAATCTTTGCTGCTGCAGACCCACCCAAGGGTACCTACATAACATATCATTATGTCTATATCATGGAATCATAGGGTTAGAAGGGACTGCAAGGGTCATATAGTGTAAATCCCTACCAAGATACACGATTTGTTGTGTCTAAACCATCCAAGACAGTTGGTTACCTTGCCTCCTTTTGAAAACCTCAAGGGAAGGAGCTTCCACAACTTCCTGAGGCAGTCTGTTCCATTGTCCTATTGTTTTTATAGTTAGGAAGTTTTTCCCTGAGATTTCATCTGTTGTGTATATATATAAAATGCTCAGCAGACAAATGGTTATTCAGAGCCAAGGCATATGTACTACTAAACTTCTTTTTAAAAAGAGGGAATTTGAGCTGTTTTAACCTTTGAAATCATGGTGAAGAGTGTAGTATTTCTCTCTCTCCTTTTTTTAAGTTAAGACTTTAACTTTAACTAGTGCATTAAACAAGGTCTTCAATCATTACCAAGTGTGACCACAAACATATGACAAATTCCAGGTGAAATGTTGCCATTTCCCCTCTACCCTCCAAATGGTAATAAGCTATTCAAGTGGTTGCTTCTTCTAGCTGATACTGAGGTAATAACTAATGACCTGCTAATTAGAGTTGAGTGAATAATTGATTTTTCAGTTCAGTGGTTGATGCAAAGTTTTGGGTTTTTGTTTTTCCCCCACCATTTTCTGTTATTTTCTGGGGGGGGCAATTTTTTTTAATGTAGCTAAATTTAAAAATGAAATGTCATTTCAAAACTAAAAGACAAAAATGTTTCCCTTGGAAAGGTTCAAAATAAAATTTGTTGATTTTTTTCCTCAAAATTTTCTCTCAATATTTTTGTTTGTTTTTTGGCTAAATCTATTTGCTGAATTTGACTTGAATTCATGAATAGTTTTAGTCAACCCTAAACTGTGTTTTTGAGCAAGCAAACTGACTAAAATAATTCACTCGGCCCTACTTACTGCTAACCTACTGTGATATGACATCATTCTCCAAACTACAAACCCTGGATGGGTTACCTGCTGGGAATGATGTGTCAGAGCCAGAATCTTTGATGTTGTAACATCAGGGACTTTCGGAGATGAAACTTCTGGGAAAAAATCTCAAATACACAGTGGCTCCCTCGAGGGCAGGTAAAAGTTCGAGTATCAAATATTCTCTTTTACCTGAGATGGGTCCCCTTCTTAACATTCAGAAGAATCTCTAATCTCAATGTTTTCTTTAATATTTTTATTTCATTTTACACACACACACACACACACACACACACTAACATATACCAACCATCCCCATGACCATGATTTTATCTCCCTCTCTTAAAACACACTCCTATATTTTTCAATATCAAGAGAAGTGCCTAGAAAGATTTGGGAGATCCTTCCATGAACATCAGAATTCCACAATTATTTAAACAGATACAATGACAGTGTAACACACATAACTGTCACAGGTAGCCGTGGAGAGGATAACCATCTCTGATTTCCCTGCAATGCCATTTGCTACCAGAAAAATCTGTAAGCACTGAAACTTCTGTCTTCAATTCTCTGCCAAGTTCCCTTCCAGAGCGAGGGATTCAGGTGGCTTCATTTACTCCATTTTGGGGAAAGATTTAATTTACTTTTGACACTATTTAGTAACAGTGTGATACACAAGAGTACTGATAAGAGATTGAACTTCATTTCCTGGGTCCAATCATTTCATATGGGGCAGGGTTACAAAAGGTCCCCTGACAGGGGTTAATATTCATTGATTCCACTAGCTACTGTTACAGGGAACTCTCTCAAAGTTGTCTTGACCCATAATTTTATTTATTTGGTGATGGAATGATCTGCCCAGGGAGGTAAAGAAGGAACAGTCTCTATGTGCCTGATCCAATTCCCATTAAAGGTTACCATGGGAGTTGAATCGGGACCTATACAAGATCCAATACCTGTAGCACTAACCTACATGAAAACCTAGCCCCAGACAGGGAACTGGACTAGATTTATTTCACTGGAGCGAGGATTCCACCCAGGATCTCTGTTTCCAGACCTGTTTTCTACTTGTTTGTAAAATTCATGTAATTATTTCATTACATTTCCCCCCACCCCGCAGCCCCCAAACAAATGTTTTCGTTCTCTTCCCTATTTACCTCCAAATCCAACAATCCCTAAATATATAAATCCACAGAACAGTGTGGGTTATCCAGAAATTATAAAAAGAAAAGGAGTACTTGTGGCACCTTAGAGACTAACAAATTTATTTGAGCGTAAGCTTTCGTGAGCTACAGCTCACTTCATCGGATATGTCCATCTGTTTGCATTTGGAGACGAAGATGATGTCTGTCTGTATCTGTATGAGTTTTTTCATGAAGTTGATAGATTTCCACTCTATACGGCTAAATTCAGTGCCTTGCATAATGACAGGCTTCAGAGTAGCAGCCGTGTTAGTCTGTATTCGCAAAAAGAAAAGGAGTACTTGTGGCACCTTAGAGACTAAAATTTATTTGAGCATAAGCTACAGCTCACTTCATCGGAATACAGACTAACACGGCTGCTACTCTGAAACCAGAAATTATAGCAAACCTACCAAAGGAAACCAGCATCTGAAAAACCTTTCAGAATGAAGACAGCTCTCAATTTCTGATGAGCATTCATAAATAAGTAGGAGAAACATTATGAAATATATCTTGCCAGTGCCACTTTAGCCACTATTTTTTTTCTCCTCCTCTGTAGCTATTTTAGAGTAAAGAGCTGATACTTTACATTTTGAAGGTTGTCCATATTTAAAGACTTCAATAGTTTTTTCTAATTCAGTTTCTTTAAGTAGTGTATTAATTCCTTTGGAAATGTGATAAGTGCTTCTCCAATCACTCAGGAGTCAGTAAAATTAAATAATCATACCTTGTTTTCATAGAAAAATAAATCAAATTTATGAAGCCAGCTTCTGGAAACAAATGGGATTAGATGGGCAATTTTTTCAAAGGAGTCTCTCCGTCTGAGGAAGCTATTCTGCACACACATGGTAATTTTTGATTATAAGTGACAAATTTTCTTGCTCAAATTACAGGTTTTCTTGTCTAAACAACATTCACATGTGCAATTTAAAGGCTTATGTGGGAATTAAGTGAGGCACTGGTCTCTTGCTAGCCCTCTGCTCAGGAGTGAATTTCACCTGTTGTTGGTGAGCACATTCTCAACCCGAGTTGTCCCATTGATTTGAAGTGGACTACTCATGTGAATAAGTGCTCACAAGCCTGAGTAATGGCTGTCCACCATAGTGCTCTTTTGCACCCGCAAATAACTGTATGCACAAAGGTTAAGCCCAGTCATCTTTACTCAGGCCCTGGATTACACTGACTTCAAAGGAAATTGGGTCAGAATATGGATTTTGCCTTAAATTAGAGGCAATAGTTTTTTTAAAAAACATAGCCCCATAAATTAGTGTCTTTCTGAGGTAAAAAAACAAACAAACAACGAAGCAAACAACCTGTCACCAAAGCGAGTCTAGCCATTATTTTTACTTTGCCTGAGATGATACTTTTTTCTTTGTTTTCCCATTACAATGTAGTATTAATTTCAGCCTAACTAGTCAATAGGGCTTAGTAACTCATTCAGCATCTTATGTAAGAAATGATCAATCAGTAGTTTTCTGATTGTTGGAAAACCACTAAGATATTCCCAGTGTATGGAAGATTGAGAAAAACTGTGAAATTAAAAACTGGAATTTGTTTATTTATGTTAGTTAATTTTGTGATTTGAAAAAAACGGGGGTTAAAAAAGAATTACATCACCTCAATTTCTAGTTATAATAGCACATCACAGTATTTCAGTTTATCAACTACCTAAGCATGCAGGGGTACATTTTAAGTGTGATGCTCAGGGATTTAATGACCAAGTGAAAGAGCATTTAGGTGTATTTTTATTAGCACCATTATCATCAATCATCATGGTAGAAGGCGAGTGAATAAACTTTATGCCTAGACTGACAGCTATGCACGGATGCATTCAAAGATATCATCCATGTAATTTCCTACATGTTGTGCTAACCACACACACACACACAATCTTACTTTGCTCAGAAAATCACTGGCTGTGAGAATCCAAAAACAAACACTATTTAAAGGAGGGTTCTTACTGAAGCAAAGCTGCTGGTTTGTTTTTCTTACAATATTTTAGCTGTTTAATATTGGCAGGTAGAACCTGACTTTAAAAATAAATTGGCAAATGAATTTTAATCACTGTTAATACAGGAAAATCCTAATTTCCTTTGTGTCCATCTTCAGCAACAGAGTAAGAGCTCCTGCTCAGACACATGACACACAAGGCCATCACAGAACCCAGATGCCAAGCGGTGAAAAATACTCTTCCAGCGGCTGCATCTGGCTCCTTGGTGGGCTCCACAGGCAGTGAAGCTGACAGCTCTGAAGTTGCCAGCTCTGAAGTTGCCTGTGGGTCTGTCATGGAGTTACGCTGCGAGCTGAGCTGACTTATTCTACTCAATGCCATTTTTCTTTGACTTACCTTTGATCCTGAGATATTTGCATATTGTTATGTGCTTGAGAAAAAGTTCCTGTGTAAATCCCTCTTGAGCGCTCTGTGTTTACGCATTCTTACAGGAAGAAGAGGTGATATCCTGTGAACATACAGTCGTGATCTGCATTACTTGTGGTGTTATCATGCAGTCACCTCATCCACATGCATAATGGAGCCTGCGTTAATGCAAGCTGATATGAGATGTCCTGAGAAATTACACTATCTAACAGCAGCCCTACAAATGACAAGACACGACCTTAGGTACCTTTCAACCTATGTATTCATGTTGTTCAAGTGCTAGTCCCCCTGTCTCAAAGAGGCTGAGTTTAGGCTCCTTTTTTTAACCTGATATTATTCTCATACGTACTAACAGAGGCCCAGAATATATTCTAGCACTGTAACCATAAGCAAACAGAGAGATGGAACCCTGAGAGAGAAGCAGGCACTGGGAGGGTACTGGGGGAAACAAGAAGGAAGGACCAAATGAGAGTGAGTCATTCATGGTCAAAGAGTATCACTGATAGATCCAGCCCTAGAGAATACATTTCATATGCATATGCCAACCATGCCCTTTTAGGAGGGCCAGTCTCTTGCACCTTTTGCTTAAAAAAAAAAAGTATTTTCTTCCCTCACTGTCTCTTTCCTGAAAGTTCTCCCAGTATTTCACTGTAGTTAAGGGTGTCCCATTCCCCCTCATCCCCCTGACAAAATGTTCCTGTTTAGAGCTTCCAAAAATTTTTAGGCTTTATGGTAGTTGCAAGTAAGAAATCTATTTTTATTTTTTAAACTCACTTGTTAAATTCAAAAATCACATTTAATTCTTATTACATTTGGAGTAATTTCCCCTAAAAGACAAGGAGATATTTTGTCTTTGTTTTAGAGATCTGTTTTGTCTCATAAAATATTTGAGCCTACATTTAAAATTCCAATGTACTTTAAAATGTAGAACCTTCTAATGTTCCTCTGTTCAAGTCATGTGGTTTATTGTAAATGGCTTCAACAGGGCTGGCATTCCACTATCCCTGCATGGAGTGGATCCAACCAAACTAGGGTTGTCAATTAATCGCAGTTAACTCAAGTGATTAATGCAAAACAAATTAACTAGATTTAAAAAAAAGTCATGATTAATTGCAGTTTTATTCACACTATTAAACAATAGAATATTAATTTAAATTTATTATAAATATTTTGGATCTTTTTTCCTACATTTTCTAATATGTTGATTTCAATTACAGCACAAAATACAAAGTGTACAGTGATCATTTAACATTACAACAATGCCATATGAGCGCCTGTTCTCACTTTCAGGTGACATTTTAAATAAGTGGGCAGCATCATGTCCCGTAAATGTAAACAAACTTGTTTGTCTTAGCGATTGGCTGAACAAGAAGTAGGACTGAGTGAACTTGTTGGCTTTAAAGTTTTACATTGTTTTGTTTTTGAGTGCAGGTATGTGAAAAAAATTCCACATTTGTAAGTTGCACTTTCATGATAAAGAGATTGCACTACAGTGCTTGTATGAGGTGAATTGAAAAATTGTCTTATCTTTCTACAGTGCAACTATTTGTAATAAAATAAAGTATGTAAAAATAATATAAAGTGAGCACTGTACATTTTGTATTCCATGTTGTCATTTAAATTGGCATTCTATTATTGTTTAACTGTGCAACTAAAACTGTGATTAATTATGACTTTTTTTAATTTCATATTTTTTCAATTGTGATTTTTTTTCAAATAATTTGACAGCCCTAAATCAAACCCTTAGGTACTGTAAACTGCCTAACTCTTCTTAAGGCTTACCATCAGCTAGTCTGAAGATGGAGTACCTCTACTCTCATTGCCTTAATGCTTGTGGTGGTGCTCAGTATTTCCTAGGATCCGGCCCTATCCACACATATATCAAACTGGAATTGATTGTGTACATAACATATGGATGCCTCTTGGGAGACAGGATAGAAACTCAGGGACTAGATCTGGGCTGAGTTAGGGCAGGTTTGCATGCCTCCCTTGCCAGAGCCATGTTTTCCTGACCCTGACTCCCACTATGCAGAAGGGCCCTCTAATGCTGTAGCAGCTGCTGTGTCACATCACTTATTTCAAGCTGTATGTGGAGTAAAGGAACAAACAAACAACCCATCAAGGCCAGCAACCTGAAGACTTTACTCCTTATCTCCGGTATCTTGTAGCCAGTGGGAGCTCTGCCTCAGTTAAGAAGACAATGATAGATTTGACCTAAACAGAACAACAGAAAATTCATCCTGGATTCTATTTAAATTACACACAATTTAAAACACATCAAATTATATGGTAAAATCTGTATATTTTGGAATATATAATAAAAGTCTCTCTCCATACGTTTTACATATAACTAAAAATATAAATTTACAGAAGCTGAAATTCTGTAAAATTGCAAAGGCTGTTTTCAAAAGTGACATCTAGTTTTGCATTCCTGTTGAGTGCAGTGAGAGAACTGTGTGCGCTACAAATATATACTGTCGGACTCAACATCTTGAGCAAACGATTGCAGGTGAAAGGTTAGAGGCATTGCTGAGGCCATTTTGAAAATTTGGCTTAAGTTATCAATGTAGTCAAGCAGGTTAAGTGACCTAGGTACAGTCGTTTGGCAATGTGTAAGCAAAATTTTCACTACGTTAATGAATGCTTATCAGGAGCCCATAGCACATGGCTATTCATGCAATCATAGAATCATTGAAGATTAGGGTTGGAAGAGACCTCAGGAGGTCATCTAGTCCAACCCCCTGCTCAAAGCAGGGCCAATCCCAACTAAGTCATCCCTGGCTTTGTCAAGCCAGGCCTTAAAATTTTCTATGGTATTTCAATTGCTTGAAAAATAAGGGAGTCTCAATATTTTTGTAGCAAGTAGTAAAGTCTGCTTTGAATTTAGCAACAGCAAAACCTAGAAACAGTAGTGGTGTCACAAGATCTGGGTGTTCTGTTTTCCAAGTTACATACAGGAAAAGTTGTAAATGTTGCTACCTTTAAACAGCACTCAGAAATTAGCTAGGGTTCTCATAAAAAAATTAAGATGACAAGTGTGACATTCTGTACCTCAGGAGAACAACCAGCACCCCCATGTTCATCCTTATAACTGATTGTGTGGTATCTAATGCAAAGTTTGTCATGTCGTGTGTCTTGGAAGAGTTATGATGCACTGAGCAATGTTGTTATAGTAATTGTTATAGAAATGTTATAGTAATGTTATAGGTTTCATGTATATAGTTATGAGGCTGAAAATGTGTCCTCATGGCTTAAAGCAAGCCCAGGAAAAAACTCTAGAAGAGCAGAGAGGCAGTTCACACCTCATCAGGGCACGTATGGGATAAACCCAGCCCAGCCTCACAGGAACAAAGGACACTGGCCTAGGCAACAACAAAGGATGTGTTGGACTCTCAAGTGAGTCACTCCCCTTCCTTTGGTCAGTTTGGCACTGGCATGAGGTAATGCTCATCTGACTGTGAAGGGGGGGGCAAAGCCTGGAGGGAGGAAAGAATGTGATAAAAGGGAGAGACTTTGCCATGCTCTTCCTCTCTCTTCCACCTACATCTACAGACACCATACCAAGCAATTGAAGCACTGATCAAAGGGGAGAGCCTCACTGAAGAGCAACCAGTCAGTCTGTCATGAGAAACATCCAAGTTTGTAAGGGCATTGAAAGTGTTAAGATCAGCTTGTGACAGGTTCAGTTACAGAGATCCCCTTGGGACTGTCACCTGATGGTGCTGAAATTACCTCTGAGCCCGTTTTCCCTGCCAGCTTGGGAATTCCAGAACCCTGTCTTGTTGAGCCAGACACTGTAGCCTGTTGCAACACAGACTCAGGGTCTGGTCCACACCTCCAAAGCTGCAGACTTAACTGAATATGTTACCTGTCTCCAGCACCCAGACACCCAGGTCCCAGTGGGATTCAAACCCCAAACAAATCCATTTTACTCTTATAAATTCATAAAGGTTATACAGGGTAAATTCATAAATTGTCCACCCTCTATAACAGTGATAGAGAGATATGCACAGCTGTTTGTTACCCCAGATATTAATCACTTACTCTGGGTTTATTAATAAACAACAGTGATTTTATTTCAGAGTAGCAGCTGTGTTAGTCTGTATCCGCAAAAAGAAAAGGAGGACTTGTGGCACCTTAGATACTAAGGTGCCACAAGTCCTCCTTTTCTTTTTAGTGATTTTATTAAGTATAAAAAGTAAGATTTAAGTGGTTTCAGAACACCACTGAACAAAGTAAGTCACCAAGCAGTCACACAAATTAGAATGAATTTTGCTTTTATTTCATTTGACCAAATCTGACTTGTTATGCTTTGGCTTATAATTACTTAAAATCTATCCTTGTAGTTAATATATTTGTTTGTTTATTCTACCTGAAGCAGTGCATTTGGTTTGAAGCGTGTCAGAAACTACCCTTGGGATAACAAGCCTGATACATATGAATTTCTTTGTTAAACTGATGATCTCATATAAGCTTGCAGCATCCGGCATAACTGGACAGAGGTTCCTAGAGTTGTGTCTGCAACCGGAGATATTGGTTAGTGTAATTTGGTTGCAGAATCCAAGGAGCAGCTTACATGCCAGATACTGTGTGTGAACAGCCCAGGAGCAGGGGTTCTCACAGCAGAGCAGGGTAAGGCTGGCTCCCACAGTCAGGGATTGGAATGACCTAGCAGATCACTGGTCCAGAGAACATCAGAGGGGAACGTCACAACACGATCCTGACCTCTAAGCTCTTGCAATCTAATGTAGACATGATGAGCCAAAAGTTCAAAAGAACACAGGCATCAATGACCATTTCATTTAGGGGCTGAAATGAAATGGCCCTGGATGCTAAACTCTTTGGAGCATCTGGTCCTATGTGGTAAAGGGGATAATACCACAACAAAAAGAGGGTGGGAGGAGGAGGAGGACAGAGGTTACAGTAATAATATTGAGCTAGCATATAGCATGTTGAAAATATAAGCATTCACACAAATAAAAATAAATACAAGTTACAAAACATTATAGTGGATACAACCAGACTCCAGAGCTACAAGATCTTACTGAACTTAACCACATCGGGTACTAGGATAGCACAGAGTGTGGGAATCCGTGCTGACAAACATTCAGTGGACATTTAAAAAAAATGATCCTGAGGTTTTGCAAATACATGAGAGCTCCTAAAATGCTGCTTAAGGAGAATTGTAGAATGTAGGAACTCCCCTCCCCCCCAAATTAATAAATGAATTTAAATATGAGGCATCATCAGATAAAACATCTCTGGCTCTATATCATTCCTTTTGGTTCTGATGAACCTTCTGTCTTCTTGCTCAGTAACAAGCACACCTCCCCCTTCCTCTCTGCTGCTGTCCTTCCCACCCCCTTTCTTTCTCCTTCAGGCCCTTGCCCTCTGTGTCTCCCTTTTCAATGAACTGTCTCTCCTCCAGAGCCTCTGTGTATGTCTCTCTCTCCCCCCTCCTCTTCAGGCACATTTGTCTGCTTCAGGCCCCCTCTTTTTTCTCTAAGGTGTCTGACACTGCTGCTGCTGCAGGTCTCCCTTTCTCCTACAAGATCCCCCACCTCCTGAACTTGCCACTTATCTTGTGTCACCTCTGGACCAAAGCTGCCATTGTAGCTCTGCATCCCAGAGCCAGTGACCCACACCAGTGACTTGCTCCTTTGCCTTTCTTCTCTTCCTCTTCGCCTGGCTGATATAGTTTGATTAACTGGGGTGAGTGAATCCTGTCAGTCAAAATCACCCCACACACCCTACTGCTACAGTCACCTCTTTAAGGACAATGTTTCTAATGAGCTCAACTTCAAATAGGAAATTTTATGCCCACAACCATTCTAGTCACTTTCACATTTTCCATAATGAGTGCTTCCTTTATCGACGATTAAAATCTTCCAGTGCAGCATCCCAAAAGCTAAGCTGTGAATGCTTTTTGCTGCACACAGACAGGAAGACAAATCAAGTTCTTCAGAGACAGAGTAATCGCTCTATTTGTATGAATATTGAAATTGAATTTGTGATGCAAATAGATACAATATGTCATCACAGCTTCTGAAAATTCCTGAATGAATCAAAGAAGCTCTGGTTACAACACAACTATTATTAGTAACAAGCCAGCTGTCTCACCTTTAGTGTCCTAATTTTCCTAAACCAGAGACCAGTTCCCATATTCTAAACAGGATTTCTTTCTGGAAGGAGACACATTTCCGCCCCTTCTTTTTTTCCAGTTCCATTTACAGCTTTTGAAAATTCACATTTTATTCACAGCTGTTAGGATCTGCATTAGCAAAACACATGGTAAATCATTTCATAGCCTAATCTGTGCTAGTTGTATCCAAAATGGTCTCAGAAGATAGATCTCTATCTAAAACAAATTAAAAGGAACATAATTTCTTTTGTGTCTGCTACACAAGACCCTCTTTCCAGCCATAGCTCAACACTTGTGAGACAACAGTATAGCGAGGACTCAAGTGCTTTAACGCTAATATTTCAAACATCATTATCTTCTGCAACACACAGCAATTCTTGCATATGCTTTAAATTACTACAACTAGTTTTTCATTTTAATGAGCATTTCCCTACTGCTTCCCGACAGTAAATCCCAATAGAAGTAGAGCAAAAACCTGGCTTTTATGAACAATTCCCTTCAGAAAACTTGAAACTCCTGTCTGCTCATCTGATTAGTGCAAAAGACTGTTCCAGTGTTATCTGGGGAGGAGATGTGGAAAGGCGGGTGGGGAAGACAGGGTGAAAACAGAGGGCATGGAAATACTTGTGAGGATCTTGCTATGAATACAGTTCCTAATTTTAAAATCTTACAGGATCTTTTTCCCTTTTCTGAACTCAGAGGCTTAGATAATTACTTGCTTAAATATCTCTAGAGCTAATTGCAGGAAAAGAAAAAGGATAAACATGGCCTTGATTGATCAAAAGTGTAGAAGGGGAGTGTAAAAATCTATTCATCTACTGTATTTCCTAGGAAAGTGGCATTGTGACTTTTGGGTGTTCTTATGAAAATCTGCTGATCTTTGGTTCTGGTTAGTTTCTGCCAAACTCTGGGGGGTGGGGGGGGTGTCTCCAGAAAATTTGGCAATGCTCTTTAAATGTGAGGTCTGACTTATTAGATGTGTTCACCTAATCAACTCTAACAACACTGAAAGGAAAACAATACCTCACTAATAGATGCATAAGTGAACAATGGGATAAAAGTCATGCAATTATATCATACCAACCCTAATTTTGCCTATGCCACTAGGGACATATTTTAGGACCAGCTGCAGCACAGCCTCTCTGTTTCAAACAAAGATTACTGCTGCACAAAATGGGACTCTATCTGCAAAGGTCAGTAGTTACTTGCATATTAGCTACCTGATTTTTATCTACCATCAGTTAGTTATTAAATATTACTCCTGAAATTCCTTGTAGGTGAAAAAAAACAACTCTAGCACATTTTCATGGGCATGCCAAAGTGAGCCTGGGATGCTGAAGGGTCAGTGCTTAATGCACATGTGATTTCTTACCTTTGCCTGCTATTCTGAGGTCCCCAGCTACCTTGTAAGACCGGTAGTACCTCTTATTAAGCAGAACATCTTTTTACCAGTGTGACAAAAAAAAAAAAAAAACCATAGCTTGAGTGAAGTAAAGAAACACAAGACAGTGTCTAGCAATCCTGGGCACAACTTTATATTGACGCTACAGTTGCCACTTAATCATAACTGTACTTGCTGCAGGGGAATAAAATTAATGGCCCTAATTCAAAAACTCAGGCCTGTCCAGGAGAATCTCTGCTGGGCTCAATAATAGTAGACGTGCTCCTTTCCAATGCTTAAAATGTATAAACTTTTGAGCAGGATGGATGATATGTTGTAGAAACTGGCACACTGACCTAATGGACAGCATACTACATACTACTCCCCACCCCATCAAGGGCAATGAAGAACATCTGGGGTTCTCAGGAGCTCAGATCAGTCAGGCACCAATGTGATATACAGACACCACAGCTGCCAGCTAAACACACAAGGAACAAAAATTCCATATTTACTACTCCAAAACCAGCTCTCTCTTTAAGTATGGCTCACATTCTGTTTTCAGACAAGCCACTAGAGGGTGAGACAGTTACAAAATTGGTAACTTTTGAGCAGGTCCCATTCTATCTAGCAGAGGATATTGGTGTGTGTATTTCTGTGTACATAGAAACCAGTGAAGTAGAAGTATTAAGAAAAGAACTCTTGGCAGCCAGTATAACTTTGTAGATGCTTCATATTACACCCAGGACACTATCATTATATGCCATTATGTAAGTGGAAGTATGCGTTTGATGGCCATGCAACAATGAATTTTCTCAATGTATCACAACTGAAAATTTACTATAATTGCAGAGAACGATCATCCCAGGGGATTGATAATAGGCCTATCTCCTCCAGGTCACTGATTCAAACATAGACCAGGTCGCTAACGATCAAATGTTGTTAGCATCTGATGACTGTTCAATGGCCTACTGAAAGGAAAATGATTTGGTAGTCTCAGTCTGGTTCCCAGTGAAGTGCTGTGCACACATCACTAGAAACATCCATCACAAATGGCACTAATTTGCACTCCTGTTCGCACTGGCTTCCACGGACAGGCCAACTACAGTGTTGCCATTTTATACTGAAACTCCAGCTTTTTAAGCTGACAAAACTTTCAGACACATCCAACCAAATTCTGACCCAACAGAAGAGGCCACAATTCCCATTGACTTCATGGGATGACTTTCGTGTTTACAGTAGGCCTAAATTGTGTCCT
This sequence comes from Dermochelys coriacea, assembly GCF_009764565.3. Taxonomy (NCBI): domain Eukaryota; kingdom Metazoa; phylum Chordata; order Testudines; family Dermochelyidae; genus Dermochelys; species Dermochelys coriacea. Next base: position 36,810,975 of record NC_050070.1, on the reverse strand, counting down.
CTGCTTTCAACACATGCATTGGATGTACTCAGATATTCCAGATAGGAAAATAATACTTCTAAACAATTTTAGATTGGTGCAACTCCTGCTTAAGGTAATAAGTGTTCATATCCTAGTGTTTGCTGCCATAAAATCCATGTTATACATTAGACCACATTTTGTGCTTTGTACTATAGACTGCAAGCCGCGGAAGAATTCCATGAGAGATTTAGCATCAGCAAGCAAAAATCCCTCGCAAGGTCCTCTAGCACGCAGGGGGAGTGCGTGATCAGCACCATCCTTTTGAAAGCAGCCCCTGCTGAGGGTGAGTGGCAGAATGGGCATGGCACCGCTTCTTTCCCAGCCTGCCTCCCTTCTTTGGGATGCCTTGTACCCTTGGTAGTGATGACAGAGAAGTCCTGTGATCTCCTGAGTGTGAGAACTGAAGTTGTTCCCTTGGCACTTGCAAGAGAGATCATTGCTCCTTTCCCTCCTCTGGTGAACACTCACAAGGTCTGGGATTGATCTAGCCCACTGTAAAGTATCAAATGGTGTGGGAAATATTTTGCTAAGTTATTTTGCCATTGTTATTGTCATTGAATTTACTGACTCGTACTGGGTCACTTTTAAAAATCTTTATTTGCAAACAGTCAATGCATTCACTAGCAACCTAGCCCTGTGGACAGACCTCCCATGTCATGGTGGATTTGTATCCAAAGGGCAGTGTGGAAAATCTTACCTAGCCTTTCTTCTTGCTGTACCCATTCTGCAGATACACAGAGAATTTACATGTGTGGTGCTGCCCATCTAGGACCTTTCATAGGCACTAACATTTGGAAACAACGTTTTCAAGAAAATTGACAGGATTTATTAATTCCCAAGACATTTCCACTCTTTCCCCTCATGGGATACTCTCATAGCTGTATAACTATTTCAAACTTGGTGGATTAAAGTTGTTTTCCATACTATAGATTAAATTATTTAGAGACACCACTTCAAGATTTCTTAAATCGCATTTTACACTGCTTGTGAGGGACAGCTGTACTTCCTTATTTCTTAAGGCAATTATTTTTATTTCATTTTTGATTCATATATATTTTCTTTGATTTACAAAAAAATAATATTTAAAAAAGGGGACATGTTTTATAGATGCTACTGGCAAGTTTATAGGAACAAAAGAGTTCTGTAATCTGAAACGAGTAGTAGGCTAATTTAAAGGGGGCAAGCTTTGAACCTGAAATTCTGAAATAATGGAACCAAGTGAAGTAACAACTGGCCAGTGGTAGAGTAGACAATTGCATAGGAATAAGGAGAAAGTGTGATTGGTAGGTGTGATGTGCCAACCTATATTGTCATTGTAGCTATTCCAAGATACACTTGCTCTCACTATTAGAGTTAGGGCAGTGGTCCCCAAATGTTCTGGGGGGGGCATATGGGTGAGGCCCAGGCCAGGGGTCGAGTAGTAAGCATCACCCAGGTCAGCTCTGCCCTCATCCCAGCTCTGGCCCCAGCCACAGCTCCATTCCACCCCCTGCTCCGCCCCCAGCCCAGCTCCAGCTCTACTCCACCGCCTAGCTCCAGCCCCAGCCAGAGCTCCACTCCACCCCTTGCTCCCCAGCCCAGCTCTGCCTCATTCCCTCTCCGCCAGCTCCTCCTCACCCCTAGTTCAGCCCCCAGCATTGCCTTCAGCCTAATCTCCTCTGCTGAGCCAAGAGTGCAGTAATGGGGGGGGGGGCACAGACGGATTCCATTACTGGCAAGGGGCAGCATGTCAGGAAAAGTTTGGGCACCACTGCTTTAGAGAGAATGGTGCAGTTGAAAGACTAGGGCACTGCAGTGACATGATGACGGAAATGTGGTATATTTACTATCATGGAGTATCACAAGGGATGTACCAGCAGTGATAGATTAAAAACTTCACAGAAATCAAAAAGTTTTTTTCCCTGTCTCTCTCTCTCTCTCTCTCTTTCTCTGTTGAAAAAAAAATTCAGCTGTGAAATGGGAAGTTCACTATGATGCACACAGAAAAAAAACACCCCAACACAGACACAAAAACCATCTGTTTTAGTCAGTCTCTTCTAGTATCTCCCTTTATTGTACTGAATGGTTAATAAATGCCAAAAACTCAAGGTAAGCTATTGAGATTTCATTATAGTTAGATATACATGTATGAGCTCAAGAGGTAGCACAACCGGAGGATCGAGATTTGCCTTCCAGGGAAAAAAACCTCAATGATCTATTAGATCATTTTCATGCCTAACTACTATGAATCTACTCTCTCATTAAGCGATAAATACTTGGGAATACATTTGAAACCTGGCCTCTACCTTGTACATTTGCAGAAACGCATGTGCTTATATTTGCATCTGTACTTAGTGTGTGCAAACATGTGCTGAATATTCTACCACGTTTGTTTGACCTTAGTAACATAAATCTTGCTTGCACAAAAGCATTAGACCAAGAGTAATTGCCAGAGCTGAACACATAGCCCATGATGTCCGTAAACAACTTTATGTTCTTCACAAAGCACAATTTTTCTTGCTTATGCATATTATATCTAAAATGTCTAAATCCTATTTCTCAGTTAGGAGTTGCCTTTTAAATTGTGCTGCTTCATGTTACTGTAACTTCTCCTATCCCCTCCTCTCCTTGAATCAACCCCTCCTTAAATCCCTCGGTCATGCGGGGTACAGACATTTATGCTGGCCTAGCAACCAAGAAGTTAATGCAGGAACCACCAGCCAGTGCTTGACTGGCTGCCTCATAGCAGCAGGAGAGGTAAAAGAGCTGAGAAGCAGAGGGCCAAGCAGGCTGGAGAAGGAAAGTTCTGCCTACAAGCCAGTAAGAGGCTGCCCAAGGGAAAAAAAAACAAAAGAAGGATGACTGGATCTACAGGCTGGAGAATCCCACAGCACCAAGAGAGGTAGGAAGGAGCTGAGGGTATAGCAGGTGGAGGTGTGAAGGCTTGATTCTGCCTGCCTGGTTTAAAGATCCTGAGCTGGAACCCAGTGCAGTATGTGGGCTTTGGGTCCCGTACTGCTCCCTCAGACACTTATGAGCCAAAGGGGTTTCTAGACCCCGTGAGGACCAGGACCAGCTAACTCTGCCAAGTACAAGAGGAAACTTGTATCCCCGCAGGACTGAGACTAATACTCTTTATAGCCCAGAACTGGGACTACCACAGGAACTCTGGCCAGAGGAGCTGACTGACGGCCAAGCCAGACCAAGTGGACTCCATCTGACAGAGAGGTCACTGTCGCATTAGCACACCAGCTCACAGCCTCCTTCAAATGTTCCCTTCTCTTCATCTCATGACACAGAGATAAACCATGTTGTATTGTAATATCATTCTGAAAATCTGTACGCAAGGCCACTTTAATAAAACAAAAGCCTAGCTTTTCAGATTCTAGACCTGCTTTAGTGAGCTTTGCCCTAGAGATGATCATAACCCCCTTTGCTGGCTACAGTTGCCTCTGTAGAGCTGGGGGGGTATTAAATATCTCTAAATATCTGTATGTTTCAACAGAGTCAGCATTCCAGGTTCCTAGATAATGTTTCAAACCGAAAGTTACACAGTAGGGAATCCTGCTATAATAGCACTGCCCAGCATCACCAACTGATATTGCTGTCAGCAATAGTTCTCTGCAGGGGGAAGGGGAGTGCAATTAAAAAGGAGGCATTGGGAGAACAAATATAGATGTATAAATAAATAAATAAATGGCAGCCAGAATCTGAATGCCAGAATCTATCAAAGATACTGCATGCAGGGTAACATTAGCAAAGGGAGAAAATTATGCACAAGGGTGTTATCGTAAATCTAGATTACTAAGAGAAATTCAGAATACAACAATACTACATCTTTTGTGCATGTATATATATTATATAATATTTATCTAACTCCTAACAGGTGTTGTGAGAATTAATTAGTAAATGTTTGCAAAGTCTTTTGAAGATTAAATGCACCAGATAAATGCTAAACATGAGTCTTTTCTTGGGCCTGATCCTGCAATCGTACTCAGACAAAATGCTCAGTGGTTTCATTGCGATTTTTGAAGAAGGAAGGATGGCAGGTCTTTGGCCTTTGTTTTTTTAATGTTGGCAGCCAGGGCTTTCTCCCAGATTCATGAAACAAAATACAAAAATTAAAGGGCTGATTTAGCTTCAGGCACCTACAGCAAAAGAGGGGCTTTTGAGGGGCACAGTGGTGACCCCCGGTTCAGGCACACATATAAAAGCCTCCCTTATTGCACTGTGTGGACTCCCATATCCTGGGTGACAGGCAGGGGGTGGGTTAACAGTAGAGCTGTGTGAATAACCAATCTTTCAGTGTGCCAGCCATTCTGAAAACAAAAATGGAAAAAAAATAATAATAATTTCAGGTCAGCCAAACATGAACATTTTTCAAATTTCTCAGCGAGACAAAAAGTAAAAAGAAAGTTTGTTTTGGGTCATCCAAAATGGTTGACTCAACCCCCAAAGGAAATGTTTCCTTTTGTTTGAGAGGGTTTCCTTATTTATTTACTATTCTAAAAATAAAATTGAAGTAAAAAGTTGGGTTGTTTTTTTTTTTAAATTGGTCTTTTTGTTGTGGTGGTGGTGGTGGTGGTGGTGGTGATGATGTTTTTAATTGAAACAATTCAGTGAATTTGACATGAATTCATGAAACATTCTGGTTGACCCAAATCTCCATTTCTCAGCCAAAAAAAGGAAAAAGAAAAAGTGACATATTGCATAGTACCTCATCCCAGTGAAGTCAGTGGAACTAGTCACTGAGTAAGATACTATCAAGGGCCAGATTCTGACACCTTATACGCAGTTAACACCATCTACTAGTAAGGAGCAACTCAACCAGGTAAAGAGTATTGGAATCCAGCTCAGAAGTGAGTAAAGGAGGTAGAATTTTTCCCTAATTAAATATATATTAGTCAGTATAGACCACCATCTAGAAGCACTTCTTAATTCATTATGCCAACATGAACTAGAGAATGTACTGAACTGTCTCAATGCTACCAAACATTTTTCTTTGAGGTACTGAAAATCATGGTACAGAAATCTGGAATTTTAAATTATTTGAAAAGCAGTTTTAACAGACAAAGTGAAGTACGCAACATCAGCCTACAAGTCTGCAGAGTGATTAAAATTAAAGAGTTGGCATGAGTATGAAAAAACTTTTAGAGCTACTTTAAGTACTTAAAATTTCTCTTCTCTGCTTTAAACTTCAAGTATCTATGAAGTGTCATAAATATTTATTGTGTTTACAGTACACAGACATTCCTCAAATATATTTCAGTTTAGATGTGTATGTTTGGTTTATTCGACAGTCTTGGGTCTCAGTCCTGCTCTTGAAAATATGGGCATGCATTGCTGTGTACCTTGCCAAATTGGCTACTATCTGTATGTGTACTTACACAGTAACTGAGTTTACAATACATATAGCTGTGAATGCCGTATATACATATATGAAAGCAACACCAAAAACCCTTAGACGTAAGCAGAAATTAACAGGCATATATAATATACAGACTTAGGGCTTGTCTACACGTACAGCACTGTAATGGCGCAGCTTCATCCCTATAGTGCAGTGGTTCCCAAACTTGTTCCGCCGCTTGTGCGGGGAAAGCCCCTAGCGGGCCAGGCCGGTTTGTTTACCTGCCGCGTCCGCAGGTTCGGCCAATCGCAGCTCCCAGTGGCCGCAGTTCGCTGCTCCAGGCCAATGGGAGCTTCTGGAAGTGGCGCAGGCAGAGGGAGCAGTAGCTATGTTGAAGGGAGAAGCCCTCCTGTTGACATAGCACTGTCGACATGTGGATTTTCCATACCCCTGAGTGACAGAGTTGTACTGACATACGTTTGTAGCATAGACCAGGGCTTATTAGATGTATGTGTTCTCTATTATATGTCATATGTTAAATCTTATGTGCTCATATTGTAGGCTCCCCTTCTGATTAAGAATGGGCCGATTTTACTACTTGCTGCATAAATGGATCTACTTCTTTAGCTGACTGAGCAAAGGCCTGTGTTTTCTGGCACAAATCTGTAACCGTGTCCCAGGTACCATGGTTTTCAGTAAACTTCATATCTATTTGTTTCAGGAATTGGGAATCTCTCTCAGATCCCAATTGGGTACATTAGCCATAGTTACTCATAAGATGACAAACTGCAGTTAAAAACCCACACCTGGCCTATGCCAGCTGACTTGGGCTCCCGGGGCTTGGACTGCATGGCTGTTTAATTGCAATGTAGATGTCCCAGCTCAGCCGGGAGCCCAGGTTCTAGGACCCTGCGAGGTTGAAGGAACCCAGAGCTCAGGCTGCAGCCCAACCTGGAACATCTACACCACAATTAAACAGCCCTGTAATCCAAGGCCCGCAAGCCCAAATCAGCTAGCACGGGACAGCTGTGGGTATCTAATTGCAGTGTAGACATATCCAGAGAGGTTTGCTTCTCAGAATTTCTAACTAACTCTCTCTCTCGCCCTTCTAACAGGAGAATTGTCTCAAAGAGTTACAAGATCCATCTACCATATTGTTTGAATGCAGTCCTTATATTTTAATCACCTTACTACTTGAATTGGTGAGCTAAACAAGTAGAGCATCATTCACTTAACCAACAGAGGCAACACAACAAATTTTGATACGCGTATTTTTGTAAGCTGAAGTGAAGGCTGAGAAACCATTTCCAATTTAAAAGTAAGAATAGAAGAACACGGGTTAGAACAAACACACACCAGAAAGTCAGGAAATTATAAGATAATGTTAAAAGGAAAATAATTGTTTGAACATCTCAAAAGTCAAAGTACCATATAGCTATGCCAACAGTAGCCTCACCTAGCTCAAGCACTATTCAGATGACAGGTTTAGATGATGGAGAGTAGAGCTGGACAAGCAGTGGTTTTCCTTTCTTGGGAGAATTGTTGAGGTTTCAAACACTTTCCCCATCTTGAATTGGGACAAAAAGTTGAAATCTTGAAAAATTTCACAAACTAATAATAATTTTAAAAAATGGATTGGATCAATCAATATGTTTTGTTTCAATAATTTCAACATATCTCCTTTAAATTTTATTTTTTTGCCTTCATTCTTAGAATGAATTAACTAAAATTTCAAGACTAAAAGTAATTTTGAACTAAAACCCCCAAAATTTTCATTTAAAAAAATGTTGAAAAAGAGGCAGTTTCAAATATTTTTCAAAGTCAAGAGATTCATCAAATCTGACCCTTTCTCACAAATAGTTTCAGTTTCAACTAGTTGGCATTATCTGATAGAAAAAATGTTTCATCAGAAAATTTTCTACCAGCTCTAATGGAGAATAAATGGGAGATGGGAGCAAGACTGCACTTAGAGGAGGACTAGCTATAGGGGAAGACTGGCAGCAGAGAAACACAGAGATTCATTTCAGCAAAGCCCTCTGAGTTCAGTGAAGCACAGGGCATATTTGTAAGTGTATGTGTGGGGGGAAAATGATATTGGGTATCTTCCAATATGAGCCCACCTAACTTGGAGGAAGCTGGCAAGTCACAGGGCTTGATTCCTGACTGAAGTCCCTAGGTGCTACCGCAATAATAGTTTTCAGAGTAGCAGCCGTGTTAGTCTGTATTCGCAAAAAGAAAAGGAGTACTTGTGGCACCTTAGAGACTAACAAATTTATTAGAGCATAAGCTTTCGTGAGCTACAGCTCACTTCATCGGATGAATTCCGATGAAGTGAGCTGTAGCTCACGAAAGCTTATGCTCTAATAAATTTGTTAGTCTCTAAGGTGCCACAAGTACTCCTTTTCTTTTTGCGCAATAATAGTGAAGCTCTCCATGACATGGGATGGTTAAGGGAGCAACAGATTTGATAAGCCAAGGAAGAAGAGACCAATGTCTCTCAAAAGATAAACAAGTCTGACCTATTCCATCCAGTAGAGGGAAAATGTTGCATATACAAACAAGGCAGATTATATACTTACTCCCCGAAACTATAGAATAGTTGTGAAATGTGGATGAAGTTTGCAAAGCCAATGATATGTTAAAAACAGAACCAAAAAGAGCCCAGCTTCCTATGCAAAGTTTCAGATTTGTTTACGTCTGCAACTAATCCAACTGCCTAGAGAGAAATTTCTATTCAGAATCACCAAAGAACTGGGGCCCAATACTAGTCTCATTGAATCAATACTCCCTTTGACCTCAGTGGTGTAGGATTAACCCTTTGATCTCTTTCCACTTCAGTTATAAGCAGCACAAGATAAATTCATAGATTTTTTTTTCCCATAGGTTACAAAGCCAGAAGGGACAACAGTGATCATCTAGTCTAACTTCCTGTATAACTGAGGCCGTAGGATTTCCCTGAATTAATTCCTGTTTGAACTAGAGAATATCTGTTAGAAAAGCTTGATTTAAAATTTGTCAGTGACAGCAAATTCACTACAACGCTTGATATGTTATTCCAATGGTTAATTACCTTCACTGTTAAAAACATGGACCTTATTTCCAGTCTGAATTTGTCTAGTGTCAGCTTCCAGCCATTGGATCTTGTTATACATTTGTCTGCTAATTCCAAGAGGCTAACATCAAATTTTTGTACCCTATGTAGGTACTTATAGACTGCCCCTTAATCTTCTCTTTTTTAAGATAAAAATATGAAGCTTCTTGAATCTGTCATTATAGCCATGTTTTCAAATCCTTTAGTCATTTTTGTGGATCTTCTCTGAACCCTCTTAAATTGATCAACATTTTTCTTGAATTGTAGACACCAGAACTGTCCACAGAATACCAGTAGCAGTCGCATCAGTGCCAAATAAAGAAGTAACATAACTTCCCCATTCCTATTCGATATTTCCCTGTTTAGATATCCAAAGATCATATTAGCCCTTTTCGCCATGGTGTTACACTAGAAGCTAAAGTTCAGCAGATTAGTCACTATGACCCCAAGTCTTTTTCAGAGTCACCAATTCCTAAGATACAGTCCCCCATCATGTACGTATGGAGTACTATGATGGGAGGGAGATAGCCATTTATAAGTATTAAAAAGTCCTGATCTATAGTTTGAGTTCCGTGTCTGTCCTGGTGGTGAAAAAGAAGATTAGCCTCGCATCCTGCTTTCTGTACAAATGAACTGATAGTAAGCCACCTGGTTTTGTAAGCCACCTGGTTTACTGAATTCTTCTTCTGATTCAGCTATTGCACCTCATTCTGTACTTCCAATAAGAGTGCACATGATTAATTATGACTTTTTTTGTTGTTGTTAAGGCAGACATATTTGGAGAGCCACTTTGTCCCTGAAGCATATTCCTAGTTCAATCTTGGTAAAAATTGGTAAGATCTGTGCTAAGGAACAAATCCGTACACAGTTCTAGAAACTGAAAGGCAGCACTAAGCACCATCATTGGCAAGAGGAGGCAATGGGATAAATGGTCTGAAGGCTTCCAAATTCATAAGCCTATTTCCTGTAAACAACTCATGCCTGTTCAAAGAAACCCATAATACAAAATGTATATCTACAGGAAAACTGTGCAGATTAGAGGAAAATATGAATTTACAAAAAGTCACTTTGTGTTGTATTTTCTTTCATTCAATCTACCAAGTCTATGAATAAATTATCTCCATGACTGCTGGATCTCCGAAGCTCTGCAGGCATTCTGGGCTTCATAGCCAAGGAAGTTTCCCATTTCCAGCTGAATTAGTGCCCTTTACCTCCCACAAACACTGCTACCTTCCTCTTCCACCTCTGGTCAGATAGAAAAATAATTCCAGCCAAGGAATTTGATCAACTCCTAACTGCTGTGGTCATCAACAGGTTATGTTTTTAAAGGGGAGCTTGAGTGCATAATATTAATAATATTAAGCTTATGCTCAAATACATTTGTTAGTCTCTAAGGTGCCACAAGTACTCCTTTTCTTTTTTGCGAATACAGACTAACATGGCTGCTACTCTGAAACATAATATCAATGTTATTAACTAGGTCATACAGAAAATTACCATCTTAAAGAAACACAGTTTTTAATATGCAGTTTAAAGCTAATTTTAATTAACACTCTCTTGTTGAAGGAGGAAATTCTAGTACTAAATTCTAGTACTTTGTACTAAATTTTTTCAAGAGTTTTCTGTAGACTGGTCCACGAGCACAATTGTGCATAATTTTGAAGCTAACTTGAAATCATGCAACACTCCCTGGGCTTTGGGTTTCGTTAGAAAGTTGGAACTCAGACCATGTTCATTGAAATGTCTGCTAATGTTCATGATGCTTCAAGAAAACCTGTGTCCAGTTTTGAGCTAACTTGGGCCAGCAAAAGGTTTTTCATTTAAATTGTGACATTGGCAATTGTATGTTCTTTTGAAATAAAAGCAGGTGAAACTCAGACCTCTCACTTTAAGCTTTTGGGTTCATTCAAATCCAAAATGAAACTCAAGGGATGAAAATTTGGTAATACCTGAAAATCCTTGACAATCACAATTAATGTTGATGGGAATGGGCAGCTGTTGGACGTATACTCTGCCAATCATATGTTGTGACATATGTTAACCCCAAAATATTGTGGATATAGATTTTCATGAAAGTCTTTTCAATTTTTTTCTATATTTTTCACATCTCAGGCTTTTCCACCAATACCATCATATAAACTAGAGATGGAAAAAGATTTATTAGATGAACAGCTCCATCCCACTGCCAGAGCAAAGCTCTATCCTATATTTCCCCATCATTTCACCAGCCCAATTTTAAATGGCCTGTTAGCAATTCCACCTTTTCCTTTAGAAGACTATTGCTCAGTTTAAATTCAAACAGATCTGTTGAGAAATATTTCCTGCTCCTAATTTTTCCTTAACTTTATGCTATTACAAAGACTATGTTTCCACTGCTTTGCAGTTTGGATCATGGAGGTGGGAATAGCAGCATACACCAAAGTGCTGTGCTATAACTCCCCCGTGTGGATGCTACAGGCACAAACTAAAAGGTTCCTAGTTCGCATTAGTGCGATCCTGTTTAAAGAGGACTATGTTAACGCAAACTAGGAACCTTTTAGTTCATGCCAACAGCATGCACACAGAGGAGTTACAGTGCAGAATTTTTGGTTGTGCACTGCTTTTCCCATCCCTGTGGTCTGAACTTCAGGGCAGTTCACACAAGCCCTTAGTTTTATTCCTTTGGATCACCCTAAACAATTCCTCTCCCTCCTCTGCATTTACAACGTTAGTGTTTTACTTTTATTTCATGGTTATATGTGCAGCTGCTAGAGAAAGGCCTCTTGTTCCTACCAAGTAGGTTACTTCCTCTGATGCTGTCTCACCACTTCCTGTTGTTGGAGACTAATAGATATTAAGGCCAGAAAGAACCATTATGATCATCTAGACTGACCTCCTGCCTAACACAGGCCACAGAATCTGATCCAGTCATTCCTGCACCAAGCCCATAACTTCTGTTTGGGTATAGCATACCTTTACTGAATGTATCTAACAATTACCATTTTCCAAAAGACCCTAAAAGATCCATTTCTACTTTCCACTAGGCCTTGAGCCCTGCAGCTTTGGTCAGAGCTAAGCTCTTTCCATGCACCCAAATATATTGCTTTGGGAGTGGAATTAGGAAACCAATTTCTATAAGCAGAAGGAGGTAGAACTGTGACATAGACCCTGCAGGAGGAGGGGAAGCTTCTGAAATCCAGCCTGGAAAAGAAAAGCCGAGTTGGGAGTCTTCTTACATGGTCCTTCTTGGATGAGGGTGGAAGAGTAAGAAAGGGCTGGGGGGGAAGCCTTGACCAAGGGACTGCAGCAGGTGTTGTTTTGGGAGTTCCACTCTTCAGGAGGCAGGCAGAGTCATGGGGAAACTCAGTCTAGAGAGACTCATTAAGCTAAAGACCAAAGAAGTGAGACATCTGCAGCACAGATAAGCCCTTAAGACTTTAGGATCCTGACATAGGAAGAACTCTCATAACCCAAGGGCACAGTGCCTCTAGAGGAGCAGCTGGGCCTGCAAGCTTTAATATAACAGGTGAGTTTTAATTGTTATTAAGCTTGCACCAATATTACACTGCAAAGATATATCAATCTTTTTCTAAAAATCATGGGGAAATATGTGCATATATACACACAGTAGTCACCATTAAAAAGAGTTCCAATTATACTAGTGGTTATGTAGCATTACTGTACTATTTGAAATATTCTTTACACTTTATCTAGGGAACATAGTGAATATTCCAGTAATGCTGTTTAGTTACAAAGACAACTGAAAAGATTTTTGAAGGTGACTACAATGAAACACACACACGTACCCCATGTATGTACATTTGTGATATATATGTTATAAATCGAAAAGTCACTTCAGAAACTAATTTTATCACATAGTTCTGTACTGTTGGTGCAATTATCCACAAATACATTATTTTGAGGAACTAAAGGCTACAGACGTGCTTCTTAATAGACTAGGTCTTATCGCTACTTACATTTTTGAATCTGAATTTCTCATTCTAGTCACGAGCTTTTCAATATTTTAGTCCATCCTGATTATTTCATTAATCTATGAAGGATTTCACTTCATTTGGGATGTGGTGTCTGCTCAGCCACTACAGCTATTCTACCCAAGGAGAAATATTTACATATTGACTATCTGACGTCTCCATGTTGACAGTGTATTCCTTTCTTATAGATAAGAAATCTTGATATTGACTAAATTATAAAAGAACTTGTCAGATTCATGGCAGACTGAGGCAGCCATTCTAGAAAGACACTTTTTCTTCCCCCTCCTAATTGTGTGTGCGCGTGCATGTATGAATGGATGGATGCGTGCATGTGCACTCACTCATTCTCTCTCTCTCTCTGGGCTTTTGTGTCATTTGGCAGCCTAACACCATCAGGACAGTTTTAAAAAAATAAATAATCATCACCTCTTTCCTTTTCATCCTTTAGAAGGGTTTTTCAAAAGCAGTCACTTTCATTTCAGTCCTCAAAGGACTTTAATTTTTCCTTTTAATTGTTGTACGTGGGTGGGTGTGTTTGGTTCAGCTAAGAACAAAAATTCTCTCTAGAGTAACAATTTACACATTTGCAACTGGCCCTCCACATATTCATTCTCAGCTTAGAAAGAGCTTTCACACACTTGACAGCAGCCCAGCCTTGCCTGAAACAGAGACAGACTTTTCTGTTGAATTCTGTGTTTGGGGAGCTTATATGAAGCTCATCCCAGTTTGTATTCAGTAGTGACTTAGGATATAATTCACTACTAAATGCTGTTGTAACTGTGACAAGTGTAGTTAGATATTGTAGCCGTATGGCTTCACTTTCAATACACCGCACACTCCATTGAGAAAAAAACTTTTTCTCCCAAAGAAGGGGAATACTTGTCAGAGCAAATATTTCTGAACAGTAAATAAGTACAAGAATATTATTTAGCACTTATATAGCACTTCTCATCCAAAGTGTTTAACAAAAGCAGATAACCATAATTAACTCTGTGTTCTAGTACTCATGTGAAGTATTATTAGCCCCATCTTACAGTGAGGGATAGTGAACTACAGAACAGTTATGTCCCTTGTCCGAGGTCAGGCAGCCAGTAAGAGCTTTAAGAAAGCACAAGCTTCCCGAGTTCCATTATGGTGCCATGCTGCCATTTTCTTTTTGTAAAAGTTGTATAAGATTTTACTCACTAGTCCAGAAATATTCTACAAATGCAATAGCTTAGAAATAAACCATATAGATGGAGTATTGAGCAAGTACTGCCATAAAGAAGCAGCTAAATCTCCATATTTCAGTAAAAAAATAAATTTTGCAACAACAGAAAGATGTACCTATTTGATTGCTTCTAATACACCTCATACATCACAGGTACTATGTAATAATGATCATGGGATTTATGCATGTAAATAATGTGTAAAACAGACACCTAGATGATTTTACACTGGTTAGTCCGTTACTGTGTGCAAATATGTATGCCTTTGCATGTGGGAGCTATATGATATATCTCATTCCTTCTGAAATACCAGGATTTAGTGAAATGGCTGAAATAACTCTTAATAGGGGGCAAGTGAAACATTCTGAAATAGATACACAGGGTGAACATTCCCAACTTGGTATCTGGGGGAGTCAGACACACATCTGCTATTAATCTGATCAATGCTGCTTGGTTGGAGCGTGGAACTAAGAATTAAGAATTCATACCTTAGACTTCCTTTGATTCCAGAAGATTTAAACTTTCAAACCTGAAAGCCCTCTACGTATGGAATTGAAATAGAGGATAGGAAAGAAATCAGTGATTTGTGGGGGGGGAGGGGGGCAGATTCTATATTCTGTTTTCAGCATGAATGGTGTGTCTCGGTGAATCAGCATGAGTGGCATCAGAGAATCAGCATCAGTGTTTTCGTGAATCTGGTCTTTAATGTTGGATCTTTAACGTCACTGAAAGGTCAATGGTTCGAATTGAATTCAGCTAGCTATGAATGGTATAACAAGTCTGGATAAACCTGGCTTTCCTTCATAAGGAATAAAGGAATTATTGGACAACAAAAGCCCTCTAGACCAAACAAGCCTGCCTCCTTCAGGTATATCTCTGCTCTGCCTCCCTGATTTGTTCTACCCTTTATAATTTCCTCTATTTCCATATTTTATATATAAAATTTCCAAATGATAATCAAAGTTCTGCTCTCAGTTACCCTAATTCAATTCTCCCAACATGCTTTGGATCAAGAAAAGGTTTGCCCAGGTTTATAAAACCACAGAAGGGACCAATTCACAGAAGAGAAACAAGAACACTGATTTTGCTTCACTGCTTTCAGTGGAGTTGAATTTGTTCACTAATATTGCAAAAGCAGAGATAGCGTAGTTAAATAGTAAGAGAGACATTCTGCTCTCAGTTGCACTTTGGGCAACCTCATGCAAGTCAGTGGGGTTAAACAGAGTTTTAATCAGGGTAGAATTTGGCCCGAAGAGCATTAGGAATAAGAAACTGTAATCAACATTTGTTTACACATAGCTTCAAAACTCACTTATTCCATGAAGCTGATCAGTGTCAATTCAGCACTCAAATATATTTGTTTAAAATTTAGAAGCAATGTTGAAGCTAAGAAGAAGAAAACTGTACCACTTGGTGATAAATCCATCTTTTGGTAGCCAGTGCTTTATTTGTCTGGAATGTATATTTTTTTCTTTTTATACTGTAAGCATTCTGGTTCTGTCTAGCCGTGTGCTTTCTGTCACTGCACAACAAGCAACGCTACTTGAGATCGGAGCATCAAACATATGGCCCATGGGCTGGATGTGGCCCTCAGAACCCTTTCCTGCAGCTCACGCCTTCCTCTGAAATTTACAAAAGGATGCAGGCTTCAGTTGCCTACCTGCTTCAACTCAAAAGACCTCAGAATTTTCCCTTAAAGGGCAGGGGGAAGAAGGGAGGAGGAAAAATACCCTCAAATGGGGGTGAGTAGAGAAATGTGTACATTAGTGTGCATAAGGAAAGGAGAGGCTGGTCATTGAAGAATGCACAGAATAGTGCCTTAACAGGCAGTGGAGTGGGCAGGCAGGAAGGTTACGGATGCATTCACTTTTTTAAAAAAAGTCTTTGTCTTTAAATTCCACATTTCACTTTCCTAGCTGAGGAACTTTTCACTCTCAGCCAACGGACTCTGACTGAATGGGTAATTGAGCTCTCACCACAGAATGAATTTGACAACCGTGCTTAAGATGATGTGTTAATGAACAATTACGGAACCTGTACTCTTCCATTCTAGTTCACTACTTGGGTTGCAGTGTGAGCACCCTGTCAGAGTGAGAAGCAAATATGTTCTTTTCAAAATTTAACAACAAATACAAGAAATAGACAGCAATACAGGGCCCCAAATCTTAGGCTAACAGGAAGATCCAGCCAATAGACTAAGACTTCTGCCCTTCCATTCTACAGACTTCAAGGTCTGCTCCCCTGAATATGGACACCATCCCAAGGGTTCCTCAGTAGTAAAGGTTTATGGAGAGAAACATCAAAAAGAGATTAGAGAGTAGGAATAAAGGTTCCCCTTCCTCTCCCAGTTTCTCCAGGATTTTCTCGGCCACAGAGATCTTGGCAGATATGATTAATTTTTAAAATTAAAGTCAACAAATTTTATTTAATATTTATTCAAGTGACACCATCATAGGACCTAATCACATTAGCCACGCCATCAGGGGCTCATTCACCTACACATCTATCATTGTGATATATGCCATCATGTGCCAGCAATGCCCCTCTGCCATGTACATTGACCAAACCAGACAGTCTCTATGCAAAAGAATAAATGGACACAAATCTGACATCAGGAATCATAACATTCAAAAACCGGTGGGAGAACACTTAAACCTCTCTGGCCACTCAGTAAAAGACTTAAGGGTGGCAATTTTGCAAGAGAAAAGCTTCAAAAACAGACTCCAACGAGAAACTGCTGAGCTTGAATTAATATGCAAACTAGATACCATTAACTTGGGTTTGACTAGAGACTGGGAGTGGCTGGGTCATTACACATATTGAATCTATTTCCCCATGTTAAGTATCCTCACACCTTCTTGTCAACCGTCTAAATAGGCCATCTTGATTATCACTACAAAAGTTTTTTTCTCCTGCTAATAATAGCTCATCTTAATTAATTAGCCTCTTACAGTTGGTATGGCAACTTCCACCTTGTGTGTGTGTGTACACACACACACACCCACCCCTTCTTACTATATGTTCCATTCTATGCATCCAATGAAGTGGGCTGTAGCCCACAAAAGCTTATGCTCAAATAAATTTGTTATTCTCTAATGTGCCACAAGTACGCCTGTTCTTTTTAGTAATACCAGGGTACAAACTATATTGGAAGGACAGAACAAGTCGTGCTGGTGGGGGAGTGGCATTATATATGAAAGAAAGCGTAGAATCAAATGAAGTAATAATCGTAAATGAATCAAACTGTACCATAGAATCTTTATGGATAGAAATTCCATGCTCTAATAATAAGAATATAGCGGTAAGGATATATTACCGAACACCTCACTAGGATGGTGATAGTGACTGTGAAATGCTCCGGGAGATTAGAGAGGCTATTAAAATAAAAAACTCAATAATAAATAATAAATAATAATAATAATGGGGGACTTCAATTATCACCATATTGACTGGGTACATGTCACTTCAGGACGGGATGCAGAGATAAAGTTTCTTGACACCTTAAATGGCTGCTCCTAGAACCCACCAGAGGAGAGGCAATTCTTGATTTAGTCCCAAGTAGCACAGGATCTGGTCCAAGAGGTGAATATAGCTGGACTCCTTGGTAATAGTGACCATAATATAATTAAATGTAATATACCTGTGGCAGGAAAAACACCACAGTGGTCCAACACTGTAGCATTTCATTTCAGAAAGGGGAACTACACAAAAATGAAGTTAGTTAAACAAAAATTAAAGGGTACAATGTCAAAAGTGAAATTTCTGCAAGCTGCATGGAAACTTTTTAAAGACACCATAATAGAGGCTCGATTTAAACGTATACCCCAAATTAAAAAAACATAGTAAGAGAACCAAAAAAGAGCCACCGTGGTTAAACAAGAAAGTAAAAGAAGCAGTGAGAGGCAAAAAAAGCATCCTTTAAAAAGTGGAAGTTAAATCCTAGTGAGGAAAATAAAAAGTAGTATAAACACTGGCAGATGAAGTCTAAAAATACAATTAGGAAGGCCAAAAAAGAATGAGAGGAACAGCTAGCCAAAGACTCAAAAAGTAATAGCAAATTTTTTTTTAAGTTTACTACTTCAGAAGCAGGAAGCCTGCTAAACAACCAGTGGAACCACTGGACGATTGAGGTGCTAAAGGAGCACTAAAGGATGATAAGGCCATTGCAGAGAAAGTAAATGAATTCTTTGCAGTAGTCTTCACGGCTGAGGATGTGAGGGAGATTCCCAAACTGGATATTCTTTTTAGGCGACAGATCTGAGAAACTGTCCCAGATTGAGGTATCATTAGAGGAGGTTTTGGAACAAATTGATAAATTAAACAGTAAGTCACCAGGACCAGATGGTATTCACCCAAGTGTTCTGAAAGAACTCAAATGTGAAATTGCAGAATTACTAACTGTAGTCTGTAACCTATCATTTAAATCAGCTTCTGTACCAGATGACTGGAGGACAGCTAATGTGGTGCCAATTTTTAAAAAAGGCTCCAGAGGTGATCTTGGCAATTACAGGCTTGTAAACCTGACTTCAGTACCAGGAAAACTGGTTGAAACTAATAAAGAACAATATTGTCAGACATATAGATGAACATAATTTGTTGAGGCAGAGTCAACATGGTTTTAGTAAAGAGAAATCATACCTCACCAATCTACTAGAATTCTTTGAGGGGGTCAACAAGCATGTGGACCAAGGGGATCCAGTGGATATAGTGTACTTAGATTTTCAGAAAGCCTTTGACAAGGTCTCTCACTAAAGTCTCTTACGCAAAATCAGCTGTCACGGGATAAGAGGGAAAGTGCTCTCATGGATTGGTATCTGGTGAAAAGATAGGAAACAAAGGGTAGGTATAAATGGTCAGTTTTCAAAATGGAGAGAGGTAAATAGTGGTGTGCCCCAGGGGTCTGTTCTGGGACCAGTCCCATTCAACATATTCATAAATGATCTGGAAAAAGGGGTAAAAGTGAGGTGGCAAAATTTGAAGATGATACAAAATTACTAAAGATAGTTAAGACCCAGCCAGACTGCAAAGAGCTATAAAAGGATCTCTCAAAACTGGGTGACTGGAAAACAAAATGGCAGATGAAATTCAATGTTGATAAATGCAAATGCACATTGGAAAGCATAATCCCAACTATACATATAAAATGATGGGGGTCTAAATTAGCTGTTACTTCTCAAGAAAGAGATCCTGGAGTCATTGTGGATAGTTCTCTGAAAACATCCACGCAATGTGCAGCAGCAGTCAAAAAAGTGAACAATGCTGGGAATAATTAAGAAAGGGATAGAGAATAGGGCAGAAAATATCCTGTTACCTCTATATAAATCCATGGTACGCCCACATCTTGAATACTGCATGCAGATATGGTCGCCCCATCTCAAACAAGATATATTGGATATTGGAAAATGTTCAGAAAAGAGTAACAAAAATGATTAGGCGTATGGAATGGCTTCCATATGGGGAGAGACTAATAAGACTGGGACTTTTCAGCTTGGAAAAGAGACGGCTAAGGGGAGATATGATTGAGGTTTATAAAATCATGTCTGCTGTAGAGAAAGTAGATAAGGAAGTGTTGTTTACTACTTCTCATAACACAAGCACTAGGGGTCACCAAATGAAATTAATAGACAGCAGGTTTAAAACAAATAAAAGGAAGTATTTCTTCACACAATGCACAGTCAACCTGTGGAACTCCTTGCCAGGGGATGTGGTGATTCATAGATTCATAGATACTAAGGTCAGAAGGGACCATTCTGATCATCTAGTCCAACCTCCTGCACAGCGCAGGCCACAGGGGTTTTTCTGCCCTATTCTCTATCCCTTTCTTAATTATTCCCAGCATTGTTCACTTTTTTGACTGCTGCTGCACATTGCGTGGATGTTTTCAGAGAACTATCCACAATGACTCCAGGATCTCTTTCTTGAGAAGTAACAGCTAATTTAGACCCCCATCTCACCCACCCACTCCTATGAAAAACCTCACCCATGTCTGAGCTATTGAAGTCCTTAAATCATGGTTCAAAGACTTCAAGGAGCAGAGAAGCCTCCCTCAAGTCAACCATGCCCCATGCTACAGAGGAAGGCGAAAAACCTCCAGGGCCTCTCCAATCTGCCCTGGAGGAAAATTCCTTCCCGACCCCAAATATGGCAATCAGCTAAACCCTGAGCATATGGGCAAGATTCACCAGCCAGATACCCAGGAAAGAATTTTCTATAGTAACTCAGATCCCATCCATCTAATATCCCATCTCAGGGGATTTGGCCTATTTACCCTGAATATTTAAAGATCAATTACTTACCAAAATCCCATTATCCCATCATACCATCTCCTCCATAAACTTATCGAGTAGAATCTTAAAGCCAGATAGATCTTTTGCCCCCACTGCTTCCCTTGGAAGGCTATTCCAAAACTTCACTCCTCTGATGGTTAAAAACCTTCGTCTGATTTCAAGTCTAAACTTCCTGGTGGCCAGTTTATACCCATTTGTTCTTGTGTCCACATTGGTGCTGAGCTGAAATAATTCCTCTCCCTCTCCTGTATTTATCCCTCTGATATATTTATAGAGAGCAATCATATCTCCCCTCAACCTTCTTTTAGTTAGGCTAAACAAGCCAAGCTCCTTAAGTCTCCTTTCATAAGACAAGTTTTCCATTCCTCGGATCATCCTAGTAGCCCTTCTCTGTACCTGCTCCAGTTTGAATTCATCCTTTTTAAACATGGGAGACCAGAACTGCACACAGTATTCTAGGTGAGGTCTCACCATTGCCTTGTATAACGGTACTAAAACCTCCTTATCCCTACTGGAAATGCCTCTCCTGATGCATCCCAAAACCGCATTAGCTTTTTTCACAGCCATATCACATTGGCAGCGCATAGTCATCCTATGATCAACCAATACTCCAAGGTCCTTCTCCTCTTCCGTTACTTCTAATTGATGCGTCCCCAACTTATAGCTAAAATTCTTGTTATTAATCCCTAAATGCATAACCTTACACTTCTCACTATTAAATTTCATCCTATTACTATTACTCCAGTTTACAAGGTCATCCAGATCCTCCTGTATAATATCCCGATCCTTCTCCGAATTGGCAATACCTCCCAGCTTTGTATCATCTGCAAACTTTATTAGCACACTCCCACTTTTTGTGCCAAGGTCAGTAATAAAAAGATTAAATAAGATTGGTCCCAAAACCGATCCCTGAGGAACTCCACTGGTAACCTCCCTCCAACCTGACAGTTCGCCTTTCAGTAGGACCCGTTGCAGTCTCCCCTTTAACCAATTCCTTATCCACCTTTTGATGTTCATATTGATCCCCATCTTCTCCAATTTAACTAATAATTCCCCATGTGGCACGGTATCAAATGCCTTACTGAAATCTAGGTAAATTAGATCCACTGCATTTCCTTTATCTAAAAAATCTGTTACTTTTTCAAAAAAGGAGGTTAGGTTGGTTTGGCACGATCTACCTTTTGTAAAACCATGTTGTATTTTGTCCCATTCACCATTGACTTCAATGTCCTTAACTAATTTCTCCTTCAAAATTTTTTCCAGGACCTTGCATACTACAGATGTCAAACTAACTGGCCTGTAGTTACCCGGATCACTTTTTTTTCCTTTCTTAAAAATAGGAACTATATTAGCAATTCTCCAATCATTCGGTACTATTCCTGAGTTTACAGATTCATTAAAAATTCTTGCTAATGGGCTTGCAATTTCAGGTGCCAATTCCTTTAATATTCTTGGATGAAGATTATCTGGGCCCCCCGATTTAGTCCCATTAAGCTGTTTCAGTTTCGCTTCTACCTCTGATATGGTAATATCTACCTCTATATCCTCCTTCCCATTTGTCATGCTACCATTATCCCCAAGATCCTCTTTAGCCTTATTAAAGACTGAGGCAAAGTATTTGTTTAGATATTGGGCCATGCCTAGATTATCTTTAACCTCCACTCCATCCTCAGTGTTAAGCGGCCCCACTTCTTCCTTCTTAGTTTTCTTCTTATTTATGTGGCTATAGAACCGTTTACTATTGGTTTTAATTCCCTTTGCAAGATCCAACTCTACTCGACTTTTCGCCTGTCTCACTTGATCCCTACATGTTCTGACCTCAATTAGGTAGCTTTCCTTGCTGATCCCTCCCATCTTCCACTCCCTGTATGCTTTCTGCTTCTTCTTAATCACCTCTCTAAGATGCTTGCTCATCCAGCTTGGTCTACAACTCCTTCCTATGAATTTTTTCCCCTTTCTTGGGATACAGGCTTCCGATAGCTTCTGCAGTTTTGATTTAAAGTAATCCCAGGCCTCCTCTACCTTTAGATCCATAAGTTCTTCAGTCCAATCCACTTCCCTAACTAATTTCCTTAATTTTTGAAAGTCAGCCCTTTTGAAATCAAAAACCCTAGTTGCAGATTTATTTTTGTTAATCCTTCCATTTAGTTTGAACTGAATTAGCTCATGATCACTTGAGCCAAGATTGTCCCCTACAACCATTTCTTCTATGAGGTCCTCGCTACTCACCAAAATTAAATCTAAAATGGCATCCCCTCTAGTCGGTTCAGCAACTACTTGATGAAGGAATCCATCAGCTATCGCATCTAGGAAAATCTGAGCCCTATTATTATTACTAGCATTGGTCCTCCAGTCTATATCTGGGAAGTTAAAGTCTCCCATGATCACGCAGTTTCCATTAGTATTTACTTTATTAAAGACATTAAAAAGGGCTCTATCCATATCCAAAGTAGATCCCGGAGGTCTATAGCACACCCCAAGCACTATCGTAGGAGAGGCTTTACTAGTTTTCTTCCCCAATGTAATTTTTGCCCAGACAGACTCTGTCTTATCCATTTCATCGCTTCTTATTTCTTTACATTCTACCTCATCATTGATATACAATGCTACTCCACCCCCTTTACCTTTGTTTCTGTCTTTCCTAAAGAGCACATACCCTTCAATACCTGTAGTCCAGTCATGACTACTATTCCACCATGTTTCTGTTATCCCTATGATATCTGGTTTCACTTCCTGCACCAGTAGCTCTAGTTCCTCCATTTTGTTACCTAGACTCCTCGCATTGGTGTACAAACATCTTAATTTTTGCTGTTTGGCCTCGCTCACATTTTGTACCCTATTAGGCACAGTCATTCTACATCCAATATAACCTATTAGACTAGTATCCACACCGCCCTCACTCCTTATATACATTCTCCTACCCACGGCTGTATCCATTCTTACTTCATCTTCTTCCCTCTCAATGCTAAAATCTGGCGTGGAGATTTTCTGGACATCTCCCATCCATCTCCCCCCAATTCCTAGTTTAAAGCTCTCTTTATCAGTTGTGCCAGCCTCGATCCTAGAAGTCTATTTCCTTCCCTACTGAGATGAAGTCCATCACGAGAGAACTGACCTCTGTCCGTGAATGCCTCCCAGTGGTCATACATCCCAAAGCCCTCCTTATAGCACCACTGCCTAAGCCATCTGTTGACAGTCATAATCTTGTCAGACCTTTGTTGCCCTTCTCTAGGAACAGGAAGGATCCCGCTAAAGATCACCTGAGCCTCGATTTCCTTAAGTGTCTTCCCCAGTCTAGCATTATCTCCCTTAATACTTTTCAGCGAGAATCTAGCCATATCATTTGTTCCCACATGAAGGATAATTAGGGGATTCTTTCCCGCTCCCTTTAGGATCCTTTTCAACCTCAGGTCTACATCCCGTATCTTAGCACCCGGAAGACAGCACACCCTTCTATTCTCAGGATCAGCTCTAGTTACAGGCTGTCTATTCTTCTCAATAAAGAGTCCCCGATCACATAGACCTGCCTTTTCCTGGTGACAGTGCTATTCTCCAGTGTCTCCCCTGTTCTCTCTGGCTGCAAGTTCTTTCCATTCCTATTTTCCCTTACAATCTTCTTCAACCCATCCTGTATCCTCCTGGGGCTCATATTTGGTATCCAAGACCATAACACGGTTCAAAAAAGAACTAGATAAATGCATGGAGGATAGGTTCATCAATGGCTATTAGCCAGTATGGGCAGGAATGGTGTCTCTAGCCTGTATTTGCCAAAACCTGGGAATGAGCAACAGGGGATGGATCACTTGATGATTACCTGTTCTGTTCATTCCCTATGGGGCACCTGGCAGTAGCCACTGTCGAAAGACAGGATACTGGGCTAGATGGACCTTTGTTCTTACCCAGTAGAGCATTTCCTATGTTATTATTCTTTTGGCCCCTGTGGACCATCCTGAAAGTATGCAGTGTAGTTGTAGCCATGTCAGTCCCAGGATATCAGACAGAAAAGGTGGAGGAGGCAATATCTTCTACTGGACCAACTTCTGTTTGTGAGAGAGACAAGCTTTCAAGCTCTTTTTGGCTCAAAAGCTTGTCACTTTCACCAACAGAAGTTGGTGAAATAAAAGATATTACCTCATCGTGAAAGAGCCATATCTTTCTTGTCAACAAGATTGTTGCCATATTCTCTAACACGTATTACTCCTCTCTTACATTTTGAAATCCATTCAGTTTTGTGCTCTCACAAAATAAGAATAAGAGAGGAATAAAAGGAGGAATAATTTTAGTTTATATCAATAATCAGTACTGAATTACACTTGATGATTTAGTGCACGAAGAATATTGTTCATATTACATCTTCCCATGTGAAAAAGCTATATCTATATCTATATATATGGATGCTATATGATCGAGCCAATGGACGCTCAATCATCCAAAGAGTGTCACAAATTCATACGAGGTTCCTGGAAACTAGATTTTATGTTTAGCTCTCTGAATTAGCTGAAAGATGTACATAATCACAAGGAGGCAAAGAGCTCCCTATTGTCTATGCCTCTGAGGAGGCTCCTGTGCACTGTTTATTCCTGCAAATATATGAGACAGCTTTCACTCATGAAATGTGGAACAGCTGTATTTGTTTGCAACAGGAGCTTGTGAATAATTGATGTAAAGGGCTGAAATCTCCCAATTTGGGGACATTACACCCTTTTCCTGGCATCTTCTATTACTGGCATATTAGTCTGGTATCATCGTCTTAATGCACCTTTGAGAGCACAAGAGTATCCCCAGGATGCTACCTTTTTGAGTGCAGACTGCAGCCAGTATCTCAAATGCAGAGGCTTTTGCATTTTCAGGGGCTAGACATGCATGGATGTCAGTTTAGAATGTAACCCCTTTCATGCAGAATAAATCTTCCTGTTGGTATACTGTAGTATGAGCCCCAGGTTCCACTTAGCTATTAAAAATATATGATATAATTAGGTATACATTGTAAATCCCAAAGAGCCAGTGTAGTGGGGTGGATTGGCCGCCCACAGACCTCGAGAGAGAGGAGTCCCTCATTGAGCCCTGGTGGGTGGAGCCACGCCACGCTCAACCCTCCCGCCGGAAGTCAGTGGGCGGGACCAAAAGTACAAAAGGAAGGACGGAGAACTCAGTGAGGAGGCAGCTGCCAGAGGAGCCACATGCCTCCTGGGGGCTCCCAAGCTGGGAGGCCGCTGCAGACCCTGGGGGGGGGGGGGCTGAGGACTGGCCAGGGCCATTTACAGACCTGAGCACAGAGGAGCTGCAAGCCCTGACAGAGGCCTTCTTCCGCGACGACCAGGGCAACACGCTACAGAGCCAGGTACACCATGGGGGGAGTTGGGAAGTGGCCCGGGGGTAGCCGACCCGTCTGGCTGCAACGCTGACAGTGAGTGAGTCAGCGTGTTGTGGTCAGGATCCCCTGGGCTGGGACGCAGTGGAGTGGGTGGGCCTGCTCCCCACCCCCGCCCAATCCGTGGGTGGCAGTCTCCCCCTCTCTTGGGCAAGAAGCCTGCGCTTGTCGGCCCTCTGCCAGAGCCTGGAGGCCCGACGGTTTGCTGCTCAGCCTGAGTGCAGGCCTGAGCCCTCATACTCAACTGCCCTGCCTTGCTCAAGGGCCTGGGATAACTGCCTGTTTGCTGCCCAGCTGGAGCACAGGCCTGAGCCAGAGACTCTTTGTATTTGTCATTCAGCCCTGATCACAGGCCCGAGTCACATCTCCCTGCAGATTCCCCACGTCGGGCAACATAATGGGGCCGATTGGCTGCCCACAGACCCAGAGCGGGAGGAGCCACTCCCCTCAACGGACTACAGTCAGATAGAGGCTTTATCAGTTTAATCACGACCCACACAGACTGCAATTTCTTGGTTTATTTACTTTTGATTCTGATGTAATGAGCAAACAGCTGTTTTTTCACCTATAAAAGTGTAGCATAGCCACCCATATTTTATTATATAATAAGTCTGTAAATAGTGAGTATACATACAACTGTAAAGGGTCATCAAGGATTCTCCTTCAAGGCAATTTTAAAATCAAGATTGGATTGTTTTTCTAAAAGATATGTTCTAGGAATTATTTGGTCCGTGTTCAGACCAGATGATCACAATAGTCCCGTCTGATCTTGGAATCTAGGAATGGTAAAAAGAAAAGGAGTACTTGTGGCACCTTAAAGACTAACAAATTTATTAGAGCATAAGCTTTCGTGAGCTACAGCTCACTTCATCGGATGCAGTGAGCTGTAGCTCACGAAAGCTTATGCTCTAATAAATTTGTTAGTCTTTAAGGTGCCACAAGTACTCCTTTTCTTTTTGCGAATACAGACTAACACGGCTGCTACTCTGAAACCTAGGAATGGTAGCCGTCTTTGAAAACCTTCACTTGTGACGACCAGGGCCAGCTCCAGGTACCAGCTTTCCAAGCAGGTGCTTGGGGTGGCACTTAGAATGGGGTGGCAGTCCATGCCCCGTGGTGGCAATTCGGCAGCGGCTCCGCTGCTCCTCCCACTGCCACGGCTTTCAGCAGCAGTTCCACTGCTGTTGCAGCGGCAGCAATTTGGCAGCGACTGTTTGGGGTGGCAACATTGGTTGAGCCCCTGGTGGCGACACGAGGAGGAAGGAAGAAGCAACAAACAGGCACAAGTCTTGCAGACATAGAAGTGGCCAGGTATATATGCATTCTATTTCATATCAAGGATCTAGAGTGGGTCCTGGGGCCAGCAAAGATTCCCCTGTAACATGGTCCAAGACAGAGAGCCAAGCTGAGGCCCTGGCAGGCACAAAGGAGACAGAGTAGCAGCTACATCTTCTGCAGAGTACAGCAAGCTCTTGTTGTTTGGGGCTGCTCTCTTTCAACATGGCATAGTACTGTGGCATTACGAGTGAGCTCTGGATTACCAGAGCTCTGGCTGCCCAGCTGTCCATATGTTACTCTCACCACACTGCTGCTAGGGGTACATAAGGTTAGTGGGCAGAAGCATATTAAGCAGGCCAATTCTTTGCTGGATCACCACTGATCTTCTCCCATTGGTCCTGCTATTGCTATTCTCTCTCTCTCCTGCCTCAGACTCCCACAAGGGGAGCTGGTCAAGGATGCGTGTGACTTGAAACTGGAATTTAGGGCATCCAAAGCAAGGGATGCAAATTTGAGGCTAAGGACATAATAGTTATTATTGCTGCTATTGTTATGATGTAGCAGCAGATAAGCCAGCCTGTTTCCTACCAGGACCCTACAGTACGCCCACAGCATTATGGCTTGTACACTATGATTACAAAAGGAATAAAATGCAAAGTATGCAAACACAAGCAGTAAGACAGCCAGATTCCATGTGAATACACTCGGGAAGCAAGCCTTTATAAGGCAGCCTAATCAAAGTACAGATAAATCTAGTGATAGGAAAACCACAAAAGGCTCAGTATTCAGAGGCTCATCTGAACCTATAAGGAATCTAGCTATACCATGCTTCCCTTTGTCCCCCCATACTTGTGTAGTCTTCACATACAAGCACACATCTATATAAGCATTTCTTTCCATAGAGACTGAAAGATGAAACAGGCAAACCTCTTAGTTTTTAGACCATATCCTATTATTCGGGTCAGGTAGATATTTTCTTTAGAATGGCCTGGTGCAGAGGTTGTGTTACATTTAATTCAGAGAAGTAGAATGCTGAATACTGCACAGAGTCTTAATCTAAATGTGCACCCACAGGCAAAATTCCATGTGGGTGGATGAAAAGCAAACAGTCTTGCGCAACTCCCAGACTGCATGACGTTCACAAAGCATCCTTTCTGAGCAAAACCAGTGATTTCTTTTTTTCTCTGTTTCTCCCTAGATCCTAAATTCACTCTTGACTCATCTTTCCAACTCACATCAAGACCTTGCTTATTGGATTTGTGCTATAAACTTCTATCCGCTCAGGGTATTGCTCACCCTAAAATATATTTAACCTGTGCTTTTGGCAAGATTCAATTCTAAGCTGGTACCTGACAGAGCAGATCAGCATATTAACACATGAACTCTGCCTGCACTATGGCATGATTTGTAGCCTCTGTCAGGCAGCCAGTTTTGTGGTGGGTCTGTTCTAGATAAAGGTGCTGCTCTTCGGAGAGGAGGGGGTAGAAACCGGGGAGAAATTGCTCTCTGAAAGGAAGTGCAAAGCTCTCCACACTGAGATTTTAGAGATACAGCAGGACAATTTTTAGAACCAATTACAAACACAACCCCTGTTAAAAGACCGACGGTTCACTCATACCCACAACAGTCAATTGGGCCCTTCAGTGTTTTTGACAACATTTTTATTCTCTCTAGTCAAATGCATACTTCTGCATTTCCCCTTATTTGTCTTTTACTAGCTCTTTTGCGTTCCTTTCTTATCTTTTCCCTTACTCTGTTTACTGCATACAATATAGTCTCTCCCACATGTACTTCAGTTAAATATATTGTAATATGTCTGAAAGGGAATATTTGTTAAAACAGGCCTGATCATTTTTCAAAGATCCGTTGCCCCATTAAATGCCATTTTATTAGAATAAAATGCTATGTGCTTATCCAATATGTATAAATGTCCTAGCAGCTAGATCTCCAATATGGACAAATGAAATTCAGCTTTAAGAAAAATAGCCATTACTTTCAAGATGCAAATCATAATACAACAGAAATGACAGTGAAATATATTATATATGTGGAGTTAAATGCATTTCCAGCTAATAGTGTATCCTCACCCATGAATTACTAAAAATCAGCCTAGTACTGCTATAAGCTTCAAGTATTTCAAAACTAGAAAAGACCATGCTACCCATATCTAGGGAACGTTATTGCTCTTTCTGCTCCAAAACTATTTTGGGTCTGATCTTTTATCTCTTGGGCACTCAAAACTTACACTGATTTCATTGGGAGTTTTGGATATGTACAGAATGCAAAATCCAGAGCCATATATTATGTTATTTCAATCATAATAAGTAAATAAAAGAAAGTAATAGTAATACCCATATCAAAGAATATCAGAGTTGGAAGAGACCTCAGGAAGTCATCTAGTCCAACCCCCTGCTCAAAGCAGGGCCAATCCCCAACTAAAGCATCCCAGCCAGGACTTTTGTCAAGCCTGCCCTTAAAACTTCTAAGGAGGGAGATTCCACCACTTCCCTAGGTAATGCATTCTAGTGCTTCACCACCCTCCTAGTGAAAGTTTTTTCCCCCAATATCCAACCTAAACCTCCCCCACTGCAACTAGAGAGTATTACTCCTTGTTCTGTCATCTGGTATCACTGAGAACAGTCTAGATTCATCCTCTTTGGAGCCCCCTTTCAGGTAGTTGAAAGCACCTATCAAATCCCCCCTCATTCTTCTCTTCCGCAGACTAAACAATCCCAGTTCGCTCCTCACAAGTCATGTGTTCCAGTTCCCTAATCATTTTTGTTGCCCTCCTCTGGACTCTTTCCCATTTTTCCACATCCTTCTTGTAGTGTAGGGCACAAAACTGGACACAATACTCCAGATGAGGCCTCCCCAATACCGAATAGAGGGGAACGATCACGTCCCTCGATCTGCTGGCAATGCCCCTACTTATACATCCCAAAATGCCATTGGCCTTCTTGGCAACAAGAGCACACTGTTGACTCATATCCAGCTTCTCGTTCACTGTAACCCCTAGGTCCTTGTCTCCAGAACTGCTGCCTAGCCATTTGGTCCCTAGTCTATAGCGGTGCATGGGATTCTTCTGTCCTAAGTGCAGGACTCTGCACTTGTCCTTGTTGAACCTCCTCAGATTTCTTTTTAGCCCAATCCTCTAATTTGCCTAGGGCCCTCTGTATCCTATCCCTACTCTCCAGCATATCTACCACTCTTCCCAGTTTAGTGTCATCTGTAAACTTGCTGAGGATGCAGTGCACTCCATCCTCCAGATCATTAATGAAGATATTGAACAAATCCAGCACCAGGATGGACCCTTGGGGCACTCCGCTTGATACCAGCTGCCAACAAGACATGGAGCCATTGATCACTACCCATTGAGCTTGACGATCTAGCCAGCTTTCTATCCATCTTATAGTCCATTCATCCCGCCCATACTTCTTTAACTTGCTGGCAAGAATACCGTGGGATACCATATCAAAAGCTTTGCTAAAGTCAAGGAATAACACATCCACTGCTTTCCCCTCATCCACAGAGCTAGTTATCTCATCATAGAAGGCAATTAGATTAGTCAGGCATGACTTGCCCTTTTTGTTTATGGGGGGACATGGAGAAGCAATTATATTGTACTTAGCCAATAGAAAAGATCTAGAGACTTTCTTTAATATGAAACATTTGTAATACGTAAGTGTCTGGCATACGACTTTATGTTGGATGACTGACTACCTCTTATGTCACCTAAACTCCTCTGCATTCACTTGTCATAGCACCTTCTAGTGATGTCTGTTCTGGCCAACAGAAGTCTCCCCTTCTGATGAACAGAGGCTGTAAAAAACATATGGGCTTCAGGGCCAGGCCCTCTGCTGGTGTCAACTGGCACAATTCAATGGAAGTAAACTAAAGTTGATGGAACTAAGCTGATTTACACCAGCTAAGGATCTGACGGGAGGCTAGAAAATGTTCTCTCTCTTGAAATATTGGATTGTTTTCTCTTTTTAAGATGCAAAAGGCAGGAAGATGGGTGCTATAAAGAAAATGCAGGCCTTGGAAAGAAAAGGTACTAGGCTCTTGTCAGATGAAGCAATGGGTATGAAAGTATCATTACCACAACACATAGTGAACACTTCATTATTTGTTTTTCCCATTTTAATTACTTACTTCTAAATTATTCACTTCTTTGACCTGAATTTATCCCCTTTACTGCTCTCTGCTGTACAGTCATTTAGCAAAGTACCAGTCTACTACACAGAGCAAGAATGTAGCTCTCTTTAAGTCTTTATTTTTCTTTCTCTCATTCCATTCTTTTTCTATGCAGAATTGACTGCTGATCCAAGCAACAATCAGTGAAGGGTGACCCATGTCCATTTCATCTGGTAACTTTCAGAGAATTCTATTCTGATTATATTTAAATCTTTATACAGAGTCTAATTCTGGCACCCTTATTCATATTCGGTCAGAAAGTCCAGTACTTTATGGCTTCTTTATGCCAATACAGGTCAAAAGCCACTAAAGTGGTCACCTAAGGATAGTAGTGTGTAGTAGAATGCCTTGGTGGAATAGATTTGTCCAGACAGGTGCTTACGCCACTTCCATGTTAAACTTCTGGCCCCCAGAAGAGGACTCAATGCTGAGGCAATCCTATATCCTGGTGAACCATGGAAACGTGGGAGTATGGAATGGCTCCTTGGAATTATGGACAATAGTACAAACTAGAGCTGCTCTGGGATTGCTCTCAATTACATCAGGGACCAGATATCTCTTGGATAGGGGAATACAACTTAGCTTAAACCCACCTTTGCATACAGCCCTCTTGAGCTGCACTGAGCACAGCACAGACACAGTTCAGAATAGTAATTACCTATGGTTCCATTCTTTCAAAAGGACAACTCACATAGGGACTATTCATGTACTCAGCATAAAGATGACAAATTCTGTCTTTAAGTAAGCATGTATTTATGTATTCATATGCAGCAATCATGTATCATATATATCTCAGGTATGTACACATACATGTACATTGAGACATTGTGGGCTTGATTCTCCTGTCCTTAGCACTAATGTAAATCAAGAGTAACTAAACTGAAGCCAGTGCAGTTACATTGATATAAAGCTGATGTGAGATATGTACCAATAAGGGCTGATTCTTCTCTCTGTTTCAGAATTGCAAGCCAAAAGTGGACTCAAAGGCAGACTAATATTATAACAAATATAAATAAGCACAGCATCGGGTTCCTCCCTGACTAATGTTTGCAAGATCTGGGCCTGTGAATCCTTAGAAGTTCAACAAGCCTGAGACTGGGCCTTCTCCCCACCAAAATTTCTATATGGTCCTTGTGCCATTTCCAAGTCCTTTCTCTTGTCTACAGAATGCCACCAACTCCTGTTTTCCCCTGCAGCCAAGTTCCCAACCAAAGCAGTTTGCTGATGCCTCACAGCCTTTACCACCTTCTCAGCTCATGCTAATAATGTTACATTATTTTAAAATGGTGGCGGGTTTGTGTGTGTGGAATCTTCTGAGATAGGGCTTATGTCAGACCAGTGAACTCCCATGAGACAAAAAGGCAAGTTTCAATCACAATTCACTTAATTCATATTTGTGCTGCCCTGAAAATGTGTTTCAATAAAAGGCTGCTGTGATTAGTGTATGTCCCTTCGGTTGCCTAGCTAGTAGAATAAGCTCTACCCTAGACAGGTGCAGGGCCTGCAAGATGCTTTGCCAAAACTTTGGACTGTGAGGTCCACAAAGAGGCCTTGTGTTCATGACCTCTGGTAGTTCCCACCCCCACCCCCCATCCCGGCTAGGAAGAAAGCTAGTCTTTTTAGGGTGAAAACTGCATTGCTACTTTCTATTTAGTTTCTTATTCAGATATGATTCCCATTTAAATGAGTCAGTATTCTTTTCCCCCAAAATGTGCTGTGAGTGATATTTGAGATGTATTTGTACTTAGAGCCCTGTTCAATTAAAAAAAAAAAGCTTTTATCCAGGGTCCCCTTCATACAAATTACCAAAGGTAAACCCCTTAAAAGAAAAGTGGAATGGAGAGAGAACATTATGGCCTCAGCAACCCTGTGAAGCCCCAAAGGGGGACATATAGAAATAGAGTAGAGGGAAGGAAAGCTGAAATGTAAAGCATCCTGGCACACATAATACATAGAAAGAGGATGGAGGGCTGTGGTAATGAGGAAATGAGCAACATTTACAATCAGCCATAGACTGAAGTGATGAATAGAAAAGTTTGAAGTCGAGATCGGAAGAGGAAGTGACTCAGCGGCTGAAAGGGAGGAAGTAAGGAGACAGTTCTGGATAGAGGGGGTATCACAAGTGAGTTGTGGAAAACCACAGGAAGAGGAGAGAGAAGAGACTGAGGATGAAGACACTGAGCAAACTGTCAGGAAAGTGGGTGGACAGAAGGTCAGAGATGTACAGAAGAGCAGGCACAGAGAGCTTAGGAAAAGGAGACAATCTGAACAAGACAATGAAGGCGATAGAGGATGAGTGAGATGGTCTTGCTTTCTGGAACAAGAGAATAGTCTGGCCGTAGCAGTCTGGATATCTAGACAATGTTCATATATTCAGCTGAATTAATAATGATGCTTTTAATCAGTTAGACTTAGCCAAAATGTATACGCTGCTTCAGAGTGGGCCATAGAAGCTATGCCCTGATCTGGGGTCAGCTTGGAGACCGTGTATATTCCTCTTGGCCACTTTTAGGAATCAGTGTAAGTGACCAGCCCTTCTCATTGTGGAGACAGCTTTTAAATGTAAGCTGGTTGCTCATTTGTCACAGCCATAGGAACATTTTACCTGTTGTTTGTGGTCTCCGATGCAGCCCACGCAGCACCAGTCTTTACAGCACTTGAATCCTACACGTCCTTAATACCAATTTCTGGCTGTGAGGGAATTGGGGGTCTTCCTGGATCACCATCTGAGTGCTAGAACCACCTCAAGTGTCCTTCTGCTGACAGCCACCATGCGGGCGAGGTGATCTCTGGCATAACACTTCAAAAATATGGGGTTCTAAAGACTTCAGAGACTCGATTCCCTAATAATTGAAGTGCTCAGACTAATAACCTCATTGGTTTAAGACATAAGGGAGCTGAAGGCAGGGCGTTGTCAGTGAGAATGGGTTCTTAATCTGAAGTTGCCTTTCCTCTTGGTTAGGAAAGCCCAGAGTTGTTGACCATGTGAAGGATGAGTGAATGGGAGAGGCTGAGACACCTCTGAATTTCAGGGTGAGAACTGGGCAGAATCTGGATATCATCTGATTTGTAGTGGAGTTTTACTGCTATTGCTCATGCACCCAGAATATTGGATGAATGCATTTTAACTAAACAAAAGAAATTAAATCTCTCTGATGTAGTGTGAATTTGAATAGGCAATAAGTATTCCTACTGGGTAAGTATCCAGCATAAATATATCAGATGCGGCTTGTTAACTACAGCATCCTTCCTCCTATTACCTAACTTTATACTCAGGAAAAATTATATTTAAAATATTTTATTTATTTTTTAAGTTAGCACCTCACAGACATTAAGAGTTGTCTGCATCTTAAAATCTACAGCGGTAGATTAAAAAAAAATAGCCACTTACACTGAAGTGTTTCTCTTCTCCTACCCCTCAGGACCTGTACAATAATTTGATTTTTTGAAATTAGGATATTTTGGAGCTGTTCTTATGGGGGTGGGGGGAAGGTAATGGGAGCTATGGGTGCTCAGCACCTCTGAAAATCAGGCCCTAGGTATCACTGCTGTGCCACACAAAAAACTGACACACCATAAATTAGTGGACACTTAAAAGACATTTTTAAAAAGCAGATGGAACTAATATAATGGAGAGGAACACACCAGCTTCTTTGCTGCATGATAGCATAGACGGATTTTCAGCTGCATTTTTTTCTACTATCCTTCAGGTTTGTGACTACCCAGTCAGACATACTTTGTCATCTGCTACTGATGCACTGGACCAAATAGGATCAAACTTTTAATAAAGGGCAGGCCAAAGATCAAAAAACACATGCTTAAATCCCATGGCAACCCTGGGCTGATTCAGGGCCTAGAAAATTACCCAAGCATGCAAACCAGTATTTACACATGCAGCTGCTGTATTTGTATACAAACTTACAGTGTAACAACCTCTTAAAAATAATTGGACGGATAGCTGTGCATATGTGTATCCAGTAGTTTAGAAAAGGAATACAAAAATGTAAGATTAAATTGGGTGAATAAATATTGAATTAAGCATTCTTGCATTAGTGTTGTTTTCTGTCCCTCTGTGCCTTCAGGAAGAGCTCAACATATTTTTCTCATGCTAACCATTACTATAGGTTTTTAACTATTCTGTTATCACCTTCTCATTCATTTTGTTTTCATAAAGTGAATCTCATTCTCATGAAAGGTACTGGATTGAGAGCACTGTTAAATCAATATTCAGTACACATTCTGTTAAACCTCTGTACTTCATGTGTGTTCATGTCACCTCCATGAAAGGGAAATTCATTCTTCATGCCTATTCAATCCTTGGTCTCTCTACTGAGACTACCAACAAGGGTGCCAATTAATACTAATTGAGGTGGTGGATTTTGTGATATGACTTCCTATCTAGTAGGAAATTGTACAGACACCATCAATTCATTTCACATGACACCAAACAATTGGCAGATAACTTCCAGTCACTCTGACACAGATACCTAGACTAGATTTGATCTAGGCATGGTAGAACTTAATCATTTTTTTTTTGTAGATTTGACAAAAACAATGAGGAGTCCGGTGGCACCTTAAAGACAGACCAGATTTATTTGGGCATAAGCTTTTGTGAGTAAAAAAACACTTCTTCAGATGCATCTTTAAGGTGCCACTGGACTTCTCATTGTTTTTGTGGATACAGACTAACACAAGTACCCCTCTGATATTTGTAGATTTGGTGCAGTTTGCATAAGCACCTGAATGTTTGGATTTGTAGCCAAACTATCTATCCTTATGAAAAAACAGAATTTAATAGCTGTCTACAGCATTCCATAGAAGGGAAACACTTCTATTAAATAAATTTCTGCTGTTTTAGAAAAGCAGCAGAAACACACAATTCCCTATCATATGTATAGATTGTTAGAGTATTTTCTATAGGTTTTTAGAGCAATTTCTATAAAATCACATTGGTCTCTTCCTTTATTCAATTTAGTAGGCGTTTTCCATAAGGGCAAAATATCCAAACCTCTTGAGTCCACAAAATTATGCAAGAAATCTGATGAGACCTTTCCTCACAAGATAATCATTCCTTTCTTCTAGTTGGGCCAGAAATACCATACAATCTGTAGTTGCTCGCTCTCATTGTATTGTCATATCATTTCCGATTTCAAATGCAACCAAGGCATGCAAAAGGAAATTAATTTTATATTTTTAAACAAACCTAATCTCAAATTGAGTATGTGGTTGAGTTTTGGACAAACGTTTGTGTTGGCTCTTGTTTTATCAGAGCTGCTTCACCAATCCCTACTATTTGAACCAGGATCTAAAAGTGAAAAGCTGCTATCCAGTTTCCAATCATCCAAATTCTCCAGCCCTTAACTTTTTTTTTTTAAAGTAAAAATTTGGAGTGCAATAATTTTAAATGTAATGGCTGTGGGGTGGAAATAGAAACGTGCCTCATTTGCAGTTGTCACCGTTTCTCCCTTGTTACATGTCCTCCCTGTCTTGTTGCTGCCACAAAATTTCAATAGCCAGATTTTTTCTCTGTCTCTCTCTTGACCCAACAGCAATGCCAAGGTATAAAGTAACCTATACAGAATGCATACTTGAACTTGCTCACTGAAAATCCACAGTGTGTTTTCCTGTTGGCTGTAATCCATGTTATAAACATCCTATGATGCTAAAATTATTCAATTTATAAAACAAATATTTATTACCTCTACTCAACACATTCAGATCATCCACGACTTCAAAATGAAAAAAAACATGCTTTTTAGTAATTTAAGATATTTAAAATAAACACACATTTTTAATAGTATTGCTAATAATGTTAGCTGTATCTGTTGCAAGCTTAACTGTAAGACTCTTGACACTGACCCCATTATGCATCCTTGCCTTTGGCTTAGGAAGAATGACTCAGGTCACAACCATTTATCTCCCACTAGAATTCAGACCACTTGGGATAATTGCTCCAGACAGCCATGATTCTCTACTATATAACAGAGAAGAACAGTATTCCTTTAAGGACTTGTTCCCCTTTTTTATACCAGAAGAAGACCTGGCTTATACTAATGCCGATAGTCTCTATACAGTACTTAATTTTTATGGCACTTTAATATTATCTTCAGAAATATTTTTCTTTACTGTGTCTTTTATACAGTAGCAAAGTTACACCAACCACATCAGCCTCTGCAATGCTCCTATGGTTGCATCCGTTTGCCTGGGTCAGGAAGATTAAATTCATTATATTCTGGTCTCCTTCACAAAATAAACTCTTGGCAGGTAATCCTGGCATGCTAGAAATTACAAAGGACAACGTTGGTTTAATGGCATTTTTAACATGTAATTTACATTTATTTCATAGAGAAATACATGTTTGATGTGACTTGAAAAATAATTTGAATCTTGCTTAATATAGTTTTACTAAAATTAGAAAGAAACTGAGAATACAGTGCTATGCTTATGTGGGCCCTTTATATATAGATTAGGTGGACAACCACCTAAAATTGTTTAAAAGTAAGGCTTATTATTTCAGAGACACCATTAAGTTTGGAAGGGAAGAAATTAAGGAAGCTCGTGTCTGGGTTAGGTTTCAGATCATAGGTACAAAATTTGGCAAACCTGAACCCTATTCTCATCTACATTGCCTTAAAACATCAAAAGCAAACACCTTTTGCCTTACAATGCCTGCCCAGAGGAGCCTACACTGTGGAAACCAATTCCTAGAGTAGAGGAGAGCGATGGAGCACCAATTCAACCATCTGCCAAAGTGAGTTTACATTGATTAGTTAAGTTATTCCTGCAAATAAATTTTCTAATGAAGGAAGCCCTTTTCTCTGCTTGTAAACGGACCCTGACTTCTATGAACATATTTGTTATGCCCAAATGTTCTCTGAATAATTTGGACCAACAGTTTCTAGTCTGTGGATTATTCACAAACAGTTCAACATTTGTTATTTGTGGAGTCTGAGTGGTATTGATTCTCCACCCGGAGTGGAGCAGAGAACAGAAACAATACCAGATGACTAAAGGTGACCAATCACAATGGTAATAATAAATATATGCCACAAATAGTGTTCACAAGCAACCCATAAGCTAAAATCTTGTCATGATATATTTGTTAAATTCTGAATAACTAAAAAATGACAAAAACACCCTAAGCTTTTTTCATATAACTTAGAGAGAGAGAGGACAAAAGTTGCCAGATAAATTGTTTGATATATAGCTTTCCTTGCTGTCCTCATTATTTATTCCTGTGTAAGCTTTCCTTCCATTCCAACCTCCTTTCCTAATTTGCCCAATGTCATCTCTTCCTTTATCATCTCATGTTTTTTCAAAGGCCTGGACCATCTCACACTAAAATTCTGCTTTCCCATGGATATTTACTTTTGTTCTTTTTCGTTGTTCTCTTTCATCTAAAATAACAGTTGCTTTGAAATAAGAGTATAATGTGTGCTCTTTGTATAGGGAATTTTCAGAATGACAGTGAGATTGTTAAGCAAACACATAATAAAAAGTGTAAGAGCACAGTGTGTGAGATTCACCCAGTAACAAGTGTTAGCAACTCTGGGAACAAAATGCAAAGCAATGCACATTGGAAAACATAATCCCAACTATACATAGAAAATGGTGGGATCTAAATTAGCTGTTACCACTCAAGAGAGAGATCCTGGAGTCACTGTGGATAGTTCTCTGAAAACATCCACTCAATGTGCAGCAGCAGTCAAAAAAGCAAACAATGTTAGGAATCATTAAGAAAGGGATAAATAATAAGACAGAAAATATAACTATACCACTACATAAATCCATAGTACACCCACACCTTAAACACTGCATGCAGATCTGGTCACCCCATCTCAAAAGATGTATTAGAATTGGAAAAGGTACAGACAAGAGCAACAAAAATGACTGGGGTATGGAACAGCTTCTGTATGAAGAGAGAGTAAAAAGACTGGGAGTGTTCAGCTTGGAAAAGAGACAACAGAGTGGGGATAGGATAGAAATCTATAAAATCACGAACACTGTGGAGAAAGTGACCATAGAAGTGTTGTTTAGTCCTTCATATAAAAGAAGGACCGTGGGGGGTGGGTCACCCAATGAAATGAATAGGCAGCAGGTTTAAACCAAATAAAAGGAATTACTTCTTCACACACAGTCAACCTGTGGAACTCATTGCCAGGTGATGTTGAGAAGGACAAAACTGTAATATGGTTCAAATAAGAATGAGATAAGTTCATGGAGAATAGGTCCATCAATGTGTATTAGCCAAGATGGTCAGGGATGTAACCCCATGCTCTGCATGTCTCTAAATCTTCAACTGCCAGAAGCTGGGAGTGGGCAACAGGGGATAGATCACTCCATGATTGCCTGTTCTATTCATTTCCTCTGAAACACCTGGCATTGGCCACTGTTGGAAGACAGGATATCATTAGTCTGACGAAGCATGGCTGGTTCTTGTGTTTTTAAAAGGGCTGCTCTCTGCAGACAGATGTAGTTATTAGAATTTTAAAGGTGCAGGAAATAATCACAGTGTCTAGATAATATAGAAAGAACGTCCAAGAGCATAGAGTGCTAGTCTGAGACTCGGGAGATGTGGATTCAGTTCCTTCCTCTACCACAGGCTTCCTGTGTGATCTTGGACAAACCACTTAGGCTATGTCTACGCTGTAATTAAAAATCCACAGCTGCCCCGTACCAGTTGACTTGGGCTCAGGAGGCTTCGGCTGCAGGGCTGTTTCATTGCAGGGTTGACTTCTGGGCTTTGGGTGGAGCCTGGGCTCTAGGACCCAAAGAGGTGGGCGGGTCCCAGAGCTTAGGCTGCAGCCTGAGCCTGGAAGTCTACCCTGAAGGGAAACAGCTCTGCAGCCTGCACCCTGCAAGCCCAAGTCAACTGGCACAGGGCAGCTGTGGGTGTCTAACTGCAATGTAGACATACCCACTGTCTCTCTGTGCCTCCATTCCTGTCTGTAAAATGAGGATAATAGCACTTCACTTCCTCATAGGGGTGTTGTGAGAATAAATACACTAAAGATGGTGAGGTGCTCAGATAATGGTAATGGGGGTGATATTAACATGTATACAAGGGGGGGTGTCCTTGTGAAAAGAAAATTGTGGCAATTGTAGTCCTCTTGGTAGAAGTGGGATATTATTCCTGGTATGAGCAGTCTGCTACTTGTCACAGGAGTTTATTCCTAATTGGAGACGAAATCATCTGCATTGTTTACTATGATTGGCTGTAAGGTTTGTGATTAATGCAGATTTATTGACACCTTTGTGATATGGAATAAGGTAGTGATTATTTTTTCTTTCTGGTATTGATGTGGCCCTGATACGATTAAATTTAGAAAAGGGAAAGGAGAGAGTGGGATGTGGGTGTCAGACAATGATAAAACAAGGAAAGCAGCAGAGGACAGAAGTCAACAGAAACATATCATTCAGACTGTTCATCTGGCTGGGATTGGAATTGCTGAAAACACTAGATTCAGAATGCACAGCTTCACTAATTCTCATTGTATGAATGGTAAATGCTTTCAATTTGAAGCAACATTTACAATTTAGCAGCAGCAGTTCCAGTCTTACTTGTGCGTGTGTCTATAAAAGTAAACTAGGTTTATGGCTAAAAAAAGGTTAGGTCAGGAACAGCAAAGTGAAGGTGTAACTTGTAAACAAGCCCTCTGGAACACCTCAGATTGCATCAAACAGCCCTTGGTAAAAGAGAAGCAAATAGCATTGCACTAGGTTAGTAGCATAAAGCTTGGGGAGGTGGGAAAGCATCACCTACTAAATCGTAGCTGTTCAGTTTCTTAATAAGAGTATAAACATTTTACATATTATATGGACACCAGCAGCTTGAAAATTGCATTTCTGTTGGGAAATTTTATGCTCACTACATTACAGGTAGCACATAAAATTACTGTAACTTCCAGAAACTGACAAAAAAAATTCTCTCTTTATTTTCAATTTATTTTGTGGATTTGACAGAATTTTGTGGATGGTCAGTTTCAGCATATCAGTGAGGCCTCAATCTGCAGGCTTATGTACAGACTTAACTTGAATCATGTTAGTAGCTTCAATGAATTCAAGTTACGCATGCACTTAGTCTTTGTAAGGTCAGGGTTTGCTTCACTTTTACCAGTCCCACTTAGGAAATGGTATGTTTGAATTGTATTATTTTAATGTATGAAATAAAGGTGAATTGAAAAGCTTTAATAAATAAAATTTTAAAAGTTTAGATTCCAAGTCAATAAGAGAATATATGTATACATTTTAAAGATACAACTGCATTTACCTTTTAATTTTTAAACAATACTTGGAGATTATTTCCTCTTTTTCTTACTTGTCAAGAGCCGAGTTCAGTAGTCTGCAGGAAAATGTTCTGTGTATGGAACATGGGTGTTTGTTAGCACATCAGCCCTTGCAGGTGAAACCCTGAACGTGTGTCTTGAAAATTAAATGTAAAGAAACTAATTTTCAAATAGTTGGTTTAATCGTGTATTTGTCATTCAAAATGACTTAGGTCAATTCAGTGTTGCCCCAGCATGCTGCAGCCTGTATGTTGGTATATTTGGCCATTTCTCTCTTCATGGGACTACCGGGGAGAGATCTAGCAATATCTGCCCAGACAACCATTAATTGCCTGACTTTTAGTCAGTTCTTCTATTGGCTGCCATCTAAGCTCTAAAGGCCCCTTTTCCTTCCTCTCCCCCCTCCATGGCTGGCCAGGTTGAACCAAAGCCCCTTATAAGGAGATATGAAGTGGGGAGGGAAATATTCTTTCCCCTTTTTGTCTCTTGGAAAAGATTCAAATGTCCTTCCCCACCCTATGTATGTCTTGCAAGATCCATGGTCAGCTTTCTGGGTCAACTGTAGGTCTGCAGGTGCCATCTATTGCCATCCTTCTGTGCACTCTGCAGTCTCAAGTAATTTGAGTCTCTCTCCACTCTCCTGGAGCCGGAAGCTATACTGTGAGGTGATAACGCAAGTGAACTGCTGCCACCAGTAACTGCCACCACCTGAATTTATGCACTGAATTTAGTCCACTGCAGATACTCAATATAAACCAACAATGGATCGTCAGTCAATTTAGGATGAGCCTTTATTTTGCACATAAACTTGCCTACCCTCACCACAGAAATATGCTACTATGAAAAACATCAAATAAATGACATTCTTGTGTTGGTTACACCTGTGCAACCTTGTCAAAATCAATCATCAGGGCAGAATTTGGCCGTGTGTGTGTCAATTTGTGATCTCATTGTGGCAAGAAAACTAAAGGCCTTTTCCTGCATTCCATGTGAACCAAAAGTATCTGGTGGGCAAGGAATGCAAGATCAGTCCCTAAGTAATGTCCTGCCAATCATACCCATCCAGATCATTAAGAGGGATCTTCCCCTCACACTTAGAATCACAGAATAGTAGGACTGGAAGGGACCCGAGAGGTCATCTAGTCCAGTCCCCTGCACTCATGGCAATCTAGACTTGTATGTTTGTATAATTCCAGTTGGAAAAGCTCTTATGTTCTTATGATTGTTCTTATGATACACTAAGGATACTACACTGTAAAATTACAAAGACATTCAAATGCCAATTTTTTTTGGGGGGGAGGGGGAGGAAGGAAGGATGTTTACAAATATTTTCATTATGTGCAACATAATGTGGGGGGGTTTTGCGGTGGGGGGGGGAGTGGAAGGAATCTCTGAACTGTGAGAGAATATTCTAATTGACAGCAAAATCATCCTGTCAGATGGAATCACATTTTGTGGGACTCATAAAACAGCTAACATCAAAGTTTGCTTTGAACTTTTTTGGGAAAAAGGGGAAAGTCATACTTGCAGACAGAAAACTCATTTATACATAGGTATTCAGAAAGAAAAAATTGATATTTATTCTGGTGATCTCATTGGAGAGGTAGTCTGACCTGGTAGGCCAGGAGAACAGGAGCATGAGGTACCCAAATTTACAACTCCCATGAGGCACCATGGTGGCATTTACAAATGAAAATTTTAAGTTTCCAGCCAAAAAATTTGAGGGTGTTGATTTTTTGCTGAAAAATCTAAATTGTTTGTGGAAAAAATATCCATTTCCCAACCGGCTTGAATGACAATTATTTCTTCATTATAAATTATTTTATTATCAAGATGAATTAACTAAACAATGATCTTTGTAATACTGTTTGTGTTCTGCAGCCATGAAAAATATTCACTGATTAATTTCCCAATTTTGTATGTACATTCTATAAGCCAGACATTTTTGTCTATATAGAATGGAGGTAAAATGTGCTATTTCAAACTGAAAACATAACTCCATTAACAAAAGCCTTGCACATGAAAGACAAGATTTTAAATGGACTAAGTAATGTACTTTCAACCAACCTGATAGTATTGTGTTGGCATTAACTAGGTTTGGCAGAACTCAATTTATTTTTATTATAATTTTGACAGAAAATATCAGTGTATTTTTAAGCATTTTTAGATATTTATTGATTTACACTTTCACAATTGCACTAAATTATGGATTTTAAACTACTGTTATTTTTATCAATTTAAATGTTCACAGTTACAGAATATTACAGGGGGAAGTCATATAATTATATGACGACAGTGGATGTTGAGATTCAAAAAGTTTAAGCTTTATAACCATTTAAAACACAAACTGTCATCATCACATCATAATATACAAAGTTAATTTCCTCAAATCAAACTCTAAGTTCTCAAGCAGCATTTTTCTTACTTTGCCTATCAGTAAATTTGTATTATCATTAATAGAACTATTTTTTCATCAATTTGTGTATGTGTGGTGAAATCAATATTTACTGACATTTACTAATAAAAATCTAATCCTTTCAAACCTAACAAACAATGTTGAGTAGAAAGAGACAAAAGAAAGGAGTGGTCCTTGTAACCCTGTGTTTGAGTTCACAACTCCTTCAGCATATCAAATGACCATTTTTCATTTGAAACATTAGAAAGTGGGGAGAAGAGGGAACTTCTATTTTTGAAGCAGACGTGTGTGGGATGTTAAATAATGATCATATTTGTCACTGGATGTTGATATTTGAACATTCTAGTAGTTAGTGTCTGCTTATATTGACTAACACATCTTTTAATCATCTCTAGGGAGGCTGACAGCTCCATGGACTGAAATGAGTAGTCTTTAAGAAAAGTACACCATGCCAGATCAGCTCCTGGCTGGAGCTCTGCACCTGACTCAGCTCTGTGCTCATGGAAATAAAATTCTGAAGAGAAAAGTTGTCTCCGTGGACAGGAACCGCAGTACCCGTTCCTTACACTGGTGGAGTCTGATTTTATATCTTCATCGATGCCAGCACAGCTCAGAAATGGAGCTCTCCCTCAGTCAATAAGAATGGGAGTCCAATGAGCTGAAAGACCCTCAAAGAGCAACTGGAGCTAGTGCTAGCCCTTATGTTAATCTTCCATCCCCCACTCACCTGCACCTGTAATACAGGGATTACTCTGAATTAATTTACCATCTCTTCCATCAGGTTACTCTGTGGCCTGTTGCTAGGGCGATGACAGCATTTGCTGTGCTTGTGTGGGACATATACAGGAACCAGGATAGAAAGATGAGCAACTACGTTCAGAGGCTCCAGAAGTCAGGACTGCATACCCTACAACACCAGTCTGACAAACCTGAGGAAAGCTCCCCTCATTGGGAGTAGGGTCTGAACAAGATGTAGCTCTTTCAATTGAAACTTTACACACAAGTGGTCCTAGTGGGATTATTCTTCTGTATAAAGTGATTCACTTTGCAGAGTCAGGCCCTTTGTTTTCTACTTCTACTGTTTCTAAACTGCCCCTTTCTTTATCAAATTTTAGTAGCGATCGTGTGTGCAGAAAACCCTATATGAGCTGGTTATTTTCTGAAAGCTCTGTTCAGGCATGATGGCATGCACCGCAGTCTTGCTGAGAGTCTAGGTGATTTAATACATTAGTGTTTCATCTCTAGAGACTTGGGCCAGATCCAGTTTAGCAGAAAAGTGTAAATGAATGTGGAGACCTTCCTCTAAATCCTTGACTTTATCTACATCACAATCACTGACAGTGTCCGCTCAGGGGTGGCCTACGAGTAGCAGAGCAGGAGTCTGGCATGGCAGCAGGGAGGTGCACTAGAGGTGTTTGTGAGGAAGTTCGCACAGCTTCTACCTGTAACATGCCTGGGTCTAGCCACTACTAATCATTCCCGAAATTATGACCACTAAAAATGTACCTGCCTTCAAAATAAAACTGAGCAGCTGTGAATATCT
The DNA here is from genome assembly GCF_009764565.3 of Dermochelys coriacea. Lineage (NCBI taxonomy): Eukaryota > Metazoa > Chordata > Testudines > Dermochelyidae > Dermochelys > Dermochelys coriacea. The sequence continues at coordinate 36,765,983 of NC_050070.1, read as the reverse complement.
GAGTACAGCAAGTCATTATGATTTATACATACATTTCACACAGTGGAAGGATTTGATTTTTAATCTCTAAAGAAATTCTGACTTCTAAAATGTCCATTGGTAAAAGAAAGATGAATTCATTTAAAAAAAAATGACAAGCATTTGTTCCTTCTACGACGGTTAACCCCTGTGTTGTGCAAGAGCAAGGCAAAGGTAGTTCCTTTTAAAAGGGGCCCTTACAAAAAACACTGCCTGTTTAAAGCTTATGTGAAGAACATGGTTTCTCTTTTGCGGCCCTCTCTCTTACAATTCCAATGCCCCTTGTCCTCATGCATAGGTCACTGCAATACCTATGCTCCTGACAGGGGAAATGTTGAAGAGCTTTGTCTGAAGCAGAAGCCTAAACTCTCCTTGTGTGGGCTGGAGTGCAGTGATCATCCTTCCCCTACTGTAGTGTGACCTGACCGCTGTCCTGAAATCCTCCCCAACCCCAGGAGGTTCAAGCACAACACACTGTTCAGAGAGTGAACACCCTATTCTACTGATCAGTGTGGCTCCCACTCCACATAAAGTGCTGATACGGTAGCAATCATATAAGCGCTAAGGACTAAATTCTGCCCTTAGTTACACCCATGCCATCTCAAGAAACCCTATGACTTTCTGCAGGGCAGAAACAGGACAGAATAGATTTAACTTTACAGTATTACTTTTGCTTGTATTAAATAATTTACGGGGGGGGGGGATGTTAAATGTCACTGCTATATAAAAGAAACACCATCGCACATGAGTAAAAGAAGTTACTGAAAAAGCAAAAACAGCTTAAGTAAAATATGTGGATAATTGATAATGGCAAACACTTCCCAAGGATAGCTAAACAGAGGGTCAGAGCTGAAATTCTTTGAAGTCAATGGGAGTCTCTCCAAGGACTTCAGTGGGCTTTAGGTCAGTCCCAAAATGTTTTTCAAGAAGCATAGAGGAGGGAATTCATTTGGCAAATGACTGCCTCTTAGCTACCCCGTCAGGGAGAAGGGTATACAGTGAAAGAGAGATAGAGGGGAGGAGAAAGAGGAAAACAAGGGGGGGAAATCCACTATTTTGTGTTATATCAGAACACAGGAACTTACACTCAAGGTATTTTATAAATAAATCGTCTTATTTATTACTATTAATAGCTGTTGTCTATCAAAGATCTCAAAGAACTTAGAAAAATATTAATTAAGCCACACAGCACTCTCTGTGCTAAGCATTATCCTTATAACTTTTATAAATTAGGAAACTGAGGTGTAGAGCACCTGGTTCAAAGTCATTGAAGTCAACAGGAGTATATCCGTTGACTTTAATGGACTTTTGAATTAGGCCAAAGATAGATGAAGCAACCTGTCCAGAAACCCTGAGTGGGACAGTGGCAGATCTAGAAATGCAGCCCAGTGGTCTTGATCCCATATTTTTTGTTTTCACCCCAAAACCACATCCCCACCTGAACATTCACAAAAGTATTTATAATATAACAAGCACATAAGAGTGTTTCCTTTTCAGAAGGTAATAACTAAACTGGTCTGAAAAAAACTCTGAGAACTATAGACTCAGAGGGTGAAATGCTGGCCCTATTGGAATCAATGACAAAATTCCCCTGGGAACAGAATTTCCTCAAGAGTTTATTTGTCCTGGTCATGATTACTACATACTTACACAGGAAGCAACGCTTATGCTATTGTTGTGATATGGATTTTTATTAAAATATTCAAATAATAAAAGGAAAGGGAAGAAAAAACCCAACAATGTGGCCTGCAAAACCACAGAAAGGTGATTTTAAAACATTTGAAAAGCTTTCAGCTCTTCCTCTTCAGCCTATATAAACCCTGCCTCATCTTCCTGCAGTCTACCCCCTTCCCTCCCCAGATATCAGCATGGCTCTTCTCTCAGATGAACACTACAGCACGTGTACATTTTTATAAGAGAAAAAAAAGAAAATGTTGTATTCTAAAAGTGGATTGGGAGAGAGAGCTTGGGACCTTCCCAGTGTAAACAAACAGAAGTAAAGTTATATAACCATTATTGTGGCGGCAATAGCCCTGCTAGTTGGTAAGGAGTGACACTGATTCAAAGGGGGGTGGAAGGGTTAATTTTCCGCCTTTTCAGTGGTTTAACAGACATTTTCTTTGGGTTTATTTTTCCTTCTGCGACACATGCATTTTGTGTTTTTCAGCTTCAGTTGGAGGGAATGAGATGCAGAGATGGGGTTTTCTGGCTGGCACACTGGTTAAGAATTCTGATTAAAGGAGCCAATCACAACAAAGGATTTATAGTAGCCAATGTAATAGAGATTTGCTGATTCATGGTACAGTAATTTTGAAGTATTTGTAATGTAAATGCAGGTTCCTGTACTCTGGGCAGCCTGCACTATCAGAGTACATATTCCCATCTATTGCATAGTTATTGAGCAATAGCTGTACTCTGATCATTCAAATCAGACTTTCAGAACCAATCAATATGCAGAGAATTGCATAACTGAAAAAACACTACAGTTCTGCACTGTTAACACATGCAGCATTATTGCACTCTGACTAGCTCAGACAGTTCGATTTCAGCACAATTTTTATAAAGGATTCTGTAGTGTGAACACAGCAAGCTCCTCCAAGGAAGTCTTTGTCTCTAATATACTGCTAAAGCACCAATGTAAAGAGGCACCTTTGTTTGCTGCAAATGTGCAACTACAGAATCTGCCACATGATTTACTATTTGTTTCAGCTGCCACAGAAATTCTCCTTCTGTTGCAGAAATCCTTGGTGCTTTCAGATTTGCAACAATTTCAACTGCCATTGTGTTCTATGTCTCTCCACCAATTCTACTGCTTACTTTTCTTCCTCACTAATCTAAAGAATAAGGGCCCAGTCCCACAAATACTCTCTAATGAGTGTAGACTTGCTACCATAAGTTGTTTCAATTAAAAGTTCACGACTGGGTAGGGTGACTAGATAGCAAGCGTGAAAAATTGGGACACTTATTTTAGGAAGTGAGGGGTATACAAGACAAAGCACCTAACATCTGGTCACCCTACAATGGGGATCTGACAAAACTGTTAACACCAGGCACAGAATCCCCCTTCTCACAGTCTATGCCCTATCTGCTGCTGCAGTCACAGTGGAACCCTGCTAGAAGCATATCACTGCAGAGTTACTGTCCCAGAAGCTGAGACTCTTTTTATTTTAAATGCATACAAGACTAAGTCCAGTAGAGTACTTAAGTACTTGCATAACTTTAAACACTTTCTTTGTTCACCCGGCAAGTAGTGAGCTGTGATTACTGCTATGGATTGGCTAAGAACTGGGCATATGCTAAAGTGTCCTATTATTTTTGTTACCCTGTCCTCCCTCTATCCTCCACACACCTCCATCCACTTGTTTATCTGATCATATCTTGTCTTTTATACTGTGAGCTACTTGGGACACAGACTGTCATTTGCTCTATTTATTTGCACAAGACCAAGCTCAGTGGGACTCGGCTGACTTGGCTGATGTCCCTAAACTCTACCACAATATAAATCTTAAATAATAAATAAGTCCCAATGACTTCAAATGAGCTTTGAGGAAGGAATTTATTTGAAAGTCGACTTCAATGGGACCACTAACAGGGTAAAAGCTATGCACATGCTTTAAGTTTTGCTGGTTCAGACCTTAGCTATTACCTTTAACTAGACTTGGAAGGTTTCAGTTTTTATTGGTAAATGTTGATAAACAGCAATTCATCGAACACACAAACTCCCCCAAAAATATTTCCATCAATAATAAAATTTACAGATAGGCAAAGAAAAATGCTGCTTGAGAATTTATTGATTTAAAGATATTTACTTTGTCAACTTTATATGTTAAAATATACAATTTGTGTTTTAACAGTTAAAGCTTTAACTTTTTGAATCTCAACTACTGTCATTAAATAGTTATTGCCTTACCCCCTCATAATTTCCCACAAAACTATGAAAATTTGAAATCAATAAAGATAAAAAAAGCTTAAAAATAAGCAATGTTATTATCTGTCCAAATTATAAAACAATAAAAATCAAATTTTGCCAAGCCTGTCTTTAACCTTTGAGTGAAGGTATCTCTGTTGTATAAATTTTGTATTTAGTTTGGCTTGAACTTGATTTGTAGCCTTGTAACATTTTTTTTCCTCCAAACTTTCTTTGGTTTTTAAGAAAGTTCACATTTCTAGGAGGTTGTCCCCTACCATGGCTTAGATTTTTCCTTTCCTGCATGTGTGTCCCCATTTTCCTTTTAAAAATCATCCCATCCCCTCCAGAAATTTTTTTTTATTTCAAATTATTTTTACTTGTCCATATGGATAACCAAATAACCACATATTCCTCCCAGTGGTGCTTTCTCCAGCCTGTGCTCAAATCTGATGTATGGAATGCAAAAAGCCAACATTTGCACTTCATATCCCAAGAATGATCACATAATAGTAGCTTTTTGCAGTTTATAAAGGTCCACTGGCATATTCCGACACTTTTATTTCAAAGAATTTATTTTTGTAAACATATACTCTGTAATTATTTTATAATCAGCCAATGCTGTTGTAGAATTCTCAGTTTGCCACAGAGTATAGCGCTCATGTACAGCAGAAATCAAAAAAGAGTATTACCACAGAACCCAAGTCCAATGTGCTGTAGAGTACACAGGGCCCAGAATACAAAACATGCTGAACTGGTTTTGGAAGAGCTCATATTCAGTAATTCCAAACATAGATAAACCTGCCCACTTGCGAACAAAGCATATGACAAGTGCTTACCTCATCTACCAGCACTTAAAGCTGCTGTAACTGACATTATGGACAATTTTCAGAGTAGCAGCCGTGTTAGTCTGTATTCGCAAAAAGAAAAGGAGTAATTGTGGCACCTTAGAGACTAACAAATTTATTAGAGCATAAGCTTTCGTGAGCTACAGCTCACTTCATCGGATGCATTATGGGCCTGCTTCTCCTCTCACGGGCTTCGGTACGAATCATGATTAATGCCATTGATTTCAGCAGAGTTACACCATGGTGTAAAAAAAGAGGTGATTGGACCCAGCTAGTCTAAACCAGCTCAGGCTTTGTCTTCACTGACACAAAGGTGGGGGAGTTATTGGGGGGGGGTTTCATATTATTTTCAAAACAGCAAGATAAATAATGCATGACAGTTATCTTCCTATGGGAAGACAAGGCACTTGTAGCATTTATCATGAGGTAACTAGACAAGCTCAACACTATACCCCCTTCCTGTGGTTGCCCTTGTGGTAAAACTAAGGTTATGACTACATTGCAATAAAAGACCCGTGGCCTGGCCATGACTTGCTCAGGTCATCTGGCTTGGACTGCAGGGCAAAAAACTGTGGTGCAGATGTTCGGGCTCCAGTTGGAGCCCAGGCTCTGAAACCCGATTATGTGGGAAGGATCTCAGAGCCCAGGCTCCAACCCAAGCCCTAATGTCTACACTCCAATTTTAGCCCCACAGCTCGAGCCACATCACCCCAAATCAATTGACCTAGACTCAGAGACTGGGTGCCACAGGTTTTTAATTTACCCTAAAGTGGCTTGTTTCCACTATGTTTTTACAATAAAATAGCTAACATCACACCCTTTTTTTGTCCGTGAAGATGTAGCCTTAGAATACTAGTAGCGGGAAGGGGATTTTTTCCATGGAGCCAACCTCTCTCTCTCTCTCTCTCTCCCCCCCATGTGATCTTATTTCTTCCCAACATTGCCAAGAACAATTTCATTTTGACTCAGAATGCAAGACCAATGCCATGGGGTGTTAGGTGAAAAATAATTTTAAAAACTTTAAAGTGTGCAAAGAAAGATGATAAACTGCTAAATCAAGTTTAATGCAAGAGTATTTTAACATTGGAAAGTTGTTTGAAGGGCTGCTTTTGGGATTGTGTGAAAGAGGCTGTGTCTTTTTCAAGGAGGTTCTGAGTTTCTAGTTTTCAAAACAAAATCTCTTAAATAAAACCCCAAACTAGTTTCCCCCGCCCCTTTTATTTGGTCTTGAGATATATCATGTATCTCTGTTTTACCTTAATGCACAGCCTTCTGCCAGAGTGCAATATTGTTCCTCAAGAGTTGATAAGCCACACTTAGAATGAAATTTTTCTCTCAGTAACACCAGTGTACATCCAGAGAAACCCTACTGATATCAGTGGGGACACTCTGGGTTTACATTGGTGTTACAGGGAGATGAATTTGGCCCTTAATCTTCTCTAGCTGTGATTAAGTCAAGTATTGTGTCTCTCTACAGTGCAATGAACCAACCAGTACACATCACACAACAAATCAAGCAGCACCATTCTGTTTACATTTTCTTTTTGTAATAGGCAGCTTTGTATAGTCCCTACAACTTGATTCTGTGAAATCTCAGCATCAACCAATAATACAAAGGAAAGTGGTAAGAAGTATGGCATGGTGTTTTGATAGTGAGGCACTGGAATTAACCTGCTTCCCCTGCTCTACAACAAGGTTGACTTATAATGAACTTGCATTCCCCTTAATACAAACAAACAAGATAGAACTGGCACGGGGTGGAGGGGTTGTTTGTTTGGGTTTTTTTGCTCATTTTGTCCCATCCCTCTCTTGAATTCACACTGTTTTTCAGACTGCCTCATTATACTTTAACTTCTGTGATTCCATGAAAGGAGTTTAAGATGGAAGAGACAAATGAAGCCAACCAGAATATCTCCCTGCCAGTGCAGGATTGATTCCTACAATATTATTTTCAGTGCCGTAGACGTGAGATACCAAAAAAAAAAAAAAAAAAAAAAAAAAAAAAAAAAAGATTAGTCTTTCCTCCCCAGCTGATTTTTAGGAAAAAGAGAAAGGGGACATGGTAAAAAACAGAACACTTCATTTAGAGGGACCTGAGCTGTGTTTTTTACCTAAGAATTTTTGCTCCTTTAGGGAGCCCTGGTTTTGAAGACCTAGTAGAATACTACGCATACTAGGACAAATTGAAGTCAGTGGAACTAGGTCTGTTTATTCTAGCTGAAGATCTGGTCCTAGGCCTTATATAGAGTTAAGGAACCTGCTTTAAAATCAGTTTTGGTTTTGACATTTTGTCCAACCATCTTATACAAGTCCAACATGCCCATCAGTAGACTCAAGTCAGGTTTTAACTCAGCTCTAACACGGTTTGGCCCTGATGCCAAAGGTGAGCCAACCCATGTTGGAAACCAGTCCAGTTGGATCATTCATATTTAAACATGGTTCCCTAACTTTGTTAAAGAGTCACTGTAGGTGGTGCTTGACGCTTTATGGGGAAAGTGCAGGAATTTTGACTTTTTAATTCTAGACCCTGGTACAGGAAATGTCTACTGAAACATTTGTGCTGGTTGTGTGAAGTGTCACAATCCTTCTGATCACAATTTTTATCTTTCTATATTTCCCTTCTTACTCTTTGTGGAACAAAATACCACCTTCTTGTCAATTAATTCCTCTTTGAATTGTTTTATTCCCTGAAGTTCTGCAATCCCAAGTGTGTTACACTTTTTAAAAGGTGATATCTGCACCACTATGAGTTTTGAATATCACCTGGCATTCCAGGGCCTGATGTGTCTGCACTGTGTTGTCTGTCTAATATAGGTCAGATCCTACAAAGTAATCTGCCCATGCTGACTTTACACCTGCGCAGAGCTTCCATCATTACAGTGCGACTATGTGTGGGTATCAGTGTCAATATGGGCGAGTCCCTTTGCAGGATCCTTCTGTTTGTGCAGAGCTGAGCACATGAAGATGTTCAAATTGATAATAGTAACATTGCAAATATAATTTCAATGCAATGTCACAAGATGCACTGACTGCAAACTCTTCATTGCTGCACAAAAACAAAAGAAGAAATAGTGACTAATTCATTTCTCTTAATTCCCCTACAACTAATTATACTGCTGGCCATGAGAACTCTCAGGTTATGTCTATACTACAAGCACTTCAGCCTCATAGCAGCAGCACTGCAGTTCCACCGCTGTAGTGTACACACTTACTACAGTGACAGAAGGGGTTTTCCTTCCTTGTAATAAATCCACCCCCACAAGAGGCGGTAGCTAGGTCAATGGAAGAAGTCTTCCATGGAACTAATGGTGTCTATACCAGGGCTTAAATGTGTCTCTGGGGTGTAAATTTTTCACATCCCAAGCACCATAGTTAGATCAACCTAAGCTTTAGGTGTAGACCAGGCATCAGTGACACAATAATGGACTAGTATCTTCTGATAATGGTTTCTTTAATGTATTTTGCCTCAAAAATATAGATGTGTTTGTTTGGGGTGCAGGACTGTTATTAGGAAGCTTAACAACAGAGTAGATGCATGGGATTTTGAGTCGATGTCCATTTGGTGAGTTTAATGAAAAAGTGCTACTGCCTCTGTACTAGAAAGCCATAATGTGTCTATGTTGTCATTAGACATTGATTTCATTTCACTGCAATATCCAAAGCTACTCTCATATCAATGCCAAAGTCCTATACTGCTATCACATGGTAAATAAGAAATATGCATTTTCCTGTTTATTCTCTTTTTCTGAAATTGATCTTTGGTAGCTGATCATCCAAAATAAATAAATAAATGTGGGGCTGTAGGCTTAGGTCTTTGTGTTGGTTTCATTGGAATAACACCCTAACCAGGGCCCCTTATTCTAGGAACTGTATAAAAACACATATAAAAAACAGTTTCTGCCCCAAAGCATGCATCATTGAATGATGTAATAGCTAAATGAACTACCCCACCCAAAATATTGCATTACATGTGTTGTCTAGGCAACTACACTATTGATTCCATCAGCATTTGTAATAGTCTCAAATCCTTACACCAGAGTAAATGTTTGGTTTTGTCCATATTATTAAGGCATATTAGGTAAGAGTGTTCCATTTCCCTCTATCAGAATGCGCTTTAATAATCAAATTACCTCAAAGTAAAAAAGCTACTAAGAAAACAGAATAGGGAAAGGTGAGTTAGGTTCTACGTCAGCTGCGATTGGCTTACTTATTTTGAGCAAGTCCCTTAACCTCGCTGTGCGGTAGTTCACCCATGTGAAAAAGGGTAGAAACAATATAAACTACCCCAAAGGTATACGGTGAGTCTTAGTTAATGAATACATATTCATGCAGCACTTTGAAATCTTCAGATGAAAAAAGTACAAAGCATTACTTATGTTTTTATCTAGTACTTGTGATCTAGACTTCAGCAAAAGTATATGCCCCAGACAGCTACTAGTCTGTAAAGAAAAGAAAAAGAAAAGGCACATATTCAGTTGCCCTCCACCTAGTCCAGTTACATGAGGACAAAGTGGGTGTAAAGTGCTGCACTTCTGGTTTAGTATACTTCCACACCCACTTTCCACTATGCAGATGCCGACACAACGTACCTTGTAAGGGAGACTCAGGACTTCAGATTCAAAGAAAACTAAGCAAATGGGAGAAATCATAAAGCAGAAAGCGAATGGTCTCAAACACCACTCCGCTCAGCAGGTTTTCTTGGTTCATCAGGCAAACTTTAGTAATATGACTTATGCCAACACCTCTGATAGTATTTTGTTTCTAAGGCCAGTACCCATGTGGTATTGCCAATCAGAAACACATCCAGAAGAAAAGCGTTAGTGCTTGTCACCAATCTAAGAAATCAAGTCATGCTATTTAACACCACCAAGGGCAGCCTGTCCATATCTCCCTTCCTCCCTGCCTTTCCCTGCTGGCTGAAAAACTATTAAAAGAACAAGAATAGCTAGCAGCATGTGTTAGAAATTCTCTTGGTAGCAGCACTTACAGACCTCTTCCAGTACTACCATCAATTTCCAGGATATATCCTGGGTTCTGCATCAAAAAGGACATGCTGAAATAAGATACTGTGGCCTAAAAAAAGGGAGAGAAAGGAAGAAAATCAGGATCAAACCAAAAGAAGTGTGCTGATAGCCCATCTGCAAAGCCATGTGTAATGGAAAAGTAGTCCAAAGACAGGATCACTTGCTGATATGTGCAACTTGTTTTAAAGCAGTCTGATGCATCCAAGACTATTTTGTGTCTCTATAATATAGTGAAGAGCAGGGGCAAACCATGAACTCCAGCAGGTATCTAAACCTCAAACAAAGTCCACAGTCACTGCATCCAAGGCATTACATTGATGGTTGTCATTCTGGAAAAAAAAATATTTATACTGTTGAAGGCCATCAAAGACCCCCTGTCCCTCCTCCTTTGTTCTCTTTTGAAGTGGGATTATCCAAAACCCAATTGCAAGAGCAAAAATAGAGCTAATAAGAACTGAAGAATTTTAAGTCACTGATAGCATTGGCACCTAATCCCAGCCCAAGCTACCTGAAATTCATTTTTGTGGAACCCACGAGTGACTTGGAGGTGGTAGGAGGTGTAGCAATGTCTCTGGCTTAAGCACTTAGGCTCCAATCCTGCAAACACTTACAGACATGCTTAACTATAAGTCAATAGTCCTATTAAATTCAATGGGACTACTCACATGCATAAATGTTTTCAGAATCAGGGCCTTCGTCTGTTATGAAGGATAGTCTTTTTTACTGTCTATAAACAGCCGTCTAATTCTCTGAAACAGTAAGAATTCTCTCCACATTCTCTCCAGCAGATATCTGTAGTTATTAATATTATGTCATATACTCATTCTGTGACTGTGGAATCACCTTTCAAATCTTCCATGAGGTATGCATTGCTACATACACGTCTCTGATGATGCACATGCATAATATACCATATGACTGTTTGTTTACTTAGAGCAGTCCAACACTCTTGATTTGCATACTGAAGCGCTAATTATGTCCATGGAGCATCTGTACACAATTTAAGAGCACTATGAAGCCCTGGGAGAGAGAGACTGGTAGTACTGGTTAGTTAGCCAGCAAGATAAGGTCCTAACCATGATCAGGCAATCATCATGAAGTCTTCAACAGCTATCACTTATTAAATGTTTAATAAGGACAAAAAGTTACTTGCTGATATTAAAAGCTGATTTATTGATACAAGTTCACTAACTCTTTCAATAGACCACTGTTTTGATCATTAGTGGTTCAGTCTATTTGTAAACAGGTGCAATACCATGCCTCCGGAGAGGACAGGAGAACAATTCTTGGCTAGCATTATGGGTGTTGAGATCTCATGGGGAAAGATTGTTTTTTAACATACTAAAACAATGATAATGATTTAATCAGAAAAACTGTATTCAGTAATGAATCTTCAAATTCAATGTTAGTAGTCATATTTTTGGACAAACTGATTTTTTGTCAAAAACCAGTGAAGGCACCCGATTCTTAACAATGCAATTGATAAACCACAGGTAAAGTAATCATGTTTCAGAAACTGAATTCTATTGAACACATTTTTAATGTAATATGTTTAAACAGTGGAGGATTGTGCTTTTGCTTCCAATAATGTCAATGACAAAACTCGAATTGATTTTGATAGGAGCTGGATTGGGACCTTAATTCTGTTAATATGGCTATGTATATCAAAATGTCTCCTTAGTCTAAGGTTCATGTCTGGCAAACTCCTCTTGGATCAGTTACTACTGATCTTTTTGATATTCAAAAAGGCAAGTAACCATTAAATGTATGTTTAAGTACTAACTGAAACACTAGGTCAGTTTTAGTCACTGGCAGGGTTAGATAGAATATAGAGCTACAATTGTATCAAAATTCCTTTCTCGGGGGTTTTAATCTTTAGATTTGATAATTCCAGATTTCAAAGTAAATTGGGTTGGATTTGGCTCTATGGTAATATAAAATCTAAATGCTCCGATATATATGGAAGCTTCTGCATTTGTCTTTTATATTTTTTTTTTACTTTCAAATGGATAGCCCAAACAGACACTACTGGCCTACTAGACGACATGGTGCCAATGCTTCTGATGTCACACACAGAGGTCATAGATCAGTAGTGGTGAGCCAGGCCTTTCTGTCTGCACACACATAGTGAAGAGGTCTTCTATCAATCAGTATATGCTACATAACCAAGGCACACCAAAAATATTACACTGGATACCATAATATCCAATACCTTCCACAAACATGTCAAGAGTTCTAAAAATACTCAGGTTTCAGAGTAGCAGCCGTGTTAGTCTATATTCGCAAAAAAGAAAAGAAGTACTTGTGGCACCTTAGAGACTAACAAATTTATTTGAGCATAAGCATTTGTTTTTCCACCGAATGCATCCGATGAAGTGAGCTGTAGCTCACGAAAGCTTATGCTCAAATAAATTTGTTAGTCTCTAAGGTGCCACAAGTACTCCTTTTCTTTTTTAAAAAAATACTCATACAACATACCTTGCCTGTGCTCATCAATATGGTTTCTAAAATATTTTTAATTACATTCCTTGTGAAATCTACACAAATTCTCCCCAAAGAAGTTGCATATCATGATACCTCTCTATAGCTGTACTTATTCCTTGGCATCAGTGTTGTGCACAGCCTTGCAGCACGTACAGCTTCACATCCAAACTTGGGCCTCTTACTCCTTGAGACAATGGAGGAGTAATTCAGCATCCCTGAAACTATCTTCTGAGACTCCTTATTTAGCAGCTGGACTGGCATAAGCTACTCTTAAATTTAGAAAATTAAGACATTTGATTTAGCTAATCATTCTGGGGAAGGAAATAAGAATTAAAGGGCTTAGCCAATGGCAGTCAGCAGCACAAGAGGGCAGGGGAAACTCTTTAAAAGGTATTCCCTGATCCTGAAGCGCAAGTCTCTGCTGCAGCACAAAGGAATCCCAGAGCATTTGCTGTAAGTGAAAGAGATCACTCTCCATAGTTTATCCAAATAACAAATCAGAGATGTCTTTTATTTCATTGTGGGGGTTTTGGTTTTGGACTGAGCGAATGTTCATGAAGTGACAAAGATGGACAGGGTTAAATGCTGTAACATAGCAGTTATTCATACCACATTAGGCAGAAGAACACTAACATTAGGCATAAAATTTTATTCCCTTGGTAATACACTTCTGTCCTGATGAGAGAGAATGGGAGAAGAGGGAATTTCCCTTGGAAAAATAGAGCAAGCCATTCACGGATTATATAAAAACTGGCCCTCTTTCAAGTAAATATCCCCATTCTCCCAGTCTTTGTGAAATGTGTGATCATTTGTATAACTATTCCTGTAGCAGAGATCAATGAAAACATAGGCCTTTCACTGATCAGTCTGAAGGATCATCTGCATTACTGAATCTATATTATTTGCCCCTACATTCTGCCCTTAAAAAGCCTAATTAGCCACAACACACAGAAGGCTATAGTATATTGTCAGGTCTTAAACGTAAAGGGCTAAATTCATCACTGGTGTAATACCACATAGATGTATTTGGCTCAAAATCTTATTGTATATAATCAGGGCCTGATCCAAAATTCATTGAAGTCAATGTGTGTCTTTCTTTTGATTTAATTTGAGTGAGAACAAAAGAACAGCCTTCTCAGACCCTATCAAGCAAGTAATTTTTAAAAAAATCCACAGCCTTACCCTGATTCTCCCCACCGCTGCAACTGATGATGAGCAACACGTTCCACAGACCCAGACTCCAAAACAGCTGGAGTGTTGCCCGATGGAAATTCATCCATAGTATACCATGCCCTTTTTAATCAACTTCCTAATTAAAAAATGCCATGCTGGCATGAAGTATGAGAAACGTAGGCTTCAAATTATTCACAAAATAGCAGCCCCCAACACAAGGTTGGTTGAAAAATCTGTGATCTTACAGATGTTTATATCTCTGCGCCAGGCAAACTCGTAATCAATTTCCTTATGCCTCACCTTCAAGATGTATTAAATTTATCCTTAAGGAAACTGGTTTCAGAAACCAATTGTCCAGATGCATTAGGCAGGTGGGAGTTTCAGTGAACCAAAGGGTCTACTGGCAGATTCAACACTGATTTCTGAATATTCAGAGTCTACCAGACAGCTCCATAGCAGACTTGTTTTGATGGTTCTCTATGGGGTGCCCTGCAACCTTGATTACTTCCACAACCAGGTTGGCTAGAAGTGTTACATGATGACTGTGCTCTATGTTTTAAGCTTCAGTGTAAACGTATCTCTACAACAAACTGGATCTGAGATCTGATCAGACTTAAAACCCAAACTTATAACTATGCTTACTGCTCTCTTGCCCCACTGTTTGAGCCCATTTAAGGTCCCCCCCCTGCCCCGTTAAGTTCCTTATCATTAAAATTTGCTGCTCTCACTCCGAGTGAGATGGTCATGATGGTTCTCATCAAAGCAAGATGTTGTAGAAATTTTATAGGGAAAAATCTCTCAGCATTCTAAATATATTTGCTTTCCTCATGACTTATTGATCTAAGGCATGCTTTATTTAGAGAATAGTGCAACACATGGGCTGTATGCTGATTTACTGCATGAAAATCTGGGTGCACTTCTATAGGTGTTTAAACCACCTTTATTAGGTATCATTAGGCCTTCTCATCACATGGGGGGAAGGGGAGGAGGGGGCAAGGAAGGGGTGGAGGAGTCAGCAAGTAATTTATAGCCATGAAGTTTTCTTGCATTATACTATCAAGAGCTTCACAATTGCATTCACAGTTGACCTATGTGATGCAAACATTAATCTAGTTCAGATCAACTAAAATTACATGCAACATTTCCACAATAATGTTTAGTGGTACAAAATTTTTGAAAAACTATTCTGACACCAGTGAGACAACTACAGTACTCAGTTCATCAGGAAATGGTTTCCTATGTAATCAGAACCTTTCATTTTTAAAATGTGCTTATATTATGTATTTTAAAAAATAATGTACATGCAGATTACTCATGGAAATGCTGATGGAACTACAACAATTCTGTATTTTCACTGCCTTAGTGTATAGCAAGATTGGTACACAGAAAAAAATGGTATTCAAAAGAATACTTTTCCACCATTCATGTAGCAAAGTTTTGACACCTGAATCAATATTTTAGATATTTTTGCTAATATTTGCATTTGATTAAAACAGTTCCTTTTTATATACTTAGCTCTTCATCATTAAAATGAAATGAAACCAAAAGTAAAGGGGAAAAAAAACCCCCAAAACTAGTCACCTATAGAGACTATAATAGAGTCACCCAGAGAAATAATAAACTAATAAATATATTTTAAGTCTCTCTTCCTCTTTTATTTGTCTTTGTATCCATACAGTAGCTTGATTCTACAATTCATAAAAGATGCAGTAATGTAGAGTAGAAGAAAGTCCTCGTATGAACTGAAAACTATTGTGATACAATTTGGTCCCCTCTAAAAATGCAGAAACATAGCTGAGTAGTACAGTCTAAGACAAAGAAACCACTGCAGATGAAAATACTAAATCAAACTATTCTCCTTGTGTTTCCAGTTCATGCTACTAGATTGAAATGCAAATAATTTAATATTTCATCCTCCAGAAAGTTTAAGGTGTAAATTAAACATAACATCAATTCACACTTTTATATTAGCTTAAAATGTATTGAATTTTGGATCTGCCAGTTGTAACTGTTATTTCTTTTCTTTGTTTCAATTGATAAATGAATATAATGAAAACAAAACAAAAACAAAACAGCAATAGAGACAAATGACTTTTTTCCAGTTATATTCCATTTCATTGTATGTAGTTTTACCTTACTTTGTTTCTCTAATGTTTAGAATTTTATCCTGCAATTCAAACTATATATACACTTTTATATAATCAGACTACTTATCTTCACCCTAACAACCAAGTTTAAGCTAAACATTCAAAACTTGAACAAACACTATGAAATGATCAAAAGCAAAAGTGAAATGATCAAAAGTAAAAACCGCTCGTTAAGAGAGAATAGTTTATTCCAACATTTTTTGTTTGGAGCTTTTGGCATGGTGAAGACTTCTTCTGCTTGTTTGGTATTTTATGAAAATAAACTACTACACAAGTATGAAATGCCAAAAAGATACAAAGCTATATTCCCTTTGAAAATATTCACTGTTGTTCTCCAAAGCAAAATAGTTAAAGATGACTCCTAAAAATACAAGCCTTTAAAATGAAAGCCAATCATTCTTTAAGTGATCTGCAATAGTCAGAAAGCTATGTAAAGACAATTCAAGGATAGTAATTCCTAACATTAACAGCAGTTAAAAAACTAGGTCAGTTAAAATGAAAATCTCCATTTTTAAAGGAGATTAAGAACCATTAAACCAGGATAAAACTATTCCTAAATGACTGTACAGAGAGGGAAGCAAATTCAGACAAATATTAAAAATATTCCATGTTGTACTATATACATTAGAATTATGTAAGAAATATATATCAATGGATTGTCTATTAGAAAACTAGGATTGTATTCATGTTCAGTATTTTCTGGCAGAATTTTGAGTAATTAAAAAGCTGTTTTTATTTATTTGTTCTTGTTTTTGTTTTCAGCCTGCTCTTCAATAAAGAGCCTCTCTCAGCAACACAGAAATCATGTTTTTTCCCCTCTCACTAGCAATATTCAGATCTATAACTTAAGTTTGGCTTTTTAGAATAATTAGTGAGTTGGCTGGTAAATAAACTACAATCTTATTCCAAACAGGAAAATACATACCAGTTAGAATTAATTACTTCTAGGCTTTAATTGAAATAGCATTTACTAATGTTAATTAATGGACATTGTTCTAGTAAATATTAAATATATTTAATAATGGAAATTTGCAAATGCAAATTTCCGAAAACAATCACAGAGGGCTCAATCCTGCTCCCATTGAAATAAATGGCAAAACTCCCCACTGACTTCAGAGAGAGCATGATCTTTGCCTGAACAGTTGAGATAATCTCCAGAGCTCTGCGTATGAAAATATGTTGAGCAGTTTAGCCAAAAAGTACAGCAAACTGGCTATTCTTTTGTTACTGTCCAGAGAGTTGAACTTTCCTTCACTTTCTGAACAAGAGCAAAGTGATCTGAGAACAACAACAGCGAGAAAAGGGCATAATTACCTTGAGGGAATATCAAAGGGAAAGCTGAAGAATTGCAAAACAAAGTAGTCCAAATGAATTATCTGTGCATTGCAGTCCAATTCTGCACCTTAAACTAGGCCAGAGTCTGTCAGGCAATCATTTCAGCACCAGCCACCCTGCCTTCCATCTTAAGAGATTCACCCAGAAAATTGACAAACCTGCTCCACGACAACAAAACTCTTCTAATGCTTTTGAACGCCCACCATTTGTTCTCCATTCATCCAATCAACTTTTCACTGCACATCTTCTCTTGCTACCGAGGCTCAGAGACAGGATCACTTCTCATCTGTATGCTAATTATTTTGCCACATGGACAAAAGTAATAATGCTTTTAGACAGGAAACCAACGGGCCTAAAGTAGAAGACAGAAATTAATAAACTGACACCACTAAACGATGCAAAAAAGATGGGCATGCGTGCAGCACTGTGGCTGATGGATCAGCTGTAACCTCCATTTAAAAGCAGCAGACAGACAGGCGGTGGGCTACAGAAAGCCTAGGCTGTGTAGTATGCATAAAGCACAAGTTCCCTTAGAGACCGTATTACTGCAGCAGAACATCAGTGGCATATTGCTGACTTACCCTCTCTCAGTCTGCATCCTTTAAGCAATACAAAACATATCCATTTTCCCAAATCCTAACGTTGGCGGGTGGAGGAGGACTTCACCGCTAAGGAAGATATTTTTTCAGCTGTAGTTTTGGCTTAAAATCAATATTTTTTTTAATTCTCCTGTTTATTAGGCTTGCAATAGTCAGACAAGATTGGGGCTGTCTACTATAATGTTTCCTGCATTGTACCCACAGGCCCCTAAATCTCTGGAACAGAATGTGTATCATGTGCAGTGCTGTATTTAATGTAATAGATGGGAACATTAAATACCAGTCAGACTGTTAACGGATACGGAGTAGGTGATGCATCTAAAAATACCTCCTCTAGCTCCTATGGTAAAATGAAGTTTGGGTAAAAAAAAAAATCTTAGAAAATTCAGCAAACCTGTACACTTTTAAATGTTTATTGTTTTTAAAATGAACAATTCAAAATAAATACAAGTTATTTGCTTGCCACTAAAACAACCTTCCAGTGCGTATAGAGTTAACTCAAATTTCTGAAGCCCCATTTATTTTACCAGCTAGCACCATAGTCTCTCTTTTAAAACAAAGGAAATAAACTATTTCCAGCTAGAAAGGTTACCAAGCTTCTACCACTGATACAAACATGGGCAAGGAAACTTTCATTGGACAAACAGACCAAACGTAAACAAGATCTCATATACAAAAGACTAAATTTGCATGTGGCTTTCACAAAAATGTTGCTAGCAAAATCAGGTTGACGTTGTAGCTCTGGCTGCCTCAGACTAGTAAATGAGCTTTATGATCAAGGAGAGAGTCTTTTTCACTCAAAGGGCCACTCAAATTAGTACACTTTATAACGCTCACTGTCCTGACAAAGCCTTTTTCAACAATCTTCCCCTCCCCAAACACCGTAATAAGCTTCACTACAGAGAGTCTGATTTAATAATACTTCTTTCTGTCTAACGCTCGAAATATGGGGCAGGACTCCTGAATGAGGTTATCGGGAGGGTAAAGGCTCACTTTAAATCTGTCCCCTAAACATGCCATTGTCGTACCAGGCTGATAATTCGTGACCTAGCTAGAACTGCCGCGCTCTTTACACAAATTCAAGCCAAACGTATTTATTAACAAAACGACGGCAAGGAAACTGGAGCCCACTTTAAAGACTCGAGGCGGCTTGGATGCAAGTCTAGCCGCTGGGAGCCTAGGCTTCCCTGCTGCACCCTGCCCTCCATACAATAGAGAGAGAAGTAGAGCACCTCTCAGTAAAATTGTCAGCAGCTACCAGGCAAAAGCTCTCCTTCAAAATCAATTTCTGCCAAGCAGCTATTTTTCGTATGAACAGGCGCACACGGACGCGGGTTGATTTGGGTTGCCCTCTTTATTGCCCTGGCATTCATTGCAATCCCCCCGATTCCCCCACCCTGTTAGTTTGCCGCCTGCAGTGATGCTGTCTTCTCTGCAAGCAGCGCCCCTGCTGATAAACCACTGCAGGCTTGCAGAGGGGGACCATGCTGCCCACTATTTCAGCAGCAGAGACTGAGCTCCAAAGGGGTAAATCGGAAGAAACACCATTCCCCCCCCCCCACACACACACCCCTCAGAGGTAATCCCTCTAAAGCCTGAGTCTGTTGGCTGACGTGTTGAGACCAGACATGTTGGTTGCTACAGAGGTTACAATTCCCTTCCCATCTAGCATTGCCAGAAATCACGCTGCAGACTGGGGGGGGGGGGGGTCGGGAAGCCTATCTGTGTGTAGTGGCCCTTAGCTCTTGAGCCATCCCAGCCGCTCCACAGCCACAGCGATGACAAACTTTTGTCAAAACCCCTCTCCCTTGTCAAAAGGGCTTAAAAGCGCACGGCGAGCAGGCAGAGGGACGGGCTGGCCAAAAAAAAAAACAAAAACAAAAAAAACCCAAAATCCTCGGTGGCATTAATTGGGAGGGTGGGAAATGGAGCGTTTCCCCACGAAGCGGACAGGATTTGTGGGCGTCTCCTCTCCCCACCACAAAAACACACACCTGAGTTTTCTGCAATTCTTCTCCGTCACCTCTGATTACATCTACCTACGCTCCCAGGACTCCTCGTGACGCCGGCGCCTAGGACGGGGAACGCTCTGGGAGCGCCCATCGGGGGCACATTCGGGAAGCTCGAGCAATGCAGGCGTGACACGCCGGGGCAGACGGCGAAAGCGGGTCCACGAAGTAAGGAGAAAGCAGAGACAGCTTCCCAAGCAGAAACGCCTCTCCTGACCTCTATGGCGGAAAGCGGGTGCTAGCTCCCATGTCTGCCGCCTTATGCGGCAGGAGGGCGGCGGCGGGGGGGTTCACCCAACTAAGCCCCTATTAAAAACAACAATCAACATGTAAAAACAGCTGCCAAAGGGTAGTCGCCCCAAACTGCCTGTATGTGCTTCTATTGTTTGAGGTCACTTTGGGGTTCAGCACTTTACGGTAACTTCCTCTTCCTGGCGGGGGGAGGAGGAGGAGGAGGAGGAAGACGACAACAACAAACCCAACCAAACAAAAAACACCTGTCCTCTTTCATATGCCACAAGTTGACATGCCACCTTACCTTGGCCACATGTTCGGAGGCATGGTATTAACATAAGGATCAGTTGCCTACCTCCTGGCAGGTGTTTACAAACTTTGCAATGGCTGGAAAACGTTTGCACCTGGCAAAAGTCTCACATTCTTGTTCAGATTTAGAGCTGGCGCAAAGAAAAGGGCCCAGTCCTGCTGCCGTGGACGCCAGTCTCAACACCACCCCAATGGCGTCCACTGGATCAGGATGGAGCCCAGAGTTAGCTGCATAAATTAGAAGCATTTGCACACACATAAAGACTAGTGTGGAAGATAACCTGGGAGCCTGGTGATTCATTGGCCTAATTATCCTCCTTAAAACGTGAGGGTATGGTGTTAATGGTCTGGGATGCCCCCTCTTCCCCCCCACAGCCCGTGCCTCTTCAGTGGCGGGGAGAGGGGAGGATGCTTAAGCAACGTTAATGAAAGAGCACTGTATTCTTTAGGTGCCACAAGTCCTCTTTTTCTTTTTGCGAATACAGACTAACACGGCTGCTACTCTGAAACCTGTATTCTTTCTGAAGACTACCTTAAGTGAACTAATTTCAGCTAACCTTTACTGGAAAACCTACCATGTCATTTACTTTCTCACTGGGGGTAGTTTCTTGCAAACTACCGGAAGCATAACTCATGCACAAAATAAACTTACTACTGTCAGGCTGGAATTAGAGTCCTGTATTTATTAGGAAAAAAAACACCAGCAGCCTTTATTAGACTGTCACCGTAAGAGCCTGTTCCTATACAACCCTCCCTATGTCCTTTATTAAAGGCATAGCCTTCTAAAAACAAGTGCGGGTAAAAGTACTTCGGGGGGGGGGGGCAGGAGAGGAGGCAGGTGACAGGAAAAGATTTATTATTTCTTCAGAACGGGTTTTCATTGACGAACACTGTTAACAACTGTCGGATTTACAGTAACCCCACAAAAGGTTAATGTAGGTTCTGTGACGATGTACTTGGAGAATTTTGAAAAGAGGCATTAGTCATCCAATGGACTGCAGAGGAATCGTTGGGATCTATTGTCTCACTAGGTACTTGAATATCTTTACGTGCATTATTTAGGAGATTGCTCTTCAGCCAGGCACTTTTAACGTAAAAGAATTTTTATTTTAATGGTTTGCAATAGTTCCTTTGAAGTCATGAGCAATCCTTGACCCAACATAGTTTAATGGATGGCTTCAATTTTGAATATAGGGCCATGTTCATAAAGAATAGGAAAGAAAGAAAAATGTGACAAAAGAAGTTACTGCACATGCGCAGTAGCCAGTTATTAAATGATAGCAATATAACTTTTACATAATAAAAGTCACATACCAAACAGCATAGCAGGAGATCATGCACTAATACTATGCAAAATGTCTTTTTTTAAAAAAAAAAAATCATGCCTAGTCTGATTTCGAAATCTCAAACCAGAAAACTATTGTATAATTTTTATTGCAACCGAAAACAAGCTTAGTCGTTTATATTATGTATTCACCAACGGGAGATCTTTTAGATCAAGTTTCAGTCAAACAACGCTTAGCAATGTCAAACTCCTGAAAACTGGGGTTGGAATGCAGGGAAGCTTCTATCTATGCTGGTGCCAGTGAGGGCAGTCATAATGTTGAAGAATTAACCTTAATACTATATATGTTTATTCGTGTAAAAAGGAGGAAAACTAGTGACATTAACTCATTGTGGAATACTTTGAAGAGGCATCATTGAATATAATAACACCTGTAATGCCGTTATATCTTGATAGTAAAATTGCATGGATGCAAGGAAGTACTATTTAAACTACAGTATTATGTTGATTTCACAGACTTAACAAAATGTATGCAAGGGCAGCTTTTTTAAATTAAAGAAAGAAGCATTAAAGAGCACAGATTTTATATTTTTACCCCAGCCATCTTCTTATTGTCTAATTATAAAAGCATAAAGGTGTCTCTTGCTTTTACCTCAATGAGCAGAATCATTAAGGTGATGAAAGTAAGTCATTTTCACATTGCCAATAAACTAGTACGAAGTCAGTCAGTGCTGCATGTAATTGCTATCAGCAGCGGACAGCTCCTGGTGCTGAAAGGGAAAGGCAGAGAAACCTCCTTTACAATAGCTCACTCAACCAGCCTTTGAAAAATGCCAGCAAAACTGAATGAGGTGGCAAGTGCTCGGGCTGAATAGCTCTTTCTCCAGAACAATGGCAGCCAACTCCAAATCCTACTATAATCACATTAATGAGATTAATCAGTGAATTAGCAGTAGTCAAATGTCAGGGTGGCAAGGAGGAATCCAACCAAGCTTGATAATTAACTTTTGGGGGTCAGGGAGGGAGAATCAACTGTGCTGTCTCTTAGGCTTTTTCAGCAGTTTACCCATTTCTCTTCGGAAGATCCTAACAATTCAAGAGGAAAAAATAAATAAAAAGACCTCAACCTGTTCACCCTACAAGACAGCCTGCTAATACACAGTATCGAGTTACTTTTCTGTTACTTTCAGTGGAAGTCCACTGAGGAAACTAGTATCATTTCAAACAATCCACCCAAACTGTCAGAGCTACATTGTGTTCAACTTCATAAGTGTGAAATTAGTTTTGTAATCCAACGTCCGCCACCAAATAGAATGTGTATGATAAATAAGGCAGATAAAAAATAAATGTCATTCCCTTTAAGAGTCTATAGTACAAGAATACATTTTTTGGGAGGGGAACAGCACCTTTTAAAATATTAGCAGTCACATGTTATCATGATGATAATCTACTACTGGGTCTATTGGAAACTGGTTCTTATAACCAAAAATAAGAATAATTTTAATTAAGTAATTTAGTGGAACTTCCTTTCTGTGGCCAAGTCAGAGACCTGCCATATTGTAACTGACCTGAATACGAGTGAAACTTCTTTTAATCTGAAATTCAGCACCCAGTGTTACAGGGAGTTACTATGCAGTATTAAATTTAGAAATAAGCTTCTTTGCAAATGGCAAATAACTGAAATGCAATTATGTTCATTAGCAAAAAAGGGGATGCTGCATAATTCACTTTCTGCCTTTTAAAGCAACAGTATTGTCAGCCGTGTGAAGCATTTGTAATAACCCCCCACACCCCATCCCACCCCCAAAACCTAAGCTTACAAACACTTATATTACTTCTATGGAAATGAACGTTCAAAACAAAAGCAACCAAACTTTGGTTTGTAGTTTGTCTACCTGAGGTTGTGTACAGTGCTCATTATAGAGGAAAAAATGACTGGCTTTTGTTCTATGAGTTTAATCTTATCTAGTCACCAATACAAGTACAGGAAGAGAATCTGCTTAACGAGTAAGTTTTAATTACTTCTGATTCCTTTTTACAATCTTCAGCTACTTTTCAGTGTTTGTTATATTTATCATTTTCACCATTTTACATAGACTGTAACTCTACATTATACAGTATTTTCTTCAAGCTGTACTTATCTGAACTATCTTTAAACTGAAGTATGGGAGGATGAAGATTTCAGCACGGACTATTAAACGAATCAACATTATCTGCAAAGCTAGTTTTATGTTAGGAATGATATACCATGTGAAACTATTGTAATTTGAAATTTTTAAGAAAGTTATCTTTAAAATGCAACTTTTCTGTGAATATTACCTTAACAAGTATAAATCCATTATTTTCCTGTCACTGTGCCTTCAAGCCATATTTTGTGTAAAAAAGCATAGAGGTTTAGCATCTTTTATTTAAATGTGTTTGAATATCTGTAATGCTCAAGTATTTTATGGGTATCAGAAGTTGTCGTCTCAGGATCTTCGTATCAAAAGTACTGTACAACATGCATCAAGTTTATACAAACAACATGCTTAATGCAGCAACACATTTTTGTGCCTTGAAATCAGACTTCAGTATATTACTAACTAATCTATAGTTCAGTTCAATCTCATCTGCACAGCAACACTGCAAGAACTTGAAAAGAACAAACAATGGATAGTATAAACTATTGAACAACTGCACAACCACTACCCACCCTCCTAGAATCAGCTCCCTGAATAAAACACAGCCCTCACCTAACACCATTAAGTATTACAAACTAACCACAATAACGACATTTCAGCATGGTTCAGAAACAGCCCTGGCTCACGACAACTTTGAAAGGATGAGGAGTAAGAAGCATACCACAGAGACCCAGAAAAGGCTGCTTTTTTCTTCACTGAACACTGAAAAGATACCCCACGTTCCAGGGATTAAAAAAAAAATTAAATACACCCACCAACACTGAGTAAAAATCAGGGGGGCTTCAAGAAGACTGCAGGGGAAAAGCTCTCTCACTCTCCTTAGTGTGCAGAAGCTTAGGGGGGAAAATGTCGCCCTGGCAGGAATGACAAATGCAGCACGATAGGCTAGCAGGCCTGAGGGATCTGTTTTACTTCCACATACATCCTCTAATGCACGCACTCCCACTCATCCTCTCGATATGCTACCCCCCCTCCTCCATTTTCTTTTTTTTCCACCAGCTCCAAATCCCCGGCATATGACCTTCTGTTAAATAGATAAAAAAATTTTGCTTATCAGTCATGCAAATGAGGCTGAATTCATTTTCCACAACAGATGGCCTCATAGATAATGATGATGGAAGAGAGAAAATTGAATGTCTCTCACAAGGTGGTCATGGCAACCGAGAGCAGAATCATATCAATAATAAGCTCACTGCATAATAAGGTTGTCAATCCCACAAATCAAAGTCTCCAGCTAAATCAGGTAGCCCACCCCCAAGTCGTTACCAGGTAAACAGAGAAATGGAGCGCGTTGATGGTTGATTTAAAACAAAAACAAAACAAAACAAAATAAGGGATTGTGAAAAGAAATGGCAGCTTGAGCAAATTCTGAGACACAATTGGAAGGAATAATCAGGAGAGAGGGGTTTTTTTTGTCCCCCCCCCCGTGCTAATTGTGTTTTATTGGACGATTTGGAGGGGGTGGGGGGTTGATGGGGTTTTGCAGGGGATGTGCATATTTTAATAGCGAGGCTGATATTTCGAACTCGATCTGCTGCTGGAGCCTTTCTCCCCACCCTGTCTCTGATGTGGAGTGCTGCATTGATGCAATAGCAGTTCGCCTCAGGCTTCCACCTTGGCTCCCAGGGGGCCACCCCGCAAAATGAATCAGCAGCCATCCTGAGCAGCCTGATTAAAATGAAAATGGCAAGGCACATGTCTGGGCGGAACTAGAGCTGAGCTGCCTGTCTGGCAAGCATGCTCAATATAGCTTTTGCTAATAATGGCTTACTGCCTTTCGTTTTTAAAGGTATTACCATTTCCCCCTTCTCCCAACCCCCTCCCCCAAGCATATAATAGTGCTGGATTCCCCCCCCCCCCTTAATTGTATATTGCTCACAGTTATAGTCTGCCAGACTGCCATGCAGTTATTGTGAAAAGACACACTGTGTTCGCAGGGAATTTCTCCTCAGATATGCTGAAAACCCCAAGACAACCTATTAACATGCAGCTATAAATTATTTCCAGCTATTAGCTAGAAAACAGATCGCGGGGGGGGGGTGCCCTGCCTCATCTAGGCACAGTCTAATATCCTGAAAGGGAGCTTTTAGGAGAAAAAAATCATTTCTGTATCCCTTCCCCTGCAATAGTATCTACATCACAACGCATGTCTACCAGCACATGAAAAAGCATCGGTCTGCAACCCTATATGCATGTATTTAGGAAAAATCCCGCCTGAGCAACAATTCTAGGAAAACTCCCCAATGCAGCGAATTGGACGTACTGAGAAAAAGAACAATTGAACTGCAGATTTTAAATGTCACCGTTCAGCTGAGTATAAAAACACTGTTCTGGGGCCATCAGATTTTTCCAGCCTTAAGAATATGAATGCACGCCTCATATTTTAAAGTTGGCCAGCTTTGTTGTTTTACGAGGCAAGTGAGGGCTTCAGTTTGCTCTTCATATTCCTTCTCTATTGTGTGGGTGAGACTCCTCCTAGGCAAACGCTGCGGTGGCAAAGCTATAGCTTCAGCTCTGTGCATATTATATTTACACACACACACACACAAGACAGAGATGCCTTCAGTTAATTCCTGTTTCTGAGACGTGCTCTTTCCCTGCACTCTACCCCCGATGCTGCAGCGTGAACCAGAAATCAATAGAGCTGCTCTAATGGAGGTTCCACTCAGCAAAGCAGCTGCAGCTGGCTGCGCGCACACACACACACACACACACACACACACACACACAAAATGACGTCTGTGCAACTTTTTCAGCTGATTGGACACCGCATCGGATGTTCTGTGGAGCAAAGAATAGGAGGAATCTGCTATTACAGTCTGCTAAAAAAAAAAAATAGCTTGTATTTTCCTGGCTCCACGGGAACAAGGCTGAGCCTGGCTACAAAGTGTGTGAGCGAGAACAGCTCTCCAGGGGTGTGTGGTCACCCCGGAACAAAAGATAACACCCTAAGATGATCATAGACACTGCTATGACACAGACCTCCGCAAACCACACGGGATTGGTAGTTTCACAGGGCTCCACATTCATATCACGAGAGAGAGAAGAATAAGGCACGGGAGCTAGACATGAAAATCAAAGTTGTTTCATAGCTAGATGAACAGGATAATTTGCGCCCTTTCGTGCGTTTGCAAGGATTTCTGCCTCCCCCATCCATCGCAGAAGTGTTTTAAAGAGAGCTGTATTTTAAATTCATTGTCATAAATTATGGACTGAAAAAAAAATGAATCACGTCAACTGAAATTGTCCTTCAGTTTCCCTTACCTACAACAGCACAATACTACATTTGCTAAATTATTCCTTCCCGTTTTTTAAAGTACATTTTTCCATATCCATGCTGCAAAGCTGCTGATCATCGTTACCTGAAGCTGTATCTCACTGAACCAAGAAGCTACCGTGCTTCTGAATATCTCTCTCTCTCGGTATTTTATATATAAATTTACTCCCAAAATAAGGTATTCCCGGGATCTACGGCACCGCAGAACACCTCCCCCATCGCTCTGTCAATGTGTCTGAGCTTCAGGATATTGACAGCAACTGCCCCAGCTCGAGTCTGGCTCCAATGGAGCATTTATATTCCTTCCACTCAGCCCTGTGTATTTTTTTTCCTTTCTTTTTTTTTTTTTTTTTTTTTTTTTGCAGGGCTGAGAACGCCAACCCAAGACCAACTCTGGAGAAATAAAATCCTGGAAAATGAATGAATCGTAAAGCCAAATTGCACGACAGAGCCACATTCCAGACTGTGTTGTACAGTTAATTCTTATGCAAGCTTTAAAAACTCCAGATCAAAACTAAAAATCATGGGATGTGGCAGACTGCAAAGTAATGGACTGTAGGACATTTTAGAACAAAAAGAGGCCAGTAAGCTCAGGAGTCCACCTTCTCTTCCCAGTTAGCAATTATACTTCCACAATATACCCCCCTCCAAATATTTGCCTAGTCTGGGTTTAAATTATTTATACTAGTTTCTCTTTCTGCTGTCCTTGGCAGTTTGTTGCACATATTAACTGCTCTCTGTGCAAAGCTGTTCCATCTAGATTCCTTTCCTGCCCAGCCCTTACTTTGCCTTAACTCCTTTTGTACTGGACAGAAAGCTTTGCCCCTTTCCAATGTCTGCTCACTTGTACACAGATTTCAGGATGTAGAAGGTACATTCAGCAGCCCAGAAACTGAGTGTTTGCTAGACATAGTAGGTGGTGTGTTAGGCAAACATTAAACAGTTCGTGGTACCTTCCCTTGTATCTGAAATTAATCCCCCAAAGCTTAACCTACGTGGCAAAGTATATTTCCTTTGCATTTAAAAAAAATAGTTGTCTTTTCTCTTTAAAAAAACAAAAACTTAAGATGACTGATACTCATGAAAGTAAATATTGTGACCATTGACCCATTGGAAGGAACATTTTTCATGAATTTCCCTAGTTTGGCTGATGTTATATTTATCAATACCAAATGAAATGAAAAGCAGCAGATGCCCAAGGAGAGGGAACACTTGCAATATACTTCCTGCTTGAGGAGGAGTTTGCCCTAGTCCTTTCTGCAGGTCCATAAATCTTGACATCCACTAGGTCCTATCATGTATGGATATCAAAGTATAGGTTGTCTCTCATGCTGCCTCTCCCGTCTCATGCTGAGAGTTCTAGATCTTTGGATCCAGTCAAGCATTCATCTATTCTTCACGGTTGGCTCTAGTGAAATCTTCAGGAAAAGAGGGAAGCTGTGCCCTCAGCCTCCTATGGTATTTAGCCCTTTGACTCTTTTGCGAGCCTTAGCTGCCACAAGATGCCACTAGCAAATGAACTGGCACCCACCACCTCGTATTGCTAGGACCCTTTTTGCATGTCCATGGCAACATCTCAAAGATGAACCCTCACCAGTTCAAAGAGTTCTGGACAATGTTACCACCAAATTCCTAGTAATCCTTAATGTAACTCTGTTGCTACACCTCCTGACGCAATCAGTAGTTGTGGGGTCAGTGTGCCCATTGAGAAAGGAGTTCAGATCAGACCAATAAAGCCCAGTGCTCACAGTGTAAGTAATGGATGAGAGGCATGAGCTGGTACCACACATACACCTGAATCCTTCCCAGTGGATGTGGACTGCATCATGGTTGTATCCTAGCTGTGAACCTAAGTTTTTTCTTGGACATGTTTTTCCATGCCGGGAACATGATACCATGCCCAATTTTCCACCTATTTAACAGAGCAATCATTTGAAAGGAAATTACAGGCGAGTGAACAGGTATTAGAGAATCTGGCACCTCATGGAGATAAATGAACCCCCAGAAGCATTCTGAGTGCAATCTGCACATTGGTCATAACTCATGGTCTGGGAACCACATAAAGGCAGCTCTAATGCAGAAAAAATAAGGACCATACTTGCCATGGGGGAACCCCCATATGTGCCAGCAACCTGTGAAGGACTGCTAAGAGTAGGAACTGGGTTGGGGAGTCCTATCCATGTGGAGAAATGATACACCTTCAACACAGTGGAAAGTACACTTAGATACCATCATAAGGTAACAGCTGAGCTCATACCCTACAATTCAGGTTTGGAAAAAAATGAAGGTTATAGTCCAGGCGGTCTGATGTCAGCATAAAATTCCCCAAGCACAGGGCACCATCCCCACTCTCCAGCTCCCATAACAAGCTTGCTCTTTTGGAAAGTCCCAAACTAGGCAAACGTGCAGGTGGCCTGTTAGACTTGTTACTCCACAACTGAGTTGGCAATTAACTAAGATTGGGACAAAGGTCCAGCAATATCTGTAGAGTGGTGGGGCATTACTTCTTCCCTGGTAGACACTGGTCCTAGTCAGACCTCCATCATTTTCCTGATGAAACATGATGTGTACAGGTCAAGGTACTGGACCATCTGGAGTGGGGTGGGGGGACAACTCAACAACCTGCCAGCTAAAAGGCAATGATAGAATGCACCAACCCTTGTCAGCTCAGATGGACCATAAATTGTTACAAATGAATCTGAAGGGTGGGCCATTCGTTGACAAGCTCCAAGGTGCCTTAAAACAAGAATCTGTGAAAGTCAGTCCTACATGCCCTTCTTGTGCTCAGGGCAACAGATTACTTCAGAAGCCCCAAATCTGTTATGCCACGAAGGAGTTTTGGCTTCACACATAGCTACTGCTCTGCTCCTACTGTCAGTTTCTAAAACCAGTCTTCTGAAAATGAGAGAGGCACAAGACATATCACAGATGAGCTTGGAGTTAGCCACTCACATTTATTTTGGTGAGACTGTGGCTAGAATAGTGCATGTATTAAGGATGAAAGATCCTCAAAAGTTTCATATTGCAAATTCATTTTGGATAAGCATGTTATACTTCAGAGGTTCAGTAAAGGTCTATCTGACTAAACAAACTTCTTCAGAATGCATTATTGGTCTGGGACTTTCACAAGGAAAGACTGTCATGAGATTTCCAGAACTACTGCTCCTGGCCAGAAATAACATGATAATAACCTCTTCTCCAATCATCTGGCACTCTGAATTCTAGATTCAGACAGAAGCTTGAAGTGAAAACATATTTCAGCATCTCAATGAAAGATTTTTCTTATAACAATGAGAAAATGTATAGGAGAGGTTTGTATTTATCTGAACTGGTTCACCAATCTGTATCCAAAACTAGAACGATTATTGCTTGTTATTTACTGAGGGATGTGTGCTTTCACTTTCGCTATTGACATCCATGAGAAAAAGGAGCTGCCCCACAGTAGTGTCAAGAAATTGGAGACAATTCAGTGAAAAAGCAATAAAAACAATTAAGGGACTGGAGGGAATAGTTTATAGGAAAAGATTAAAAGGGCTAAATACACAGAGCTTGAGTAAATAACTAAAGGAGGCTATGATAACCTTCTTCATGTACTTGATGGTTCAAAACACCAAGAAAGGAGACCAATTGTTTAGGGTGTCCTAAAGGATGTTGCTAGGAGTAAGGAGAATAAATTAAGCAAAGGAATATTAAGGTTGAATATCAGGAAACAATTCCTAATAGTGTGATCTATTTGACTGTGATATAATTTCTTATGGGATTAGCAAAGCCACATTACTCAAGTCATTTATAACTGGACCAAACAAAGCACTGCAGGTTATACTGTAGGGAACAATCCTATTATGGCAGGGGACTAGTCTACATAACCTAATAGGTCTTTTCTCTTTCTCTAAATTCAATGCTTCTCAATTCTTATTAGTTTATATCTCTGGTTAAGCAGTCCCCATTGTAAGTTCTCTTGGCTAAATCAGAAAGCATCATGGGAATTCTGAATCTCATAATGGAACAAAAGGAATCTTTCACTACTAGAAGGTGAAGGGAGTTTTTCCAGTTTAAAATAGGTTTATACAGTACTTAATTTAAAAAAGTCAGTAGAAACAGATTCATTTATTTTAGTATTTTTATATCATTATGACCAAATGTAATGCCAGCAATGTGCTAGGAACTTTAGCAACAGGGTAAAGTGTTAATCTAAGATCATGAAAGATTTACAATCTAAGGTCCCAATTCAGTAAGATGCTTAAATAAGTATCTAACTTCAATCAAGTGAATAGTTTAAACAGCATCGAAGCAAACACACCTTAACTTTTAATTGGAACAATGTATAATGCAACAACTTTTTGCTCCTTGTACCTTCCAGGGTTTGTTACCCCCAAGTCACATAGATGTGAATGGGACTACTCATATTCTTTAAGTTCAGTACATGCCATAGAGTTATACATATGCTTAAGTCTTTGCAGGATAAGGTCCTACGTAAACTAAGGCTAAGGAAAGGCATGCAACAGAAGTTGGAGACTGAGCAGTGGTGACCAGTGTGTCTTGTTATGTCTACTTTATTTTTCATATTTATTATATAGTAAATACTTTGATATCCTCAAAGCAGTGTGCTTTCAAAAGGGACTTAGGAGAAGAGGATGGGGAAATGACAGATTGAGGCAGGGTGTGCCATGCGTAAAGGGCATCATGGAAGAACATGTGATGATGTGAATGGGAAGAACTGGGCAATGACTGGGGGGGTTGGGTGGAACACAGACTGAAAGGTGTGAGGACCAAAAAGTTTTACCTTTTTTCAAAAGAAAAAGTGATACCTTCTTGCTGGAAATGCAGCCTAGTTTGTTCTTGTAATGCCTCTGTTTTACCATTAAAATATTAAACTCCATTTAAATTTTCAAATCTGTACTATAAAAATTCAGAATGTGGTAGCACCCAGAAGCCTTATTCAGGATTGGAGTGGACCCACATTGTCACATTAGACTTATGTCATATCTTTTACATATAATAGGGAACAACATTTTTCACCATGGGTTCCTTAACAGGACATCCAAATAGGACATTTGGATGCTTATACAGACCCTTAGATTCACACACTTACATGCCACCTGAAGCATCCAAACCCAAGACTTGAATGTTCTGTTAAGGAGCTTCTGCTTGAAAGTGATGCCTACAATTCCATCTTTATCCAACAAAAGCTATCTATGGAAGTTTGAACTGCATTAGCACTGCATAAAGCATGCTCTGTATCCCCCCACAACATGTAATTCTCACTAGAATAGTTACCCTATGGGAGACTCTACCATGGGGAAGTAGGCTGCATTACGTTACCAGATGGGCAGGATTCACCAAAGCACTCACCGTTAAGCCAACAATGCCTAATCAGCTTTTGCAGTTGTAACAAGGGAGAAAGTAATTTCTTCAAAACAAGAAGCAGGCCCTAGCTGCGTAGTTCGGGAGGCCGGTGAAGCTTCTGCTTATCAATGGCTGTGAGAGTCATTTTCCTCTGCACAAAGCCTAGCACATGTACAATACTGGAATAGCCATATCAGATCAGACCCGTGGGCCAGCTAAAAGATGCTTCAAAGGAAGGTGTACAACAGCCATAGAAAATAATAATACACTACCATACTTCTGGGCAAGTTTCTTCTGAACTTGTGTTGGTTGGATTATATATTGGAGCATGATGGGTGATGACAGATACAATCATTTGCAGTCCAATATAACTGGATTTTGATGTCAAACCATACTTAATTGCATTTTTCCAAAATTAAGCACTTTACTTAGTTCTGATTCTTTTTCCCCCCAAGCATTTCCAGTCTCATCTGACCTCTAATTTTCCTCCATCACTTGCTGGGTCTTTAGCCTTATTTCTTCAGTTAGACATTTCAGACAGTTAGCACCACTTTTTATATAAAGTGCTGAAAAATGGCTACTAGTCCATCATCTATTAGAGTTGCCCCTCTGCCATTTGTAGTCCAAAGTAATTGGATTTTGATGTCAAACTGTAATTTATAATCAGTTTTCCAGAATTAAGTAACATGCTTAATTTTTATTTTTTTCCTAAGCATTTCTAATGTTGTCTGACCCAGAGTTGTAGAAGTGAGCAATTGTCCTCATCTGCCATCCCATGTGGCATACCAAAAGAAACTGGAGAACCTCTTCTGAAAGGACACGAGGTGAAAAACACCATCCTCTTCTGGGATTCCCTTTTACATCATTCTGGATGTATTAGCAAGAGTGTTGTAAGCAAGCTAGAAGTCATTCTTCTGCTATACTCCATGCTGATTAGGATTCAACTGGAGTATTGTGTCCAGTTCTGGGCGTCACATTTCAGGAAAGATGTGGACAAATTGGAGAAAGTTCATAGAGAGCAACAAAAATGATTAAAGGTCTAGAAAACATAACCTATGGGGGAAGATTGAAAAAACTGGGTTTGTTTAGTCTGTAGAAGAGAAGGCTGAGGGGGGATAAAATAAGAGTTTTCAAGTACATAAAAGGTTTTTCAAGGAGGAGGGAGAAAAATTGTTCTCTTTAACCTTTGAGGATAGAAGCAGCAACAAGGGGCTTAAATTGCAGTAATGGACATTAGGGAAAAAACTTCCTAATTGTCAACATAGTTAAGCACTGGAATAAGCTGGCTAGGGAGGTTGTGGAATCTCCATCATCGAAAATTTTAAAGAGCAGATTAGACAAACTCCTGTCAGGGATAACTACTTTGTCCTGCCTTGAGTGCAGGGGACTGGGCTAGACTTCTTGAGGTCCCTTTCAGTCTTATGATTCTATCTGCAAACCTATGTATAACACCAACATCCAAAGGACTAAGCTGCTAAGTGGGGAGGATGAATCTTATTCTTTTAAGCTCAGACAAACTAAGTTCTGAATACTGAACAAACTTAGTTTTAACATTAGGGGTTTCCCCATGTGTCCATCAAATCTAAACCCTGCAAGTGACACCCTTTACATAGGAGGACTCCTTAGACCAACTCCCTTGAGAGTTCAGCTGCAGATGCTACCCCGTCACTATTTTTCCTCAGAGGATGAAGGGTTTTCTCTGTCATGGATGATCCAAGTTAAATTCCCAAGCAGTCTAGGATTCAAATGGTCTAATTAAAAACAAAATTTAATTAAGGTGAGAGATCAGGTTAAAACTTAAGGGAGGTATGCATAACATAACTAATCTTCCACTCTACAAAATGGAAGTTATTTTATCTAAACCTTCCCTTTCTTTGACCCCTTGATCAGCCAGATTGGGACAATCACACCTTGCTGATCCCTGTTAGGAATCATCATAGCTCAGATACATTTTAATCTTTGGGGTATTATCCTGGCCATTAGAATATCAGACAATCATCTCAAAAATGCATTTACACAAATGTCCTCCCTGAG
The DNA here is from genome assembly GCF_009764565.3 of Dermochelys coriacea. Taxonomy (NCBI): domain Eukaryota; kingdom Metazoa; phylum Chordata; order Testudines; family Dermochelyidae; genus Dermochelys; species Dermochelys coriacea. The sequence continues at coordinate 36,731,774 of NC_050070.1, read as the reverse complement.
CAGGTTATCCCCATTACCTCTGTAATGTCCATTTTTAATTTGAATCATGCAGCATTATACACACTGTCCTATAAACCAGTCTGGAGTCCCTGTTACCTTCTCCCCCCATCATAGTAGGTATTTGAGCTCACATTTGCATCTCTCCTCTTTACAGGTGGTGATGCTGGAAAAAGCCAGTTTGGGATGTTAATGTTTTTTGGAATATTCTCCCCTCCAAACCCAGATGTTAGCTATGAAACAAACTCACCATCTGCCTAGTAGAGATATCTATTTTTCTTTTTATTAATCTTCATTATTGAGAGATTAAAACTCAGCTGTCACAGTTCTCATTGTCTCCTGGTAGCAAGATATATCGCACCACCTCGAACACTCTCTTGTTACTACATGCATGCAGCAACTAACAATAAGATGGACCAAAAATAAATTTATTTATTCTGTTTGGTAAAAAAAAGGTATTGACAACACTATTACATTCTGAGTCCTTCTCAACCAATCCATGTCCTGTACAGAAGACACCTTCAGCCCTTATCCTTTCTTTCCTTATTTTTCTTTCTGCAGCACTTGTTTGTGCAAGTGTTATAAGTAATAAAAAGCCATTACTTAAGCTTTCATGTCCCGGACTTGTTTTAATACCACTTTCCAGTCTGCTTGCTGTCAGTCCTGCCAATAGCATTCTTTAAGAGGTAATAAAGTAACCTGGAAGGGAAACATTCACAATGAAATTTTCATAGATATGTTCTGGTATAATTCTCAAACTTGGAGAGTTAAAGAACTAAGATTACCTGTCATCACTGACATTGGGGATTTCCACAACATAAAACAGGAGGCTCTTCTGAGAGCAGCTACAGCCATTTACAAATTTGGAATTTAGAGCTACCAATACCCTGCATGTTTGACAGAATCTTATTGCTGTCCCTGGGTTCTGTATTATGTTTGACATTGCTAAAGTACAGTGATGATCAGAAATGTTACCATGTGAAAACAGAACTGGCTTACTCACAGTACCTGGCTGCAGTTCCTTTTTAGTTTGGGTGTATTCAGAGTACTATTTGCACACTTCAATGACAACCTCGTCTTAGCAGTATAGAGCCAATAAAGCTGTAGAAGAGTGAAGTATATTCTTTCTGTCTCATATAGCATTAATAGAATTATTAATTTAGGCTCCAATCCTGCAAACACAGACATCATTTAAAGCATTTGATCAGTTCCACTGACTCCCCTTTGCCATTAATGTGAGTGGGACTATGCACATGCTCAACGTTAACAGAGTACCTAAGTGGTTGCAGGATCAGGACCCAAATTCAACCAGTTTTACCCTGTGCTGCTCAGTGGTGATGTATTGTGCCTCAGTCTGGTCATCCACGAGTCATGCACACAAATAGATACTGAACTCAATAAATCAATCCTGTAGGATTATTGCAGGGATTTTGAAACCAAGTCCCACATTTGCAATACTGCCTGCGGGGATTGCACCATCATCAGTGACAGGGTATGCTTTCAGCAAAAAAAGACAGAAACAGGTGCATGAGCTATTGTATGTACACATTCCACCACCCAAGAGATGGAAGTCCAGAAAGAGCCTTGCCTCTGAAAATCACTTTCCTTAAAATACTGCTGTGGAAAACTACAATGTAACAAAATAGCAAGAAGTGCCAATGATCTTGGAGAAACTAGTTCCTTCAGACACAGGCCTAGAACAAAAACATTGGTGTACTCTAAATTGAATGAGATCTGGGATGGCAAAGAATGGTGACAAAATGACATAATGGAAGCTGAGGAACAACCCCAAGTGTGACTGTGGAGAGCCAAGGCAAACACTTGAACACTGCTTGATGCAATGCTGCCAATAGCATGCTGTACTCCCAAGGAGCTGTTTGAGATAAGTGACAAAACCAGGCCTGGGCTGCTGTTTGGGAGCAACAAGCTGGATGATGAAGAGCCCAAGTTCAAATTCCAAAATCTCTATGTTAAGCTTTAAAGAGCTGTATACCGAATTGCACCTATGTCAAGGTTCCTTCCCCACTCTGAATGCTAGGGTACAGATGTGGGGACCTGCATGAAAACCTCCTAAGCTTACTTTTACCAGCTTAGGTTAAAACTTCCCCAAGGTACAAACTATTTTACCTTTTGCCCTTGGACTTCCACTGCCACCACCAAACGTCTAACACCGGTTACTGGGAAAGAGTCGGTTTGGAAACGTCTTTCCCCCCAAAAGTTACACCCCCTTTCCTGGGGAAGGTTTGATAAAAATCATCACCAATTTGCATAGGTGAACACACACCCAAACCCTTGGATCTTAAGAATAATGAAAAAGCATTCAGTTTCTTAAGAAGAATGTTAAAAGAAGAAAAAGTAAAAAGAATCACCTCTGTAAAATCAGGATGGTAAATACCTTACAGGGTAATTAGATTCAAAGCATAGAAAATCCCTCTAGGCAAAACCTTAAGTTACAAAAAGACACAAAAACGGGAATATCCATTCCATTCAGCACAGTTTATTTTCTCAGCCATTTAAAGAAATCAGAATCTAATGCATATCTAGCAAGATTACTTATTAAGTTCTAAGACTCCATTCCTGCTCTGTCCTCGGCAAAAGCATCACACAGATAGAGAGGCTTTGTTTCTCCCTCCCCCCAGCTTTTGAAAGTATCTTGTCTCCTCATTGGTCATTTTGGTCAGGTGCTAGCGAGGTTATCCTAGCTTCTTAACCCTTTACAGGTGAAAGGGTTTTTCCTCTGGCCAGGAGGGATTTTAAAGGTGTTTACCCTTCCCTTTATATTTATGACAACCTATAACGTACTTTATTTGATTAAGGATTATAATCCATGAGTCAGAACAAATGCTGCTTGACTTCCAGGGCCCAGATGGAGTTTGCAGGGCTAGTAGCTGGGGGAAACGAAGCAAATGTTATGGAAGTCCTTGGAAGTTAAGACCTGTTCCTGTAGAGTTAGACTTGTGGATTCTAAAGGTAAACTATAATATTACTTAGTTATCAGAAAATAATTCATACAGGAAGAGATCTTCAGCTCCACCTTTTAAACTACTGTATTTGTAGTTCTCTTATGAAATACTGTGAAATGAGAAGCAATTTTCTTAGTCAAGATTCATAAAAACTAAAGTATCTGTTAGGCCAGTGGCTCTCAATCCTTCCAGACTACAGTACTCCTTTCAGGAGTCTGATTTGTCTAGTATTGAAACCCCCAAGTTTCACCTCATTTAAAAACAACTTGTTTATAAAATCAGACATACAAATACAAAAGCATCACAGCCCACTATTACTGAAAAATTGCTTACTTTCTCATTTTGACAATATTATAAATTAGATCAACCGGAATATTAATATTCAGTGTAGAGTGTATAGAGCAGCATAAACAAGTCATTGTCTGTATGAAATTTTCGTTTGTTCTGACTTTGCTAGTGATTTTTATGTAGCCTGTTGTAAAACTAGGCAAATATGAGTTGATGTCCCCCCTGGAAGACCCCAGGGGTACATGTCCCACTGGTTGAAGACCACTGTGCTAGGCAAGACATACTATCTGAAACAGAGGGAACATGAACAAACTGAGAATTTAAATGAAAAAGGAGATCTTTAGGATACAGAAGGAAAAGGCCAAGAGAACAAAGAAGGACAGGTGTTCAGTAAAGAGTGGTCCTGGCTCTGTATGAGAGAAACATAATACAAGATTTAAGGCAGGGAAATAAACCTCTGACACGTGCACTCAAGACACAAGAATTTTTATGCACATGAGTGAAATTTGTATTGAAACTATTTCTGTGGAAGACACTGCAGCATTTAACAGACATGAGAAAGCCTAGAGAAGAGGACATCTCTATAAAGTCATTGGTTTTGTTATTTATTTAACTTCCCCCTCTCCACGACAGAGCTGTTTCTTCTCTGCTGAATCTTTTAGAAGTGAACAGGGCAAAATAAGGATCAGAAAGGGTGAAAAAGCTGCTGCTTCCTCCTAATACTAGGAAGAAATGAACACCTGTCTTAAAAAAAAATCCTGCAAAAAAGTGGTAAAATTGTGTATGTCTAGGGATGTAATTTAAAGCCAGACACAGGCTGCAATAGTGTCTGCAGTGTTCATAGTTTACCTCTAGGATTAGACAGAGCTGGAGTGCACCAAGGTGCAACTCTGACTGCCCAGACAACTATCTACTAGCTCTCCAACTTCTCTCATTCATCCTATTGGCAGTACAGTGCTTTGGGAGAAGCACCACCAAATCAGTCCTGACTCTTCAAACAGAGAAAACTCAGTGCCTCGAGGAATAAAGCTACTTTTTCCTCATCTAAATCCCACTTTAACCTTTACTCTGTTTCAAACACTGGCAAAGTTCAGGGCTTAAAAAAAAAATGCAACATGAAACCCAGGCTGCAAGGATAGTGTTTTCAGTGTGATCTTATTGAAAGTCCAGATAAAGGGCCAGAACCTCAGCTGATTTAAATCAGTGTAAGTTCCAATGAAGTCAATGGAATTGCATCAATTTATGCTAGCTGAGGATCTGGCCTGTAGTTTGTTTCTGTTTTTTTGTTTGTTTGTTTGTTTTACTATTGTGTCAAAACAAAAGACATACTTAAAATATGTTTATCTGCTTTATTTATTTTTTAAAAAATCACCTAGCTTTATGGGATAGTTTTTCTATAAGGATGTTTATTAAAATATTTAAGTTTAAAATGAAACATTTTTATTAAGTAAAAATTAAAATGAAAAGTGACAGTACAATATGAAGTGTACTCTGATCATTCTACCTGGAAGAGTGAATCTGATGTGCTTAACTTTTAGCACATGAGTAATTCCACTTCATGAAGTTATGTATAGAGTAAAACAATGCATATATGTAACTGCTGCAAGAAGTTGGAAAGGTAGGGGGAGTTGGGCACCTAATTGCCCTTTGCATGTTTGAAAAATCTTTCCCTAAATCATTGCAACGGGGAGCCGCACTCACCACCAGACCCCCCCCCCCCCCCCCCCCGCATCATGCCATGATGTGGTATTGCAGGCACTTTATCCATACCACCCTCTTTTGTTGGCCAATCTGCTGCTACAGAGGTATTCTTCTGGGTGACTCAGCCCGCAGCTTAGTTCATTCTCCTTCTGGGTGACAGAAGTCCAATTTAAACAGCCAAACAAGACATCCAATCAACTTGCTTCTTCCCTCCTTAGTCCTGACAGGGCTTCCTCTGCTTCCCCTCCCTAGGGACTCTAGCAGTTTCTCCCAGGGACTCCCTCTTTCTTATAGATCCTATATCAGGGCTTCCCATAGGAACCTAAAATGTTCTATGAAGTTCTTAGCCCAGCTGCCTCCTGACTGCATTCTCTTAAGCCCTTTTGATTAGGAGGCCCAAGTGTTTGCCATTCTAACACCTGATTCCCTCACTCCTGCCCCTCAGGTTGGGATGCAGTTATAGCACAGGTAGGACTGACTGAACAGGACTGGGCTAGGCCCACGTCTCCTGGCCTTTAAAAGGGCAGGCTATGCTGTTACAATTAATTCATTTTATGTAACTTGAATAAAACAACACAGCATTACCAATAAAATAGGAAGCAGCCACCTTTGCAGTCTACAGAGTAGCAGCCATGTTAGTCTGTATTCGCAAAAAGAAAAGGAGTACTTATGGCACCTTAGAGATTAACAAATTTATTTGAGCATAAGATTTCGTAAGCTACAATACAGAGGGCCCAATCCAATGCCTATTAGAATAAACTAATAATAATCCTGTAATTAACTTCAAGGGGAGTTGGATCAGGACCAGAGTGTTTCAAGAACAGAGACACTCTGAATGTTAAAGTATAGTATCAGGGGGATAACTGTGTTAGTCTGTATCCACAAAAAAAACAAGGGGGTCTGGTGACCTCTTAAAGATCCTGTAAAACGATTCCTCTCTCTCACAGACCTGGGGAGGCAGGCCAGTCCTCGCTTACAGACAGCCCCCCAACCTGAAGCAAATACTCACCAGCAACTACACACCACACCACAGAAACACTAACCCAGGAACCAATCCCTGTAGCAAACCTCATTGCCTACTCTGTCCCCATATCTACTCTAGCAACACCATCAGAGGACCCAACCACATCAGCCACACCATCAGAAGCTCATTCACCTGCATGTCTACTAATGTTATATATGCCATCATGTGCCAGTAATGCCCCTCTGCCATGTACATTGGCCAAACCGGACCGTCCCCACATAAAAGAATAAATGGACACAAATCGGACATCAGTTGTTTTATTCAAATTGTAACACACAAAAGCCAGTGGGAGAACACTTCAATCTTGCTGGACATTCTATAATAGATTTGAAAGTAGCTATACTTGAACAAAAAAAAACCTTCAGAAACAGACTTCAAACAGAAACAACAGTACTAAAATTCATTTGCAAATTTAACACCATTAATTTGGGCTTGAATAGGGACTGGAGTGGCTGGCTCATTACAGAAGCAGTTTATGCTCAAATAAATTTGTTAGTCTCTAAGGTGCCACAAGTACTCCTTTTCTTTTTGTGGATACAGACTAACACGGCTGCTACTCAGAAGCAGCTTTGACTCTCCTGGAATTGACACCTTCTCATCTATTGTTGGGAATAGACTACATCCAGCCTGATCCAATTGGCCCTGTCAACCCTGGTTCTCCACTTGTGAGGTAACGCCCTTCTCTTCATGTGTCAGTATATTTATGTCTGCATCTGTAACTTTCACTCCATGCATCTGAAGAAGTGAGGTTTTTACCCATGAAAGCTTATGCTCAAATAAATCTGTTAGTCTTTAATGTGCCACCGGACTCCTAGGTAAAGTACATTAACAGATAAACAGAATCAATTTTATAACACATTTAAAGAGTCCCTGTTTTCCCCCACACATTTAAATAGTTTCTGCACTCTCTCAATCCTACTCTGGATCATCAGTCCAGAGATTCTGATGGAAGTATCAGTAAACTTTCTGCTTCCAAAAAGAGACTGTTCAGACCATTTATTGTTATGGTGCTATAATGAATAGTGGCAAGTAAAGACTTTTGTCAAATAATTTTTCTGTATCTATTTTTTAGTTAGGAAAAACACCTTCAAGGCCTTATGAACAAACAAAAAGATGTGCTAATATAGTTAAATCAGTTTAGAAACTGATTTACCAAAAGCAGCGCTATATAACACTCAAATTAGTTTAGGAGAGCATTCACATACATACCAGTTTCCGCAGGGATTTAATTAAATCAGTACAATTTGTGTTTAGACAAGGCCTGAGATTAAGGAACTGGTAGACTGGTTCAAGGTACCTCAAGCAACTACTTCTATTCTTCACACCATGAAAAGGTGTTAGGAGGAAGAAAATAGTCAGTAAAGTGATCTGTAAGAGAAGACAATGATATTAGACCATCTGGGACTATATATTTTTAACTCACTTCATCAGGACAGGCAGCCAACAATATTAGTTATAAATTATTCACTGCAAGCAGCAACAACCTACTATACACAGCACAACATTGTAACCAGCTGAGAAGATATACCACACACTTCATCACCATGAGCATTTACATAACACTGTATAGGCATTTAGTACTATTGTCACTAATGTGACTCTTTTTGTAGTCCCTTGAGTGCCTCTGGCTTTGCAGGGTACATGTAGCTAAATAGCACTTGTATGGCCCAAGGACATATGCTGTCTGGCCTCCCGCAGCCACTGCTCAATTGAATATAATGGAGTCATGCTAAATGACACAGCCCTCAGCATGGTAGGTGGAGGGGGCAGGCACATGCACAAAGAATCAATCAAGCAAAGCAACTCTAAATTCTACAAGACCTGTCTAGCAAATATCTATAATATGTTTTGTCACGGAGACTGTCAAAAATGGACTAAATCCTCAGCACGTGTTTATCAGCAGAGCAGTGCCAAATTCAATAGAACTATGCCAATTTACACCAGCACAGAATATGACCTTTGTTTACAGCTTTTTAATTTAGTGGTTTGTTTTCTATTAGTTTAATACCCTTTGAGAAGTCTAAAAACTACTTTCCTCCCCCACCCCAGTTCCTTCACCATCCCCTCCACCCACAAAACAGGTTTCATCTTTTGGAAATCTCAATTTTGCTATCTTGGAGAAAAAGTCAACTTAGTTCTGAGTTATTTACTTCTTTTGTTGTCAGAATTAGCTCTGAATTTGTCAACAGCTATGGGTACAAACTTTGCTATTTAACTGGAACCCTACAGATGCATAAATAATTTGTAACAAGTAATTGTCAAATTTTATTTATGCTGCTTGTGAAATTCTCAATTTTTTCCATTAGTTGCAGTTGTTTGTCAGTTTTCTTATGGTATTTTATCTTATGTAAGTAGTTCATGAATACCAGCTCTGACCAAATCATTTAAGGAGCTGCCTTCACAGAACAGACAATATACTTGAAGATCACAAGCACTGAGATCGGATTTTACTGAGCTATCTTATTCTTCAAAATTGGGAATTTTTTGCTAATAAATCTTGCAAAGTTGTTCCATTTGTAAAATGAGACTAATAATACTTCACACACACATACTTAACTAGGAAAAAGAAAAGGAGTACTTGTGGCACCTTAGAGACTAACAAATTTATTAGAGCATAAGCTTTCATGAGCTACAGCCTGTAGCTCACGAAAGCTTATGCTCTAATAAATTTGTTAATCTCTAAGGTGCCACAAGTACTCCTTTTCTTTTTGTGAATACAGACTAACACGGCTGCTACTCTGATACTTAACTAGGGACATCTTAAACCATGATTTTGGATGTTGATTGCAGTAAAATAAAAAAATAGAATCTCTGACCACATTTTTCAGATGGGAAAATGGAAGCACAGAACAATTAAGTGGCTTTCTTAATAAAGGAGACACTATTGTCTAGATTCAGTAATTAGACATAGGACTAGAAATAGAAAATTGAATATTTCCAAAATCTGAAATTTTTCAGTGAAAAAGAGGGAGACATTTTCCATGAAAAGGTTTTTCATTTTTTTGACCAGTTCTATCTAGAAGTCAACAAACTAGGGTTGTAACCCAGGTTATGACACTGACTTTCTATGTGAACTTTGTTTCACCACCTGTAAAGTGGTGTGTAAATATACTCTCTACTAAGTAGCATTTCTATAATGAAGTGTGCAAAGCGTTAATATCAGTAGCAGAGTCAAGACTAGAATTTCCAGCCCTTTGACTCCTACTGCTGTAACTAGCCCACCTGCTTTTATGGTATGAGCAGTGTGAGAGTGTGGGGGGGATGTTAAGTAGGGGACAACCCTTTCTCCATTCTGGTGTTTCAGAAGCTACAAGAGTGAGTTGTTACATGAACTGGATTGTGTCATGTTTTTTAATTCTCACAAGAGAAATATTTCACAAATTATGCCCAACTTTACTCAACATTTGTCCCTCTCATCCTGTACAGTGGCAAAGGCTTCCTGTTTTGTGGGTTAAAACCCAGACTGCTTCCGGTCATGGTCTGCATTAAACCACAGATATCATATGGGTGGTTAAAGAATCAGCGTAATATCACGAGTTCCATTTTGTTTTTCCCTGTGAAAGCACAACATAATGGTATCTGCCTTTACAATGGTGAATGGAGGTCAAATCAACTTGTTTTCCATGAATATACTATATACGGATCTATTATGGTTAAAAATGGGAATTTTCTTTATCACATAAATGTATGGGCTGCTATTAAATGCACTTGTCTCTGTACATGACAAACCTAGGAGGCAAATTCCCTTCTTGAGCCAGGTGCACAGCATGTGGCTGTCAGCTGGGTAAAGCAAAAAGCATGCATATGTATGTTGGTGGGTATAGGGGAAAAGGAGAATGGATGAAAGTTGGGCTGACACAAAGGAGAAGCATGAAACGAAGAGACAGATGATACAAGAGAAAAGGGACAGATGCAAGAGTACACTAAATAGGAAAAAAACTGCCTGTTTCAGAGTGTGAGAGAGAGGAATGGTCTAAAAACAAAGCAACGGAACAAAACAAGGTGGTAGGGGGGAAGATTAGAAAGGTCCTTTCTTAGGACAGGAAGAAAAATTGTAAATATTTTGTTCTCTTAAATGAGTTCTCTTTTAGTATATCTTTTTCTCTTTGGTTTGTGGATGAAATTTAGACTAGCTGAAAGCTGACTTTGGAAAAAGTCCAAGCAGAAGATATACTAACAAGATATACTAACATTCAGAATATGAATCAAAATCCTTCTGATGTTACTCATCACTACTAGGCTATCCTTCATCTTTAGCAAGGTCACTGTGTACAGTGTGTCTCATTTCAACAAAGTTAAATAAATATCGGTACACAGTAATTGGAAATGGACAAAGAAATATCCAACAGTGAACATACAGTGATTATTCAGCATTTCTCAGTTTGCTTGAAGGAGTGGGGTTAGACTTCCAGCGGAATAGGAGAAGTAGAGAATAAGTCTAGTTGGATGAACTTGTTTATCCTTTTCAAAAATATTACACATGGTTATCCACCTTTGGTAAGAACACGTCGTTATTCACATTTGTAAATAGACAGGATCCTCCATTATGGCACTTAGAGCAACTTCAAGGAAAGCTAAAGAATGTTATTTTCGACTTGATACTGAGTCATCAGAAGTCCCTGTCTGTACCCCAACACTGTAGAACTTGAAAATCCATCCCCATTTCTCCATAGATTCTAGTCACTTGATTGCTCTGCCCATCATCATCTTTGACACCAAATTGAATACATGTGTGAGCAACCCAATGCAGACATAATTAGCAAAACTGCCAGTGGAGTTTCAAAGTAAAGATCTCATCTCTCCTCTTTATCAGAGCTGGGTACAGCTTCTGAAGAGAAAGATCAGACATTTTTATGTTATTGGCGGGGAGGTGAAGGGGAGTATTAAATACATTAGGTGGAAAACATGCAACAAATACTGTTTGACAAGCTCAGCTAGACCTTGATCCAAGGCATATTTAAACCAATGGGAACCTTTCCATTAACTACAATGGACTTTGGAGCAAGCCCCTAGTGCAGAATGTAGCAGCCCACTTGTTAAGCTATATTTCTGAAAGGGAGTATATTACATCTGAACTCCAGAGTCTGCACTGGCTTCTAGCTATTTTCCATGTGCAATTTAATGTTCATTTTAATCCATAATGATCTAAACTGTTTAGGTCCTGGGTACCTCAGTGACCATCTTGTGAAATATCATGGAAGTTGAGATCAGCAGAAGTACTGAAATTATTTGCTTTAAAAATAATATTTTTCCCTGAATGTGTTCACTGTTGGAACTGACACATTTTGAAGTTGTTTCCACTACATTTTTACCCCAAAGTCATTTCTTAACTTTTGTTTTCTGAAAGTGAGTTTTCAGTAAGAAAATGCAATTTTCAGTAAATTTTTATATAAAAAAGTTCAAAAACATTGTAATAAATTAAAATATTTTGATGACAATTTTTAGTGAAAACTTTTGTTTGAACAAAGGGCAGGTTGTGTTCCTTTTTGAAAAAAGCTGTGTGTGAAAAATTTTGATTAGCTAATTCTAAGTCTAGCAGAGCCTGTATTTGCTGACCTTCAATTCATTTTACTTCTTCTCCCTGGTTTCTCTTGGGAGCAGAGTACAAAGGACTATGTAAATTGGATTAGGTAAAGGAGGAATTCAATTTTATATCCACTAGGAAGAAAGAGGTCAGCAACTGTGAGAGTTTCCATCTTGGGGTCTATCTACTTGGAAAGAGGTGCCCAGAATTTTTTACCATACTACTGATGACAGATTAGGATGTAGGATAATCTGGGAGAGTGGAAGAATACCCATTCAACTGCACAACAAAAATCTACAGCCATATAACAGAATTTTATATTGTTTGACACATACCAGACATTTGGAGAACTAAATTTCAACTCCATGTAGCTGAACTATGAGCTCATACAATGAAGTAAGATGATTATCCTGCTCTTCCAAATGAAAAAAATTAATCCCTATATGCATACAGAATGGAGAATTTACTGGGAGAATAGTCACTGGTGGGCATTGGAAGAGTCAAAGAGTCTAGGAAGCAGGGAGTGGATACAACAACTCTGTTCAAAGCGGTGCATTAGACCATTCAGCCAATTGAGCAATCAGAGAGTTAAAAGGGCAGGAGTAGAGGGACAATACATAGCTAGATCCAAATTGCAAGTATGTTTCTAGGCATTGCCATATCCGAGGAGATGTTGTCATGGAAGTGCCACACTGAGGTGAAAGTTATATTTTCCATGGGTACTGCTAGTCACTTATTCAGGAATAGAGTCACATCTCCTTGTTTGGTGTACTCCGCCATGCAAGTTATTTATTTTCATTCGGTTCTGAATCCCATCAACTTTAGGCTGGCTCAGACCTATAGGCAAAAAAAAAACAACAAAACAAAACAAGAAAAAAACCCATAGGCAACTAGAACTGTATGTTTCTCCTTAGTTTCTTCTTTCCCACATTACCAATCAGCCCTCCCTCACCCCAGTGCCCCAAATGAACTGCTGGCTCCTTATACTCCTTCCTTTTCTCCCTCCCCAATGATTAACTCTTCCCCTCCTCACAACAGCAACTAAACTCTACCCCCAAACTGGCAGCAACTCACATTCCCTCCTTTGCGGCATTCCCTTCCTTGCCTCCCAGCTGATGGACAATAGCACTTTCTCCCTACCCTTACACTTCAAGTGCCAGATCGCCTCAATCCAAAATAATCTCCATCCCCTACACACAAATATCCCAAGTGCCAGGATCTTGCTTCTCTCCTGCTTTGAGACAAGGTCAAATTTTTGTTAGCTAATCCCTTTGGATCCTATGACAACTCTCAGTTTAATCTGAATAAAGCTTTTATGGTTGTTATTTAAATCTTCATTTCCTTTACTAGGGAAATAAATTGGAAATACAGGTGTAATCTTTTACATTCTTTCATTCAAAGAATTTACTGAAGTTATAAAACAATTACTTACAAGGACAAAGACAAAACCACCAAATAGAAAATCTTCCCCACCCCCCAGCACACACACAAAGCCAAGAGAAATGTTATTTGAACTCTGTTTCCTCAATAGATCTCTAAAGCTTTTCCTCCATCCCCTTCTTCATCTGTTTGGGCATTCTTCAAGTCAGCAGTTCTTAGAGATATCTGCCAACCTGTAAATACCAGCTAGCTCTTCCTTCAAGGCCCATTCTTTATTCAGAAAGAATATTATGTACTTATTGAAAACAAACAAAAATCGTGAAAGCCTTCCGGGGGGGGGGAGACACACATTGTCCACTGTTCAATTTCTACCCCCAAAAGCAGGTCAATCTGCATCTACAGGTCTCTACATTTTCTTTAACATTTCGCTTCTGCCTTTCCCTATAAAGGAAACACACTTGCAGATCTCTAGGACTTCACTGAAGTTGCCTGTACTGTAGATGCAGAGAAGAGAAAGAGCCAGCCTAGAAAGAAAAATGATTTCAGGGGCAAAGCACAGAGAAAGCGACTGAAGTTCTTGCCTCAAATTCATGCTCTACAGCATATGACCCAAAACATATAATTTACAAATCATTAAGTACAGCACCTGATTTCTCATTTCACTGTCCCAAAGCAAATATTGTTCATGGCCCAATGGAGACAGTTTTACACTTGTTTGGATGTTAGCATATCATCTTTACAACATCAGCAAAACCATTCTGGCAAAAGAAGGTTTGCCCACTTCTGTCCTTTTGGCTTGTTTGATATAAGTGGTATGTAGCTGTCATGCCTCCTTTCAGAACAACCATGATTTCCCTGTTTAGCCCTCTCTCCAGACTGATGATCCCTCACAGACACTCACTATACGCTGGCTTCTCATACTTCTCCCCCCCACCACACCTACCCACTGCCAGCCCCTCACACAGCACCTGTCTGTCCTCCCACTCCTAGCTCCACTCCCACACAAAAATTTCCAGCCCATCCATGTCTCCTTCCACTGCCACATCAACTGCCTGCCTCGCATACACTTCCACTCCGGCTCCCTTATGCACCAGCTGCCCATCCCTTCAAGCTCCTTCCCCCAGCATCTGTCACTGCCTGCTTCTTCTGCTGAATTGTAAAAGTTAACAGAATTTGAACTGTTGTTGTTGAGGAAACTCTGACTGAGCAGCTGTCCATTTTGAAAAAATGTAAATGTTTCAACTGGCTGATTTTAAAACTTTGTTTTTTAATAAATTAAAGGAAATTGTGAAACAAAGAGTCATTTTGAACCAACATCAAAACACTTGCTTAAAAAATATTGAAACAAAATGTTTCAATTTTTGACTTTTTTTTTGACTGAAACAGTTCAGAAAAAAAAAAAGACATGAATGCGCAAAACATTTCAGTGTCACCAAACCTGCATTTTTTGCCAAAAAACATTGTGTGCAATAAATTTTGCCCTGCTGTGTGTGTGAAATGGAATGGAAACATCTAGTTATTTCCAGAGCCAATACAGTCATCATATCATACTACCCCATTGTGCTACATTTTTACACAACATTGTTTTGCAATTTTTTAAGCTTTTTGACTGGTACTATTTTTGTATCCCTCTGCCTTTAAAGCAAAGTTGTCTGATTCACCATATATAGGCCTTCAAGTGATAGAAAAATCAGCAATATGAACTATACTCTAAAATAGCTTTTCTGTATATCAGGTTGGGGTAATATTAAGTTCTGAAACTTTCTGAACCACTATGGCTAGGTAATTAGAACATCTGGATTTCCGGCTTTTATGTGTGCCCTGATCCAATGGAGCATTTAAGCATTCACCACCTTCAAAAAGGACTACTCACATGCTTAACATTAAGTAAATATTCAAGTGGTCGCCAGGGTCAGGGCCAAAGGTAAAATGGGTTTCAATTATCATAGACTGCACATCACACCATAAAACTGTTACGAGTCCAGGACTGAATACTGTCAGTCCTGGGCCTACAAAGAATATAATTCTGAGGAGTAAAAAGAAGTTTCCCTGGGTCTGGTCATTCCTTCCACCAGGAGGCTTGTCCACCAAGCAAGCTACCTCAGTCTCTGGGCTACAATCAGGTTTCTCTCACATCTGGAGAAGCCAAGCTCTGCTCTCCTTTCTAGTCAACCCTACAGTGGGCTGGGTCTGCTCTTTTTAAATCCTGTCACCATGCCTGACATCTGCTGCAGCTGTGGTACTGCCACTTGGATCCACAGCAGTGCCCCAGTCAAAAAAAAAAGAGTATTGGACCACCCCCAAAGGCAGCAGAAGCTTGCTTGGAATGTGGGGCTGAGTTGCATACTGGAGCAGTGGGAGTCCCTGGGGGAGAACAAAGGTGAGCAGAGGGAAGATAGTGGCAGTGGAGGATCTAGAGGAGGCCCAGGAGGGGACTCAGAATGAGCCTGTCCTGCCCTGCCTCTTTACTTGTGGTCAGCAAGGGCACTCTGCAGTCCCAGTATCCTTAGTATCCAGCCCCCAACATTGCCCAGCTTTGGCTCCAGCCAAGGCTCTTGGTGGTCTGGCCCTATGCTCCCCTGCACAATGCCAGCTGAAGCATCCCCAGCTCCCTCCATGCTGACCCAGTGCCAAGTACTTCCTGCGTGGGCCCAGGACCTACCAGCTTCGAAGGCATTCTGCAGCCATAGACTGAAAGGGGCCACCTGGTCCAGGACGAGTTCCCCTCACCAGGCACTGGGGCCCCACTTGTCCCACACTCAGAGTCTTGGACGTGGCTAGAGTTAGCAGAAGCATCAGAATACTATTCCAGCTCTCATGAAGAGCACTGGAACCATATTCCAGAGCACTGTGGCATGAAGTGAGTGCTGACCCCCATGCTCTCATTAACCCCCTCCTTGTCAGCATGAGGCATGTCTGTCCCAGCACATACAGATATAATTACATCAGTATAGTTACTGTGTATAGTATAATGAATTTAAAACTCGGGAGTTATACTAGTATAACTTCCCCTTGTTCTAGAATAAAAGTGGCTTTTTTCAAGATTCCAGAGTTTCATAAACTAAACTGGACAAAAAATTACTCTGACACCAGAATAAGAGTGTTCACATGGCTATATTACTGGTATAACTCTAGCATTTTAAATTCATGTCCTACCTTATACCAGTATAACTTCTACACATAGACAAGCCCTGAGTGGATGTAATTTACACAAAGAGGATGCAGTGCTGCCAACTTTTATGAGTCTTGCAAATATCTGTTGTGTACTTTAAGCCTTAGGTCCAGGAGACAAGTGAAGGAGAGAATCTCAGCTTTTTAAAAAGAGTTTTCTAGTACAACTGGATGGAAGTGTCTCACCAAAATTCTTTCTGGATGGAAACGTGGGCTTTCAACAAAATCAAATATTTTGGGTGATGTAGTCTGACCTGGGAGCTTGGCCTATAGAAAGTGGGAGCATGAGGCATCTGAACTACACTTCTTGTGAGGCACCGCAGTGGCATATCCAAATTGAAATATTTCAGTTTGGGACCATGGGTTTTCCATGCAACATCCCTGGCATAAATATAAAGGGAAGGGTAAACACCTTTAAATCCCTCCTGGCCAGAGGAAAAACCTTTCACCTGTAAAGGGTTAAGAAGCTAAGACAACCTTGTTGGCACCTGACCAAAATGACCAATGAGGAGACAAGATACTTTCAAAGTTGGAGGGGGGGGGAGGGGGGGAGACAAAGGGTTCTCTCTCTCGGTCTGTGTGTTGCTTTTGCCAGGACCGGAGCAGGAATGCAGATCAGAACTCCTGTAAAAAGTCAATATGCAATCTAGTTAGATATGTGTTAGATTCTTATTTCTTTAAATGGTTGAGAAAATAAGCTGTGCTGAATGGAATGGATATTCCTGTTTGTATCTTTTTGTAACTTAAGGTTTTGCCTAGAGGGATTCTCTATTTTTTTAATCTAATTACTTTTAAGGTATTTACCATCCCGATTTTACAGAGGTGATTCTTTTTACTTCTATTAAAATTCTTCTTTTAAGAAACTGAATGGTTTTTCATTATTCTTAAGATCCAAGGGTTTGGGTCTGTGTTCGCCTATGCAAATTGGTGAGGATTTTTATCAAGCCTTCCCCAGGAAAGGGGGTGTAGAGCTTGGGGGAATTTTGGAGGGAAAGACGTTTCCAACTGGGCTCTTTCTCTGTTATATTTGTTAGACGCTTGGTGGTGGCAGCAATAAAATCCAGGGACAAAAGGTAAAATAGCTTGTACCTTGGGGAAGTTTTAACCTAAGCTGGTAAAAATAAGCTTAGGGGTTTTTTCATGCAGGTCCCCACATCTGTACCCTAGAGTTCAGAGTGGGGAAGGAACTTTGACAATCCCTCTTCCCTTTTTCTGACCAGTTGTACTTTCTAGTCCTTATGGTTGTGTGGCGAGAGCTTGAAATAAAACCAAATGCACCCAGAAGACTGAAAAACAAAAAAAAAAAATTCAGAAGACAAATAAAAAGAACACCAACGTTATTTATTATTTTTTAAGTCTCATGATTTTTGGTGGTCTGGCTTATAATTTTTCAATGCATGTGATAGGGAACATGGCTGCCCACCTGTTTTCTGGGCAGCCAGATGTAGATACTGAAGAAACATCAAAGGGTGCAGGAGTGCGGGGCATGTTTTGTTTATTCCTTTCACAAGATCAAGACACTTTGTAATTTTATCTTGAATGTTTTGCTATTTTCTACTAAAACTAGAGAAAGATTCAGATCTGAAGTGAAAACAACTTTTCATAAATGTTCACCTGGCAGAAAGCATAGTATTTTTGTGTGTGTGTGTGTGTGTGTGTGCGCGCACACTTTATTACAATGGAGAATTTCAATGTTTTTTGCCAGGAAGAGCTGGGGGGACATTACAAATGTAGATTCCTTCCCACCATTTTGGAAGCTTAAAAGAAGCAGCTCCCACAGACCAGACACACCAGCCAGGAAGAATAATGTGATCAAGTGTTTGCTTTGCAGTACTGAATAGGAATCCTATCAGGAGGCTGCAGAGAGGCCAAAGACTCTCCAGAACTTCAAAAGGTCTGCCTAACCTGGGTGTCCGATACACAGACAGCAGGGGGGCAAGGAGCCAGGCTAGGGAATTACCAGGCCAGATACTCATCTCATATACCAGGGCAGCCAAGTGCAGATCTAGAATAGCTGGTACATGACTGAAATTGTTCAGACACATATACTGAGCTTAGACACACACAGTTCAGTGGAAAAGTTAGCTTCCAGCAGCAGGAGATACAGCCTTTCAGTTGCTCTCTGAGGGAAGTAAATAAGGAGCACAAAGAACCCTGGGCTTATTGCTGCTAGAATGGGCCCTAGGGGAATTAGGTGAGAGGAATAAGTAGATTCTATCATTCAAGGACCAGCAGTGCTTTAGGAGGGAGTGAAACACCCTTCAACTTGTCAGTAAGATCCATTTTCCCACACAGTGAAGAGAATTGAAAGTTTCCATGCTGTATTCAGACCTAGTGATCTGATTAGTCTCACTCTTCAGCCTGAATTACAACACCCCTGGAAAGCTACATATGTCTTTACATTACTGGCCTTCAAAAATCATACAAAATAACTCCTTGAGATAAGTTACTTTCTAGCAGCAGGATTACACAAAGAATAATCATAATGGTAGGAAAACTGAGAGTAGGTGACCATTGTTTCACAGAAGGCTTACCTTTCCAGCATTAGGATTCAGAATGCCTCAGTTTACCCTCTAGGCTGCAGATTCCTGCTGGTAGGGTACACCAGGCCTCAGTTTCCCATCTGTTATTTTGATGTGGTTTAGCCATGCAGAAAAACCATAGAGTCCTCCCCTCTGGAGTAATGACATCCAACAACATTTTTTTTTAAAAAAAAAGTAAGTCATCCTTCCACTTCCCTGGCCTAAGCAGTCTTTACCAAGGGCACACCTTCATCTGCCCCTTTGGTGCAAGGGAATGAGTAAGGCTTCCTAACCCTCTCCAGCAGCTCTGCTTGAGACCCCTAAATAAGAGCAGGTTTACATGCTAGCCTTCAGGCCCACACCACTTCCCATCCCCGGCCATTTTCTACAGAACTAAGTCTTCAGCCCTCAGTGCAGGGCTCACAAATAGTGCAGTACAGGGCTTTCATTCCTCTGAACAACTTACCCTAAGGTTCTTTCCTCTGCAGGACTCATCCACAGCCTTTCATAGGCCACCTCCTTCTTCTAACCTTTTTCAGCCAGAAGAACCCTTCAAGTCTTCCTTTTACTGGGAGAGTTCCAACAGCTGCTGCCATTTCCTTTTGGTGCCTTCCCCACAATGAGTCTCTCAGCCAACAACTGCTGCTTAGCAATCTCCCTGACTACGCTGAAGGGAGTTCTTTTATAGTCCTGTTTCCTTTCTCACCAGGTCTTGCTGTTGCCTGCAATCACATGCTCCCTTCCAGGAACAATTCCCAGAATTCTCTTGATTCTGGACTAAGACAAGACAGTTTGTGTGGCCTTAAAGGGGCTAGGCTACTCTGTTACACACCAGAACACATTTTTTCAATGGGATTTACCATCATAATAATTTCAAATATCCATATGTCTCTTTTAATCTGAAAAGCACTTTATAGACATCAGTCCCAACCCCCATAACACTGTGTGAAGTTCATAAGTATTGCAATTTCCATTCAACAAATGGCAAAACTTTAGGTGACAGTTTAAGTAACTTGCCCAAGGCCACTGACTGTGTTTGTGTTAGAGCCTCGGTTGTAACTCAAGAGTTCCCAGTGTTGTGCAACAACCACCAGGCCATCACTATTTCAGAAAAAAATTGAAGTTATAACATGAGCTTTAGAGAACTACCTGACATAAGTGGAGTAAATGTGTTAACTATACAAAGAACAGGAGTATTTGTGGCACCTTAGAGACTAACAAATTTATTTGAGCATAAGCTTTCATGGGCTACAGCCCACTTCATTGGATGCATAGAATGGAACATATAGTAAGAAGATTATATATATATAATATATATAATCATATACACATACAGAGAACATGAAAAAGTGGAGTAAGAGGCTAATAAATTAAGATGAGCTATTATCAGCAGGAGACAATGGATCATGTGGTGAGTCCTGGATGGAAGCTGGAGGCATGTAGGTAAGTATAGCGGTCAGTAGGTTTCTGGTATAGGGTGGTGTTTATGTGACCATCTCTTATTAGCACAGTAGTGTCCAGGAAATGGACTGCTTGTGTGGATTGATCTAGGCTGAGGTTGATGGTGGGATAGAAATTGTTGAAATCATAGTGGAATTCCTCAAGGGCTTCTTTTCCATGGTAGGAGAACACCTCAACCTCTCTGGTCACTTAGTAACAGATTTAAAGGTGGCAATTTTGTAACAGAAAAGCTTCAAAAACAGACTCCAATGAGAAACTGTTGAGCTTGAATTAATATGCAAACTAGATACCATTAACTTGGGTTTGAATAGAGATGGGGAGTGGCTGGGTCATTACACATATTGAATCTATTTCTTCATGTTAAGTATCCTCACACCATCTTGTCAACTGTCTAAATGGGCCACCTTGATTATCACTACAAAAGCTTTTTTTCTTCTGCTGATAATAGCTCATCATAATTAATTAGCCTCTTACTCCACTTTTTCATGTTCTTTGTATGTCTATATATCTTACTATATGTTCCATTCTATGCATCCAATGAAGTGGGCTGTAGCCCACGAAAGCTTATGCTCCAATAAATTTGTTAGTCTCTAAGGTGCCACAAGTAGTCCTGTTCTTTTTGCGGATATAGACTAACACAGCTGCTACTCTGAAACCTGTGTTAACTATGGCACCCTCTGCTAAGCCACCAGTCTGGGTATAAATAAGAAGTAATTTTATGTTGTTTTTGCATTCTGGGAAAAAATCCTTCTTACTTCCCTATAGGTCACAGAATCATCAGACAGATCCATGAGCAGCTTAAGAAATAATTTTTGTTCCTATAGACAGTAGTTTGAATTTCTGTTTTCAGTGTAAAGGCCTGATCCAAAACACAGTGAAGTCCATGAGACTCCTTCCTCCAATGAGCATTGGATTAGGCTCTGATTTAGGATACCTTCCATCTTGATGTAAATATTCATTGTGCCAGACAGATAGTGACAAAAACTTTACAGCTTGGTGGTTAGGGCACTCACCTTGGGAAGTACTTGGGTTCTATTTACTGCTCCAGTGACTATTTATACAACATGGAATAGCTGCAACAGGAGAGGCTAACAGAAAGCTACCCCAGAATATTTAATAGTCTGGTGGTTAGGTCACTTACTGGAGAGGGGAAAAAGCTGTAGTCAAGTCCCTGTTCCTGAGCTTGGCTATTAGGTATGGGGGGCACCACCACCTGATTACTACCTAAATGTTGGAGTTACTTTCCTAAGTCCCTTGGTGAATCTAGCCTGAAAAACTAAGCTATTGTCTGGAAAATGTTGAAATGAATTGTTTCTATATTTCTGAAGTTTTTTTAATGAAACAATTCACCAATATCGACACACATTCGATAAATGTTTTGGACAACCCATATCTATGGCAGGAATCCCCCAGAAACAGAGTGTGCAATTCAGCTGGAAGCTCTGAGAGACTGCATGCAAGAGTAGAAACTCCTGTATCAATTTACAACATGCCAGGGGAGGGGAGTGAGGAGAAGAAACTCAGCTCAGACCTCCTTCATTTTTGGGGGTGAATGGGGCCTTGTGCAATGTTAAATTAATATGTTATCTGAACTCCTCACTCTGATTGCAGCCTGACCTTTGTTCAGGAGGTGGAGAGAGTTCTTTTCATTCTCCCCCCCCCCATTCCCATTGCCCATGCACTGACCTGCTACAACCTGACCCTCAAAACATGAAGACCTAAAGGTTAGAACCTGTTCCACATTATTAGCTCATTAAGAACCACATACAACTATGATGCTACATAGATAACAACAGTAAAATTTTATACAAGTTGCAATTTTGTTAATTTTGCTATATTAGGCTAATGCTTATTCTGATGATCAGTATGTTTATTCCTGACATGATGAACCTCTCATGCCTGCAAGATGCCTAAATAAAAAATATAAACCAACTGCAGCTAGCCATGCCTCCTCTGGGTTTTCTTTGAGTATTTGTAGTGTTGGAAGTTTATGAGGGCTTACCTACTCAGAATGCAAATCAGGTACCATGTTCAGATAACATATAGCCTAAATTAGTTAAGTATGCAGCTCCACACATATAGCTCTTTGGCTTAAATATTTAACATGCCCTTAGCTCAGGCTACGTTTTTCAGTACTTAGGAAAAAACACATCAAAATCTTCACTACAAAAGGGAGAGACAAATTAGAGCTTTTCACAATAAGTTATTATCACATATATTAGCAATTACAAAGGATGGTGAAAGAATCAGTCCTTCAATTTTGAAATCTTTGGTTGCTTGAAAATTAATAAAATACTTTCGTACCTTAACATCTGGGTTTGGCTCTAATAATTGGATTTTATTGTTTTATTCTGCATTTCTTTTAGTTTCCAACAGCTGAGATTAACGGGTATTAAATAAAGAAAACTTTGCCATTTTGTCTAGACTTTTAAATCCAATAAATCTTTGTTAGCTATTGTAAGATGGAGCAGAATTATCCAATATTATATATAGGAAAAAACAAAGCAGATAGGAGAAACTTAATGTTTAAAAGCTAGGATTTTTGTGCCTTGGTAGAATGTAAAAGGCCAAAGTCCTTAAAGGATTGTAATGAAACATTTTTAGTGGTATAATCTTCTAGACAAGAGACAGGCCATTCTTGGTGTGCTCGTAATTTTTACATAAAACTGGATCAGCATTTTCTTCAGTCTGCTAACTCATTGACATTTGACTTATTACTGTAGTTGTTCTGCCCCTCAGTGGTATCATTTTTGCAGGGGGAAATCTCTCCAGGAATTAATAGTGGCCATGCCAGCTAAAGACAGACATATTTTTTACATTTCTAGATGGAAAGCAGTAATTTATTATTAGAAAAGCCGTATAATCTACAGAAAAGAACTTGGGTTTTGAAAACAGGAGGCCTAAATTCCAGCCTTGGTTCTGCCACTGGTCTTTGACTAACATTGGGCAACTCACTTCACCTCCCTGTGCTCAGTTTCTCTATCCACTAAAATAATTATAAAAGTTAGACTATTCCTCGTTAGAGAACTCTTTCCTGCTCATCCCTCCTCTAGAGGAGAAATGTCTTCATTCCATTTCAGGCAATTTCCTTTCTCAAGGAACATTGCTTTGCATCACCTCATGTGAAAGAACAAGAAGCAGCTTTGATGTGAAATTTCTTCCTTGTGAAATTCAGAAGTGGGATGGGGGCATGTTCTGAAAATTCTCTTTTGTTGGCAGGAGAGAAGGTGAGGGGCATTTCAATCCTGAGCCTCTTCTGACATGGGCAAAAGTGATTTCATGCTCAATTGAGATTTTATTTTTAGTTCATTTGCATGAACTTTGTCCTTAGCTCATTCACTTATTGGATGTTGATAAAACAAACAGAGAGTACAAGTTATATTTTAATTCTTCATGTAACTTTTAGGACATACAACTTGGTACATGCTGAACTGTGTATGCTATTAAAATATTTACTCCCACCTCCAGTCAACCAGTGATACCAGCCTTCATTGTCCGCTTCTTATACATAGATCTGGGCAACATTTTTTCGATGAATAGTTTATTTGCTGAAACATGAATTTATGTTTGACCTTAAACTATTCAGGAATTTGACATAAATGCACTGAATATTTGTGGCCAAAAAATAAATGAGGGGGTGGGATGGTAGATTCACAAAGGAATGTAGGTGCCATTTACATGGGGGAAATGGTGGTGCCCTCCCACTCCCCCAGTGGCCCAGGGCATTCAGCAGAAATGTGGGAGATCCAGATTTGAATCCATGCTCTGGCAAAAGGAGTTAAACCCAGCTAGCTCCCCCCTCCCAACTGAGTGCCCTAACTACCAACCTGTAAAATATTCTGGGGTAGAGTTCTTTCAATATCTCTGTGCCACTTTGTATAAAATACTTGAATAGTTCTTGGGCCAAAGTGAAAATGACTTCACAGCCTGGCACAGGGCAGACCTAGGTTCCAGTTGCTGATTCAGAGCAGGGAACCAAACATACGTCTCCTAGATCCCAGTTGAGTGCCCTAACCTTGAACTAAATGTCAGACAGGCAGAGCACCACCACAGCTTTCTCCCCTGCGGTTGTGAATTAGCCCTTTGAAAAGGTATGGTACCTAGCACAATGGGGTTCTGGTCCATGACAGGGCCTCTGCCACAATACACATTATAAAAACGGCAAGATCAAGATGCTATACTTGCAGGACAGAATAATATTAAAAACAGATGGATAGAATTTAGAAAATAATAAAAAATATTCTGCAGATAATGTTACAAATTTGGGGAAAATATTTTGCCCAGCTCTATGGATGAACAGCAGCTGTTTTACATTTATTGTTTAATAAGAACCTCCAGTTTTTGGAGGGATGTTTAGGAAATTGTTTTGCTCAGCTCTAACTGTGACACTAACTAATATAATTACTCTTGGTTAAACATTTTATGGCAACATGCCTAGTTTTCAGGCTAAGTGCTGCTTATGCAAACCATCAACTCTCATAATTGCATACAATGTAGCTAACTAATTTGGTAGCAAATCAACAGGTAAAATGGTATTTCCCTTGTTATAATGATACAGAAAACTAGTGCAAATCAATAGCTTGCCACGGGCAGTTTACCCCCTTCTGCTTTCAGGAACTGACGGATTGGAGATCAGTGGTAGGAGGTCAGTGACTCAGCTCTCCATCCCAAGAAAGAGAGAACAAAGCCTATTAATAGAACATTACTAGGACAGCAAAAAAGCACTGTTTCTGCTGGTTCCCCCAACTCTAAAATAATTTAAACTTTATAATTTAATCCACCTCTAATCAAATGGAAATACACAGTAAAAGTAGCTGATCCAAAAGTGTGTGTCAAGAGGGTGTATATGGTAGGGGATAATTTCAACATTCAGATAATATCTGGATTTGATTTGGTCTCTTTCCTCCCCTCAGTCTTACCAACTAAATTCAGTTCCTGCTTTCACTTCAGACTCATCTTTAAGAAATATTAATTATCAATGAAAAAATCAGATTCAGTAAATAGGCTGAAGTGGTATTGCAGTCTGATCATTTGAGTGCATGGATGACACATAGCTATAGGCCCACAACTATACAGATGTTTCTCAGATAGGGAAGTCCCTCCACTGTGCTTGATATGGGAACCTGATTTGCTGAACACTGTGATGCTGGTAAAAACAAGAGCCAGCTCTTGTCAAAGCTCTAGGCATTAACTAAACATTGACAAACTCATAGCTAGAAACCAAACCAGCTCACCTGTGTGTTTTTTTCAAAATTCTTCTTAGTCTTATAAGAACATACTTAGTGTTTAGACCAGGGACCAGCAACCTTTGGCATGCGGCCCATCAGGGAAATCCTGACGGGCCGGGATGGTTTGTTTACCTGCAGCATCTGCAGGTTTTGCCGATTGCAGCTCCCACTGTCCGCAGTTGCTGAGGGAAGTGGCAGCCAGCACATCCCTTGGCCTGTGCCACTTCCCGCAGCCCCCATTGGCCTGGAACGGGGGACGGCGACCAGCAGGAGCTGCAATTGGCCAAACCTGCGGACGCTGCAGGTAAACAAACCATCCCGGCCCGTCAGCAGATTTCCCTTACAGCCTTATGCCAAAGGTTGCTGATCCCTGGTTTAGACTCTATGAAATGCTTGTAAATTGTTGCATTCATTAATCTCACTTGTAATGTCTGTATTCCATGCTATAAGGAAATATGTAAGTTTTGTTTTATAACTTTGAAAATGTTTGCTTTGAACTTGTGAACGCAGGCAAGGGGATCATCCTTCGATGCCCAATCAGGAAGCCTGTGAAGATTAAATGGGCCACTAAGGGCCATTCACTTTGTACCATGACATTCCTATCATACCTTGGAACGGCTACATGCAAGGGAGTTCATCTCAGGGACTGGGAAGCTAATGGTAAAAGATAAAACCACATAACAAGAAAAAAATTTAATCTCTTTGGTATTTGAACTCTCACAGGGCCAGAGACATTAAACTAAGGCAGAGATCCCCAGGGTTACCCCTTGCCCTGAAAGACATTTTGAATTGACAGATTACTACATCTGTCATATTTAGGAACCATAGATGGCAACTCGTGTATATGTATTTGCTTGCTTTAACCTGTAAATAACTCTCTTGACTCTTTCCTAATTAATAAACCTTTAGTTTATTACAGGATTGGCTATAAGCATTGTCTTTGGTGTGAGAGCTGAGATACAAATTGATCTGGGGTAAGTGACTGGTCTCTTGGGACTGGGAACAACTGGAACATTTTATGATTTTTGGTGTAAATGACCATGTATCACTAAGCCCAGTTTGCCAGGGTAGCAAGATAGACTGGAGAGCCTAGGGGTATTGTCTGTCTCCATGGTAAGACTGTTATAGTGATCCCAGAGTTCACATTTGTTATTGGGTCGGTGAAATCAAATTGTAGAACATACCACCAGTTTGGGGTGTCTGCCCTATTTTTGACAGTCTGCCTTGAGGTACACTAATGGTTGTGAGCCACTCCAGACAGCATGACAAACACCTTTCCAGTCATTTGTCAATAATTGCATTAAGATTGCAGATACTTCATGGGAAGGACCTTGTCTTTATTCTTGTGATCAGTGCCTGCATGTTGGTGCTATTCAAATATAATAGTAACTGTCTCCAGGTTTTGCTCCCCAGCTCTTATTAACTATTATTCTCAGATCTGTATGGCCTAAAGAAATATGGCTGCTTTATTTCCTTACCCCTCTGCTACTGCAATGCACCCATACACTCCTCTCAGCCTACCCCACCTGGCATATTCTTACTCCTGAGGAAGTCTCACCACCAAACACAGAGTAATTTCATTTGCATTAAGTTGTATTTTTTTACTTTAAAAGCTCCTCTTCCTTTTCTTCCTCCTCCCCCTTCAGAAACAGCAGTGCTGATTGGGAAGCAGAGCCATTTCTGCCAAGTTAGCTTTTAAATAACATTCAATGGAAAGGGAGGAAAAGCCTACCCAACTTTTATTTGTAAAAAGGGAATATTGTAAAATAAATATAATACACACAAAAAACTCAACCTGATGCAGTGTTAAAGTTAATTAAATCCCATGGCCTAGGTGAAGTGTGGCGTTAAGCCTAAGGTTATTTCTTTTCATTGTGCTTTTTATTAAAATATGGTTTCATCTTTATATGAATTTAAGTTGTTTGTCAAATACAATGCAAACTGGAGTTTTCTTCAAACCTGGTTTGTTCTGTAGACTTCACTGAGATTTAAAAATCAATTCAAATTTGAAGACGATATGAACTATACTATAACTTAGCTATGTAAAATTGCATAAGAAAACCCTGCTTGTGGTATTTGACAAACTTGTAGTGACAAAAAGAAAAGCCATATTTTCAACTATGAACACAAGGGGGAGTAGACGAATGTAGAACTGTCGTCCTTAAGTAAACATTACCTGACTTTTTGAAGGCTTGGTTTTGCAACCTTAATGCTGCTTTAATGTTAGGTGTTGGTCTTGTTTGTCTGGATTGTTCTTGTGGGGTCTGAAGCTTCCTGAAGGTACCCAGGGCTATCAGGCCTCTCACTACCACCGGCCCTTAGTGGGAGGAAGCCTGGTCTGTGCCTGCCAGGGGGTCAGCTCCCCATTTCCACCTGCCATGAGCAACATAAACACTCCCCTCTCAGCCTCACAGGCCCCAATGTCTTTCTACAGGTTAGTGATGGGCAAACTCCAACTCTCAAGCTTTCAAAGTGTCTCCCTGGAGTGTCCAGTGACAATCCACAGGGCACTCAGTGTTCATATATCCACTGCTTTCTAAGAAACAGTTCATCTCAGCTTACCAGTTCCACTTCACTTTATCACTCTTAGAAGTGTTTATAGTGAAATCATATATCTGTTTATTTAACAAAACAGATTCAAGTGATAGTAAATAGAATTATTGGAAACAAATGGTTACACATTCTAGAGGCTTGATTTAATTAACTGACTCTATCATGTCTTGTAGAGTAACTCTCTCCTCCTTCTTCTTTTCCCTCTCCCCACCACCCCACCCCAAAGCCTTGCAGCGCTTTATAGCCACCTTTGGCTGTGACTCTCCTTTTATGACAGACTTGTTTCCTAGGTCAAGGATTCAGTATTTCCTTACACTCCAAGATATACCAGTCCCATCCTTTGTCTTTATTCAATAATGGGACACTCCCTCCTATTTGTTACATCTGGTAGATTTTTCTCTCCTGTAGAAATCCTTATTTCACAATCTCCTATTCAGCTTGTGACTCAGCATGCGAACGGCCATCCATGGTGAGGCACACAATACACAAATTGCCAGACAGGAAAATAGATGTCATTTACTTTCTGGTGATCTGCCTGAAGTCCAAGACCTTAGGAACATATTTTTTTCTGTATAGCTATAACACTCCTTAAATATTATCCGCACACACATTTCACAATGAGTGTCAACCAGAGAGGGCTGCTGGCTTTCAGTAGAGACCTTACATGCCACCTTTCAGTGTACTATTATACACATGTCTGACTCAGGTGATTCCTACAAACCCCTGTGAACCCATTGAGCCCTCTGTCTGTTGGCATTAAGGGTCCCTTGGTCAAAGGAAAGAAAGTTTAAAAAAAGAGAAAACAAAAATTGCCAGTGAAGCACATGAACCTTTGCTCATTGCCTCCATAACCCAGCCACCTTTGAGGATTTTTTGAATATTTAGCTCAGGCCTTGACTAAGGCCTCCCAAATCCAGCTGCCCAGTCAAAGCTGAAATCACTTCAGCCTCAGAGGTTATATATTTATCAAAAGCTGAAGTTGCTTCATAACACTTTCAACCAGTCTAACTTTCTGTAAGTTGATAGTTAGAAACAACAAGACATTCATGACTTTAAAATTACCAGGTCCATTTTCTTCTTATTTGGCTGGCTGCTTAGATCTCAATGAAACATACCCACACACTTCATGCTCTGCTCATTGTAAGATTCTGTTTGGGTCCCTTTGGCACTTGTCAGCTGAGACCAACCGTGGAAAATTTTATTTAAAAGGTATGAGTTTAAAAAAGCCACAACTGAAATACAACCACAATGTGAGCAGCCCCTAAAACAGCCACATTTCAGGGGCTTAACACCACTAACTTCTCTGTGCAGACACATTAATGCTACTGAAAAGCTAGCCCTTGGTGGTTGGCCATATCCTGGTCTGGCAGACAACTTAACCTTCAGTCTTGGGGTTTTGTGCCCAGAAAAGGATTATCTCATAAACAAAGAATACCCTCAAGTTTTGTTCCTTAATCAATTGAAAATCATAAATTCAAGAACAAAAATTCAGTCACATTATAGGTCTGATCTTGCCACAAAAAGAGGATAGGTACCTCAAAAGACCTATAAGCCCCTCACCAGACCTACACCAAATATACAAAGAATTCTTAAACCTTTTACTTCATTCAAAATTTAATTATATTCAGACAAAAGGGGAGGCTGATATTCTTAATGTTCAACAGCTGGAGAACTAAAAGAGACTAGAAACTTTGTTCAATTAGAAAAGCAGGATTTTTTGAAGTGCGTACACTTCATCTTTCTCTGTCATGTTTTTACAGCTCAGTCTGATTGCCTAGGTCTATTTTGTATTGAAATACTTCAATAGGGGAAAAAATTATCAAACATGTAAACATTGATCAGAAAGGAGCCAAATATTATGGTGATGGGCACAGTATGAAATCCTAAATAAACAGAGGAAAAATGTGATTGTCTGCACTGACTGGATGGGACAGCATGGGAACTATAACAGCTGTATGCTTTCCCAGCATTAGGTAATCTGGTCATGCCTCAGTTTCCCCACAGTGCATCAGTTTCCTTCTGAATATATTTGTCTGCATAACACAGTACTCTTTTCAAATCATGAATCCTCCACTCCAAGGCCTGGTCTACCTTTAAAACTTAAGTCAACATAGCTATGGTGCTCAGAGCTCTGAAAATTCCACAACCCTGAGTGCTATAGCTAGGCCAACCTAACCCCAATGTAGACACAGCTAGGTCAATGGAAGAATGCTTCCATCAGCATAGCTACTGTCTCTCTCAGGGATATCCTGTTACTATAGTGATAGCCTACAGTGAGGGCAGGGGGTTTTCTGTCTATGATAAAGTAACACTTTGCCAAAACTTTGCTGCCATTAATGTGGTTTTCCAATTCTTCTTTTTTACATAGAATCACTGAGATACTTAAAATGATGTTATTGCTGACAGAACACAGGGGTAACATGTTGTGCTTGAAGTTCTGAGGTGGTAACACAGAAGCCTGTAATGACTCGAAGCCTTTTTTACTGGGAAAACTCAGGGGCAGGATGACATGAAACAAAATGACACAAATTGTCTAAAGAGCAACAAAAATTGTGTAAACTGAAGCTTACATATGCATAATGTATAGGTTACCTAAACCCCACATGCTTGATGTGCTAAAAGCTTATTGGAGAAAAGTTAAGTAACAGAATGTGGCAATGTATAAAAATCCAAGTGCACAAGATCTAAATAGGCAAAAACTGGACCAGAAACAGAAGGAATGGGACTGAAGAACCAACCAGAAGAAGTGACAACCATCATGAAGTATAGAACTTCCCAGTGCCCCAGCATGTGGTAACTTGGGCCCTCTACCTATTTCATCTTGTGTCTGGATGCTGGAAGCTGGAGTGGACAGACTTATTTCTCAGGTGGTGGATCCAAAACTAAACCACATCTTCAGGCCGCAGATAGAGAAAGCAGTTCATGAGTTCCTGGCTGCACAAAAGAAAAAGGAAACTGTGCCAGCTCTCCCACCAGAGCCTGAGAATCAGGATCCTCCTGCTCCATCCCAAGATGGCTCTGTGTTCCTGGTACTAAAAACAGCTGCAGTTGCAAAATATAAGTTTGGTTAGATGTCTGACATAAATATGTTCAAATACTGTGAGTGACAATATTGTCTGAAATTGTATAAATAATGGCAAAAATTATTTAAGCCTGCATTGGGTGGATGTGCGACTCAGCTTCCCACTTTACAACACAACCCTGCACTCAACAGACTTTTAGCCTACTCCATTTCTCTTATCCCACACCAAATACACTTTTTCCATAGCTCTAAACCTTACCCTTCATACCTAGGTTCGTGACCTTGTTGATGCAGGATCGAAATCAATAGCTTTCCTGCGCTAACAAGTAATTTATGAGCTTGCTGAAACCTTGTTATGGGTTGAGTGAAAACGTCATTGAGGTTGATGGGTGTGAATACATCTGTCAGTTAATATAACTGTAAAATATATTAATCCTAAATCCCCACCTAAGACAAAAGGGTTGTGTTTGGGCAGAAGGGCTTTTGACTGGGTAATGATTGATTTAGAAAAGGGTGTGCCTGTGAAGGAGAGAGAAAGTGCAAAACAGAACCAGAGAGGGACAGAAACAGAGGTTTGGAAGAAATCCAAGTGGAAACCTGTAAATGTCACTAGCTTCTTCCAGGGCTACTCCAAGGCTTTTGTGTCTGGTGCTGGCTAAAGCGGCTTGGTAAGTGTAAGCCAAGACACTATCCCATTTTTGGTTCCTCTTGTATTCAGAGAAGCAGAACTTTGTAAATTCCTTGTAAATAAACAAGATTGCATTAAAAAAAAAAGAGACTCCATCAACATCCCCTAGACCCCAAACTTTAACTAGCTGCTTGGGTCAAAAAAGGCTAACGATACCTTCATCTCCTCCCTCTTCAGATCTCAAACAATTTGCTGCTTTTTGTGGTTCCTCCTTCTTTCTCAACTCTCTTAATAAAAAGCTTCCACTCAGATCATGTCTTGCCTTAATCTTGCCAGAGTAAGCAAAAATAACTTGATTTATAAAGTCCTGACTTCCCAGCATCCCTTGCTGCCAGCCTGTATTTTGAGTTGAAATCAGAAACCGGCTATGCTGGCCCTGTAAGCATCCATTAAGAGTGTTCCTTGCTACAGAGACTCAGACCTGCTCTGAGAGCCGGAAATGTATATGTGGGTCATTGCTAAATTAAAAAAAAAAAAAAGGCCTGCATTCTCAGGAGTGTCCCTATCTGTTAACCAGTTTGTTCATGCATTAATCAACCACTGAACAGGACTTCTCAGGTAGAAGCACAATATCACATTTTCTACAGAGTTTAATGAATAACCAATGCAGAGGTGAAAAACTGAGATATTGCTGTTGAGACTCTAGCACATTATCCAAAAACCACACTCTGCAGAAATTAGTTTGGAACCCAGTGATCGATAAGGGAACCCCCAGGATAAAATAAGAAATACTAGAGCCAAAATATGGAGCAACTGTGAATCTTTGCATCTTGCAAGAAGAAGTTAGCTGTTTTGCAGCTTTCTACTACCCAATGAGAGCAGACAAAAGCAGTTTTTATCAGTTTACTGCAATACGGCAAACAGACCTCCAGATGTCTGTAAAGAGAGCTCCAATGGGAATGAGTGTGACTTTTACTTTTAAAATTGCAAATATTTGTAAAACTAAATAGCCTTAGAAGCAGAATCAGTAAATGACACGGACAAAAGAAAATTGTTATTTGTTACCAGCATAGAATATAGTAAAACCAATTACAATTAAAAGTAATCTCCCTCTCTGATGCATTTTAGATGTGATATTGAGAAGGGCACTCTACTGCATATTGTAATGTATTGTCTTGTTTTAATGTGTACCATGGCCTTCTACTGGATATAATCAGAATTGCCTGACTGTTGTAAAATCTATAATGTTATCAGGAAATAGTGTTATTTGTTTTGCTCAAGTAGTAGGAATAAAAGTAAGATCTTTTGGGAGAGATGGATATCAGGCCTAGATCCCTAGATATGTTTGAGGTGACATCCTGTGTTCTGGGGAAAATGCTGAAATCAAGTATAGTAAGTATACTTTCTATATTAAAAATGAAATGGAAAGTGGAAAGGTTTATCAGCCAGAATAAGAGATAAACAGTCAGATACATGGGTCCTAATCTCATCTCCACCACTTGGGACAAATCCCATTCTGTGTGAATGAAATCCTGGTCCAACTGAAGTCAAGGAGAGTTTTTTCCATTGACTTCAACAGAGTCAGGATGTCACCCTATATCTCATATGTTCTACTTTTAATGTGGGGATATTAATTATTTACTTACTTCACCAGAGAATTAATTAAGTTTGTACAATAGTTTGAAGACACAAAGATCTACTAAAATACTATTAATTATTATTATATTACCACACAGAATTTAATATATATCTATATATCTATTAATGATTTTGAGGGCTACCACAGTAGCAGAACTAGCCAATCAAAGTGCGGCTATCTTTAGTGTAAATGTTACATTTAGAAATAACTTTTTTTATAACGTTATCTTTCCAAGATAACAGAATTCTAGTACATCAATAAAAATCATCTTTGTTGACAAGGGGAACTAGAAGACTGAAATAAGTCTCTTCCATCTTCATCTTCGTCATTGTAACTTTTGTTAGTAACTTTTGTCTTTGCTTACTGAACCTTGCTGGGTGGTTAAACATGTTACTTCCCTTTTATCTGCCATAAGAAGTACCTCTTCCAATAAGGTTACCAAGAACTATTTAGCTATCAGAATGAAGCTGGTAAACTGAACAAAAAATGGTGAGATGGGATAATTCCCTTTATAATGTGTATAGACTTTTTGTTTTCAACCTACAGTCTCTGGATACCTTTGCTACTCCTTAAAGGATCTGATCTGAAGCCTACTGAATTCAATGGAAAGTTCACCATTGACTTGATGGGCTTTGGTTCAGGCCCTGGAACAGTTTTGCACTCATTTGTAGGGCTGTTTTAAAACTTTCTGTTGAAAATGTTTTTTGATATTTATTCTGAATTCTATGGAAAACTTTGACTGGAAGTCAAAGATTGAACACCTGAAAATCAAACTGAAATTTTGGCCAAAATCCATAAAATATCAATTTGGAAATCTCATGGGAATTGTGGTTTTGGTTATGCCCTCATTCTGCTCTACAGGCTAGGTTCTCTAGACATACTACATCTTCTATGATGCACCAGGAACGTCCATGATACACCAGTGACTCAGCAAGAAGAAAGACTGTTGCTTTGTGGGAGATGTAGTCAAGCTGGGGAGACTGTCCCACAAAGGAGAATGGGGCCATGAGGCACCCAAACTACAACTCCCATGAGTCTTTGCAATGGCATTTAAAAATCAAAAGTTTTGGTTTGACAGATTTTGGCTATATCTTTTCAGTTTTCAATGTTTCACCAAAAGTTAGAAATTTCTGCGGAAAACTTTTGACAAAAATGACTTATTTTAATCAAAAGTTTCCTCCAAAATATAACCCTTATTTTCCAGTCAGCTCAACTCAGTGGCCGTTATGACACTCAAGAAAATCTCAGTGCCACGTTAATTGCTAATAGCTTCTACTCAGGAGGTATGCTGAGGGTTAAAAAGATACTTTCTGAAGCATTGGTTCACTAGGCACAAAATTTAGTCTTGTATCTCTTTGATCCTTGTCCAGTACCTATATGGAAAATCTGAAAATTCATAATATACCTTCCAGGGATCTTGGATCAGAAATGTTGTAGCTGAAATGCACTGCAGGAAAATTTGTGGAATGACATCAATTGCAGTTTCCTGTTGTCTACAGCAAGGCAGAAGTGCTACCTATTTAAGTAGAATCTTTAAAAGAACACTGAAACATTACAATAATGAGTGCAATATAAATATCTAGATAGAGATTAGAGAATTAAAATAGATTTATAGATGAGTAGATGGTCACTTCTAACCCTGATATGACCAGAAGACTACAACAGTGATTGTTAGCACAAACATAGGATATGGTCTCTGTTATGAATGTCGCTAACAAGTAAAATTAATCACTTCTGCAATAATGTGATAAATCCAGGTGAAGGCAACAACCTTTCAACATTTTGAGATACCTAGTGATTATTAGAAATTTGGCAAAAAAATGAAAGTAAATTAATGCAAAGGCATCCCCCAAGAAGACAAGACAGAGAAGCTGTAGGAAAGCCACTTTTTTGAAGGATAGTTAAAATATATAGGGAAAAGACAGTATGAAAGAAAAGAGCTGAAGAATTAAGAACAGTCAAAAATTAAATATAGGAGTGAAGCCCTGCAGTATCATGATACATGTCTAAGAAAAGATAGAATTATAAACATTCAAAATAGGTTCAAGACACTCAGGATCACTTGGAAAATATAGATATGCACAAATAGATGTATAGGAAATTGTATCTCATTTAAGAGGAAGGAGAAATTAGATTTGTATCCCTATCCAGACACCCACAAAACCTACTTAGTGACTACTGAATTTGGTATTGTAATTTAGATTACTGGAATATTTGTTATAACATGGATAAAACAAAAAGGATAAGAAACAAAGAAATCATTATTGGCAATAACCCAGGTGTCTATGGCTACAATTGAATCCCTCTGCTAATAAAGTTGTGTTCCATGCCAGCTTGTGTCCAATACTTTGTCGGGTACATTTTTGACCAACTTTTGTAGAGTGTCTTTCAACTTGTTTCCTTTGGCAGACTGTTCTACAGTTTAAAAGAGGAATACTTTTTTTCTGATCTTCAGCCTAAATTTTTCAACTCTGAATTTCATTTCATTACTCTTAGTTGTACCCTTATGGACAATACTAAACACTTTCTCCCTCTTCACTGCTTATACTCTTCAAATATTTGTAAGTAGTTATGTTATACTGGAGCATGGGAAAACCTCATTGAAGCTGATGGATGTAATAGCTGCCCTGCATTCAAGATAAATATAAGAAGCAGTTAAGCAACTTTTTTGCTATACGATCTCTAAAACCATAGGAGCCACTGCCCAAACACAGGCCACATGCAAGGCCATGCACAAGTGGACCTATGTTAGGGAAGGGCAGAATGCAAATGCAGAGGGCTGGGTATTGTTTGGTGGAGGGGTGTGTATGTTTGTAAACCGAAGCACCCAGAGAACAGGCAGACAGAATCATAAAGAAAGCCACAAAGATAGCAAGAGAAGCACCTGGAGGGTGACCAGAGAGAGCCTTGCATAGAGTGCTGTCTGGAAAGAGGTTTGGAACTGTGAGCAAAGAAACTCTCTTGTTTAATTCCTTCTGTGTTCAGGAAAACAGGACTTGATGGATGTTCTTTGTAAATAAATAGGATTGCATTAAATAAATACTGGACTCCATCCTCAATTTCTCTTCCTAACAAACAACCCACAAGTTCCTGGATACAGGCTTACTACTCAGGTCCAAAGGTACAAAGGTAGGAGGCCTTGTCTACACTGAAGGAAAAAGTCAATATAAGCTACACAATTTGAATAGCGTAATTCAAATTGATGTAGCTTAGATCTACTTACCATAGGGTCCATGCTATGAGACGCTCTCCCATCGACTCCCCTTACTCTTCTCCATCAGGTGGCATACAGGAGTCGACGGGAGAGCAATCGGTGGTCAATATATCGGGTCTTCACTAGACTTGCTAAATCAAGTGCCGATGCATCGATCACCAAATGTCAATCCTCCGGTAAGTTTAGACAAGCCCTTAGTCATCACTTAGCCAAGTTATACAGATATAGTTCTTTCAGTATTGTCGCATAATTTAATCTCTCCAGACTCTTAATCATCATTATTGTCTAATTCTGTCCAGTTTAGTATTTGGTGCAGATGTACCTAGAGGTTAAGACAGTATTCTATCTGTGGTCACACTTCATGTAGTGCATGCATGTAATAACATAAGAGCATTCCAGGCTTGTACAATTAAACTGGCTCTTCAGTAAGAGCTATTTGAAGAGATGCTACAACCGCAGCTAGCATTCTAGCCAAGTGTACTCTGACTGGCTTCCTGGTGTCTCCTCCAACTGCCTTCCTGAAATGTGTGCTCCTCCCTCCAAACTCTATGCAGGATGCTACTATACCAATGCTGTGCACAGAGGAACTATCAGCTCCCTGATCTATGATAGAGTGACTCTGCATATGCAACACAAAATCACCTTGGCCTTTCTCACCACAACATGGCACTAATGAACTCATTAGATTTGCTTTGCACAATCAGCTTTACATTTTATTCAGCATTTCTTTCTAGCTACAGTTGATGCATATAAAAAGACACTGTGATGCAGTATTTGCACTTTACCACAATTTCCTATTAAAAAATTTACTGTATTGAGATGAAGTATCACTCCTTACAATGGTAAATCACAAGGAAGAATATTGACTTTTTAAGCATAAGTGCAGCAAACATTTCCTTCCCTGTAAATGTTTTTCCAGATTGAATCTCATGTGGGATCTGATCCAACTCTCATTGAAGTTCAGTGGGGAGTCCTTCCCCACTGGCCCTTTATTAGGCCCTTTATTTCCTTTATTTCCTATCTTACCTTTTTTCCTTTTGGTCACTCCCTTTGGATAATTTCTTGGATTTCACTCATGACTGAAACAACTCTCCAAGTAACATCTTCAATTTTAGGTCCAGATACTACACATCTTACTCATCCTGAGTACTATTTACACAGACATTTCTTCTGGATATAACTATATTAGGGCTTGGCTACACTTGCAGCTGTAGAGCGCTCCGGGTTAAATCAGCCTTCGGAGAGCGCACCAGGGAAAGCGCTCCAGTCTGTCCAAACTGGCAGCTGCAAGAGCACTGGTGTGGCCACATTTGCGGCACTTGCAGCGGCACTGGGAGCGGTTTATGGACAGCTATCCCACAGAGCACCTCTTCCCATTCTGGCGCTGTGGCTTGTGGGAAGGGGGAGTGGGGTGCGGGGCATTCTGGATCCTGTCCCAATGTCCCGTGATGCATTGCTTCGCATCCCAGCAATCCCTCTGTTTTCATCGACATATGGTGCCATCTTTCAACTGTTTCTTTGCGGCGCACTCTGTCTTCCCTTTCGGTCTGTGGGAATGGACCCCGAACTGCTGAGGAGGATGCTGATGAGTCTCACCAGCACGTCACATTTTGCATTCGAGCTACTGTTGAGATCCAAAGTGACAGTGAGGTGTCCGACGAGGATATTGAGTTGCGTAATGCATACAACACGAAATTGCTTGTCTCATTCATGGACCTGCTCTCCACCGTGGAACACAGCTTTTCGGCTCAGGAAACAAGCACTGAGTTGTGTGATCACATCATTCTGCAAGTCTGGGATGACAAGCAGTGGCTGCTGAACTTTCGGATGAGAAAAGCCACTTTCATGGGAACTGCTGAACTCACCCCCACCCTGTGGCACAAGGACACGAGATTGAGAGCTGCTCTGCCGGTGGAGAAGCAGGTGACTATTGCAATCTGGAAGCTGGCAACTCCAGACAGCTACTGATCGGTCGCTAACCAGTTTGGAGTGGAAAAGTCGACCATTGGAATTATGTTGATGCAAGTTTGCAGGGCCATTACGGCTACTCAGAATGAGCTGAGATTGCAGATTTGGGCCCTTAATAAACATGCATTCACCTTCCAATCACTGACAATACTGAATACAACTGCGCTTCACACAAATCAGTGTGTCTTTGTACTGGACCCATCCCACAACTTCACACATTCCCATTTATCATTTAGGATAGTTTTTTCAGGTACTTCCCCCCCGGATATGAGTGTTCCTCTCTAAAAAGATATGAATTCATTTTTCAAGAATTCATAAGACACTATCAAATCTTTTACTAAAATACTTGTATGTTCCATCTACCATGTTCCTTCATCCACTGATTT
The DNA here is from genome assembly GCF_009764565.3 of Dermochelys coriacea. Taxonomy (NCBI): domain Eukaryota; kingdom Metazoa; phylum Chordata; order Testudines; family Dermochelyidae; genus Dermochelys; species Dermochelys coriacea. Next base: position 36,693,105 of record NC_050070.1, on the reverse strand, counting down.
GGCAACCCTGCAGTGTCCTAGAACCTGATCTCCAGACTGAGCCCAGCAGTCTACACAGCAATGAAACAGGCTTGTAGGGCTTAGGCTAAGTTGGCTGGCACGGATCAGCCACAGGTTTTTCTCTGCTGTGTAGACATACCCAAAAGGGCCAAATTTGGACTTACTATAAGATGTCTCCTTTGTTCAGAGCTGGATAGGCACAAATAGAGTTTTTCTGGAATGATTTGTTCTTTAAAAACATTTCCTGGTTCCATTATCCTCCAGATGTTTATAGCTCATTAGATTTTCTATTTTACTGGAAATTAGATTTACCTGACAGTTGCAAGGGTCAATCTTTCTCTTTTTTAAAGACTGATACAAAATTTACTTTTTCAATTCCTTTGGCACTTGCACTTTTCTCGGTGCCTTTTTAAAAAAATTGTCATTGTTGGAGTGAATTCATCAGCCAATTCCCTTTGCACTTGGAGACGCAGATCACTCAGACTCCCGATTTTGATTTTGAATTAATCCAAATAGTTTTTTACTTTTTTATCCAGTTATACTTGCAAAAGTCTTCCTTGTCTTCTGATTGTTTTTACCTCTTTATTAGTCTTTCAAGGGACATAGTCAATGGAAGTCCCAACATTTGGGATGGACAGAACATTATAGTTGTTAATCCTGCATTGTCATTAGAAAACATAATCCCAACTATACATACAAAATGGTGGGTCTAAATTAACTGTTACTACTCAAAAAAGAGATCTTGGAATCAGGGCTGGCCTTACCATGAGGCGAACTGAGGTGGCTGCCTCAGGTGTCAGACTGTGGGGGGGGCGCCACTAGGACTCAGAGTGTAGAAAATTATGTCTGCTGCTGGTGCATATGTATTCTTTCTGCTCTAGATGCACAGAGATAGTGGAGTGCTGTGCTGGAGGAAGGAAGGCACAAGAGACATAACAGGCAGGCAGGAGAAAAGGTGAGAGGGAATAACAGAAAGCAGCAGGAGCTTCAGGGAGAGAGAGGAGGAGGAGCCTCTTATATACCTCTCTAGCACCCCCAGGAGACTGGATTGATTAACACCAGCTTCTCAGGGAGCTTCCTGTTTCCTGCTGCTTCCCTGAACCCACTTGAGGAGAACAGGCGGTCAACTGAAGTAGTAGGAGCCAGATATCTCCCCTCACTCAGGCCCTGCCACCAGCCTCCTTATTTGTCCCCTTCAGTTGAGTGTTGAGAGCCACTATAGCTGACACAGAACAGCAGTCATGAGTGAAAGAAGAAAACCCCCCTCTGGGGCAGCATTCAGAAAAAGAAAGAAAGCAAAGGAAACTTTTCTATCTAAGCAGGAAGGAGCTCTCCTGAGATACACAGACACAAATATTCATGGTAAGCCTTCTGGCCCCAGTGAGGATGTGAGTGGTGAGGAGATGCCTGATCTTCCAATTAGTCAGAGTGCAGGTGCCCTGGCAGCTACTGCAGCATCCATATCTCCTCCTCAAATGGATGTAACCATGCACATTCCTACAGAAAAGTGTAGATCAGAGAAGAGTGTGGTGGAGGAGCAAGAAACAGCTGCTGCTGAGTTTAGTTCCTTAAATCTAGATGATCCAGAATGTGGACCCACTTGAGCAGTAGCCTGAGGGTCTTCCTTGTACTGCATGAGCCACAGCAAGTGAAAAACTTCATGTTCCCCAAAGACAGTGAAAATAGAAGTGTCCATCCAACACATTACTGGCATGAAATCCCCAATGGTGACAAAGTGAAGAGGCCATGGCTTATGTACTCAAAAACCCAGAGTGCTGCATACTGTTTTTGGTGCAAACTCTTCCAGTCTAATGTTCCAGCCACATTGGGTTCAACAGAAACAAAGGACTAGAAGAATCTGGCTAGAAATCTGGTATGCCATGAGAAGGCAGCAAATCACCAGAGAGCATTCCATAGGTGGAAAGAGCTTGAAATGAGACTAAGGTTAAAGGCCACTATAGATGATCAGCATCAAGAGAAGATTGCATCAGAGTCTCTTTACTGGCAAAATATTCTGAAAAGGCTCATTGCCATTGTAAGAATGCTTGCTACCCAAAACCTAGCACTCCATGGCACTTCAGATCAGCTGTAAATGCCAAACAATGGAAACTTCCTTAAAATTGTGGAGCTGATGGCTGAGTTTGATGCTGTACTCCAGGAGCATCTAAGAAGAATCACCACCCAAGAAATGTACACACACCACTACAAGGGAAAAACAATTGAAAATGAGATCATACAGTTACTGGCAACAAAAGTCAAACAAAAGATTGTGGCAGATCTGAAGTCAGCAAGATATTACTCTGTTATTCTGGACTGCACACCTGACATCAGCATACAGAACAAATGACTTTAATGATGCGTTTTGTAACAACAACAGAACCTAGTGAAAATATCCCTGCAATGGTGACTCCATTTTCTAGAATTTATTGACATTAATGATACTACTGGAGCTGATATGACAAATGTGCTTCTTAAAAAGCTGGAAGATACAGGAATTGCGACAGCTGACATGAGGGGTCAGGGCTACAATAATGGTGCCAACAGGAGAGGAAAGAACAGAGGAGTGCAGACGCAGATCTGAGAGTTAAACCCTTGAGACTTTTTTGTCCCATGCAGTTCTCATTCATTGAACTTGGTGGTCAGTGATGCAGCATCAGCCTCTAGTGAGGCTGCTGAATTTTTTAATGTAATTCAAAGCATCTATATATTTTTTTCTGCATCAACTCATCGATGGCAAATTTTGAAGCAACATCTGGAAACATCCTCTCTGACACTGAAATCACTGAGTGCCACATAATGGGAAAGTCAAGTGGAGGCCATAAAGCCTATCAAACACCAAATTGGGAAGATAGATGATGCCATAGTTGCCATTATGGAGGATAATGCTATGACAGGAACTGTTTGTGGGAGAACAGCGGCAGAGGGAAATGGAATCTCCAGAATCATACATAACTTCAAATTTCTGTGTGGCTTAGTGTTGTGGCATGACATACTGTTTGAAATAAAAACTGTTATCAAGAGACTCCAAGGTGTTGACCTCGATATATCCAGAGCAATGGAACAACTGGACAAAGCAAAGTCATACCTACAGTCTTACCGGTCAGATGAGGGATTTCAAAACATTCTGAAGAGTGCACAGAAGTTGGCAGAGGAACTTCACACTGAAGCTATTTTCCCACCCATTCAAGAATACAAGAGTCACCAAAGAAGAAAAAGACATTTTGGTTACGAGACATGGGATAATCCCATAAGAGACCCCAAACAACAATTCAAAGTTGAGTTCTTTAACCAGGTGCTAGATTGTGCAATACACTCAGTTGAAGAACATTTCATACAGCTCAAGGAACACAGCAGTATATTTGGTATGTTGTAAGATATTCCAAAACTCCTTACTATACCTGAAGAAGACCTACACTAGCAATGCAGGGCACTAGAGACAGTGCTGACACATGATGACATGTGCAATATTGATGCAAGTGATTTAGGTGATGAACTGAAAGCCCTTTCAAGATACATTTCAGCAGGATCAACTCCAAAGGCTGTTCCGGAATATATGTGCACAAGTAAGATGACCACCCTCTTTCCAAATGCTTTTGTTGCTCTGTGCATACTTCTAACACTTCCTGAAACAGTTGCCAGTAGCGGCATAGGGCACCTGAAAATTTGGGGCACCATTGGGTCTTAGTGTCCACCCTCCCAGCTCTTCCTATGCCTGTTCTGACGCTTCCTGCAGGCTTCCAGAGCTGGCTGCTTCAGCCTGGTGACTCTTACTCCAGAGGGGATCTAGTAACTTAAAAGTGAAAAAGTGCAGTTTCTCCAAGCTGAAGTTAATAAAAATACAACTACGCTCCACAATGACACAGGACAGGCTGGCCGGCCTTGCAACCATCTCAATAGAGCATGAGCTGGCCCAGACTGTGGACCTTCAGGAAGCAGTTCAAATCTTTGCAACCAAGAAGGCACGGAAAGCACCACTTTGATTATTCAAACAGATAAAAATGCCAGTGTTTACTATGCAGACAAGAAAAGTTACATTTGCTGTTCAAGCGTTTGAAAGTTAAGTGTTACTTAAAAATTTTGAACAAGGCATTTTAAGTTGTTAGTTCTCCTTTAGTGGGGTAGGTAGCAGAGCAGTACCATGAGAGGAGTAGAACAGGAAGAAGGCAGAATTGAGACCTTTCAAAGTTTTGGCACAAGCGAGGTGGTATGGGGGCATCATATGAGCTCCCTGTCTCAGGTACCAAAATGTGGGCTGGCCCTGCTTGGAGTCAATGTGGGTAGTTCTCTGAAAACAGATGCTCAATGTGCAGCAGCAGTCAAAAAAGTTAACAGAATGTTAGGAACCATTAGGAAATGGATAAATAATGAAATAAAATATCATAGTGCCCCTATATAAATCCATGGTACACTTGCAGCTTAATTACTGTGTGCAGCTCTGGTTGCCCCATCTCAAAAAAGATATACTGGGGGTATGGAACAGCTTCTATATGAGGAGAGATTAAAAAGACTGTAACTGTTCATCTTAGAAAAGAGATTACTAAAGGGAGATATGCTAGAGGTATATAAAATCATGAATGGTGTGGAGAAAGTTAATAGAGAAGTATTATTTACCTCTTCACATAACACAAGAACCAGGGGTCACTCAATGAAATTAATATGCAGCAGGTTTAAAACAAAAAAAAGGAACTACTTCTTCATACAACATACAGTCAACCTGTGGAACTCATTGTGAGGGGAAGTCATGAAGGACAAAACTGATAAATTCATAGAGGATATATCCATCAATGGCTGTTAGCCAGGATGGTTATGTATGCAACCCCATGAGCTCAGAGTCCCTAAACCTCCTACTGCCAGAAGGTGGGACTAGACAATAGGGGATGAATCTCTCAATAATTTCCCTGTTCTGTTCATTCCCTCTGAAGCATCGGGCACTGGCCACAGTTATAAGACAGGACACTGAGCTGGATGGACCGTTTGCCTTACTGGGTCAGACCATTCATATGTTCAACTTTTCTTCTGGTACTCAGTACTATTGGTAGTTCAATTTTAAATGCCATTCTTGACACAAAATCTGGGTGAGGGGTTACATTTAAGCACTTTCAAAAGTAAAATGTCTTTTACTCTTGAAAACTATAGTTTTGGGTTCAATTTTTAGGTACAGAGCTCTATCTGCCTCACAAGCTAGCACAGTCTTTGACAGTAGACAGTTCCTGATGCTTCAGAACAATTTTCAAAAAAAGGCATTATGCACAATTATGTAATAACTTTCCCCTGTGGGAAGATTTTTCTTAGTCCCCATCTGTCAGTGGTTGAGTTATGAGTTATGTCCAGAAGAATGAGGGTTTATAGCCCTTCTCATAGAAGTTTTTTTTAATGTCATGGTGTCTAATGTAACTGAATTTCCCTTTAGCCATACAAATGTGTCTACCCTTTTTGAATCCTACTAAACTCTTGGGCTCAGTGATATCAAGTGGCAATACGTTCCACAGTTTAGTAGGGATATACAACCGACCACCTAACCAGGATGGTGTCAGTGACTGTAAAATGCTCAGGGAGATTAGAGAGGCTATAAAAATAAAAAAACTCAATAATAATGGAGGATTACAACTATCCCCATATTGACTAAATACATGTCACCTCAGGATGGGATGCAGAGATAAAGTTTCTTGACACCTTAAATAACTGCTTCTTGGAGCAGCTAGTCCTGGAACCCACAAGAGGAGAGGCAATTCTTGATTTAGTCCTAAGTAAAGCACAGGATCTGGTCAAAGAGGTGAATATAGCAAGACTCCTTGGTAATAGTGACCAATTTATAATTAAATTTAAGATCCTTGTGGCATGGAAAACACCATAACAGCCCAATACTGTAACATTTAATTTCAGAGAGGGGGACTGCACAAACATGAGAAAGTTAATTAAAGAGAAATTAAAAGGTATAGTGCCAAAAGTGAAATCCCTGCAAGTTGCATGGAAAATTTTTAAAGACACCATAATAGAGGCTCAACTTAAATGTATATCCCAAATTAAAAAATATAGTAAGAAAACCAAAAGAGTGCCACCATGGCTAAACAACAAAGTAAAAGAAGCAGCGAGAGACAAAAAGGCATCCTTTAAAAGTGGAAGTTAAATCCTATTGAGGAAAATGGAAAGGAGCATAAACTCTGGCAAATGAATATAATGAATATATAATGAATAAAAATATAATTAGGAAGGCCAAAAGAAGAATTTGAAGAACAGCTAGCCAAAGACTCAAAATTAATAGCAAAAAAAATGTTAAGTACATCAGAAGAAGGAAGCCTGCTAAACAACCAGTGGGGCCAATGGACGATCAAGATCTCTTAATATGTGTGGAGGTTTTTAATCAATGCTGATTTTTAAATGGCTGAGCTTGTGAATTACATTTGTAAACATTAATTTCACCAAGAATGATAGGCTTTACCATTAAGGAATGTTCTAGAGAAATTAACCAGGATAAAACCAATAGGATTCTATAAACATCTAAAACCTTATAGTATTTATTAAAGAATAATATCATTTCTTTAAAAAAGGAGTACTTGTGGCACCTTGGAGACTAACAAATTTATTTGAGTATAAGCTTTCGTGAGCTACAGCTCAATGCATCCGATGAAGCTCACGAAAGCTTATGCTCAAATAAATTTGTTAGTCTCTAAGGTGCCACAAGTACTCCTTTTCTTTTTGCGAATACAGACTAACACGGCTGCTACTCTGAAACCTATCATTTCTTTGTAACCATCCTACAGAATTCTGTAATTCAGAATACAGTTCTCTATTAAATTTAATAGGATGGTTCAGTAAACCTATAGGATGTCTCCAAAGATAAATAACTTCCTTTTCATTCTGATTGAGAGAGCAAAAACAAATGTTGAAATGTCAGTTTTACCTGAGGAATGGAAATCCTGAGTTTCAACCATTTCTGCTGGCCAAGAATTTTCTTCACTCTCTATTGGATACCAGCCTACAGGAAGAATATTCCATCTTCAGCCAACTGTGAGTTCAGGGCACAAATCAACAGAATACAATGCTTCTTTCACTCTATGGCAACTCTGGGCAGCAGAAACTAGTGCATTTTCTCATCACTCCATGATACAGTTTATAGTCTGATATTTGCTTTCAAAGAGTGCCATTGACACAGATAAAGAAATCACTGATGCTAAAAGCTTAGCTGATTCAGAAATGATTGGATATTTATATAGATAATAAAATTATCCAGAGTTACACCAGCATACTTAAAATATAACCTAGCCAACCTCAAACTATTAGGAGCTAACAAGAAACTTTCCCTGGAGCTTGGTCTTCTCATAACTGCTTATTGCCCATTACCACCTGTCTCTGAAAAAGCTGATACTGGACTTTCAGTAAATAGAATATTGGACTGGATGGACCACTGGCTTGAGTCAAAGGCCTAGGTAGGCAAAGTTATCATTGTATGAGAAAGTACTTGGGTTGATCAACAACTGCTCTAAAAAATACCCATATGTCTGGTATTGAGCATCATTAGAAATAGGAGCTAGACCAGGGGTTCTCAAACTGGTGGTCAATACCCCTCAGGGGGTCACGAGGTTATTACATGGGGGGTCGCAAGCTGTCAACCTCCACCCCAAGCCCGCTTTGCCTCCAGCATTTATACTGGTGTTAAATATATTAAAAAGTGTTTTTCATTTATGGGGGGGGGTCGCACTCAGAGACTTGCTATGTGAAAGGGGTCACCAGTAAAAAAGTTTGAGAGCCACTGAGCTGGACTTTATAAGAAGGCATTGAACAAAATCAGGATTTTGTTTTTTGTAATACCTCATTATAATCAGAGATCCTTCAAAGAGAGTTTGACAGTAACATCTTGCATTCAGCGAACTCTAAATACTTTACAACTATTAAGTCCTACAACTTAATTATTGCTTGTAAACTGCCTGTATTCTTGGATTAAAAAGTGATACAGAAGCAAAAGAGAAACAAATGAAAGGAGAAAGTTCAATAAGAACATAACCAGAAAGAGAATAGCACTCATTGATAATATCCATCAAACAATTTATTTAACCAAATGCACAATATTTATAAATTAATTATTCAATGATTTCTATTTTATTTATTTGCCCATTTCAAGTAGGGAGCTATAGAACAGAGATACAAAGTTCCCCCTAAAGATATCTAGCTGTATCTGGGATGGACTGTTTTCATTAAATAATTTATATGGAAAGATCCTTAATGCTTGGTGGCACTGAAACCCTGCAGATGAGTGAATAATAAATAAAAGCATTTGTTCTTTTGTTATTTGCTGGTAGCCTTGTTTTATTATTTTATGGTGAGTGGCTAAAAAATGAGAGTGGGACAGGAGGACATCACTATGATGGGTAAATCTCTAAAGGTTCACAGCTTTGGGTAAGCATCAATTAGTTTGTATCCTCTCCCAATTAAAATCTCAACCTCTGGTGTCTACTAAATTTGGCTGAAAATTTAATGAGACCAGGCTGTCTCTCAAGATTTCTGTATAGTATTTCCTGCCTCCAGTCAGCCTGGAAATGTACAGAGGAGAGGATTGCAAAAACAAGGGAAAGAGGGGGAATGGAGGAAAAATGAATAAACCAGTTTGTTAAAATAGGAGGGAACCTGAAAGAAACTAACCAGTTCCAAAGGCCCCCAGAATACAGTCATTTCTGAAATTCTAGTCCCTCCTCTGGCTTTAGGTGTTGCTGCTGCACTTTCCTTTCTTTCTTATTGTCTCTTTTCCTTTGCCCTCCAACCAAAAAACAGTAATGCATGTTTTATCTGAACTTTATTTGTAAATAAAGGCCTATATTTTCATTTAGATGTCTATAGCCAGGCACCTAAATCTATATTAGGTATCTAAAAAGGCCTGCATTTTAAATGAGCCAAGCACTGAAGTCAACAGCAGTGGTGGGTGATCAGCCCCTCTGAAAATCAGGCCACTTATTTAGGTGCCAATGTTAGGCTCCTATATTTGAAAATTTTGGCCACGGGGCCTGAGTCTAACCTTCATTATACAGTGCAATTTCTGAAGAACTGAAACTGATCTGCTGATGCACTGGAGCTTGCACATTCAGTTGTTGGAGCTTTCATGATATGATACAGTTTGAGCCAGAGGTCAGCATAACATGCAGCTGGGGATAGCTGTGGGCTAGTGGGTTACTCCTTTGCCTCAGCAAGACAGAGTTTGCTGGCGATTTGACTGTGTGTCAGCTCCCTGTCACATCAATCTGTCTCCTTCGCCAGCAACCTCCTCAAGGTTCTCCTGACCCAGACCTCCCCTAGCAGGGAACAATCAGTGAACTGTATCCTCTGAGCTTGTCAGAGATGTCTCTCTGCAATGCCCAGCCCTGACCACTGTACATTCACAGAAGATATTAAGTTTGCTGCTCTGTTAAAGAATCAGAACATCACAGTATATTAATGTCAGTGGGGTAAATACACCCTTCCCTTCAAACACAGCAACGAACTGGTTTATAGTAAAAGTAAAATAAGTTTATTAACAAAGAGCATGGATTAAGTGATACCAAGTAAAAGAGAAAAAAGTAGAGCTGATTACAAGTAAATAAAAGTGAAAGCACATATTTAAATCTACCACTTAATCTATCATGATACAGTCTTATGTTCAAGATGGCTTCTCCCATACCCAGTCCCCTTCCCAGCTTTTTACTGGACTGCCTGGCCAGAACCCATCATAGAAATAAAAATGTTTGCTTTCTTTGTCTTCTGGGTGAAGGATCAAGATGGAGTCTCTCTCTGATCCTTATATCCCCAAAGGGATGTCTTTCCCTTACAAGTGAGACAGGCCTCCTGGGGACTCAGTCTCTCTGGGGTGCAGGAGCCATGTTAATTCTCTGTCTCTTAAGTTCAGGAACAGGATATTCCCAACTGGTTTAGCTTGATGGCTTTGTTTGCTGCTACTATGCAGTTTGAGATAAATCCACATTCCTTTGTCTAGGACAGAGTTGTTTACCAACTTTACCTAGGCTAGGCTGGTTTATTTTAAACATATTCTAGTAACATCATACAGAGGTAATTCAAGAATTCACTTATAACATTAACATGTGAATTTTACAATTCTATTCATAATCAAGTTTCATATGACACCTCACAAGGCATATTTTCTTCCAATATCGTTGCAGTAGTGCGTAGCGTGTGAATACAGGGGTTTCTAATGACACAGTAAGAATATAACACATTTCACAGATATTCTTTTGGTTTTTGACTATTCTCTGCTACAAAACTCCTTGTAATTTTGTAGTTATCTCATATGTTCACTGTTTGCTGTAAATATTTGCAAAAATCAATAAATACTAGATTCACAAAGAAACGGAGGTGTGGTGGTGCTCAGCATCTAGAAAATCACTGGGATTGACAAAGCCTGAGTTAGGCATCTAGGCTCCCTATATAATGAATAGGAGAGATAGGTGCCTCAGTGGGATTCACAAAAGCCAGCAGAATAGGTGTCCCTTTGCTTAAGCACCAATGGGAGATGCCAAGCTGAGGTGGTGAGGGGTTATATACCAGGATACAATCCAGACTAATAAGTAGCTGTCACCCCTACCCTGTTACCTGAGGTGAACTTTAAAATGCCTTGCCGTTGTATCTTCCAACCTGGACTGCTCACAGCCTCCAGCATGTAAGTCACTCCCAACTTTCTGGGTGCTGCAGCCAGCCAACACCATTCCTTGGCTCTTACCAGTCTTGGTTATGCTGCAGGGTGATCCACCCGTGTTGTGTCATCTCCCAGAAATGTACATCCTGTACTGCCCAGCCTTCTGGACAGTACAAATAGTTACATCTATTATTCCTTTAAAGGAATAATATGCACACAACCTGTTACCCCAAATGGAGTTACCCAGATGATTCAACTTGAACACACTGGATTATATAAAACAATAAAAGTTTATTAACTACAATAAGAGAGATTTTAAGTGAGTACAAGTAATGGGGCATAAAAGTCAGAAATGGTTACAAGAAAAATAAAGAAAAACATTTACTGGTGCCTAATGTAACAAACTTCATTAGATTCAAAGCAAAGTTTTCTCACCCCATGCTTTCAGCAGTCTCACTGGCCAAACCTCTTTAGGGCATAAACCCTCTCCCAGAGTCCAATAGCTGCCTCCTTTGTCTTTTCAGGTGGAGTGAATGAGATGGGCAGGGGGGAAAGAGAGAGAGAGAGGGTGTTTGTCCCTCCTTTTTATAGTTCAGTCCTCCTCTTGAAAAACATTTCCAGCTGAAACCCAGGAGTTAAAGAGTCTATGGTGAAGGATATTCCCTGCTGGTTCTTTTCACCTGTCTGAACTTCCTTTGTCTTCCCTTCCAGCTGGATGACTCTGTATACTGCTTAAATACAACTAAGGCAGGCAAACATTCCTTTGCTTAGGACAGTCCTATTTGCTAACTTCTGTTTGGACAGGGTTGTGTGTTAATAACACTATTCAGGGGAACTTATAGATTCACATACAGTGTTGACACACATATTTTATCAGGACAATACGACTAGCAAATTATGAGTTTTCAAATTATACCTTACAAGGCATATTTTGTACAAAGATTATTACAACAGTGGGAAGCGTTTGCATACTGGGGTATATGTCCATCACAGTGTTAAACCTCACCCCTCTCTTAGAGACAAGAACCCAAGTCTTGGCTACAGGAAGGGAGTTTCCCTCTACTTGGGATTCTCAGCTGCAACCTTCTCTTGGCTTTAGGTACCTATGCTGTTTTGAAAGAAGCCAGGGCATGACCTCACTCATCTCTTTAACCCAGTGGCTAGGTCACTCATTTGGGATGTGGAAGACCCCCCGATCATGTCCCATCCTCCACTTGCAGGGGAGAAGGGATTTGAACAGGGATCTGCTACTTTTCAAGTGTTCACCCGAGTGACTGGGATATTCTGTCATGGGGCTCTCTCAATCTCTTGTGCTGAAGCTGTTTCATTCTGACTTCAATAATGAAAGAATCACTGAACCAGAAAGTGAGAGCAAGAGCAAGCATGTGAATGACTCTGTAACCTAGCGGAGATCCAGGATCCAGTCCCCCTACTCCAATGACCATTTTAATTATTTGTTCACCGTGGAACAGCTTCAACAGGAGAGACTGAAAGCACCCCAAATGATAATATGCTATAACCCATGGCTAGAGCATGCCCCTGCGAGGTAGTAGATCTCATTTCAAATCCCTTCTGCTCCTCAGGTGCAGGGGAAACTTGAACTGGGGGGTCTCCCACATCCTAGGTGAGTACCCTATGTACTGAAATAAAGTTTGGAGGGAGGTTGTTGCCCGCCTAACCCACCCCAACCCCCTCAATATTTTATATGAGCTCACCCATGTAGACCAGGCCTCAAAACGCTTAGACAGACAGTCAGCCATAGCGATTGTTCACCATTTAGTCTGTTCCTGCACAAACGCAAAGGCTCGATAGCTTGAGAGTCCAACATGACTTGATGAACCCATGTAATAGGGGGTCTGCCTCTGGGCCACCCCTACCCCTTGGTTGGTGGAATTTTACCCTGGATGTTACAAGCTACCTGGAGAATACCTTGTGGCATCCTTGCAACATGTCCGAAAAACGTAAGGTGCCACCCCTAAGTCTGACCTATACCTCATTGTGGTGGAGGGGGTGTAACATCTGAAGTAGGGAATTGCTCATTGGAGCTATGCCATCAACCATGAAGGCTTGTCCGATATATAGCTTTGGGCATTATGTGAGGTGGACAGATCCAACGTGAACCCTGAAAATGATGGCTAACACAGGCAGTAAAGATGCAGGCAGCAGCTGCACCCAGCTACCCAAGGCAGAGGAAGTTGCTGAGAAAGATTCAATGTGAAGCACAGTACTGGTACTTGGATAATACTGGTAGACCAGGAAAAGGGTCGCGTTACTGCTCCTCAGTCTCATCCTAGTGGGACAAAGTATTTCCCGGGATAATTGTTTGTTTGTGAGTTGGTGGGAATATATGTCTAGAGAGGCTGAGGAGGGAACCAGGTAACAGCCAGAGTGAAGATGAAGGCTAGTGGCAGTACTGTATGTAAGGAGGTGGCAAACTGAGGACAGTTGACCCCACAGAAGTGGGCTTAGGTGGTAGCAAGAGTACCTGGATGTTGCTTTAGGATAGAGGGAGAGCTGAGTTCCTGAGAACAATAATGCATCTGTTCATTTCCTCTCTGTAATTCACTGAGTCCTGGTCTATACTACGGGGTTAGGTCAAATTTAGCTGTGTTAGGTCGATTTTAAAATGGATGCATCCACACAACCAACCCCGTTCCGTTGACTTAAAGGGCTCTTAACATCAACTTCTGTACCCCTCCCTGGTGAGGGAGTAGTGCTAAAATTGACCTTGCTGGGTCAAATTTGGGGTAGTGCAGACGCAAATCAATGGTATTGGCCTCCGGGAGCTATCCCAGAGTGCTCCAATGTGACCGCTCTGGGCAGCACTTTGAACTCCGATGCACTAGCCAGGTACACAGGAAAAGCCCTGGGAACTTTTGAATTTCATTTCCTGTTTGGTCAGCGTGGTGAGCTCAGCAGCACAGGTGACCATGCAGTCCCCCCAGAATCGCAAACAAGCTCCAGCATGGACCGAAAGGGAGACACTGGATCTGATTGCTGTATGGGGAGAAGCATCTGTGCAGGCAGAACTCCAAGCAAGAAGAAGAAATGCCAGTATATTTGCCAAAATCTCACAGGGCATGATGGAGAGAGGCTACAATAGGGACACACAGCAGTGCCTCATGAAAGTTAAGGAGCTCAGGCAAGCCTATCAAAAGAGAAAGGAGACAGATAGGTGCTCCGGGTCAGCCGCCCATACATGCCGCTTCTATGATCAGCTGCATGGCATTCTAGGGGGGGACCCTACCACTACCTCACCAGCCTCCATGGATACCTGCAAGGGGGGAGTCCCACGCAACAGGGAGGAGAATTTTGTGGATGAGAAAGAGGAGCTGGAGGAAGAGGAGGAGAATGCACAGCAGGCAAGCTGTGAATCCGTTCTCTCTGGCAGCCAGGACCTTCTCATCACACTGGACCCAATACCCTCCAAACGCAGGATCCCCGACCTTAAAGCCAGAGAAGGCAGCTCTGGTGAGTGCACATTTTTAACTACAGTACAGGATTTAAAAGCAATAGTGTTTAATGTTTGATTTGCCCTGAAGAATTGGAATGCATTCGCAGCCAGTACAGCTACTGGAAATGTCTGTTCACATGTCTGGGGATGGAGCAGAAATCCTCCAGGGACATCTTCATGAAGCTCTCCTGGACATACTCTGAAAGCCTTTGCAGAAGGTCTCTGGGGAGGGATGCCTTATTTCGTCCTCCACAGTAGGACACTTTACCACAGAAAGCCAGTAGCAAGTATTCTAGAATCATTGGAGCACAAAGCATGGCAGCAAATGGTCCTGGGTTTTGGTCGCATTCAAGCAACATTCGGTCTATATCTTTCTGTGTTAGCCTCAGGAGAGTGATATCATTTATGGTCACCTTGTTGAAATAGGGGAATTTTTGTAAGGAAACAGTAAAAGGACCCCGTTCATGCTGGGCTGTTTGCGCTTCGCTAAAAGGGATCATCCCAGAGAATAGCCACGCAGCGGGGTGCGGGGAGGTGTGTACTGCACATCCACCCAAAAACTGCAGCCCCTCCTTTTAAATGTGAAACCGAACCCATTGCTTGCTATGGGAAAGGATGGCACTGCAGTTTGAAACCATTCCTACATGTTATGCATAAGAAGACAACCCTGAATACCCTGTGCCTTACAATGGCTACCTGGAAACCGAATTCTCTTGCCCAGCCATGTGTGATGTGTCACCATACCAGCAGGCGCTCAATATAAAAGGAAAATGAGACTTTGTACCTAAAGCACATGTTCTGTCTGCTGTGAATTGCTTGATTCACTGTGAAAGAGTCTCCCTTTTGTTCTCAGAAATGTATCATCTTAAATTTTACTCTCCCTTTTTATCTCCCCACCATGTTTCTATGCTCCCCCTATCATCTCCATTCCTGAGGTTATCGCAGATTAGAAGGCAAAAAAAACACACTAGCGATGACATGTTTTCCAAGCTCATGCAGTCCTTCCACACTGATAGGGCACATTTGAATGCATGGAGCCATTCAGTGTTAGAGGCCAGGAAAGCATTAAGTGAGTGCAAAGAGCAGAGGCAGGAGCGTGAAGAGCGGAGGCAGGAGGCGATGCTGAGGCTAATGGGGGAGCAAACGGACATGATGAAGCATCTAGTGGAGCTGCAGGAAAGCCAACAGGAGCACAGACCCCTGCTGCATCCATTGTGTAACCGCCTGACCTCCTCCCCAGGTTTCATATCCTCCTCACCCAGACGCAAGAACGCGCAGGGGGAGGCTCCGAGCACCCAGCCACTGCACTCCAGAGGATGGTCCAAGCAACAGAAGGCTGTCATTCAAACAGTTTGATTTGTAGTGTGGCTACAAAAAGCAATGTGGCCTTGGCCTTGGCCTTGGCCTTCCCTCCTCCCCCACCCCACCCTACCCGAGCTACCTTGTCAGTATGTCACTTTTTTTTTAATTAATAAGAAAGAATGCATGGTTTCAAAACAATAGTTACTTTATTTCAAAGGGGGAAGGTAGGGTAGTTTGGTTACAGGGAATTAAAATCAACCAAGGGGGGCGGGTTTGCATCAAGGAGAAACACACATAACGGTCACACCATAGCCTAGCCAGTTATGTAACTGGTTTTCAAAGCCTCTCTAATGCGCAGCGCGCCTAGCTGTGCTCTTCTAATCGCCTTGGTGTCTGGCTGCTCAAAATTGGACGCCAGGCAATTTGCCTCAACCTCCCACTCCACCATAAATGTCTCCCCCTTACTCTCACAGATATTATGGAGCACACAGCAAGAAGCAATAACAATGGGAATGTTGGTTGCGCTGAGTCAGCAAACAGTGCCAGTGAGCTTTTTAACGTCCAAAGGCACATTCTACCACCATTCTGCACTTGCTCGGCCTATAGTTGAACTGCTCCTTAGAACTGTCCAGGCTGCCTGTGTAAGACTGCATGAGCCATGGGAGCAAGAGGTAGGCTGGGTCCCAAGGATAACTACTGGCATTTCAACATCACTAATGGTAATTTTGTGGTCTGGGAAGTAAGTCCCTTCTTGCAGCTGCTCAAATAGCCCAGAGTTCCTAAATATGAGAGTGTCATGTACCTTTCCCGGCCATACCACGCTGATGTTGATGAAACATCTTTTTGATCCACCAGTGCTTGCAGCACCATTGAGAAGTACCCCTTGCAGTTTATGTACTGGTTGGCAAGTTGGTCCGGTGCCAAGATGGTGATATGTGTTCCATCTATGGCCCCACCACAGTTAGGTAACCCCACTGCAGCAAAGCCATCCACTATGACCTGCACATTTCCCAGAGTAACAGAATGTCAATGATTGCATTGGCTACTTGGATCACAGCGGCCCCCACAATAGACTTGCCCACTCCAAATTGATTCCCAACTGACCAGTAGCAGTCAGGAGTTGCAAGCTTCCACAGGGCTATTGCCACTCGCGTCTCAACTTTCAGGGCAGCTCTCATCTTGGTATCCCTGCGCTTCAGGATGCGGGAAAGCAACTCACAGAATTCCAGGAAAGTGCCCTTATGCATGCGAAAGTTTCACAGCCACTGTGAATCATCCCATACTTGCAACACTATGCGGTCCCACCAGTCTGTGCTTGTTTGCCTGGCCCAGAATTGGCGTTCCACTGTATCAACCGGCCCCACTGCCACCATGATGTCCCAATTGCCACAGCCATGCTTTCAGGAATGTCTGTGTCCATGTCCTCATCAAAATTCTCCTCGTGCTGGCGTCTCTTAGCCTGATTCTGCATATACTCCAAGATAATGCGCAAAGTGTTTACAATGCTTACAGCAGCAATGGTGACGGTGAGCTGAGTGCGCTCCATGCTTGCTGTGGTATGGTGTCTGCAGGAGAGCAGAGTTGCAGCGAAAGTGGTGGATGATGACAGTCCTATTGCACTGTCTGCTGACAGCAGCACCCAGGACACTACAGCCGCAGTGATGTGAGCTGAGCTGAGCGGGCTCAATGCTTGCCGTGGTATGGTGTCTGCACGGAAAAAAGGCACAAAACGATTGTCTGCCATTGCTTTCATGGGAAGGGCGACTGACGACATGTACCCAAAACCACCCACGACAATTTTTTCCCCATCAGGCTTTGGGAGTTTAACCCAAAATTCCAATGGGCGGCAGAGACAGCGGGAACTGTGGGATAGCTACCCACAGTGCACCGCTCCGTAAGTCAATGCTAGTCATAGTAGTGAGGATGCAATCTGCTGATTTAATGCGCTTAGTGTGGACATACACAATCGACTGCATAAAATCTATTTCTAAAAATCGACTTCTATAAAATCGATCTAATTTCGTAGTGTAGATGTAATCTGAGAATGTGTACACAGGAGACTTTTCCAGTTATACCAGTATAATTATACCAGTATTGTTAAAGCAGTATAACTCCCCATGTAGACCCTCTTATTCTGAAATAAAAATGGCTCTTTTTCAGCTTAGTTTAAACTACTTCTAAAGAAAAATAAGCTAAACCAAAAAAAGGCAGTGATGCCAAAATAAGTATCCAAACAGGGAGTTATACCAATATAATTGTATCAGGGGGCAGCCATGTTAGTCTGTATCTACAAAAACAACAAGGAGTCCGTTGGCACTTTAAAGACTAACAGATTTATTTGGGCATAAGCTTTCGTGGGTAAAAAACCACTTCTTCAGATGCAACTGAAGAAGTGTTTTTTTACCCACGAAAGCTTATGCCCAAATAAATCTGTTAGTCTTTAAGGTGCCACCGGACTCCTTGTTGTTTTAATATAATTGTGGTGGTTTAAATTCACACCCTGCCTTATATTGGTATAGTTTACTTATGCAGACAAGCTGAACATACTCAGTTCACTGCTCCGAAGGCAAATATCAGCTAGAAATGAAGACCTGCGGGAGTTAAACAACAGGCAGATGAGCTCAGCTAAAAGCAAGTGCTCCAGATACTCAGTTTATAACAAAAGAGAATGAAAGACTAGTATCATTTAAATGGTGAACTAAAACCACCCAGACACAAGCTGTCTGTGGTCAATACAAACAAAAGTATGAATCCTTCTGTATCCAACCTTATA
This sequence comes from Dermochelys coriacea, assembly GCF_009764565.3. Lineage (NCBI taxonomy): Eukaryota > Metazoa > Chordata > Testudines > Dermochelyidae > Dermochelys > Dermochelys coriacea. The sequence goes on along the minus strand of NC_050070.1, from coordinate 36,674,961 downwards.
CGTGTATCTCTCACCCTTCCTCTGTCTCTCTCACAGACATGCATACACTCCATGATTTTCTCAAGCTTCTTCCTTTGTGTTGCCAGTCAGGTCCCCCCCTCTGCAGTCTTACATAGGAAGAAGATTTATAATAGCTGCATCCAATGCCACTGCTTCAAAGAGACAGTATCACACCATGTGTAGGATCTTTATATGGATTTTTGTCATTGCTTCACTGATTTGGAGAGGTACTTTTTTATTATTCTTAATTATTTTAAATACTTAATTCCTGCTACTTTTAACTCCTGGTAGATACTGACCTCTGAATGCCAACATCTGTAAAATCACCGTCTGTTGTCACAGTAGCATAATGGCTGTGATGTCTTAATTGAAAACATGGGAGGTACGGAATTTTAAAGTATAATTAGAGCACACTTCAGGAGGAAGCTGTGAGTGTTATTCTATAGGTGGAATGGAAGACATCTGATATTTCTGACATACTGTATCAAAAATGTAAAATGCAGACACAGTACTCATATGGAAAACAAAACACAGCACAAACACAATGCAACTGTGCCATATGTTAAGAAATGCACATCTCAGAAACAGAGGGCTAATTAGCTCGAGAAAACTGAGATGACTGAATGATGAAGCTAGGAAATAAAAAAGGAGAATGAAATTGAGAGGCAGGCTAGTATAGGAGACCCACCTAGCAGCAGCTTGGCAGACTCATAAGATTAAATGAAATCAAAGAAGAAATCATGGAGGGGGAATAATGGGCTTAACTGTGCAGTTTCCTTTTGTTTTAGACTCTCGATCACCTGTTCCTTTCCTCTTTGACAAGTGACATGTTATGATTAGTGATGGGTGACCTTCAAAGACTTGGAGGTTCTGTTCACATTAGTGCCCCAAAGCTTGGAAACTTACCTGAGCTTTATTTCAAATCTCTGCCAAGGTAGGATGGAAATCTAAAGAGACTAGACTTCCTTGGGATATTTCTGGCACCACTTGATGTCAGGAAGTCAAAGTTACAGTATGCTTTCTTTTGGCATATCAACACCTCTCCTTCCCATCCCCAAGAAGTGCAAGGTCCATGAAATTGAAGGTTAATGGGGAACAAGTCTGACTTTTTTTCAATATTTCACAATGAGGCCAAGGGGGAGCAGACGTGATAGGTTCAGGGCCAAATCTAGGATTTATAGTGCCTGGAATGAAAATAACAAGACTCCACATCATCACCATCACCTGTGGCTATGACACTTTCTCCAGAGGACTCATCTCCTCATCTGGGCTCTACTTCCTCCTTGATGTTTTTCCCCCCTCATCACTGCTGGTACATTTCTTCCTCTCTTTGCCTTCAGCTCCCCCATGCTACTTCCCCACCAGCATGTGCTGTTTGCCACCTACACATTTTAAATTCCTGTCATTCATACACTTGTCTCTCCCATTTTTCTTTCTCACATACATATGCACTCTGGTCCCTGCTTCCTTTTCTTCTTATTTTTATTTGAATTAGAGAAGTTTCTAGAGATCTCAGCCAAGACTAAGGTCCCTTTGTGTTAGACACTATACTAATACTTAGTAAAGAGTCAGTTTCTGCCTTGGAGAACTTACAATCTACATAGACAAGAGAGGTAAAGTGTGGGAGGGGAATCAGAGGTGAAGAGACTTGACCAAGGTCACACAACAGCCGAGCTGGAAACAGACCCAGGTATCCTGATGCCCAGTAAAGCAAGCTTATCCACTAGATCATATTTTCTCACAAGTTAAGCACCAGAATTAACTATTTCAATGCTGATCACTTAGCTGTGGGGTCTAGCTAATTTGCTTATTTAGTGTGGGTGGCCCTCAGAAAATCTAGTAAAGTTCTGTTAAACTAGAGAATCTATTCTATCCCGCTATCACTGCAGGACTGTTCCTTATTGTATAATCTCCAATACTTTGGCCATTTTGGTTCTGTATGTTCCATCACTTCCCCTGGGAGACTATTCCCCATTCAGATAGATTCCCCATTTGGAAGGTTTCCAGTTTTCCAATCTTAAATTTCCTTTTCTTAATTTCATCCCATTATTTCTAATTCTGCCCCCACCCTGTCAACAAGGGGGATGATGAAATTCTCATTATTTGGTCTTGCGTGTCTACTGTCCGCATATAGTCAGGTTGTGAAGAAATCCCATCCAGTTAGTTTCAGCCAAAGTAGCAGCAGGGAATCTTTTTTGGGAGGGGCAGGAAGATGCTTTTTCGACCATCCCTAACAGCAGCATAAGATCATAGTTTTGGTTTTGTTTGAGTGTCAAAGTGGAGCAAGGGATGAATGGGGACTTGGCACATTTTTTTGTGCTGACATCCAAGTTTTCTAGAAGTCAGTTCACCTAGTAAGACTTGTCTGCTCAGACCTGCTGTGACGTCCTTTTCAAACAGGCTAGTGTCCAAAGTATTCACAGTGAGAAGTGTTCGCTGCCAAAGTATTCTTCATCCAAAGGGTACATATACACATAGTTTTCCCGTGAACAAATCTCACACAAAGTTTTCTAAGTCAAAATGCTGCACCCATGAAACGTTATATGTCAGCTCTAACAATGAAAATAGCGTCCTTCCGGGATTATTCTTCTTTGTCAGATTCAAAGGCGATTCATACTTAATTTTTGAGAAATGCTAATTATGCTATATATTTGGGAGGGGCTCTTCGAAAATTAAACTTTGCATAATGTTATGATGAAAACGCTTTGTTAAGGGATTCCTGAGGTATCATTTGACTCTTATCACAATATATAAAGCCACAGAGATATGAGACAAGTCACAAACAATTTAAAAGGGAATAATTTATAAAATTTTAAATGTAAATGTATTTGCTCAATTGTCTTCACATTTTCATGAAATGTTCCATTTATCCTTCAGAGATGTGATTTTCCCCACATAATGTACAGAATGCCCTCCTTAATCTAGCCTCTAAAGCCAATTCCTTGACCTTCAGATCCCTCCTCTAGACCCATTGCCACCATACTACCTATGTAAATTGCCACCTGAGAGTGCATAAGTGGATGGCTGGCAAGGACTTCTTTCGTATGCATCCGATGAAGTGAGCTGTAGCTCACGAAAGCTTATGCTCTAATAAATTTGTTAGTCTCTAAGGTGCCACAAGTACTGTTTTTTTTTTCGGTTATGTGTTATTCATATCTTATAATCAACAACTGATCAACCCATTTAGCTGTATACATGTCTGGCCTCTGTTAACACACATTCTTTTTTCTGTTTACTTCCTCCTCTTACACCAATTGTTTGTTAGGTCTTGTCTTAATTCCGGTGGAATAACTCATATGCTTAAACTAAGTATAGCAAGTCTTTGCAGGACTGGGGCCTTAGACTGTTAACTCTTCAGGACACGTGTTTATTCTGTGTTTGTATAGAACATAGCACAGAGGGGTCCTGAGTATGACTGGGGCATGTAGGTGTTACCATAATACAGATATATAAACAATAATAACATGTAGGTATAGTGGGGTTGAAAACCAACCCTAGAATAGGGGCCTGTTACAAAATTTACTTTGGAGAATTTACTATCTTTCCCAAATACTGCTCCAGTATAATTTTCATTCTGGTCCTGGGCAAGATATATTTTCTTCCCTGCTTCTATATCAATTCCTGCTTCTCACCCAGCCTGTATATACAGCCTGCTTTGGTTTAAAGTAACATGTTTTATAGTTTTTTTCCTTGAGCAAAAGCAGTAACAGTCATGATTGACTTCTCAGCTGATGTCAGCAGCAGGGAGCCAGACTCCCGCCTGACCATTAGATAACCCTGTAATCAATAGGAATTCACTGCCCTCTTGACAGTGAGGAAGTTTTTCTGAAAAAAAAAGGGGGGGAGGGATAATTTAGCCATCCATATCAAATTAAAAGGAAATGCATAAGCTCTTTCCAGGTCAGTTAAGCACAGTGGGTCACTATCTCTCAGCTTCTATCAGAACATAAAGTAGCTCCTCTCTATATTTTGCCATACAGTAGCTAGCCTGCTGTTGCTGTAATGAACAGATTTACTTAATTTTACCTTTTCATGCATTTCACTGAAACAGATTGCAACAAAAGGAGGAGTAACAAGACAACTTGTTTAGAAGTCTAAGTGAAATGGCATTTTCAATTTGTTAATCATATCAAATAATCTACTAGATTTCTGGAATTATCAGATAAACCCTACCCAATTAAAACTAGTTCCTTGATTTGAGGCTTTTTCTCCTCTTACCCCCTCTTCAGGGGATTCTGGAGCTTGACCCACAGGCCACTAACACTAGAATAAATCAGACAAAATTCTACATAAACAGTGGAGTAACCCCAATGGGAAACCAGAGCGTTCAGAAGCAGGGCCAAAGTTTTTGGTTACACAAAGGATGGTGATAAAGGCCTCAATCCTGCAAACACCTAAGCACATATTTAATTTTAAGCATGTGTGTAGCTCCAGAGAAATCAGTGGAACTTGTTCACATGATTAAAGCTGAGAGAAGTTAAACCTTTTGCAGGACTGAGTGCACAGGTGTGTGCTAGATATTCCAGTTTTGCTAACTAAGCATATTTTTAATCATCTCTGACTGTTTCCTACACAAATATAGTGGACTCAAGTAGATGTCACTTATATGACCAGCAATGCTAAAGAAGAATGCTAAAAAATAGAGCAGGAGGCACTGGTGAAGGAATAGCTGGTGCAACCAATACAGATGCACAGGGGTCCAGGCAATTTAAAGGGTTCTGGGAGGCTTAAAAATGCGTATAATTATTAAGATTTGTCACTGTGTGAAAAAAAGTTACAGATAACATTTGTCCCTGACTTTTTCCTGTGTCTGGACTCACTTCGCAGCTGTGGCTCTGGTGGCTTCTGTATCCTTCAGGGCTGGACCCAGCACCCTGCTCTGGGTATTGCAATCTGGCATGTGGTGTTACTGCACCACTCAGGTTTGGCCTACCCAATCCTCTGTCATGATGGTGGGGCAAGCAGGCCAATCTTCACTAAGTGGCATTGCATACCAAACCTCAGCACTACTGTGATCCTGCACGCTGTCAGGTTGCAATGCTGGAGCAGGGCGCCAGGCCCAACCCCATGCAAGACAGGAACTGCTGGACCTGTCACTGCAGGGTCAGTGGTGGAGCAGGCTTGCTCTCCAGGGTCCCTTCCTTTCCCCTCCACACTGGGCTGGGATTAAGGTTGCAGTACCTAGGGCGGGGAAGGGTGCTGCTGCATGTGTTACTTCTGTGGGAGAGAGGCCCCTAATAAAACCCTGCACTAGAGCTCATTTTTCTGTTCCTTCACCACTGGTAGGCATGAGAAATATTATGGACCTGAACAAATATGACAGAGCTGGACAATTCCTAAAATTTGGGGTGTCATCCAAAATGACACCCCTTTCTGGATCAGAAAAATAGGTTGAAACAAGCTGAAGGGAAAAACCCACACATTCAGAGAAAAAAAAATCTTGAAGAAACAGGGTTGATGAAGCCAAAGCTAAAAAATCAGCATTAACATTTTACAAAGGTATTAAATGTTATAAAAAATCTTGTACGCTGAAAAACTTTGGGCATTGGGGAGTGGGGAAAGACTAACATAGATGTAAAGAAAAATTGGAGTGATGGAAGGACGGAGAGATAAAAAACTGGAAAAGGAAAACATAATAAGTTAGTATATAAAATATATACATATAGTATTATAAAACATAATATAACATGTACATTTTACCATATACCCGTGCAATTTTTACTAGAAAGAAATCTAGTCTAATGGTTTGTGCACCTCACTGGGAGTCAGAACTTCTGGGTATTATTCTTTGCCCTGCAACTGTCTTTTTTTGTGACCTTGAACTGGTCACTTAGGGGTCAACTGTGCTATGAAAGGGCATTGCTGTCCTCCAAAGTAACTGTTGACACAACATTGTTGGATTTCACGTTTCTTCCATCTCATTGATTTCCATTTTGAATTTGATGTGTTTACAAGTTAAAAGTATGTTTTTTCCTCCTAAGTGACAGTCTTCTAGAATCAGTCTTGATCTCGGTCTCTGCTTGAATCTTGATGGAAAAGAGTCTGTGCATTCCACTGCTGCACCTTCACATCCTTAACCTCTTGGTGCCTCAGTGAGATGAAAAGAAGGGGAGTTCACAAAAAAGAAAAGGAGTACTTGTGGCACCTTAGAGACTAACAAATTTATTTGAGCATAAGCTTTCGTGAGCTACAGCTCACTTCATCGGATGCATTCGGTGGAAAATACAGTGGGGAGATTTATATACACCACAGAAAACATGAAACAATGGGTTTTATCATACACACTGTAAGGTTGTGAAACTAGATTATTTGTAGCATGCTTAGCAGCCCTTAGGTGAAAGATGCTATAGAAGTGAAAAATGTTATCTTCTGTATTTGTGGTGGGTAACACCATGGGACAGGTGCATCTGGCATTTTGCTATATCTGAAAGAAAACACTGAAGCATGTTTGTGCATAGCAGGATTTTGGTTTATTTAGGGGGAGCAACTAAAGAGATGAAGCAGTATAATTTCTTCTACAATGGGTCTGCAGTTTTGCATGAGATATGTAAGGAATAGCGGACAACGAAAGATGTCCTTCTTTTGTACTGTCAAACTCAGTATCAGAGCTCAGTGACAGAACTCAGCTATCTCTCCATTGGGTCATTTGTTTAGTAAAGTGAGAAATATTCTTGTTCTGAAGAACTTCCTAATATGTGACATGGAATAAATCATATTTTCACTATTTGTTTTCCTTTTATTAAATAGTCTAGTTATAATTTACATATAGTTATATCATCATTTGACCTCTTTTGAACCAGATAAATACCTGCAGATCATTTATTTTTAAGTCCTATTTATTTCACTAATACATTCTGTTTGTAGTAATCTGACTGTCAGTTATTGTAGCTGATGCTTCTATTGTGATCTTTGATTTTACAGTGATTATATAACCTGTATCACCTTCCCTTTCTTTTTTCTCTTGTAATTCAAAATAAAATAAAATAAAATAAAGGGAAGGAAAATGCCTGTAGAATATCCCATATTTATTTATTTATTTGGGTACTATTATAAACTATAGGCCAGCTTCAGGAACTCTGCCCCATATTTGTGAAGTTCTTTGTGCACTGTTGGTATTACACAATGTCTCATAATACAAGAACAAGGGGCATTCAATGAAATTGGAAGGTGGCAAATTCAAACCAACAAAAGCAACACATAACACATAATTAGACTGTGGGATTCATTGTCACATGATGTTGTTGAGGCAAAAAAATTTGCAAGTTTGAAGAGGGATTGGATATTTATAGGGATAACAAGAATATTTAGAGTTATAATAGTTAATGTTAACAACAAGACTATTGGGAAGGGAGATGAAACCTTACGTTTCAGGGGTTAAGACAAATCGTATTAGGGGTTATGATGAGACAACAATGGCAGCAAATAACCCCACAACTGCCTACTGCAGGGTTCTTACACCTTCCTCAGAAGCACCTGGTACCGGCCACTGTTGGAGATAGAATACTGGGCTAAATGAAGCTCAGGTCAGATCCAGTCTGGCAAGTCCTCTGTTCCTATAATAGAGAAAGAGAGATACAAATAGGCAAAGCGTATCATTAATACACTCACTCTGTCTCTCTCCACTCATCCCATACTCACACTCACTTTCTTTTCTTCCCCAGTGGGTAAATCCTGACTAGTAGGGCCAGGAATAGGGCAGGAGCATGGAGGGAGAGGAAGATTCCCTTTTCATCTCCCATGCCATAGCTGCTACTGAAAAACAGGAGCTGGCTCCCTAAGCTCCTTATGCAGCCTCCTAGTTGGAATGTATGTGTGTACATGGGGGTGTGAAGATGACGCAAAGATCATGTTTGTAGTGGATACATCACCCTGACCCTCACTTTCAGACTTCTACATCGGAAGCACCCACAGAGTGCCACAGCACCCCAAATCCCTCCAGGTCTCTCCACTGTCCCCTTGGACATCAGAACCACAATGCTTCTGCTGCCATATGGCCCACTGAGTCAGTGATAAGATTTGTCCCTAATTGTTCAAACTTCTTTATATAATTTTCTTGTTGAACACTGATTTTAAGAGACCTTATCAGCCATTTTGGGTCATCATTAATTTATCAGTAGACCTAGTTTCTCCCTAGCACTTAGCTTCCCCTTGATATATTGGAAAATGCCCTTCTTATTCCCTTAACTACTTTTGGCTAGCATTAATCAGACATAAAATGAAATAGTATTTTTAATGACAATTTGCACATAATTTTCTTCCAGGGAAAGGAAGGGGGAACAAAAACCATGGGTGACAGATAACAGATTCTAGTCATACCGTTCAATGCACTTCTGGGAAATACCCAGATACCATAGTGATGGGCATGGTATGAGAACCCAAAGAAAACAGAATACAACTTTACTTTCTCGCTGCCACCACAAGCCTTAACACACTGATATTCTTGATTTATTGTCTGCCCTGTTTCTGTTTTCAGCACAGATTTTCTTTCGCTGTCAAAACTTTGAGCAGCCTCCTGGAAAGGCACACTGACCAATTCTTCTTTCTTGAATGCTTCCTTTTTGCAAGCAGGAGTGTAACCTCTTGTGCAGGAAGTCATTGTTTTCTTTTAGGATTTCCGGTCCTATACATTTTACTCAGGGGTTGAAGACCACTCATGGATATCCTCTCTTGGTTAGTTGCACAATTCTTGAGATAAGTGCAGAGCCTGTGTCTTGAGCTCTATTATATACTCCTCTGTGACTTTGTTTATTCCTTGGTGGCTTTGACATGCAATTGCTTTCACACAGAGTGCCTTGGGCTGCGTTTGACAGTTACATAGCTTTGGACACACTGAGAGGTCTTAATAGGTTTCCCATGCAAACATCAAAGCACCACTTCCTTGCTAACAGCCCATCATGACTCTGAACTCTGTCCTCCAGTCTTCCAGTCTCAGCATAATATCAAAATGTGTGATCAGGTTTAAAGCGGCATGTGGTTCCATTGCTTTGGTGTTGCCCCAGAGGCAGGACCTCCTTCTGGAGAAATGACACTTGCAGTGCAATGCACATGCCCATCTAAACTAATCAATGTCTGGCATCTATTCCCAAAGGCAAAGGTCCAGCCAACCAGTAAACAGGCACAGTGCCATGCTAACAGATGGGCATAGACATCCTAGAGACTAACATAGACAGCCAAGAGACTATATATGTGTATGAAGGGTGAGTGTTGAGATCAGGAGACTAAGCCAGGAATATCCAAACCATTGTCTAGCGTGTGTTTACATGGTTGTGTTTACTGCAGTGCAGTGTGGTACATCACATTATCATTAATCCAGCTCTAAGCAGCATTACCTTGACTTTCATAAATAAAAATCAGAGAGAGAAGGTGGGTGAGGCAATATCTTTTATTGGACCAGCTTCTGCTGGTGAGAGACATAAGCTTTCTCTCTCTCTTTCACCAATAAAAGATATTACCTTACCCACTTTGTCTCTTTAATATCCTGGGACTGACACAGCTACAACTATACTGCATAAATATAAATAATCATTCCTGATCAGAAGAAGTGAGTTTTGGGTCCATCTAAATTGGGCAGAATGTTATGTAGCAGTTGTATTTCAATATATCTAGGCATTTGCATTGCCTACTATACTAAGGTATAGTAATTTGGATACAAATTAATTCTTTTCACTTTATTCTGCTCTTCTATTGTTGAGCCTATAGAATTCATGTAAATAAGCTTTTATATGAGCTAGTTGCAGTTCAAGTTTCTTGGTTTTAGGGTGTACTGTCTCCCATGAACAACTGGTGTGTAATAACTGTAATTAAGGAAGTGAGCTAGTAAATTTCAGTATGTTGCACAGAAATAGGTTGTATAAAATATCTTCAATCCAAAACTATGTCAGTCAAAGTCGCTGCAGCAACAGATCATTTTTTTGGAGCAAAACAAGAGGACCATGCAAAAACAAAAAGATAGTCAAGCTAAATATATAAAGAAGACCTAACTGTAGCTGGACTGCTCTGACATAACATTTTCTGAAATCACCAACAAACTGATTTTCAAATTATATGCGATCCAGTTCCCTCTCAAATTTGACCTGATTCCTCCACCTTCACCAGCAAATCTCCAATCCTATTTTGTGTAGGAGGCATTTTTCCATGCTTCTAGACACCCTAAGTGGTTGTTGATGATAAGACCTCTCTTCGTAGGTATTGAGCAAGTAACTCAAACAACATGACACTGAGCTTCTCATCTTTCATCCGAAATCTTCCCTTATTCCTCCCTCTTCTGTGACTGTAGCAATTCTATCATCTTCCATCTCTCACAAACTCACACACCCTTGATTTTTTTAATCCTCCGTCTCTCTCTTTTCCCACTAAAATCCATATTGTCTCTAAAGACTGCTCATTTTATTCTTCACAACGTCTCAAAATAATCAAATCACCATTTAGCATGGTGTGACCATATTGCAGAAAGGGTGAGCCTGTTCACAGATTCAGGACATGGTTTTGCTGCGTGATTTTATTAAATTTAGTGAAGCTACTGACTCTACTCATATTTATAAACCAAGTTAGTTTGCAGCTTGGGCAGATGAGCAGATATGTGGCCCCACAAATGCATTAGAGAATGTTTTATGGACTGGTAAAGATGTAGTTTTAGGTTCATAAAACATTTGGCAGAACTGATTAAAATGCATTTTAAGCTGAATCATACTCTATGTTTGACATTTCTGCTATAGGGCACCACAGGTTGGACAGCAATATTTTTTCATTTTTAAAGCTTATAAGGTATATATAACCCAAAGTGTTCTTGCAGTAATACATAATCTAGAGAAGAGCTAGGTAGGAAATGGTTTTCCCATTCCATGAGAATTTTTGAGATTTCAAAAAATTTCTCATCCCAAATCAGGATGAAAAATCAACACCTCAAAAATTTTCATCAACAGAAAATCTTTAAAAAAGAAAAGAAAGGCATATTGGGTCAATCGAAACACTTTGTTTTGATCATTTTTAAGTGTTTCAGCTTCATTTTCAATTATTTATTTTTAATAGTATAAATTAACTACAATTTAATGAAAGTCTTTTGCACAGTAACACAAAACTTTTTGTTAAAAAATGTTGAAATGGGACTTTTGAAACCTTTTTTTTCAAACTATTTTGACAATTCTTGCCCAGCTCTAATCTAGAGTGTGTCCTAGCAGTCTACTTCTTGACAAGTTCTACTTCTTGGGTTCTTACTGATTAGAGCAACCATAACTCTTGCAGTTAGTGGATACTTAATCCTGCCATGTGACCAGAGTAACTCTGCAATGTAACCCTAATCCCAGAAGTGAATGGGGTGAAGAAACAAAGGCCAGTCTCTTATCAGCACTCCTGTATGTCAAATCTTTATTACAGTTAATGGAGAATTATCACTTTACTTGAGAAAATGGCAAAACATGGAACTGCTCCCCTTCCGGCATCATCTTTCGTTTCGCTCTCTCTGTCTTGCACATAAGTGTAGTCTCTTCTACCACCTGTCAACATTGCCTATTTAGAAGCAACAGAAAGCCATTTGTACACTTTTGTTCATATTTTGTAAACATATCCACAGTACAAGAGTCCTATGAGAGGAGAAGTAGGAAGTTCACAGGATATCAACAACGTGATGACTGTTGACAATGAATTAGATTAACATCATCTTGCTTTTTATATTATGGTGATTTTGTTTCCTTTTTAGACTACACTTCCCCTCCCCCAAGGAAATGACAGAAAGATAATGTAATGGCTTCAGAGACCCTTACATAGCACAGAAGTGGGAGACAGAAATATGTGCAAGTCAATTTGAAGGTGCTTCTAAGCAATCTGATTGTATTATCCATCATTGCAAAAGTACCATTCTGAAAAGGCCCTTTAGCAAATTTTTTCTCTTATTCTCAAACATTCTATATTGTGTATGTAACATAATAAATTTCAACACCATGAAAACCAAGGTACTCTACCAGCTCTCACCTGAACAAACTACGCTTTGTACCCCACAAATCACCATCAGTGGAGAATCCCTGGAAAATGTGGATCATTTTCTGTACCTTGGCAGCCACGTCTCCCAAATAGCCAGCACTGACACAGAAATTGAATACAGGATCCGCTGTGCCAGCACATCTTTTGGAAGACTATTCAAACGAGTCTTCAATGATAGGGATCTACAAACAGGTACCAAGATCTTGGTTTACAAGGCAGTTGTCATCCCCAACCTTCTCTATGGATGTGTGTAGGGGCAAGGTTGCGGAAGATTGGCGAGGCGCTAAGTGGAGGACTGAGTATGTGACTGGATGTAAGTGGAGGATGCAGGCAGTTTCAATGAACTTTGTCCGACAGACCCTGCCAAAAGATATTGTAGCCTAGCTCAGCATATTTTTGCCTGTAAACAAGTCAGTATATGTAATAAACATAAATCATACACGTAAGAATATAACTGGCTGTTGATCCCATGTAACCCCGAGATGAGCGCGGAGAATATAGCACCACAGAGGACTTCCCCCTGGTGGAGTCCTGCCTGGTAAGCTGTCCCGAATGACCAGAGTCCCCTGCAGCCCCTCCGTGCATCCTAGGGGCTCCCCGCGCATATTGGAGTGTAAGTTCTTCCTTCCTTCAATAAAGCATAGTTTACTATTCTTAGGCCTGAATGTCCTCCTTTTGCTGGTATCTTCCCCCCCAGCCCGTGCGGGCTCAGTGTGAGACCTGGGTAACCTACAGATGACATCTTAAATGGCTCACGAGGATCCTCAGGATCAGCTGGGAAGACTGATGCATTAACATCAGCATTCTCTCTGCAGCCAACATCAGCCATATAGAAGCACAGGTCATGAAACACCAACTCTGCTGGGTTGGCCACTGTGTATGTATGCCTGACACTCGCCTCCCGAAGCAATCACTCTTCTCTCAGGTTTCAGCGTGGTAGCCGTATTAGTCTGTAGCAGCAAAAAGAATGCCACAAGTATTCCTCATTCACTCTGCTCTCAGTTAAGTCAGGGAAGAACAGCTCGCAGAGGGCAGCGGAAGCATTACAAAGACATACTGAAATTACATCTTAAAAAGGGAGACATCAACCCAACAAACTGGGAGGACTTGGTGCATAACAGAACACAGTGGCGCCACACCATACACCAAGCCACAACTCACTTTGAGGAGAACATATGTGCTCATGAGACAGAGAAGCAACAAAGGCGGAAAGAAAGGGCACAGTACTACAGCCAACAACTATGTCTCCTTCAAGATTACACCTGTCACTTCTGTGAGAAAATCTGCAGGGCAAGAATTGGGCTCCTCAGCCACTTAAAAAGTCACCGATGAACCCCCTTAGCAGACATCAGCTTCACATCACAGACACAGCTGAAGAAGAAGATATGTCCCAATACATGTAATTCCCATGGGTTTGATTGAAAGCCCCACCAATCCTGCCCTGCAGAATCAGTGGGGATTTAAGTAAATATATTCCTCTTTGCTACCAGTTAATCCAAGACAACACTGACAACGAAAATGTCTAAATTGGAGATTTGGCTCCAACTGCTAGGAATGCCTGCCTGTGCACATGAGAATGAGAGACAATGGGAACACACGGAAAGGGGAAACCTCTCTGACACCAGCAGACCAGGTGCCAGCTCCTGCCAAGACCCCAGGCCTTTCTGAACACTGACAAATGAATAGCTGGAAACCTGTCTGGCTCACCTGTGTCTTAGTATTGCTAAAATAAGTATTAGATTTATAAAGAGGTGTTTAGGGTTTGAATTTTATGAAATTCTTGTGAGTTGCTGCATGCATTAATCTCACTTATAATATCTGCATCCCATGTTATAAGGTAATATTTAAGTGTGTATTCCGTAAGTATAGAAGTGTTTGGTATGAAATTGGAAACTCCTACAGTTATGAAAGATGCATTACCAAGTGTGAAATACTAATTTATCACAAGAGGGGTCATCTCCTGCCCAACAAAAGAAGATCTATAGACACTAGACAAACCATTGTGGAATATCAGTGGATGATTTGTTGATTGTTTCCCCCACACTCATGAAGAGGGGATACGTACAAATGCTTGTCTCATCACAGCTTGAACTTTGGGGGAAGGGAATAAAAATCTTGGAACTGGAATCGCTATGCTATTTGGACTTTGGAGAGGGAAATCTTTCTAAGCATAAGCAAGGGATCCCCAAGCTGTTTAACTCAGGTTAACCCTATAGGACATATAGAGCTTGGACATTATATTAGCTTCCATTACTTATTGGAACATAAGGCAGTAACTCATCTGTGTGCATATGACTACCTGCTTTAATCTTGTAAATAACTCCTTTTCTTAGTTAATAAATCTATAGTTAGTTTATTACCAGATGGCTACTAGCATTGTCTTTGGTGTGTGACCTGAGGTGCAATTGCCCAGGGTTAAGAGACTGATCCTTTGAGACTGGGAGTAATTTGAATATCATTGTGATTTTTGGTGTAGGGGACCATCTCCCACAAAGTCAGGCTTGTCTGGATGGCAAGATAGACTGGAGTGCCCATGGGAACTGCGTGACTCCATGTTAAGGCTGTTATAGTGCTTGATAAGTTCACACTTGATACTTGATAGGTGAAATCTAATTATAGAACACATTGCCAATATGGGGTTTGTGCCCTGGTTTGTAACACTCTGCCCTGAGGTTGGCATCCATGTTCGTGAGCCACTCCAGACTGCTTGACAACCTCAGAGACTTTTCAAGCAATCAAAAGCCAGGGTCTTTGCTCAGAAGGAATGAGGAAGGAAAAGGCTGTTAAGAGGTTAAGGAATTTGTAAGGGGAACAGAGATCTTAACAAGAGCTCCTAAAATTATCCCTTGAAAGTTGCAATCTGAGTGATATTGATAGCAAGACAACAGAAAGCTCTTGGATAGAAAGACCGATCCACCCTTCTTCAGAAGCATCTGGGTCTATAACCCAAACAGGGAACGGAAACTAAGTGATGTGCTTAAAAGTAGCAGTTTAATTAGAATAGGCTCCACAGGTCTCATATGTACATAAAAACACACTAGGTCCTTAGAGATCTCCACCCTGGTACCCACCATACCTTGAAGCCCTTGATCCACAGGAACCAGCCCAACCATGTAAAAGTCAGCCAGCATTTGCATACTTAAGACTCAGAGCAACCTTTTAAAAAATGGGCACCTAAGGTTAGGCTTCTAAGTAAGTGGCCTGATTTTCAAAATTGCTGAGCACCCAGCAACTGCCATATGGACACAAGAGCCTTATTTCAGGCATCCATTTTAGAAGGTTGGCCTGAAGATTTTTCAGTGAGCACTTAACATTCTTAGGAAACTCACAACTTGTGTGGGGACTAAATCTTTTCATAAGGTAGATCCATCCAGTAGGGTGTCTGGAATAGGGAGAGAGCTGACTAAGGGGGGATATGATAGAAGTCTGTAAAATTATGAATGGTGTGGAGACAGTGAATAAGAAAGTGTTATTTACCCCTTCACATAACACAAGAACTAGGGATCACCCAATGAAATTAATAGGCGGCAGGTTTAAAACAAACATAAGAAAGTACTTCTTCACATAACACACAGTGAACCTGTGGAACTAGTTGCCAGGGAATGCTGTGTAGGCCAAAACTATTACTGAGATAAAAAAAGAATTAGGTAAGTTCATGAAGCAATGTCCATCAATGGTTATTAGTCAAGATGGTCAGGGATGCACCCTCATGCTCCAGGTGTCCCTAAACCTCTGACTATCAGAAGATGGAAGTGGATGACATGGGATGGATTGCTTGATAATTGCCCTGTTCTGTTCATTCCCTCTGAAGCATCTGGAATGGACAATACTGAAAGACAGGATACTGGGCTAGATGGACCATTAGTCTGACCCATATGACCATACTTATATGCTTACATTCTTATGCTTGTGTAGTGTTTTATAATATTGTTCTATATATTTCATTAATTTATGCAGTCTTTTTTGGTCAAACTTTATTTTCAGGTTCCATTCATAACAAGTTGTTAATGTTAATAAATAGCTTCAGTAGCAGATTCACATGGTTATGATGTAGCCATGGTAGCCTGTACGATGGATTTCCACCTTAAATGATCCCTTGTGATTCCTCCTCCTCTTAAAGCTTGGTTCCTTTGTGCATAGCAGATGCAACCGATGAAGCAGATGAAACTGCAGAAATTCTTAATCCTTTTTCTTCACGTGCCAAAGCTAAATATGTTTTATGGGGATGGCTTGCTAGGCCATGGTCCAACCCTCTGACTTTATCTGGCCTTGGGACCAGCACTCGGAATAAGGAACCGAGTGGTGTGGCTAACAGATTAATAATTTAAATAAATAATTTAATTAATGGATTGATTAATGAAATAGTTTAACAGTTCATTGTTACAGAGCTATAGTAAGCCAGTGGGCCAACTCACTGGCCTGTGAGTCGAAGCTCCCAACAGCAGCGGAATTTTACTCCCTTTCTTCGGGGATGGGTTTATTTTTCAATCCCAGGACAGTCCAACACAAATCAAAACAGATAAACCAAGTGCTGCTGCCTGACCCTTCCTGAAGCTTCTCTCTCATAAGGCTCCTGCCCCTAACCACACAACTGGTATCTCCAGCAAATCTTCCACCTAGCAGGTATGGAATGGTCGCCCCAGAAGGGCTCACCCTAACCAAGCTGCTTGCTAAACTTTTATCACAAAATATAAGAACCAGGTGACCTTCAAGCTATCATGTGATCCCTGACCTTAAACCCGTCACTTGGGAAGGCAGATAATTATGCACAGGTAAACCTACATCTTTTAAAGGGCCATCCAACCCTGTGACAATTACTTATAACCATCTTTAGTATCTTCTATTCAATTTCTTAAACCCATCATTAGTACATTGTACTCACATCAATAAAATGCTTATAACATCTATTAATTATTTATTAACCCTTTATAAATCATTTATAAATGGAATCTTAATATAAAGTATGGCAGCCTTTCCCCCTAAAATATCTCATTTTTAATTTTTCTGTCCCCTTATTTGTTTAAATAAAACCATTCAGGAAGGAGTGTGTTTTTGCTGCTCAGTTGTGTGCTTGACTCCTTTAGATGGCAGGCATTGCTCCCATTTATTTAAGCAACTCTGGATTTCTCTGTAAAGTTTCCTGGGGATTGGAGAAGGGGGCAATTAAGCCTGCACTTTGGAGAGCAGACTATTTCCCTTGGTGGAATAATACTCTGAAATATGGCACTGGGTTTAGAACCACAAGAAGTTTCCATTAAGCCCAGGTCTCTTCTTTGTAAGCCTGGAGGATGGCTACCCAGAAGACAGCATCTTGCTCACAGGCAAGTGGTCAAGTCTCTGCAAGAAAAGCATCCTATAATTATATTGCATATCCACTGTTCAAGAACACATTCTCCTCACTATTACTTACAAATTTCTCTTCAACATTATAAATATTATTTGAAAGCTAATGTTACACTGGCCTTAGTCAGCTTTTATTTACATGCAAGAGCTAAAAAATTGTTTTCTAATATTTTCAAAGCCACTAATATTCCAGTCTGAGATGTGTGTTAAGTTATCCAGGAAACCTGTAGTTCATGATGAACAGAAGGCACATGTCAATATAAACAGATGAAATGTGCATGCCAGCTTTATTTTACAGAAATCAAGGTTTTTAAATTTTTCTTTTATGGTCTTGCTATAGTGGTAACACATCTGATGTAAGGACATTAATTAACAGTGTCTGCCTCAGCAAAACTGGAAGAAAATCAAGGTTAATGTATCATCTTTTAAACTTTTAATATTTTTTCCCCAGAGGGTCAAGTTCAGATAGTTCCAGCCAGCAAAATCTGGTCAATTTATGATTCAAACACCTATATCTGTGCACAGAGAGATATAAGCAGTTCCTTTAATACTTAATGACCAGCTATAAATTTGTACTCGAGAGGCAAGTATTCAATTCAGCTTCCCTTAAAAAAAAACAAGTAATTTTCTCCTACAACTGTTTGCCAGTACAAAATACAATACAAAATCTGAGGACTGTGCCAGCTGCTGAGAATTCTAGATGCAAATCACCAGTGCATCAACTTAAATGTGGCATCTTTTCTACTTTCAATTTAATTTTAAAATTTAAAGAGGAAAGAAAAGTTATACAAATAAATGAATTTGCCTAGAACCACTCAGATACTATGACAGGTTTCAGAGTAGCAGCCGTGTTAGTCTGTATTCACAAAAAGAAAAGGAGTACTTGTGGCACCTTAGAGACTAAGGTGTCCACTTCTTCACGCAATATTGGAAAGTCATCCTCCTCTGTTGAATCTGGGCTGTCTAAGACACTAAGATCTCCATTTGTCTGGTGGTTGTATAGATCAGAGCAGTAGTTTGTCCACCTATTGATGATGTCCCTGTCTTCTGTAAGACTGTTCCCTTCTTTGTCTTGAATTGTGTTAGTATATAGTTTATTAAAAAGTTTGAAGGGTTCATTTACTTCTGGTCATTAGAATTGCTACTCAGACACTGAAAGGAGAAGTAGGATTTTCAAAAGCACTCACCATTGGCTTAACTCTATTCTTGTTGAAGTCAATTATTGTAATTGAATTCAATAGAAGCAAATATACCACCTGTAAACTTTTTCTGCTACATAGCGAAGGTTAGAGAATGACACACAGAAGAGAGCTGTATACTTTGGGACACAGGTTGTGGTCAAAATATTCTGCAAAAGATAAATGGAGCCGAGGCGTATCAGTAGTGTAATCAGAATATGGACAAAAGATACTGATATTAGTATAAAGAAAAGGAGTACTTGTGGCACCTTAGAGACTAACAAATTTATTAGAGCATAAGCTTTCGTGAGCTACAGCTCACTTCATCGGATGCATTTGGTGGAAAAAACAGAGGAGAGATTTATATACACACACACAGAGAACATGAAACAATGGGTTTATCATACACACTGTAAGGAGAGTGATCACTTAAGATAAGCCATCACCAATAGCAGGGGGGGAAGGAGGAAAACCTTTCATGGTGACAAGCAGGTAGGCTAATTCCAGCAGTTAACAAGAATATCAGAGGAACAGTGGGGGGTGGGGTGGGAGGGAGAAATACCATGGGGAAATAGTTTTACTTTTTTGTAATGACTCATCCATTCCCAGTCTCTATTCAAGCCTAAGTTAATTGTATCCAGTTTGCAAATTAATTCCAATTCAGCAGTCTCTCGTTGGAGTCTGTTTTTGAAGCTTTTTTGTTGAAGTATAGCCACTCTTAGGTCTGTGATCGAGTGACCAGAGAGATTGAAGTGTTCTCCAACTGGTTTTTGAATGTTATAATTCTTGACGTCTGATTTGTGTCCATTCACTCTTTTACGTAGAGACTGTCCAGTTTGGCCAATGTACATGGCAGAGGGGCATTGCTGGCACATGATGGCATATATCACATTGGTAGATGCGCAGGTGAACGAGCCTCTGATAGTGTGGCTGATGTGATTAGGCCCTATGATGGTATCCCCTGAATAGATATGTGGACAGAGTTGGCAACGGGCTTTGTTGCAAGGATAGGTTCCTGGGTTAGTGGTTCTGTTGTGTGGTGTGTGGTTGCTGGTGAGTATTTGCTTCAGATTGGGGGGCTGTCTGTAAGCAAGGACTGGTCTGTCTCCCAAGATCTGAGAGAGCGATGGCTCGTCCTTCAGGATAGGTTGTAGATCCTTGATGATGCGTTGGAGAGGTTTTAGTTGGGGGCTGAAGGTGATGGCTAGTGGCGTTCTGTTGTTTTCTTTGTTGGGCCTGTCCTGTAGTAGGTGACTTCTGGGTACTCTTCTGGCTCTGTCAATCTGTTTCTTCACTTCAGCAGGTGGGTATTGTAGTTGTAGGAATGCATGATAGAGATCTTGTAGGTGTTTGTCTCTGTCTGAGGGGTTGGAGCAAATGCGGTTATATCGTAGCGCTTGGCTGTAGACAATGGATCGAGTGGTATGATCTGGATGAAAGCTAGAGGCATGTAGGTAGGAATAGCGGTCAGTAGGTTTCCGATATAGGGTGGTGTTTATGTGACCATCGCTTATTAGCACCGTAGTGTCCAGGAAGTGGATCTCTTGTGTGGACTGGTCCAGGCTGAGGTTGATGGTGGGATGGAAATTGTTGAAATCATGGTGGAATTCCTCAAGAGCTTCTTTTCCATGGGTCCAGATGATGAAGATGTCATCAATGTAGCGCAAGTAGAGTAGGGGCATTAGGGGACGAGAGCTGAGGAAGCGTTGTTCTAAGTCAGCCATAAAAATGTTGGCATACTGTGGGGCCATGCGGGTACCCATTGCAGTGCCGCTGATTTGAAGGTATACATTGTCACCAAATGTGAAATAGTTATGGGTCAGGACAAAGTCACAAAGTTCTGCCACCAGGTTAGCCGTGACAGTATCGGGGATACTGTTCCTGACGGCTTGTAGTCCATCTTTGTGTGGAATGTTGGTGTAGAGGGCTTCTACATCCATAGTGGCTAGGATGGTGTTTTTAGGAAGATCACCAATGGACTGTAGTTTCCTCAGGAAATCGGTGGTGTCTCGAAGATAGCTGGGAGTGCTGGTAACGAAGGGCCTGAGGAGGGAGTCTACATAGCCAGACAATCCTGCTGTCAGGGTGCCAATGCCTGAGATGATGGGGCGTCCAGGATTTCCAGGTTTATGGATCTTGGGTAGCAGATAGAATACCCCAGGTCGGGGCTCCAGGGGTGTGTCTGTGCGGATTTGTTCTTGTGCTTTTTCAGGGAGTTTCTTGAGCAAATGCTGTAGTTTCTTTTGGTAACTCTCAGTGGGATCAGAGGGTAATGGCTTCTAGAAAGTGGTGTTGGAGAGCTGCCTAGTAGCCTCTTGTTCATACTCCGACCTATTCATGATGACGACAGCACCTCCTTTGTCAGCCTTTTTGATTATGATGTCAGAGTTGTTTCTGAGGCTGTGGATGGCACTGTGTTCTGCATGGCTGAGGTTATGGGGTAAGCGATGCTGCTTTTCCACAATTTCAGCTCGTGCACGTCGGCGGAAGCAGTCTATGTAGAAATCCAGGCTGCTGTTTCGACCTTCAGGAGGAGTCCACCCAGAATCCTTCTTTTTGTAGTGTTGGCAGGAAGGTCTCTGTGGGTTAATACGTTGGTCAGAGGTGTGTTGGAAATATTACATAAAAGAATGAATGGACACAAATCAGACGTCAAGAATTATAACATTCAAAAACCAGTTGGAGAACACTTCAATCTCTCTGGTCACTCGATCACAGACCTAAGAGTGGCTATACTTCAACAAAAAGCTTCAAAAACAGACTCCAACGAGAGACTGCTGAATTGGAATTAATTTGCAAACTGGATACAATTAACTTAGGCTTGAATAGAGACTGGGAATGGATGAGTCATTACACAAAGTAAAACTATTTCCCCATGGTATTTCTCCCTCCCACCCCACCCCCCACTGTTCCTCTGATATTCTTGTTAACTGCTGGAATTAGCCTACCTGCTTGTCACCATGAAAGGTTTTCCTCCTCCCCCCCTGCTGTTGGTGATGGCTTATCTTAAGTGATCACTCTCCTTACAGTGTGTATGATAAACCCATTGTTTCATGTTCTCTGTGTGTGTGTATATAAATCTCTCCTCTGTTTTTTCCACCAAATGCATCCGATGAAGTGAGCTGTAGCTCACGAAAGCTTATGCTCTAATAAATTTGTTAGTCTCTAAGGTGCCACAAGTACTCCTTTTCTTTTTGCGAATACAGACTAACACGGCTGCTACTCTGAAACCTGATATTAGTATAACACTGTCCCAAGAAATTGGCCATTTTTTGTGTTTTTCTCTTGCACATTTTTTTTAGGGACAGATTTTCAAAGGCGCAAAGATGTAGTTAGATACCCAGCTCTCACTAACTTTGGTAGGAGTTTGGAACCTCATTGCCCTTTGTGCCTTTGAAAATCTCCTCCTTTGTCACTTAGGTATTATCTGATCAATTTTGTTTGTTATAGTTGCTGGTTATTTAAGTTGAGGTTACCATTATCTGTCCAAGTTCTATAGATTTTTGTAGTGTTGTTTGTAACTGACATGTGATCTCTACGAGACTATGTACTTGTGAAATAAGTGTATCGCCATTCAGTTTTCCATCATAATTGTGTACCTTATGACCTTTTCATTTTTGAAGATGAATATTTATAATTTACCAGAAGAGTGAAAAAGAACAGAGTCCACAATGGCCAATAAAATCAGTGTGATCAGAAGAGTTGTTAGCAGATATGGTTGAAATGTTTTCAACAAAAAATGAAACAAAAAGTGTTGTGAAAAATGTTTGGTTAGGTCAAAATTTAAAATTGAAATGTTTTTCAGTTTTAGGTTTCATTGAAAAACTGAACAATTCCAGAGGAAAAAATGAATGTAATAGAAATTTTGTTGTTACAGTCAAAGTTTTTCATAGAAAACATATGACATTTTTAGACTTCAATGGGACTTTGGTTCTTAAGTCACTTTTGCATTTTTGAAAGTTTTACCCTTGTTCTAATCCTTAAGAATTCTAACGGTAACTTTTTGTGGCCGAAACTACAAGAATTTACTTAATCTCACCACACCTAATTTTGTGTGAGGATATTATAGTAGCTCATTTTGAGGCTGACATTACAGAATATTTTTAGCACGGACTTTGCTTACTCAATTTAAATGGCACTGAGCCACATAAAATGTAATTTTGTTAATAAGTGAATTGATTATTTTAATTTTTACTTGTGTGTTCATAGAGAGGAAACATAGTCAAGTGTTTAAAGCCCAGGACTGGGAGCAGGAGATGTTACCTTCTCTAGTCTGCAACACAGCCTCTGTATGACTTTGGAAAATCAAAAACACTCTGTGCCTCAATTTTCCCATAAATAAATAAATAAAATAATAAATCCTAGTTCCTATACAGCATTTTTCATTATTAGATCTCAAAGCACTTTTGAAAGGATCATCATTCCCATTTTACAGATGAAAAATTGAAGTACAAAGAGGCAAATGACATGCCCAAGTAACCCAGCACACAAGTCAAGCCAGGAATAGAATTTAGTTTTCTTGATCCCAACCCAGTGATCTATTCACTAGACCACACTGTCTGACTCCGCTAACTTGTAGGGATATTGTGAAGACATATTTGACTCTAATTGGAACCTTTAGGTAATATTGTAATATAAATAATACTTAAAACTGTTTGTAAAGTCATTCAAGATGGAAATATCAATGAATGTGCTTGTAAAGGTGATAAACAAATTAAATGAGAGACTAAGCATTGTGCTAAAATCTAATTCAGGTTTCTCAAACAAATCTATCATTGGCATTTTCAATTTTGCTGATAACTATGAGACTTTGTGGCATTTTGTGGCTCTGATTTTTTCAATTTCTTCTGAGATTGTTGAGACAATTACAACCACGGTCTACTCTTAGGATTACATAAATATTTCTTATGTTCCTCTTTGGATTTCAAAAAAGCCAAAGGATAGTCTCACTACTAGTAGAAATTAAAATCCCAGTTTCCCTAGTCTGAAGACACTATTGTCTTTTGAGATCACTTTTAAAACAATGGTTACCTAAGGCAATGGGGCCAGAAGCAATAGTATATGCAATTACTGTCACATTCAATCTAGACCAAGAGTGTTATACGTTTTGTTTATATAGAAACCTTATTGGCTGTGTAACTTGATTTAATGATGATCTTTTAAGAATTCCCAAGTCACATGCCCTGAAAAGAAGGCTCGTATACTCATTAGAGAATTGGGCATAGAGTATCCTAAGGAACTTGAACAGAGATTGAACCTACATTTCCAAAGACATTTGCCAGAGGAATAAATCTAGCCAGATGTTTTAGTTCACTGCAAAAAACAAAGTGTGGCAGTTGAGGGGTTAAGAGGAGGATTGGTTGAAAATTACAATGAAAAGAGAGAAAAAAGAAGTGTGCAGAAGCACTCTAATCTAGTGCAATGACAGATAAAAAGTTAATATTGATAATTGTCATTTATTAATTATTGATATTGCCATGGAGCCTAAAGACCCCAATCATGACTGGGGACCCACAGTGCAAAGTGCTGTGTGAACAAATAGGAAGAAATGGTTCCTCCCATACAAGGCTTACAGTCCAGTTTAAGATAAGTAACAAGTAACAGAAACAATCAGTAGGAGGGAAACGTGGAGCATTAATTTATAGATTCCTTGGATAAAATCCTGGCCTTAATGCTGTCAATGGGAGTTCTGCTATTGACTTCAGTGGGGCTGACATTTCACCCAGAAGGGTGATCATATATCAGAGGGATAAATATAGGAGAGGGAGAGGAATTATTTAAGCTCAGCACCAATGTGGACACAAGAACAAATGGGTATAAACTGACCACCAGGAAGTTTAGACTTGAAATCAGACGAAGGTTTTTAACCATCAGAGAAGTGAAGTTTTGGAATAATCTTCCAAGGGAAGCAGTGGGGGCAAAAGATCTATCTGGTTTTAAGATTCTACTCGATAAGTTTATGGAGGAGATGGTATGATGGGATAATGGGATTTTGGTAAGTAATTGATCTTTAAATATTCAGGGTAAATAGGCCAAATCCCCTGAGATGGGATATTAGATGGATGGGATCTGATTTACTACAGAAAACTCTTTCCTGGGTATCTGGCTGGTGAATCTTGCCCATGTGCTCAGGGTTTGGCTGATTGCCATGTTTGGGGTCGGGAGGGAATTTTCCTCCAGGGCAGATTGGAGAGGCCCTGGAGGTTTTTCACCTTCCTCTGTAGCATGGGGTATGGTTGACTGGAGGGAGGCTTCTCTGCTCCTTGAAGTTTTGAACCATGATTTGAGGACTTCAATAGCTCAGATATGGGTGAGGTTTTTCATAGGAGTGGTGGGTGACATTCTGTGGCCTGCGCTGTGCAGGAGGTCGGACTAGATGATCAGAGTGGTCCCTTCTGACCTTAGTATCTATGAATCTATAAGATTTTAAGGCCAGAAGGGACCAGTATATTCATCTAATCTGAATTTCTTCATAACACAGGTCATGAAACTTCACATAGTAATTCCTGTATCAAAACCATAACTTCTGGTTGAGCTACAGCATATCTGTTAGAAAGACATCTAAGTCATGATTTAAATATTCCAAGCGTGGGAAAATCCATCACATTCCTAGTGCAAGCATTAGCTATTGCACCTCTGTGCAGAACAGGGAGCTGCATATGCCTCATTACTTTTTCTGGCTTTTATTACTGGATTCTGTCTACTGCCAAAAAGAGCACCCATCTTTTGTTGCACTGCATGTAGTTCAGTGGGCCATGTAAATGTGCCTTACTGATTACAAAATGAAGTGAGTCAGCTCTATGTAATATAAACCTAACTACATTTTGGCATGGGAGGTAATATTGACAATTTCCGGGTGCAAAGATTGTGGATCTCTCGAGACATCTAAATAGGCTTATGTGCAGTGTTGGGGAGGAGCTGGTGGTTGCGGTACATGCAGGTACCAATGATATAGGGAAAGACAGAAAAGAGGTCCTGGAGGCCAAATTTAGATTGCTAGGTAAGAGATTGAAGTCCAGGACCTCCGTAGTAGAATTCTCTGAAATGCTTCCAGTTCCACATGCAGGGCCAGGTAGATAGGCAGAACTGCAGGGTCTCAATGCATGGATGAGACAACAGTGAAGGGAGAAATGTTTTAGGCTTAATAAGAACTGGGGATCATTTGGGGGAATGGAGGAGCCTACACAGGAAGGATGGACTCCACCTAAACCAAAATAGAATTAGATTGCTAGCATGTAAAATGAAAAAGGTTGTAGAGAAGTTTTTAATTTAAGGGCTGGGGGAAAGCCGACAGGTACAGAGGGTCACATGGTTTGGACAGAGACATCCCTTAGGGGAGGATCTAGAAAATGGGGATTCTCTATGTCCTAGTAAAGAGGAAAAGTTGATAACGTACAGGTAGGAAATAAAGAGAAACAGTGAAATGAAAGAGTCCCATTCAATTACATCACACAAAGGCAGAGAGCTAAAAAGTGACAAATTTTATAAATGCTTGTGTACACATGCTAGAATTCTAAATACTAAGATGGGTGAACGGGAGTGCCTCTTATTAAATGAAGATATTGATATAATAGGCATCACAGAAACTTGGTGGAACAATGATAATCAATGGGACACAGTAATACCAGGGTACAAAATATATAGGAATGACAGAGAAGGCCATGCTGGTGGGGGAGTGGCACATATGTGAAAAAAAACATGGAGTCAAATATAGATCTCCTGTTCATAGAATATCAGGGTTGGAAGGGACCTCAGGAGGTCATCTAGTCCAAACCCCTGCTCAAAGCAGGACAAATCCCCAATTTTTGCCCTAGATCCCTAAATGGCCCCCTCAAGGATTGAACTCATACCCCTGGGTTTAGCAGGCCAATGCTCAAACCACTGAGCTATCCCTCCTCCCAACCCTACAGCACCCAGTATTCCCAGGAGGTCTCCCATCCAAGTACTAACCAGGCCTGACCCTGCTTAGCTTCCGAGATCAGACGAGATTGGGCGTGTTCAGGGTGGTATGGCCGTAGACAAGGAAAAATCTTAAATGAATGAAACTGTACCATAGAATCGCTATGATAGAAATTCCATGCTTCAATAATAAGAATATAGCAGTAGAAATATACTACCAACCACCTGATCAGTATGGTGATGGTGATTGTGAAATGCTCTAGAACAATGGTTCCCAAACTTGGTCTACCGCTCGTGCAGGGAAAGTTGCTGGCAGGCCGGGCTGGTTTGTTTACCTGCCGCGTCCGCAGGTTCGGCCGTTTGCGGCTCCCAGTGGCTGCGGTTCACTGCTCCAGGCCAATGGGAGCTGCTGGAAGCAGCGGCAGTACGTCCTTCGGCCCGCGTCGCTTCCAGCAGCTCCCATTGGCCTGGAGCAGCAAACTGCAGCTACTGGGAACCGCGATCAGCCTAACCTGCAGATGCAGCAGGTAAACAAACCAGCCCGGCCTGCCAGCGGCTTTCCCTGCACAAGCGGCGGAACAAGTTTGGGAACCACTGCTCTGGAAGATTAGAGAGGCTATAAAAATAGAAAATGTAATAATAATGGAGGATTTCAATTATCCCTATATTGACTAGGCACATGTTGTTTCAGGATGGGAGGCAGAGATAAAATTTCTGGACATCATAAATGACTGCTTCTTGGAGCAGCTAATCCTGGTACCCACAAGGGAAGGGGCAAATCTTGTTTTAATCCTAAATGGAGCACAGGATTTGGTCCAAGAGGTGAATATATCTGAACCTCTAAGTAATAGAGACCATAATATAATTAAATTTAACATCCTTGTGGGGAGGAAAATACCAAAGAAGTCCACCACAGTAGCATTTAACTTCAGAAATGGGAACTAGACAAAAATAAGGAAGCTAGTTAAACAGAAATGCCTGCAAGCTGCATGGAAACTTAAAAAAAATATCATAACAGAGGCTCAAATTAAATATATATCCCAAATAAAAAAACATAGTAAAAGGACCAAAAAAGTGTCACCATGACTAAACAACAGGTTAGAAGTAAAAAAGCATCCCTTAAAAATTGGAAGTCAAATCCTACTGAGGAAAATAGAAAGGAGCATAAACTCTGGCAAGTCAAGTATATAAGTAAATTAGAGAGGCCAAATTTTTTTTAAAGAACAACTAGAAAAAGACTCAAAACTAACAGCAAATAAATAAATAAATAAATAAATAAATAAAGTATGCTAGGAGCAGAAAGCCTGCCAAACAATCAATCGAGTTATTGGGTAATTAAGGTGCTAAAGGAACACTCAAAGAAGATAAGTCAATTGCAAAGAAGCTAAATGAATTCTCTGCCTAGGTCTTAACTTCATAGGATGTGAGGAAGATTCCCACCCCGAATCATTTTTTTAGGGTAACAAATCTGAGGAACTATCCCAGATGGAGGTGTCAGTAGAGGAGATATTGTAACAAATTCATAAATTAAACAGAAATAAGTCAGCAGGATCAGTTGATATTCACCCCCAAGAGTTCTGAAGGAACTCAAATATGAAATTACAGATCTACTAACTGTGGTATGTATCACTTAAATCAGCTTCTGTACCAGAAGGCTAGAGGATAGATAATGTGACACCAATTTTTAAAAAGGGCCCCAGAGGCAATCCTGGCAAGTACAGGCTGGTAAACCTAACTTCAGTCACAGGCAAATTGATTGAAATTATAGTAAAGAACAGAATTATCAGATACATAGATGAACGCAATTTGTTGGGGAAGAGTCATCACAGGTATCTCTTGGAATTCTTTGAGGCGAGTCAAAAACATGTGGACAAGGAAGATCTGGTGCATATAGCATATTTGGACATTCAGAAAGCCTTTGACAAGGTCCCTAACCAAAGACTCTTAAGCAACATAAGCAGTTATGGGATAAGAGGAAAGGTCCTTTCATAGATCAGCAACTGGCTAAAGGAAAGGAAACAAAAGGTAGGAATAAATGGTCAGTTTTCAGAATGGTGACAGGTAAATAGTGGTGTCTCCTAGGGATCTGTATTGGGACCAGTGCTCTTCAACATATTCATAAATGAGCTAGAAAAAGGGGTGAAGAGTGAGGTGGCAAAATTTGCAGACGATACAAAATTACTCAAGATAGCTAAGTCAAAAGCAGACTGTGAAGAGTCACAAAGGGATCTCATGGAACTGGGTGACTGGGCAACAAAATGGTAGATGAAATTCAGTGTTGATAAATGTGTAGTAATGCACATTGAAAAACATAATCCCAACTATATATACAAAATGATGGGATCTAAATTAGGTGTTACCACTCAAGAAAGAGATCTTAAGTCATTGTGGATATTTCTCTGAAAACAGCTGCTCAATGTGCAGTGGAAGTCAAAAAAGTAAACAGAATGTTAGGAATCATTTGAAACGGATAACTAGGACAGTAAATATCATAATGCCACTATAT
This sequence comes from Dermochelys coriacea, assembly GCF_009764565.3. Lineage (NCBI taxonomy): Eukaryota > Metazoa > Chordata > Testudines > Dermochelyidae > Dermochelys > Dermochelys coriacea. The sequence goes on along the minus strand of NC_050070.1, from coordinate 36,646,059 downwards.
AAATCCATGATACGCCCACACCTTGAATACTCCATGAATTTCTTGTTGCCCCATCTCAAAAAGATATATTAGAATTCGAAAAGGTACACAGAAGGGCAACAAAAATGGTTAAGGGTATGGAACAGCTTCCATATGAGGAGAAATTTAAAAGACTGGAATTTTTCACTTGGAAAAGTGACGACTAAAGAGGGATATGATAGAGGTCTGTAAAATCATGAATGATGTGGAGAAACTGAATAAGGGAGTGTTTTTACTCCTTCACATAACATAATAACTAGAGGTCACCCAATGAAATTAATAGGCAGCAGTTTTAAAACAAACAAAAGGAAGGACTTCTTCAAACAATGCAGTCAGACTGTTGAACTCATTGCCAGGGGATGTTGTGAAAGCCAAAACTATAATGGGGTTCAAAGATGAATTAGATAACTTCATGGAGGATAGGTCCATAAATGGCTATTAGCCACGATGGACAGGGATGCAACACCATGTTCTGGATGTCCCTAGTTTCTGACTACCAGAAGATGGGAGTGGATGACATGGAATGAATCACTCGATAATTGCCCTGTTCTGCTCATTCCCTCTGAAGCACCTGGCATTGACCATTGTTGGAAGACAGGATTCCGGGCTAGATGAACCATTGGCCATTCTTATATTCTTATGAAAAGATCCAGAATTTATATGCTTCACCACAACCCTTTTTAATAACTGGGTGGCTGCTCCTATTTAACATGAGTGTTTCTTAAAGAATGTAATTGGCAAGAGACATTCTGAAGGTAAGTCACATTGTATCTATAAGGGGTTATTTATTAAAAGAAGACTTTAATTATTTATCATCATATTTGGGGGCATGGATTGTTTGTTTTGGTAGGGTTTTGTTGCTTGTGATTTCCTATAGGAGACAAGGAAGGAATGGGAAGAAAAGAGGTTACTTCATTGGAAGTCTAAGTGGCTTTGAGTGTTTTCAGGGAAGCTCAAGAGAAGCAATGAAGTTGAGTGTCTTAGTTTCAACTGGAGGCAAGCCAAAGGTCAGTTTGAAGGAAATTAGTCCAATTCCCTTGAAAAGAATTTTTGTTAGACCTCAGTTTCCAGAGAGACCCCAAACCCACCTCACACTTCTTTCCTGTCTCCAATGCACCCTCTTCTGCACACACCAGATTCTACTACCTGTTTGATCTCCATTAATGATTATGTATAACTTTCCTCACACAATCTTACCTTTAATTACTAGCAACCACCACCTATTCTAAGTTCTGCTACCACCAAGTAAAACCATTCCCAGGTCAAATCACCTTCCTTCCCATATTTCCAATATCATCATGTAGCCACCCTATTCTTTCCCAATGAACGCTATAGTTGCTCCCAGTCCAATTTCTTGGATCACCAGGTAAATCTCACCAAGTAATGAGCCTACTTCTAGCACTACAAAAAATTGCCCCCAGACGAACACTTTATTGCTAAAAATATAATATGGATCTACATTTTCTCTTGTTGCAGCTCCAGACAGAGCCCTCTGTGCAGATTATTCCTGCAAAAATGAAAAGTTGGTGGTTGGGTTATAATCCATTTCCAAGTCAGAATGTATGCACTGAAGGAAGGCCCTGACTTCCCTGGAACACCAACCTGGGGTCAGGGAGTGCAAGCATAGCTACCTCACATGAGTTTTCAGAGGAGCCAGAAGTGAGGAGGAAAAATTTTGCTGCAGGCTACCCCTTGGCTTGCTACTTGTCTGACAGGTGTATCAATAGACAAGCTAACCAGAATTTGGCTCCTTGTGTACAATCTAAGAGTTACCAATCTGACTTCACCTCCCAGATCTCACTGTTTCACACTGACCTCCCCCACTTGTTCATTTCCTTTTATAGAATTAATGTGTGATACATTCGTGCTTTCATACTCTGCTGTTCTTATACCAGGTACATGTCTGTGCTCCAGCCTCCTTTACAATTTCCTTCCCTGGGATTTCTGTCCAACTCATGTGATAAAGAATATATTGCCAAGTGTTTTCATAAAATGCCCTGAAAAATGCCAATTTTTAGGAAGCACAGTATATGACAGTGACACAATGCTTTCAATGTTTTTAACTATGCTGTCCTATCACTTTAGCTATCATTTATATTGAGCAGCTTCATTGTATTTTAAATACATTCTACATGCTGTAGAATATTGCAAGAGAACATTACCACATTTCTAAATCTGGTTTTCATTCAATTTTTGTGGCAGGCCGTACAAGCAGGCAAATCCTTTTGAGGCCAGTAGATAACCCATTCTATCTTCCACAATGACAACCCTAACCATCTTCCTTGGAAATGGTGCTGAGGTACAACCAAACCACTAGCAGTTGCTCAGCCAGGTTAGCCTGCATGCTGCCTTCTCGATGCTAGACTTTTAAAATCTGTTAGTTAAAGCATGATTAGCAAAAACATTTTGAGATCTATGGATAATAAGCACTATAAAAGGGCTAGTCATTGTTGTTAACCTTATGTAGAGCACACTATTTGAGTAACCATACTGTACAATGAAGTAGTTTGCGGGGACTTCTAGATGGGGAAGGAATAATCTCCTCCAGCTAGTCCCTGCTTTACTCTTACACATACAAAGAACAGATGATGGATTCTGTGCAGTTGAGGATCTACTAGCTCTATCTTCAGATATCTTTGTGTATCCCCCATGTCCCTCTCTGGTCCAATCCATAGAGACTATGAGCTGTTACAGCTCTCAACTCTATAAGTTATTTTGTAGCATCTCATGCTTTCTGCTCTAGAAGTCTTTGGTTCAGTCTCCAGCATGTAGACCAAGATGGTGTTCACACTTGCTCATTGTGAAAAGTAAAGCTTTGCCTGAAATAAGCTGGTGATCTGCCTCTTTCTGCTCAGGCCCCCAAAATCTTGCCCAACTTCATACTGTGGAACCACACCTGTTTCACTGTTTACGGTGGCATGTGGTTGGCCCTTGAGTTATCAGGTTGTCCCTCCTGCCTGTTGATTCCTGGATCGTTGAAGTATCCCATGAGCTTCTGCAGGATCCTGATTTGTGCATATCAGGTACTGATCCAATAAACTATTGCAGTTATGGAGTAAGAAAGGATAATAAATTGAACAACAGAATTCTGAATATTAGCAATATCTGTAATGATATTGCAATAGAAGAGAAACCAAATATTATTTTATTCCTCAAAGAAACATATTACTGAGTACTCACACAAATGTCTCCATGTCTTCTTCCATGCTGCCCTCTTTAAACTGATCCACAAGGCCACTATCCTCCTCTTCAGTGATACATATAGGAACTCAGCCAACTAACGCTGGCTAGACTGAGGGACAGTAGATGACAATTTTTTCTAAAGCAAATTGTGTATATTTGATTGTATCCCTTTCCCCACCCTTGCTATTTGACTTGTCTTAAATAAGCTCTTCAGGGCAGGGGACATTTTCATATGTGTTTTTATATTGTCTAGCACAACAGGGCCATGATTCTGACTGGTCCCTCTGGGCACTATTACAATATATATATTAGATTATACACAAAGGACTGTTAAAAGTGCTTTATTACGTTGCAAAATCGAACTCTCCAAAGTCAGGAAATGTCAGAATTAAGATTAACCTTATTTTGGCTCCCTTTTGTGTGTGCATTATAATATAGTCTTTAGTTACATGATCACATACCACTGGTTCCACAGGACTCCTGCTTTATTTAGTGCATAAGATGACCAATGGTTCCTGAATGCACAGCTGCGCCACATTTTGATTTATCCTCATTGTTAAATGGCCCCAGGACTTATTTACTGCACACTATTCAAAACCTCCTCTGAAGATAGAATTACTAATTACCTCTGGGGTTTTTCTATTGCTCTCCTCACTACATTATCTGAGTGTTTCACAAACATTTATGAATGTATCTTCACAACACGCCTGTGACATGAGGTGATATTATTATCCCCATTTTACAGATGGGGAACTGAGGCACAGAGAAATTTAGGCCAAAAGTATCCACTAATTTTGGCTGCCTAGGACTTGATTTTTCAGATTACTTATCATTATATAGTGCTTTATATGTTCAGAGCACAGATTCCATTAAATTCAGTTGCAGCTGGGAGTGCTCAGCACTTCTGCAAATCAGATCCCAGCGTGTCAAGTTGAGCATTCAGAAAACAAGGAACACACAATTAGAGACCATCTGTGAAAAGTTTGGTTTAAGTGACTCGCCTAGCATCATGTAGGAACTCTGTGGCAGAAGCAGGGATAGTATCCAATTCTCCAGAGTAGCATTCAGCTGCCTTGATCATTAGACCATCCTTTCTTCCTGCAATCTCCAGCCTCATTAACTATACACTTTCCAATTTCTGCAACAAATGAAGCAGGGGTCCTCAAACAACCTCCTTCATTACACAACCCTGATTCATCCCCAGAGCATGATAACTCCTGTGCACTGAATGAGGCAGGAATTCTATGAAAAAAATACTATCTGATTGTGTAATTAAAGACTGTATCATAATGTATACACACATAAAAAGGGAGACAAATTAAGATTACACGGACAACCTTAATTCTGGCATTTCCTAACTACTGAGTGCTGGACTTTGCAATCTCAATAATGTAGTTTTACCTAGAGCTGGTTCAAAAACAGATTTTCTGTCTCACAAAAAATGTGAGTTTTCAAACCATTCAAATCATTTCATTTTGAAAAAAAAACCATTTAGTTTATATTTGGAACCATTTTTATACATAAAAGAAAGTAAATTTCGACATGAAAAATCTAAACTTTTCATTCAGAAAATGTTACAGTGGGATGGTCTGACATTTTCACAAGGTTTTTTTAATATTTTTTAAAGAAAAGTAGGTTGAAATGAATAAAATATCATGAAAAATTTCAGTTTTGCCAGATAGGCATTTTCTGACATAAAATTGTTTAGACAAAAGCTTTCCAACCAGCTGTACATTTAACATGGTTTTTGTTTGTGTAATATATGTGTGTTAAATACATGATGGCAGAGTGAGGTTTAACACATTACGCATACTCACTCCCATGGCCCCCTCCCTCACAGATACTCATCTGATCTGTTTCTCTCCCCAATGCCCCCAGCCCCCTCTCTCCCCATTGAATCCCAGTCCTAATCTCCCTCCCAGAGCTTTTCATCCAACCTTAGACTCTTCCCCCCAGGGATTTCCCCCCCCCCCAGGATCTTTGCCCAGCTATTCCAAGGTCTTCCCCAGAATCCCAGTCTTGTCAGATGTCTCCCCTCTCCCTGTGCCTTCACTCCTCCCCTCACAGTTTCCTGGTCTCCCTGCCTATCCAGTCCCAGTCCCACCATCACTACCCTGCCCTGGCTCCCACTCCCAATCTCTCTACCCAGGCATTCCCATTCTCCATGCCCTACCAGTCCCACTCTCCATCCCCATCTCCAAATATCAGTCTCTCTTCCCAGCCAATCGCAGTCTTCTCCGCTACACCCAGTCCCAGTCACCTTGCCCAGTCAGTCCCGGTCTCCCCCTGGCTCCCATTCCAATTCTTTCCCCAATCCCAGTCTCTGCCCCCACCATAATCTACTCCTCCTACCTTCAACAAAATAACAAAATAAATGTGTTAGTCTCTAAGGTGCCACAAGTACTCCTTTTCTTTTTGCGAATACAGACTAACACGGCTGCTACTCTGATACCTTCCTCCAGGCACTGTTACTGTCCCTTCTGCATTCACATTGGGCAGCTTCCTCCAACATGGTCCCAGCATGAGGAACATTGAAAACCTAGGAGAGAAAGCCTCCTTGCTGTCAATTCTGATACCCAATGCCACACCAGCCTGCAGCAGCCAGGAGCACAACTGCAGGGAAAGTCCTGTATGGACCCATCACTCTGAGCTGGAGCAGGCTCAGTGGAGATAGAATCTTTGGAGAATTTAGCGGAGAATCTCCAATTTGGCCAAACTTGGGCAGTTTTTCAGAGGGATGGCAAGGCATATCTCTGACACAATGGCCACCTCCGTCAAATTTCAAGTCCCTTCTCCAAAGCCTGGGGGCAATAGAGCTTCTAAAAGAAAAGGTTACACAACTTTTTAAAGTGACAAAACAACATTTTTCCCTAGTCTTATTTTCATGGATGGCTGAACTATTTCGGCAAAAAGCTCAGCCTGACGCAAATTCCTGGCATGGAAGATTTCAGATCATATAGTTAAAGTGCTAGCAAAGTCGAAAGCAACTGAAAACAGGGTTTTATAATGGGAAGTGTAAGGCAATCTCAATAACAGGAGGTGCTCCCAGCTTTGTCTATAATAAATAAGATTATCTCTAGGCCCCAAATGCTGCAGATATGCAGCTGGGGATCCTGACCCTCAAACTGTTTAACTATGCCTCTTTCTACTTCTCTGCTTAGGGTTGCCAGATGTCCAGTTTCAACCGGAATGCCCGGACAACAAGGGACCCTGGCAGCTCTGGTCAGCATCGCCGACCAGGCTGTTAAAAGTCCAGAAGTGGCCAGCATGTCCGGCTCCTAGGCGGGGTAGGGCCACCGGGCTCCACGCGTTGCCCTGCCCTGAACACCGGCTCCTCTCTCCCATTGGCCAGGAACCACGGCCAATGGAAGCTGGGGAGGGGGGTCATGCTTGCAGGGGAAAGCAGCAGGTGGAGCCTCCTGGCCCCCCTGTCTAGGAGCCAGACCTGCTGGCCCCTTCCGGGCACAGCAAGGTGCAGGAGAGGCAGGGAGCCTGTCTTAGCCCCACTGCGCTGCTGACCAGGAACCGCCCGAGGTAAGCCCGTGCCCCAACCCTGAGCCCCCGCACAACTCGGAGCCCCCTCCTGCACTCCAACCCCCTGCCTCAACCTGCAGGCCGCTTCCACACTCCGAATCCCTCAGCCCCATCCCAGAGCCCCAGCTGCAGTCCTCCCTCCCTCCCACACCCCAGCTTCCTACCTCAGCCCAAAGCCCCCTCCCACATCCTGAACCCTTCATTTCTGGCCCCATCCCAAAGCTTTTACCCCCAGTTAGAGCCCTCAACCCTCCTTCACCCCAACCCCCTAGCCCAGCCCAGTGAAAGTGAGTGAGGATGGAGGAGAGTGAGCCAACAAGGGAGGAGGAATGTAGTGAGTGGCAGTGGGGCCTCGGGGAAGGGGCAGGGCTAGGGTGTTCAGTTTTGTGTGATTAGAAAGTTGGCAACTCTATCTCAATGTCCTGCTTTCAGCCAGCCAGCCCTCCAGTTGCCTGAGAACCCCTTAGCCATCTACAGCATGCCTGACCATCTAATTTAAAAAAATCTATAACCTTCCCTAATTTAGAATCACATAGTGAGCATATCCCTAATCTAGTTCTCATGCTGTTTCAGCTTCATGAGTTTAAAGTAGATGGATGAGGCTCAGGAACCATTCAGATGGCAAACATCTGACACCAGGTAAACACTGCAGTTTGTTCCTAATTCCCTATTGTATACACCCAGTGGGTAAAGGAGAAGTGCCTTTAGGAACATTAACTCAGAACTGCTGGACTTTTTGCATTTAAATCCATATTTAGACTATGAAATAAAAGGGGCCTGACAATTTAAGAGGCACTCAAGGTTGAAAATGTTGGTCTCAACCTTAATGCTGCATTAACAGATGGGTTTTGCATTTAACAAGGAGCATAGTTTCTCTGTATATCAAATAATGTCATTAGAAGAAATAATCAATATGCTGCCCAACATATTAGAACATGTACAATGAAGCAATACTACTTATGGAGAAGACATTTTAACTTCTGCTTTTCAAGCGTGCATGAATACACCATATGTCAAATCTGTGGCCTGATCCTCAATGGGAAGTGAATATGCTCAGCCCTTCTCAGGATGAGGACCCAGAACTGTGGTCACTTATGACAATGCACTGTCCTAAATATTTTAAGCCCAGAGGAAGTTAAGCGTGATGTCAATCAGCAATATCACTAGAAATAGGTGCTAAATGAGTGATATGCATTTCCTGTGCAGAAGATATGGATGTGGACATACTTTCCTTGGCTAGAGATAGAGGCTGAGTCTTTCACAGAGCTGAGAGTCTGATTTCTAGCATTCTCTGGAAACAATCTATAATGTAGCATAGTGTTGGTTTCAGATGATTCATCTAACTTCCACCTTCTTTTAAAGAAAAAAGCCAAGAGAAGCAGTTTCTTCAGTTAAACACTCTTCCACCGAATGCATCCGATGAAGTGAGTTGTAGCTCACGAAAGCTTATGCTCAAATAAAGTTGTTAGTCTCTAAGGTGCCACAAATACTCCTTTTCTTTTTGCAAATACAGACTAACACGGCTGCTACTCTGACACAAATATGCATCACTCTTCACACATTTGGGGGAATTATACTAATCAAAGGAATATTTTCTATATAGTTAATGTACAATAGTTAATTATGACTGGAGGGGGGTTCAGAGAATTCCATACATTTCCTGTAGGAACGAACTACTATGATTGTTTCCATTTTCAGAGGCTACCAGTATGATAAATATCATAGGCATTTTCCTTATATGCTAGCCAGGTTAAAGTTCTCAGCAAGCTGCAAAGATATTTCACAACAACTAATAACAGATAAAGAAAATAATTAAACTGTACAAGAAAGCATCTCTTTGTTCTAAAGTCATGTCAACTAAGATGACTACACACTTTTTGTATACAGCCTTTAAGCAATAAATGCCAAAAATACTGCTGGTTTTAGAAAGTTAGTATTGCGTCATCAGCTTGAATTTTTGCAGTTTGAAGAACAGTTGGCAAGAGATAACAGGTGTACACTGGTTTCACCTCCTTTTTTTTGTATTTATTAAAATCTCTGGGTACCAATTAATCTTGCTCAATATTTATTATTGTTTCATCTGCCAGTAAAGGGGAACTGCAAGCACTACAATAAATGAATTGAAAGATAGTCTGGTTTTGCTGTAGGTTTTGTAAAAAAAGCTATGATCCCACTTCATGCTGCTTCATAAATCTTTTCCAGTTACTCAAATATTCTTCAATTAATCTTTGCAACGCTTCTACGGCAATGGTGCATTAAAGACATTATTTTTTTCTTTTGAGCAGTGGAAGGAAACAACTATTACAAAAGCTGTGCTTGGTCAAGGCAATGCCACTTTCTCTAATGTTGTCAATAAAAAGGTCCCAAACTTCAAATGCAGATCTTAAAAAGAGTGTTATTAAAACTAATACATGTTTATAGACAGTCTAGATCTACCACAACTGCAGCTCTGTATCCACATTTCACTTTATTGGAACAAAGAAGTTTGCACTTTACCCTAAGCGCCTTAAACTTCATGCAAGTAACAATTTTTCACATTTAAAAATCTGCCAGTCCTAGACCTGCTTGCCATGCCTGGGTAGGCAGATCTGTACTAGAGAGCAAGTTTCATTCTGATCCCAGATGAGTTCAGTAGCACAGCTGGCTGAAGACAGTTAATTGCTCTTCATGATGATTAGAATGTTGTTAAGGTTTTCTCAGAGGGAGAGAAAGAGAACAGGCATGTGGTTATGAAAGGTCACGGTAGAAACAAGATATAGCAGACACAACGTAGTGTTATATTGACAAATGTTTATCATAAGAAAACACACTGAGTGTTAAAACCTGCCCACTGCAAAGTTTTCTAGCTGGTTATATTGTAATACAATTTCATTAAGTAGCTCTATGCACTAAGAGTCCTTTGTAACTAGTAAATTGTTAGGGTTTCCTATTCACAGTAGTTCACATGTTTTAAAGAAGCAACATAAATATGTTTAGACTTGGCAGAATTCAATTTTTATATAATTTCAACAGATAATATAAATATTTGTTTTTAAGCATTTTTTATATGTTTAAGTTTTCACAGTTGCATGAAACTATAGGGGTTAGTCAATGAGGGGAGTCAGACAATACTTATTTAATGACAATGGACACTGAGATTCAAAAAAGTTAAAGCTTTGTAACCCTTAAAACACATATTGTCAACATCACATGTCAAAAACACAAAATAAATCTCCTTAAATCAAACTAGTAAGTTCTCTCAGGCAGCATTTTTCTTACTTTGTCTATGTGCAAATTTTGATGATTATCAATGGAAACATTTTTTAAAAAATGTTGTAGGTTTGTCAGTGAAATTGCGGTTTATCAACATTTACCAATAAAAATCTGATCATTCCAACCCTAAATATGCTGTAGAGGTTGAAATAAAAGAAAAGAAAAGAAAAGAAAAGAAAAGAAAAGACCCGTAATCGTTTAGCTTTGAAAGATGAATGAATTATTTTTCTAAACTATGTAGATTACATAATAGGAAATCACAGGCTAGAAACATGGTTGTATGTTATTACTGTTTTATTCTATACAGCTATTAGTTGATTTCACACAAGCAATTGATCAATATATTCCTCTTTAATAACTTTATAAAAACTGATATATTCTGAATTAGATATTTCCCCATTTTGCTGCCATATAGACAGGTAAAGGGATTTTTAATTCTGTTTATATAGTTTCTCACATGTTCTACATACATTTTCATGGTCCAGGTACAGTAAACAGTCCAATATAAACATTGCAAAATGACATTCCAATAGCCTGGCTGATGTACACAGAATAGCTGGAGTTAATTTACAAAATAGCTGGCATGCAACGGCTTAATAGAATCATAAAATTTAAAGAAGAAAGAGGCCTATTTTAATGAAACATGTACTGGAGAGGGTCAAAGAGTAAAAGCAGGCAGACAATGGAACTACTAGACTTATTTGCATCGTTTGGACATCCTATCTATCAAGCTGTGGGTCAGTGCTGATGAACCATAATTTATTTTCTTGATACTTATGATCAGTCACTCATATATATCTCTTTATCCAAGATCTTACATGTACCCATTGCCATGGAATCTAATGCAGTAATATATGTTAAGTGGTGTTAAAATGAAAGAATAAAGGAGAATATGGAAAGAGAATGGTTGTTAATGTTTAAAGAAAAACATAAGAACCATTAACTCATACACTTAAAATAATTAAAATCAAACCATTTTTTTCCTGTTTGAATGCTACAGTTAAATCCAAACTTAGCACTGGAAGGCTTAATTTTGGAACAAATATAGTCTCACTTAACCCTCCTAGTATAAACAAAACGATAAGAACTTCTCAATAACAGAATGTTTCAACTCTCTTTTCCCAAGATTTTCCTGACTAAATGGAAAGAAAATTTAAGATCACCGTCTCAAGAAACTGTCCATTTCAGTCAGAATGTAAATATTCCCCTTTTAACTGTTCTTAACACTGGTTTTCTTTTGTCTCAAGGTTTGTATATTTAGTGAATTGTTTAATCAAAATGACACTTGGATCCTTCCCTCATCCTGGTGAGGACCTTTCAATTCAGGGAGAGTAGTTTCTACCTTATATCATCTCTAGACTTCCCTTGATGGGACTTTGGTAATTTTTGGAAGATTTTGGGCTCCTTTTGCATATTCCTGCAAGATAACTGGAGCAACTTGACCAACTTGGAGGCTAATCACAACATTTTCAAACTTGCTTGCCTCATGTTATGTATCTAAAAAAATGGCTAGTTGATGGTGGGAGTTTTGTGCCCTTGTCAAGGTTCCTTCCCCACTCTGAACTCTAGGGTACAGATGTGGGGACCTGCATGAAAGACCCCCTAAGCTTATTCTTACCAGCTTAGGTTAAAAACTTCCTCAAGGTACAAACTTTGCCTTGTCCTTGAACCCTATGCTGCCACCACCAAGCATGTTAAACAAAGAACAGGGAAAGAGCCCACTTGGAGACGTCGTCCCCCCAAAATATGCTCCCCAAGCCCTACACCCCCTTTCCTGGGGAAGGCTTGATAAAAATCCTCACCAATTTGCCTAGGTGAACACAGACCCAAACCCTTGGATCTTAAGAACAATGAAAAAGCAATCAGGTTCTTAAAAGAAGAATTTTAATTAAAGAAAAAGTAAAAGAATCACCTCTGTAAAATCAGGATGGTAAATACCTTACAGGGTAATCAGATTCAAAATATAGAGAATCCCTCTAGGCAAAACCTTAAGTTACAAAAAGACACAAAAGCAGGAATATACATTCCATTCAGCACAACCTATTTTACCAGCCATTTAACAAAAGGAAATCTAACACATTTCTAGATAGATTACTTACAAACTTCTAAGACTCCCTTCTTTTCTGTTCCCAGCAAAAGCATCACACAGACAGACAGATCCTTTGTCCCCCCACCCCCCTTCAGCTTTGAAAGTAACTTGTCTCCTCATTGGTCATTTTGGTCAGATGCCAGCGAGGTTATCTTAGCTTCTTAACCCTTTACAGGTGAAAGGGTTTTGCCTCTGGCCAGGAGGGATTTTATAGTTCTGTATACAGAAAGGTGGTTACCCTTCCCTTTATATTTATGACAGTCCTCAACTCCTCTGAAAAGCCAAGTCACTTTTATTTATTTTATTTAATTTGAGGCAGCCAAGTTTGAACATTTTGGCCTATGATCCTCAAGACAGTCTAGACCAGAGAGGAGAATGTTTCCAGAAAGGAGGTAAAAGCCAGAAGTATAACCTTTCTAGATCTTGCTTAGAGGCTGAAGTAGTGTATTTATTGATTGATATCTAATCTATTTCTCTAATAAATGATTATACCTCAGTTAAAGTGCATGTAACAAATTTGATCTCTAATTCTGTCAGATATTCTAGATACATAGTGCACTGGGATTTCAAAGGAGTTTCTTGACAACAAGAGTGTCTAGTGGTGGCTCTAGCTTGCTTTAGTTGTATATGTGCTCATTAGTTAAAAACACTTTTGAAAGTGTCCTTCAATTCTCTGCTATGGATACTGGGCTGTTCAGTGAAATGCAATTGACATCACTAATGCCCTGGGTTGCTTATAACCCTCACTGTAATGTGCATTACATTGCCTAGGGTGCTGGAGTAGCTCTCCTAAATGGATTCATCATTTGGAAGAACTATTCTGTTAAATTAACTAGTCTAAATGGCACATAGACTGGAGAAGAAGGTAGAGTTTTTTAGCCTTATTTTGTTTTCTCTGCCGGACCTTAGTGACAGGATCAGAAATGAGAATGCTGTTACATGCTGGAGTGGAGGACCAACAGCAAGACAATGAATGAAGTATACAAATCCAGAAATTTAACACTGTCTTATCAATAAGTATCCTGCAGATGCTATAGCCAGGCATTGTCATTGTTTATAATTGGCATAGTTCAAAGAAAAGCTAGATTTCATCAATCCATAGTTAATATTAATAGAAAAATAACAGTGATGCTACTAATGCCTATGTATCCATTTTTCTATTTTTCTAGCTGTTACCTTGAAAAGCCAATTGCATTGGTTCTAACAATTCTGAGTAGGGCAGATTAATCACTGAGATACCTTTGGGCATGCCTACAGTGTATTTGGGAGTGAGCCTACCAGCCTGCTAACAACGTGCGTTAGCTCTGCTCAAGCTAGAGCACTAAAAAGAGTAGTGTGGACATTGCAGCATGAGCAGAGCAGCTCAGGACAGATGCCTGAGCTTGGACCCAGAGGGATAGGCAGGGTTGTACTCAGATGGCTAGCTGCTGTTCATGCCTCAATATCAATACTGCTATTTTTAGCATGCTAGCTGGAGCAGAGCAAGCACATGTTGGTCTACCCAAGCTAGGATGCATGATCCCAATGTACACATACTCTATGAGGTCAGTGCAGTTGCCCCAGAGATAAATTTGACTTGGGGTCTCTCCCATATTTATCAAACATAGAATCAGTATGCGGCAATCCTCTGTAAGAATTGTGTGAAACTTTCATTACAAAACAGGAAACCACAGAAAGCTCAGCTTTGAGTTTTGTTATAGACTTGAAAAGTGGCCCAGCTTCATTAAAACCTTGCAAAGTTTGTGAAGTTTTGTAGGATTTTGACATTAAATCTGACAATGATTTATGGTTTCAGCTGAGCTATGAGTTGCATTTGAACCCCAAACTCAGAGTGAAATGCCAAGTGCTGTGAACACATCAAAAATAAAAACTCAGACTCACCATTGAATCAAAATGGTTGAGTCACCGTTCTAATCCTGGTAACACTGACCTGTTGCCAAATAACAAAATAGAGTGTCAGATTCTAGTTCTCTTGGTCACACTGAATACTACTCAAGAATTAGGATAGCAAAATACAGTGCTTAAACATGTCAGAAGAACTTGGAATGCTCATTTTAAAAACCTTGTGTATTATGTCATAAACGTAAAAGAAGTCCTTAGAATATTGGCCATTTTGTATTAGGCACTGTCCATGATAAGTTTCAGAGTAGCAGCCGTGTTAGTCTGTATTCGCAAAAAGAAAAGGAGTACTTGTGGCACCTTAGAGACTAACAAATTTATTAGAGCATAAGCTTGCATCCGATGAAGTGAGCTGTAGCTCACGAAAGCTTATGCTCTAATAAATTTGTTAGTCTCTAAGGTGCCACAAGTACTCCTTTTCTTTTTGTCCATGATAAGACTCTGTAATATGTCTAGAGGATACTAAGACTTCTCACACAGACCTAACTCTGCTAGTCTGACTGAGTCATCTGACAGATTTACCAGTAAACTGATGTAGGGCCTACTCCATAACAGAAAATGTGGCCTTCCACAGCATACTCCTGCTTTTGGAAAACAAATCTTGTTAAAACATGGAGTTGCAAGTGTGAATTTTCTGACCCACCAATAAGATCTGTTGTGCTGCTGACAGAGGCTAACAACCTCAGTGCAGCATCAAGGGCAGTACACAGAGAAGAAAGAGAGAGAGAGAGATTGTGTTATGCTCCTAATAGCCTGGGCCCATCCTGTATCTTTAGAAAGGCTCCTCATTTGAGTGTCAGCTTATTGCTCTCTAGGGAGGCCAGCATCTTACCCTTTCTTTTGTGCTGGTGACTGTATGTGTATTCTGCTCCTTCGGAAAGGAATCAATATAAGGCTGGCAGACAGCATTTGTTACAGCTGAGAGCATCCTTTGGGAGTTCTTTGGTGTAGCCCCCATTCTTCTGTTTTAGCAAAATAGGTATGGAGTGGGTTTAAGTTGGCTGAATCCTCCTAGCGCATACTCTATTGTGTTTATGTCTGCTGTGGACTTATCCTCCAGAGGCAGCAGCTAAGCTAAATGTGAGCCAAACACTGTGCCTGATGCATTTTCTCTTCTCTACCCTAGAGCCAACTAGATGACTCAAGAGACTTGTATCAGTAAACCTTACATGCTGTGTATGCTCTTGGTGGGGATGTACAACTCTTTAGGGGACTAACTCAGCCAAAACAGAATCCATCTACATATTTTCCTTTAAGAAAGTGTGTAGTCAACTGCAGTTGAGCTGTATTTGATCAGGGTTTAAATGTCACCCACATAGAAATTCTGCTACTTAAGAAAAGGTATGTAATCAGTAAAGGCGTGGTCACATTGTGTTTTACTTATAGCAACCCATCTCTGACATGCTTAACAGCATGCACACAGAAAATATTTTGCAATTATCAAATTGTAAATGATACCAAATAGAAAATGTTTTCATTTGTTACTTTTTAAAGTATAGTGTTGATACGGAAAACAGGAGTGAGGAACTGCTATGCCAGAGATTCCATGAAGTCCACTAGGGATTTTGCTATTGATTTTACATGGAAGGTGGTCCAATATTACGGTGGGAGACATAAAACGATAGATAGATAGATAGATAGATAGATAGATAGATAGATAGATAGATAGATAGATAGATTCCCCCCTCAAATGCGTCTCTGATGCCCCAGGACTCTCTCTGCTCAAGGACCATATGTGAATGCAGGGCACAGTGGCATGGCAGGTCTGTGTCCTCAGCCCCGAGGCTCTTACACAGAGCTCTGCCCACATGCCCAGCCATGAAAATCACAGGAATGGAGGATTTTTTCAGACCATTGTGACAGCTCCTCCCACAGACACCAAAATTCCATGACTCATGATCAGTTTGTGAGAGTTGGCAGTATGTACAATTGGCTTCTCAAAGGGAACTCCCCTTAGTTGCCACAATCATCAGGCTTATGGAACTGCTGTCTGATCCCCTCCATCTCCCACCCCATGACTTTTCTCTGCTCCAAACTCAGCCTCCCTCCTAACCTCCATCCACCTAAATCTACCTCGCCAGTGCCCTGCTCCCCTTTACTCTCCCTATTCAAATTTCATGTTGT
Organism: Dermochelys coriacea; assembly: GCF_009764565.3. Taxonomy (NCBI): domain Eukaryota; kingdom Metazoa; phylum Chordata; order Testudines; family Dermochelyidae; genus Dermochelys; species Dermochelys coriacea. The sequence goes on along the minus strand of NC_050070.1, from coordinate 36,629,960 downwards.
CCCTGTTGCTCATCACACTCCCTATGTCCTGTCTCACCCCATAACCATACAGTGGTAGACATATTACCCATAGACATGGCTTTATATATAGGGACCCGCAGGGTCTGACTCTACACTTATTAACATGTTTACCAATGACCAGGAAGAAAACATAAAATTATCACTGATAAAGTTTGCAGATGACACACAACTTGTCAGAATAGTAAATAATGAAGAGGACAGCTCAATGAGACAGAGCAATCTGGATTGCTCAATAAACTGAGGGGAAGCAAACTATCTATGTAATATGGTTAAATGTATACATCTAGGAACAAAGAATGAAAGCCATACTTTCAGGATGGGGGACTGTATTCTGGCAAGGCGTGACTCTGAAAAAGATTTGGGGGTCATGATAGATACCCAGCTGAACATGAGCTCTCAGTGTGATGCGGTGGCCAAAAGGGCTAATAGGATCCTTGGATGTATAAACAATGGAACCTCTGTATTTGGCACTGATTTGACCACAGCTAGAACACAGTGTCCCGTTCAGGTATCCACAATTCAAGAAGGAAGTTTATAAATTGGAGAGGGCTCAGAGAAGCGGCACAAGAATGATTAAAGGATTAGAAAATGTCTTATAGTGACAGACTCAAGAAGCTCAATCTATTTAGTTTAACAAGGAGAAGGTTAAGGAGTGACTTGATTACAGATTGGAAATCATGTGTAAAATTTTAACAGTGAGAGCAATTAACAATTTACTAAGGTTGTGGGGTTTCTCTATCACTGGAAATTTTTAAACAAAGATGGGATGTTTTTCTAAAAGATCTGCTCTAGGAATTATTTTGGGAAAGTTCTATGGCCTGTGTTACAGAGGAGGTCAGACTAAATCAGGGATCCCAAACTCAAATCACCACAAGGGCCACATGAGGATTAGTACATTGGCCCAAGGGCCGCATCACTGACACCTTTTCATACAAAGGTACAAAAGCCCCACACTCTGCCCCTAGCCCTGCCCCCACTCCACCCCCTTCCATGAGGCCCTGCCCCTGCCCCACCCCCACCTCTTCCAACCCTTTCCCTGCCCCTATTCCAATCCCTTCCCCAAGTCCCCACCCCAGCCCTGCTTCTTCTCCATCTCCTCCCCTGCGTGCACCGCATCCCCGCTCCTCCATCCTCCCTCCTGGAAAGTTCTAAGCACCACCAAACAACTGTCTGGTGGCAGGAAGCCCTGGGAGGTAAGCAGAGGAGCGGGGGGAGGGATAGCTCAGTGGTTTGAGTATTGGTCTGCTAAACCCAGAGTTTGTGAGTTCAATCCTTGAGGGGGCCATTTAGGGATCTGGGGCAAAAATTAGGGATTGGTCCTGCTTTGAGCAAGGGTTTGGACTAGATGACCTCCTGAGGTCCCTTCCAACCCTGATATTCTATGATTCTATGATGCAGTGCACTGGGGGGCAGAGGTGGGGGGCGGGGGTGAGGGGAGCTATGGCAGGCCACAGGAAATAACTCCATGGGCCGCCTGCGGACCACATGTTTGAGACCCCTGGACTAGATGATCACAATAGTCCTTTCTGGCATTGGACTCTATGAATATATGTATAGACAGCAGGGAAATAATGGCCATCTTGCTGACTTCAGCTCCATTGACAGTAATGGGAGATGACAGCCATTTTGACTAAGGGAAGATTTGTGATTTGTCAGCTTTTCAATGCGTTTTCATGAGACAGGTAAAAAAAGTCACTAGACTCACAATAAAATCATGAGACTTAGCAATACTGGTAGCTTGCTGTAGGTACTCCAGATCTGTAGCAGAGTAACAGAACAAATACTATATATGTGCAACAAATGAGTTGCCATAATTTTGAATTTCCTGAGATTTCATTTAAAAATCTCAACCATAACATTAAATAAGCAAAGGTGTTTTAGCATAGATCTGTATTACTATTCAATTAAAGGGTCACACACTTGCTTTCTATTGTAGGCTGAGTGCACTGCACATACCAGGTACTTGTTGCATCCTGCCATTCCTTGCCAACCCCCAATAATATACAAACTCTGTGTGCTACCTTAACATCCCTCTCTATTTCAGGGACTCCCTGTACCATCCTTCACCCCTTCCTTTGTGTCAGGGACATTGTGTGTCCCCTTTTTAGGGTGACCAGATGTCCCAATTTTATAGGGACAGTCCTGATATTTGGGGCTTTTTCTTATATAGGCTCCTATTACCCTCCATCCCTTGTCCCGATTTTTCACACTTGCTGTCTGGTCACCCTACCCTTTTTCCACCTACCCAATATCAGTCTTCTTCATTCTCTCTCCCCGCACCATGTCAGAGACTCTGTGTGCCCCTTCATTTCCTCTTTGTCCCCATTTCCCCCTCTACTACATGCCTGGAACTCTGTATTGCCCACATGCCCCCACTTCCCCATACCATTGTTCCCCTTTTTAGCCCATGCCAGGGGCTCTGTGTGCTCTCCCCATTTCTCCATTTCCATCCATGCCCTTTCCCCCCATACCAGGGTACCCCGTTCTCCCACCATACCGGGGTTCTGTGTTCCCCCTTTTTCTTCCTTCCTCATCGTGACAGGGGCTCTGTGTGTCCTTCATGCCCACCTTTTCCCCCCATACCTTTCCCCATTCTTCCCCTTGCCAGAGATTCTGAATGCCATCTCTTTTCTTCATGCCAGGGTCCCCCATTCATCCCCCCTCCATGCCACACGCTGTGTATGTGTCCCCATTGCCCTCTTCCCCTCATGGCAATGTTTCTTGATCTCCTCCCCTCCCCTTCCTCTCCCCCTCCCCGACCCACCATTTTAATTTATTTTCTTTCAACCTAGGAGAAAAGTCATTAAGTGTGTCAACACTTTTAAACTGCACTGGGAGGATCAGCAGAGCTGAGATAGGGGTTATTGTTACACTGGAAGGTGTTAATGACTGCCATCAGACAGTGCTGTGGAGCTGAGTGTAAGACCTCTCTTCACTTGGCCAACAATATATGAAAAATGAACATGTATGGCCTGACCCATCCAAAATTCCCGCTGAGGTCAATGAGACATTTGAGTACACAAGGAAGCAGTATCTGTTCCATTCACTGCATGCTGCAAAGATAAATATTCCAAACAGTCTAATAAATTGCACAGATTCCAGAAATAATAAATACATATTTGTGCATTTATCTGGCACAGAAAAATGGAAAAACTCAGACCCAGTCCTGTACTCCTGACTGATGAAAATGGGATTTCCACAGAGTCAAGAGTGCAGGACGGACCTCAATTCTTACCCCAAGATGTAATGTTTTAAATATGTACTGACTAATAGAAATGAAGTTTCTTGGTGTTCCATTCCAACCTCACTTATTCATAGCAACCCATTAAATGTTTACCTACCATCCAGCCAGGGCCACTACCCAGTACTGCATTTTAAACTGATTTTCAGCACCTCAGTTTAAACCTCATTTTCCATCTCTGAAAATAAATGTTTCCTTTCTGTGTAAAACAAGTTGATTAACATTAATTCCTGAACTCAATAAATATAAACTTTCAATGGCTGAATCAAGTGTACAATTGTCTGAGCACCTGTCTAGACATCTTCACTATCATCTATGCATGGGTGTAAGTGCACTGACAAAGAGCAAAAGATGTAGTATAAAGGAAACTCTCAAAATAAAATAACAAAGTCCCCCAAACACACATTCTACTACAAGATGTCCAGCTTGTTGCCAGCAACTGAACTAAATGTTTCCCGAAGTTGTCCAATTCTATGATGAATCTTGAGTGCCAATGAAATGCAGTTTTAAATTAAAATACCCATTGTTTATCAGATCAAAGAACCAGGATAAATAGTTAAGTAAATATGTTCCCCACCATCTGCCCCTTATTTGTCATACTGTGGGTGTAATTTGATAACCTCAGTAATGATGAACTTGTTGATGGATAACAACAGCTAGGCTTGTGTGAATATTTACATTATCCTTGAAACAGGGAATACATTTCTGCTTTCCCCAGAATTTATAGATCTCAGAAATTCACAAAGCTGGTCCAAAAGCCTTTCATTATCAAACACATCTGTGTGTAACCACAAAACACACCTTTGACAAAGTGCTGCAAATCCCTTCCAGAAAGTGTTTTTAATAGGAGCTGAAAAGGCGGGTTGATGAGAGATGTAATGAAAGACATCTAAGTTTTGGCAAGCGTTCAGAAGACAAACAGAATGGAAGTGCAGTAGCCAGTCAGGGACTTCATACTGAAAAGACAAAAGCCAGAGGTCACAAAGTCTTTCCAAAGTAGGATTTTTATTTTAAAGTATTAAGGGTCTTAAGTCCTGAGAGCTGTTGCTAATTTTATTTGGACAACCAAAATTATAGTTTTGCTTCTCCCTGGTACAAATGAAAAACAGACTGAGCAATGTATAGAAGTGGGTGAAAAAGGGTTTTCCCATGAAATTTTTCAAAATTTCTAACTTTTTTCCCATTCAGAGATAAAACCAAAAACTTTTGAAATTTTTAGTGAAAAACTAGTGAGAGAGACCCATCCCAGAACAGTGTTCTGATTAGGGCAACAAGCTATTGACCGGAGACCCAGCTTCAAGTTGCTGCTGCGAATCAGGCAGAGCAGGGACTTGAAATGGGGTCTTTTGTATCCCAGGACTAGTGAATGGCCCAACAACTGGGCTATTGAATATGCTGGGGGAGGTGGCTCACTCTCTCTCTTTCTTGTTTTGAACAGAGATGATATTTTTCTCTTTCTTTCATTTTGAGCAAAGATTCTATCCTGGATGTGGGAAACCTTCTCAACAACAACAAAAACCACCAATATGTTCCCGTGAAAAGTTTCTGTTTTGACAAATTGGCATTTTCTGATGAAAAACTGTTTTGTCAAAAAAGAATTCCCAACTAGCTCTGGTGATGAACCATTTGATTGGGCAGGTACTGAACTGCACAAAATCACTGAGTAGCATGGCCAACACCAACACATTGGATGGCAGTTAAATATCACATCCAACATGTTACCTAAACAATATAGGTAAAGACTGCCTGGAGTTTCATCAAGTTGTGCTTCATCTATATTCAAAACCACTGCGATAGCATGAAAGAAAATAAACAGAAAAAGGAGATAAAAGGAGATCAAATGAAGATTAAAAGCTTATTAACTGTGATGTGGACTCTCACATTCTGGATCCGGACCAACCTTTGCCAAAACAATTGACATATTTATGCTCATACAAGTGTACTTATCATGTGCTAGGAAATAACATGGTAATACATAACCAGACTAGCCATAGTTACAATTTTTTCTAATGCTCAATTAGTTTCCTTGAAGTACGACAAGTGTTAACAGGTGTTCAGGCTACAAGCTAACATGCAGGTAATTCATCAGTAGCTTTTGATAACTAACCATCCCTCCTTAGACATAACCCACTGTTTACTCATATCAAGAGAGAGTAGTATGTAGTTCACCCTCATTGTTAAATTCGTTAATCACACTCAAGAGGTATATTTCAGTTAAAGTGGCAGCTCCAGTGGTCTGGATAATTTTCCAGATTCATCTCTTTAAAAAGACACAAGGGATTTTATATTTCCACTGGGAAATGCTGTTTTTATTTAGGAGGCTTTTAAATAAATAACTAAAGGCTAGATCCAGCTCATAACAAGGGGAAGTTGCGTAGCTGCTGTCCCAGGAGCAGACGAATAAATTGTGACTTCCTCCCAGCTTGCTGTAGAGAGGAAATAATCGGCTACTGGTCCATAGGAGCAGGGAGTTACTTCCTCCACTATGTTGGCTCAGCTGCAGTCGCCTATGTAATATATATACATAGTATTTTGGTCTGTTTTTTGAATGTTAACTCCCCTCACCCATCCCCAGTTTTGTGTGACAATCAGTGTTGCCCATTCTCCCACATTTACTGGGAAAGGTGATTGTGGCATTGACTGCAGGAGCTCTCACCCCCACATCCACCTGATCCTAGCCCAGAAATTAATTCTGCCCCCAACCTCTAAATCAGTCCTGTTCCCACATCAGTTCTGCCTACCGTCACTTCAGCCCTCCTCAGCCCCTGTCAGTTCAGTCCTGCAGCCACACTTCTGATCCTCCTTCTTCACCTCCCCTTCCAGGCTGGGGAGCAGCTCCAGGGATTTTTCACCCCACTTCCCTGCTGTAGGGAGGGTGAGGGGAAGAGGGAGAAGACAAACCTGAGCAGCTGGGGTCTTTCTGCTCCTTCCTCCACTCCTGTGAGAAAGGCTTTGGGTTGCTGAGGGGAGGAAGAGAGGGAGAGAATTTCCCACACAGCAACTCTGATTGGTGTCTCTGCTTAAAGAGGCAGGCAGGGCAGCCAATCAGAGAGGGCTTTCCCATAGGCAGGGCTCATTTTCAGTAGAGGACTGGAGCTTCCACTGTCACTGCAAAACTGGCCTCCAGCCTGGCAATAAGTTCATCACTTGTGAAAAAAATCACAAGAGTTGGCAATATTGTCCTAACCAGCCACCTGCATGGGGAGATGCTCACCCCACAGAGACTGCTGTCCCTCCAGGGCTGTGTCCTGTAGTGTGAGTAGCTCACACAGAAGAACAAGGGGACAACCTACGACCATTACTCACCTGCAGAGACAGGTAGGTTCTAAACCTGATTCCTAGTCCATTGAGTGTGTGTCTTCAGAATATGATAGTCCCTTACACCAGAAGCAAGAATCCATCCATCCACCCAACACAAGAAATTTAGGAAGTCACTTAACCCCAACAGAAGTGAAGTAAGGAGGAGGGATTCTAATTTCACAATTTGGTAGTAGCTTTGGAGGAGGTGAGAACATTATTTGTAGTATTATTCATGTTTATTATAGCAGTGCCTAAGGGCCAGCCAAGAGTTGGGCCCCATTGGCCTGGGCATTGTATATGCATGGAAGAATAGATGTTCCTGCCCCAAATAGATTACAATTTAAAGAGACAAGGCAGGCAGTGGGATGGGCGGGATGAACAAGACATATAACACTAAAGCAGCACAATCGGTGTGATAGCAGCAAACATCATATTGTGCCATGATTTTTCTTCTTTTTTCACGTGGGGTGGGGGAGAGTTTGCTTAGCAAGGGATAAGCTAAATGGAAAGAAAAGGTAAGGGAAAGAGGGTGAGAAGGACAGGGGAGGGGAGAAGAGGGTAAGAGGGGGAGTTGGGGAGTGAAGATAAGGTGAAGAGACTGTGAGGGAGGGGAAAGTTTGGCGCAAACAGCCAATCAACACAGGCCAGAGAAAGTTCTCTGAAAGTCCTAAGGTCCCTGCTTTGGCTGATTCTCCTCCTATCATCTGGAGTGTATGGATGACTCCTCTCATGGTAGGGTGGAATTACCTGGGCCCTAGTGCCCCTGTAGTTTGTGGGAGGATAGCTCTGGGTCCAAAGAGTTCTGGGGGGGTGGCCCTGCCTCAGCCCCAATTTACTCCTACCCCCTGCATACTGACAAATTTTCCCAGTATGTCAGGGAAACTTGTGTATACAATCAAAAATCTCCCAACTCCCAATTTAATAGTGTTGTCTCCTGCATAAAAACAACAAAAAACATCCATTTATGCCAAATAAAAAAATTAAACTATGTTACCCAGAATCATATGCGTCAGCCGTGTGTGCGCATCAGCATAGGCTGTGGAGGTGGGGGCCACCCAGACCATGGCCTGACCACTTTTTGGCTCAGCCAAACCTGAGTGATGCTGCAACCCCAAGTGCAGGTTGCAACACCACTCACTCAATTTGGAAGGGGGTGGATGAAAGGGCTGATGGGTCTGAAGTGGGGAACTGAGAGAGGAAGAAGAGGATCAGGAAGGGGGAGGAAAAATACAGATAGGTTTTAGTAGCAAATTAAGTACCACTACAAAGCTCACTGAAATTAATTTGAAAAGATGGGTCAGTATGTCCCCTAGTGCAGCAGTCCCATCTTTGGCTGCTTTTGCTCCTACTGTTAGTCAGGAAGGCAGGAGAGAGAGATGGGGGAAAGAATAAAGAGCCTCTCCCAACAGTCTTTTTAAGGCCTGACTAGAATGGCAGCCCCTGTGCTTGTGGCTCTGTGTCCCACTAAGTACCAGAGAGCTAAGTACTGGAGGCCATGCAATGGGGAGCATGTTGCACCCTGTAAAGGGCTGTAGCATTACTTAGTTTGCCCTATTGAACCACAGAGCTTTCTGAGGCGCAATGTCACTAGGACACTCCCTAGGAGTGTGGGGGATGCAATTCTGCACAGTCAGATACAATTAAGCTTCTTGAGACTAAAGTAAAAGACCTGAGCGGCAAGTCAAAGTTCAGACACCTGTGGTTTGTTCCAGTTTGGAGGAGAAATTGACAATGAACTCTAGTACTGCTGATGCAATCTGGTTTATTTACAAAGAATGTATGAAGTCCTGTTTCTCTTTGCTTCCTTACTCACAGCATCAAACTCTTTCAGCCAGCAGTCTGAACCCAAACTTGTCTCATCTTTTACTAGAACCACACACCATACCTCCAAGTTGGGTCTGCTTGGCCTTCATTCTGCTTCTCTCTGTGCTTCAGTCTGTTTCTCTCCTTGTTCTGAGTCTTCAGCTTGTGCTATGTTTCTCTCTCATGCACACACACAGACCAAAACGGTCCCACCAATCAAAGACCCTCTCTCTTCTTCTCTTATGCCTTTCTATTCTATGCAAAATAAAGGACCTTAATCACTGCCTTCCACCTTTGCCAGTCTCCTGCTGCAGCTTAGCTTCTTCCCATGTAATTTTGGTAGCTTTAAATGCTACTTCTATTGTGCATTTCCATGTTACCCCTGGTCAATTTCTTGCCCTGTGGGTTCCAGTCCAACACATGTTTTGTTATTTATTTGGATCTTTCCACCAGGTATGTCCTAGTCATATCCATTTTTGTTCGATAGTTTCCTGTCCTATCGGTTTCATCCTCCTCCAGAGATCTTTGTCTGTGATTTTTTTTATCTGTCCATCTGATACTGGGAGTTTGTCTGAGGCAGCTATTTAGAAAAACTTGGAGTTTAGATAGAAAAGTCTTAATAAGTCTCCAAGTTACAGAACCTTAAAGTGAGAGTGACCTTACAAAGGTGTTAAATATTCAAAGTTTAGTTTGAAGGGAGACATTTCTGTTTCTGCAGATCAGCTGTAGCGTTACAAAGGCAAATCTGGCTTTGACTATTCTGTGTTTAGCGTTTTCATCTGTTCCACCTGTTCTATTTGCAATGCTGCCAAGATATGTGAAATATTGGACCTCTTCTACATCAGTCCCGAAACTGTTATTGGTGTTTCTTGTTTGTGGTGATTCTCATAGTTTTAGTTTTCTTGATGTTTATTTGCAGCCCTATTAATTGTGCATAAGCCTGGCTTGATGTCTCTTTGGGTATGGGGAGCAAGTTAATGTCATCTGCTAAGTCATGGTTCCATAACTTCTGTGTGAAAGTCCATTGTATGCCCCTGAATTGTTCTGTGGTCCTTCTCATTACCAATCCACTACCAGTAAAAAAATAATGGGTGACATAACACATCTTGATGCTCATAGTAACCTACAATGGCATAGGCAGTTCACTGTTATGTATTACTTGGTATGTCATTTTCATAGAAGCTCTGAATAATGTTTGCTCATTTCTAAACATGTGGAAAAAAGGGTCATATAGCGAAGTTGCCAAAGAAAGGTGACCTCAGTCTCAGTGTAAAAACTGGAGGGACGTTCAATTGTTGCCTATCCCAAGTAAGGTATTTACCCATCTTTCACCCATCTTATTCTAGAGAGAAGAAAGAAAGTGGTAGACTCACAGTTATAACAAGAGCAAGCAGGCTTTAGACAGGAGATATCATGTATAGCTCAAGTAGTAATCCTACATATCATCATAGAACTGCTGATCAAATGGCAGTCATCACTTTATATGAATTTTTTAGATTTCCCAAAAGCCTTTGATACAGTGAATAAAACAGTTTTATGTAAGTTCTATGCCACTATGGAATTCCTTAGAAACCAAAGTCCTAACCCCTGCATTTTAAACCCCTTGAAAAACATGACTCAGCTTCCCAGTATGTGTCTCTTTTGGGGTGCTACGGTTAGTGGTTCAGCTACCTAATTACAATGGCTTCTTTACCTTTATCTTGAATGTAAGGCAGCGGCCATGCCTGACCCACAGCAGCAGGGTCTAACCCAACCCCCATCAGGCTCCATTGCTACTCAGATCTTCTTGCCTTCACAATGAAGAATGACAAGTATTTTTAAATTGATTATTGGTATTGTTTTAGTTGCTAATGGAAGGTTTTGCATTTTTTGCAAAAATGGAGCATGGGGGCAGGGGGCTTCCTCTTGCCAAAGAACAGGATGTTACCTGCTTCATTCAGAATGAAATATGTTTGCTCCTGGCATGGAAACTCAACAAGAGGCCAGCAAAGATGGTTTCTAAACCCATTAGAAACACCTGTCGGGGTTGGTCAAGATAATACTTAGTCCTACCTTGAATGCAGGGGATGGACTAGATGACCTCTCTAGGTCCCTTCCAGTGCTATGATTCTATGATTCAGACTAAGGACCTGATACTGCAACTGGGTCTGCATGAATGAATCCTTGTGCCTACATGGAATCCCAGAGCACTCAAAGAGGCTCTGTGCAGGCCTATGTAGATCCAGTTTCAGGGTCTGGTCCTACCTGTCTCCAGATTCAATTTACATGGCTATTCAGAATTATGTCAGCTGGGAGGGGGTGGAGGAGAGGGTGCTAAGTAGGTAATGGACAAATAATTGCAAAATAACCCCTGTTTTATTATGAGGCAATATGATTTTTCCAGTGACATTTTTGTATATTGTATTTGCTAAATTTAGACCATGAAGAAAGAAATGTGTCTCAGTAGTCAACGTATGCCATTCCTGTACTCACACTGCCCTTACTGAACAAGTACAGCCATATTTACAGTTAGCTTAAATTGCTCTTCCTAGAACTACACCATATATATCTGCTAACCTACATTGCAAGCTAGGACTATATATATATATATATATATATATATATATATATATATAAACAAATTTCAAAAGCTTCACTTCTCCAATTTCTTCTCCTTCTTCTTGAGGCCAGGTCAGTTAATGACCCTCTTACTTTTCAGTTCCACTTTGAGACTGTATTTTGCCACTCTTTCTTCAATTTAAAGCATTGGAAAAGAGGGAAGCCAGGTTTACCTACTCTGTGAATATGACATCTTGCTTTTCACTCTAATTACTGCTGGCCAGAAAATATTTGTTGCTCTTTTCAATTTTTGCTACTCTTTCGTTAGCACTTAAAGGTTTACATATTTCAGTAGCTTGTATTGCTCAAAGAAGTGGATGTGCTACAGGGCATTAGGAAATCTATTCCCACATAGCTAAGAATTTATTTGTTTGTTTGGAATAAAAGCACTTCTACCACTTGACTCAAATGAAAGCACTTCTACAAACTAGAAAGCACACAGTAGCTTCCCTTAAGTAAGAGATATACCTTTAACCAGGTGGCCTGATGGGAGAGCTTTAGGCAATAAAAGCCCATCCGGCTTAAATCTCTGGAGTTCTTAGCTTAATAGGATGGCTGTGCTTTGGGGTTGAAGTTTAGCATTCCATGCTCATAACTGTTGGCACAGAGATGAACTAAACCACATTCTATATGTGATAGGTTTCTTTGATAAGTTATCTTTGTTAGAAAAACTTCAAATCTAATCTCAGGACTCCTTTCCTAGCCAAGGTACTCAACCCTACATATCTCAGATTAATAACGATTAAACTCTTAATAATTTCACTTTTCATAAAATTCAGAGGCTTGTGATTACTAATTTTCTATGATATATACCCCTCTGTGGGGATGAGTAACTACTGCTGTTTGTGTACTTCTGCCAAGTTACACTATGGACCAAAGGCCCCAATCTTCCATCAAACTCTACAAGCTACCAATTTCATAGTGCCAGAGGTCACAGTCAGGACTAGAGTCCCATTGTGCTCAGCACTATACAAACTTTAGTATATCATTTTTATATAAAAATGTGATTTTTAAATGGACAGTATCTCTTTACATTTGCAATATATTTAACTATATGAGCCTTTATCCACTATACAGGTTTCAAAGTAACAAGTGAAAGCTACAGAAGTACTAATTTTGCCTTTTGTATTAGAAGTTTGATGAATTGTTTAACCAGAGGTCAACAGTCTTTAAACATATAGGGCCCAAGTCTCCACTGACTTACACCCTGTATAGTCATTTACACCTGTGCAAACTAAGACCCCGAACCTGCAAACACTTATGAATGTAGTAACTTTATACATGCAAGTAGTTCCACTGAGCTTAATAAAAGGTAATAGTGTTCCTTAACCATTGTTTGGGAACTATGTGCACAATGGGTGCACAATATAAAATTCTGCATTTTACGCTCAGTGGATACTAACTTCACAACATTTTGGAGGTCACAGGCATACAGGGTAATGGGAAGTCCACACTGGAGTTGGAAATATTCAAGTTCAACAGACAATTTTGTTTGTGGAGGAGGCAATTCAGGGATCTGGTGAAAAAAATCAAGTGCAACTAAGATGAATTTAAAATTCTATGCATGTGGGACATAATGGCCTTTATCTAGTAGTAAAACCCTTCATATCCTTCACATTCCATTTCTCAAATAATCCTAAACAATTATCTACATTCATTTTGATTTCCACATTCTATTCTATTCCCTTCTGCCCAAAGAGATCCAACAGCAGGATGAGGGTACAGAATTGTATGTAATGGTATTACTAGAGGAAATAAAGTTTGGTCTCTTAACAACATTCCTATGTCACACCTTTCCTTCCCTTTATTATTAGGCATATAATGGAACAAAGTTTCCCTATATATTCATGCCTATTATAGCGTGAGTATTTGGGAAAACCTTAAATAATTATATATTTAATTATATATCTCGCCTGGTGACCTATTCCCTCCCTTAGCCTAACCCTGTACTTTATTAAAAATATAAAAATAAACAAAAGTTTAGAAAATTCAATGGGAAACACAAAACTGAATCAGTTTAATGAAGTGGGAGTAATCTGTGTCTTCTAGTCACATAAAGAAAACAGTCTGACCCACATTTTCCTGTATGAAATGTCCACAATAGTGTTAATTTGTACGTTTCCAACTATGGTACTTATGACTGAATATTATCAAACATAATATATTGCCATCATGGAATTTGCTAAATAGTCAATTTTAGTAAAAAATCCTTGGTATGACTAGCTAGAAAACAACATAAACTATTAAAAAAAAAAGGAGTACTTGTGGCACCTTAGACTAACAAATTTATTTGAGCATAAGCTTTCGTGAGCTACAGCTCACTTCATTGGATGCATTTGGTGGAAAATACAGTGGGGAGATTTATATACACATACAGAGAACATGAAACAATGGGTTTTATCATACACACTGTAAGGAGAGTGATCACTTGAGCCATCACCAGCAGCAGGGGGGGAAAGGAGGAAAACCTTTCATGGTGACAAGTAAGGTAGGCTATTTCCAGCAGTTAACAAGAACATCTGAGGAACAGTGGGGGGTGGGGTGGGGGGGAGAAATAACATGGGGAAATAGTTTTACTTTGCGTAATGACTCATCCATTCCCAGTCTCTATTCAAGCCTAAGTTAATTGTATCCAGTTTGCAAATTAATTCCAACTCAGCAGTCTCTCGTTGGAGTCTGTTTTTGAAGTTTTTTTGTTGAAGGATAGCCACGCTCAGGTCTGTAATCGAGTGACCAGAGAGACTGAAGTGTTCTCCGACTGGTTTTTGAATGTTATAATTCTTGACGTCTGATTTGTGTCCATTCATTCTTTTATGTAGAGACTGTCCAGTTTGACCAATGTACATGGCAGAGGGGCATTGCTGGCACATGATGGCATATATCATATTGGTAGATGTGCAGGTGAATGAGCCTCTGATAGTATGGCTGATGTGATTAGGCCTTATGATGGTGTCCCCTGAATAGATATGTGGACAGAGTTGGCAATGGGCTTTGTTGCCAGGATAGGTTCCTGGGTTAGTGGTTCTGTTGTGTGGTGTGTGGTTGTTGGTGAGTATTTGCTTCAGGTTGGGGGGCTGTCTGTAAGCAAGGACTGGCCTGTCTCCCAAGGTCTGTGAGAGTGATGGGTCGTCCTTCAGGATAGGTTGTAGATCCTTGATGATGTGTTGGGAGACTGCTGAATTGGAATTAATTTGCAAACTGGATACAATTAATTTAGGCTTGAATAGAGACTGGGAATGGATGAGTCATTACACAAAGTAAAACTATTTCCCCATGTTATTTCTCCCCCCCCCCACCCCACCCTCCACTGTTCCTCAGATGTTCTTGTTAACTGCTGGAAATAGCCTACCTTACTTGTCACCATGAAAGGTTTTCCTCCTTTCCCCCCCCTGCTGCTGGTGATGGCTCAAGTGATCACTCTCCTTACAGTGTGTATGATAAAACCCATTGTTTCATGTTCTCTGTATGTGTATATAAATCTCCCCACTGTATTTTCCACCAAATGCATCCAATGAAGTGAGCTGTAGCTCACGAAAGTTTATGCTCAAATAAATTTGTTAGTCTCTAAGATGCCACAAGTACTCCTTTTCTTTTTGCGAATACAGACTAACATGGCTGCTACTCTGAAACATAAACTATGTAATTGCATTATATTGTCAAAAAATATATGTCTAGCATCTATAGCAACTGCTATCGGAAAAACTGAAAGCAATTTATAACAAATCTTATAATGCCTTGTAAGGGATATAAGTATTAATATCCCCATTATTGAGAAGGAAGAACTCAGAGACAGAGAAAGTAAGTAACTTGCCCAAGATCATACTGAAAGGCTGTTAGAAGCAGGAACTCATAACTCCTGCCTTCAGTCTGTGCAATAATAAAGCCAAAAGCTCATCCTTCCCAGGCTCAGAATGGCTTTATGCAGGGATGGTGGAATGATTTGTATAGTGGGGGTGCTGAGAGCCATTAAACCAAACTGTAAACCCTGTATATAATGGAAACCACTTCAAGATGGGGTGTGGCAGCATCCCCAGCACCTATGGATTAATGGGGCGGGGGAACAGGTTATTATCCAAAAATTTGGTTTTAAGTTTAATTTTGTGATCCGTAAATGTCTTGCCTTTTGTGCTTTAGAACAATTTACTATTACTGCTAACCTGCCTTCATAGTAGTGATCAGCCATAATCAACTGTGTTGCTCTTTATCTTGGGGACGCCAGTTGTGGCTCTGTGCATTTCAGCTACTTAACATATTTCAGGAGAATCTCCTAAAACTTGCAAAAAGGAAAGGAGTACTTGTGGCACCTTAGAGACTAACAAATTTATTTGAGCATAAGCTTTCATGAGCTACAGCTCACTTCATCGGATGCATTCAATGAAGTGAGCTGTAGCTCACAAAAGCTTATGCTCAAATAAATTTGTTAGTCTCTAAGGTGCAACAAGTACTCCTTTTCTTTTTGTGAATACAGACTAACACGGCTGCTACTCTGAATCCTAAAACTTGATGTGTTTCACATTTGGGACTGTGCAGTTGTGTCTAGCCCTCACGTGTACCAAGTAAGGAGGGCCAAGGGGAAGGCAGGTGATATGATGATTGAGGGAGAGAAGAGAGGGTATCCCTAGTTCTTTCCAGCAATGGTCTCACTTCTTCCATTCCAGTATTATGAAGGCAGGAGACTGCCCCAAATCAGTGTATTTAGTACTATGAGTGCTCGCCAGCATAAATGTACAGTCAGGCCTAAAACATTAAAAAGATACTGAAAGAACTTCCTACTGCTTACCAGGACTCTCAATCACACTTCAATTATGTCTACACTAGCAGTGTTTTACCAGTCTGACAATACTATACCAGCACAGCATTCCTAGTGTGGATGCAGCTACATTGGTGAAGCTGTGGTTTGTACCAGTGTAGTAGAACCACTGCCCATGAGCAAAAAAGGTCTACCAGTGAAAACGCAACTTTGCAATTATAGCTGCGTTTACACTAGGGACGTCTGGCAGCACAGCTATGTTGATCAGGGATCAGACCTCTTCACGTCTCTGACTCATAGCTATGCTGGCAGAAGTCTGTACTGTAGATATGGCCTTCCTCTAGGCTGCTAGGAGACCCTACAGTTTCTATTAATTTAAAAACATTTTTAAAGTATTATGCCTGGCGCATTCCATTTCCTTTCTCTCCTCATTTCATTTGCTAGTTCAAAATAGGTTGCTATAAAATTATATTACTTGTGTGTTTTGTAATGATCTCCTCTCAAGTAATGAAAGGTAGGGGTAAGCTCTGTTCAAGTGAGTCATAAGATAATGCCAAGCAATTCTCTTCCTGAACACAATTGCTGAATCCAAGAGCAGGTACAGATGAACTATTCAAAGGTTTATTTTTTTAATAGATGTGAAGAGAGAATCTTAGATTTCTACCCCTCCCAAGTTCCTACCTCTCCTGCCATATTGGAAGAGGTTGTTAATCAGGATTCCTCTTAGGCTGAACTAGAGTGTTGCTTAAGCAATTTTTGTGTCCTTCGGGAAAAAGTATGCACTTTTCATGATTTATCATTTTTAAAAAGGGTCATTTAAGATTTGCAATAAATGTAACAATTATTTAGGTGGTAATAATTCTCTTCAATCTGATGTTAATGCAATCAACCATTTATTGAAGTGATAAATGTCTAGGCTGTTAACTGGTAAACAGGTAATTAAGTGTCTAACTATGTGGTCACAGAAACTGAAGGATATGTCATTCCCCTCCCCCAGTAAAGTGCCTGTAGATAGGGATTATTCCACTTCTACATTCTTTAAATTGCAGGATAATATTCCTTTACCATCCTCTAGTACCTTTAATCTGAGGACTTCAAAATCCTTTACAAACCAGAATGCCTCAATATTGCTGCAATGGAAATCAATGGGAGTTGATAATTAATTAATTAAGGAAGCTGCATAGTCCAAAGCATACCTGACATCCTCCAGCCACGAAGCATTAGATTGTAAATGTGCATTCATTTCTACGTAGTTGAACATATTCAGGCCCAAGCCATTGGACACACTGATTTTTCCTAGTTTAAAAATGGTGTTGCAACAAAACCTCTTTAGAATTTTTCTTTCCTTACCTCATAAGCCTTTGTAGCTATAGCCTGCTAAACTAAACTAAACTAAATTAATAATAAATAAATAATAATAAGGAATAGTTCTTAAAAGGTAGGGAGAGATTTTTTTTAAAAAAAATTCCCTTTTATTCATCCTTTTCCGCAACTCACAATAGGCATAACAAATTATTTTATTTTTCATGGACGAGATCTGTGATGCACAACAACGGGAGTAGGTCCATGGTTGTGACATCATCATAAAGGTCCAACCTGCCAGTTAGAAGGTAAGTGTGAACAATCAGTATCCCCAGTAATAGCTATTACATAGCAGTGTAAAGTGTGGTGCAAAGAGGTTTAGGCACAAATTTTCATATGTGGCCTTTATTTCTGAGTACTTCTATGCTGGGTGCCCCACTTTAGACCTCCTAAGCCTTGTTTACTGGAAGTGCAGAGAACCCAGAAGTCCATCTGATGTCAATGGGAATTGTTGTCTGATGCTTAACATCTCTGAAAGTCAACATCTTAGAGGTAAATATGAGTACCTAAAACCTGAGTTTCCAAAATTACTTCCCAAAATTTGGGTCTCGTAAGTGCACAATTTCCAATAAAATGTTGAGAGATGCACTCAAGTATTCCCCCAGTGTGCCTCTCAGATTCCAAATTCTTGAATTAAAAAGTTCACAAAGAAATAGTTCAACATACTTCTGCTTTTTTTTATTTGGGGGTCAAGCTTTAAACCTGAACCTCAATTTTATTGTTGACTTTTCAATTGATGCAGACATGGCAATAGGTGGGTTTCTTCTTGCTGTGTTGCCAGTATTTGGTATCCCCTCATTCAGTACTTGTTTTCCATGTACTGTACTCCTGGTTCTTCCTTTATGGTAACCTCATCCATTTCAACAACTGGAAATAGCACTGACAAACACAACTGCTAATTATATCACCGTAGAAATAAAAGAAATACTCTCTGTGTTATAAGTGTTATGTGAACAGAAACCTATCTACATGGAGGAGTGTAATCCATTTCTAATTTGTGATCCCAAAGGCCGAAGATATAAAAGACATGCATATTTTTTTCCTTTCACATGGATTTTTAAGACAGCCAGATTCTGCTATGCAACTATTTCATATGTCAGCTGCCTCACCCAGGTAATGCACAGATTATTTCACATTATAGTGATAGGCTTGTGCATATATGCATTTAAGATAAGGCTCCAGAGCCTGCTCCAGCCTTCATTGAAGTCAATAGTAATCTTTGCATTGATTTTTATGAATATTGCATGAGACCTATAGTTGGGCCAAAGCAGGACCCAATAAGTGGTAAAATCCTGTGTGACAAGTTCTTTCCTTCCAGTGATTTGCTCACATAGCAGGTTATTTTTAGCATCACAAGGGAACTCTGCCATATTTGATATGTTGGCTTTGCTTCTGGAAGGTCCACGCTAAAAGGATCAGCTGCTGGTGATACATCTAAATCACAGCCTTTCTTGGTATTCAAACTCGACATGGTCATTTTAACATCCACACATTCACTGTTGTTATTCTATGAGTCTTTACTTCTTCCACATATTTTAATTCTGGGCACCTTATTCTGCTCTTCCATTACAGAACATCCTTCTTAATTTCCTTGCTCGCAAAAACCTGGGTCACCTTATCAACTGTGAAAAATATTATCTGACAAATAATAAATGTTTGAATTCCATAGTACCAACTGGTAATACTAAAGAACACTGCTCATCACAGAACCCTAGGCACTTTTTTAGAATAAAATGTGCAAATCTCGAAATAGGGCAAATATCAAGCAGGTTTTATCCATAGTGCTCCTTCAAGTAGTGTAATTTAACTGTTGGGGCTTTTGGAGTTTCAGCTGGATGTAAATAATATCACAGCTAAGCGCCAATAGATTTTTTTTTAAATAGCATTACAAAAATCTATTTTTTAAACTCCAAGGAAACAGCAGTAATATATCCTCTTCTGCAATATTTTTTAAAATGGGCTATGTGGGCCTGATTTTCATTTATACTAAAACCACTTTACACTGTTCTGGCATTATAAAGGGTTCTTAAAGTGGGTGTAAGAGTAATTTGCCAGGGAAGTATAAAGAAGCCCCAGGCTATGTCTATACTTGCAGACCACAGGAGTTTGAATTGCAGAGCACACCAAAACGTTGTGATCTAAATGACCTGAGTGGACGCTGCTGGCACAAACTAAAAGGTACCTAAGTTTGTGTTAAAGTAGTCCTCTCAGCCAGGACTATGTTAATGCAAACCATGTACCTTTAGTTTGCACAGCAGCCTCCATACAGTGCAGTTTAGAGCGCAACACTTCAGTGCACTCTGCAATTCAAACCCCGATAGGCTGCACTGCAACATAGGGTAGACAAGACCTTAGTGTAAGTGAGAATCAGGCCCTGTGTGTTTAAATGTCTCACATCCCAATCCCTGTCTTTTTGAACTCAAATATAGGCAAAGCCTTGCTGTATGATACACATGACATGTATTTATGATGACATTTTCTAAAAGCAATTTCCATTCTGATGTCTTCTTTCACAGATTGTGTTATTAAAAAGTTAAGGGAAATGGAGAATCCGGACTCAAAATTAGATCTTTCACAGATGGAGCTATGAACTTAATTGGGCTGTGTAATATGTTCAGAGATATAAAAATGTATATACCACTATTTTAACAGCAAGGAATTCCCCCATGCCAGAGGAATCCTAGTCTAACTGATTAGAGCAGCCGCAAGAGTAGTGCAAAGGGCCCATACTGAGGGCCAGGATCTAGGCTTAAGGGTGCAAGCCATGTCCCATTAAAGAGTTTGTCTACACAGTGCCAGCAGTGCACATCAGGGAGTGTGATTTGTAGAGCACACTCATGTGCTTCTGTCTAACTTCCACATGCTGTAAACGCTATAAAAGGTACCTGTTTCATAGTACCAACATACTCCTCTTTGAAATGGGACTCTGATAGACATACCCTAGAAGGTGCCTAGGTCATGCTATGCTGCAAAAAAAAACAAAAAACCTGTAGCAGCAAGTCTCAGAACTGACCCAGGCTCACAGGGCTCAAGCTACAGGGCTAAAAATAGCTATGTAGTTCCTGAGCCAGCTGAAACTGGGGCCCTGAGAACCACCCCCATTGCTGGATTTCAGAGCCTGAGCTTTAGCCCCGCAGAAATGTCAATGCTGCAATTTTTAGCCCTGTGGTGTCAGCCCTGCAAGTCCAAGTCAGTTGACCTGGGCTCTGAGACTTACTGCGGTGGGTTTTGTTTTTTCTTTTATTGCAGTGTAGATGTACCCTTAGAGTGTGCCAGCAGAACTTACACGGGGCAGTTATAGCAGAGCACATTAGAACACTCTACAAATCACACAGCCCTGGTGAGCATTGCTGGTACAGTATAGACAAGCCCAAAGTCAACAGAAAGGTTTGCATTCAGTTCAGCATCCACTGGATTGGGACTTGAGATGCTAAATACATCACTGTCCTTGAAGATATGACTCCCTGAAAAATAGGAGCAATATTAGGAGCAAAGATGCACTCAGATACCTTGGTGATGGGTAGCAATATAAAATCCTAAAACCAAAAAGTGCTTACATGTTCCCTGCTTGTGGGTAAGATAACCATAGACAAAGAGATGACAAGGTTCAGCAAGTATTGTGTGAAGGGTTGCTTCACTTGGCTCCTGAAACCATGTGCTCTTCAATGCATTGGGAACACTGAGAGCTGATGTGATAGAAACTTTTGTTTCAATTATGTGCTTCTGTTAGACTAGCTCTGTGCTTTGCTATTCCTCTCCTGCTTTTGCTATTTATAATTCTGTTCAAATGTACATCAGTAAGAACTAGAGATAGGTAAATAAAAGTAAAATATGTAATGTTTCAATCCTGTGTCTGTTCTCTCTTCATTTACTCCTAAATTCAACTTCCTGAATCAAACCTCCCCCGAGTGCCATCTCAGTACTATATTGGATATTTCTGCATATTTATACTCTCAGCCATTTTTAGTCATAGCACATTCTTTTAGAGCTGCTCATACAACCATGTAGACTTGAACATTTCAGAGGATGACAAAATATATCCTTTGTGAAACATACATGAGGAGCCTGATTTCAGGCTTTTATTCAGGTCAATTATTTTTTAAAATCTAAGATAAATAATGTGAATTTGAGAGCAGCATTTGGTCTTCCCTGTTTTACCCCAGTTCCTCCTCTGATCCTTGCAACTGCTCCATCTAGTTTGTGTCTGAATTACACCTCCCAGGCCTCTGCCTCCATTTTCTCTTCTAACAGCCTAATCACAATGAATCATGCCCCACAGCCTTGAATTGCATTCAAACCTGATGCCAGAGCAAGCATAAATTTTAGGGGTGTGTGTGGTGGTGGGGGGGAAAGGATATTCATTGTGTTTTTTGCAAACACAGTTAATCCCCTAAAAAGTTAATGCATACAGAAGCAAGAGAGGGCTTATTTTAACAAGAATCAAGAGACCTGATATACTTGCTGGAAACAGGCAGTAAAGTGTTTGAGGCCAGGGCTGGCCTTAGCATGAGGCGAACTGAGGCAGCTGCCTCAGGTGCCAGACTGGAGGTGGGGGGGGAAGGAGGGGCGCCACTAGGACCCAGAGTGTAGAAAATTGTGTCTGCTGCTGGTGCATATGGATTCTCTCTGCTCTAGATGCACAGAGATGGTCGAGTGCTGTGCTGGAGGAAGGAGGGCACAAGAGACATAACAGGCAGGCAGGAGAAAAGGTGAGATGGAATAACAGAAAGCAGCAGGAGCTACAGGGAGAGAGAGGAGCCTCTTATGCACCTCTCTAGCACGCCCACGAGCCTGGACTGATTAACACCAGCTTCTCAGGGAGCTTCCTGTTTCTTGCTGTTTCCCTGAACCCACTTGAGGAGAACAGGCAGTCAACTGAAGTAGTAGGAGCCAGTAAGGCCCCTATAATGCTGATGTCTCCCCTCACTCAGGCCCTGCTACCAGCCTCCTTATTTGTCCCCTTCAATTGAGTGTTGAGAGCCACTATAGCTGGCACAGAACAGTAGTCATGAGTGAAAGAAGAAAACGCCTCTCTGAGGAAGCATTGAGAAAAAGGAAGAAAGCAAAGGAAGCTTTTCTATCTAAGCAGGAAGGAGCTCTCCTGAGATACATAGACACAAATATTCACAATGAGCCTTCCGGCCCGAGTGAGGATGTGAGTGGTGAGGAGATGCCTGATCTTCCAGTTAGTCAGAGTGGAGGTGACCTGGCAGCAACTGCAGCATCCATATCTCCACCTCAAATGGCTGTAACCATGCACATTCCTGAAGAAAAGTGTAGATCAGAGAAGAGTGTGGTGGAGGCGCAAGAAACAGCTGCTGCTGCTGAGTTTAGTTCCTTAAGTCTAGATGATCCAGGACTGTGAACCCACTCGAGCAGTAGCCTGAGGGATTTCCTTGTACTGCATAGACCACAGCAAATGAAAAACTTCATGTTCCCCAAAGACAATGAAAATGAAAGTGTCCATCCAACACATTACTGGTGTGAAATCTCCAATGGTGACAAAGTGGAGAGGCCATGGCTTATGTACTCAAAAGCCCAGAGTGCTGCATACTGTTTTTGTTGCAAACTCTTCCAGTCTAATGTTCCAACCACATTGGGTTCTACAGGAACAAAGGACTGGAAAAATCTGGCTAGAAATCTGGCATGCCATGAGAAGGCAGCAAATCACCAGAGCTCATTCCATAGGTGGAAAGAGCTTGAGCTGAGACTTAGGTTAAAGGCCACCATAGATGATCAGCATCAAGAGAAGATTGCATCAGAGTCTCTTTACTTGCAAAATGTTCTGAAAAGGCTAATTGCCATTGTGAGAATGCTTGCTACCCAAAGACTAGCACTGCGTGGCACTTCAGATTAGTTGTATGTGCCAAACAATGGAAACTTCCTTAAAATTGTGGAGCTGATGGCTGAGTTTGATGCTGTACTCCAGGAGCATCTAAGAAGAGTCATCACCCAAGAAATGTACACAACCACTATCTTGGAAAAAAATTCAAAATGAGATCATACACAGTTACTGGTAACAAAAGTCAAACAGAAGATTGTAGCAGATCTGAAGTCAGCAAGATATTACTCTGTTATTCTGGACTGCACACCTGACATCAGCCACACGGAATAAATGACTTAATGGTGCGTTTTGAAACAACAACAGAACCTAGTGAAAATGTTCCTGCAATGGTGAATTTCAGAGCACATTTTCTAGAATTTATTAACATTGATGATACTACAGAAGCTGGTATGACAAATGTGCTTCTTAAAAAGTGGGAATATATGGGAATTGCAATAGCTGACATGAGAGATCAGGGCTATGATAATGGTGCCAACATAAGAGGAAAGAACAGAGGACTGTAGACACGGATCCAAGAGTTAAACCCTCGAGTTTTTTTGTCCCATGCAGTTTTCATTCATTGAACTTGGTGGTCAGTGATGCAGCATCAGCTTCTAGTGAGGCTGCTGAATTTTTTAATGTAATTCAAAGCACCTATGTATTTTTCTCTGCATCAACTCATCGATAGCAAATTTTGAAGCAAAATCTGGGAACATCCTCTCTGACACTGAAACCACTGAGTGCCACACAATGGGAAAGTCAAGTGGAGGTGATAAAGCCTATCAAACACCAAATTGGGAAGAGAGATGATTCCATAGTTGCTATTATGAAGGATAATGCTATGACAGGAACTGTTCATGGGAGAACAGTGGCAGAGGGAAATGGAATCACCAGAAACATACATAACTTCAAATTTCTGTAAAAAGAACAGGAGTACTTGTGGCACCTTAGAGACTAACAAGTTTATTTGAGCATAAGCTTTCATGGGCTACAGCCTACTTCATTGAATGCATAGAATGAAACATATAGTAAGAAGATATATAACACACACACACACACACACACACACAGAGAACATGAAAAGGTGGAAGTAGCCATACCAACTTTAAGAGGCTAATTAATTAAGATGAGCTATTATCAGCAGGAGAAGAAAACTATTTTAGTGATAATCAAGATGGTCCATTTAGACAGTTGACAAGAAGGTGTGAGGATACTTAACATGGGAGAAATAGATTCAGTATGTGTAATGACCCAGCCACTCCCAGTTTCTGTTCAAACCAAGTTAATGGTATCTAGTTTGCATATTAATTCAAGCTCAGCAGTTTCTCATTGGAGTCTGTTTTTGAAGCTTTTCTCTTGCAAAATTGCCACCTTTAAGTCTGTTACTGAGTGACCAGAGAGGTTGAAGTGTTCTCCTACCGGTTTTTGAATGTTATGATTCCTGATGTCAGATTTGTGTCCATTTATTCTTTTGTGTAGAGACTGTCCAGGTTGGCCAATGTACCTGGCAGAGGGGCATTGCTGGCACATAATGGCATATATCACATGGGTAGATGTGCAGGTGAATGAGCCCGTGATGGCGTGGCTAATGTGATTAGGTCCTACGATGGTGTCACTTGAATAAATATGCGAACAAAGTTGACATCGGGCTTTATTGCAAGGATAGGTTCCTCGGTTAGTGTTTTTGTTGTGTGGTGTGTGGTTGCTGGTGAGTATTTGCTTCAGGTTGGGGGGCTGTCTGTAAGTGAGGACTGGTCTGTCTCCCAAGATCTGTGAGAGTGAGGGATCATTTTTCAGGATTTTCTGTGTGGCTTAGTGTTGTGGCATGACATACTGTTTGAAATAAAAACTGTTATCAAGAGACTCTAAGGTGTTGACCTCGATATATCCAGAGCAATGGAACAACTGTACAAAGCAAATACGTACAGTCTTACTGGTCAGATGAGGGATTTCAAAACGTTCTGAAGAGTACACAGAAGTTGGCAGAGGAACTTCACACTGAAGCTAATTTCCCACCCATTCGAGAATACAAGAGTCACCGAAGAAGAAGACATTTTGATTACAAGGCACAGGATAATCCCATAAGAGACCCCAAACAACAATTCAAAGTTGAATTCTTTAATCAAGTGCTAAATTGTGCAATACACTCAGTTGAAGAACATTTCATACAGCTCACAGAACATAGCAGTATATTTGGGATGTTGTAAGATATTCCAAAACTCCTCACTATACCTGAAGAAGACCTACACCAGCAATGCAGGGCACTAGAGACAGTGTTGACATATGATGACATGCGCAATATTGATGCGAGTGATTTAGGTGATGAACTGAAAGCCCTTTCATGATGCATTTAAGCAGGATCAACTCCAAAGGCAGTTCTGGAATATATGTGCACAAATGAGATGACCACCCTCTTTCCAAATGCTTTTGTTGCTCTGTGCATACTTCTAACACTTTGTGTAACGGTTGCCAGTGGAGAATGCAGCTTCTCCAAGCTGAAGTTAATAAAAACACGTCTGTGCTCCACAATGACACAGGACAGGCTGGCCGGCCTTGCAACCATCTCAATAGAGCATGAGCTGGCCCAGACTGTGGACCTTCAGGAAGCAGTTCAAATCTTTGCAACCAAGAAGGCACGGAAAGCACCACTTTGATTATTCAGACAGATAAAAATGCCAGTGTTTACTATGCAGACAAGAAAAGTTACAATTGCTGTTCAGGCATTTGAAAGTTAAGTGTTACTTAAAAATTTTGAACAAGGCATTTTAAGTTGTTAGTTCTCCTTTAGTGGGGTAGGTAGCAGAGCAGTACCATAAGAGGAGCAGAACAGGAAGAAGGCAAAATTGAGACCTTTCAAAGTTTTGGCCCAAGTGAGGGGCCATGGGGGTATCATTTGAGCTCTCTGCCTCAGGTGCCAAAATGTTGTGCGCCGGCCCTGTTTGAGGCCATAGATCAATGACTTCTTCCTTGAAACTTTTAAAATAGCTATTAACGAGAGTCATCCTAGAAAGAAACCTGATGTGTATGCAATGGGCTAGGGAGGTGATGAGATAATAATATGCATAACTAAAACCCTACTTAACTTGTGATATTGCAGAAATTGTGGATTCCACAATATTAGGCTTTCACTGTAATTTTCAGCCCTAGGCGGCTGACAATGGGAGTTCTCACTCTCAGCCCTGGGCAGCCAACAGTGGAACATCACGGAAAAGTAATAATGAACTTTATTACTACAAATAATTACCTTTCTGACAATTTTCCATGGCTTGTCTGCCGCTCAGCCACAATTTTTTGACAATCATCCTACAATTCAAGTAGGGCCTTGTGCATAACTTTATTATGCTCCCCTTTTTCCTGCACCTCAGTTTACCTCTCTGCTGAAGCACAGACCAGAGCTCTGTCTTTTCATGACTTCTCAGAAAAAATATTAAACAGAGTTAAATCTCACAGCTATGACATGCAAAACCTTGACTGTGAGTGGTAATAAGTGCTGTCAATCACCCTCAGAGAGATGGTACCATGCAATTTTCTTAGCAAACAAACATTTAACACACACACAAATATTTGAAACAGTACTTTGAATACTTTTTTGAAAAACTTCTTAAATAATACTATTCAACGGTATTGATACCCTTCATACAAATGTCCCCACTTTGTGAGATGCTTTGACAAAACAATTAAGCTTCTATATTTCAGGGCACAGGGGCAAAGTGACTCACCAGCAGATGCACTGCCTTGTGGCTAAGAGTGGCTTTGCAGGGTTTCATCCTCTAGTCCAGCTGACCAGTCAACTGGTGCTATCCTTTGGCCTTGTGACTTGGCCCTCCGGCTGGGTTTCCTTGGTCTCACCATTTTCCAGATAAATCAGGGTTTTCACCCAATAGTGCCAGGCCCAATAATATTTCTGGTCCCTTTTGTCTGGGTGTCTTCTGGTTAGTTCCTAGTGAAGCTGTAGGGGAACCCAGTTCCTCCATTTATCCCAGGTTCCAGCCCAGGAAGCCTTGTGCAAGTGGCTGTCATCTAGGCAGACCTATTGCTTCTTCCCTGGGCTACTTTCTACAGTGTATCCACCTTCTCCACAGGGTACTCATATTCTCAGTAGGAATCTGCCATAGGGCCTTGTCCTTAGTCATAGTCCTCGAGGTTATGTAGGCATCCTCTACTAGAGGGGCCTCTGAACTTAATTGGGAGTGTTTCAGTAAGGAAGATCCTGAGTTCTGCAATCCAGCCTGTGAGAACAGAGAGGCTTCCATTTCCAGGAGACACAAGGAAAGCATATAGTGAGCTCCATGTTGGTGAGGAGCTGTGATGCTGGTCAGGGGAGCTGAGATTGCTTTATGGAGTGCTATCCAAGCCAGGAGCTGCTGCTAAACTGCTGCTAGAAAACCACAAACTGCTGCTGAGAAACTGCTGGGGCTTTGACCAAGCAGGGAGCCATGGAGGCAATTGCTGGGCTTCACTGCAGCCAGGGCAGAGGCTGTTGCTGTGCCTAGTACTGACTGAGGTTGGTATGCAGTGAAGGTAGTGTGAGTAACCACCACATTTTTTGTTTCATTATAATAATCCCCATCTCCAGAGGGGATGTGAAGCTTGAAATGACTCCAAATTAGAATCTCCTTTTCTGTTGACAAGATCAGGTGCCTGGGCACACAGGTAAGTATTGCCTGCTCCCAATTAACCCAGGAAGGTAAGAGAGGACTGTGTGTTACAGTAACAAAGAAACAGAAAGTAAATTAACATAAATAAGGAGTAGCTCCAGCTTCCGTGCCATACCCAGATCCTCCAGCTATCTGTCCTATCACCCTTTGTCCACAGTCAACCTACAGTAGCTTGGTTCTTTGTGGTACTCCCTCCCTGGGAGCTCAGAGTGAGAGGTCTGTCCATCTCCCCAGGCTCAGTCCTTCTGAACTGGACTTCTCCTTTTGTAAGGCTCCTCCTCCAAGAATGGCATGCCTGCCATATGTGGAAGGGTGGGGCTACCTGAGCCCAAAACTGCTCTTACTTGTTGAGGAGTTTGTACACCTCATTACAGACACATCAACAGTCACAGCCTCCTCTGAGCTCACCAAGGTGAGCTGGTGGTTTCTCACTCTCTATAATGTGTGTGTTGCATGTGTGTAACCTGGATTCTCCAGAACCTGAGGAGTATGACAGTTTCTTCTAAAAAACCATGCTAATTATGAGCTGGACATTTTCCTGCTAGGAACTGGATTGATACTACCAGCTCATTTAATTTAGAACTCCAAATAGCCATCATAACGAACGGGTTTCTATCATTATTACTCTCTAAGGTTGGGTTCAGACTAGTGAAAGGCTCCATATCAGATTACAAATCACCTGAGCCACCCAGCCCTTTAGCCCAAGCATTTTGTAATCTTTATCCTTGTACCAGATTTAGTTTTTATATAACCAACTTAGTTTTCAAGGTGACATTGTCATACTTTTAAAAAACAAAAAATATCAATGTTCTAAACGATAATGTATTTATTGTCTAAAATAATTCATATGTTTAGTCTTAAAAGTTTGGGGCCATACTCTTTCATTCCATTTAAAAACCTGCCTAACACTCAAAGGTTAGTGGGTAGACCTATCTACACTACAAAATCAGC
This sequence comes from Dermochelys coriacea, assembly GCF_009764565.3. NCBI lineage: Eukaryota > Metazoa > Chordata > Testudines > Dermochelyidae > Dermochelys > Dermochelys coriacea. The sequence goes on along the minus strand of NC_050070.1, from coordinate 36,601,452 downwards.
TCTGTTGGGACATAGGGTTACAAGACATGTTTTAGAATGTAAATAAATCCGATTAGGAATTTTCCATTGAAATTATTTTTCAGTGAAAAATGATATTTCCACAAAACTACATCTGCCAAGTTAGCCACAGTGCTGATGCATGTTCTAGTTTGGGTGCTTAGTGCCCCCATTCACCCCTCTAAGCTCCTTGGTTGGACTCCATCTCCCATGATGCACCGCAATCTCCCCTCTGACTAATCCACGTGATGTAATATAAGAGATGTGGACTGGCCAAGGAGTCCTGTCCATAGGAAGAATGATAGCATGAGGCACCTGAATGACAGCTCATATGGGGCACCTTAGGAAGATGCAGTACGATCCCTCACTCTCACAGACTTTGGGAGACAGGCCAGTCCTCGCTTACAGACAGCCACCAAACCTGAAGCAAATACTCACCAGCAACTACACACCACACAACAAGAACACCAATCCAGGAACCAAACCCTGCAACAAACCCTGGTGCTAATTCTGTCCACATATCTATTCAAGGGACGCCATCATAGGACCTAACCACATCAGCCACACCATCAGGGGCTCATTTACTTGCACATCTACCCATGTGATATATGCCATCATGTGCCAGCAATGCCCCTCTGCCATGTACATTGGCCAAACCTGACAGTCTCTACGCAAAAGAATAAATGGACACAAATCTGACATCAGGAATTATAACATTGAAAAACCAGTAGGAGAACCCTTCAATCTCCCTGGCCACTCAATAACAGACTTAAAAGTGGCAATTCTTCAACAAAAAAAACTTCAATACAGACTCCAATGACAGGTTTCAGAGTAGCAGCCGTGTTAGTCTGTATTCGCCAAAAGAAAAGGAGTACTTGTGGCACCTTAGAGACTAACAAATTTATTTGAACATAAGCTTTCTTGAGCTACAACTCACTTCATCGGATGCATCTGATGAAGTGAGCTGTAGCTCACGAAAGCTTATGTTCAAATAAATTTGTTAGTCTCTAAGGTGCCACAAGTACTCCTTTTCTTTAGACTCCAGTGAGAGACTGCTGAATTGGAATTAATTTGCAAACCTGGATACCATCAAATTAGGCCTGAATAAAGACTGGGAGTGGTTGGGTCATTACAAAACCTAAACCTAATTTCCCCCTACTGTTACTCACACTTCTTGTCAACTGTTTGAAATGGGCCACTCTCATTACCATTACAAAAGTGATTTTTCCTTCCTTAGTAGCCTACTGTTAATTGAATTGTCTCGTTAGACTGAGCCCCCACTTGGTAGGCAACTCCCATCCTTTCCTGTGCTGTGTATTTATACTTGTATTTTCCACTCCATGCATCTGATGAAGTAGGTTCTAGCCCACAAAAGCTTATGCCCAAATAAATGTGTTAGTCTCTAAGGTGCCACAAGGACTCCTCGTTGTTTTTTCTGATACACACTAACACGGCTACCACTCTGAAACCTATGATGTTAAACTGACTCAAACCTAAACATTTTGAATTTTTTAGAATTTTTCATTCCATGAAAAATTTTGAAATTTTTGATTTTTGTCCCAATTCAAAATATCAGAATTTCCCACAGAACAGAAATTCTGATTTGCTCTCAGCTCCTGTAAATAGTCAGATTTCTGCTCAGAACCTTCCTGCCCCAACATATGATCACACTGAACAAGCTATCGCTGCATTTATATGAATTTTGGCACTTTTTTCCACCTAACATGGGACATTTTCCCTAATTTAGCAAACATTTTTCTAATAGCAGGAGAACAGGTGTACAATCAGTAGCAATCAGTGATGTTATATTCATATCAATAATGCCCATGAATTGCTCAGGGTTTGTTGTTGTTTTTTTAAATTTATGTGCTCCATTTTACAATCGTGCTCAAACACCTGACCCAGTGTATTTCAAGGTGATATCATCAATGCGTAAATTATTCAGCCCTTGGCTTGGATTTTATCATGTTATTAAAAATATAGTGTAACCAACCAGAAATGCACAACCTAAAATATTTTAAGATTATTTATCCCTATCATGGAAAAACCTGGAAAGGGTTTGCATAAAAAATGAGTTTCATCTAAATCAGCCTGTCAAGGGTTATGGTTAGCAGAATCACAGAAAAGGTTAGGTATGGCCACCTACTGTCCTGGATATCTTGAGACCCCTGGGGAGATCTAGAAAATCATGGAACTAACATGCAGAGGCCCAGCAATTCTCCATAATAATCAATAGGACCTTGAGGTCCAGTCTAGTGTGTACAAATTTGGGGGGCACTGTTTTGTAGAGGTAGCCAAGGGAGTGAAGGAGCATCAAAAACAATAGGAATCGTGCTGAGGGGAAGTCTGATGAGTGGATGGCCAAGCTACATATATTTAGCAACACAGTTTGTGTGGTTTCTGGCCAGCATCAGGAGATGGCTGTGTATAGTGAAGGAAAGGCATGCTAGCTGGCCTAGCAGCCTAGCACAATGGCTGCACAGCAAACCTTTGATTTGCAAGTTGTTCCTGATGTGTTACATTAGTAGTACATTAGGATTAAAGGGAAAAGAATACAGGGGATCACACATTTTAAGGTCTATGGGTAATTCTGGGGTAATGGTTTGTCCCTATGTGACAGGTATGATGACATAGACAAGAATCTGAAGGCAGATCTATGCTACAAATTTGCAGCTGTGCCACTGTAGCGCATCTGGTGAAGGTGCTCTAAGCCGATGGGAGAGAGCTCTCCCGTATGCTTAATAACTCCACCTCCTTGAGAAGCGGTAGCTATGTCAGTTGAAGAAATTCTCCTGCTGACAGCGCTATCTGCACGGGGCAGAGGCGGGGGAAATAGGTCTGTATAATACGTTGCTCAGGTATGGATTTTTCACACTCCTGAGCAATGTAGATATACCAAAAGTAAGTATGTAGTGTAGACCAAGCCTGAGAGAGCTAACACTGACTGGACCAATGTTAACTCAGGAATTTCCCTGTGGGTTAGTCAGGACTTGATGCCATACAGAGTAGGACTGGCCAGGAAACTGGGATTTCAATTCATGAAAAATTCTTTGGTTTTGAAATTTGTTTTTGTTCTGGATCAGAATAGGGGAGAAAGAAAGTAAGAGACACCCTCCCCCACCTCAAAATAGCCTTGTGGTTAAGTACTAACTTGGCTGGTGAGAGACCCACATTCAAGTACGTGTTCCATTTGAACCAGGTGAGTGCCCTAAACATAGGATTGTTGGCTAGTTTGCAAAAAGAAAAGGAGTACCGGTGGCACCTTAGAGACTAACAAATTTATTAGAGCATAAGCTTTCGTGAGCTACAGCTCACTTCATCCGATGAAGTGAGCTGTAGCTCACGAAAGCTTATGCTCTAATAAATTTGTTAGTCTCTAAGGTGCCACCGGTACTCCTTTTCTTTTTGCGAATACAGACTAACACGGCTGCTACTCTGAAACCTGTGATTTGGCTAGTTTGGAGTTTCTCTTGTTCTGACCAGAAATTCCATTTTGGATTTTAGAAACTTTCCCGATGGAAGTTTAATCAAAACCAACTTTTTCCCATGTAATGTGTCAGATTTGACAAATGTGGCACCAACAAAAATAAAAATATTTTGTGGAAAAATTCCCAATCAGCTCTAACAGAAAGTACATGTCCTTGGTTGCAAACATTTTCCCTGCCCACCCTCAATTCCTCTACATCTGTCAATTCCCCAGTACTGCAGGGTTACTGAAGAGAAGCTTCCTGGTCCAGATGGGAGCAGGAAAGAAGCAAAGATGCTGCTACTATTGTTCCCTTCTGTATCAGTTTATGCACCATTGGGCGGATGATATGGCCCCCAATTACATAAATAAATTACTGAAATATTTGTTAAAATTGAGTCTTAGATACAACTGTTTAGACTGTTTACTGTGCAAGTAACAGTGGCTTTGAGTGGTGCACACATTCCAATTTTCCCACGGCAGTAAAACCCCTCAAGACAGCCCTGTCAGGTATAATGCTGATATGCATTAATGGCCAGTTACCAGTAGATAATATAATGCAATTAACAGATTTCATCACCTGAGGGAATGCAGTGCATTACAAAATCTGGATACAAATGGTTTACTCTGTCATAATCAGTGCAAAATTCATATAGCCCACCACACATCAACTATTCTGAACTAACTGCACATACCAGCCTGCCTACTCTAGCCCTGTATTTCCTAAAATATTGACTGGAGTCAATAGAAGATTTACACCTGCAGTCCTAACATATGCAAAACCCACACTGACTTCAATCTAATCTACACAAATATGTAACCCAGTGGCCAGAAACTCCAGAGGGGAAGAGCTCTCTACTCCCTCTATGGGTCAAAAGGAGAAAGTGCTGCTGTAAAGAGCTTTGTTTACATAAGCTACCTACCCACAAATCCTCTAGTGAATTTGTTAGTCTCTACGGTGCCACAAGTACTCCTTTTCTTTTTACAAATCCTCTAGTGACACTTGAGGAGTCGCAATAACTGTACATGAACTTGGATATTTGGGGGCTAGTGGGCTCCCAGAGAGACACAAAAAGGGGGAAATAGCTTTAGCTTGTGGTAAAGAGCTCATTTCAAAGCATCCAGGATTCTGCTTAAGCGTCATCTTGGCTCCCTTCCTATGAGGACTGGGAAAAGCAATGCAGACTGGACTGTATAGTGAGAGGTTGACAGAGAGAACAGCAGCCGAGTTGAATGGCCTCCGGTAAGGCCCTACTTACCCAGCACCTTCATAAAGCTGAATTAGTAGTTGCGTTAAGTGGTGGTGTCTAGCCAGGGACAGGCAAGCTGCTTCTTTGGGACGTGAGACAGAGCAGCAAAGACACATTTGCACTACTACTGCTACTCATGATTCAAATTGTGAGTGGAGGTTAGTGCATGGGTGAAGTGGTGTAGCCAAAGGACTATCACCTGTGGGACATTTTCACTGCTGGTGAGGGGGAAGGAAGTTAGATGACCTAGTACCAAATTACTGTAAGTGTGTGTGTGGTAGGGTATTTTAATCTTTTGCTGCATATATATTATGTTGTTGTGATTTCCCACATTTACAACTTTGTTCCCTTTCCCTTCCCTAAAAAATTAGTTCCTTGTTTGTACACAGACTCAGAGTCCTTGCAAGTGAGAAAATTCTGTCTGGTAAGAGCACCCAGGAAGAATGCATTTAGTTTCTCAGGCTTCTGGGTGGTGGTGGTGGGGGGGGCGGCAGGTGCATGCAGGTTAGTTATTTTTTAAGAGGGGCCCTACATACTGGAGTCTGGCCTTTATTGCTGCCATTAACCACATGACAGAAGAGTTACACAAATAAAGGCAGAAAGATTAGGCCCTAGCTTGAGGTTATCCAGGATTCTACAAATTAACAACATATGAATAAGAACAAGACTTTCAGCACATCACTTATTAGCTGTCCTCATTAATTCAGCACATAAAAGGCTGGTTCCTCGGTAAGGTGAAGTCAAAAAAGGTTCTGCAAAATTAGCATTTTCTTCTCTGAGGATATTAGCAAAGAGGACCATATTCTAAAATGAGACAGAGCTGATGTGTCCTGGCATTATTGTTACTACTTGTGTGTTTTGTAATAGCATACACCTGTGAAATAATTGGTCAGCATGCCTTCCCTTCACAATGGGAAGCACTAGATAGAGGTCCTGGGTAGGGATTACAAACATAAAGGCACAGATATGCTGTGGGATGTGGGCAATTTAAATATCAAAATAAGCAGATAAAATGTCATTTACCAATGTTTATGAAGTTTGGAAAGAATTTCAAATCAGGGTGATATTAGACAGTATCTCTAAATGGATTGCTCTGGGCCCCCAAAAGTTTCATAAAGCAATACAGATGGAATTTGCCACAATCGCCTCCATTAGTTGCAAATCTTGTTCCCACCGCCATATTGCAAAGACCCTACAACAGATCAGAACCACTTTGGTTCAACAGTTCAGGGGAAGACAGATTCCAGGAGCATGCTCAGTGGGTATGCTCCCACAGAACCTATATCTGTGGGGGTTCTTTGCGTATGGCTTTTTGTTGGAGGATCCAACATTGCACATATTCTTCAGTCATTCTCAGGCCACATATTACAGTGAGAGGGCTTGCTAGGGCCATAAAGTCTGTGAGCATGTGTGCAGTGTTTCTTTAAATTGTACCAGAACGCTAAGGAAGATAGCCAAAGTTGCATCTCACTGCTCACCCTATGTGCAGTGATACTTGGCAAAATTACCACAACCGTGTTTTGCTTTATTTGTAGGGCCCTACCAAATTCATGGCTATGAAAAACACATCACAGACCATGAAATCTGGTCTCCTCCCGTGAAATCTAGTCTTTTGTGTGCTTTTACCCTATACCATACAGATTTCACAGGGGAGACCAGCATTTCTCAAATTAGCCGTCCTGACCCAAAAGGGAGTTGCAGGGGTGTCTCGGTATTGCCATCCTTTCTTCTGTGCTGCCTTCAGAGCTGGGCAGCTAGAGAATGGCGGCTGTTGGCTGGGCACCCAGCTCTGAAGGCTGCATCCTGCCAGTGAAAAAGTAAGGAGAGCAAGACCATACCATTCCACCCTTACGCCTGCGCTGCTCCCTTCAGAGCTGGGCAGCTGGAGAGTGGCGGCTGCTGACCGAGGGCCCAGCTCTGCAGGCAGCAGCGCAGAAGTCAGGGTGGCAATACCATACCATGCCATCCTGACTTCTGCGCTGCGGCTGGCAGCAGCTCTGCCTTCAGAGCTGGGCTCCCAGCCAGCAGCCGCCGCTCTCCAGCTGCCCAGCTCTGAAGGCAGCTTTGCCACCAGCAGCAGCGCAATAGTAAGGGTAGTAGTAACTTACAACCCCCCTTACAATAAACTTGCGATCCCCCGACAACTCCTTGTAGGGGCCCTGACCCAAAAATTACAACACCATGAAATTTCAGATTTAAATAGCTGAAATCATTACATTTACCATTTTTAAATTCCCATGACCGTGAAATTGACCAAAATGGATGTGAATTTGGTAGGGCTCTATTTATTTGCTTAACTAGAGCTATAGAGCAAAATTAATCCCTGTGATAATTATGTATAATTCTACTGAAGTAAATGGAATTAGAATAAATATGGCTATGAACAACTATGGTAACTGAGGTCTTTGCCTGTTTGCAGAAGTTTATAGATGTTTCTCCTCCCCTTTCCAGCTGCTACTACTGGATCAGATACTTAGTGCCTGACCCATTTACTGGAGCAACATCTTCCTATTTAAGTTTGAGATTTTCAAAACTGACTTAGCCACACAACTCCCATTAATTTAAATCTTTATATAGCCATACCATCTGAGTGCTATCTAGCAGAAAGCATCTTCCTTTTAACTGGCCTTTACAAAACGCAATGCCTTTTATTCATTAAAACTAAAATAACCACCATTCCAAAAAACAAAACAAAACAAAAAAGCAAGCAAACAAACAAAAACCCCAACAACAAAAAACAACATAAACCCTTCCTTTTGCCTTTCATCTCAAAATTAATTAGCTAAAGCTACCCTTTATTCCAGCTAAATGCATGTGAACATTAAAATAATGTTAAAAACTAACATCAATCGAACAAATAAGATTGTGTTCTAAGATTGGACATCAACTGAAACATAGGTGTTACTTCTGTCTTCAAGTGAGTCATTGCTAACCACAGATGCATGTTCTACTTGCACCTCTCATAATAACAATAAGCAACTTTTCTAAGTGGGTAGAGAAAATCAGACACAGGATCACAAATAGCCTTTATACTGACAGATGAAACACAATAGATCCTCTTCTGATTCTGGTGGGTGCACAAATGCATGTCTGGTAATAGGAACGAAGAACAAACCAGAGCAGAGTGCACTGTTGAAAAAGAATAGTCACCCAGCTTCATGATTTTTTTTTAAATCCCTAATACAACAATTATCATTACGAGTGATTTTTCAACTACATAACTGACAAGTAAAGTATCACATCTGTACCCTCATGTTGAGTTACTTCTTCACCTTCACTACTAAACAAAGACGGGGGGGGGGAAGAATCCTACTTGCTGCTTTCAGCAACAAAGAAATTTCTTTCAAGGAACCAAGCTGTTTGTTCTTCCTTCTATACTGTATTATTTTAAAAAAATCAGCTATAATTAGATAAAGTGGTAGCATAAAGCTAAAAGAGCTTTCTCTGGAAATCAGGAAAATCTTGCTTCATTTACAACTATTCCTTTGGATGTCATCTTCCGCCATTGCTTTCATTCCTACAGCCATCCTTAAAAATGTAAAAAGGCAAATTAATGATTAATAAAATAAAAGTGTTTATTCTGCTTTATTAAACACTGAAGAGGTATACTGGGCAAACAGATAGAGTAGTGGGTCACAAATGTATAAATTCTGTATATTCATTTAAATTCATCTCTACTTCCTTCCTTACTTCTTGGCATTTCACAAAGGAGAGAGAGAGAACCTAAATCTTTGATTTGTCCATCAGTGTTGTTATATTATACAGTTGTCTGCAGAAATTTAAGAAAAAATAGTGTAGGGTAAAGAAATAGAGACCTTATAGCTACTGCTGCTTTATCAAAGATGAATAACAATTAGGCATCACCAGCAAACATACCTGTGCAGAGAAGATGAGATAAAATTTTCAAGTGCTCCTAAGTTACTTAGCAGTGTAATCCCCATTTTCAAAGGTGATTTAAGGCCAGTTTTTTAAGGAGTTAGGCACCAAAGTGATTTTGAAAATCCCATTAAGCACCAATCTGCATATTTACGTGCCTAAATAACTTTAAAAATCTGTCCCTTAGGTTCTTAAGTGCCATAGGGTATGTCTACACAGCAGCTAGACATCTGCAGCTGACCCATGCCAGACAGTTCAGGTTTGTGTTGCTTTGGCTTCCAGGTTGTTTCATTGCTATGGAGAGTCCCAGAGTGTATGCTCCCACTGAAGCCTGGAAGTCTTCTGAAACAGCCCCGTGAAGTCAAGTCAACTAACGCGGGCCAGCTGTAGGTTTTTCTTTGTTGTGTAGACATACCTTAAGTCACCTTTGAAAATGGCAATTAGAAGCCACTTATGTTCTTTTGAATATTTTATCCTAGACCTATATGGAGAAAAGTTTCATAACCAGCAAAAGTGGTAGAAAATATCAAGGTTAATGGGATTTATTAAATGAAATAAGGTTCAATTTTGTCTTCAATTCTGTTTGCTTTCCCCATAAGAAACCATAAAGTGTGATTTTTTGCAGCAATTATCAATATTCGCACAACTCGAATGCAAGAAACGTTACAAGGTTTAATTATGGAAATTTTTGATAGTCAAAAAATTAAAAATGCTGGTGGAAATGCCACTGACAAAAAATCTGGGAATTCTAACAAAAATGTGTGGAATGGGGGACAGGTGTTGATGTATGTAGCAGTAGCACTATAGAAGATGAATGGGACAGCCCAAAAATGGGGAAATGTAAGATTTTAAAATGGAGATACTGGACATCACATTTATGATAGCGAAAGACAAGGGAAATATTTTGTTATGGAGCGATATGACCTACCATCATGGCCTACTTATTCTTCACTCATTTACCCCAACGTAACTGCTCTGACCGCAATGTAATTACCCCTGATTTATGCCATTGCAAGTGAGTGGAGAATTAGGCCAGTCGTGTCTCCCATATTTGTTCAGTGGAGTCTTCAGGATCTATCCATTCACAAGATTTCTCTGGTCTTCCATGCATCCGTAGATGCTACCCCAGAGTTTCTCCAAGCTTTTGATCACATTGCTTTCTTCTGAGTAGTTCTAGAAACAACATAGGCTAAAGATCAAGGTGAGCAAAGATCATGCCAAATACAATTAAGCACAGGCACACAATCATTGCAGGGCATGGGTTGTGCCTAACACTATGTATAGTCTGAGTTGTTGTGCACACACATATCTAATTACATCTGTTTAGACTTTTTAAATCTTGTACACAAATTCCAATCATTTAGATTCCAAATGAAAATTTAAATGACTCCCCATTTTGCTCAGTGAAGGTGGTGAGCTTTGGGGATCACTTTCAAAAACACTTCATTTGCATCAATTCAGCTCATCTCTTCCTTGTTGGAGGAGATGAAAGCATGCCTCTATCTTATGTTTCCCTCTGCTCACACACACAACCAAGTACTCATACTTATCAAAAAAGAAAAAGAACTAGATCAGCAAACTTGTTCTCTCCTTTTCCCAGTGTTTCTTTGACTACATAATTAAAACCCAGAAAAAAATTGCACAAAAGAAAGAGGCACAGATGTTTTCATCATAGGTACCTCAAATAACTTTAAAGTGTCCTAACTGAGTATAGCCTGTGAATATATTTCATGCCTCACTCACTGAGAATTAGTATTGGAAGTCATCACAGTGAACATAGGGAACTGGATGAATTTCAATCTATTGCAGAAACGAGCCACTTATGTTGTTTGATGTCAGCTGCAGTCACATCATTGCAGACATCTTTTGCAAGACTAGCAAAAGAAGCATTGTCATTTTTGACATGGCTGCCTGTCCCTTTTCACTGCTCGAGTGACAGCATTCATAGTGTTCTTCCTATTGCTCAGTGTACATAACAAACCCAGGTGCAGAGATGATTCTCCCAGGCTTCACTTTGAAGACTGTCAGATCAGCTCTGTTTCTTTTAAAACCATTCCCTTGGATCAGCTGACATTTATGCAAGCCACACAACACTGAAGAATCAAGATTTCAGGCAAGTGATACCACTTTGGGGACACACAAGCACTAATCTAAATGAAAGTTATGAAACAAGAATTAACAATACGTGCAACCTTACCGCTGGGGTAAGAAAACACATTACATATACCATTATGAGAGTTCAGGAAACGCATCTCCACTGTGCAGGTAAAATAACTCATGTTCATGTTTTAATACTACCATTATTGGTCTTTTAACCTAATCCTGACCATCAGTACTGCATTAGAAAATAGTCTCATGCAAGCTGTACAAAAGGGAAATTTTCAAGGGAAGTTGGGTGCCTCACTTCTATCTGTGCCTTTGAAAATCTTCTAAGTAGCAACATTCAAATACCAGAATACAAGTCCAAATAACTGCCTTCTGTGGTAGGTTGCTAGAACCACAGGGGATTTAGTACTAACTTCTACAAGGGATAGGTGAATTTTATATATTTTGAGGGTGTGGTTTGGTGCATATGAGCAACCTTTGAAGCAGACTTTCAGGACAACTCTCCAAAGCTCTTGAATCCACCAAATTGGGCTGGAAATCAGATGAAAGCAGACTTTCTTGTGTGATCACTGGCAGTGCCTCTTCCAGCTCAAAATACCAAGAGAAGAACCTTCCCCGTGAATTGTGACACTTCTCAGATGACACCTAGCTGGAAACTAGAGGTGAGAAAACATAAATATGTCAGCACACTTTGGAGTCTCACAAAAATCTGGGTAGAGCAGTGGTATTTTATATGAAGTCTCAGCAATTAGTTCCTTCAGGAAGGACTCTTTAAGAAAGAAACAATATTTTCCTTTCTTAAAGACATAAATATACAACTTATGTTTGGGGGCAAACTTCCCAGCTCCCCTTCCATTACATGTACAGGTTGAAATTCTCCCCCCACCCCTTCCAAGGGTCAGGAAGAGACATATATACCACATTAATCCCACTCAGACCCTATTTTGTTATTTTAAATGGGATTTACATAGGGCACAGTCTTGTGCTAACCTTCTGAACAGGGGTGAATGTCACCTACACAGAGAAATCAAGTTTTCAGCTTTCAGCCACCTCTTCATTTTCTTCATTTGACCCTTTGTTCTTCTCTAACTCAGCCTCTGTCTATACTGCATTATTCTTCAGATGGCAGGTGGCACATTAAGATTCAGAAGACTTTTTACACCCTACCAGAGTTTTTCATTACAGTTATTGATATTATGTGTTAAAAGATTAATGATTTGGAGCCCTTAATATCAGGAAATGATGTCTCTAACGATACAGCTTTGACCTCAAGTCTGAAATCTGCACTGCAGTTTCCTCATCTGTGTAGATGTTTCTAAAAGCCTGGCTGAGTAGCTTATTGGCTAGAATAATGGCTTCTAGAGTTTTCACCTCTGCTACTCCACTTTATATACTGTTCTTCACAAAGAACTGGGACAAGACAAAGGTGGTTCATGGATACGCGTCAAGGTGAACACCAGGTGACCTCAGCATCTTAGTTTGGTGTGCAAGTCTTCTATATCCAGCATTCAGCAGTCAGCAGAAAAAATGGGGTGTTATCCAGGATTCCTCAGCTCCACTAGATGTAATGAATTTGCATGAAGCATGAAGGACATAAGTATATGCTCTTCACATTTAGATAAGGTTACAGGAGTTCTGAGAGGTGGAGAGAGGCAAATAGAAGCAGGTTACTGAGTTAAAAGCTATGGCAGTTTTAGCATTCTACAACTCAGAAAGCCCCCAATCCTGCAAAAAGCTCCTCATGGCTGAAAGTCATCGTAAGATCGAGGCTCTGGGGACCACCAGTACAGACCGTTAGTTCTAGTGCCGTCAGTCTTTTCATACCTTAGACACCGAGTATGACTATTCTTCTCTTCCTAAACTGTTCTGTTGTTCGAGACTAGATTCCCTGCATTTCCCTCCATGTTTTGGAAAAGATTAAAAAAATGTGTACCAGCATTTGCATCTCCAGCATGCAAATGACCGCTTTCTTCATCAGGGAAGCCATAAGAAAACATTTTTAATGTAAATGTACATATTAAAAGAGAATGAAATATTAACCAGCCGGCTGAACATTCTATTTTTAACAGTGTTCCAGCAACAGACTTGCCACCTTCAGTGGCAAGTATGATACTCTGCAAGGATTTTTGTCACCAAATGCTTTTCTCTGCAATCCATGTATTGCACTGGATTTCTCTGCAGAAGACTATTGACCATATGTGAACGCTGGGATGTAAAATATTGCCTTAGGAAACTGAATTATGTTTAATTTTCTTGTAATTCAAACTTTTTTATTTCAGATTTTCATATTCTACCAAACACAAACACGAGACCCAATTCTGAACACCTTAATTATGTAAGAACTCATCACATGAATAAGTGCCCATGCATAACAAATAAGGCCCCAATCCTGCAAAGTCTTATGCATATGCTTAATTTTGTATATTTCAGGTGGTCCTGTTGTTATCAATACAGAACGAGGCTATTCACAGACCACAGTTCAGCGAGGCACATAGGCATGTGCTTAAGGCCATCTCTGTTAAGCAAAGCGCTTACGCATATGCTTTTGGGGAAGGACTTAAGCACATGCTTCAAGTTAAGCATGTACTTAAGTGCTTTGCTGAATTGGGGCCACGAAGCATCAATTTAAGCACATACATAAATCTATCCGAGACTGTGACCCAACGTAAAAGAATTTTATCAGGTAAAAATAATTCAATGCCTAAAGCTTATGGGAAGAAATTATTTTGCAGAATTTCCATATTAATAATAGGTTTCAGAGGAGCAGCCGTGTTAGTCTGTATTCGCAAAAAGAAAAGGAGGACTTGTGGCACCTTAGAGACTAGCAAATTTATTTGAGCATAAGCTTTCGTGAGCTACAGCTCACTTCATCGGATGCATTCAGTGGAAATCGGATGAAGTGAGCTGTAGCTCATGAAAGCTTATGCTCAAATAAATTTGTTAGTCTCTAAGGTGCCACAAGTACTCCTGTTCTTTTTGCATATTAATAATAGACTCTAAACTGTTCTGCTTGATGTCAGAAGCCCTTTCCAACTGATATGTCATAAGAATAGAATGAATCCAATGGTCAGAAGATATTTGCAAGGTGTCTCTCCAATTATGCGATATAATTTTGGCATTTGATATTATTGGATTGTCTATACATTCTCACATATTAGTGACAAGTAGGGCTACAGGTGAGTCATGGCTTCTTTCTTTTTAAATCAGAAATCATGGAGTTGTCATGTTAGATTTAGTGAAAGTCATGGATTTAGAGACTGTTCTGTGATTTATGATCAAAAATACCCTGACAAAGGAGGGGATACCAGCCACCCACAGAAGCATCCTCAACCCAGCACTGTAACCCTAATCCTGGCCCAAGTAGGGAGGGAAGGCAGGGATGGGCACTTAAGAGTGAACCCACCTTGCACTCATCTTGGGCAGTGGCCGCTCCTGTGTCCTGCAGAGCTGGGCCCTGGGATTGAGAGAGAGCCTGCCCCTGCAGGGCTGGGCCCAACTCACCTGCAGTGGAACTCCTGCCCCACAGGGCTGGGCCCAAATCCCCACTCTGGGCATTGCAACTTGATGCGCTGAGTTGCAGTGCCACTCAGCTTTGGCCCATTCCTTTCTCATGATAATGGGGCAACTGTGCCAAACCTGAGCAGCGCTGGGGCCCCTCGTGCCTGGCTGCACTGCTTGAAGTGTGGAGCCAGCCCCAGCCCCACAGGACAGTAGTCACTGCTGCAGGTGAGTCATGGACACACACAAAAAAACTACAGACAAATAGCATGATTTTCCTGTCTATGACTTTTCTTCCACTGTGACAAACTTGCAGCTATAGCGATAACTTGCTCTTTTCATACAATTCATTTTTTTATATATTTTTATATATTCTTTTATATTCACAAAGAAACTTTGGAACAGTGACGCTCAGCATCACCATGCCTAACTTTTAGGCACCTAGGAAATCACTGGTATTCACAAAGCCTGAGTTAGGTGCCTGGCCTTTCAATACAACAAATGGAAGGAGACAGGCACCTCAGAATGGGAGTCACAAAAGCCAGCACCTTAGACAGCTCTTCGACTGGACTAGTCCTGCCCCTTTTGGGGATAGGTGCCTATGAACAAGCTACAGGGAGATGCCTCCCTCTGCCTGGGACTCTCAGATGCAAACCCTCTCTTGACATTAGGTGTCTATACTATCTTAGGGAGGAGGAGGACAATGACAATGGCCTCCTTCATAATTTTTAGCCCAGTGTAGTCACTGGTTCAAGTCCCTGTCCACCTGAGGAAGAGCAGACCTTTGAACAGAGATCTGCTACCTCTTAGGTGAGTGCCCTAACCACTGGGCTATGATATATTCTGATGGGGGAGGGACTCCCTCAGTCTATCCTGAGGAAGTTGTTCCACTGTGGCTTATTAAAAAAAAGTCATTGGCACAGGGTGACTAGAACCTGGATGTTCTACCTTCCTGGTGAGTGCTCTAACCACTACTCTATGGATTCATTCCCGTTTTTTCTCTTTCTCTCTAGCCGAATGATTCTTTTATTATTTAGCCACAGTGGAACAGCTTCAGGGATCCTCACATGAGGTTAGGGCACTCACCTCAGAGGTGGCCAAGCCCTGTCCAAACCCCTTCTCCCCCGCAAGAAGAAGGGGGAATTGAATCAGAGGTCTCCTACATTCCAGGTGTGTGCCCTAACCACTGGGCTAAAAGTTATGAAGGAGGTGGTCCTTCTTCCGTATTTTGTGACTCATCGCCTATTGAGGTCCAGTTCAATTCGCTAGCTCTGAGCACACTCACCAGATTGGGCCCCACGGGCAAGTTGGGATCTGGGGTTTAGCTGTCTGGGCACCTGACATGGGGCTCCAGTGCACATGCCCACAAACTGAAACATAGGCACCTAGGGAACTTTTACTGCAATAATTTAGGCACTTGGGCACCTACAGTTTTGGCACCAGCTGAGCAGGACTTTCGTGAATCCCAATTGGCCCTGATTCAGAGATTTAGGCACCTAATGTGACAGTTGGGTGCCTAAATCCTTCTAAGAAAAGGAGTACTTGTGGCACCTTAGAGACTAACAAATTTATTAGAGCATAAGCTTTCGTGAGCTACAGCTCACTTCATCGGATGCATTTGGTGGAAAAAACAGAGGAGAGATTTATATACACACACACAGAGAACATGAAACAATGGGTTTATCATACACACTGTAAGGAGAGTGATCACTTATGTGATCACTTATGTGATCACTCTCCTTACAGTGTGTATGATAAACCCATTGTTTCATGTTCTCTGTGTGTGTGTATATAAATCTCTCCTCTGTTTTTTCCACCAAATGCATCCGATGAAGTGAGCTGTAGCTCACGAAAGCTTATGCTCTAATAAATTTGTTAGTCTCTAAGGTGCCACAAGTACTCCTTTTCTTTTTGTGAATACAGACTAACACGGCTGCTACTCTGAAACCTAAATCCTTCTGTGGCTCTAGCCCAAAGGCTTATTTAAAAAATGATGGTCCTGTTTCTGCTCCCATTCAAATCAATGGAAACATTGTCATTGGCTTCAGTGGGAGTTGGAGCAGAACCTACGTCCTTCAGTAAGGACTCTAATTTTTTATTAAAAGTATATCCCACAATAAAATATTTAGCATATTCACAAATATTCTGATATCTGCTTTTTTGGTACACTCCAATATACTTTTAAGAAGCAGGCAATGTTAGGTCTGTCATGTGCAGTGTCTATGCTTTCCACGTGCCGTCATTTCCTATTCCTGATGGTTAGGTGCATGCTCAAGGGTCTCTATATGCGGCCCTGGAAAAAGCTCCAGTTCATCCTGTATGCTTTTAAGTGAGGACCCATATGGCATAAGAAGGACTCCTATATATGGTGTCAGAAGATCACGATCGCTGCTGGGAGACAGAACACTTTAAATTTTTAAAAAATACTTGGAAACCTTTCATTGTGTTTCTGTGCAGCGTGTGACAGAAGTAAAATAAAATACATCATGGTGTGGACTAAAGGTTTTAATAATTTCAGGTAATTTGCATAATTTACTTATGACTTTGCTACTTGAGAGTTATGCACGGCACCCCAAGCTCATGCCAGGAAACCTTTCTACTGAACCGTCATGCATTCTTTATTTATTAATACTGTAGGCAGTTCTGGGCAGCTCAGCCAGAAAGGTATGCACAGTGTTGAAGGAATTCAGAAAAGAGCAAAAAAGTTGATTAGGCACCTACAGGATTTGGCTGCAACTGAGCTGGGGTTTTGTGAATCCCAGTGGGGCCTGATTCTGATGCATAAGGAAAGATGGAAAAAAACCAAACACCTACCATTTGGATAACTGTCTACAAGTACTTGAAGGATGAAGACAGGGCTTTGGAGCTGTGCTCTGGCTCTGCTCCAGTTCCAGGCAAAAACCTGCAGCTTCACTGCTCCGGAGCTGCTCCGCACTCCAGCTCCGGGATCCATTCCAAAGCCCTGGATGAAGAAGCCAATAGGGATTGTTAAAGGTGCTACAATGGGTAATATGAAGATTAACTGAATGAATGGGGGAAAAGGACAAAGGTAGTTTAAATATCAAGAAACATTTCTTAATGGCAAGATTTATTAGACTATAGGGCAGTTTCCCCATGGCAAGTGGTAGAAGTCCTATCACTTGAATCAATTAAAACTGAACTGGAGAATATATTGTAAGGGACCAATCCTCCACTGGCATAGGGATATACTGGGTGACCTAACAGGTGTTTTTCCTATCATTTGTTTTTAATACTTTAATTAATCTCGACTTCCTTAATTTTCACACTTTGAAAATATGGCTATATAAATTCTACAAACTAGCAAAGGCTCTACCTGCTTCTCCCATCTATGCTGATGTGCAGACAGATATTTCACACGATCTAGTTATTTTTGTGGGTGGTTTTTTTTTCCTTCTAAAGCCTCACTTTTCCTTGGTGCACTGTGAATGGGAGCCAAGAGCATACTTGTGAGAGAGCAGCTGGTTTGAAGTGGAATAGACACACTGCTGCCAGAGTAATACAAAGAGCAGTTAGAGAGCCACTGACAGTTCAAAGTGTCTTACTTTCATTAAGCCACACCTGCCATCAGTTCTGTTGCATCTGTTAAATTCCCTTTAGAGGAATGTTGTTTTCATGAGAAAAATGAATAGCTCCCCTTTTGCAAAATGAAAACCTGTGGCCGTACAAAGTTGTTGAGGAAATTAATATTAGCTCATATATACCATATAATGGTAGCTTCTCTTGAGAGTTGTGCCTAAAACAGTGACATAATTTACTGTCATTGCAATAGGAGAACCCTACAGACGACTAAAAGTGATGCTCTGTCTGTGTGTCTAGAATGACATGTGGCAAACTGTGGCAGCTCTCACAGGCTCAATGACAACTGCAACCAAACTACTTGAGACACACCAAGCTATAGGAGGATTAAGGAGCAAAGGGATAGGTTATTCTGCGATCCCTTTCCATTCCTTTAAGCAGGATAGGAAAGAGAAAGAGATACTAGGCCAAGATTTCTGGTTATGGCCAAGATGCAGAGAATTGGGGGGCGGTGTGTGCAAAAGTGCCCTACACCTCTCCCTTTCACTCTTTGATCCTGGAGCTGCTATGTGCACTGCTGCTTCTCTGAGCTGTGTTACAGCAGGAGCTGCTCCAACTTTTGCTAGCCTGTACAGCCCCAAGAAACTGAAAACGTAGCCCAGGACTTGCAAAGCACAGACCTTTTTCCCTACTACATCCCCTGCCCTGCTACACTGTCATCTGGGAGAGTGCATGGCATCTCAGCAATCATGGGCTGCATGCCAACAGGATCAGCTCTACCCTAGCTTGATCCTCTCTGTGCCAGTTAGACAGCCTTTGTGACCAAAGAACTAGCAGTAGCCGTTCAGCACAAAGGAGACACGTTGCACCTGTTGAACTGAGATGCCAGAAAATGGCATGACAGACTGATATTGCATTGTAATGTCTGTGGCCAGGTGATGTGTCAATACATCACCTGCGGCTGATGAGATGTCACGACTCTTGACAAAAACAAGTCTTTGCAATATCAGTACATCCCACTGTGACTATTTTGTAGCTCATTACAACCCCATTCAATAACGAAGAAACTCTCTTAGCTCTTCAAGGCTATCACTGCTTTCAGCTAACCACACATAAAAGCATGTCATTCTAAAAATTAGCAACAATCCCAAAGCTTCCTTCCTTTCTAACTAAGAAATCATGAGCTTTAGACTGTGTTTGAAAACACAGATGCTCCTAAATGTTATTATCCACTGTACCCTATACAGCTCGCCAGTCCATCAAATACATCAATACAGTAATAATTTTGTTGTGCCAAAGCACATGGAAAATTTAAGCTGAAATTTGCAAAGTGAGATGTCTAAAGTTAGGCACCTCTGGCCTAATTTTCAGAGACGCAAAGTATCTGTAGCGCTCACTGAAATGTGCTAGGTGCTGAATGTTACACACCAAAATTTGAATTCTTCTGTCTTAGGTTATATCTGCATTAGAAATGCTATAATGGCATAGCTGCGGTGTTGATGTTGCAGTGCTAAAGTGCAGATACTTACTACAGTCACGGAAGAGGTGCTTCTGTCACTGTACTAAATCCATCTCTCTGTGAGGCAGTAGCTAGGTCATTGGAAAAATTCTTCCTTCAACCTAGTGCTGTATAGACTGTGGCTTAGGTCAACTTAACTCCATCTCTCAGGGGGGTGAATTTTACATCTCTGAATGATGTAGCTGGGTCAACCTAACTTTCTAGTGCAGAGCCACCTTGAGATTATAATCTCTGTGGAGCAGTAACCATGCTTGTTCAGAATTTACCACTTTATGGGTGCTACCAGAAGCAAATGAATATTAATAATAATATCTAAATTGATAAAATACAATAATAATAGCCATACAATTACACAGAAAATTGCATTTAGTTCTGTCTTCTGCACCCAAATATACATTTCATGGTGATTACCTTTTTTTAGCTACAAAGTAAAATTAGTCCCAAGCAATCTACAGAAATGTGCAATTACTACATTGCTACACAGATTTCATCATCGAAAACCTAAAAGACCTCCCTGCCATTGCAGTGGCTTCCGATGTTCGTGCAACTCAGTTTCTCCTGTACTCTGCTTATGGCACACAATAGTTTAGGCTCCTAAAGGCTGTGATACTTTGGTCTAATTCTGCTTGTCAGGCTGAGTGTGGTGGTGTCGGGGTGGTGTTCAGTGGTTTCTGATACACAGTATATATGAGCTTGTAGTTGGTCTCTTCTGGCCTTAAACTCCACGATTCCAGAATGGGCTCATCATTTCTAATGTTCCAAAATAGGAGAGCCCACTTTAGTGGGAATGAAACAGGAGATAATCTTGCTAACTGAAAGGAGTCAGATTCCAATGCAGTTCAAGGAATGGACAATGAGCTTTAAAGCCCTGCGAGGTATGGGACCTGATTATCTGAGATGATCTCTACTCTTCCCCTGTGGAGGCAGTTAAGATTCTCTAAGTTAAGATTCTCTAAGAATCCCTCAGCCCACACTGCTTCCCGCAGCCCTCATTGGCCTGGAACAGCGAACTGTGGCCAGTGGGAGCTGCGATCAGCCAAACCTGTGGACGCTGCAGGTAAACAAACCGCCCCAGCCCACCAGAGGATTTCCCTGATGGGCCATGTGCCTAAGGTTGCCGATCGCTGCTCAAGGATAACCTTGTTGATACCTGGAGCTAAGCTCTGGAGGGTCAGAAATAGAGATTTCTCAGATGAAGTGCATGCTCTGGCATGTGTTCCCTTTGATGGTCCACCAGAGCTTGACTCTAAGAAGCAGGACATGATGCAACATCTATTGATAGAGCTTGGCTTTTCCTGGACTTTGGTAATAGTGGTTATAGTTTCATACTACCCACTGAGAATGTGCATGGGTTTCTTAAACTTTGTATGTAAGCATCTAGTTACTGCAGTGAAAGGCTCCCTATAAGTCAACAAATCACAAAATATGTGTTTTTTTTCCTGCTTCTACTATCTACAGCACTTGTTATTGCACAATTATCTCATCAACTTGCTATGGTATATCCTTGTTTACTCGCTATCAAGTCTTGCTTCTGTCTTTAAGGAAATTCAGTTTCAGTGGCCAAATGCACTGGAGTGTCTTCCAGACAAAGTCCTCTAGAACCAATGACATGAAGATCCATGCTGATGTTGGGGGAAGACAGTCTGAAGCATCTTCTTAGAGGTACTAACATTTATGAAATGTTTGGGAAATCCTGATAGCTCAACTGTGGTCAGGAAGAGAATGTACCTACTTGAAAGGAGACCGAACACTGAACCTTAGAATTAAAAACTGATTTTTATTACTATGGGCATGCCGCAGTAGTATCTGCCCAATCACCTGAGTGCTCTGCATTCCTCAGTAATAAGGCACAATAATAACAATGACTTTATTCCATGGAGCGGAATGGTAGTATAATGAGATTCTGTGGGATTATGCAGTTAATTCTCATATACCACAGCTGGTAACTGTGCTATAAATGTATGTCACTATAGCCGAGTTACTTGTAAGTGAACAATAACTTTCATGATATTTAGTAGAATAAAGCAGTGTTTCTCAATTGGAGGTTTGAGGCCCCCTGGGAAGCCGTGAGCAGGTTTTAGGAGGTCTGCCAAAATCAACCTGAGCCTGTGTTCGAGTTGTTGGGGCCCAAGGCAGAAAGCCCAAGCCCCGTGTTGTAGGGCTGAAGTTGAAGCCTAAGCAACTTAGCTTTGTGGGGCCCACTGTGGTGTGGGGCCCAGGGCAATTTCCCTGCTTGCTACCACCTAACACCAGCCCTGGCTTTTAGCCTACTGGATATGCAGAAAAACAGTGTTTGTGGCACAGGTGGGCCACAGCATTTTTACAGCATGCTGGAGGAGCCTCAGAAAGAAAAAGGTTGAGAACTTCTGGAATAAAACATTACTATCATTCTGTAAAATAAAGCATTGTTGGCTCATTCACTACTGAAATCAAATAAGCAGCTACTCATTAAATCCAAGCACATTTTTAAATGGAAAATGCCATTGGGAGAAACTTGAAAAGGAAGAAAGGAGTTTGCTATATTTTACATTCAGACCCTTGTTTGGTGTATTAATTGAGGCACATTCTGGCCTACTTAGGCATGAAGCCACAACTCTTTAAATGAAGATCAAAGCTTTAAGGTAAAACTACTAAATAAACCAGAGTTGTCACATTTAGAAAGGTGGAAAGATATTTATCTGAGAAGGCAAATTCTCTTCTCCCACTGGAAAAGCTGTAGGAAAAAAATGTGGAATGGACTATACTGACAGCATTGCAAAGTGGGGGCAGCTAGGGAGATTTTGTGACAGCAGAGGCTTACACAAATCTTCAGCTGGCAATACTTTGGCTAGGCTGTAGTGACTTTGTGAGCTAGCAATGTACACTTAAATAGAAAAAATACCACCCTAATAAGCCCCCACAGCAAAAGAACATATATTAATACAACTAAAATTGTTCTTCCCTTCGAACCCTCAATGAAGACTGTAAAGACAGTGATTATTAAAGAATTCAGCTGGTTTCAGTATTGACCTTAACCTGGGAAAAGCTAGGCAGAAGCAGAGGGAAAACAGATTAAAAATTCAATGCAGTGTTTCACGGCCTTAGTAATATGGGACTGGGGTACTCGAGAACTACTGACAGCTTGCATTTCAAAGCTGATTTGTAAAGTTGCCAGCAGGTCAGTAATCAGTAACTTTACAGAGCATGCAACTGACACAGAAAGGCTAAAAAGAACAACAAAAGACATAATTGGATCTTAGGACCCAAAAGATGCCATGAATGCATTCATTTTTGGCACTATGTATATGGAATGTTGCGACTAGATAGGGGTTATAATGAAGATGATTTGCATATTTTTCATGAACTTCGGACTCATTGAGTTATAAAAATAACCCCCGCACATGAAGCTGTTTCACTGGTACTTGGAAAACCTGATTTAAGACATTCACAGAGTCATGAAGAAGTTAGAGAAGGAAAAAAGACCCACTAGGTCATCATGTAAAAAGAAAAGGAGGACTTGTGGCATCTTAGAGACTAACAAATTTATTTGAGCATAAGCTTTCGTGAGCTACAGCTCACTTCATCGGATGCATTTGGTGGAAAATACAGTGGGGAGATTTATATACACAGAGAACATGAAACAATGGGTGTTACCGTACATACTGTAACGAGAGTGATCAAGTAAGATGAACTATTACCAGCAGGAGAGTGGGGGGGGGGTGGAGACCTTTTTTAGTGATGGTGGGCCATTTCCAGCAATTGACAAGAACATCTGAGGAACAGTGGGGGGGGGGAGAGAGGAAATAAACATGGGGAAATAGTTTTACTTTGTGTAATGACCCATCTGCTCCCAGTCTTTATTCAAGCCTAAGTTAATTTTATCCAGTTTGCAAGTTAATTCCAATTCAGCAGTCTCTCGTTGGAGTCTGTTTTTGAAGTTTTTTTGTTGAAGAATTGCCACTTTTAGGTCTGTAATCAAGTGACCAAAGAGACTGAAGTGTTCTCCGACTGGTTTTGGAACGTTATAATTCTTGACGTCTGATTTGTGTCCATTTATTCTTTTACGTAGAGACTGTCCGGTTTGGCCAATGTACATGGCAGGGGGGCATTGCTGGCACATGATGGCATATATCACATTGGTAGATGTGCAGGTGAATGAGCCTCTGATAGTGTGGCTGATGTGAGTAGGCCCTATGATAGTGTCTCCTGAATAGATATGTGCACACAGTTGGCAACGGGCTTTGTTGCAAGGATAGGTTCCTGGGTTAGTGGTTCTGTTGTGTGGTATGTGGTTGCTGGTGAGTATTTTCTTCAGGTTGGGGGGGTCTGTCTGTAAGCAAGGACTGGCCTGTCTCCCAAGATCTATGAGAGTGATGGGTCGTCCTTCAGGATAGGTTGTAGATCCTTGATGATGCGCTGGAGAGGTTTTAGTTGGGGGCTGAAGGTGATGGCTAGTGGCGTTCTGTTATTTTCTTTGTTGGGCCTGTCCTGTAGTAGGTAACATCTGTTTCTTCACTTCAGCAGGTGGGTACTGTAGTTGTAAGAATGCCTGATAGGTCCAATTCCAATGAAGAATTATTTCCTATAGTTTATTCACAAATCCTTTGTCCGGTCAAGATTTAAATGACTGCAGCAAATGACTTCCCCCATATCCCTAAGGAAACTATTCCACAGTCTAGTGACAGTTGTGTTAAGAAAACCAAAGAAAATAAAAGCAGGCAAACACAACAGAAAATACCAGAGGAACTACAGGAAACTGAAAACTTCATAGTAGTTTAACAGTAAACTCACAGACCCAAAGGATGAAGTCCTTGTTCAGTGTTACTAAGGTCAAACTGCTATTGACTTCAACAGAAGTATCATTTGAATAAATACTAAGGGTGTCAGGATTGGGCCCACAGGGTAAAATTATTTTCCCTGACATCTGCCCAAGTAAATGTGCTTTGTGCAGGGAGCTATGCCATGCTTGACAATGATGGAACTCAACCTACAAGCTTTGTACAGGGAAGCTTCTCAGTCTTTCTGTGGCCATGGCTTCAGCCCCTTGGAGTGGACCCCTGCATCCACCATGAAGAGGTTTGGGGGACCTGGTTGGGTGTAAATGTGAGCTTAATAGTCACACTCAAGGCACATTTTCATGTAATAATACCCTTGGCTGTGTCATCTGGGGAGACTGAGCTGGGGATCTCTGACTCGAAAAGCATGAGCCTCACCTGCTTGACCTAAAGGACCAACTTCATTACCTGAGAGGCAGTAGCCGACTAATACACCCCTGTATGTGGTACAGCCCTAGAAGGGGAAAAGGCCCCCAGAGGTTTACTGGGGGTTACACTTGCTCTGCTCCCAATCCTCTGCAACAGTGGCATATGCAGAACTGGCAGCATGCCCAGTTCTGTCAGGTACAGGGCATGCAAAATCTCTCTGAACTCCTCATTCTGCATAATGGAGAATGCATCTAAGGCTCTCTATTGTCCTGGGTGAATTTCACCGATAGAGAATGGTGAGGAAGGTCACATGACCACTTCCAGATGCTGTATCTCTCTACTTTGGTAATCCCTATCTTCAAACAGGGCAGGATGGCAAAATCTGACAGGAGTTACAGTCCATTCACCTTGGTTGCCATCAGCATACAATAGTTATAAGAGGCTAGATTCTCACTTACATTGGTGCAAATTCATTAGGTCAGAAAATGAACAAGAGGCTGCTAGACAACTCTCTAACACCACATTCTACAGGCCATTACCCTCTGACCCTATTGAGGATTACCAAAAGAAACTATACCATCTGCTCTAGAAACTCCCTAAAGAAGCACAGGAACAAATCCTCACTGACACACCCCTAGAGCCCCGACCAGAAGTATTCTACCTGCTACCCAGAAATCCAAAAACCTGGGAATCTTAGATGCCACATCATCTCAGGCATTGGCACCCTGACAGCAGGATTATCTGGCCTCTTTCCTCAGGCCCTACGCTACCAGCACTCCCAGCTATCTTCGAGACACAACTGACTTCCTGAGGAAACTACAATCCTCTGATGATCTTTCAGAAAACACCATCCTAGCCACTATAGATGTAGAAGCCCTCTACACCAACATTCCACACAAAGTTGGATTACAAGCCATCAGGAATAGTATCCCTGATACCATCACGGCAAACCTGGTGGCTGAACTTTGTGACTTTGTCCTCACCCACAACTATTTCACATTTGGGGACAATTTATACCTTCAAGTCAGTGGGACTGCTATGGGTACCCGCATGGCCCCTCAGTATGCCAACATTTTTATGGGTGACTTAGCACAATGCTTCCTCAGCTCTCATCCCCTTACTCCCCTACTCTACTTGTGCTACATTGATGACATCTTCATCATCTGGAGCCATGGGAAGGAGGCCCTTGAGGAATTCCACCAAGATTTCAACGATTTCCACCCTAACATCAACCTCAGCCTGGACCAGTCCACACAAGAGGTCCACTTCCTAGACACTACAGTGCTAATAAGCGATGGTCACAGAAACACCACCCTATACCGGAAACCTACTGACTGCTATACTTACCTACATACCTCCAGCTTTCATCCAGACCACATCACACAATCCATTGTCTACAGCCAAGCTCTAAGATACAGCCTCATTTGCTCCAATCCCTCAGACAAAGACAAACACCTATAGAATCTCTATCAAGCATTCTTACAACTACAAAACCCACCTGCTGAAGTGAAGAAACAGATTGACAGAGCGAGAAGGGTACCAAGAAGTCACCTACTACAAGACAGGCCCAACAAAGAAAGTAACAGAAAGCAGCTAGCCGTCGCCTACAGCCCCCAACTAAAACCTCTCCAGCGTATCATCGAGGATCTACAACGTATCCTGAAGGACGATCCCTCACTCTCACAAACCTTGGGAGACAGGCCAGTCCTCGCTTACAGACCAGCCCCCTGTCTGAAGCAAATACTCTCCAGCAACCACACACTACACAACAAAAACTCCAACTCAGGAACCAAACTCTGCTACAAACCCCAGTGCCAACTCTGTCCACATATCTATTCAAGGGACACCATCATAGGACCTAACCATATCAGCCACACCATCAAGGGCTCATTCACCTGCACATCTATCAATGTGATATATGCCATCATGTGCCAGCAATGCCCCTCTGCCATGTACATTGGCCAAATCGGACAGTCTCTACGCAAAAGAATAAATGGACACAAATCAGACGTCAAGAATTACAACATTCAAAAACCAGTCGGAGAACACTTCAATCTCTTTGGTCACTTGATTACAGACATAAAAGTGGCAATTCTTCAACAAAAAAACTTCAAAAACAGACTCCAACGAGAGACTGCTGAATTGGAATTAACTTGCAAACTGGACAAAATTAACTTAGGCTTGAATAAAGACTGGGAGTGGATGGGTCATTACAAAACCTAAACTTAAATTTCCCCAATACTAATTTCTCCCTACTGTTACTCACACCTTCTTGTCAACTGTCTGTAATGGGCCAATCTCTTACCACTTCAAAAGTTATTTTTCCTCCTTGGTATCCTGATGTTAATTGATTTATCTCGTTAGATTGACCTCACACTTGGTAAAGCAACCCCCATCCTTTCATGTATTTATACCTGCTCCTATATTTTCACTCCAAGCATCTGATGAAGTGGGTTTTAGCCCATGAAAGCTTATGCCCAAATAAATTTGTTAATCTCTAAGGTGCCACAAGGACTCCTCGTTATTAATACCATTGCTATAAATGAGATCAGGCTCCAGTCCACTGTTCTTACAGACAACTGTCAGTGGGTAAGGGACAGAAGTAATTTCTTGAAAAAGCAAAACATAGAGTAGAATTCACAGCACATCAGATATCCTCATGTGTCTCAGCCCAAAAACAAATAATATGTTGGATTTAGGACACCTTCCTGTTTACAAGAGAACAGAGTCATAAAAGTTTGTTTCAGAGTAGCAGCCGTGTTAGTCTGTATTCGCAAAAAGAAAAGGAGTACTTGTGGCACCTTAGAGACTAACAAATTTATTAGAGCATAAGCTTTCGTGAGTTACAGCTCACTTCATCGGATGCATTTGGTGGAAAAAGCAGAGGAGAGATTTATATACACACACACAGAGAACATGAAACAATGGGTTTATCATACACACTGTAAGGAGAGTAAAGGAGTACTTGTGGCACCTTAGAGACTAACAAATTTATTAGAGCATAAGCTTTCGTGAGCTACAGCTCACTTCATCGGATGCATTTGGTGGAAAAAACAGAGGAGAGATTTATATACACACACACAGAGAACATGAAACAATGGGTTTATCATACACACTGTAAGGAGAGTGATCACTTAAGATAAGCCATCACCAACAGCAAGGGGGGGAAGGAGGAAATCCTTTCATGGTGACAAGCAGGTAGGCTAATTCCAGCAGTTAACAAGAATATCAGAGGAACAGTGGGGGGTGGGGTGGGAGGGAGAAATACCATGGGGAAATAGTTTTACTTTGTGTAATGACTCATCCATTCCCAGTCTCTATTCAAGCCTAAGTTAATTGTATCCAGTTTGCAAATTAATTCCAATTCAGCAGTCTCTCGTTGGAGTCTGTTTTTGAAGCTTTTTTGTTGAAGTATAGCCACTCTTAGGTCTGTGATCGAGTGACCAGAGAGATTGAAGTGTTCTCCACTGGTTTTTGAATGTTATAATTCTTGACGTCTGATTTGTGTCCATTCATTCTTTACGTAGAGACTGTCCAGTTTGGCCAATGTACATGGCAGAGGGGCATTGCTGGCACATGATGGCATATATCACATTGGTAGATGCGCAGGTGAACGAGCCTCTGATAGTGTGGCTGATGTGATTAGGCCCTATGATGGTATCCCCTGAATAGATATGTGGACAGAGTTGGCAACGGGCTTTGTTGCAAGGATAGGTTCCTGGGTTAGTGGTTCTGTTGTGTGGTGTGTGGTTGCTGGTGAGTATTTGCTTCAGATTGGGGGGCTGTCTGTAAGCAAGGACTGGTCTGTCTCCCAAGATCTGAGAGAGCGATGGCTCGTCCTTCAGGATAGGTTGTAGATCCTTGATGATGCGTTGGAGGGGTTTTAGTTGGGGGCTGAAGGTGATGGCTAGTGGCGTTCTGTTGTTTTCTTTGTTGGGCCTGTCCTGTAGTAGGTGACTTCTGGGTACTCTTCTGGCTCTGTCAATCTGTTTCTTCACTTCAGCAGGTGGGTACTGTAGTTGTAGGAATGCATGATAGAGATCTTGTAGGTGTTTGTCTCTGTCTGAGGGGTTGGAGCAAATGCGGTTATATCGTAGCGCTTGGCTGTAGACAATGGATCGAGTGGTATGATCTGGATGAAAGCTAGAGGCATGTAGGTAGGAATAGCGGTCAGTAGGTTTCCGATATAGGGTGGTGTTTATGTGACCATCGCTTATTAGCACCGTAGTGTCCAGGAAGTGGGTCTCTTGTGTGGACTGGTCCAGGCTGAGGTTGATGGTGGGATGGAAATTGTTGAAATCATGGTGGAATTCCTCAAGAGCTTCTTTTCCATGGGTCCAGATGATGAAGATGTCATCAATGTAGCGCAAGTAGAGTAGGGGCATTAGGGGACGAGAGCTGCCAGAAGAGTACCCAGAAGTCACCTACTACAGGACAGGCCCAACAAAGAAAACAACAGAACGCCACTAGCCATCACCTTCAGCCCCCAACTAAAACCCCTCCAACGCATCATCAAGGATCTACAACCTATCCTGAAGGACGAGCCATCGCTCTCTCAGATCTTGGGAGACAGACCAGTCCTTGCTTACAGACAGCCCCCCAATCTGAAGCAAATACTCACCAGCAACCACACACCACACAACAGAACCACTAACCCAGGAACCTATTCTTGCAACAAAGCCCGTTGCCAACTGTGTGCACATATCTATTCAGGGGATACCATCATAGGGCCTAATCACATCAGCCACACTATCAGAGGCTCGTTCACCTGCGCATCTACCAATGTGATATATGCCATCATGTGCCAGCAATGCCCCTCTGCCATGTACATTGGCCAAACTGGACAGTCTCTACGTAAAAGAATGAATGGACACAAATCAGACGTCAAGAATTATAACATTCAAAAACCAGTCGGAGAACACTTCAATCTCTCTGGTCACTCGATCACAGACCTAAGAGTGGCTATACTTCAACAAAAAAGCTTCAAAAACAGACTCTAACGAGAGACTGCTGAATTGGAATTAATTTGCAAACTGGATACAATTAACTTAGGCTTGAATAGAGACTGGGAATGGATGAGTCATTACACAAAGTAAAACTATTTCCCCATGGTATTTCTCCCTCCCACCCCACCCCCCACTGTTCCTCTGATATTCTTGTTAACTGCTGGAATTAGCCTACCTGCTTGTCACCATGAAAGGTTTTCCTCCTTCCCCCCCCTGCTGTTGGTGATGGCTTATCTTAAGTGATCACTCTCCTTACAGTGTGTATGATAAACCCATTGTTTCATGTTCTCTGAGTGTGTGTATATAAATCTATCCTCTGTTTTTTCCACCAAATGCATCCGATGAAGTGAGCTGTAGCTCACGAAAGCTTATGCTCTAATAAATTTGTTAGTCTCTAAGGTGCCACAAGTACTCCTTTTCTTTTTATAAAAGTTTGTTGTTGTTTAGGCTGTAGCAGTCTCAAGAATATGGCAAGTCTTTTGGTTCCTATCCTTAGAAAACCTTATTGCTCCTGTGCTTGTTTTTCTGCTTTTCCGTTTTTGAAGATTTTTTTAAAAAATGTTTCCATGAGGATATTATAGTTGAATATTCACTTAAAAGAAAAAGAAATATATAAATATTAACATAGGAATGCACTTTACTATTATTTTTTCTGTTCTCAATATGCCAGTGGTAAATATGTGCCAGTTTTCAGGATTAAATAATTTATTTTTAGGGATTTTTTTTCACATCATGTTTCCTACAGGTTCCCTACAGGGATTAAACTATGAAAATACAGAACATGAATATATAATCAGGCTAAGGATTTGTGAGTCCTTGTTTTATCAGAATTGCAGATTCCCTTACTGGGACTCCGAAGAAACTAATGGTCAGGACTAGGTTTTTACTCCTGAAGAATTTTTACCATCAGGTTTGTGGGAGAAAGGTGTACGCCAATATGCTGTCATTAGAAAGAATCTACTGCTGACTTTATGAAGAGAAAAAGTATGATGTAAGAATATATATATTGCAAAATGCTATTTAAGTGCAATGAAAAATCTGGCATTGTGTCCATGGGAAAATACATTATTAAGTAACATTGTAAAATGACATAAAGTCTCTTTTCAGTTCTGCACATGGGATGTCACCTCTGATAATCTGATCTGTCTCTGTGTATGGATCTCCCATGATGGCAACAAGAGACTTTCATATGTAGGGAGAACAGAATATCTCCCTGCATATAACTTGCAGATGTATGGAAAACAGAAATCTTCCATGCTGCTTTGAGAGTAGATTTTGTTCTAAATATTCTTCAAAAATGCTGTTATTTCCATGAGTCCAGGATATCTTAATAAAGAAAGCAGAGCCATATCAAAGCCACAATGGATGTTGCAAACTGAATGGGACAGTACATTGATGTGGTTAAGATGCCAAAACCACTGAGTGTCCTGAAAGGACTGTGAATGGAACAGTTCTGTCATTATAATGCCAAAACTCACTATTCTGTCCCCAGCAGCTGATTTTGAATACACATCTCCTTACTAAGCAATGGCATATGTGCATATGTTAAGTTTATGAATATTTGAAGGGTGCTAACATTAAGAAGGAAGAGAAATTATTCAGCCTATTAAAGGGAGCCATAACTAGGAATAGTGCGATAAAAAGAAGAAAAGGAAAATGTAAACTCAATATCAGACAGACTTCCCTATCAGTGGAAAGATCGTCGTCCCAAGATCCACATGCAGAGGACTAGGTCAGAATTTCCATTGCACTATCTTGGTTAAGGGGTTAGGCAAACACCTATCTGGACACCCTTAAATCCATTTAACAATTGTAAAGTGAATTGATGTTAAAACCTTTGGGAATTTTTAGTACACTTCCTCAGTGTTGACATGGTCTCACAGGTCAAAGGGTTGGACCACTGCAGAAGTGCACTAGCCCTCTGTCTACAGAAAGGTTGACAGGAAGTTTGTTAAGCATTTGCTGACTGCGCTGCCATTGGGTCTGACATTTAATTTGCTATGACTTTTTAGCACTTTCTACCAACATTTGGAATGAAGACAGGCTGTGCTGTGCATGCATGCATGGCTAACTTAGCTACCTAGGGAATGTGCATATCTGGTCAGATGAGCAATGAATGAGGCAGGACTCCACAGGAGCCATTATTAGTGTGCCTAGCACCACTCACTCCTTTAATTTAATAATCTGATGTCCTGTCTATCCCATTTTTTAAACATTGTAATAACTGTGATTCCATTTATTTATACACCCACACACAGAGAGACCCACACACAAAATTATAAAAAGCCCTGGAAAATCCTCCAAACAGTTTTTTGTTTAAAAAAAACTGTCAATGTTGCTAGCACCCAAAGTTGAAACTAAGGCCTCTGCAACTCAGTACGGGACTGTGTCAACCTTCTTTGCTTCATCATAAAAAATTGTCAAAAATTGTGGGTTTTGCCATATCAGCTTCATAGAGATAAAAAATAGGTTTAAATGTTTAATAGGCCTTTAAACAAAAGTGGCTTAATTCTTCTTTTTAATATAAAATTGAATTTGACAGGCAGCTATTCCATAACAGTCTAATCATTTTTAGTATTTTGATACGAGTCTACTGCACATATAGTTTACTGTATGTAGTTACTACTATCCATACAATATTTACAATGCACACTTTACAGCTAAGTTTATATGATAGCTGTTATTGTGTATTCAGTAAATACAAGAGCATGCATTTTTCAAATCGTAAATATGGATAGACTAGAATGGCCTTCGTCTTTGAAGGATATATACTATACACTGAAATTTACACCATCAAGACAGCAAGAAATTTCACAAAAATCTATTCCAAGCCAAGCTTCTGAAACAAACAATGCCATTCAGAGGGGAATCACTGCAACAATGATGATATTGTCTATAGTGTGACGCTGGTGTGGTGAGTATCACTAAAGAGAAGACACAAATCACTAAAATTAGGAATTGAAAGGTCTTTGCCCCCACACTATCCAAAAACCAACTATACAGAAAGCCTAGTTAAATCATATTAAAATCATAGATGTCAGAGATGGAAAACACCTCTTAGATAACCTAGTACAGGCCCCTTTCACTACAAAGACTGCAAAAGAGGGTTGGCAAAATGTTTTCTTGTGCACAGCAATTCTTTTCCTGCTCCAAAGATAGAAGCAGAGAAGGTATACACTGGAGTGTACCAGGGACTCTGCAAACCAGTACAGCATGAGCAGTAGCCACCACATAACTTAATGCTTTGAAAGTTACTTTCTTCTAGGTATAAATAAGAGGCAGACCTGTGCATCCCTGCATAGTCCTAGACCCAGAGACATTACAGCTAAAGGGAACATAAGAACAGCCATACTGAGTCAGACCAACGGTCCATCTAGCCCAGTATCCTGTCTTCCAACGGTGGCCAGTGCTAGAAGCTTCAGAGAGAATGAACAGAATAAAACATGTATCAAATGATAATGATACATGGTCTAATGAAAATAAAAAGTATGAGAATCTTTGTGAATTTTAAATCTGAAATTTAAAGAATATTATATTAGATTTAATTACAACATTAAATATTTATTAAATTCTGTACAAAATTTTATTTTCAATGTTTTAAAAACATATCTAACAATTTTGTATCATTTTTCTATAGAGTAACATCAGCTTTTATAACGAAAAGATCTTAGACTTAATGTCCAAATGCCTCTCTGCTGGGGACATCACTGAGGAATTTGTGCCAGTCTCCCATTTATCCCATTGATCAACAATCCCATGTATATCATAATGAATATTAATAGTTTGCACTTCTATTGCACATTACATCTTAGGATCTTAAAGCACTTAAAAACATTAATGTGTCCTTACATTAGGTAAGTAGTAATATCACCCATTTTATGGATAGGTAAACTGAAAGATGTAAAGATATGCTTTAGTCAAAGACAAGTTATTAGGCTCAATACAGGAGTAACTGGATGAAATTCTATGGCCTGTGATATACAGGAGGTGAAACCAGATGAACTAATGGCATCTTCTGGCCTTAAACTCTATGGATCTATGAACTGTAGGAAACTGCTAAATTACTTTCACAAGGCCACAGAGTGAATCATTGACAGAGCTATATAATTTTATTTATAATTAAGAAACATTGATACAACAGATACTTTTTCTATATTGACATAACATCACAAATTAGCATAAAAGAACTGCTGACTAGAAAAAGACAAGTTTGATTGTTGTGATTATACACTTTGCTAATGTTATATAATTTACAAATAATGGCATTATTTTTTACTAGAAAGACCAGTGTTTAAATGTTAATACTTATCACTTCATAAAAAAATAAGAACCACTTACCTTCACCCAAGGTAATCTCAATCCTGTATGTCCATATACAAAAATAGATAAACCACACATATTTGCTAAATTGTGTGTCATATTGTCCATTGTAATTTGACAGAGTAATAAAAAGGCTTTCTTATCATATTTAAATGGAAGGGAAGAAAGTTAAGGCCAGATTCTGATTTCATTAAAAACTGTGTAAATCAAGAGTGTCTCCACTGGCTTCAGTGAAGTTATTCAGGGCTAAAATTGGTCTGAGATCAGAATCAGGACTTTTAACTCTGAAGTTTATACCTTTGTTGATTTGAGATGTCAAACCTTCTTGCGTTAATTCATATACATATTTTAATGCTTTCAATTTGTTACAGTATATATTGTACAGAAGGGCAACATCTATTTGATGTTTAAAAGGTTATTGTATTTATTTTGTTATGTGGAAAGCTTTAATAAAAATCTACTTTCTAATAAAGTTGGGAGGAGAGTTTGAAAATCATGTAGTATAGGTTAAAACAGTGATATTTCACCGGTGGCTCTTGAACTGCACATGACACCTCATTTCCCTCAAATCTTCTCACCATGTGCCATCAAGCTGTTGAAGCAGCAGATGCCCTGGGAGAAAGAAAAGACAATTAAAAATGAAAACACAGCAAGGGACAGAATCATACACCACACTACATCTGGGTGGCAGTGATTTTAAGAAAATCAGACAGATTTTGAATGCTCCTTCTCCTGATAAGCTTCAATGACGTTTCTCAGACTGAGTCAATACACCATAAAGGCATTGTTCCCATTTGGATAAGGTTTAGGTGCTGGTTTAAAATTGGAGTCAACAGTACCAAAATTTTGCTCGTTGTTCTCATGATATTTTGGACCCAAGTGGTAAAATCTGGGGAAGGAACAATGTCTTATTTATTTGTCTGTAAACACTATGCACATCTTTGAGGCAACAGAAATAATCACTCAAATCTTGAATGGTAGATCTCTTACTAAATCAGGAATTCTCATAAAATTTCCACTATATTGAGTGGAAAGTTCATGAGAAAAGTTTTGAAAAATTTCAGCCATATTGAAAAGTAGGCCCCTTCCAGATTTGGATGTGACTTGAAACCAAAACTATAGGGGGAGTTCAGATCCAGTGATACAGATCCAAGCCCATGGAATTTTCCCCCCCATCCCTCCCCAGTTTTCAGTGTTCCAGGTTTATTCTCTCTAATCCTAACCTCTGTGTAGCTGTTTTTTTATGAAGAATCTTCTAGTAATGCCCAAATCCTAAGCTAAGCTCCACAGTCATGGCCTCCAAAGAGGGAGGGGAGAGCAGTAAGTGCAGAATGCAAGAAAGACACCGCTCCCTCTCCAGAAGCCATTACTGTGGAGCAACTCAAATTGGAATAGCTCTGTGGCCCCAGTATGTCCACCTCTGGGTGGGAGGTGGAGGACACAAGTATCCACACAACAGCTACAGCTCAACTGCATGTACTGTGTGTACAATGGCCTGCACTGGGGCCCTGTAGAGCTGAGCTCCACACCAGAAAGAACATGAGCAGCACCTTGACTCTTGTGCAGCTGAGCTGAACTGTTTTGCTTCAGAAGAGTCTTTAAACCATGCAGGCATGAACAGGGTTTGCCACTGAATGCAAAATAAAGAGAAAAAAAGACATCCTTGTTTGCTAGAGTCGCACTGATAGGCATTTCCAAGTTGGATGTGTAGCTTTAACTGCTTCCTTGCACAGCTGCATTATGATAAAGCCCTACAATGCTACCTAAATGTAAGATAGTACATCATGAGTAAGGGTGGTTAGTGATTAACTCCTTTCTAGAATCAGATGTTCTGAAACCTCACTGTCAATGTCCCAGCTGTCCAATAAGACAATTTTGGCAAGGGAGGAGTTAGTGTAGGTAACATAGATGAAAATAAATTTGAAAAAAATAACATTTACCACAAGGTCGCAAATCACTTACTGCACTCATGCTTTCAAGTTCCTTTGTAAGTATCTATTGTGTATAAATGTATTTTAGAATAAAATCTCATTGTAAAGCATGACTCTTCTCCTTGCTGCTTTGGAGAACTGTGGTGGACGTAACAGTAGTTCTTAACATCCACTTGTATAAACAAGTCAGAACAATTTTTGCTGTACTGACAGCCTGATTTCACTTCCCCTTCTTTGGACTTCACTTTCAAAATTCATCTAGACATTTGCCTTAGATGACACTTCACAAATATTAGCTTGTGAAGAGGGAGCGTATGCCCCATTCCCAAACCTACCTTCAAAGAGACAATATCCTTTGGACAATATCCTTATGCAACCCACTCCGGTGTATGCTATGGCAGTTCTGAAAATGCCAATACAACCTCTTGTTTTTGGCAGCCACATGAGGCTGTGATCCCATTGGTCTGTTCTCCACTGTTCAAGTATTCTATTGTGGCACTTTTGATCATTTTTTTTTAAAGCAGCTGGGCATCGATATTGGAAAAGACCTTCTTGAAGAGGAAATAGCACGTGAAGTAACATGCAGACAACACAGTCAAGCCCAGCTGTATTTGAAACCTATCTCCTTCTGAGAATGACATACTGCATACCTTTTCAGAGGGCACAGATGTCATCCCAACAGTTGGAAATGAGCACAGGGAGCCAGAAGATCATACATTCTATTTGTGTGCTAAGTGATGGATTGCTATTCAGATTGTCAAAACCACAGTCTGTCCTGAGATTCCAAACCTGTCCAGAGGGGATATGTTATTGTTACCCCCACTGAAAGGTAGATTAACTTCAGAGATAATAAAATATAGCTTTAGAAGTCATGGACAATGAGTTTTTAGGTCCAGTGAATCATGATTAGCTTTCTGGAATGGGTAGCAAGCGATATCATAATGCAATTGCCATCGCTTTTGGCTTTCTACAAAACGCTGTCATAGAAATGGCTAGGAAATGTTCCAAAGAATGGGTGAATTTCTCTTGAAAGGTAAAACCAGTGAGGCAGGTGAGGTTCATTTAACATTTCTGCTAAATAAAGAATAGATAAAGTTTTGAATGGATTTCAGTCACACAAAGTCATGAAAACACAAAACCCAGCAAAATGCATAGTAACATTCCTAAACCTCACTCTGATCTATAACAGATTATAACAGGGTTCAAAAAAGAATTAGATAAGTTCATGGAAGATAGGTCCATCAATGACTATTAGCCAAGAGGGGCAGGGATGGTGTCCCTAGCCTCTGTTTGCCAGAAGCTGGGAATGGGCAACAGGGGATGGATCACTTGATGATTACCTGTTCTGTTCATTCCCGCAGGGGCACCTGGCATTGACTGTCAGAAGACAGGATACTGGGCTAGATGGACCTTTGGTCTGATCCACTATGGCTGTTCTTATGATCTCCCACTGGTTTTATGCCAGTGTGAAACCACTGACCCTAGAGTTACCCCGACTCAAATCAGCAGTGTTGCCAGCTCCAATATTTTATCATAAGTCACAAAATAGTTGTCTGTGGTTTTTTTGTTTTTATTTGCTTTTGTTTTTAATGATTCTCATAAATTTCTGATATCTACCTTTAATCTTGTGAAGTTTTGTCCTTCTTCAAAACAGCTACCATCTCCCATTACTGTCCTCAACATAACTGCCAGGTCCAGTTAAACTTTGCAGGTGAAAGTGAGGCTGCACCAGCAAAAAAAAGGGTGCTGTCAGGGAAATAGAGGCCCCTTAAGGTATGTCTACACTGCAAAAAAAAAATAGGTCCACAGTCTCCAGTCTCAGAGATTTGGTCAATTGACTTAGGCTTGCAGGGCTTGGACTAAAGGGCTAAAACAGCAGAGTAAGGGTTTAGACTTGTGCTGGACCCTAGACTCTAAGACCTGCTGATGTGGTAGGTCTCAGAGCTTTGTCTCCAGCCTGAGCCAGAATGTCTACATTGTTATTTTTAACCTGTCCACAGCCTGAGCCCCATGAGCCCAAGTCAACTGATGCTGGCTCTGAGACTAGGTTTTTGTTTTCAGTGTAGTTGTACTCTTAGTTATTATGTGAGAGCCAGTCAGCAGACAAGAGAATGTGGGAGTAAAAGGGAGGAGATCTGTATTAGGGAACTGGACGAGAAAGGATAAGTGAGGGGTATATGAAGAACAGGAGGCAAGTAGAGGTGGTGCAGGGGAACATGAGGAGCAGGAGGCAGATTGAAGGGGGGCATGTAGCGGAATGTAGCATGACAGAGGAAGAATGTGATGGATAATGGATTGTGAGAAGAAAGGGAGGGAAATATGGAGGCCAAGTGGATGTAGGGAACAGGGGTGGACATGAGACTTCTGCAAGGACATATAAAAAGAATGTGAATACCTACCCTATCTAACTAGGAAGGCAGACAGAGAGGCAGTAACTCGCACCATGGGGGATATGAGATGGTAAAGGAAGTTTCCTCTGATCAATGAACAAAGAGGCTGATTTTTTGTGCATGTATTTAAGGATGAATTTTGACCCTGAGATGATCACACACACAAGGGGGGGAGGGGGATCTCCCTACAGGGAATGAACGAAAGAAGGCAAAATGTAGTCTGATTTAAAAAAAAAATCTCATGATGTTTAAGTCAATCTTATTCTGAGACTGATTCTGGGGGGCTGGCTTAAGAATTTTGAAGGTTTGGGATGGCAAAATTGCACCAGTGTAAGTGAGGTCAGAATCAGGACTTTCACAACATTCTTAAGATTAATGTAACTATAGCTGTCTGTGTGTCATCAAGACTGGGCAAGAATGGATTGTGAGCTGC
Organism: Dermochelys coriacea; assembly: GCF_009764565.3. NCBI lineage: Eukaryota > Metazoa > Chordata > Testudines > Dermochelyidae > Dermochelys > Dermochelys coriacea. The sequence continues at coordinate 36,562,940 of NC_050070.1, read as the reverse complement.
CCCTACATAATAAAAGTAAAAATATGTAATACAATGAAACAACTGCCATTATTGCCTTTCTATGAAGAAATCTCTAAAGATTATATATGATTTAGGATAGTTATACAGTAAATTAATACAAGACTACATGGAGTTTAAGGCTTGAAGTCATTCTTCCCCATTCTGTGACATGAAAAAGTACTGCTCCAATATCCTCCAGCAAAGTATCAGAGGTAAGACTTAAAGATCCACTGGTGTCATAGCGTACTAATATTTTACAGACCAGTGGCTACCAAGATTTATCTTTTAAAGGCTTGCCAGTGTCATACTGTACTGCTGTTTTACACTTCAGTAGCTTCCAGGGTTTATCTTTTTAGAAAGGCCCATGAAAAGGTTGCAGTGTCTTGGACAGTTTTGATAGGCAACATCCATAATCATTTCAAAGACTGAAAAGCAGTTGAAGCTTAGAAACATTAATAATCTTCACTGCATTCACAATAGGTGGCACTTTTTCCTTTGTAAATGCAGCATGTCAGAGATCACCAAGAAAGGAAAATTTTCCAGTTTTCTCCTAGATTGATGGAGGTTGTTGAATAGGTTGTGGACAGATGGCTGGGAAGAGGCTTTACTGGTGCTTAGTAATTTTTCTTTTCAAGAATTTGTACATCCCCCAATGCACTAGCAAGCACAGCTGCACCAGCACACCCGGAGAAGTACTCTATGCCAAGTATATATCTGGTATAGGGCACTTCCTCTAGAGCAGGGAGAAACCAAAAATCAGATTGAAAAATTGAGTCATACTCTGGTTCCTGATCTGTTCCTGGGCAGCAAAGCATTGTGACTTGTGACAAAGCCTTTATTAATCAACAACAGCAAAAAATACATAGTAAATATGCTTTGGGAGTTGGCATACTGGCATCTGAACCTATAATATGCATAATTCTAAACAAGGTAGGATTTCTCCTCATGACTGTTTTCTTTTTGGACTCTGACTTCATACTAACCAAATAATCTTCAAAGAGCCAAAATCATATGTTCGACATCCCATCTTGCTGCATCAGTGTTTGTTATAGATGGAAAAGCTGCTCTAAGAGCCCATTGGGATACCCTGTGCTTGGTACAACGTGACATTTTCATTTTGTTATGTGCCTCTCAGTAACTTGTGGTAAATCCATATGCAATCATTTGTACAACAATAAACAGCTTCATTGTTGTAACATATGTATACTCAAAAAGAAAAGGAGGACTTGTGGCACCTTAGAGACTAAGGTGCCACAAGTCCTCCTTTTCTTTTTGCGGATTCAGACTAACACGGCTGCTACTCTGAAATATGTATACTGTAGTTTCAGATCAGTGGTTGTCAACCACGGGTCCACAAACAGGTTTCGGGGGGCCACTAAGCAGGACCAGCATTAGACTCGCTTGAGGCTCGGGGCAGAAAGCCAAAGCCCCACTGCATGGGGCTGAAGCCTGAGGCCCTGAGCCCTGACACCTGGGGCTGAAGCCGAAGCCTGAGCAATGTAGCTTTGTGGGGGCCCCTGTGCCATGGGACCCCAGGCAATTGCCCTGTTTGCTACCTCCTAACCCTGGCCCCAGCTTTTATATGCAGAAAACCAGTTATTGTGCACAGATGAGCCATGGAGTTTTTATAGCATGTTGGGGTGAGGGGGCCAGGGGGGCTCAGAAAGATAAAGGTTGAGAACCCCGTTTTAGATGATGCTTTATTTATGCCCACTATATGTAAAACACTAACATAAAGCAATCCTTCCTCGTAAATTGTACACTAGTGCGCTGTATTTAGAAGATTTCAGAGTAGCAGCCGTGTTAGTCTGTATTCGCAAAAAGAAAAGGAGTACTTGTGGCACCTTAGAGACTAACAAATTTATTAGAGCATAAGCTTTCGTGAGCTACAGCTCACTTCATCGGATGCATTTGGTGGAAAAAACAGAGGAGAGATTTATATACACACACACAGAGAACATGAAACAATGGGTTTATCATACACACTGTAAGGAGAGTGATCACTTAAGATAAGCCATCACCAACAGCAGGGGGGGGAAGGAGGAAAACCTTTCATGGTGACAAGCAGGTAGGCTAATTCCAGCAGTTAACAAGAATATCAGAGGAACAGTGGGGGGTGGGGTGGGAGGGAGAAATACCATGGGGAAATAGTTTTACTTTGTGTAATGACTCATCCATTCCCAGTCTCTATTCAAGCCTAAGTTAATTGTATCCAGTTTGCAAATTAATTCCAATTCAGCAGTCTCTCGTTGGAGTCTGTTTTTGAAGCTTTTTTGTTGAAGTATAGCCACTCTTAGGTCTGTGATCGAGTGACCAGAGAGATTGAAGTGTTCTCCAACTGGTTTTTGAAGGTTATAATTCTTGACGTCTGATTTGTGTCCATTCATTCTTTTACGTAGAGACTGTCCAGTTTGGCCAATGTACATGGCAGAGGGGCATTGCTGGCACATGATGGCATATATCACATTGGTAGATGCGCAGGTGAACGAGCCTCTGATAGTGTGGCTGATGTGATTAGGCCCTATGATGGTATCCCCTGAATAGATATGTGGACAGAGTTGGCAACGGGCTTTGTTGCAAGGATAGGTTCCTGGGTTAGTGGTTCTGTTGTGTGGTGTGTGGTTGCTGGTGAGTATTTGCTTCAGATTGGGGGGCTGTCTGTAAGCAAGGACTGGTCTGTCTCCCAAGATCTGAGAGAGCGATGGCTCGTCCTTCAGGATAGGTTGTAGATCCTTGATGATGCGTTGGAGGGGTTTTAGTTGGGGGCTGAAGGTGATGGCTAGTGGCGTTCTGTTGTTTTCTTTGTTGGGCCTGTCCTGTAGTAGGTGACTTCTGGGTACTCTTCTGGCTCTGTCAATCTGTTTCTTCACTTCAGCAGGTGGGTACTGTAGTTGTAGGAATGCATGATAGAGATCTTGTAGGTGTTTGTCTCTGTCTGAGGGGTTGGAGCAAATGCGGTTATATCGTAGAGCTTGGCTGTAGACAATGGATCGAGTGGTATGATCTGGATGAAAGCTAGAGGCATGTAGGTAGGAATAGCGGTCAGTAGGTTTCCGATATAGGGTGGTGTTTATGTGACCATCGCTTATTAGCACCGTAGTGTCCAGGAAGTGGGTCTCTTGTGTGGACTGGTCCAGGCTGAGGTTGATGGTGGGATGGAAATTGTTGAAATCATGGTGGAATTCCTCAAGAGCTTCTTTTCCATAGGTCCAGATGATGAAGATGTCATCAATGTAGCGCAAGTAGAGTAGGGGCATTAGGGAACGAGAGCTGAGGAAGCGTTGTTCTAAGTCAGCCATAAAAATGTTGGCATACTGTGGGGCCATGCGGGTACCCATCGCAGTGCCGCTGATTTGAAGGTATACATTGTCACCAAATGTGAAATAGTTATGGGTCAGGACAAAGTCACAAAGTTCTGCCACCAGTTTAGCCGTGACAGTATTGGGGATACTGTTCCTGATGGCTTGTAGTCCATCTTTGTGTGGAATGTTGGTGTAGAGGGCTTCTACATCCATAGTGGCTAGGATGGTGTTTTTAGGAAGATCACCAATGGACTGTAGTTTCCTCAGGAAATCGGTGGTGTCTCGAAGATAGCTGGGAGTGCTGGTAACGAAGGGCCTGAGGAGGGAGTCTACATAGCCAGACAATCCTGCTGTCAGGGTGCCAATGCCTGAGATGATGGGGCGTCCAGGATTTCCAGGTTTATGGATCTTGGGTAGCAGATAGAATACCCCAGGTCCTGGCTCCAGCGGTGTGTCTGTGCGGATTTGTTCTTGTGCTTTTTCAGGGAGTTTCTTGAGCAAATGCTGTAGTTTCTTTTGGTAACTCTCAGTGGGATCAGATGGTAATGGCTTGTAGAAAGTGGTGTTGGAGAGCTGCCTAGTAGCCTCTTGTTCATACTCTGACCTATTCATGATGACGACAGCACCTCCTTTGTCAGCCTTTTTGATTATGATGTCAGAGTTGTTTCTGAGGCTGTGGATGGCACTGTGTTCTGCATGGCTGAGGTTATGGGGTAAGCGATGCTGCTTTTCCACAATTTCAGCTCGTGCACGTCGGCGGAAGCAGTCTATGTAGAAATCCAGGCTGCTGTTTCGACCTTCAGGAGGAGTCCACCTAGAATCCTTCTTTTTGTAGTGTTGGCAGGAAGGTCTCTGTGGGTTAATATGTTGGTCAGAGGTGTGTTGGAAATATTCCTTGAGTCTGAGACGTCGAAAATAGGATTCTAGGTCACCACAGAACTGTATCATGTTCGTGGGGGTGGAGGGGCAAAAGGAGAGGCCCCGAGATAGGACAGATTCTTCCGCTGGGCTAAGAGTATAGTTGGATAGATTAACAATATTGCTGGGTGGGTTACGGGAACCATTGTTGTGGCCCCTTGTGGCATATAGTAGTTTAGATAGCTTAGTGTCCTTTTTCTTTTGTAGAGAATCAAAGTGTGTTTTGTAAATGGCTTGTCTAGTTTTTGTAAAGTCCAGCCACGAGGAAGTTTGTGTGGAAGGTTGGTTCTTTATGAGAGTATCCAGTTTTGAGAGCTCATTCTTAATCTTTCCCTGTTTGCTGTAGAGGATGTTGATCAGGTGGTTCCGCAGTTTCCTTGAGAGTACAAAAGAAAAAGGACACTAAGCTATCTAAACTACTATATGCCACAAGGGGCCACAACAATGGTTCCCGTAACCCACCCAGCAATATTGTTAATCTATCCAACTATACTCTTAGCCCAGCGGAAGAATCTGTCCTATCTCGGGTCTCTCCTTTTGCCCCTCCACCCCCACGAACATGATACAGTTCTGTGGTGACCTAGAATCCTATTTTCGACGTCTCAGACTCAAGGAATATTTCCAACACACCTCTGACCAACATATTAACCCACAGAGACCTTCCTGCCAACACTACAAAAAGAAGGATTCTAGGTGGACTCCTCCTGAAGGTCGAAACAGCAGCCTGGATTTCTACATAGACTGCTTCCGCCGACGTGCACGAGCTGAAATTGTGGAAAAGCAGCATCGCTTACCCCATAACCTCAGCCATGCAGAACACAGTGCCATCCACAGCCTCAGAAACAACTCGTGCATCCGATGAAGTGAGCTGTAGCTCACGAAAGCTTATGCTCTAATAAATTTGTTAGTCTCTAAGGTGCCACAAGTACTCCTTTTCTTTTTGCGAATACAGACTAACACGGCTGCTACTCTGAAACCAGAAACAACTCTGACATCATAATCAAAAAGGCTGACAAAGGAGGTGCTGTCGTCATCATGAATAGGTCAGAGTATGAACAAGAGGCTACTAGGCAGCTCTCCAACACCACTTTCTACAAGCCATTACCATCTGATCCCACTGAGAGTTACCAAAAGAAACTACAGCATTTGCTCAAGAAACTCCCTGAAAAAGCACAAGAACAAATCCGCACAGACACACCCCTGGAGCCAGGACCTGGGGTATTCTATCTGCTACCCAAGATCCATAAACCTGGAAATCCTGGACGCCCCATCATCTCAGGCATTGGCACCCTGACAGCAGGATTGTCTGGCTATGTAGACTCCCTCCTCAGGCCCTTCGTTACCAGCACTCCCAGCTATCTTCGAGACACCACCGATTTCCTGAGGAAACTACAGTCCATTGGTGATCTTCCTAAAAACACCATCCTAGCCACTATGGATGTAGAAGCCCTCTACACCAACATTCCACACAAAGATGGACTACAAGCCGTCAGGAACAGTATCCCCAATACTGTCACGGCTAACCTGGTGGCAGAACTTTGTGACTTTGTCCTGACCCATAACTATTTCACATTTGGTGACAATGTATACCTTCAAATCAGCGGCACTGCGATGGGTACCCGCATGGCCCCACAGTATGCCAACATTTTTATGGCTGACTTAGAACAACGCTTCCTCAGCTCTCGTTCCCTAATGCCCCTACTCTACTTGCGCTACATTGATGACATCTTCATCATCTGGACCCATGGAAAAGAAGCTCTTGAGGAATTCCACCATGATTTCAACAATTTCCATCCCACCATCAACCTCAGCCTGGACCAGTCCACACAAGAGATCCACTTCCTGGACACTACGGTGCTAATAAGCGATGGTCACATAAACACCACCCTATATCGGAAACCTACTGACCGCTATTCCTACCTACATGCCTCTAGCTCTCATCCAGATCATACCACTCGATCCATTGTCTACAGCCAAGCGCTACGATATAACCGCATTTGCTCCAACCCCTCAGACAGAGACAAACACCTACAAGATCTCTATCATGCATTCCTACAACTACAGTACCCACCTGCTGAAGTGAAGAAACAGATTGACAGAGCCAGAAGAGTACCCAGAAGTCACCTACTACAGGACAGGCCCAACAAAGAAAACAACAGAACGCCACTAGCCATCACCTTCAGCCCCCAACTAAAACCCCTCCAACGCATCATCAAGGATCTACAACCTATCCTGAAGGACGAGCCATCGCTCTCTCAGATCTTGGGAGACAGACCAGTCCTTGCTTACAGACAGCCCCCCAATCTGAAGCAAATACTCACCAGCAACCACACACCACACAACAGAACCACTAACCCAGGAACCTATCCTTGCAACAAAGCCCGTTGCCAACTCTGTCCACATATCTATTCGGGGGATACCATCATAGGGCCTAATCACATCAGCCACACTATCAGAGGCTCGTTCACCTGCGCATCTACCAATGTGATATATGCCATCATGTGCCAGCAATGCCCCTCTGCCATGTACATTGGCCAAACTGGACAGTCTCTACGTAAAAGAATGAATGGACACAAATCAGACGTCAAGAATTATAACCTTCAAAAACCAGTTGGAGAACACTTCAATCTCTCTGGTCACTCGATCACAGACCTAAGAGTGGCTATACTTCAACAAAAAAGCTTCAAAAACAGACTCCAACGAGAGACTGCTGAATTGGAATTAATTTGCAAACTGGATACAATTAACTTAGGCTTGAACAGAGACTGGGAATGGATGAGTCATTACACAAAGTAAAACTATTTCCCCATGGTATTTCTCCCTCCCACCCCACCCCCCACTGTTCCTCTGATATTCTTGTTAACTGCTGGAATTAGCCTACCTGCTTGTCACCATGAAAGGTTTTCCTCCTTCCCACCCCTGCTGTTGGTGATGGCTTATCTTAAGTGATCACTCTCCTTACAGTGTGTATGATAAACCCATTGTTTCATGTTCTCTGTGTGTGTGTATATAAATCTCTCCTCTGTTTTTTCCACCAAATGCATCCGATGAAGTGAGCTGTAGCTCACGAAAGCTTATGCTCTAATAAATTTGTTAGTCTCTAAGGTGCCACAAGTACTCCTTTTCTTTTTGTATTTAGAAGAGGATAAGATTTATCCATCATATCCTACTTTAAAGAGAACTTTTACTCTCCACAATATATACAGTCCTGATTCTCCACAATGTATGCATCTATCAGTTCTTCCATAGGAGTCCAGTCTAGCTAACATCCTATTCTTTATGGTCTGATATCAACTCATTAAGTGTTATAAAATTTCACATAACATTGGTTTGCGAGCAATAATGAGTTTCTTGACATCAGTGTTCAGAAAATATACCTTGTTACCTGTGGCAAAAATGTTTGTCCAATTTAAGAAAATTCTTTGGTAACAGATATGTTATCTCCTAGCAATGCTGGCCAGACTGCCAGTCTTCTTTTTAAATAAGCCTGCCTAGCTTTTTTTCCACACCTTTCAAAAGCTCTAATCTGACCAGCCATACCAGTGAAAGAGTTTAGTAGTGCTGAACCTTAGTGCCTACTAATTATAAATTTACTGAACACGTTTGATGGCTCTAACACAAAGGATGCAAGGACTTAATTGTCTACGTGCACTTCTTGAGAGGTATGTTATTGTCATTTTCCCCTACTTCTGGCAATACCTACAGTATGTTCAGGTCAACTTTTTTTTCCTTCCAAGATCTTTAGATCCTACAGTCCTTTCAACCAACTCTGCCATTTGTTCAAGAGCTCTCTCCTTATATAGCAATTTTTATTGAAACCTACAGGGAATGGGTCTGCGTTTGCAACTATGTAAGCAGCTAGATTTTCTGAACCTTTCATCTTCCACCTTTGGGATAATTTTTTTACTTATGCTAAAATAGTTTCATTTCTATCAAAAGATTGCTGTTTGGAAATTTGTCACCTAGTGGATCTGTAAACTTTATTAGCTGTTTAACTACCTTTTATTTACTGGACAATTCTTCAGTGCTTTGAGTAGTTATTGCCATAGCACAAGCCATCTCACAAGCAGTTTTAAAAGATTTATTTTCTGAGTGTAATTTTTTGTGAATGGACTTGCTGTTCAGTCCATATTCAACTCTATGTCAAAAAACACCAGGAAACATATCCAAGTTACAGTTTGCAGGAAACGATTTCAAATAATATTGCAATACAGTAAGGGCAGGCTCTCAACCTTTATACAACGGGATGTGGTGCACAGCAAACCAGCCAAGTGTCTGATTGTGAAAAAACACATTGAGTAAAGATGCTCATATGCATAGGTATTTGCAGGATAAGATCACAAGCTTGCCAGATGTATTTGTATTTGAGAATTTGCTTTATTTCCTTATTCCATGAGAATTTGCTTTATCTAGATTTTTATATTTTACTGTAGGTCAGGATAGCTCATCCAGAAACATGGAAAATGTATATACAAATGTCTCTTTACTTAAAAAAACCCAACAACCCTACCATTACTCAATGTAATGAGCTATTCTCTAAGTTGCATCACAAACAGAAATACTTATACTCTGAAGTTATTATTGGAGGCATGCTATTACCAAGCTGTAGTATTTTTATATAGAACTTGTCAAAAATAATTCAATGTTGAAATTTGTCAATGAAAAATAGGTACATTTTTGCAAAAAGCATTCCTGAATTTTGGACTCTCTGACTACCTTTAACATTGCCTGGGACCTAATCTAAGACACTACCCTTGCTATTCAGGTCTTTATTAAAGGGGATTATTCAGAGTCTCCCACCCCCAAAAAAATCAAAACCTTCCTTTTCATTCAAAAGACAAATTACTTGCAACTGAAGCATCTAGGCAATTCACCACTGTATTTTACTTTATATATTTAAACTGACCCAAACACAAGCAAATAAACATGCCTGCAGCAAGATTGTCACTCAGGCTTTGTCTACACAACACAGCTTTTAGTGACACAGCCACGTTGACCCAGCTGTGTTGCTAAAAGTCGGGCAGTGCAGCTGCTGTTTGTTGGCACTTTTCCCAACAAAATACTTCCACTCCCAAGGAGTGGCATTTGCATTGTTGACAGGAGAGTGCTTCTGTTGACAACGCTCTGTTTACATTGACACTTGCCTTGGCAAAACTTTTGTCTTTCACGGGGGGGGGGGGGGGGGGTGTTGCACCTCTGAATGACAAAAATTTTGTCGCTCAGTTGCCAGTGTAGACATAGCCTCACTCACTGAACTACATTTCCCAGGGTAACAAAAGGTTCATACCTCCTTCCCAGTTTTAAAAAATGAGGCTTGACTTCTACTATGCCTCCATAATAAGGAGCTTCTAACTCCAAGGGAGAGCAAATAATGTTCTAGCTCTCACTGGTCATATTATAAACATACTATACATGGATTTGCAAATAAATTAGGTATTTGAAACAATCATTGATAATTCATCAGCCCACTCTGGTTTGCACAAATATAGTGTATAACTGAATTTTTAAGTACTTACTTTTACACAGAAAGTAACACCTTTTCTTTCCCTCCTCTCCAATATTTCCTTTTAAGGGATAGACTTTTTAACAATTCTCTTCAATCAAATTCCCTATCTCAAAGTAAGAATTACATGCTTCAGTTCACACTAAAGAAAGGAAAAGTCTGTTAACCAACTACAGTAGAAGGAAAATATAATAAAACTATGCACAATACACCCATTCATACACATATTCCACATACAAAGACTATCAGTAGGTTGTTTTCTTGCCTCATGCATTTCTATCACCTGTCCAGGCAGTTAAAACATGCAAAATTTCTGTTGGAAAGACTGGCAGAATTTTGGGGATGCAGTGACCTGTTTGACACCAGCCATGTCAGACATACAAAGGACCATGTAATACATAGGCTTATCCAATGGGCAACCAAACCTTCATTCTAAATGGAGTTTTACTGCAACAGGTGAGAATCTGTTGTGTAAAAGCTGTCTTCTTCTTTACCCTGAAAGTTGCAGCAGTTTCCCTTTCCTGACTTTTTTTCTTGCTGTGACATATACCAGCCTTAATATTAATACCTTTGGCTTCCACCATGTAATATCTACCTGAGTGGTGATAATGTATGTGTTCCAAATGGATTAGCTTAGTGGAACCTGATTACTGGAATCTGATTTCTTATAAACTGCATGAACCTTTACTATAAATAAATAGTGAAATGCATTGAAACTATTCAGGATTTTCATTCCTGTTAATTAGAAGTATAGTTTTTCTATATCCAAGTTCACTACAATATGGCCAATATAAATAGGTGAACATACTTCCCAACTAACAATACAGTGCAAATCAAATAATTTCCAGTGTGAGTTAGTCATTATATTCTGTAGTTCTGGTGGTCTGCATAACTTTCAGCTTTGTCCCATTCTGCTGATAAACCCCCTCTAATAATAACACAGTTCAGTTATTTTAAGTAAAATAGGTTTGCCACAACTCTTTCTACTAACTGCTTTGCTATGGTATAACCTGCCAGGTATGCTAGACAGTGCCTCATATACCAGCTGTGACCACAGTATTGTCTATAAACAAAAAGTGTAAGGGCTAGGTACTGCAGGGGTACCATCCTCTTCCTTTTATTCCTTAAAGTGGCTGATCTTCTACCTCCCCTAAATCAGTGACAATAATTCTTAAACCAATGTTTCCAAAGCTGTGAGCCAGGGCTCACTCAGGGAACCACGAAGGATTCCCATGGGGAGGGAGGGAAAATATTAATTGGAAAAAATTAAAATTGGCATATAGATTAAGAGGTTATTAAATTAGGCTTCATATATCACCTATGTCTTATCTATGGGTCTGCATCTTATGCTGCTGCTGCTGGGGCTGGGAGCCTGCCTTCTGCTCTGCTCCTATAGGGGTCTTCAGCAGAGAGATTCTTGTCCTTGCTGAAGGAAGCATTCATAAGGAAGTCTCTTAACTCAAAGACCCCAATGAACAGAGTGCAAAGAGATGCTCCTGTTAATGGCCATGGTAGCAGTAGCAGATAGGGGAAGTGGGCTGAGGAAGAGACAGGTGTATCTTATCTTTATAATTGAACAGTTTTTACTAAGTGCTAACCCTACAGGTAGAAAACATTTGGCTGAAGATGATGATGATTTTAATAAAGGCAAACAGAAAAGGAAGAAAAGACACTAGAAGTAATTCTTCCACTCTACTCCACACTAATTAGGACTCATCTGGAGTATTGTGTCTAGTTCTGGATGCCACATTTCAGGAAAGATGTAGACAAATTGGAGAAAGTCCAGAGAAGACCAACAAAAATGATGAAAGGTCTAGAAAACATGACCTATGCGGGAAGACTGAAAAAATTGGGTTTGTTTAGTCTGGAGAAGAGAAGGCTCCTGAGGGTGGTGGGGGGAGACAATATAATGGTTTTCAAGGACATAAAAGGTTTTTACAAGGAGGAGGGAGAAAGATTGTTCTTCTTAACTTCTGAGGATAGGACAAGAAGCAATCGGCTTTAAATTGCAGCAAGGGAGGTTTAGGTTAGACATTAGGAAAAACTTCCTAACTGTCAGAGTGGTTAAGCACTGGAATAAATTGCCTAGGGAGGTTGTGGAATCTCCATCATTGGAGATTTTTAAGAGCAGGTTAGGCAAACACCTGTCAGGGATGGTCTCGATAATACTTAGTCCTGCCATGAGTGCAGGGGACTGTATTAAATGACCTCTCAAGGTCCCTTCCAGTCTTATGAGTCTATGATTCTATGATGTGATCACAATTCTAAGAGATGTTCTTGAGCTGAGATACTTGAGATTGGAACCGAGTCAACTGTTACAAAGAATGGGTTTTGAATCCAGTTAGTATTTGGAGATTCATGTTCAACTCCAAGAAAATATTAATCAAAATGAGAATACAATCTAGACAAATGAATTTTGATCACTGTCACTTTGTTCTTTTTTAAAATCTGATAACACAGGAAACATCTCGGTGACCCCTTTCTAAATGTGGCATTTCCAAAAACAAAGCTTCTTCATGGATCCCCGATATTCTCTTTCATATCTGATATATATTTATTCCTACCTTGAAGGATTAGAATCAGTGCATTCAATTTGCCAAATATGTCCTCCAGGTAAACTAATGTAGTCAAGAAATCAACAACAAACATGTAATGTGGAAGGTCCAATTTCCAAAGGAGGAAAATTCTGATTTCATCACGTAATTCCAAGACATGTGGTAACACTATCCCACGTGATAAATCTAGCTTCACTGTGTAACATAAGCTGAGTGTGATCAGTCCATATTTTCAATGTATACAGTAGCTTTAAAAACCCTGATTAGATCAGATTATATAACTAAACAAACTATATATATAAAAAATTGAATAAAGTTGCAAAATTGTCCAAACTCTAGCGTGCCTCTTTAATCTAGTGTCCTGAATTCTTGAATCTAATGTCTTGAATCAGTGTAAAAAAAAAGGCTATGTGTTTCTGTAGAGCCACCAAGTGTTAAAATATCTTTAAGGTAGCCACAGTACTAAAATGTTTGGAAACTACGACCGTATACTAAGCAGCGTCACCATATAATTGTTAAAGAGGGGCAGCAGTAGCAAGAATGCTCAAGGCACCTTTCATACCTTTTCTTCATCAGGTTCCAGTTTGCCTGTTGCACAGGAGTCCAACAATTTGTTTTGCTTCATTATAATCTGACAATATACATTTTGACATGTGGACCATAATCTGTAGGTTATACAGGGAGAAAACTATGATTTCAGCATTAATATTCACAACCTCTCCTTTTAGCAAACCAGATTAACACAATATGGTCTAGAGGGCAAGGTCAGGGAATATGAGAATTCTGTGTTCCAGGTGAATGAACTTTTTCTTCCCTACACACATAGCATTGGCACAAGACCATCTCTATAAACAGAAGAAATCCAGAAGGAAAATTAAAGTAATCTCCCCTCATTCAGTCTAGATTTACTAGCAACCTAAGACACAGTCAGAGCTTCCCTGTGATCATAATAATATTTTTCTACAATTAAAGGCAACTGCTATGTACCATCTAATATGTCAATGAGCCGTGGGTACCAGGACCAACAGTCATTTCTGTAAAACAAGTATGACTAAGTGAAAAGATTCATAAAGGTTACTATTGGCTTGATTTATGATTAATTCTCTTTTAGTTGTTCAGATGGCCCCCATTATCATAATGTCTGAGTGTCTCACAATCTTTAATGTAACTATCCTCAGAGGACAGGAAGTGCTACTGTTAAGAGCTGGGTGGGTTAAAACCCCATTGAGATTGATAGGCATGAATTCACCCTTCAGTTAACATAACTGTAAAACTAAGTTCCACCTAAGACAAAAGTTGCGTGTGAACCCACTAGGATCTAAGTATTATTTTGGGCAGGGGTGTGTATGATGTCACAGAGAAGTCAAGAACAAAAAAAGAGAGGAAAAGAAGCAGGAAAAAGCCAAGAGGGAGCCTGTAAGCATAGTGTAACTAGGGTGACCAGATGTCTCGATTTTATAGGGACAGTCCCGATTTTTGGGTCTTTTTCTTATATAGGCTCCTATTACACCCCCCCCACTCCCATCCCGATTTTTCACACTTGCTGTCTGGTAACCCTAACTGTGACTCTGGAAAGAGCAAGAGAGAGAGCTTTTGGGTCTGCTGTTGGCTAAAGAGGCTTGGGGACTGTAACCAAAGAAACTACTCCTTCTGTTCTTGGTTCCTTCTGTATTCAGAGACACAGGACTTTGTACCTTCTTTGTAAATAAACAAAACTGCATCAAATAAATGCCTATTACCAATTTCTACTCCAAACTGGAACGTTCCCCCGATCCCAAAGTTTGACTAGCTGCTCAGTTCAAAGGGGACAACACTATTATCCAAATTTTACAGATGGGGAAGCGAGATTAAGTTACTTGCCCAAAGTTACAAAGCAAGTTTATGGTGGAGCAAAAATTGAATGTGGGTGTCCCAATTCCTTCTTGACCTGCTGCTCACAAACAGGGAAGAATTGGCAGGGAAAGTAGAACTGGGTGGCAACCTGGGCAATAGAGAAAATGAGATGGCTGAGTTCAGGATCCTGACAAAAGGAAGAAAGGAGAGCAGCAGTATACAGACCCTGCACTTCAGAAAAGCAGAGGTTGACTCCCTCAGGGAACTGATGGGCAGGATCCCATGGGAGGCTAATATGAGGGGGAAAGGAGTCCAGGAGAGCTGGCTGTATTTTAAAGAAGCCTTATTGAGGGCACAGGAACAAATCACCCCCGATGTGCAGAATGAACAGAAAATATGAAGAGACCAGCTTGGTTTAACAGAGAAATCTTTGGTGATCTTAAACACAAAAAGAAAGCTTACAAGAAGTGGAAACTTGGACAGATGACTAGGGAGGAGTATAAAAATATTGCTCGAGCATCCAGGGGTGTAATCAGGAAGGCCAAAGCACAATTGGAGTTGCAGCTAGCAAGGGATGTGAAGGGTAACAAGAAGAGTTTCTACAGGTATGTTAGCAACAAGGTCAGGGAAAGTGTGGGACCCTTACTGACTGAGGGAGGCAACCTACTGACAGATTATGTGGAAAAAGCTGAAGTACTCAATGCTTTTTTTGCCTCGGTCTTCATAGACAAGGTCAGCTCCCAGATTCCTGCATTGAGCAGCACAATATGGGAAGGAGGTGAGGAGCCCTCAGTGGTGAAAAAACAGGTTAAGGACTATTTATAAAAGCTGGACATGCACAAGTCCATCAGGCCAGATGCAATGAATCCGAGTTGGCGGATGTGATTGCAGAGCATTGGCCATTGTCTTTGAAAACTTGTGGTGATCGGGGAAGATCCCGGACAACTGGAAAAGGGCAAATATAGTGCCCATCTTTTAAAAAGGGAAGAAGAAGAATCATGGGAACTACAGACTGGTCAGCCTCACCTCTGTACCTAGAAAAATCATGGAGCAGGTCCTCGAGGAATCCATTTTGAAGCACTTGGATGAGAGGAAAGGTGATCAGGAACAGTTAATATGGATTCACCAAAGGCAAGTCATGCCTGACCAACCTGATTGCCTTCTATGATGAGATAACTGGCTCTGTGCTTATGGGAAAAGTGATGGACGAGATGTATCTTGACTTTAGCAAAGCTTTTGATATGGTCTCCCACAGTATTCTTGGCAGCAAGTTTAAAAAGTAAGGATTGGATGAATGGACAATAAGGTGGATAGAAAGCTGGCTTGATCGTCAGGCTGCACAGTTAGTGATCAATGGCTCCATGTCTAGTTGGCAGCCGGTATCAAGCAAAGTGCTGAGCCAGTTTTGTTCAACACCTTCATTAATTATCTGGATGATGGGCTAGATTGCACCCTCAGCAAGTTCCTGATGACACTAAGATGGGGGGGAGGAGGTAGCTATGCTGGAGAGTAGGAATAGGGTCCAGAGTGACAGATAATTGGAGTATTGGACCAAAAGAAATCTGATAAGGTTCAACAAGAGTCCTGCACTTAGGATGGAGGAATCCCATGCACTGCTACAGGCTGGGGACCAACTGGCTAAGCGTCATTTCTGCAGAAAAGGACCTGGGGATTACAGTGGATGAGAAGCTGGATATGAGTCAACAGTGTGCCCTTGTTGCCAAGAAGGTTAACAGCATAATGGGCTGCATTAGTATGAGCATTGCCAGTAGATTGAGGAAAGTGATTATTCCCCTCTATTCAGCATTGGTGAGGCCACATCTGGAGTACTGCATCCAGTTTTGGGCCCCCCACTACAGAGGTGACATGGACAAATTGGAGAGAGTCCAGCAGAATGCAAAAAAAATGATTAATGGTCTGGGGCACATGACTTATGAGGAGAGGCTGAGGGAACTGCAATTATTTAGTCTGCAGAAGAGAAGGAGGGGAGGGGATTTAATAGCAGCCTTCAACTATCTGAAGGGGGGTTCCAAAGAGGATGGAGCTCGGCTGGTCTCAGTGGTGGCAGATGACAGAACAAGGAGCAATGGTCTCAAGTTGCAGTGGAGGAGGTCTAGGTTGGATATTAGAAAAAAACTATTTCACTAGGAGGGTGGTGAAGCACTGGAATGGCTTACCTAGAGAGGTGGTGGAATCTCCATCCTTAGAAGTTTTTAAGGCTTGGCTTGGCAAAGCCCTGGGTAGGATGATTTAGTTGGAGTTTCAGAGTAGCAGCCGTGTTAGTCTGTATTCGCAAAAAGAAAAGGAGTACTTGTGGCACCTTAGAGACTAACAAATTTATTAGAGCATAAGCTTTCGCTGTAGCTCACGAAAGCTTATGCTCTAATAAATTTGTTAGTCTCTAAGGTGCCACAAGTACTCCTTTTCTTTTTAGTTGGAGTTGGTCCTGCTTTGAGCAGGTGGTTAGACTTGATGACTCTTGAGGTCTCTTCCAACCCTAATCTTCTATGATTCCCAGGCCACTGCCCTAATCTCTGGACCTTATCTTCCTTTGACATTTTTGCAATTGTTATTTTCATATGGAAGAGAGGGGACAGAGAATAGAATTGTATACATCCACAGGCAAAGTTACAAATATAGTTTTTCTTCTGTGGAGCTAACTTAGACACAGATAAAGGCAATTATGTCTCCATTTCTCCTTTCATAGAAACAAGAATGATCAGTAACAAGGTTCTCACAAGGAACAGTGTGTATAATTATTCATGTTGGATGTAGCAGCAGTATGCAAAGATGATCCAGTAACTTACACAGTGGAACTCCTGCCAGCAGCCTCTTTGATTACCACATCAGAATTAAACCACAGTCCAAAGTTTGATATGTTCTCCATTTGGTGCTGGTGGAGATGGTGGGAGCATATGAGTACAGGACGGGTGACATTACTATCAAATACACTGCAGCGGACAAAGACAACCAAGTGATGTCTGTTGGCAAAGTGAAAGGATCAGATTTTTTTTTAAATATCAAAAAATTGAGATCCTAGCATTGCATGGACTTCACTGAGAAAGTACATCATTAGCATAAAAGCCAGCACATTCTAGGCAATAGCTGTCCTGATTGCCATCTTTCCCTCTTCTCCAGTATAATCTTTTCTGCATTGGAATCATGTTTATTTGTGTCTTCTACAGCATCAAGCACAATTCTGCTGCAGGCTGGTGCGGTGAATGTTGTGGTGCACCAATCCCCTGAAGGTATGGTAACATGCTGGGTGTACTGCAGGTTCGGAAGAAGCATGGGCAAAGCACTAAGATGGGGTGGCCAACCTTAGCCTGAGAAGGAGACAGAATTTACCAATGTACATTGCACAGTAATATGTCAGCAGACCCCCACCCCCACATCAACTTCCTCACCCTGTTCACAGCGCCTCCCATCCACTGGCAGCCACACTGATCAGTGCCTCCCCCTCCCCCCCACACTTCCCAATCAGCTGTTTTGTGGTATGCAGGAGGCCCTGGTGGAGGAGCAAGGGCAGGTTAGGGGAGGAGTCAGGAAGGGGTGGAGTGGGGGCAGGGCCTTTCGCAGAGCCAGGGGTTGAGCAGTGAGCACTCCCTGGCACATTGGAAAGTTGGCGACTGTAGCTCCAGCCGCTGAGTTGGAGCCGCATATTAACTTCTGAAGAGCCGCATTTGGCTCCGGAGCCACAGGTTGTCCACCCCTGTTCTAAGCACTAGGTCCTTCAGGCTCTAGTCTTCATAAATAATCAGTCTGAGGCATAACAAAGGATGCTTTACTAGAGGGCTGACAAAGATAAACAGCGAAATTACCTTGGCCACAATTGCTTTAAAGTCATAGAAGACAGGAGAGATTCCAGAAGACTGGAAAGGGGTAAATATAATGCCAATCTATAAAAATGGAAATAAGGACAACCTGAGGAATTATAGATCGGTCAGCTTAACTTCTCTACCCAGAAAGATAATGGAGCAAATAATTAAGCAATCAATCTGCAAACATGTAGAAGATAATAAGGTGATAAGTAACAATCAGCATGGACTTGTCAAGAACAAATCTTGTCAAACCAACCTGATAACTCTCTTTGACAGGGTAACAAGCCTTGTGGATAGGGGTAAGCGGTAGATGTGGTATATCTTGACTTTAGTAAAGCTTTTGATACTGTCTCGCATGACCTTCTCATAAACAAACTAGGGAAATGCAACCTAGATGGAGCTACTATAAGGTGAGTGCATAACTGGCTGGAAAACTTTTCCAGAGAGTAGTTATCAGTGGTTGACAGTCATGCTGGAAGGGCATGACGAATGGGGTCCCACAGGGATCAGTTCTGGGTCCGGTTCTGTTCAATATCTTCATAAATGATTTAGATAATGGCATAGAGAGTACACTTATAAAATTTGCAAGACAATACCAAGCTGGGAGGGTTCAAGTGCTTTGGAGGATAGGATAATTCAAAATGATCTGGACAAACTGGAGAAATAGGCTGAAGTAAATAGAATGAAATTCAATAAGGACAAATGCGAAGTACTCCACTTAGGAAGGAACAATGAGTTGTACATGTACAAAATAGGAAATGACTGCCTACGAAGGAGTACTGTGGAAAGGGATCTGGGGGTCACAGTGGATCACACGCAAAATATGAGTCAACAATGTAACACTGTTGCAAAAAAAGCAAACATCATTCTGGGATGTATTAGCAGCAGTGTTGTAAGAAAGACATGAGAAGTAATTCTTCTACTCTACTCCATGCTGATTAGGCCTAGCTGTAGCACTGTGTCCAGTTCTGGACACAACATTTCAGGAAAGATGTGGACAAATTGGAGAAAGTCCAGAGAAGAGCAATAAAGTGATTAAAGATCCAGAAAACATGATCTATGAAGGAAGATTGAAAAAGTTGGGTTTGTTTAGTCTGGAAAAAGAAAGACTGAGAGGGGACATGATAACAGTTTTCAAGTACATAAAAGGTTGTTACAAGGAGGAGGAAGAAAATATGTACTTCTTAACCTCTGAGGATAGGTCAAGAAGCAATGGGCTTAAATTGCAGCAAGGGAGGTTTAGGTTAGACATTAGGAAAAACTTCCTAACTGTTGGAGTGGTTAAGCACTGGAATAAATTGCCTAGGGAGGTTGTGGAATCTCCATCATTGGAGATTTTTAAGAGCAGGTTAGGCAAACACCTGTCAGGGATGGTCTCAATAATACTTAGTCCTGCCATGAGTGCAGGGGACTGTATTAGATGATCTCTCAGATCTCTTCCAGTCTTATGAGTCTATGATTCTATGAAATTACAAAATAGATGAACTAACAGTTAACTCAGCAACCCAAGGGGATATTCACTCCAGACACTCTGTCTCCTAGAGGCAACCCTAAATCTGCAGATCCCTCAACCAGAGTTCAGTGCTTTGGTCCTGCCACAACTACCCCGTCCGAGACCAGCTCTCAGCCTTTCAGTCCCAATTCCTAAACTGCCCAGCCTTCTTTCCTCAACCAGCTCCCAAGCTGTACCAAGAGATTTAAAAATTTTATTAAAAAACTTATGTTAAGATTATCTAAGACATGGCTTAATTAAAAGGATTCTATTCATCTGGGTATAATGCTTAAATTATCCAAAAGCAGCAAGTTTGGTTTAAAAAGGCATAAAATATATTAGTTGATAATCCGCAATATCCCAAATTAGAGTTAATAAATTTAACAGCACAGTTTAAATATCAGTATTCAAATACTCAGATACATCACACATATAAAGTTATACTAAGAGTCGCTTGTGGAAAATAAATATAGTAATGAGTGTAAATTATCCCTCAGTAATTGAGAATATAGGGTAGGTTTTCCCTGAATACATATGGTCCATTAGAGAAGTATTTCGGCTACTTTCCTATCTTCACTTCTCATTGGCACTGTAGCTCATTTCTCCTATGTCCAAAAATATGTTCTAAATAAATGTCCCTTGAACACCTGACAGTGTCTGACATCATGAGTCGCTGCATCCGCCAGGCATAGCAATGACTAATTCCGTATTCCCATAACATTCACTCATTACTGGGATCCCATGCACTCTGGTGATTAGCGTGTGTATTTGAACTTCACAACTCCTAGCTCTCAAGGCATCAGCTGGGGAGCATGTGTATTTCTCCACCTTTTGAGCTTTGGCATGTTAGAAAGACAAAGGCTGTGTCCTGAAGAGGATGCCATTCAGCTATACCACACTTTGTGCTCCCCACTTCCAGGGGAGTGTACCGCAGTCCAGTGGTCCAGCTAATTCCTTAGTGGCAAGTGGGGTGTGGGGGCAACCTGGGCCCACCCACTACTCCGGGTCCTGGTCCAGGGACCCTGTAAATAGCAGCCATGTGCTGCGTCCCCTCCAACCTCTCAGTTTACTTCCCTGGGCTGCTTCCCTGTAGCCCCAGCATCTTCTCCACCCTTATCTCAGGGCCTCAGCAAGCCAGTCTTAGCAGTCAGCCAGGAGCTCACTCTTACTCCCCTGATCCTACCCAGCACTGCTCTGTCAAAGGTGCTACCTTTCCTCTTCCTGTAAGGCAGCCAGAATTCCCTCCTCGAGCTCCAGGGAGCAACTGAAGCTGCAGCCCTTCTTATATAGGCCAGCTCAGCTCTGATTGGCTGCTCCTTTTAGCCCCTCTCTAATTGACTGCCTCCTGCAGACACCCTAGGGCTCTATTAACCCCTTATGGGCCAGTGTGGGGCAGATGCCCCATCACAGGGATGCAATTGAACTGGACAAATAGATGGCATCCTTCAGGATCCTCTCAAGTATGGTCCACACTTTTAGAGCGATAATTGTGTACTCCATGTTCTTTACCTGTGGCACCAGGAATCCCAGCTCCTGACGTTCCTCACACTATCCAGTAGGAAGTAATATGCTTCTCCAGCTGTCAAGTTGTGTCTCAGGCATCAGTCCAAAGTGAAGCAAAGTCTCCCACGTCTCTTCCAAATTCATCTTCCAAGGAGCCACTACACTTGGTCTTAACCAAAAGGCCAAAAAGCAAATGACTGCCACTGCTAATGGATGTATTTATTCAGGGACAACCTACCCTAAATTCTCAATTACTGGGGGACAATCTCAACTCATTACTGAATTTTTCTACAGTCTACTACTAGTATAACTTTCCATGATTGATGTACCTGAGTATTTGGATACTGATATTTAAATTGTATTATTACATTTATTAACCCTAATTTGGGATATTTAAGATGATCAACTAATGCATTTTATGACTTCTTTTGGATAATTTAAGTATTATACTCAGGTGAATAGAAAATTTTTAATTAAGCTGTGTTTAGATCATTTTAACATAAGCTTTAATAAAATATTTAAATTTGTTCTTATCAGTTAAATTAGTGATTCAGAAACTACACCAACTAGAAGGCTCAAATTATGATCCTGAACGTGACTTCTGTTATGAAGGTGGATTCTATAGCTGCTGCTTCTAAAGAAGTTCTTTTTTCTGAAGACTTTCATCTTCTGCTTCAGAGACTGAAGCACAGACCAAGAAGATGATCACTCCATTGCGGATTCCACAGAATATTTCAAGTACTGTATGGACAGTTGCTGCTCCAAGGAATCCTTGTTGGGAAATGGCTTATAAGAAGACCCTCAGAGCTTCCAAGACTTCGCAGATGAGCATCATTGTGGGGAAAAGCAGCACATCCTCAAAGAACACCCACCAAGATACTGTTACAGGGGGGTCCCTAGGACTGCTGCAGGGGACATCACAGCCAGGACAAACATTGCTTTGCACACCTCTCAACAGAAGGATGTCACAAGGAGAACTTTTGTCACCTCTTCCACTGCCAAGGTGATCCTGGAGGTGCTCCTTCTATTCGAAATGCCACCCGGAAGGTACCACTACTGGAAGGAATAGCACCTCCTCGGTAATCTGACCCGCTCCATGGAGCCTCAACATCTCTCTAGATGCTGGCCAAGATGAACCTCCTGATATTACTCCCTCAGATCAAGGAGAACAATCTAACAAGACAGTTCAAGTGACTGAACCCCATCCAACACAGGAAGGCACTACCCCACAATTCTGGGTCTCCCCCTCCCAGGGGAACCCCCACTTCCTATCCCTACCTCACCTCAGTCGTAGACTCCTGCCAGTCACCAGCTAGCCCCCGCGCACTGGGGCAGACTGCAGTATGAGCCACTCATCACAGGCAAGGTTGGGTTTCGACCTGCTGCCTCTGGCTACCCATGGGCTGCCCCCAGCAACTTCAGTATCTAATAGGCCTTACCAGGCCTGCAGTCTGATACTTTCCTAGGCCAGAGCTCCCCGGCTCCCTTGGCCTGTCCCCAGCCCTGCTCCCCTCCAGATACTTAGTTAAGCCCCTGCAGCCAGGCCCTTCTCTCTCTCAAGGCAGAGAGTGAGTCTCTCAGGGCTTCTGGCTCACAGCCTTTATAGAGTCAGGGCCCTAATTGGGGCGTGACCGCCAGCTGATGCTGCTTCCCCAATCATCCCCCCTGCCTTTCTCCTGCAACAGCCCTCTCTCGGGGCTATTTTAAATCCCTCTGGGCCCGAGCAGTTGTCCACCCCAGTACATGATCATTAGAGGCATGAAACAGACTTCCCATCCTGTAAGAAATTAAGATTTCAAAACATTTTCCCATCTTGAAAAGTCAAAATCTCAAAAAAAAATTCAAATAAAAAATCCTCCTTCCCACCCACCCCCCCAAAATTCAGATTGGATCAAAATGTTATGTTTTGATTTTGACTTTTTTTCTACTATAAATTAACTTAAATTTCTAAACAAAAAGTCGTTTCAACCGCAAAATTGGATCTTTTTTGTTTCAAAATATGTCAAAATATCCTGTTTCAACAATTTAAAAAAAAAAGTCAAAACAGGCAATTTATCAAATTTTCTTTCATGCAGATGTTTTTGGTGTTGACGAAACATCGTTTTCCAGTGAAAAACACCTGTTATTGAAAAATTCCTGGCCAGCTCTTTTGGTAATGTATTTACAGGTTGTATCATGATTAGGCTTGGCAGAATTCAATTTTTTTTATAATTTCAATTGATAATATTTGTTTTAAGTTTTTTTTTTCATTTTTAATCTCTTTAAATTTTCACAGTTGTAAGAAATTATGGAGGAGGTCAGCCAACACTTATTTAATGACAGAAGATGTTGACATTAAAGAAGTGAAATCTTTATAACCACTAAAACACAAATTGTCAACATCACACGTCAAAATATACAAAATAAATATCCTGAAATCAAACTCTAATAAATTCTGAAGTTGCATTTTGCTTTCTTTGCCCAACTGTAAATTTTGATTATCAGTGGAAATGTTTTTTCATCAGTTTGTATGGATGGTGAAATTGACGTTTACCAACATTCACCAAAAAAAAATCTAATCTTACCAAGCCTTAACATGATACGTGTGTATAAGGGGGAGGGGGCAAATTAAAGGTGTACAGGGAACCCCAATTCTGGCATTTCTTGACTTTCCAACATTACTAATGTCTTTTTAACACAGCGTTCTTGTATGTAATATACTGTATATTTTATTAAGTGCCTTCTAAATAAAGCATACCATGTAAAGAACATTGCTACTAAGTAAAACTTTTCCAGAAATTAAACCCATTGAACTTTTTATAAGCAGGTCGCATATGTGAGTTACTCCGCTTTTTCAGCTCTCTAACGGCGCAGTCCCACAAGGTGCCGATCTCACAGGAGGCACTTTTTTCCTTACAAAATTAAGCAAGGATGGAGTATCTATTTTCACAATAACAGTTTTTCTGGTTTTGGTAAAGATAATGAACTAATACTGATGACTAAATATATCAAGTTTGGGTTTTGTTCTCTGAAGCATTCAAATGGATATACCCATCCTATTTAAATAGGAACAAGAGAATAAACCTTGGTCTTACAGAAATAAAAATTCATCATCAATGCCAGTTAACCTCCTCCTCTAAAGTTTTTCCAATATAATAAAATTCAGTAAGCTTACTCAAAAAGAAATTCAGAATGACCCTTGTGGAAGAGATAAATATACTCATTAGTAAAGGACAATTGGAAAGATATTACAGACAATTAGTTCATAAGCTTTTCATTGTGGGGTATTTCAGCAAGACACAACTGAAATGATCGACCCTCCTTGTGGCACCTGCTTCTGCATCCTCCTGCCAAAATGACAGTTGTGCTAGTGTCAATAATCAGTATAGGTCATTGCTCTGGGCAGGATCTATACCTTGAGCAGTTAAGATGTAGGCTGTGGACAAAAATAAGCAGTGTGTCTACCTGGAACTAGTTTAATTTTGTGAGTTGTCAGGATCATACTATTTCTGCCCACAGTCCCCAGAAGGGACAGACAAATTCTCCCACAATATCCTATGAAAACATTTGTTGAATGATATGGTGTGCTGGTGCTACAAACCTTGGGACATGCCTCTAGAAGTCTTTGATTATTTCTACACTAAAAATGCTACAGCGGTGTAGTGGTGTAGTGTAGACACTGGCTACAGCAATGGAAGGGGTTCTTCCATTGCTGTAGTTAATCCACCAAAAGGTGTCTGATAGGTTAATGAAAGAATTCTTCCATTGATCTAGGGCTTTCTATACCGGGGTTTAAATCAGCTTGACTACATCTCACAGGGTGTGAAATTTGTCACAGTCCTGAGCAATGTATTAAAACTGACCTAAGATTGTAGCATAGACCACTCCTTTGTGTCACACACAAATTGAGTACAGTGCCAATGTGGGTACAAGCTATTAGAGCAACCACATGGAACTCTATTGTTATTTTGTCATGACTCTGTTATGCCAGTCTGACTCAAGGGAATTCACTTGAGGCTGAATCAATAGAAAAAATTCTGTAACATTGACATACCCACAGGGGGGGTTGCCTAGAGTTAATTGAGTGTCAGCTAACTAGAGGTAGTTAACATCTGGCTAGTCTAGATGCTCCCCAAACATTTGTTCCAGATTACAAACATTTGTGGTTTGCCCAAGGGATGAGCATAGGGTAAACTGTAAATGTTTGTATCCTGGAACAGTTGTTTGGAGGATGTCCAGACTGGCCTTTAAAAAGGAGTTAACTACCTCAAGATAACTGGCAATCAACTCTAGGTAAAAAAACCTCTGGTAAAGACAATGTGTGTGACTAAAGTCAGTCAGCATATTTGCTACAAAACATTTCTTCACAGAAAGATCCTGTCTCATCAAAGCCTAAATATTTTTCAGAGATTTGTCTATTTCAACAGAGTTTTCAATGGGAAGGGTGGACTCTCCAGTCACTGCTAAAAGAGGTGGGTGGGAGAGTGTGTGACTGAGTCAAAAACCTGACATTTTTGATCAAAATATGGACATTTCCAACACAATTCCATTTTGAAAACACATCCAGCGTGGAACAAAGGCAACATTTGAAACTTTGAAGTTGTTGCAAAATGGAATTGTCATTCTCTGGCCAGCTCTGTATATGATCAAGAAGATGAATGGAAGCACTGGGTCTTCTAAGGCATGGGGCTGGCTTTGCTCCAAATATCCAGAGGTTTACAAAGAGGTACTTCCAAGGGTTTCCTAGTACATCTGAAGAAAAAGAATATCTCTGCAAGTAGTCAAGGAAATAGTCTCCAACTTTGATAGATTCACTATACTAGTACTGATATAAAAATATTCCTTACACTGACTATTTTATCTCTGACTTAGGTATTTATAAGCACCTTGGTATCTAAGCACATAGAATAAATTAAACTAGTGTTTGCTTTTTCCCCATTCCCTGGGGATCTATACCTGGTTTTTATTTCTTTGTGTTTTTTGGGGAGTGTACAGGGCATTTAGCATTTGCAGCATTTTGCATTTTTGATATATGTGGCATCAAATTTAGACCATTACCATTGTGAATCTCTTAATATACAGTAACTCCTCACTTAAAGTCATTCCGGTTAACGTTGTTACATTGCTGATCAGTTAGAGAACATGTTCGTTTAAAGTTGTGCAATGCTCTCTTATAATGTGGTTTGCAGCCATCTGCTTTGTCCACTGCTTGCAGAAAGAGCAGCCCACCAGAGCTAGCTGGTGGGGGCTTGAAACCAGAGTGGACCGGCAGCCCCCCCTCTCAGCTCCCCTAAGTTACTATGCAGCAGGGTATCAATTGCCAGGCAGTTCAACTGTCCCTCCCCCCACTCCCCTGTGCTGCTCCTGCCCTCTGCCTTGGAGCTACTCCCAGGAGCCTCCTGGTTGCTGGGGGGGAGGGAAGGAGGAGTGTTAATGTCAGGGTGTCCCCCCTTCGTCCTTTACCCCATTGGGGGCACACAACAGGGCTCAGGACAGAGGGAGCTTGCTGGCAGCAGCTGCTGTCTCAACTTGCTGATCTACTTAAAAAGACAGTGTACTTAGAGTGGGGGCAGCATACTTAAAGGAGCAATGCACATCTCTCTCTCTCTCTCTCTCTCTCTCTCTCTCACACACACACACACACACACACACACACACACACACGGTGTGTGTCTCTGTCTCTCTCTTTGCCATGCTGTCTCCCCTCCC
This sequence comes from Dermochelys coriacea, assembly GCF_009764565.3. NCBI lineage: Eukaryota > Metazoa > Chordata > Testudines > Dermochelyidae > Dermochelys > Dermochelys coriacea. The sequence goes on along the minus strand of NC_050070.1, from coordinate 36,536,325 downwards.
TCCAGTTGTGCTGCCTTGTAGAGTCTGAGGCTACAGGAACAGCAATGTGTTAACCCTTGAGGGCTCAACCAAGTGCTAGTTCATCAACTAGCAGTAAGGCATTCCCTAGGAAATAGCGCACCCTCTTCCACCCTCTGACTTCATCACCTCAACCAAGCTTCACAATCATCATTGCTGTGTACAGTATTAAACTGTTTAAAACTTATACTGTGTATATGTGTGTGTATATATATAAAATATAGTCTTTTGTCTGGTGAAAAAAATTTTCCTGGAACCCTAACCCCCACTATTTACATTAATTCTTATGGGGAAATTGGATTCGCTTAACATCATTTCGCTTAAAGTAGCATTTTTCAGGAACATAACACTACAATGTAAATTATTGTAAATGACAAGAGAATTGAGGAGTGCATATAAAATGAACTTAACTGTGTCCATAAGTCCGGCTATGCTAAACTCTTTTTCTTTTGTACTATATAAAACCTACTTCTGCAGCATCAATTGAAGTACTGGTACTGTACTCAAACCTTCAGAGATTTGGGTTTATACTAAGAAATCTAAGCTCTGGAACCCTCAGGTTCATGATACTTAAAATGATAGATGACCTGATATGAAAAGATTCATATTTTATTATGCCATTGCCCACATTTTTGGTCCAACATTGTAATCATTAATCCACTGAGTGATGGAGGAATGGCTGGAATTTTTAAAAACCTCTAACCAATCAGAAGCATTCCATTATTTGAATATCAGAGCTTATTTGATGATAAAAATTAACTAATAACTAAAGGAGGATCATGTAAATATGATCTAAATTAATTTTTAAAATGTGCTTCCAAATGACTCAAAAACAAGAGTTTCTTAGGAAGCTTGTCTAACAGAGGAAAATGAATAAAATCATTTGAAAAAAATGTACATTATTCCTCCTATAACCTTGACACCCACTCTAAATTATTTATGTCACTATCCTTGGTGCTGAGGACAGATTGCAAAGAAGGATCTTGGATTAAAAGTGCCACCTGCAAACTAGAATGTATTGATACTGTAGCTCTGACAAATAGGTACAGAATGAGTCAGATTTTTTTGATATTCTGATTCTAGGAGATAATGCGGAAATGATTAGTCCCAAGGATTCTATCTAACATTTGTTGTAAATGTGATGCTTTACAATTGACAAAGGTGTTTTCAGTTTGGTTTTGTGCCGTTATTTTGTCTCATTGAAGAAGACAAACAACCTTTCCTTTAACCTCACTGTTAGGTTAGTTTTAAGTGGTAAAAGATTGTTAATATTGCAAAGCTATCTTCTTCAGTGAGATTTTTTGGAAGCCAAATGATTACTGTATTTTAAGGTATTTTCTTTACAACTTCTGCTGCGTAGAGGTGGGAAAATAGGAAGAATCCTTTCTGAAGGATTTCTGAATTCATTTGAAGAAAGTTTTCAATTGCAACATAGAAGTTAATGTATGCTTTTAATAAAAAAGATAAAAGATGCTGCAAATTGTAGGTCCCCAATAAATTTCACCTGGGACACAATATTACAGAATAAAAGCAGCATTACCTCCCATTGAAATAAATATATGTAATGTATTTAATAAGATACATATTTGGAGAAGGGACTGATACTATATGTTGATATTACAGGTTTGTACAGTGTTAGCACAATGGAGCGATGAACTTGCTGAGGCCTGGAGGCACTATCATAATATAAATGTTAAATTATAATAAACTAAATCAAGGAAACATGGGTGTTCAAACCAGGATTAATAAGAGGCATTTTGACAGATGCTTACATATGCACTATTCTATATTATTGGTCATTAAGTCATAAGCACATATTATAATACAACCAGTAGACACAAGACAATATAGAAGAGACATATCTTTTCATTTATATTAAGACTGCTATAACCCTGATACCTTTGTATCCTTGTTGAGTATTATTAACTATCAGTTTTTCTCCCTCAGTATTGTCACAATTACAAGGTTAGCTATACCTTTTATCTGCTTCACTTCAGTCTCTCTCAAGTGTACCCTTTCAAGTTACAATGCCTGTACCATCACTCTTCTCAGGGTGGAATGCACAATACTCCCTCCCACAGACTGGGTCCCTGGGCTACAACACCCTTGTTTACCAATGTGTTTCCTCAGCAAGTCCAGCTGGGTTTGGCACCTGCAAGAGACTTCCCTTCAGGAGCTGTGACCAGTAGGTGATATAGCAACTCACAGCAACTTCTTCAAAACTAAGTATTATTTATTTGCATCAGTAAAAAAGATAGAATTCACAAAAAAGGGCTAAAACAACAGCTTACACACATTTGTTTTACCGAAAGGTTGGGTAGGTATAACTTGTCCCAGACACAATGATAGGAGGGATAGTCCACTCCCCAGAAGTCACTTCCTCCTTGTGTCTCTCTCTCAGCTTCAGCACTGAAGCTCCAAAGTTCATTGTTTCATTCTGTCCATTTAGATTCTCCCTTCTAGAGTTATCAGCCAGCTTGTTGATCAGAGCATGCTGGGGTAAAAGTCAAAGGAATCGGCCTCTGTATCGTTTGTTAAGTACTAGTGACTGGGTTATCTGAAGCCATTGACATTGGTACCTGCAAACTTGAAAGCCACCTAAATCCACTTGCAAAGTAGATTAATTTAAACTGTACAAAGACTCTCTTAGAGCTTGTCTACGCTTGAAATGCTATGGCAGCACAACTGCATCACTGCAGGTGGGCCACTCTGTCACTTCAGTGTGGACACTACCTACAAAAATGTGGAGGGTACTCCCGTTGGCCTAGGTAATCCATCTCCCTGAGAGACAGTAGCTAGTTTGATGGAAGAATTCTTCTCCTAATCTAGTGCTGTCTACACTGGGGGTTAGGTCGATTTAACTATGCCACTTAGAAATGTGGATTTTTCTTACCCCTAGTGAAATAGTTAAGCTGATTTGATTTGCTAATGTAAAGCAGACCTTGGTGCAGAATAAGAGCGTCCACCTGAAAAGCTAGTGTGGAATAGTTATTTTGATCTGTTTTCCCATGTAGCCAAGCCCTAAAACTGATTTAATCCCTATTTATTTTTTAGAAAGCAACACAATAACTGCACAAACCAATAGCCATAAAAATATTGGAAATATCTCCCACATTCTTCACAAATATTATATCATCTTGGAGCCTTATTGGTTCAGAGGCATGGGTTCAGTTTCTCTATTGGGGCTGTAGTCATTCCTATGAAAAACTCCACTACTTACTCAGTGGTCTGATTTATCAAAAAGAAAACGACAAGAGAAAAGAAAACTAACAAGAGACAGAAAGACACTAAAACTTAAATACATAAGGTTTAAAATGTAGTTAATAATGTTATTCGAAGGGGCCTCCTTATACCCCTTGAATTCTGGAACTTGCTGAGGTTCAGATACTTCAAAAATACTTACAAAAGTTACAAATAATAAAAAAAAGACGTATCAGGTTCTTTCATGTTACGCAATAAGGTGATTTCTTTATCCTGTGGAGAAAACAATAGGAGATAACTGCATCTGGATGTTATCTGATTGGCTACGTTATGGAAGCAGACTGATTGATAGCCAATTGCAACATAAAAGAGATGTTCATGCAATAGGATAGTAATGTGTTAATGATGAAGGAGTTAACACTGAGAAGAAAAGCAATTTTTGAGAGCAGTGTCTTGGATTCAGAGTAGTTGTTTGAACCAGAAGACCACTGGTGCTGACTTAAAGAGGACAAACACAGCTGTTCATCTATCTTTGAACAAGGTAGGAACAGTAACATGAACTACAAGCATATTCTAAATAAATAGACCAGGAGAAATTATCTTGGGTTTTTGTCCACCCACCATAAGAACATAAAAACAGCCATACTAGCTCAGACAAATGGTCCATCTAGCCCAGTACCTGTCTTCCAATAGTGGCCAATGCCAGCTGCTTCAGAGGGAATGAACAGAATAGGTAATCATCCGTTGTCATCCACTCCCAGCTTCTGACAAATGGAGGCTAGGGACACTCAGTGGATGGGGTTGCAGCCTGCCCATCCTGGCTACTAGACAGTGATTGAACTATCCTCCATGAATTTACCTAGTTATTTTTCACTCCTGTTATAGTTTTGGCCTTCACAACATCTCATGGCAATGAGCTCAATGGATTGACTGTGCGTTGTCTGAAGAAGTACTTCCTTTTGTTTGTTTTAAACCTGCTGTTTTTTAACTTCATTGGGTGACCCGTAGTTTTTTGCATTTGAAGGAATAAATAACATTTCCTTATTCACTTTCTCCACACCAGTCAAGATTTTATAGACCTCTATTATATCTCCCCTTAGTCATCTCTTTTCCAAGCTAAACGGTCTCAGTCTTTTTTAATCTCTCCTCATATGGAAGCTTTTCCATACCCCTAATCATTTTTGTTGCCATTTTTTGTACCTTTTCCAATTCCAATATATCTTTTTTGTGATGGGGCAACCAGATCTTCACGCAGTATTCCAAATGTGCACATGGCATGGATTTATATAGAGGCATTTTGATATTTCAGGTCCTCTCTGAGGTCTAGAGAGGCACAGGCCACTTACAGCTTTTGAGGCTCCTAGCCATAATCAAAATAAAAAATGACGACACATGAAAACAAAATAAGGCACCAAAAGAAGAGTGAGACATAATTTGAATATTTTTTTATTTAACAAATGCTTTTCTAGCTTTTTTCTGTGCAAATGCACTAATTATTGAGGGAAAATCTAGCTTTTGTGCAATGTCACAATTGATATTAAGCATGACGAGCCCATTCAAACTCTCTTGTCCCATAGTTGAACTGTGATAATTTTTTACCTGCTTCAACACATTGAAGGTGCATTCATCTGAATCCACTGATGCAGGCAAACTGACAAAAATATGCAACATGTAGCCAACCATACTTGAAATGCTCTGCTATAAATAAGTAGCATATCCACAGTTTAAAATGTTCTAGTGTTAATAAGTAGCCTTTACACCTTGAAATGTTCTGCTATAAATAAGTAGCTTATCCACACTTGAAATGCTCTACTGTAAATAGTAGCCTATTTACACCTGACATGTTCTAAATATGTAGTATATCCACACTTGAAATATTCTGCTGTAAATAAGTAGCTTATCTACACTTGAAATCTTCTACTGTAAACATGTACACGAATGGTACACAGATGCTGAAAAGAATTAAAATGAAGGAATAATAATTAAGATCACAAAACGAAACAGTCGGACAGGTTATTATCCTTATTACTGAATCAAAACTCAAGCACGCAAGGTATAATATAACAGGCTGAGCTGAAAACAAAGGCATGACATATATATAGTAAACACAGACCACAGACACAGATACAAAGGGCAAATGTCCAAAAATTTCAAACATGTGTCCTCACAAAACTCCCTGTACAAGATTGTCCTCACAAATTTTCACCTTGAATCTGGGCCTATAGACTACGAAAGCCTATGACGATGTCCAAACTACCAAGCTAGGGCTCAACCAACCAACCAGTCACCTCTTTTAGCTACCATATGAAGATAATAATGAGGAATTCTCACACATAAATAATTCCTTAGTCAACTAGATGTAATACTATAAAGACACTAAAATGTAACAATTCTCTACCTTTCAACATTCACTTGATCCAGCACCAGCCACTAGTAGTGGTTTGTTTTTTAATCAGCTGATCTGAGAGGACACGTTCATCATGGTCCAATATTGTGCCATCAGAACCAATATATTTTTATTAATATTTATGAACATTTTTAATTTTTTAATATAACAAAATCTGTGTCAGTTAACAAAAAAATTATGTCTTTTACTAAATCACATCTCTTCGTTGCTTAAATTTGCAGCTTTAAGCTGAGAAAGTGTATCACATTTTGGTCCGATAGGGATGCGCATAAAAACAAGTTGTGAAACTTATCAAATGCCAAAAAATTAACAAGTGTCTAAATTTGAGGCCCTGGCTAAATGGCCCTCCTGGCTCCCCCTATGATTGGCCCTGTGATAGTTTCTGTCTTATTATCTATCCCTTTCCTAATTTTGTGCCATCAGAACCAATATATTTTTATTAATATTTATGAACATTTTTAATTTTTTAATATAACAAAATCTGTGTCAGTTAACAAAAAAATTATGTCTTTTACCAAATCACATCTCTTCGTTGCTTAAATTTGCAGCTTTAAGCTGAGAGAGTGTATCACATTCTGTTAGCTTTTTTGACTGCCGCTGCACAATGAGTGGATGTTTTCTGAGAACAACTCACAATGACTCTGAAATCTCCTTCTTGAGTGGTAACAGCTAATTTAGACCCCATCATTTTGTAAGCCTAGTTGGGATTATATTTGTCAATGTGCATTATGATCTTGCCTAATGAAGAATTAAGACATACAAGAAGTCTAAAATTCTTTATCCTGCTCAGCCAAGGGTAAACTACAAATGTTTGTGAAGTGGGACAACTGTTTGAGAAGTGTCTAGATCAGCTTTTATAAAGGTGTCAACAACCTCAAGGTAACTGGCAATCATTTAACTAAAGAGAAAACAGGATCAAATATCTCTAGTCTATCCATACCCTGAAACACAGAAAACAAAGAATAGGAACAAATGACTAATTTTCACCAGGTCAAAAGGTTAACAATAGAGGTGCCAAAAAGCACTGTACTGAGCACAGAGAGCTAATTTAGCCTTTTATTACACTCAGCTGTAACACAAGGAAGTTATAGGCCTGTAAGACCTTAGCTTAAGCAAGTTAATATAAGTATAGCTAAGCAGAGTAGGCCTGAGACCCTTGGCATAGATAAATGGCTGGATAGTTACCTTTAGACTTTAGGGAACTAGGAATAGCTTGCTCAATAGCAGGAATTGGAACATAATGGTACCAGGCAATTGCGGGAATGCTGAAGTGATACTGGGCTTGGATATTTTAGGTCAGAATCATTGGCAGATGTCTAACCACAAATTTGCTTGAGCAATAGATGATATATAGGATAATGAGTTAAATGGCAAGAATATGTTAACCTATAGGATAAGAATGCCCCAATATTATGAGGGTGAGGAAGTTAGATTTGGACATGGAAGGCTTGGCATCAAAATGTATATTCACAATAGGGCCTGAGCACTATACTAGGCCAAACCACCATATGGAGGGGGATAGCTTTCCATCATTTGACCCTTCAGCTCTATTATCTACCACCAATCTCTGGGCATCGGGGAACATGGACCATCAGACTCATTCAACATGCCAGTCTGATTCTTTGTCTCTCACTACCAGATCCTCAAGGCAGGGTGTGAGTATATAAGTCACAGAGCATATGCAAGACTGATACCACAGATATCCCCAATACTACATTATTCCTATCTGTTTATGTGGTTTGGAGCTTTTGTCTCTTTATTACTTGCTCTAATAAAAAATACCAAGGCTTTGCTTTGCTCTCAGTATGAGTGTCCTTTCCATACCCCGAAGTTCCCGACAAGATATTGAACTTGTCAGTTTTAGTTATGTGGAGCCTGATTCTGGGACAAGAACCCTATTACCTTCCGGTCATTAATCAGTGTCATTCGGCAATCAATATAATTATTATTAACCATTAAAAAGGATCAAGCAACGGTAGTAAAACAACTAACACACTGAAAGGCTAACGATTTAAAACAGTTTAAAATAAATTCTTTTACACAATGTTTTTTCACCTGCGGAACTCATTACCACAGGCTATCATTTTGTTCAAGAGCTCTTTAGTAACATGGTAGTCTCCAGAGTCTTAACAAAAAAAGAAATTAGCTTAAAAAAATGCTTCAGAAAGTGACCTGAGTGTAAAAGGTGCAGATATTTCTGCCAGAGTGTGCAGACAGCCTGAAACAATAGCTCTGAGACGTAACTACCACATTTATTTCACTAAATGGTAACTAAAGTGAAGATAGTTAACAATGTTGACATTTAAAGTATCTTCACTGATCAAAGCATGTAAGAAAGGAAAGTTACTACTGTATTATAAAGATCTAATTAGAGCAGGTTTGAAGGGGGGCACAATTTGTAACCCCCCTTCATTTTCCTGAAAGGTGGCTCCACTTTCAAAAACTGGGAAATGCTACCTTCTGTGCAGGTTATTCCATACTTGTATCTTGCACCTTCGTCTGAAACATCTGTACCGGCTTCTATCAGACACATAATACAGGACTGGATAGACCTTGACTCTGATCCTGCATGGCAATGCCTAAGAGCACTTTTATCATTGGGATAGGGTAGACTGATGGTATCACTGAAAGCAGAAGAGTGAGTATTTATTTAGAGGCACATGAAGCAAAGTTCAGTGTGATCCTACAGAGTTCACAGCTGTCTGAGTTTGCTTTGACTGCTATTGTTCCTTTACAGAGGATCCTGATGTTGATTGTAAAACATCCAGTCATTTTTCACGTTCATGCCTTTAGCTGTACCTCTTGTGCTGTTTCAAATAAAAACTGCAGCACACTGACCCCCAGAAATAGAATGTCATTTGTGATGAGAGTCTCTGTCATCATATTATTATAAAGTCACAATTTAAAAGAGTTAAAATATATATACAACTTTGCCCGCAGTAACATCAGGACAATGCAGTGTATAGAGACAAATATTGCTGTATTTGGGGATGGCATTTTGTGCTTAAATATGGGGCTCAAATTGGAAGAGTGATGGTGGGGAAGTAAATGACCTTGTTAAATTGAATTTGTTAGTCAAAATCAATGAATGTGTCTGTTTAAAAGATATAGGCCTCCCATTCAGGAAAGTATTTGTAAAAGTACTTAAGTGTACCCCTACTCATCAAAGCCCTTAGCATGTGCCTAATTTTAAGCATGTGCTTAAACCCATTGAATTTAATGGGATTTGGGCACATTCACAAGTATTTTGCTGAACAGGGGATGCTTTTCTGAAGTGGAGACAAGAAGGGGAAAGAGAGGGAAATAATTCCTTCTGTTAAAAGGAAACAAGAAATATAAGATGGAATATGCCACCAATTTTTGTGGCAGCTGAGCTATTTTGGCATATTGCTGATGATGATCAGTTTCCCTTGCAGGGAAAGGTTTTGTAACTGATGACAAGAACTGGGTGACCAAATCTTGAATTTAGACCATCAACTGGGTGCCTAGATGCACAAAACCTATGTTATGCACTTAAATGACTATTTGGGAAGCCAGTCACTCTCTTCTTCTGTCTTGCGCACTCCTTCGCTCCATATATAGGTGGTCACCCACTTTTGAAAATTTGCCTTTGTGTCTTAGTGAAGCTGTGCTTTGTGGAGTCCAAATTTCCTCTGTGGAGTATAAATTGCCATATAACTCTGCCTTTAAATCAGGACTGGGTGCTTTCTAAAAGATATGCTATAGCTCAAACAGAAGTTATGTATCAGATGCAGAAATTAATTTAGTGACATCCCATGACCTGAGTAATGCAGGAAGCTGGAAGTAGATGATCGATGGTCCCTTTTGGCCTTAAAAATCTATGAATCAACATAAGGTTACTTGGTACACGGAATGGTACAGATTTTTTTAAAATAAACCCCATTTCAAAATAATAGTAATAATAGAGCTGAACGAAGCCATATCACAAATGTATACCTGAAAGTGTCACTGTATTCTATGAGAGACTTCAAAGAAAGCATTAAAGAAATTATCATCCTAAAAGTTCCTTTTTATTTCACTTAATGTCAACATTTTCAATAAATGCCATTTGTCTGAGTGCTTTTGTGGAATGTGATTAACATAATTTCCTTCATTTTCTCTAAACTGTGTGTTTACAGGGCTGTTTTTGGTAAGATACAATATCATCTCGTTAGGATAAAATGGTATAACTTCTGCATTTTCTATAGTCACTCAATCTTACAAATTTTAAAGACTCTGGCCAAATTATTGATGTAGAAGAAACCTAAATTTTTGGAATATCAGAATTTAATTTTGCAATCTTAAAGCTGCATTAGTGTTTTTATTGTATATTTGCTTTTAATGTCTGAAGAGTTTAAAGAATAAGGTGAGGAAATCTGGTGGTTAGAATCATAAAAAGATTTTCAGGCCTCAGAGGCAGCGTGACAGAAGGCATGGCCCTTGGCATTTGAACTAATGTAATCACAGCAGAGTGACAGACCAGACAAACACAGGCCTAGCTTGAGACTATTGTATTTAATTCATTAGTCTGGATTGTACCTTCATATGTCACATGCAGTTATGCCAAAACTTTGACAAGGAGTATTAGGGTTTAGGAGACATATTTCAGTGGGTCTGACATACCATCTAGTAGAGGGCACCCATAGACATTAGTTATTACATGACCACTTCTCACTCATTCTCAGAAAGAACCAAATACTCCATCTTTGGACAGAAGTGCCACAAACAGAGGAAGCTGAAAAAAGCTCAATTTCTGTATTGCAGGAAATTCTTAGACTTTGAATTTGATTTCATTCTAAATCAGATTGAAAAGTAGAAATCTCAGAATTTTTACAAAAAACAGATATTCAGTAATGGTTGGCTTGTTTTTGGAAAAATTTGAAATGTTTTGCTTGCCTTTATGATTTTGACTTTCATATTATATCATAAATTACAATAAAAATCAAAATGATAATGTCAAAATGAAATAAATAGAGTCCAAACAAAATGTTTCAACCTATTAAAACATTTGAATAATTTCCCACAAAATTTTCAGCTAAATAGATATATGCCCACAAAACAAGTTGAATCAGCATTTTCTGATGGAATACTGTTCCGCAGAAAAATTTCAACCAACTCTAGTCAAAAACTGTAATTTATCTTAATAAACAGGCTGTGATCTCTCAAATGGAATGGCAGAATTATTCCCTAGACATTTAGATGGACAAGCACCTGAGTGATAGTTGTGATAAAGGCAGTGTTATCTGTTTCTGTACTTCTTTTTTCCATGTATGACAAATAACTAACAGCCTAAACAGTTATTTCCTGAAATTTTTATACCAGTAACTAGTGCCAAACTAAGCACTGGAATCTCCTTGCTGTTGAAATTCTCTCTGAAAAAATCATAAAGGAACAAAAGCCACCTTTTACTTGTATACCAATAGGAAGAGATGGTTCCCATTATGTAGATCAAGCTACAGTTTATTAAACATTCCAAGAGAATAAATATGGCAGGGAATTGTATTTGTATGCAATGCTTTCACCAGGAAAGTCATTCATGGAAGGTTTAAATTAAATTTCCTTCAGCCTCCCAGCTGTGGAAAGCTGTTGCAAAGAGGATTTCTGTCTTCCATTGTTGAGTTACCCTTTTTAAGTACCAAAAAAACCAAACCAAAACAAAAAAAATCTACTACAACATTTCATCTTTACTATGCAGCACTGTATAAATTGCCCCACTGTGATAGCCTGCTTCTGAAAGCAATATATGAGATGAGATTCTGAAATACCCTTTGCAAATCCATAGCAAGTCATTGCTAATTCTATCAGTGATTTTGGGATGCTACACACGTCCTTAGCCCACAATCACCAGGTCTAGAATTCAGGTCTCTCTTTATGGAGACACAAGATTCAATTTAGCACAGACAAATGTAGCATGCATATTTTTGTGATCTCATGCTATATTCACACATTTGTAAGGATCTGACAGTAGCAGCGCAGAAGGACTATCAGGCATCTGGCTGCTCAACCGTCTGTCAGCAAACTATAGCTGACACTGGCTGGGGCAGTACAGAGGTAGGAATTAAAAACTTTGTCTTGTTAAATCTTCCCCTTGCTACATCTGTGTAAGTAGAGCAAGATTCAGCAGAAGTTGGGAGGGAATCTGGTAGAGCAGTGGTTACAAACTGATTATTTGCTCCATTATCTTTCTGGGTACTGAAGTTAAGATGACTAATCTATAATATCCTGGGTTATGCTTATTCACCTTTTTATAGATAGATATTATATTTGCTCTTTTCCAGTCCTCTGGGATCTCACCTGTCCCCCATGAGTTCTCAAAGATAATTGCTTATGGCTCAGAGATCTCTTAAGCAAATTCCTTAAGTATTCTAGGATTTATTTCATCAGGCCCTGCTGACCTGAAGACATCTAACTTGTCTAAGGCAGGTCTACACTATACAATTACCTCGGTATAACTATGTCACTCAGAGGTGTGAAAAATCCACACCCTTGAGCGACATAGTTATACTGATTTATGCACCAGTGTAGACAGAGAGCTTCTCTCACCAACATAGCTGCCACCCCTCGCAGAGGTGGATTAACTATGCCGACAGGAGAGCTCTCTCCCATCAGCATAGAGCAGTGGGGGGGGGGGCAATCTGCGGTCACTGGCATAGAGTATCTTCATTAAAGCTCTACAGCAGCACAGCTGCATCCATACGCCTGCACCAATGCAGTGTTTTAAGTGTAGACCTGCCATAAGTAATTCTTAACTTTTTCTTTTCCTATTTTAACCTCAGACTCTACCCCATTTACATCGCTATGTTAGTCATCCAATCACTGCTAACTTTTTTGGTAAAAACTGAAACAAAAACACATTTAACATTTCTTGTCTTTTCCTCCTCATTGAATAATGGTCCAACCCTGTCCTTGATCTCTTGCTTTTCATGTATTTGTAAAATGCTTTCTTGTTGCCCTTTATGTCCCTAGCTATTTTAATCTCATTTTTTAGCTTGGCCTTTCTAATTTTGTCCCTATATGCTTGTGTTGTTTTATTTATATTCATCCTTCATAATTTGACCTAGTTTCCACCTTTTGTATAACTCTTTTTTGAGTTTTAGGTCATTGAAGATCTACTGGTTAAGTCAGTGTAATCTCTTACCATATTGCCTGTGTTTCCTAGGCATTGGGATAGTTTGTTCTTGTGTCCTTAATAATGTCTCTTTTAAAAACTGCCAACTGCCCTGAACTTTTTTTCCTTACATTTGCTTCCCATAGGATCTTACTTACCAATTCTCTGAGTTTCCTGAAGTCTTCCTTCTTAAAGTCCATTGTCTTTATTCTGCTGTTTTCCTTCCCACTATTCCTTAAAATCGTAATCTTTATCATTTCATGATCACTTTCACTCAAGCTGCCTTCCACCTTTACATTCAAAACCAGTTCCTTCCTGTTTGTTAGAATCAAATCTCAACTAGCCTCTCCCCTATTTGATTTCTCCACCTTCTGTAATAAAAAGCTGTTTCCAATGCATTCCAAGAATCCGTTGGATAATCTGTGCCCTGCTGTGTTATTTTTTTCCCCAACAGATGCCTGAGTAATTGAAGTCCCTCATCATCACCAAATCCTGTGTTTTGGAGGACTGTGTTAGTCATTTTAAAAAAAGCCTCATCCACCTCTTCTTCCCGGTTAGGTGGTCTATAGTAGATACCTACCATGACACCATACTTGTTTTTAGTCCATTTATCTTTATCCAGAGACTTTCAACAGGTCTGCCTTCCATTTCTATCTCAATCTCAGTACAAGTGTCCTGATATACAAGACAGTACCTCATCTCTTTCCCCCCACTTGTTGTTCCTGAACAAGCTGTATGCTTCTATATCAATATTCCAGTCTTGTGAATTATCCCATCAAGATTCTGTGATGCCAATTACATTATAATTGTGATTATTCAATGGTATTTTTAGTTCTTCCTCTTTAAGCCCCATATTTCTCACATTAGTACACAGAAATCTAAGATATTCATTAGATTTCCCATCTACATTCCCTCTTGTCTCTCCTTGTCCCTGCTGTAATTGCCCATGTTTTCCCCAGATTCCAGCCTTTCACCAGGTTCCATGTTTTGGACTTACCTGTGGGCTTTTGTCTCTTGACCCCATCGAACCTAGTTTAAAAGTCCACATCAGTAGGTTATCCAGTCTGTATTCAAAGATGCTCTTCCCTTTCCTTAATAGGGGGACTTCATCTCTGCTCAACAGTCCTTCTCAGAACAGCATCCCATGGATGAGGAAGCCAAAGCCCTCCCTGGTGACAACATCTGCACAGCCAAGCACACCTCCAGGATGTCTCTCTCTCTGCCTGGGCCCCTACCCTTGAGTGGAAGGATCAATGAGAACACCATCTGCACCTCCCAACTCCTTCACCCTCACTTCCAGGGGCCTATAGTCTCTTTTCATCTGCTCAAGTGGTATCATTAGTGCCCACATGGATGAGCAGCATTGGATATATATATTTATTTAAAAGAAAAATCTTTTCAGGCCTCTTCTAAAGATCAAAGAACCAAAGGAATTTAAGGACACCTCTTTTTTGTGTTATTTTTTCAGTCTGTCTTTCTGCAGACTTGACAATAAATATGCATCAGTTTATATTGGCAAGAACCACTTCAACTGGAAAAAATAATTTCAGTTCTACAGAAGTCTTGTCAACACACAAAAGTTATACTAGTTTAAATAACATTTGTTTATTAAATCAATTTAAGCCATGTCTACAACAGGGAAAGGATTTATTTTAATTATGTGTTAAAATCCTTGTGTAGAAAAGACAATTTTAGTTTTAATATGTGTTAACTAGTTGGAGTAAATTTCTAACAAGGAGTTCAGGGCCTACTTCAACCAGCTAATAGGTTAAAACTGCAACTCGCTTTGTCTCCACAAGAATTGTAATACACGTTAAAACCACACCTTTTCCCCTTGAAGACAAGCCTAAATTACACTGGTGAAAACACCAGAGTGGACACGCTTAAACTGATTTACAACAGGCTTAAATGGATTTAGTTTACGTCAAGAGAGAGTAGGGATCTTTAATATACCAGACAGCATAATGAGATCCAATGGCTGAAAGCTGAATGTAGACAAAACCAGAATGGAAATAAGTTAAATTATTTAATCATGAAGTTAACCGATGATTATTACAAGTTATCTAGTATGCTCTATTTCCACCAGAAGTTGTAGACTTGATGTAAGAATTACTGGATGAAATTCTGTTGCCTGTATTATGCACTAGATGACCTAATGGTCCCTTCTGGCCTTAAAAATCTATTAATCAATAAATATTTGCATTTAAAAAATAATATAAGCAATTTATAAACAGATTTAAGTATGTCTGTGCAGGAGTTTGCACCAGTTTAACTAACATTATACACACACATGCATGCACACATATGTACTGGTGATATTCTTATGAAAAATTGCAGAGCTATATGATACATTCCATTTATTATGACCTTTTGATTACCTCAGAAGCACGTATTCATTAAGCCATCAGCACCAGGACTATTTGTACCATTACAAATCCATCTAATATGTAGACTACATGATGGTACAGTGTGGTTTTTCACATTAGGCATAAAGGTTTTGGTGGCATGAATTGCAGATACTTGCATTATTTACAGGTGGCAAAGCCACATGTCAGTTATTAATCACACAATCATAGACTTTAAGGTCAGAAGGGACCATTATGATTGTCTAATCTGATGTCCTGCACAACTCAGGCCACAGAATCTCACCCACTCACTCCTGTAACAAACCTCTAATCTATGTCTGAGCTATTGAAGTCCTCAAATCATGGTTTAAAGACTTCAAGATGTAGAGAATCCTCCAGCAAGTGACCGGTGACCCACATTGCAGAGGAAGGCGAAAACACCCCAGGGCCTCTGACAACCTGCCTGGAGGAAAATTCCTTCCCAACCCCAAATACGGTGATCAGCTAAACACTGAGCATGTGGGCAAGATTCACCAACCAGACACCCAGGAAAGAATTCTCTGTAGTAACTCAGATCCCACCCCATCTAACATCCCATCACAGGCCATTGGGCATATCTACCACTAATAGTTGAAGATCAATTAATTGCCAAGATTAGGCTATCCCATCATATCATCCCTTCCATAAACTTATCAAGTTTAGTCTTGAAGCCAGATATGTCTTTTGCCCCCACTGCTTCCCTTGGAAGGCTGTTCCAGAACTTTACTCTTTTGATGGTTAGAAAGCTTTGCCTAATTTCAAGTCTAAACTTCCTGATGGCCAGTTTATATCCATTTGTGCTTGTATCCACATTGGTACTGAGCTTAAATAATTCTTCTTCCTCCGTGGTATTTATCCCTCTGATATATTTACTGAGAGCAATCATATCTCCCCTCAGACTTCTTTCGGTTAGGCTAAACAAGCCAAGCTCTTTGAGTTCCTTTCATAGGACAGATTTTCCATTCTTCAGACCATCCTAGTAGCCCTTCTCTGTACCTGTTCCAGTTTGAATTCATCCTTCTTAAACATGGGATACCAGAACTACACACAATATTCCAGATGAGGTCTCACTAGTGCCTTGTATATCGGTACTAACACCTCCTTATCTCTACTGGAAATACTTCGCCTGATGCATCCCAAGACCTCATTAGCTTTTTTCATGGCCATATCACATTGGCAGCTCATAGTCATCCTGTGATCAACCAATACTCCGAGGTCCTTCTCCTCCTCTGTTATTTCCAAGTGATGTGTCCCCAGTTTATAACAAAAATTCTTGTTATTAACCCCTAAATGCATGACCTTGCACTTTTCACTATTAAATTTCAACCTATTACTATTACTCCAGTTTACAAGGTCATCCAGATCTTCCTGTATGATATCCCAGTCCTTCTCAGTATTGGCAATACCTCCCAGCTTCGAGTCATCCACAAACTTTATTAGCACATTCCCGCTTTTTGTGCAAAGGTCAGTAATAAAAAGATTAAATAAGATTGGTCCCAAAACTGATCTCTGAGGAACTCCACTCGTAACCTCCTTCCAGCCTGACAGTTCACCTTTCAGTGTGACCCGTTGTAGTTCCTTATCCACATTTCAATTTTCATATTGATCCCCATCTTTTCCAATTTAGCTAATACTTCCCCATGTGGAACTGTATCAAATGTCTTACTGAAATCGAGGTAAATTAGATTAGAAATTAATTAGCTCATGATCGCTCAAACCAAGGTTGTCCCCTACAACCATTTCTTGTATAAGGTCCTCACTGCTCACCAAAACCAAATCTAAAATGGCATCCCCTCTTGTTGATTCAGCAACCAGTTGGTGAAGGAATCCATCAGCTATCGCATCAAGGAAAATCTGAGCCCTATTATTATTATTAGCACTTGTCCTCCAGTCTATATCTGGGAAGTTAAAGTCTCCCATGATCACACAATTCCCATTAATATTTACTTCATTAAAAACATTAAAGAGGTCTCTATCCATATCCAGATCAGATTCCAGCAGTCTATAGCACACCCCAAGCACTATCCCAGGGGAGGCTGAAGTAGCTTTCTTCCCCAATGTTATTTTTGCCCAGACAGACTCTGTCTTATCCATTCCATCACTTCTTATTTCTTTACATTCTACCTCATCATCGATATACAATGCTACTCCACCACCTTTATTTCTGTCTTTCCTAAACAGCACATACCCTTCAATACCTGTACTCCAGTCATGACTACCATTCCACCATGTTTCTGTTATCCCTATAATATCTGGTTTCATTTCCTGTACCAGTAGCTCTAGTTCCTCCATTTTGTTACCTAGGCTCCTCGCATTAGTGTACAAACATCTTAATGTTTGCTGTTTGGCCTCACTCACATTCTTTACCCAATTAGGCACAGATATTTTACCGCTAGTATCAGATATTAAACTGATATGTACACTACCCTTCCTCCTTATGTTCATTCTCCTACCCACAGCTATATTCTCCCTTACTTCGTTTACTTCCCTCTCAATGTTAAAATCTGGTGTGGAGATTACCTGGACATCTCCCAACCATCTCCCCCAGATTCCTAGTTTAAAGCTCTCTTGATCAGTTGTGCCATCCTCCATCCTAGAAGTCTATTTCCCTCCTTACTCAGGTGAAGTCCATCCCGAGAGAACAGTCCTCTGTCCATGAATTCTTCCCAGTGGCCATACATCCCAAAGCCCTCCTTATAGCACCAGTGCCTAGGCATCTGTTGAGCATCATAATCTTGTCACACCTTTGTTGCCCTTCTCTAGGAACAGGCAGAATCCCACTGAACATCACATGAGCCTCGATTTCCTTAAGTGTCTTCCCCAGCCTAGCATAGTCTCCCTTGATACATTCCAGTAAGAATCTAGCTGTATCATTTGTTCACACATGAAGGACAATCAGTGGATTCTTTCCCACTCTTGTTAGGATCCTCTTCAGCCTCAGGTCCACTCTCATCTCTTAGCACCCGGCAGACAGCACACCCTTCTGTTCTCTGGATCAGCTCTTGTTACAGGCCTGTCTATTCTTCTCAGTAAGGAGTCCCCAATCACTTAGACCTGCCTTTTCCTGGCGGTGGTGCAATCCTCCAGTCTATCCCCTGTTCCCTCTGGCTGAAAGTCCTCTCGATTCCTATTGTCGCTTGCAATCCTCTGCAACCCATCCTGTATCCTCCTGGGGCTCATATTCGGTGTTGTTATTTCCATTGACTCTTGCCCTCTTCCTATAGGACTAGCTGCTCTTCTCTTCTTCCTTGCCCTCTCACCTTCAGTGACCACCTGCTGTGCCCCTTATTCATTTTCCAGCTCCGCAAACCTGTTCCTGAGCTCTATTTCTCCTTCACTAGCCCGTCTTTTCCTCTATCTGGTTCTCTTAATCACATGCTTCTACTGTCCACTTTCCTCACCCAGCAATCTCCCCTCAGAGTTCTTTGGTCCTGCTTCCATCTGCAAGTCTGAGCTTTTCCCTTCAGCCTCCTCATGTCTTTACTCAATCATCTGCTTGAACCCCCTTCTAAACTCGACCAGCGTTTCCACCTGCATCTCCAATCCTCAGATCTTTTCTTCCATCAGCTCTAAAAGGCAGCACTTCATGCAGACAAAACTCTTTTCAGATATCCCCTCCAGGATCATGTACATGCCGCAGCTTCCACATCCAGTCATCTTCATTGTGTCTTCCACTGCTTGGGGTCACTACCTCTGCTTCCTCTATATCTGTCATAGCCTTCTCACCTAAGTCCTTTTAGTCTGGAAAACACAAAGCAAACCAAAACACCACCACCCACAGCAAAACAAACCCCCAACGAGCACCAAAACATGCCAGACCACCACGCACTCCCTTCACTAGCCTGTCTGTTCCTTTGCCTGGCTCTCTTAGTCTTCCCCCCAAACTCCCCTTGCAAACTCCCACTCAAACTCCCCTGTTTACAGCTCTGTTTGCTGGCTCTTATGCAGCTGTTATTCATAGATTCCAAGGCTGGAAGGGACCATTATGATCATCTAGTCTGACCTCCTGGATAATAAAGGCCAGAGAACTTTCCCAAAATATACAGTTATGCAGATTATCCCCAGTGAGTGCTGATAAAACCTTCATACCACATCATGCCATTATATATTCTGTATATACTGCACAGGCTCCTCACAATGAGCCACAAGCTTGAGGACACTTGGACCTGGAAGCCCCTTCCCCTCCAGATCTGTGTATGGGCAGGAATTTCCCAATTAATTAATTCTCTGATTGCAAACTATGGCCTTTAAAGCCTATATAGTCCTAACTATGGAAAAACAAATGACTGACATAGTGGAAGCGAACAGAGAAAAAAAACCCACACTTCCTTGAAAGATGTCCCCCTTCACTGTTTCCTACATGATGGAGTATTTAGTGCACTTTCCTATATCAAAAAGAAAAGGAATACTTGTGGCACCTTAGAGACTAACAAATTTATTTGAGCATAAGCTTTCGTGAGCTACAGCTCACTTGCATCCGATGAAGGGAGCTGTAGCTCACGAAAGCTTATGCTCAAATAAATTTGTTAGTCTCTAAGGTGCCACAAGTACTCTGTTTCCTATATCAGTAACCCTTCATGTGTTTGCAAACATTATCTTTATTGTGAATCATTTTCAATATTATTTTCAGTTTCAATTTTGGTGGAAGCTTGTGTAAAAAAAATTTCAAGGGGAAAATATTCAGAGCAATCCCCTAGACACTACTGTAAACCTGCTGATAACTGCTCTGCCATGTCTCATAAGCCTTCAGTAAAAAAGAGGAAGAATGTGCCATGTAAATTCCTACTACCTGTTTTAGAATTCTATTTGCAATCTACAATTTATGGTGGAAAAAAAACCTAGTGAAGATTCACTATACGATTGTCATTATTATTCAGTTCCTCCAAGTCCTTCTCCCCCACACATTACTTATTTGGGAGAGCAGAGATGACTTGAGCTTGTCTTGTTTTTGCATCATTTTCACACTGTGTCATGGCATCAACAAACCCTCCATTCTGTGAGAGAGTAATTCCTCTTTGTGAGAGTCACTCGTATCACAGGCTTTGTCTGTGCTGGTCTCAGATCACTCTCCCATTAGGGAAGGACAAAAATAGCTCTAACCCCAATCCAGATATCATACTAATGAAAATACAAAAATGTTACATTAAGGAAATTCAGTTAAAAAGAAACTAATTCCTCCCAGGACTATAGACACCTAATTTGACTTGAAAAACAGCTGATTATCACAATGATA
The DNA here is from genome assembly GCF_009764565.3 of Dermochelys coriacea. NCBI lineage: Eukaryota > Metazoa > Chordata > Testudines > Dermochelyidae > Dermochelys > Dermochelys coriacea. Next base: position 36,515,974 of record NC_050070.1, on the reverse strand, counting down.
CATAAAAATACTTTAACGTCATATTTCTGTGTAAAATTATACTTTACAAATTAGTAAACATAGTGTTAAGTTTTTCATTTCATTCTACAAGCATGGTCCAAAACAGATTTAAAATAAGCAAATGTGAACAATTATATAATATATATAGACACACATGCACACACAAAATCTCTCTCTTTCTCGCACACACATGCTTCAGTTAAAAACAAAATAAAAAACCTCACCCCAAAACAGTAAATAACTTTGAAGACAATTATTTTTTCTGATATCACCATCTGAATATTTTATTTTCCCTTCTGTGCCATTGTCCCTTGTCACTGCAGGCATGAATCTGGAAGAGCTAAAGAAAGCAGAACTAAGACAGATAAAAGGGTCAGTTTGCTGAGACAAAAGATGATATCACGTCGAGACAAATTACAGAGGTGCAGTGTCTAAATGTGTAGAAGCAATAACTGCTATACAACAGCCATATCAGCAGGGCTGCTCTGTGCCTTTTGCTTACATGCACTGCATGTAAAGCATAAGGTCTACAGATGAAGAGTTGTTATTCAGGTCACACAAGCAGCATCCCAGCAGTTTCAAAGACTGCTAGCTACTAGGCCCCCTGCAGGCCATTCTGCTCATACACAAAAAGTAGCTAAAAAAGAAGTCATTAGAAGTGACAGGTAGTCATAAACTTGAGGGCAGAGTTCCATCCTGCCATCTCGCACAGCATTTTCACCAGTCTATCGATAGTCACCTACTTATCCTGCAGGGATTGTGGATCATGCACGAACATTCAGGCAGGCTCCTTAAAATGCAAGCTACAAAAAAGAGTAGCATAAAAAAAAAATCCCTTAAAAAACACATCAGTCCTAAAATTTCACTAAGTCTTCTATACTATTGCAGCTATTGCACACACTTATTATTCTATTATGATTACAGAAAGCAAAATATATACAGAGAGAGATTAATATCACAGCAAATTATCATCATTCATCCTATTGTTATTACTGGGATTACCCTTTCTTTAAAAATCTCATTACATCTGTGAAGGGTCTCATAGCTAGTTGTGAACTGCTGGAGAGGGGCTAATTGTAGGTTCCCTAAAACCACAATTGCTAAATTAGCTCTTTAATCCATCTGCCTATGATATGAAATTGCAAGAGATAGCTACAAACTTTGCAAGGGAAACACCAACTGCTATGAGAATATTGGTCACATCACCCATTTGCTACCAATAGGGCAAGTTAAATCCAAAATTCTCACTCAGACCTATTTTATTATTCCATTACTCTATGCTACAAGGAAACAAGGTTGGTGTGGTAATATCTTTTATTGGACCAACTTCTGTTGGTGAGAGAGACAAGCCTTCAAGCTTATACAGATCTAAAGAAGGTCCTCACTCACCTTGTCTCTCAGGATTATTACATGTAGCCATATGACATACATTGCATTATATACCTAGCATTATTGATCTTGTAAGGAGTTTGCCATGTTTAATTAGACTGAGGATCAGCAATCGCTATAATGAATTGGACTTGCAATAAGCATCAGTGCTAGTGTCTGAGCTGTGAGAATAAAGTGAAAGATTGGGGACATGCTTCTATAGAAACCAAAAGTCCTCTCTTGCATGTTTTGCAGTCAAAGTTGTGGAGGAATTTCATTCTTAAATTCAGTGCACCCAATCCAGTGGGAAACAGCCGTGCTTTCTGAGTCAGGCATGTCATGGAACTCCAAAGGACATTGGCTCAACAACTGGCCAGTTTATCCCCAGGTCCATCACAAAAGACTTATAAGAAACTAATGCCGTGGAGAGAGTTGTAGAGAGAGTTGAGGAGGAGTTTGGGGAAATGGGCACAGGTAAACTGTTTCCATGATTCCTGTCAGCTGCAACTGCCTCTTGGCTTGTCCCCAGGGAAAGATTAGCTGAGTCCCACATGGCCAGTAGGGAATAATAAAAGAAAAATGAACATCTGGGGAAAAGAGGTGGGGTAAAATTCTTCTGGTTGTGGGATGCTTCAGCTCCCAAATGTGAAGTGTGGGATTTCCTCCTGGTTACCAAAGTACTTCCCTCAAACTTAGTTGGTATGGTTTTGGGAGATTTGCTGGTGAGTGCAGATCCTTGACTCAATTCCTTGTTACTGACTGAATACCAGAACCAAGCTGACATTCAGCAACATTCTCAACATCTTTAATATACTATCCTACCTAACTAAATTACAGTCTGTTAGGGAGATATCTCCACTCCCAGCTTCTGTTTGGGATTCCAAGGGGCTAAACTGCTCATTGTCCTAATATCATTCTCTCACTCTCAAGGAGATTAGGGCTGTGGTAGTGAAGACAAACCACAAAGTAGGGAGCAGCCTACATGGCTGCCAGTCCCCAGAAGTTTAGAGAACTCCTTAAGACTAGGTGTTAGCACTATTTTGGGTCCACAGTTTGCAACATACAAAGAAAAGTTGGTTTTACACTCTTGTTTGCATTGCATAATGCATTGTCTTCTCCGAGAATCCTAAATTCTATACCCCCCTGAGCTTAGGTTGGAAAAATAATGTAGAAGCATTAAAATGATTGGTGATGTCTGTGTTGGCCAGAATGTTTGAAACCAAAGTTCTGGAGCTGTACCTTACATAAATGCCACGTTTTGTAATTATATTTCTGTTTGTCCACATTCTTTTGTCTACATTATTATTCTGTTGGTTTTAGAGATTTATTAATCAGCACTTCTGCTGCTGATTTTTGTTTTCTGTATTAAGGAAAGGATTTTCAATTATTTTAAAAGTGTAGTTATGCCAAAGGGGAATCCTCTGGCACTGAGGATATAGATAGTGCATTTCTGTACCAAGTGCTATTGAAAAAATCAAACTGTATTTAAGAAAATAAGAACAAGATAATAATTTCAAGGAACCAAAAGAGAATACTAAATCTCATTCTAATTCTCTCCCTCTTAGGGTGGAGCTATGAACTCCCTGGGGGGTTGTTAAACCATCTGGCTAAATGAGCATGTGAAATACTAGAGAGAGAAAGAGAGAGAGAGAGGACATATACCTGGTGGAGCCTTCACATCATAATTGTTTCTCTCTTATATGAAGTAATATTTTACTGTTATATAACAACCTTTAATTCCAAGGGATCCCAAAGTGCTTTACATATTATATGTTGTACATACAGCACCACTGTAATGCAGTTATCTCTGGAGCAGAGAGCAACAACAGACCAACATACAGCCCATTACACAGTAGTGGGGAGGGGAAATTTTGGCCAAGGACCAAAATCCTTGCTTATACAGCATAGTCCTAGAGGCCCTTAATGTCCCCAGAGAGCAAACAGGATCCTCAAAATTTAAATAAATGATAGAGAAAGAGAAATGTAATGTTGCCCTGTCATTTAAACTATGCAAAATGATGTTCTTATAGCATAATATGCCCCATCATTCAAGTCTTGATGCATTATGGAATATCAGTCAAAAGGGCAGATATTAAGGACAAAGAGGTATAATGTCTCCTTGCTGTACATAACTTGTTCTAACTTTGAACCAATGTTACCCATTTTCATTTGTGTTAACAAAACCACGCATATATACACAAACATCATGTATAACAGCAGCCCTTCTTATGGTTAAAACAATGAGGAGTACTTGTGGCACCTTAGAGACTAACAAATTAATTTGGACATATGCTTTCATGGGCTAAAACACACTTCATCAGATGCATGGAGTGGAAAATACAGTAGGGAGGTATAAATACATAGCATATGAAAAGATGAGAGTTATCTTACCAAGTGGGGGGGGGCCAGTGATAATAAGCCAATTCAATTAAGGTGGAAGTGGGCTATTCTCAACAGTTGACAAGAAAGAGTGGAAATCACTTCTGTAGTGCTAATGAGGCCAATGTAAACAAGGTGGCCCATTTCAAACAGTTGACAAGAAGGTGTGAGTATCAGCAGGGGGAAATTAGTTTTTGTAGTAACCTATCCTCTGCCAGTCTTTAATTTGATGGTGTCCAGTTTGCAAATTAATTCCAGTTCTGCAGTTTCTCGTTGGAATCTGTTTTTGAAGTTTTTTTGTAGAAGAATTGCCACTTTTAAGTCTGTTATTGAATGTTCAGGGAGATTGAAGTGTTCTCCTACTGGTTTTTGAATGTTATAATTCCTGATATCAGATTTGTGTCCATTTATTTTTTTGCATAGAGACTGTCCAGTTTGGCCAATGTACATGGCAAGAGGGGCACGTAAATAAGTGTTGCACCCACTATATTTACAGAAGAAATAAAATCCTTGTTAAAAATTCATTGCAAAATCATGCACAGAGTTTGTGAATACTGCCAGTAACACAGCCAAGCTATGATATTTTTATCTCAAATAGGACCTTTTACCACAAGCAATCTCTTTCAATGATGCTATGTGTTGACTAACTTAATAACAGAACTAGTTGAAATTGTTTCATCGGAACAAATTTCTTTTTGCTTATTGTAGAAATTTTTTGGAACATTTTTATTTTGGCTAAAATAGCCATTTTTAGGGGGATTCTATTACTTTTTTTCACTTTGAGGTTCCGTTTTTGGTAAAATATTTTGAACTTTGCTTTTCAAAAACTGATTTTTTTTTAAACAAAACCAAACTTCTTACTGAGAATAGTTTTTGAAAATTAACCCTAATCCTAAACTTCAATTTTGTTTTTTTCAAAATGTGGATACTTCCCTTCTGAAGTCAGTGGCAGCAACAATGGGGTTTGATTAAGTCATCTGACAGAAACCAAGATCCTCCCATTTCAGCCTGGAAAGTCAACAAAGTATGTTAAGAGTTTTGGACAACCAGAGTCCTTAAATTTGGGAAAGACAACATCAGCTTCTCTTGTTCATGGAGCTCTATCAGCCAACCTACAAAGATTCCAATCAAACCCCCACAATAAATAAATACTACACAAAAATAGCAAAAAGTAGCAAGTGACATCATAGAAAACAATCTCTCACTCACTTAATTGTGTACACAAAGCAAAGGCCCTTATTTTAAGACAAAGAAGTTATTTTACGGTTTTGAAGATGGGTCAGTTTTGTAGAGAGGAATGACAGAGTTGGTCACACTGGAGGATGAGTGGCACTATCTGTGAAAGAAATTATGGAGAAAAATATAGTAAAAATCTTAAATATATCAAACAGTTCTGTACAGATAGAAATTCCATGCTTCAATAATAGAAGTGTGGCAGTAGGAATATACTACTGACCACCTGACCAGGAAGGTGATGGTGATTGTGAAATACTCAGGGAGATTATGGAGGCTACTAAAACAGAAAACATAATAATAATACAGGATTTCAACTATCCCCATATTAACTGGGAACATGTCACCTCAGGATGGGATGCAGAGAAAATTGCTAGACACCATTAATGACTGTTCCTTGGAGCAGCTAGTCCAGGAACCCACAAATGGAGAGGCAATTTTTGATTTAGTCCTAAGTAGTGCACAGGATCTGGTCCAAAAGGTGAATATAGCTGAACCACTCGGTAATAGCAACCATAATGTAATTAAATTTAACATCTTGGGGGGGGGGCACCAAAGAAGCCCATCACAGTAGCATTTAATTTAAAAAAGGGGAACTATGCAAAAATTAGGCTACTTAAATGGAAATTAAAAGAAATAGTAGCAAGAATGAAATGCCTGCAAGCTGCATGGAAACTTCTAAAAACACCATAACAGAGGCTCAAACTATATGTGTACCCCCAAATAAATAAAAAAATGTAAGAGGACCAAAAAATGCCATCATGGCTACACAACAGAGTAAAAGAGACACTTAGAAACAAAAAGACTTCTTTTAAAGATTGAAAGTCAAATTCTACTGAGGAAAATAGGAACATAAACTCTGGGAAGCCAAGTATAAAAGTATAATTAGGCAGGCCAAAAAAGAATTTGAAGAACAACTAGCAAAAGACTCAAAAACTAACAGCAAAAACTTTAAGCTAATCAGAAGCAGGAAATCTGCCAAATAATCAGTGAGGACTCTGGATGACTGAGGTGCTAAAGGAGGACACAAGGAAGACAATGTCATTGTCTAGAACAGTGATCACCAACCGCCTGATCGTGGTCGACTGGTCGATCCTGGAGATTCGCCAGGTCGATCACGATCTCCAGCAATGCAGTGGGACTGCCGCTAAGGCAGGCTCCCTGCCTGCCCCAGCCCCACACTGCTCCCAGAAGCAGCCAGCATGCCCCCCGCAGCCCAGAAGGGGTGTCAAAACATTGCTCCCGCCTGAAAGCACCATCCCCACAGCTCCCATTGGCCAGGAACAGGGAACTGTGGCCAATGGAAGCTGCGGAGGTGGTGCCTGCAGAGAGGGGCAGCAGGTTTAAAACAAAAAAAAGAGAGAAATTAACTGTTGAAACAATTTACCAAAGTTGTGGTGGATTCTCCATCACTGACAATGTTTTAATTATCTGAGGATGTTAGGGAGATTCCCAAACCTCAGCCATCCTTTGTAGGTGACAAATCTGAGGAATTGTCACAGATTGAAGTGTCATTAAAGGAGGTTTTGGAATTCATTGATAAACTTAACAGTAACAAGTCACCGGGACCAGATGGCATTCACCCAAGAGTTCCGAAAAAACTCAAATGTAAAATTGTAGAACTATTAACTGTGGTTTGTAACCTATCATTTAAATCAGCTTCCATATCAAATGACTGGAGGATAGCTGATGTGACACCAATTTTTAAAAAGAGCTCCAGAGGCAATCCTGGCAATTACAGGCCAGGAAGCCTGACTTCAGTACCAGGCAAACTCGTTGAAACTATAGTAAAGAACAGAATTGTCAGGCAAATAGAGGAACATAATTTGTTGGGGAAGAGTCAACATAGTTTTTGTAAAGGGAAATCATGCCTCACCAATCTACTAGAATTCTTTGAGGGGGTCAACAAGCATGTGGACAAGGGGGATTCAGTGGATAGAGTGTACTTAAATTTTCAGAAAGTCTTTGGCAAGGTCCCCCCACAAAAGACTCTTAAGCAAATAAGCTGTCATGTGATAAAAGGGAAGGTACTCTCATGGATCAGTAACTGGTTAAAAGATAGGAAACAATGGGTACAAATAAATGGTCTGTTTTCAGAATGGTGAGAGAGATAAATAGTGGTGTCCCCAAGGGCTCTGTACTGGGACCAGTAGTATTCAACATATTAATAAATGATCTGGAAAAGGGGGTAAACAGTGAGGTGGCAAAATTTTCAGATTATACAAAACTACTCAAGATAGTTAAGTCCAAAGCAGACTGCAAAGATATCTCACAAAATTGGGTGGCTAGGCATCGAATTGGCAGATGAAATAAAATGTTGATAATTGCAAAAAGAAAAGGAGTACTTGGGGCACCTTAGAGACTAACAAATTTATTTGAGCATAAGCTTTCGTGAGCTATAGCTCACTTCATTGGCTGCATTCAGTGGAAAATACAGTGGGGAGATGATTTATATACACAGAGAACATGAAACAATGGGTGTTATCATACACACTGTAAGGAGAATAATGATTTATGATGAACTATTACCATCAGGAGGGGGGGAGGAAGAAAACCTTTTGTAGTGATAATCAAGGTGGGTCATTTCCAGCAGTTGACAAGAATGTCTGAGGAACAGTGTGTGGGTGTGGGGAGGGGGGAAATAACATGGGGAAATAGTTTTACTTTGTGTAATGACCCATCCACTCCCAGTCTCTATTCAAGCCTAAGTTAATTGTATCCAGTTTGCAAATTAATTCCAATTCAGCAGTCTCTCATTGGAGTCTGTTTTTGAAGTTTTTTTGTTGAAGAATAGCCACTCTCAGAGTGACCAGAGAGATTGAAGTGTTCTCCGACTGGTTTTTGAATGTTATAATTCTTGACGATTGATTTGTGTCCATTTATTCTTTTACGTAGAGACTGTCCAGTTTGACCAATGTACATGGCAGAGGGGCATTGCTGGCACATGATAGCATATATCACATTGGTAGATGCGCAGGTGAACGAGCCTCTGATAGTGTGGCTGATGTTATTAGGCCCTATGATGGTGTCCCTGAATAGATATGTGGACAGAGTTGGCAACGGGCTTTGTTGCAAGGATAGGTTCCTGGGTTAGTGGTTCTGTTGTGTGGTATGTGGTTGCTGGTGAGTATTTGCTTCAGGTTGGGGGGCTGTCTGTAAGCAAGGACTGGCCTGTCTCCCAAGATCTGTGACAGTGTTGGGTTGTCCTTCAGGATAGGTTGTAGATCCTTGATGATGCGTTGGAAAGGTTTTAGTTGGGGGCTGAAGGTGATGGCTAGTGGCGTTCTGTTATTTTCTTTGGAAAATTGTTTCAATAGTTAATTACTCTCACCAGTAAAAAAATGTATGCCTTATTTCCAGTCTGAATTTGTCTAACTTCCACTTCCAGCCACTGGATTGTGTTATATCTTTCTCTGCTAGACTGAAGAGCTCATCATTAACTATTTGTTCCCCATGTAGGTACTTCGAGACTGTAATCAAGTCACCCCTTCACCTTCTCTTTTTTAAGCTGAATAGATGGAGCTCCTTGAGTCTATCACTATAAGTCATGTTTTCTAATCCTTTAATCTTTCTCATGGCTCTTCTCGGAACCCTCTCCAATTTATCAACGTCCTCCTTGAGTTACAGGCACCAGAACTAGACACATTATTCTAGCAGTGATCACACCACTGCCAAATACAGAGGTAAAGTCTTCAGTTACATTTTAGACCTACCAGTTAGCCAGTTTTTAATCCACTTATTGCATGCCATATTAACTTTATATCATTTTAGTTTGTTAACTACAATGTTGTTCAGTATCAAGTCAAATATCTTACAGAAGTCAAAGTATATTACATCAACACTATTACCTTTATCAGTCAAACCTGTAATCTCATGAAAAAAGATATCAAGTGAGTTTGACAAGATCTATTTTCCATAAACCCATGTTGATTTGCATTGATGACATTACCCTCCTTTAATTCTTCATAAATCAAGTCCCATGTCACTTCCTCCATTATCATGCCCAGAAAAATGTCAGACCAACCGATCTCTAATTACCTGGGTCATCCCTTTTACCTTTTTCAAAAATTGGCACATTAGCTTTCATCTAGTCTTCTGGAACTTCCCCAATGCTCCAAGACTTATTGAAAATCAAAATTAATGGTTAGCAAGCACCTCAGGCAGCTCTTTTGAAACTCCTAGAGGCAAGTTATCTGGACCTGCTAATTTAAGAATGCCTAACTTTAGTAGCTTCTGTTTAACATCCTCCAGATATTAGTGGAATAGAAAAAGTGTTGTCACTATATGATGACACTGAATCATTTGTTTTTCCCCAGATATAGAACAGAAATATTTATTGAACTTTGTCTTTTCTGCATTATTATTGATACTTCTGCCATTTCTATTTCACAATGGACCAATATCATTGACAAGATTGTCCTTAAATCTGCTGGCCATGGATTTCTCCTTGAGTTCCTTGGCTTCCTTTATCCATTTTCTACAGTTCCTACATTTTTTTGTATTCATTACTGTCAATTTCCTCTTTCTTCCATATATATATTACAACTGCCTTCACTTCCCCTCTAAACCAGGTTGATTTTTTTTAACCAACACAGTCTTCTTCTTCTGTTGTGACTTTTGGGGAATCTAGTAAAGTGTTCTTAAGTGACTCCCCATTATCAGTCACTTTTTAAATTAAATTCTTCCTCCCAGCTAATTTGGGTCATAATTGTTTCCAGCTTTGAAAAATTGCCCCTATTAAAGCACCCATATATATATATTACTGGTCTGGACCTTATTCTGCTTGTACATTATAAATGTGATCAAGTCATGATTACTTGTAAGTAAGCTACCATTAACAGTTCTTCTTTATCTGCTAGAACAAGGTCTAATACAAAATGTTGACTCCCATGTTGACTGTAATACTCTGAGTTAGGAAGGTGTCATCAATAATATTTAGAAATTCCAAGAATGTTTCAGTATTGACAGGATGAGACTTTCAGCATACGTCACTCAGATTGAAGTCCCCTATTAGAACAGTTTTTCCCTACACATTATAGATAGGTATATAAGGAGGCAGTCATTCTGTTTCCTAGTGTGCTTTGGTGGTCTGTAGTAGGCATCCCAAATAATAGCCCATCTTGCACTTTATCTATTAGGAAATTGATCCATAAGCACTCAAGATCATTTTCTCCTGAGTTATCTGTGACTCAGAAACAGGTAATGCCATTTTGACTGAGTGTCACTCCCCCTACTCTTTTGTCCACTCGATCCTTCCTAAATAGGTTATAAGCATTGATTTTAAGATTCCAATTGTGTAAATCATCCCACCAGGTTTCAGTAATGCCAACTAGATAAAATATATCCTCATAAATGAGCAATTCCAATTCCTCTTGTTTGATTGCATTAGTGTATAGGCAATTCAAGAATTTCCTTTGGTGCCTTGATTAATTTTTTCCTCAACATCTTGATTTTGTGTTAACTAAGTGTTTATACCTCCCCTCTTTTTACCCTCCCCTTTTGTTATTAGTGTAACCCCTCCTGACAACTCTGGCCAGCCTGTCTCCAAGAACATTGATTCCCCCTTCTACTGAGATGGAGGCTATCCAGACTATCCCTCTCCCCATAGAAGGTGGACCAATGTTCCATAAAACCAAATCCTTCCTCTCTACACCACTTATCTAGCCAGAAATTCCAGAATCTTCTGCCTTCTGTCTTCTTATTTGCTCAATGGAGATGAAGGATCTCAGAGAAGATTGTTTGGACATTCTTCTTCTTCAACACACTTCCAAGTTCCCTGAAGACAACTACTACCTGCAAGATATCCCACGATGTTGTGTCATTAGCACCAATATGAACCATCACTGATTGATCCTTGCCTATAGACTTGAGAAGCCTATCTAATCCTACATCTTGTCTCCAGGAAGGTGGTACACTGTCCTGTTGTCCACCTGTCCATTGCAGAATGTTCTTTTGATTCTTCTGATTATTGACTCTCCAACAAGCATTGTCTGTCTTCCTGGGACAGTTTGGTGAACTCTTTGCAGGTAAGATTTTTTATTTTCTTATAGACAGGGCTGAGCTGCAATTCACAGATGAGTCCCATTTATCTCTTCGTTCCTTTGGACATGCTTGATATTGAGAGGTATCTTCCATAGTTTTCACATTGAGGACATGGTATAGATTTGAAATTTCTAGCTGTGTAAAATTCCTCCTGCTTCTCTTCTCTCTGGTGGCCTGAGTCTGCCTATTCTTATCTGTCTCCAACTTTGTAGAATGCTGATGTGTCCCCTGGCCTCTGGTGGTTATGAACTGCCAGGCCTCCTCTCTGACTTCCTCTCTGACCAATTCCTTTGTGGCCAGCTCTATTCTTCCTTGAACCGGGAATAATGGTGTTTGCCAAATCTGGTTGTCAAGGAATTCTGATTCTTAGTAGTATCTCAAGTGGCCCCTCCAATCCAAGAATCTTTTCCTTCAGCACAGCCACCAACTTGCACTTCTGTTGGAAATCCCTTCTGTCTTCAGGCAAGAACATGGAACATCTTTTGCAAGTCACTACCACTGTTCAGTCACTGGCCACCATGATCCCACACTAAGTGCTGAACCTGAAAGGAAAACCTCTCACACTCCCCCTCTCATCTCCCTGTGAAACTCTCCTGTTAGCTGCTTCTGTTCATGGCTCTTGTGTTCACCTAGCAAGTGACTTTTTATACCAAGTCTTCTCTGCTCAGCTCAGCTCCACCCCTCACCACCCGAAGACTTCAAACAGCTAGACTGATCAAAGCTGTAAGGGCTAGAGCTTCGCAAGCTTTAGCAAGGCAATGATCAAAGCTCCAAGGGCTTACTCAGGGGCCCATGGCCCAGCTGTACAGCCTGTACACAGAGACTGAACAAAGTCAAACAAACAACTCACAGATGAAGCAAACACACCACTCACCAAGTCCCGCTACCTCAAAGCACAGTATCTGCAACTACTCCCTCAAAAACTGGTCTGTTAGCTTCCTTCTGTTTCACCCATAGTGTCATGGAACAGTGTGCTGTGATCCTGCTGCTGTCATGTACACAGACACACTCACAATAGTTTTTCTACTTGCACAATTCCTGTGTCACTGTAATTGTCTCCAATAATGATCACAGACTCCAAGATTCCTTGAGGCTTGTTAGTTCTTTCCTAACTAGAAGGAAAGCAATGTGTATGTAATATAAAATAATTTTAGCCTTATTAACAAGCCTAAGGTGCCACACACTTAAGCAACTTCTCAAGTGATCTGGTGAGCTACACAGAAATCATCTGGTTGGCCTGCTTTACTGGCACAATCATTTTCAGTGTTAAAAATCTCAAGTATTATTAAGAACATAAGAATGGCCATACTGGATCAGACCAATGGTCCATCTAGTCAAGTACCCTGTCTTCAAACAGTGGCCAGTACCAGAGTTTCAGGGAGAGTATACAGAACAATTTTGGAGTGATCTACCTCAGCCTTCCACTCCTGGCTTCTGGTAGTCAGAGATTTAGGGACACCCAGAGAATGGGGTTGCATCTCTGACCATCGTGGCTAATAGCCATTATCTAGTTCTTTTTTTAATCCAGTTATACTTTTAGCCATCACAACATCCCATGGCAATGAGTTCCACAGGTTAATTGTGCATTGTGTGAAAAAGTACATTTTGTTTGCATTAAATCTGCTGCCTATTAATTTCCATCGGATGAGCCCTGGATTTTTGCATTGTGGGAAAAATTCTGGCCACAATTATCTCTGTTCCAGTTATTTTATTTACACCATTCCCCATTGACTTTATTGAGGATTGAATGGGTATAACTGAAGACAGAATTTAGTCCTTTGTCAGGATCATGTCTTTCTAACCTTGAATCAGCAACTTCATCCACAGTATATGAGCTGCTTGCCTTTTTATGCCCTCTCTAACTTATTGTTTAAAAAATCAGGGGAAAAGCTCAGAACATATTATCACTGGAAACAACTGTAGGGCCTGATGCAAGGAGAGTTCCCATAGACATTCAGGTGCTTCTGCTCTGCGGTAGAGTCAAATCAGGGGATAGCAAGCATAACCTGCTTCTGTCAAATTCCTGCCTGTACAGTTACTCCTGTCAACACTCCAGTACTTGTGCTATTTTTTTTCTCTGTTGCACTGGCTTTACTTTTCCCTATGCTGCTACTTCTTAACAAAAAAAAGCCTACAATTTGTAAGAATGGATAATAATTCTCCTGTCTTTCCTTCCAAAAACTTAGATTTTGAGTTCTTGGGGGCAACCTGGTCTACATACCTGTTAAAACATCTACCTCACTGTTGGTCTTATAAAATAAATAATAATTGGATTGAATTAGTCCTATGGTGAGCATCTTTAATCTGCTGTTTTCCATTACTTGTTTCGAATGAATTGTCTCTCTGAAATATGAAATGTCAAAATGCCCCAAAGTTTCTCTCCTTTGGCCTCATCTAAACAAAGAAAATACTTCTAAAATTGCTTTGGCAAAATAGAACAGCAGACACAGAAGCCAGAGTATAAACAAATTTATTAATAGTTAATTGTATTTTTTCCAAATTTTTCCTCTTGATACTCAAACATCTTCCTTATTTCTTTTGCAAACTCTGCACAGCATTTGCAATGTGGTGAGAATGAGATCAGAAAGCTTTTTGTAGCTGGTGCAATGTGCAACTTACCCTTCAGCTCCCCCTCTCCTTTAGAGTGAAATTTGTAACTGTGCATCACATGACAAGTCATCTACCCACTTCTTAGCAAACCTAAAGAATGGACAAACCATATGATGAAAAGATTACAGTGTACAGAAATTACAAAAATGGTTTCTAACTTTTTTCTTTTTAACTTTACAATTGGGGCTCAGACAGTTTTCATTCATTGGCTAAAATCAAATTTACTTCCATTTCTAAAATGGGCATTTTAAAAAACCACAAATACAGAGTGAAGTTATGTTCACCACAGTAGGAGCACTAAAAAGTTTGTGGAGCCAATCCTCATATTCTCATCTCCAGACTCTCTCCTAGTTCAATACTTCTCATTTTTCATTCATTGTAATGTTACTTGTTTATTTTTATCATCTGTATGCATGCCACTGTACCAAACAAGATAATATGATATCTATCCCAAGGAGTTTAACAACTAAGTCAATATTTCTCAGCTGGTAGGTACAACCTCATGGGGGTAATCGGGGTGTTGCAAAGCTTTGAAAAATTTATTATACTCTAATTATACTCTTGCTGTCCCACTCCCTGCATGTGCTTATCCTTCAAGGTTGATATTCTCTATCAACCTCTCGAAACACACATACACAAATAAATTATATAGGCTTATAATTGTGATGATTACTATACTTTTTACTCTGATTTTGATGGTCAAGATCAGGGATGGAATGGGGGGCATGAAAATGTTAACTTTGAAAAACAGGTTGCCAACCTGAATAAGTTGCGAAGCACTGGTCTAAGACACTGATCTCTCAACTCTTTGTGCCCAGGTGAAACACTGAAACTACACAAAGCCCTATTTACTTAAATGCAGCTCATTTCAAAAACAATGGAAGGATCAGGGCCTTAGTAGGTCAGTCAGTTCAGTCTAGACACTTGAACCATATTAGTGGAAGTGGAAAGGCCACAGTCTTTAAGTGGGACTGATATCTGACTTTCATTTGAAACTGATGACTGAAATGCTCTCTGAAACGTGTGTGTTTACAGACAGTTCAATCAGAAAAAAATAGAGACCATTCCAAGACATTGAAAATGTTATTTTTTCCATAAAACAGATTGTCAAACTTGTAATTTGTATGTGTATATTAATATCTATAAAGTGACTACGCAAACAAGTTCTGGCCAATGTGGTATGATAATCACTCTGCTGGGAGCCAATGAGATTGCTTGATTTCTCTAGCCATTTGTAAAGTGAGATGACAAAATTCCAAACTCTTTTAAGGCATTTGGCTTTTACTTAATTATAATAATCAGCCATTTATTTTCTTATCGGGGCAAGTACCCAAACTCTGATCTGATGCTCAAATATTGAGTTGCAATCACAAATATAGATTAACTGTGTGTTTTTTCCTACTGGCAGAACTTTACATTAATATGATAGAAAATATTAAGCAAACAAATGGCCTGATTCTGCCACCCTTACTCATGTCATACCTTATTCACTGAAACCAATGGGACTCCTTGTGGAATAAAGTAATGTTCAAAGTGAGTCAGTGTGACAGAATCAGGCCTGAAATGAGTGAGGAAACCACAAATTGTAGAATGATAACTCATATTTCCTTCCTGGGAGGAGCTGGGGAAATTCACCATCAGAAGAGCCATATAACAAGGAAAAATATTTTAAGAGGTAAACCGCTGGGTTTAGATGTAGTGCCTTGGTTAGCAAATCATGAAAAGATACACATGGTAAAACAAATAGATGGACGGACCTCAGATACTGAAAAGTTGCATACACGTGTTTAAAATTTGGAATGGGCATGTACTTACAGCCAACAAATATCAAAGCTCGTGGAATGTGTCCTTGTAATTGATAGTATACCCAGTGCTACAATTGTCATTAAATTATACACAATTTTATCACAAATACTTATCAAAATTCAGCTCATAATGTTTTGACACCATGAAATATTTGTCCTCTTGGATGAATATAACCTGTAAATAGTCACTCTGCCCTAAAAAAGGGATTCTTCAAGAGATTCGGGTGGAACTGACTTTACTGGTAATATGCTCGGCAGCTAAAGAGAAATGCACGACAAATGATTATAAGCATTTTCTCAAGATCTAACTCCATGAGCTACCTGCCGTCCAGCTGTTCTATTCCCCCCAGGACTCTACTATATTACTCCTTATCCCCTTAAAATCTGCAATTCCTGCATGTCCCTCAAATCATCCACTACTATCAACTCTGCCCTCCTGATCCCTGTCCATACTGCTTCAGCCAGGGCTTGCCAGCTTTTATCACTGACTGTTACATCCCCTTAGAACCTGATTCAACAGTTCCAACTCAATCCTTCAAGCTCCTCTCTAATGCTTCCATCCTGGTATGGGTGCTATACACCAGTTCCCACTGCCACCATGTTGTCCTGCCATTGCTCTACCTATTTGCTATCCCATTCACTAAACAATCTAGTGGGAGTAATGCAATGAAATGAGAGAACAGATTGTGGACCATAGAAGGCCACTGGAAAAATTATGACCCTTGATGTGTCCCAGTTTCCGGGGATGAATGTCCATCTACTAGTGGATTTGATAAGTAGGGTATTGGCTCTTTATAATCTGCTCAATCAGTCTCTTTCTCCTGAGAGCCTCTTGTGCAGCACTGTGGGACTTAAATATACTCATCTATTGAAGTGGATAACTGCCATGTACGGTTGAGATCTGTTGTATTAATGTAGATGGAATGCATAGGCCAAAGGTGTTAACACAACTCAGTCACTGTTCTACATCAAACAGTTTTAAACAAGGTGTGGGGTTTGTATGCAGAGACCTCAGCCAGCTTAGTACCATGGCAAATATGCCATTAACAACCCTTTTAACCTTCTACAAAAGATACAGAAAAGAAGGAAAAACAGTTAAAGCATTTGTAAAGTGAAGTATTAGATAAGGCTTTCATTTTAACTTCATCCTTTGTTCCCTTTCCCTTTAGCAGGACAGAGTTTTTAGAAGGGAAAAAAAACCCTTGTCTGACAGCCTTTTAGATGGTATCAAAGATGGTAATAACTGTCCTTTTTGGGGAAAAGAGAAGTTAGTTGAGATGGGTTGGAGCTGTTGTTATTTCTGTTGTCGTTAAAGTCTGGTCCTGTTTCCTAAGAAGACAAAAAAAAACAACTATAAAAGGGGAGAGAAAAGAACAGCAAGAATAGAAAATGCAGCTTCTGTCTTTGATGCCGACTTTCACTGGTAGCCTCATGGCTGAAAAACTCAGGCTCAGGAAATGGTCTTATCAGCCACTCCGAAACCTGGCAAACTTGTACCAGCATTGGGCTGCTTAGGGCATTGCTTTTATCTGCCTGTCAGGATTCCTTCCCCCCTCTGAACTCTAGGGTACGGATGTGGAGACCTGCATGAAAGACCCCCTAAGCTTATTCTTACCAGCTTAGATTAAAAACTTCCCCAAGGTACAAACTTTGCCTTGTCCTTGAACAGTACGCTGCCATCCCCAAGCATTTTAAACAAAGAACAGGGAAAGAGACCACTTGGAGACATCTTCCCCCTCAAAATATCCCCCCAAGGCCTACACATCCCCTTTCCTGAGGAGGCTTGAGAATAATATCCTAACCAATTGGTTACAAAATCATCAAAGACCCAAACCCCTGGATCTTGGAACAATGGAAAAATCAGTCAGGTTCTTAAAAGAAGGATTTTATTTAAAAAAAGGGAAAGGTAAAAATCATCTCTGTAAAATCAGGATGGAAAATACTTTAAAGGGTATTCAGATTCAAAACACAGAGGATCCCCCTCTGGGAAAAATCTTAAAGTTACAGAAAACAGGAATAACTCTCCCTCTTAACACAGGGAAAATTCACATAAAACAAAAGATAAACTAATCCACCTTGCCTGGCTTACCTATACTGGTTGCAATATTGGAGACTTGGATTAGGATGGGTTGGAGAAGATGGATTTCTGTCTGGCCTCTCTCAGTCCCAAGAGAGAACAACCACGTAAACAAAGAGCACAAACAAAAGCCTCCCCCCCCACAAGATTTGAAAGTATCTTGTCCCCTTATTGGTCTTTTGGGTCAGGAGCCAGCCAGGTTAGCTGAGCTTCTTAACCCTTTATAGGTAACAGGATGTTGCCTCTGGCCAGGAGGAATTTTATAGCACTGTATACAGAAAGGTGGTTACCCTTCCCTTTATATTTATGACATTGCCTCTTTCTGGTCATAGGCTTATAGCAATGTTGCAAATAGGCAGCCATGGCCAGCTAACCAAACTCTTTGTAGACAGAAAGAAAAGAGATGGATAGGAAATAAAAGAAATAACACTGGGTAAGAAAAGAACACACAAAGGTGTGTAGGGTGAAAAAGTGGGGAGACAAAGTCTCACATCCCATATGGCATTCAGGATTTAGCTGAAGCTTATGGAGGTGGCGATGTCATCTCTCTGGTCAGGACTTCTTTCAGTATTAGGATGAAGAACGTCCAGGATCCCAGGAGATGGTGGGGTGGCAACCATGATGGTGAAGCTCACTTCTTACACTTTTCTCATCTTTTAGTCAGTCAACATTGCAGTTGCCAGCTTTCCTCCACAAAGTCTCTTTTTTAAGGATCCCAAAAGGGAGTGATGAATGGAATAGTTGATCCCTTCATTATTTTGTCCACCAATTAGGACTAGTTTCTGACACACCAATTTTGGTTCACTAATTTCAGGTCCCACATTTTCTTGCTTACCAGGCATGATCTTAACACAGTCCTGGAATTACATCCGGAGGCCTTTTCATTTGGACTAATTCAGTCTGTCTTGCTTTTGCACTTTTTCCTATCAACATTTATTACTATAAGTTATTGTGACACTTCACAAACTTCCACTCACTTTTTACAAGTGAGCTCACAATTAAGGCAAATCTGTAGGTTTGAGTATTACAAGTACTATTAGGTATTTATTTAACTGTTGCCCTGTAATGCTGGAAAAACCAAAGAGCAGACATTATCGCTCATGCATTTAAAACAGAAAGTGACACTGACTACACAGGCCAGCCTGGCTCCAACATCCAACTGAATAACACAAACACTACTGAGTTCTGACTGTTCTGTGTTAGCAACCTAGGGTGTTATTAGCAACCCAAATATGTAC
Organism: Dermochelys coriacea; assembly: GCF_009764565.3. Classification (NCBI taxonomy): domain Eukaryota; kingdom Metazoa; phylum Chordata; order Testudines; family Dermochelyidae; genus Dermochelys; species Dermochelys coriacea. The sequence goes on along the minus strand of NC_050070.1, from coordinate 36,497,222 downwards.
TGTGAACTTTATGCCACCTGTACCTCTCGCCCCACATTAGTCTCTCAGTACCTCCCTTCTTGAGTTACCCACTTTCATAACCAGGCCCGCCAACAGCAATTCTGGGCCCCAGGGCCATCCCTAGGGGGATGCGGGGCCCAGGGCAGAAGTGACAAATCCATCACTTCCAGGACCATCTGTGCTGGCCAAACGTGCCGGCTCATGGGGCCCCACAAAGCACAGGGCCCAGAGCGGTCACCACCCCGCACACCCTAGGAGCTCTGCAGCCCTCCCGGGCAATTTAAATTTAATTTAAATTTAAATTTCCCTAGCCCCTGGGCAATTATCCCCTTTGTTTCCATTCTGATGCAAAATGAAAATTATACTTTGAATTTTATCATGAAAAAATGAGAGCGAAAGAGAGAGAGATCCAGCCCAGAATAGCCGATAGCCCAGTGGTTACCACACTCACTTAGTTGTGGGGGTGCCCTAGACACAGGGATACAGTCAGTTTTTCACAATCTCTTCTCTTGGAACCATTCCTTTTTATACAAATAATGAACTATATTTGGGCTAAAGGGAAGGCGACTGAGGGATTGTCTACACTAGAAAGTTAGGTTGACCTAGCTACATGGCTCAGAGGTGTGAAATATTCACACCCCTGAGAGACATAGTTAAACCGACCTAAGCCCCAGTCTTCCAGCTATCAAGCTACTGTCTCTTTGCCAGGTGGATTGACTACAGTGATGGAAGAACCCCTTTCATGGCCGTAGTACATGTACTACAGTGGCACAACTGCAGCTTTGCAGCTATGCCACTATAGCATTTCTAGGGTAGCCTTACCCTGATTCTATAGACCAGTGCTTAGAGCATTCACTTAGGATGAGGAAGACCCAGGTTCAAGTTCCAGCTCTGAATCAGACCAACCCAGATACGTTGCTCAGAAGTGCGAAAAATCCACATCCCTGAATGACATAGTTAAGCCAACTTCATGCCCAATATAGACAGGGCTAGGTTCGATGGAAGAATTCTTCCATTGACCTAGCTACCACCTGCTGAGGAGATGGATTAATTACAATGATGTGAGAATCCCTCGCATTGCTGTACTGAGTACCTATGTTGAAGCGCTGCAGTGTTTCTAGTGAAGAGAGAGCCTCGATCTACCGCTGAGAGATGTAGCTGTGCTGACCCAACCCTCAGTGTAGATAGCACTCGATCGATGGAAGAATTCTTCCATCGACCTAGCTACCATTTCTCAGGGAAGTGAATGACCTCTGCTGATGGGAGAATCCCTCCTGTTGTGGCATATAGTGTTTACACCGAAGCGCTACTGTGGTACAACTATGCCACTGTAGTTGTTTAAGTGTAGATGTACCCAATGTCCCTTAAGTAGAACAAGCTTCCTGCTACTCCGGGTGGGAATCTGTTAACATATTTCCTCCTACACTTTCTTTGTCTCCGGAGAGATCCTGCTAGCTCATCTACCACCTCAAAGGCATTCTGTCTAAATCTGAGTAGTTCTGGACCAAGCCATCAAAGGGCAAGTCTACACTTAAAATGCTGCATCGGAAAGAGAGCTCTTTCATCGACTCAGTTAATCCATCTCCCCGAGATGCAGTAACAACATTGGTGGGTGATAGCGCTGTCTACATGGGGGGGTTCAGTCGGTATAACTACATCACTCCAGGGCATGGATTTTTCACACCCATGAGCCATGTAGTTATACCAGTATAGATCTGTAGTTTAGACCAGATGAAAGCGAACAGCCCTGATGACAGCTGGGACTGTTGCCTGCATGACTGAACCATTGTGTCTTAATAGTTGTATTCATTTACCTGGATGAGTTCATTCTTTGGTCTGGGAAGGTCTGTCCTCCCACAGTCAAATTTGTTTGTCAGAGAACATATCCATCCTCCCCCTTTTGTTTGGTATGCCATAAGACAACCATTTCTAGCATTAAGGCTACAAGTGTGCCTTCATCCAACTTCTAAAATATAATGTATAAGTGGTCACATATTGTCACATGGACATTTAAAATAAATATGAGTTCTATCTTGACATTGTCTCTAATGGTTAAATGGTGGCAAATTATGATTATTATGCTAACTACTATTGATTGTCTTGTTACTTATATGAATTTTGTACCCAGCTAGTCTATGCCAATACATCCTATCATTATTAATTATTATTATTATCCTCCATCCCCCATAACTGTGTGTTTGTCTCACCTTCCTGTTTTCTTCTTGTTTACAGATTAAAAGATTTTTGGGGCAGGCACTGTCATTGATTATATGTTTGTACACAGGAGGCCTGTTCTAGTTAAGACCTTGAGATGTTATCCCCATATAAATAATAATAAATAATAATGTAGGGGGAGATTTTCAAAGAAGCAATTGGCAGTTAAGCACCCAACTCCCATAGACTTTCAATAGAGTTAGACATCCAACTAACACTTATGCATGGGAAAATCTCTGCCTTAAACTTTACTCGGGATTCTTTGTGGACCAGCTTTATCAGGTGACATAGAAGCCCAGTAAAAAGGGAGTGGAGTTAGTGTAAATACTGCTGGAATGAGACAGAGCAACAAACTGTAGGGCAAAAATAAGAGGGCATACTGGCATATAACCTCTGTATTTAAAAGCCTATTATTCTACATTCTAAAGGTACCCAGAGGCTTCCACACACTGAACTACAGAAATAGCCTTATTTTTGCAGTCTAAATATATATGTATATATGTATTTCCCTGGGTCTCTGAACAGCTTGACTAATTGCAACACAAGTTTTCAACCAAGCAACAGAACAGCAAGATTTTCCAATCAGGTTTCTCCACAGTAGATCATTTTAATTTGAAAATTATTGAAAATAAATTAGTGTAATTATCCACTGAGTCTAATATTCCTTGTCAGCAAGAGAGGTTTTAGGCTAATTGAAAAGGGTTTGGTATTAAAAAATTTAAAAAACTCTGCAAAGGAAAAATACAAATGAATTACACCTGTAATCAGTGCCCATGCAGCCTATCTGCATAGAGCCCTCCACTTCCAGGGTCACAGTGCTGCATGAAGACCCTGGCCTACCATTTAGCCATCATTGATCTCTTGGTTCACAAAGCACAATCTTTGATTATCTGTCTGGGCATTCAACCTAACTCCAGTGGCAGCAGTCTACGGCCCAGATTAAATTCACAACTTGCAGTAGTGTCCTTCTCTGCTTGATAAATTTCACTTCATCTGTGCTTCCTGGCTTTCAAACCAGCTGGCCAGTTTGTATACACCAGCAGCACTAATGTGATACCTGGGATTGACAATTGCAAGCAAAAAGACTGCTGGTGTGGAAAAGCCAGCACACCAGGAGCTAGTGAAGCAAAAGATGATGTAATGATAGTAGACCACACCTTAGAATAAGTTGATGAGTTGTTTCTCAGTGGTGGAAAATTCCAGACCACCTGATTTAATGTGAAGAGTTCAGAGCAGACAAGTCACAGAGTCTGGCTGCTTCATCTCCACTGCTACTTTTGTCCCATCCCCATTTTCCCCTTTACTTCCTCACAACCAGTGTGGAATTTTATTTTTTTTCTAAATAAATACGTTGCTCTTTAGCCCTTGTCTCTATCCCTTCTCTCTGCTAAGGTGGTCAGTCTTCTCTAATCCTTTTTGTGTTCTCTCCCAACCTGCAAAGCACCACAGAAAATGGTACAGGCAGGGGGTCATGGGAAGACAGGGAATGTTTTGAATGTCCTACACTGAGGGGAGGGGTGGGCTGGTCACAGGTGAAGAAGGAGATGGACGAAGAGCTGCAGGTCTGGCTTTGAAAGGCAGTCTGACAAATCACAGGGTCAGCCTTTCCTCTACCTAGAGCACCACAGGCTATGATCTCATCAGATCTCACAATCTAGATGGGTTGAGTCTGGTCATTGTGACTGAAGACTTACAATGAAATCCCAGGATGGTGTAGGACACTAGTAAGTCAATCGGTGGCACTCTTCTCTCTGAGTCAATGGTGAACAAATGCAATCCTTCTGAAAATGCAGTCTTTTGGGTGAGATAACATAACTGAGATCCTCAACATTAAAGACCCCTGGTACTTTTTTCAGTAGCAAGAATGCTAGTTCTATTGGCCTGGCCAAATTGGGTATTTATATTCTGCAAACTTAAATTCTCCTTGCAGTTCAATTGGATCTGGTGTCCCTTTTAACTTTCTATCCAAAACATATACTGCATTGCTGGTTGTCACTAAGTCACTGCTGCATTTCAGTCTACAGATGACAGCTGCTTTGCACTGGATTAAGTGATTCCTGTTTATTGTTTGTAGACCCTTTTTATAGGTTCATAGATTCCAAGGCCAAAAGGAATCACTGTGATCATCTAGTCTGAACTTCTGTATAACATAGACCATAGAACTTCCCCAAAATAATTCCTAGAGCAGATCTTTAGAAAAACATCTAATCTTGATTTTAAAATGGTCAGTGATGGAGAATCCACCACGACCTTTAGTAATTGTTCCAACAGTTAATTACTCTCATCAATAAAAAGAAAAGGAGGACTTGTGGCAACTTAGAGACTAACAAATGTATTTGAGCATAAGCTTTCGTGAGCTACATGCACTTTATGCATCCGATGAAGTGAGCTGTAGCTCACAAAAGCTTATGCTCAAATAAATTTGTTAGTCTCTAAGGTGCCACAAGTCCTCCTTTTCTTTTTGCGGATACTGACTAACACAGCTCCTACTCTGAAACCTCTCATCAATAAAAGGATTATGCCTATTTCCAGTCTGAATTTGTCTAGCTTCACCTTCAAGACATTGGAAAATGTTCTATATTCCTTTGTTAGATTGAAGAGACAATTATTAAAAATTTGTTCCTCATGTAATGTGACAAAATGAGCTCCTTTTTAAAACCCAGGTGCCCTGATTAGCCTGCCTTAATTGATTCTAGCAGCTTCTTGATTGGCTGTAGGTATTCTAATCAGCCTGTCTTAATTGTCTCCAGAAGGTTCCTGATTGTTCTGGAACCTTCCCTGTTACCTTACCCAGGGAAAAGGGACCTACTTAGCCTGGGGCTAATATATCTGTCTTCTATTACTCTCCAATAGCCATCTGGCCCGACCCTGTCACATATCCCCCACCTCTGCCCAACACTATGGGGTTGGGCAACTTGGGACGTCAGGCAGTATACTCGTGACAAGCCATCTGCATTGCCATGGTGGCTTCCAGCCCGATGTTGTATGGTGAATTGGAAAGGTTGTAGGGACAAGAACCATCTGGTCACCCTTGCACTCTTCTCTTTATTTCACTGCATCCACTGGAGGGGTGCATGGTCGGTCACAGGGTTAAACCATCATCCCAGAAGGTAATAACATAGTGTTTCCATGGCCCATTTCACAGCTAGGCACTCTCTTTCAACCACGGCATACTTCTGCTCTCTCAGGAAGAGTTTCCTGCTGAGGTAGAGGATTGGGTGTTCTTCATCTCCGACCAGCTGCGATAGGACAGCTCCCAATCCTACTTCAGATGCATCTGCTTGTAAAATGAATTCTTTGTTGAAGTCTGGGGCTATAAGCACGGGGTTACTGCAGTGGGCTGTCCATAGATCCATGAATGCTTTCTTTGCGGCATCTGTCCACTTCACCATGTCTGGACCACAGGCTTTTTTCACGTCTGTCAGGGGACTCACTCTGGTAGCAAAATGGGGAATAAATCATCGGTAGTACCTCACCACACCCAGGAATACCCAGACTTGCTTTTTCTGATTCGGTCAGCGCCAATTTTGGATAGCTTCTAGTTTGTTTAGTTGGGGCTTGACCATGCCCCTGTCTACAATGTAGCCAAGGTATTTAGCCTCGGCTAGCCCTATAGCACACTTGACTGGGTTGGCTTTGAGGCCAGCCTGTCTTAGTGTGTCCAGAACCGCTTCCACCTTTCCTAAGTGGGTTGCCCAGTTGGGGGTGTGAATAATCACATCATCCAGGTATGCCGCTGCATAACTGGTATGGGGCCATAGGAGCTTGTCCATAAGATGCTGGAAGGTGGCAGATGCCCCATGCAGTCCAAAAGAAAGTACAGCATATTGAAACAGACCCTCTGGTGTAGAGAATGCTGTGTTTTCTTTTGCATCTTTGGCAAGGGAATCTGCCAGTATCCCTTTGTTAAATCAAGGGTGGTCAAAAATTGGGTATTGCCCAGGCGGTCAACTAACTCATCGATACGGGGTATGGGGTATGCATCAAATTTGGATATCTCATTCAGCCGGCAAAAGTCATTACAAAATCTATTGGTGCCATTTGGTTTGGGCACCAACACAATCGGGCTTGACCATTGACTGTGGAACTCTTTGATGACTCCCAGGTCCGACATCCTTTTTACCTCTGCCTTGATCTCCTCCCTTTTTGCTGCTGGGATCCTATAGGGCCTTAAAGTTACCTTTGCCCCAGGGTCTGTGATAATGTGGCGATATGCTTCAGTGGTCCGGGCTGGCTTGGTTGAAAACACATACTGGTATCGGTTGATCATCTCAGTTACCTCCTTCTTCTGGTTTGGTGTCAGATCAGTGGATATTCTGATCTGCTCCTGCATGTTACTTCCCTGGATCGGGGTCTCTTGGGCCACTACACATGCTTCTCGTTGGTGCCAAGGCTTTAAGAGGTTAATGTGATAAATTAGTTCTTGTTTTCGGCATCCTGGCTGCCGCACCTTGTAGGTTACTTCCCCCACGGGTTCAACCACTTCATAGGGCCCCTGCCATTGGGCCCAAACCTTGCTTTCTGCCATGGGTACCAACACCATCACCCAGTCCCCTGGTTGGAACTGTCAGACTTTTGCCTGGTGATTGTAATGGGTTCGCTGGGCCTCCTGCACCTTTTCCAAATTTTCCCATACAATAGGGGTGACCCGGGCTATCCGTTCTCGCATCTGCAACACATGGTCAATTATATTTGGGTTCCCAGATTCCCAGATTTCTTTTGCAATATCTAGTATGCTACAGGGGTGGAGTCTGTATAATAATTCAAAGGGGGAAAACCCAATTGAGGCCTGAGGTACCTCCTGGATTGCAAACATAAGGTAGGGTAGTAGGGTGTACCAATCCTTCCCGTCCTGATTTACCACTTTCCTTATTGCCTTGAGGGTTCAGTTAAACCTTTCTACCAGCCCATCGGTCTGCGGATGATAGACTGAAGTTCTCAGGATATGTATATGGAGCAGCGTACAGAGGTCCTTCATTAGCTTCGACATAAATGGGGTACTTTGGTCTGTTAATATCTCCCTTGGTTGCCCCACTCGGGCAAAGATTCCCACCAACTCTTTAGCTATCTTTTTAGAGGCCGTGTTCTGCAGGAGTGACGTCTTCTGGGTAGCGAGTTGCATAATCCAGAATGACAAGTATATATTGGTGGCCCCAGGCTGTCTTCTCCAGGGGTCCCACTAAGTCCATGCCTATTCACTCGAAGGTGACCTCTATGATGGGAAAGGGTATTAAAGGTGCCTCAAGTGGGGACGGGGACTATGCAGCTGACACTCAAGGCAGGACACACAGTACCTCCACACTTCTTCATGTACTCCGGGCCAGAAGAATCATCGCAGGACCCATGCCAGGCTCTTCTCTACCCCCAAATGCCCCCCAGAAAGATGACTATGGGCCAGACTTAATACAGCATTCTGGTGTTTTTGAGGTACTAGGATCTGCTGTACCTTCTGCCCTTGTACTGGTGCAACCCGGTATAAGAAATTCTTCTTCATTATGAAGTAGGGTCTTGATCCCTGGGTTTTCCCTTCCACGGGGACCCCATCTATTTCGGTCACTTCCTTCCTAATGTTGTCGTACCTTGGGTCTTCAGCCTGGTCCAGCCCAAAATTTCCTCTCCAGGGGCTAATCTGCCTGAGATCTAGGGGGCCAGTCTTTGTTGCCTCTACTAGTTCAGAGGCATTAGGGTGTGGGTCATACTCAGGTGCTTCTCCCTCCTGAGTGGCCTCCTTTTCAGCTGCTCGGGTCCGCCTATCTATGAAAGTGACCCTCTGTCTTTGGGCCAGTATTCAGGTTCCCAAGGCCTTAGCTGCCCTTCTTTCCCTTTTTGTCTTTCTACGCAGTCTGGGAGTGGAGAACAAATCTGGGGATATTTCAGATAAGGTTGGGAGTTGACAGTATACTGTGGATGCCTCCCTACTTTCAGGGCTTCCCCTTTTCTCCAATTCCCCTACCAGGAGTAAGTCTCCAAATCCTGGGAAGTCCCTCCCTATGAGCACCGGGTATGGGAGTTTAGGGACTACACCTGCTGCTACCTCAGTAGTGTTCCCCTGAATCTCAATTTTTACTGGGATGGTGAGGTAATAACCAGTTGTCCCATGGACACACATTATCCCCATATGCTTAGCTCACAGCAACTGACTATGTTCACAAGCTTCCCCGAAGCTACCCCAACAACAGTGATAGCACTCCCCAAATCAACCAGTGCTGTGGTCTGTATCCCATTTAGCTTCACTGGTCTGATGTACACATGTGGGGTTAGTGAGACCCCCCACAAGGTGGATTAGGGAGCATTGGTCTGCCCAGTTCCCCAGGTTGCACTGCATTGGGACACTGTGCAGCTATGTGTCCCCACTTCCCGCAGGCGTAACATCTGTATGAAACCCTAGATGTTCCCTGGTCTCTTAGTTTGGGCAGTCTAACATCACGAGCCTCTTTCCCCTCAGTGCTCCGACTCTCTGTGGCTTCTGGTGGGCCTTCAGCCCCTCTCTTTTTCCACCTGGGCTCTCCTGGTGACCCAGTCACCCGAGCTCTAGGGCTTGGTGCTGCTAGTTTACCCCAAGGTGCTTCTTCCTTAACTTGTCAGGTCAGCTCCCTCGCCATCCTTCATCTTTCTACCAGTGCGACAACCTTGTCATAGGTGAAGGGTTCTTTCTGACTTACCTAGGCACGAAGGTCTGTTGTGTCCTCTCATGTACCACTCGATGACAAAAACCTCTAGTATCTCCTCCGGACTCTGGGACTCAGTTCATAACCACTTTCGTGTGAGATGGATGAGGTCATATAATTGGGACCACGGGGTTTTGTTTTCCTGGTACCTCCACTCATGATATCATTGGGCCCACACTGCGGTTGTTACCCCAGATCTGGCCAGGATCTCTGCTTTCAGCTGGGGGTAGTCTGCCACAGCCTTTTCAGGCAAATCATAGTAGACCTTCTGGGCCTCCCCACACAGGAATGGAGCGAGGATGCCAGACCACTGTTCTCAGGGCCAAGCCTCCCACAGGGCTGTCCTCTCAAAGGCCAGGAGGTATGCCTCTACATCATCCTCCCACGTCATTTTCTGCAGCTAATTGCTGGCCCGCATGATCTGCGTCCTATCATGGCCGCGGTTCAGCTCTGGAAGTGCCTTTACCTGGTTTACCAGCTCCCGCAACATAGCCCAGTCTTGAGCAGCCTGGTCCATCAGCAGGTGATTATTCTCTTGCTGCAGCTGCACTGCCTCCTGTTGGGCGGCTGCCTGGACACCGGTAGCCTCCTGCTGGGCAGCCATGGCTTGTATCGGTGCCTGCACTACCTCCTCCATTGTGGTGAAAAAAAATAAACATAAACCCTCTCCGCCCCCTTTTTTTTCCCCAAACACCATACTTCTTCCTCTGCGCTGTGGACACCAGATCCCATTTCCAACACCAGTTGTGATAAAGTTCCTGCTCTACCTTGGTGGGTCTTGAGCTTATTGGCGGATTTGCTCACCTTGGAGCTTCACAGTAGCCCTCAGCTTGGCCGTTTTTCTGAACCCACAGTCCAGGTTGACTCCTCCTGTGTCTGACCAGAAGTTGGGAGGTTTGGGGGGAACCCGGGCCCACCCTCTACTCCAGGTTCCAGCCCAGGGCCCTGTGGAATGCAGCTGTCTAGAGTGCCTCCTGGAACAGCTGTGCAACAGCTATAACTCCCTGGGCTACTTCCCCTTGGCTTCCTGCCAACAACTTCTTTATCCTCACCGTAGGACCTTCCTCCTGGTGTCTGATAATGCTTGTACACCTCAGTCCTCCAACAGTCCGTGTTCTCACTCTCAGCTCCTACTGCCTCTTGCTCCCAGCTCCTCACATGCACACCACAAACTGAAGTGAGCTCTTTTTTAAACCCAGGTGCTCTGATTAGCCTGCCTTAATTGATTCTAGCAGCTTCTTGATTGGCTGCAGGTTCTCTAATAAGCCTGTCTTAATTGTCTCCAGAAGGTTTCTGGAACCTTCCCTGTTACCTTACCCAGGGAAAAGGGACCTACTTAGCTAATATATCTGCCTTCTATTACTCTCCTGTAGCCATCTGGCCTGACCCTGTCACAGTAATACATATAGGGTGTAATCAAATCACTCCTTAACCTTCTCTTTGTTATGGTAAGTGGATTGAGCTCTTTGAGCCTATCACTATAAGGCGTGTTTTCTAATCCTTTAATCATTCTCGTGGCTCTTCTCTGAACCCTCTCCAGTTTATCAACATCCTTTTTGAATTGTGGACTCCAGAACCGGACACAGTATTCCAGCAGTGGTCGCACTTGTGCCAAATATAGGCCCCCTTCAGAGTGAAAGAGGCTATATTATGTTAAGATTTTATTATATTATTTATACTCCTAAAAACATATATGAAAATGAGAATTTGTAATAATTGTGATTTTGGGAACATTATGGGGAAACTTGAAGGTGATGGCTTCATCCCTCAGAATAGTGTGTGCCTAGGAAAGTTGTGGAATCTCGTGTCATCGGCATATGTTATTATGTTTATTATCGAAGTATCTAGTGACCAAGCAAGAATGGTGGCCCATTGTGCTTGGTGCTGTACAAACACAGAGCAGTAGACCGTCCCTGACCCAAAGAGTTTACAGTCCAAATAGACAAGACTGACACGGGGTGGAAATGAGGTTGAATACACAAGCAGAGTAAACACTGTGATGGCAGCAAATGTTGTGTTCATTCCATAATTTTTGTGGGGGGTAGGTTTGGTTAGGAGGGGATCATTTAAACTAAAAGAAAATTGAAGGGAGAGGAGACCCTGAAAGGAAGGGGAGAGGAGATGGTGCAGAAGAGAGTAGGTGGTGCTATGAAATGAAGCTGAGATGAAGAGACTGTAATAGAGGGGGAAGGCACAGGTTGGTATAAGCAACCAATCAGCACAGAGCACAAAAAGTCCAACAAAAACTGTAGTAAGCTCTCTGAATGTCTATATTAGTATAGATATACCAAAAAAACCACCTAGTGGAGGTGCAATGTACGACCGCAAAAGGACTCTGCCGGCATAAGCTGAGTCTGCACAGGAGGGTTTGTGGGCATAGCTGTGTCAGTCAAGGTATAATTTTTTTCACTCATAACCAACATAGCTATGCCAGCAAAGCTTTGTAGCATAGACCTGGCCTAGGTTGGAAGCTCCGCACTACTTGCAAAAGAATACCTGTGAAAGCCAATTCTGTACCTTCTGCATGATGCTTTTTGGGTCTTCAAGGCAAGGACACAATGTCAGCCATAAACTAGTCTGTTTGTCCAATATAGTGGTGATGAACTAAGTTCCCTGTAAGCTGCGCAGCCGCATGGTTGCACAGCAGCCTATTTAGCACCGCATAGGCGCTCAGGGAATCTGCCTGGGCGGGGATCTGCCATGGCCAGTGACCAGCCGGGGGAGGGGCACCGCTCCCCCAGCCCCAACCTCGACTGGCCTCCAACCTGCAGCGGCCGGGGCAGCCCAGACCTGCCACAGCCAGGGCGCCCCTCCGCCAACCCAGACCTGCTGTTGCTGGGACAGCCCGGCCCGGATCCAGCCCTGACCCAGACTTACTAGGGCTGGGGAAGGGGCACCTATCCTGCAGCCCCAGTCCCGAAGCTGCCATAGTGGGGAGAGGCGCCTCTCCCTCCCAGCCTAGGTGCTGCTGCGGGGAAAGAGAGCGACGGGAAGTCCTCTCTCCCCGCTGTAGCCCCCTCCTGCACCCCAAACCCCTCATCCCTGGCCCCACCCCAGAGCCATCACCCCTAGCCAGATCCCTCACGCCCCTGCACCCCAACCCTCTGCCCCAGCCCTGAGTCCCTTCCACACTCTGAACCCTCGGCCCCACTCCCACCAAATGAATTTTGTTATGTGCACCAATATGAAGGTGATGTGTGATACCACCTCCATATTGGTGCACATAACAAAATTCATTCTGCACATGGATGGGAAAAATTAGAGGGAACACTGAAAGAAACAACCTTTGCAGTCTCCACATGGGGTCGAATTCTGTTCTCACACCAGTATAATTTCAGAGTTACTAGTCTGACGTCAATGGAATTACCATTGTGTTAAAGAGGGGTGTCCACTAAGGAAACTGGAACTTACAAATAAAAAATAGTATAATGCCAGCTGCCGGATTTGCACTGAGCATGTCTCTCAGGCACTCAACTGCGAAAGCTATCAATTTACCATAAATGTGGAGTGCTTGAGCTACTTCATTCACCGACAATGTTGTCCTGTGAAGGATAACAAGCACAAGTTATTGTAGTTGAAAAAGGACTTCAACAAAGGAAGCCCAAAAATGAAGATGAGCCAAACGAAGATTATGCTTAAAAGACAACGAAGGAAAAGTAGGTGAGTGCACTGCAAATGAGAGCACTGCTGAATCTAATGTTGTATATCTGGCTTTCACAGTTGCTCAGGACAGAAAAAATCAGGTGGAAGAACTACAGAGAACATTATTTGCTCAGAGAGACAAAAGGCATCATGGAAATCAAGCCTCCATTTAGTCAAAAAAAAAAAGAGGTCTACAAATGTACACACACCTTGTAGAAGTTTCTAGTTCAGAGAGTCGGCCAAATTCTGCTCTTAATTACAAGTGTAAATCCACAGAAGTCAATGGGATTTTATTAAGTCTGAAGTAACTGAGATAAGACTTTGGTCCAGGGTCTTTATGTTATATAGGACAATGAGAGTTTGTTCTGTTTTCTTACCAGTTAAATTGACAATGGTTCCTACATAAATATAAAAAATTGATCTTACCTCTTAACCCAACGGTATTATGCATTACTGAGAATGTGAAACACATACCAAAGGGAAGCAGGACTGATTATAAAGAGGAACTACTACTTAGAACAAGAGACTGGTGTTGTTAGTCATTGGCTGTGTGGGTGTTTTTTCTGTGCACTGTCCCAGTTCTGTGCAGATAGCTGACACAGCAAACCTTGATCAAACTGCCCAAAAGACCACAGACCTGTTTCCATAGTGAAGGTTTATTGTCAATGAAGCACAGTCCTAGCTCCCCGGATCAATGCCTACAGTTGCACTAGCACATGTATGCCCCTGACAATGGACCCGGCTCAGTGACTGGCAGGACTTTCCATTCCCCGCTTGGCCGGACAAGGACCCTCCCTCTGAGACCCCTCTTTTATACACTTATACAAGTTACGTATTGCCCCTCTGGACATGATTATTTACCACCCTTTAGCTTTTATTTTTGAAACACCATCCCTGTTCTTGCCAAGTTCATGTATTAGACAGTGAACGTGCAAGCAGGTATCTGCTTTATAACAGGGCAGGGGCTGAATTGGCCTGACTCTTGCTAACTCTGCTTTATCTCAGCAGGGCTTGACTTTAGTTCAGACTTAAGGGCCTACACCAAGCCCCTGATACCAGGCCTCATGTCTCAAGCTCTCTCTTTCTGCTACAACTGGGAATCAGAACTCCTCAGCTCTGTTCCTAGTTCTGTCACCAACTCACCTTGTGATCTCAATCTTTGTGATCACTTAACCTATATATGCCTCAGTTTCTCCATATGTATTTACTTACCTAATAGAGTAGTTGTGAGGTTTAAATGGTTTGTAAAGGGTTTTGAGAACTTCAGATGAAAGACGTTTCATAAACAAAGTACATATTATTATTGTTATTGATACAAAATGATATCAAGCAAAGTTTTGTCCTAAAATTCAGGATTAGTTTCTTTCAGCTAGAGTGTTAAAATATTAATATTAAAATAATAACATTAAAATCTGCCTATTAATACTTTAGAATACATCATATCAAACAAAGTGTGTATAAACATGTTATCTATGAAATTAGAATTCTTAACTGAAAAATGCATGATTTGTCCACGGATTATGATGATTTGATAACTTCTCTCTTTCCAGCTATAGAAAAACACAGAGCACAATGCTGTTACACAGCAGTCCAAGAATACTGTATTGCATTATGGAGTTAACAGTCTCCTGCTCATTTTTCTTCTGAGTACAGAACCTCCCTAAGTCTTTATTATGTAAAAAGAATTTGAGGGCTTTCTGGATTGTAAGAAAAATAGCCATAGGTCTTCCAAAATAATTCTGTACGGTAACTCCAGCTGCTGCTTGATTTTAAATGGCAGGCTGTCAAGCCAATGATGAAGAACCTTGTTAAAGGAGAGCTGATTTGTCACTCATGGCGGAAGAATTGACTGACAACCTGTCCAGTTATGAAAACTAGAGCTTTCCTCATTACAAAATGGTTACCCAGAATCAGTAATATCTTTGTGTCATCTGATAAATGAAGAAGCCGCAGTGTAAAAAGACGTCAAGACCATTCCCTATAGAGAATATCAATGACATTTGAAAGATCCCAGTGTGCTTTACGAATGAGGTATAGGTACCTTTGTACCCAATAACAATGCAGCTACCTCCCTGGTAGAACCTGGCAGCTGCTTAAGAGCATATAGCAACATGACATAGCATTTTTGGACAGGAAATAAGGAATATCATATGCCAATGAAACTACTGGTTAAGCATTATGTAACTGGGGTTGGCCTGGAATCCACAGCTAACCCTCCCTTTTGCAAAAAGTGCCACAGCGATTTAATAAACCAGGAGGCAGACGCTCAGTTTTACGAGTTCCACTTTCAGATGTTCTCTTGCCTGCTGCTGCTCCTGGAATCCCCATCCAGAGAGGTTACTATAATGCAAAGGGATACATAGCATATCTGACTGCCAGGTCTGACTGCCAATGCCCTCCAGCTGTCATCCCCTCCCACTCGCATTTCCAGATCCATGGAACTAAATCCCAGCAGCACCTTCCTGAAGGGTATGCCTGCATTTGAATGTTTATTCATTCTTATTTGTAAATTCTAATGTGGATGGGACACAAACTTTTGTTTCCTGTTGTGTTTAACACTAGGCTGCACCAAACATCTCTGTAGTATCCCCACTGGCATTTACAATCATGGTAGAACATGATGGAAATTCAAAGGTAGACTTCCCAAAGTGATTTCTACTGTGCAGGTTTCGGGGGTTGGAAGAGAGAGGTGGAGGTTGGAATTCTCCTTCCCACCCCAGCCTCCCTCTTCTGTGTCCCCAAACTGGGATCCAAAATAGCAGGCTCCCCTCTGCACAAATGTATAGAAGGGAACATGAGGGCTTATATCCTCAAGTCAAACTGTGAAGTGTGAAGGGATTTATGGACACGTCTCTGTATTTGTAAACCTAAACTAATAATAATAAAACAAACACAAAAAACAAAAAACACCTACCTTACTCTGGGCTCTGAACTAACAGCAATAAATCTAACACACTTATACTGCAGAATAGAATAACTAATGTAATGTCTACTTCCACTGTTTAAAAAAAAACATACCTTTCAATACTTGGCATGACAGAGGGCTTGGGGTCTGTCAATTTATATTTCATGGCAATAGAAAACTGATAGCAGATTTTATAAGGGGCATGAGGTCATGATCTAATTCCAAGAGCCAAGAAGGTTGAACATGCAAATCAAGAGTCAGTCACATTGACTATGGAGGGGTGCCTAAGGCCTGGTCTATACTACAAAGTTAGGTCAATGTCTGCCACCTTGCTTTGACTTAGTTGCACATTTGTCTACACTTATATTTGTCTTCCACCAATGTAAGTGCCCCCTTACTACAAAGAAGTAACAACACTTCCCTGAGCAGCACTGAGTCATGGTCGATGTATTGAGGATGACGCAATGTAAGTGTAGACACTGCATTACTTTCGTTAACCCTAACAGTCCTCAAGTGGTCCCACAATGCCCAACACAGACCAATCTGGTCACAATTGTTAACTCTACTGCTCAGGTCTAACAGAGACTGGAATTCCCCCCTCCCCTTTAAAGGCCCACAAATGTTTGAAATGCCTTTTCCTGATTGTCCAGCTTGGCAAGTACACCTAGCAGCTCTCCAATCTTGTGTGCAACTGCCCAGCTAAGCATGCTGGTTACATGGTCCAAATATGCTCTGGCTTGTAGTAGACAGGAGATATTGGATCTCCTGGGCCTGTGGAGAGAAGAGACTGTACAAGCACAGCTATGGACCAGTCATAGAAACATGGGCATCTATGAGCAGATTGCATTAGGGATGCAGGAGAAGGGGCATGACAGGGACCAGCAGCAGTGCCGCATGAAAGACAAGGAACTGAAAGAGGGATATCAGAAGGCCAGGGAAGCCAACCATTGATCTGGTGCCAACCCACAGACCTGCTGCTTTTACAAAAAGCTGCATGCCATGCTCCTCAGAGACCCCACCACCATACCAGAGAGACCCCACCACAATACCACAGACCACCATGGATACCTCTGAGAAACCTGAACCACATACTCTGGTCATGAGTACTGAGGAGGAAGAGGAGGAGGGGGGACATGTGACCAGGAGTCCAGCTATGCTGTAATCCAGGACCTATTTGAGACTCCATCGCAGTCCAGTCAGTCCCAGACATTGAGCACAGATGAGCCCAATGCAAGGGAAGGAACTACAAGTTAGTGTGTAATTGTACTTCCCATTACAATGATATACTGATACTTCCCCCAACTTAATATGACACAGCTAACAACTTTTCATTAATTAACTTATACTAGAAGAGTGAAGTACAACAAAGAGAGGTAGAGTTGTTATCTGCTTTTCATCCCCCTGTACAGTTAAGCAGAGGATGCTACATGGAGCAGTTTGTTTATGTACACAGGAATGTGTCTAAAATTTTCCTGAAAGATCTAAATGAAACTTCCATGGAGGTTGTGACCGGGGTCCTAGTGGGGGCCAGCTGTGGTCACTCAATTAGGGTGAGCTGCAAAGAATGAGCCAGAAAATCCCCAAAAAGATGGTGTATATTCCAATACTTAGATTTACCAAGCCAACATAACACAGCCTCTTTATTACCTTACTGGTTAATCAGAAGTCCAAACAACACAGTTCCCTTAAAGTGATTCAGCCTCAGGGCTCCATCAAGGTACTTAAGTCAAATATGATGGTATCTGAAAATCTTATTTCATCATATAAAAGAACAGGTTCTACGAATCTCAAAGGATTGGATACATTACCTCCCAGGTTAATTAATGTTTCAGATCTTACCCAAATACATGTTACAGCCAATTCTTATTAACTAAACTGAAAAATTTTAAAAACAACAGAGCAAGAGTATGGTTAAAAGATCAATATACATACAGACATGAGTTCAATCTATTGAGGTTCAGATTCATAGCAGAGATGGTGAGTTTTGTAGTTGCAAAATGTTCCTTTAGCATTCAGTTCATAAGTCATAGTCCAATGTCCAAATATCACATTCGGGGTGTACCATCATAACTGGGACCTCAGTCTTGAGACTCAAACTTCCCCTGATGAAGCCTAAGCAGATGTGAGATGACAGAATCAGGACCCAAGGATTTTTTATACAATTTCATGTCCTCTTTGACAAGTTGGAATTCCTCCAGGAACAAAAGATAATTAGGATGACTTTGAAGGAGGTCCATCACCAGTACTTAGCTATAGAATTAACATAAGGCAATTTACTTTTTCCTCCACCATTCACAGATTATTTGCTATACATTTCAAAGAAAGATGAATACAGAGATATCCCATGTTTACAATTCATTTAAATGCTAGGATGTTCTTTTGAGCTCTGAATTATCGGTATACAGCATAGACATGGACTGTTGATTACAGTGTTGACCCTATTCATACATATGTTAATGCACAAAAACACAAACATTATCTCCCCAGGTGTCTTTTGAAGGTTGTTATGTTCTTATCCATTAATGGCTATTAGCCAGGATGGGAAAGGAATGGTGTCCCTCTCTTTGTCAGAGGGTGAAGATGGATGGCAGGAGAGAGATCACTTAGAATCATAGAATATCAGGGTTGGAAGGGACCTCAGGAGGTCATCTAGTCCAACCCCCTGCTCAAAGCAGGACCAATCCCCAATTTTTGCCGCATATCCCTAAATGGCCCCCCCCAAGGATTGAACTCACAACCCTGGGTTTAGCAGGCCAAAGCTCAAACCACTGAGCTATCCCTCCCCCCTGATCATTACCTGTTAGGTTCACTCATTCTGGGGCACCTGGCATTGGCCACTGTTGGTAGACAGGATACTGGGCTGGATGGACCTTTGGTCTGACCCAGTATGGCCATTCTTATGTTCTTATGTTTATTTTGCAGGATATTTAATCCTTTCTAGCCATGTGTCACAATAATACTTTGCCGTCCTCTCCAGAGGGTTTCTTGGGATGGCAGCCTTATTCCTTTTTCAGTGGTAAGACATTTTCTAATACACCAGTCTGTGTTAACTTCATCAGACATCATTGCAGTAAACAGGCTACTAGCATAGAAGCTCAGGCAGCTTTGGGATGCCAGCAGCAGCTGTGCTCCCTGAGCCTTTGTTACCCTCAGGAGTGTGATATAAGCTAAAATGACCACTACCTATGGAAGATGGTGCCACTATTCAGTGCCATGCCTTTTACTCATATTTTCATGTAACTGAGAATTTCCTCACCTCTAGATGGCCATACTCAACATAACTAGTGCTGTGAATGGTGCCATGTACAAGCAATCCCAAGGAGAAGTGTAAATGAGCACTAGATTTAGAGACAGAAAGGAGAAGATCATCCCAGAAGTAGTGTGAGAACAATAATCCTTGTATGAGGGGCAAAAACAGTATGCATGGTCAAACACTTCTCTGTGGAAATGTTGTTGTAAACTCCCCAGGATATGACCATGAACTCTAACAACTGGGACATAATAAGCAGGTAAGGTGAGAGACAGAGCCTTCCAGCATGGCCAGAGAGAAATTTAAACTCTAGAGATATCAGATTTTCTTTCCTTTTCTCTGTAACTAAGCTAAGGTGAGCCTGTCTCACTGGGTTTTGCAGTGAGTATTTAGATGAGGTACTTTATGCAAACCTGCAGCTCCTATCCACAGCTCACCTGGATACATGACATTCAGCCTGAGCTGCAGGCTGGCATGACATGGCTGCATGAGTGGACGTGGCAGTTGGCAGCCTGGAATACTGGAGAAAGAAGAGCGTTGAGACAGCATCGTGAATGAATCTGCTACTGGTTCATTACTGTGATACCCAGTTCAGCATCCAGCCAGTACAGGTAAGAAAGTAGTATGCTGGGTTTAGAGGGGACCAGGCTCAGGGGGGAGCCAGAGGCTGCTTGCAGCAGCAAGCCAGAGATAGTAGCCTGTGAGCGGAAAGCTGAGCAGCAAGCAACTTAGGAGCTAGGACTGAAAGGCTGAGAGCTGGTCAGAGACACCCAGGGAGGCAGCGGCAACCACAGTGCCCAGCCCTGCAGGCATAACAGTGTGGAGGGATCCCAACAAGACTTATCATGATACTTTTGTACCAAAATACTCTAGGGGCTGAGTTAGGATCATTACTGTAACTTAAAAAATGTGCTTGGTGTATTTGCATCCTTTATTTTGTAAATCACTCCTAGCAAAAAGTAATGTTACACATCTGTGTGGGCCATCAGCAGTAGGGATTGACCATGGGAACCTCTGAATCTTAAGACATAAGCTTCTACTACCTGAGCTAAGAGATTTGGCTTTGTTAATTAAGGCGACTGCAAGCTCATCAATCTCTGTCTGTAGCACAGCCAAAAGTAGAAAGGGACAGAGTAACACACTGAGCAGGTTACAAAAGCAGTCATGAGTTGCTAAGGTGTGAAAGTGTTTATGGGAACGCACCAAGGGCTAGAGCACAGTGTAGAGCATAGTGCCTGGAGCGCCTTCAGCATTTGCATCCAAGCTAGTGCTATACAGAGCACACTACCAAATATTTAGAGCGGCTGGAGCACCACAACACTTGCAGTGACATCTTGCAGTGGAGTCAGTTACAATACACAGTGTATTGCACCAGCATATATGGCAATGGTAAATACTAGGAAACAGATCTGATCTGTGCTTTGTCAGCTCCCCCTCCATCTAGCTCCTGAATACTTTTCACTCCTTACCCATCTTCATGCCACTCCCTACTACTATATATGTTTCGTACAGAACAAAGAAGTTAATTCCTTGCTTGAAATGAAAAACTTAACTCAACCTTAACTCTTCATACATCCCTGCTCATCCTTTCTGCAGTTGGCCATCTAGTAAGATGAGCTAACTGTCACTCACACTACTGTGCTACACACTTTCAGCTATAAACAGACAGCATTTGCAAAGAAACATACAGTTCAAAAAGTTTGGTTATATTACAGAACACTGAACTCACAACAAGAAAAGGAGTACTTGTGGCACCTTAGAGACTAACAAATTTATTAGAGCATAAGCTTTCGTGAGCTACAGCTCACTTCATCGGATGCATTTGGTGGAAAAAACAGAGGAGAGATTTATATACACACACACAGAGAACATGAAACAATGGGTTTATCATACACACTGTAAGGAGAGTGATCACTTAAGATAAGCCATCACCAGCAGCAGGGGGGGGAAAGGAGGAAAACCTTTCATGGTGACAAGCAAGGTAGGCTAATTCCAGCAGTTAACAAGAATATCAGAGGAACAGTGGGGGGTGGGGTGGGAGGGAGAAATACCATGGGGAAATAGTTTTACTTTGTGTAATGACTCATCCATTCCCAGTCTCTATTCAAGCCTAAGTTAATTGTATCCAGTTTGCAAATTAATTCCAATTCAGCAGTCTCTCGTTGGAGTCTGTTTTTGAAGCTTTTTTGTTGAAGTATAGCCACTCTTAGGTCTGTGATCGAGTGACCAGAGAGATTGAAGTGTTCTCCAACTGGTTTTTGAATGTTATAATTCTTGACGTCTGATTTGTGTCCATTCATTCTTTTACGTAGAGACTGTCCAGTTTGGCCAATGTACATGGCAGAGGGGCATTGCTGGCACATGATGACATATATCACATTGGTAGATGCGCAGGTGAACGAGCCTCTGATAGTGTGGCTGATGTGATTAGGCCCTATGATGGTATCCCCTGAATAGATATGTGGACAGAGTTGGCAACGGGCTTTGTTGCAAGGATAGGTTCCTGGGTTAGTGGTTCTGTTGTGTGGTGTGTGGTTGCTGGTGAGTATTTGCTTCAGATTGGGGGGCTGTCTGTAAGCAAGGACTGGTCTGTCTCCCAAGATCTGTGAGAGTGATGGGTCGTCCTTCAGGATAGGTTGTAGATCCTTGATGATGCGTTGGAGAGGTTTAGTTGGGGGCTGAAGGTGATGGCTAGTGGCGTTCTGTTGTTTTCTTTGTTGGGCCTGTCCTGTAGTAGGTGACTTCTGGGTACTCTTCTGGCTCTGTCAATCTGTTTCTTCACTTCAGCAGGTGGGTATTGTAGTTGTAGGAATGCATGATAGAGATCTTGTAGGTGTTTGTCTCTGTCTGAGGGGTTGGAGCAAATGCGGTTATATCGTAGCGCTTGGCTGTAGACAATGGATCGAGTGGTATGATCTGGATGAAAGCTAGAGGCATGTAGGTAGGAATAGCGGTCAGTAGGTTTCCAATATAGGGTGGTGGTTATGTGACCATCGCTTATTAGCACCGTAGTGTCCAGGAAGTGGATCTCTTGTGTGGACTGGTCCAGGCTGAGGTTGATGGTGGGATGGAAATTGTTGAAATCATGGTGGAATTCCTCAAGAGCTTCTTTTCCATGGGTCCAGATGATGAAGATGTCATCAATGTAGTGCAAGTAGAGTAGGGGCATTAGGGGACAAGAGCTGAGGAAGCATTGTTCTAAGTCAGCCATAAAAATGTTGGCATACCGTGGGGCCATGCGGGTACCCATCGCAGTGCCGCTGATTTGAAGGTATACATTGTCACCAAATGTGAAATAGTTATGGGTCAGGACAAAATCACAAAGTTCAGCCACCAGGTTAGCCGTGACAATATCGGGGATACTGTTCCTGACGGCTTGTAGTCCATCTTTGTGTGGAATGTTGGTGTAGAGGGCTTCTACATCCATAGTGGCTAGGATGGTGTTTTTAGGAAGATCACCAATGGATTGTAGTTTCCTCAGGAAGTCAGTGGTGTCTCGAAGATAGCTGGGAGTGCTGGTAACGAAGGGCCTGGGGAGGGAGTCTACATAGCCAGACAATCCTGCTGTCAGGGTGCCAATGCCTGAGATGATGGGGCGTCCAGGATTTCCAGGTTTATCAATCCTGAATCCTGAAGCACTTAGAGGAGAGGAAAGTGATCAGGAACAGTCAGCATGGATTCACCAAGGGAAGGTCATGCCTGACTAATCTAATCGCCTTTTATGATGAGATTACTGGTTCTGTGGATGAAGGGAAAGCAGTGGATGTATTGTTTCTTGACTTTAGCAAAGCTTTTGACACGGTCTCCCACAGCATTCTTGTCAGCAAGTTAAGGAAGTATGGGCTGGATGAATGCACTATAAGGTGGGTAGAAAGCTGGCTAGATTGTCGGGCTCAACGGGTAGTGATCAATGGCTCCATGTCTAGTTGGCAGCCGGTGTCAAGTGGAGTGCCCCAGGGGTCGGTCCTGGGGCCCGTTTTGTTCAATATCTTCATAAATGATCTGGAGGATGGTGTGGATTGCACTCTCAGCAAATTTGCGGATGATACTAAACTGGGAGGAGTGGTAGATACGCTGGAGGGGAGGGATAGGATACAGAAGGACCTAGACAAATTGGAAGATTGGGCCAAAAGAAATCTAATGAGGTTCAATAAGGATAAGTGCAGGGTCCTGCACTTAGGATGGAAGAATCCAATGCACCGCTACAGACTAGGGACCGAATGGCTCGGCAGCAGTTCTGCGGAAAATGACCTAGGGGTGACAGTGGACGAGAAGCTGGATATGAGTCAGCAGTGTGCCCTTGTTGCCAAGAAGGCCAATGGCATTTTGGGATGTATAAGTAGGGGCATAGCGAGCAGATCGAGGGACGTGATCGTTCCCCTCTATTCGACACTGGTGAGGCCTCATCTGGAGTACTGTGTCCAGTTTTGGGCCCCCACACTACAAGAAGGATGTGGATAAATTGGAAAGAGTACAGCGAAGGGCAACAAAAATGATTAGGGGTCTAGAGCACATGACTTATGAGGAGAGGCTGAGGGAGCTGGGATTGTTTAGTCTGCAGAAGAGAAGAATGAGGGGGGATTTGATAGCTGCTTTCAACTACCTGAAAGGGGGTTTCAAAGAGGATGGCTCTAGACTGTTCTCAATGGTAGCAGATGACAGAACGAGGAGTAATGGTCTCAAGTTGCAATGGGGGAGGTTTAGATTGGATATTAGGAAAAACTTTTTCACTAAGAGGGTGGTGAAACACTGGAATGCGTTACCTAGGGAGGTGGTAGAATCTCCTTCCTTAGAGGTTTTTAAGGTCAGGCTTGACAAAGCCCTGGCTAGGATGATTTAACTGGGACTTGGTCCTGCTTTGAGCAGGGGGTTTGGACTAGATGACCTTCTGGGGTCCCTTCCAACCCTGATATTCTATGATTCTATGGGTAGCAGATAGAATACCCCAGGTCGGGGCTCCAGGGGTGTGTCTGTGCGGATTTGTTCTTGTGCTTTTTCAGGGAGTTTCTTGAGCAAATGCTGTAGTTTCTTTTGGTAACTCTCAGTGGGATCAGAGGGTAATGGCTTGTAGAAAGTGGTGTTGGAGAGCTGCCTAGTAGCCTCTTGTTCATACTCTGACCTATTCATGTTGACGACAGCACCTCCTTTGTCAGCCTTTTTGTTTATGATGTCAGAATTGTTTCTGAGGCTGTGGATGGCACTGTGTTCTGCATGGCTGAGGTTATGGGGTAAGCGATGCTGCTTTTCCACAATTTCAGCTCGTGCACGTCGGCGGAAGCAGTCTATGTAGAAATCCAGGCTGCTGTTTCGACCTTCAGGAGGAGTCCACCCAGAATCCTTCTTTTTGTAGTGTTGGCAGGAAGGTCTCTGTGGGTTAATATGTTGGTCAGAGGTGTGTTGGAAATATTCCTTGAGTCTGAGACGTCGAAAATAGGATTCTAGGTCACCACAGAACTGTATCATGTTCGTGGGGGTGGAGGGGCAAAAGGAGAGGCCCCGAGATAGGACAGATTCTTCTGCTGGGCTAAGAGTATAGTTGGATAGATTAAAAATATTGGTGGGTGGGTTATGGGAACCATTGTTGTGGCCCCTTGTGGCATGTAGTAGTTTAGATAGCTTAGTGTCCTTTTTCTTTTGTAGGGAAGCAAAGTGTGTAGAACGCCACTAGCCATCACTTTCAGCCCCCAACTAAAACCTCTCCAACGCATCATCAAGGATCTACAACCTATCCTGAAGGACGACCCATCACTCTCACAGATCTTGGGAGACAGACCAGTCCTTGCTTACAGACAGCCCCCCAATCTGAAGCAAATACTCACCAGCAACCACACACCACACAACAGAACCACTAACCCAGGAACCTATCCTTGCAACAAAGCCCGTTGCCAACTCTGTCCACATATCTATTCAGGGGATACCATCATAGGGCCTAATCACATCAGCCACACTATCAGAGGCTCGTTCACCTGCACATCTACCAATGTGATATATGTCATCATGTGCCAGCAATGCCCCTCTGCCATGTACATTGGCCAAACTGGACAGTCTCTACGTAAAAGAATGAATGGACACAAATCAGACGTCAAGAATTATAACATTCAAAAACCAGTTGGAGAACACTTCAATCTCTCTGGTCACTCGATCACAGACCTAAGAGTGGCTATACTTCAACAAAAAAGCTTCAAAAACAGACTCCAACGAGAGACTGCTGAATTGGAATTAATTTGCAAACTGGATACAATTAACTTAGGCTTGAATAGAGACTGGGAATGGATGAGTCATTACACAAAGTAAAACTATTTCCCCATGGTATTTCTCCCTCCCACCCCACCCCCCACTGTTCCTCTGATATTCTTGTTAACTGCTGGAATTAGCCTACCTTGCTTGTCACCATGAAAGGTTTTCCTCCTTTCCCCCCCCTGCTGCTGGTGATGGCTTATCTTAAGTGATCACTCTCCTTACAGTGTGTATGATAAACCCATTGTTTCATGTTCTCTGTGTGTGTGTATATAAATCTCTCCTCTGTTTTTTCCACCAAATGCATCCGATGAAGTGAGCTGTAGCTCACGAAAGCTTATGCTCTAATAAATTTGTTAGTCTCTAAGGTGCCACAAGTACTCCTTTTCTTTTTGCGAATACAGACTAACACGGCTGCTACTCTGAAACCTGAACTCACAACGTCTGTATAGATAAGAGTCTTTTAGAATACAGATCAGGCCATTTAGAAGCTTATTTCTTATTTGTATTTTTTGTTAATTATAGTACAACCCAACTGCACCTAGAGTGACAGCTACTACTAAGTCTCTCTGCAATGTGTTGGCGAGAGTGACAGTGTTCCTATGAGTTTTCAATATAATCAGAGCAACATAGCAGGTGGTTAGTAACTCTGGATTCCATGACCTGTAATATCTTCTATCACAGTACATGTCATGAGACTGGTTAGAACTTCATTGTAAATCTGACTGTATTATAACAGTAAAGCACTAATGTTAGATTTCCACTACAGTCTGGGAAATATACTATTGCTCTGAATAATGTGAATAGCTCTTCTAATTCTTTAGCTGGAAGAGAAAAATAAGGCAGCCTTTCATTTGTTACCTTCTGACATTTAATATTACTTATAATATTACTAGCAACATGGGATTATCACACTTAAATCCTCAACCATGCTCCATCTACACTTCTGGAAAATATCAAAAGCCAGCTCAGAACATCTGAAGATTTACACAGACAGGAAGGGAGTAAAGGGATCTATTTTTTCCACAATGCTCATATTAGTTATGCACATAAATCCCTTGCATGTCAACAACAGCCTCCTGAAAGAATTAAATGAGAGCAAGTAAGTATACATGCCATACTTAAAGGAACACAATAGAGCTCAGTGAGCCCCACAATGTTCCTACCCTATTTCTCTGAATCTTTCTAAAACCACTCTTGAATACAATATTGTAAACATTTTTTTTCACAGTATCAATTTAAAAATGTTAATCTTCGTGATCAACCCAAATCACCCAATGTGGTTTGTAAAACATACACAGGTTTTATGTGTGTATATGACCACTTGCATAGTCTGACAAATACCTCTTTGAATGTGTCCACACTGGGGAAAACATGGGTTTTTAACCATTAGCCAGCTCATGGTAAAATCCTAGTGTGGCGAAGGCAGTGATAAGTTTTAACATGTAGCAGGTCAAGGTAGACACTGCTAAAAACACATACTGGTTTGTATACTTATATGTCCCTCCCACTACAGTAGCGTCTGAGCATCTCTCAATCTTTAATGTATTTCTCCTCACATGATGAGAGTTACAGCAGTACTATTATCCTTTTTTTAGTATTTAGTATTAGTTTTAGTATTTAGTATTATTTTACAGATGGGGAACCGACGCTCAGAAAAACTAAGTGATCTGTCTATGGTCACATAGGAAGTCTCTGGTAAAGCTGGGGACTGAACTTAGGTTTCTCAAGTCCCAGGCTAACGTTGAAGACAAAGCCTGTGGGACAAAAATGCCCCTTACTTCAAGTTGCCACAAACCAACACCTCTCAGATGTAAGCAAATACATGCACAATTGAACAAATGGCACTTACTTCAAAACGGATCAACCTAATGCCTCTTGCACCTACTCACTTCATCAGAAGAGCCTTGTTTAGAAGGAAGAGCATTGTCTTTGCTCCAAAGACAGGAACATATACAAGAGGGGTTGGACTGAGCCATTTTGAAGGAAGAGTCTTAACTGGAGTAGGGGATTTCAGAAGATGGTCAAGGAGAGATGTTTTCAAAAAAACTTATTGGGAAAAAAAACTAAGTAAAAATGAGACTGAAAACATGATTTAAAGGTTGACTGTGTCCCCGGTCTTATGGAAGAAAACACAATATATTAAAGACCAAATGCTACATCTTGTAATAGTGTCCCTCCAAAGTGTTTGAAAACTATTACTCTAGAATATTGGGATTGTTTTTTTAAAGAAAGGGAGCTTTTAAAGATGAGCTCCCATAATATTTTAGGCTGTGACACTTCCTTATGGTTCACAGAAAAAGATTGTCATATGCATATAGTGCATATATTCTCATTTTCTCTCTTTCTCACTCTTCTCCCCCCACCACATCACAGATATTTCAATGTAGAGCTTGTTGAAGTTAACTCTTTTTTCCATATGCAAATCAGTCCAGATTTCTGTGACTATCAAATATTCGACAAATAGATTGAGGGAAGTTTCAGCCTCTGGGTTGTTTGTGAACTGGTCATTTAAACTCTTTGCTATTTACTATTTGTGATGTATGGTCAGTCACATGGGATTGTTTCCACTCACTTGCTGAATGATACTTTTTTAAACAGTAGAATGACAAACAACAGAAAAAGTGACTCACTTCCACAAAGTTTGTGAAACTGTTCCAAATAACCAGGGGATCTCTGAAGATGAACAAAAATACTATGTTCCATTCTATTCAGGTTCTTACATCATAATATTTGAGTCCCTTCTGGAATTAAAAAAAATAAACAAAGTGACTAACATTGGTCATGTGGGGTTTCCGTTTTTCCCCCAGGGGAGATATTTTTATATGATCCTGCAGATAGCAGTGGAACTAAATTACTAATGTGGGGCCTGACCTGGCAAATTATTTTGCACACACCCAGACCCATCTATTTCAGTAGGATCACTCAAGTAAGTAAGGGCTTGCAGGATCAGACCCATATGTTAGCTATAAAAACATATCTCTCACAGGCCACACCATAGAATGAGTGAGTTTAGCTACAATTTCATGAAATGTTACAATTTAATGTCTTGACTGTTTTCTTATTATGAAATTTCTTCTGTCCTAATTTTGGGCATATTGAATTTTCAGTGCATCTGGACTGTCTTTGACAGGAATGCTAATACAAGTTATATAGATAGCGGGGGAATTTTCCATGCAGACCTGACAAATTCCATCTGAATAAAATCAGTATCCGAAGTACAACTTAGCTGTAGTACACGTTGGTGTCTGAAGCTTAAGCAGAAAGCTCAAACTCAGGTGTACAGTTCCGTAAAACTCTTTGAAGGTTGGAGGGACTGACACTGCAAATAATACAAGTGTTGGTCCTTTTTCATGTAGATGCTCACGAGGCGTCAATTTCCAATATGCTCAACTATGAAGAAAAGTGAACTCCATGCTGCTCGTCTTCAGTTATGTATTCAGTTTTCTAGAGAGAACTGGCCACTATTAAAAGAAATGAGGCATGCTCGCTCACTCCATTGGTTCCCAAAGAAATGACGGTACATTAAACAGGTGCTGAACATCTCTGATTCTCCACACTTTGCTTAGCAGAATTCAGTGATGCTCAAAGATGCATTATTTATTGACTCTCCTGGAAGTAAGTTAATTTATGATCTGATCTTGATTGTCTCTCTTGGTGTATGTGAATATACAGTTGAAACATGCAACTGTGGCAGGTTATTCCTCCATTAAGACAAACTTCCCACTTTAAGTCATTCATGTTTCCAAATATTTAACATAGGTCCAAATCATGCAGCCCTTACTCACCTGAGTAGTCTCACAGAAAGCAATGGAAATACTCAGGTGAATTGGGACCGCGGGATCAGCATGCTTTTTCAGATTGTGCAGTTTCAGCAATTAAAAATGCAGAGAGCATATATATCCATATAGATAGATAGATCATTTAAAAAGCAATAGATGTCCTTGCCCACACCATGGGAAACAAAGGATAATGTGTTCATTTTAATTAATTAAGGCAATTTTAAAATGAACACATTATGCTTTCTTTTCCAGGGTGTGGGCAAGAACATCTATTGTTTTTAAATTATCCTTATCCAGTTTCAGTACCTTTCTGAACGGATATAAACTATTTTATGGTTTTGTACTAGCACCTAGCATCATACATTTGAGAGCTTCCCATGGTATTAGATTTGCACAACAATTCCCCCAGTGGAATTCATACAGTCTCCTACCTTGCCTCTTCCCTGGTCACAGACCTGAGAATATCTGATTTTGGGGTTCATTGGCTGAACTGGAAAACAAAAACAAATTAAAAAAGTGTTGTTTTCAAGATTTTTTAGCCTTTTGTTAATAAAATTTAAGTAAAATTTGAAACAAAAAATAATTTCAAATAAAAAAATCGAAATGTTTTGGTTAACCTGAATCTGGTTTTTTTGTCAAAAAAATGTTGCCTAGCTCTACACAGACAAATTATTTTCATCAGACTGATTGTACATGTTTGATATGCAGTCTCCAAGAAGCCTTAATGGCTCTGAAAAAGCTCTTAGAAATTATCTTGAAGATATTTTAGAAACCTTGGTAACTCTTAAGTATATAACTCTAAAGAGGATAAGTATGTTAAGAGCATGAAGGCGATATATTCCAGTGAAGTAGCCAGGACACGTGATTGTTCCAGAGAGATTCAGTGCTCTTGGGGGATCATTTGTGCACCAGTCAGCTAACTGAGTCAAATAGTAAAGAGTTAAGCTTAGAAGTGCCAAACCAACATGGATTTTTTTTTATTCTAAAAAGTAGATTGACTTTAATTTTTTATCTGCTGCGAGTTAGATGTATTTTAATATACCACTCTGGAGTTACTGAAAAACTTGAACTTGAACTGGGACTGGGATTACTTGGAAAAAGTATGCATGCAAGGGAGAAGGTTCATCTTAATGGTATTTATTTAAGAAAACAATGGTAGACTTAAATTATTCCTGTATGTAAAACTATTCTAAATTGTGACTAAAAGGTGATATGATCTACCTTCCTAAAGAAAACCGCTTTATGTTGTAAACATGCTACAATATTCAGTATTATCTACTAAAGAACATGATCAACAAATGCAAATATCAGAAATTCATTTCACTGACTACTCAAATCATGTGTCTTTGTAGCTATAAATCCGCACAGCCACCACAGATTCCCATAAAACATGCTGCAGTAGCCAAAACGTTTTAACTGACAGCACTATGGTTAATGAGATAAATAGTTCCATAGTATGATTTTGAAAATGTCTACATATATATTTAACTAGGTGATCTTAAAATGTGCCTGCATATATACAAAAAGCCATGTTTAACCCTAGAGACCAGAGCTGTTCTAGTCTGTTTCAGGTAATTTATACACATCATCCTTCTGAGAATGTTTTTATTTTTCAATCTACCAGTAAATAAATACAAATAAACAAACAGAGAGAAACACATTTAAAATGATGTTGATACAAACCTGAACTATGACATTAAGTTTAGAATTCCCAAAGTTAATGTTCAAATTCACTTGAATGCATATTTGACCTGTATTTTCACAATGCAGCAAATTAAAGAACTATGCATTACAGCTAAGCACAAAAGTGCACATCTTTCATTTTGATGGAGGGACAAGGAGAGAGAGAGAGAGAGAGAGAGAGAGAGAGAGAAGACAAACCATGTTTTAACCCGCTACTGGGTACACAGCCACGGTCTAGATTTTCAAACATGTGCTCACGCACTTGTAAACCCTCCGCTGTTGTTCTTGCAAATCCTTATTTGCTCAGGCATAATGTATTGCATATGCCAATCAGGGTTTAAGGCTGCACATCAGTGTTTGTGCATATGGCAGTCAGAGGCATGCAAGTCATCTATGCACACTTAAGCATATGTGCTTTTGAAAATCTGTCCCCAGATAGCCCCTTTTAACTCTTTCTGAGGAACAAATAAAGATGTATATAACTGCAGGATTGAAATAATACAGATATCCATATTGACAGCTCTGGCGACCAAACATCTATTCAATTCAGTTTCTTATACTGCCTACACCATCATAGGATCTGAATGCCTTACAGTAATTCATTAAGTTACATGACTAACATCTGTCATGTGTGGCTCATTCCCTTTCTCCCAAGGGGAAAACTGTGTGTGCGGTGTAGTGTTTTGTTGGGTTTCTTTTATTTAATTCTGTTTTTATAACTGTTATGTACACTATGCAGTTATATTGTAGAAGGCAAGTCAAAGAAGTGTACTTGCACTTGGAGCAGAAGGCTGTGAAGACTGGGCTGGTTCTGGATTCCTTTGGGAGTTTGTTTCACAGTCTTGCACTGGTCTTTGGGAAGGCTCCATCTCCTGCAGAGACAAGATTTACCCATGCAGTGGACAGCTCTATTTTGTTTGAGGAGATGAGTTATCAACCATGATCCTCATACTGGCACATCAAATGATCTTTTGGGTCTCCTGCCACAGATCATTGAGTGCCTTAAAGAGAAGGATCAAGACCCTTAAACTTGACTGAATATTCTATGGAAAACTAATGTAGTCTGTGTTGCTGAGGAGACATGCTGCTGTGTTCTGTACTAGCTGAAGTTTACTGAGGGCTGACTGCTTCATAATCAGCCATCTTTCATTCATGGAATCATAGATTTTGAGATCAGAAAGGATCATTACATCATCTAGTCTGACCTTCTGTATAACACAGCCCATAGAATCTCACCCAGTTACCCTGAGTTGAGCCCAATAACTTGTATTTGACTAAACATACCTTCCAGACAGGTGGTCCAGTCTTGATCTGAAGACATCAAGAGATGGAAAATCCTCCACTTTCCTTGGCAGTTTTTTCAATTTTTAATCACTCTCACTATTAAAATGGTGTGCCTTATTTCTAACTTGAATTTGACTGACTTTATTTTCCGGCCATTGGTTCTTGTTATACCTTTCTCTGCTAAATTAAAGAGCCCTACAATACCTGGTATTTTTCCCCATGAAGGTACTTATACACTGAAATCAAGTCACCTCTCAATCGCCTCTGCATTGTTATAGTCCAGCTGAAAGGTGACAAAGTATGTATAGCTGAAGCCAGGTCATCCTATCGCAGGATAGGATGGAGTGTACTGTCTAAACAGAGCAAGCATTACTCACACTTGCTGTTACGTGACAACTTAGTGTCAGTGATGAATCCAGGAGAACTCCAGAGCTACAGACTGATTTGACCAATTGTGGATGTGCACCCTCATCAAAGGAGACTGCACCAAGGCTGCAAACTCTTCAAAGTACTTTCCCCCACCTCAGAGTCAACTTCATGCAGTTGCTCTTCATCCATGCACTGATCTTGTCCAAACGCTGAGCCATCTTGTGGATAGTGGTACAGTCACATAGCAAAGGATAAGCATGGCTGCGTCATCTGGCTGTCCCTAGAACCAGTTCGTTATAGGTAGTAACAGTATAAGTTTCCCAAGTACATTTCCCCAGTGTGCTTCATCCTTGTTCTAAAGAACTACCTCTGAGAGTGAGAAGGGCTCATTCTCCATAATTATTAAGATCCAGTCCAATGCACATTGAAAACTCAATGGGAGTTTTTCCATTGACTACAGTAAGTCTTGAACTGACCCCACTATTGAAACAGACAACTAGCTAATGACAATTTTGTTATATTAACCTATTCTCTAGGAACTATGATGAGACCTCCAACTCATTTTACATAAGCCACTAAACAGCCATCAAAAGCCTAAATTTAAATTGTCAAACTGGAGGTGGAAAGCTCCATAATCCATTACTATTCCCCTGAGCCATCTGGTCACAGTTCCTCAAACAACTTGTATGGTACTTAGTATCTATGAGTAGTTTAAACAG
Source organism: Dermochelys coriacea (assembly GCF_009764565.3). Taxonomy (NCBI): domain Eukaryota; kingdom Metazoa; phylum Chordata; order Testudines; family Dermochelyidae; genus Dermochelys; species Dermochelys coriacea. Next base: position 36,464,469 of record NC_050070.1, on the reverse strand, counting down.
ACTAGTGTTTAAGTTGAAGGAAAAAGGGTATCTATCAATATACAATTTAAATACTATGGTGTGTTAACCTATAGGATAACTGCATTCCAATATAGGTTCCCTACAATGGTGTAAATCAGCATGTAAATACAATGACTTGTATATGATTAAGGCTAAGTTTTGGTCACTGATATTTTTAGTAAAATTCATGAACAGGTCACAGGCAATAAAAAAAAATTCATGAAGTCCGTGACATGTCCCTGACTTTCACTAACAATATCCCTGACAAAATTGGAAGGTGGGTTCAGCTCAGCACCCACTGCTGCTGGGGTTCTGACTACTGCGGTGTGTGAGAGTTTCCGCCCCCCTGCATGGTGGCTGAGCAGCTCTGGGGGGGCCATCTACCTGTGGCAGCAGGGAGCTTTGAGGTATTCCCCCACCACCTGCAGTGAGTGGAAGCTCTGGGGGTCCCCTTGCCTTCCATCATGGCTGGGCAGCTGCAGAGTGCACCCACCGCAACAGGGCAGCTGCAGGGAGCCCCTGCTGCACCCCATGCCTGGGCAGCTGCAGGAGGGCTCCCCAACTGCCCATCATGGCTGGGCAGCTGTAGGATCCCCCCGCTGCCCACTATGGCTGGACAGCTGCAGGGTCCTCCAACCAGGGCAGGGCCGGAGATGCAGGGCAGGGGCAGCTTGGAGCTCCAGCCCCGGGGCAGAAAATGTCACGGAGGTCAGTGGAAGTCACGGATTCCGCGACTTCCATGACCTCCATGACACTATTGTAGCCTTACATATGATCATAATGACAGCACTGATCAGCAACAGTTGGTCACACAAAGACAATCCAATAATATTTGCATGTTTGTACTTTTGATCACACAAGTGCATGTAAAAATATGTCCTATTTTCAGTTAGACCAGTAGCCTGCTTTCCTCTTATAAAATTATTTCCAATTATTTGTGCACATAGTCATAAATGGAATGGTGATTTATTTCTGCAGCTCTCCCATTTTATAACTCACACTGCAGTCAATGGGCCTAATTCTCTACTGGAAAGAAAGAAAGAGAGAAAGCAAGCAGCAGCAGAGCTCTGTGTAGCTCAAAAGCTTGTTTCTTTCACCAACAGAAATTGGTCCAATAATATAAAGTATTTGACCAGCTTGTCTCTCTTGTACCTTGTGTAGTCTTTTACACCTGTGCAAACTGAGTATCAGATGCTCCCAGATTATAATGGTACCATTTTACAGTCACTTTGCACATGTGGACACAACTACAAGGTGCCAAACAGGGGGGAATAAGGTCCAATGGGAATTCTATGTGAGGAAGGGCTACTAGCTTGGGCCATAAATGTATTCTTAAAAGGCAATCTTATAAAAAATGTAGCCATGAAAGACCAAAGAGATTCAGCTTAATATGATTAAGTATATATTTTAATATTTTAATAGTATGCCCAGTCTGAAAGCTACACTTCATTTAAACTAGATTTTTACAGCAGCAGTCAGGGTCATTTTATAGAAGAAAACTCATTAGCAATATAGCAGACATATGAATATAAATGCAACAGGAAAAACTCAGACTGGAAAGGCACAGATATGAAGGCAGAATGTTTACAAAGGTCTCATCGCTATACTGACTTTACAAACTTCTTTTAATAGTGTTACAATGACAGGCTCAAATTGGATACTGATGTTACTTGGCAGACAGATGAGTCTTCCTAATGGATGAACATGTACCTATATGTTTTACTGCAAGAAAATTGAAATCAAGCTTACACCTTTGTACACTTCCAGCTGATATAAAATAAGGCTTCTAGCCCTTCTCAGAGGTATTATATTCCCCCTCTCTCCCCACAATGTCTCTAATCAGTTACACCATGGTAGATTACATGTAGGTTATCTGCTTACCTGCCATCCTAGCACAACTCTGAATCCAAGAACAAACTTCGCCCTTAGCTGACTGGCTTAGAGAACAATCAAAGTGCTGATATATTAATCTTTCAGCTGTTAGTTCCATGGATCAGAAACAAAAGGTAGGAACTAAAATCACCTGAGTCTAATCACTTGTAAATCTCTCTGTCACTAATCAGCAGTATTTTATGGCCTCCTGTCCAGCTCCTCAATAATTCAAACACTAGCAATAGCAGGTATCTTACTTAGTCTTTTTGATGTTCTAGTGAGAAGATCCGTTATGTACCATTCTTTTTAACTGAAGATGCAACTGTTTTATGCAGCCCTTGTGGTTCTTTAAAAGTTCCAGTAAGAAAGGCATGGTCAAATTTTCATTGGTCCTCAAGGAGGATATTGTATTAAAAGCAGGAAGGAAATTAAATATACATTTTTTGTTACATGCTACTGTCTCAGTAGTGAATTAGGTTAAATGGAGAGGGCAATAGATTATTTTAAACTTAATGAGCTGTTAACAGAAGATATCATGTTTGAGAGTGAAGATCATTATATTCCATTCTTTGTCCATTCCACAATGGCTGTAGATGAAGATAAGAAAAGTGGGAGACACAACTACTCTACCCTCAGACAAATCCAGCTTCATTGGTCTCCAAGTGACTGAGGTACACCAACTTTGAGTGACAGCTCAAACACAGTTCTTGAAGAACTTTAATGTGGTTGGGGATGGGGCAAGATCTAAAGATCTTCCTAGCTCACAATATGATGCTTCTATAATGCTTATGTAGTCCCTATCCAAGTGTGTTATTAACTACAGTTTGAAAAGATGCTTAAACAACCTGGATGACTGTCACATTCTGGGGTGCAGTCCAGACCAGTGAGGGGTTGTGTCACCACAACCTTCGGTGTCTCACAGTGCTTTGCTGTTGTAGCTCCAACCAGGGCCGCTCACAAAAAAAAACCTAACAGCATGCAAGTCACACCCTGAGTGTCTGTATACAACCACAGCCCTGGTCTAGCAACTCTGACCCCAGCAGTCTGCCAACAACACTCCAGTCACACTCTGACTTCCACCTACCTTGGTTACTACCTGCAAGGTGACCCAAACATGCTCCCAGTCCTGAATTTTCCCAAAAAAACATGTGTTCTGTGCTGTCCAGCCCTTTCCTGACCTCTACAGGGTCAATATTCAACATTTTGCTACTTTAACTGGAGTTACCAAACAGTTCAGTTTAAACACAACATTAGATTAATTTACATTAAAAATGAAACAAGTTTATTTAAATACAAAGAGATAGATTTTAAGTATAAGGTATTTGTGATGTTCCCCTCTGGTGTCATCTGGACCCGTGATCTGCTAGGTCACTCCAGTCCTTGACTCTGGGAGCCAGCCTTACCCTGTTCTGCTGTGAGAACCCGCACTCCTGGGTTGTTCACGCACAGCCTCTGGCATGTAAGCTGCTCCCACCTACTTGCAACTGAATGACACTAGCCAATATCCACAGACTAAGACAAAACCCTAAGAACCTCCATCTTGCAGTGTGCAGTTATGCCCACTGGATGCTGCAAGCTTATATGAGTTCATCAATTTCACAAAGAAATTGATATGTACCAGACTTATTGTTCGAAGGGGAGTCTCTGACATGGTTCAAATGAAACACACTGCTTCAGGTAGAATAAACAAAAACATGTATTAACTATGAAAGATAGATTTTAAATGATTATAAGTCAAAGCATAACAAGTCCAATTTGGTCAAATGAAATAAAAGCAAAACGCATTCTAAGCTAATCTTAACATTCTCGGTGCCCTTACAAACTTAGATGCTTCTCACCACAGGCTGGCTGGTTGCTCTTCAGCCTGGCTCTCCCCTTTGATCAGTGCTTCAGTCACTTGGTGTGGTGTCTGTAGATGGAAGAGAGAGGAAGAGCATGGCAAACGTCTCTCCCTTTTATCATGTCCTTTCTTCCCTCTTGGCTTTGCCCCCCCCCCAACTTCAGAGTCACGTGAGCATTACCTCCTTGCAGTCCCAAACTGACCAAAGGAAGGGGGGTGACTCACTCGAGAGTCCGACAGATCCTTTTTTCCTGTGAGGCTGGGCTGGGTTTGTCCCATTCATGCCCTGATGAGGTGTGAACTACCTCTCTGCTTTTGAAGAGTTTTTGCCTGGGCTTGCTTTAAGCCATGAGGACACATGTTCAGCTTCATAACTATATACATGAAATTACAACCTAAAACATTACTATAACAACGATTACTATAACATTACCGTAACAACAATGCTCAATACATCATGAGCATTCCGAAGACACCTGACATGACAAACTTTGCATTAAACCCCACACAATCATATTATAAGAATGAACATGGGGGTGCTGAATATTCCTCTGAGGTACAGAATGTCACAGTATTAAAGTCAGAAATGGTTAGAAGGAGAATAAAGATAAAACGGTTCCTAATAGATAAAACTTAATAAACTAGATGTGGTTCAAGGTAAAATCCTTACCACATGTTCCCAGCAACAGCACTGACCAAATTCTCAGGTCAGGATCTCCCCCCCCCCCCCCGTCCCAAAGTCAAAGGGCTGGTTCCTTTGTCTTCTTAGGTGGATAAAAGAGAGAGGGAGGGAGGGAGAGAGATAACCTGGTGTGTTTTTGCTGCTCACTTTTATAGTCCAATCACCCTTTGAAATTTATTTTCCTGAGGGTTACCCTAGATAAAGTTCCTTCCAGCTGTGAAGAAGGAGACATGGAGTCTTGCGGTGAAAGAGGTTCCATGTTGTTTTCTACTAAAATGCCGATTGATCTGTCCCTGTCTCTCTTCACTACTAAAGAATGGCTACTTGACAGATGATTGCCAATCAGCTTTCATGACACCTGGCTAGAGGCATCAGCTTCTCCTTCATCTTTGAGAAACCAGTTTACCCCCCTCCACACTTGCCTGGTAAACACATTATAATCATAATTTCAGATTATGTTCATAACTCTTAATACACATTTTGCACTACAGAACCCAAGAATACTGAAGATGGTGTGTTATTAGTTTTTAAATGGTACTTCACAAGCATATTTTGCATAAAGATTATCACAAAAACATGTAGGGTGTGAATACAGGGATGTTTTAAGTCACAGTGACCTTAACAATGCAGGAAATAAAATACACATATATTGCGATGTAGTAGAAAGTACACCTATTACCCAAAAGTTCTCATCTCAATAGATAACTGCCCAGATGGCAATGTTGCCTGAAGATTTTAATCAGATACTATGGTGATGAGTGCAGTCTAAGAACCTATATAGTACAGAATAGAATAAAATAGGGTATTCACCTAGTTACACTCATTTTGGTTTCCATCATAATGTATGTACTAGCTAACTTTAATATATTTACTTCTGTGCTAATATATGGAATTACTTGAAAAAGTATCCCTAGTTCCCCTCGTGATATTCACTGATCTTTTCAACATGGTTACTGGAAACAGTGATAGAAATATACTTATTTTTCCCTCTATTTGTTGCTGTTTCTCATTCTTTTTAGGAGCAGACTCACCATATTTAAGTCATTTGGGTGGGGCAGAACCAATGTATTTTTCAGGAAAACATTCTGCAGTATTCTGTTTTATTTCCATTTTTTTCTAAATAGCAAAGATACTCTTCATTTGTCAAGTGACTTTATTCTCAAGATCAGCAAGTTCTTCAAAAGCTAATAAATTATGCCTCACAAGATCCCTGTGAGATAGACAATTATTATTTTTTCTAGTCTGAAAGTGAGGCAAAAAAAAAGGTTAAGGAATTTGCTAGAGGTCAACCAGCAAGTCAATGACCTAGCTAGAAATAAAGACGCTAGGTAGCCTGACTCCCAGTTATGTATGTTTATCACTTGATAACATCCCCACAATAAATTAATAGATTCAGTCTGGTAGTCATGACTTTAGACAGACACTGACCTCTTACTAAATAATTTGTGGATGTGTATATCGCGCGCCAGTCAATCAATACCACCAGCCTGTTCAAGCTTTATAGCTTTCCTGCAAAGGCAGCACACACACATTTCCTTAAGAGGATGACAAAGAGAATCTATAACTCTTGAAGCACATATCAAACAATAAATTATACCTTGGTTAAAGAATTTGCCTCAGCCATGCTTTCATACTACTTGTGTTCACTTTCAGGGACCATTCATACTACTGACCCAGATATTCATAAAAGCAAATTTCAAAGATGGATGTGTAGGAAACAGAAGTCTAGATTCACAGTCTTGAATAGTCACTCTGAAAATTTTTGCGAACTCATCCTGTCAAGAAACAGAAAAAATATTGTGTGATTTTTCTGACAAATCACAAGTAACCAATAAAGAAATTGTAGTATACTCAGGAATATTCTGTAAACAAAAATGAAAAAAACTAAATTCTTAGGTAAATCATTTATCAGATTTATTCACAGAGCTCTCATTAATATGTTTATGTTCCCCTAGTATGTTCTAATAAAGCTGTTGTTATTGCTGGCACCAATCTGTCTTGGTGAAGTTTATTCTGACACTACGTGTTAATGCTAATTCATCCAGGCTTTGATCCTTTGTACAGAATATTGTTCTGGATTACCCAGTGGTATAGTACCAACAGAAGTAGCAATCTGCTAGATGGAAAATACAGGTTTAAGAAATATCTGGGAATCCTACCTCCCCATTCTAGTATCACTAAGATAGATCAGAATGGTATCAAACCATTTCTGGCAAGGGAAGAAGAGAAAGGTAAGGAAAGAAAGAAAATCTCGGAATAGTATAAAAGCTAGAAAGAAGGAAGATAGAGAAAATGTATAGAAAATAAAAATGAAAGGCAATACTGGGAAAGAAACAGGAAGAACCAAGATGAGAAAAGTTAGTAATCAACAGCAAATAAATTATTTTCAAGACAAGCTTGAAGTGAGAGACTCTGCTACCCAGAGGCCAGATTGTGAGTCTTTCTTCATGTTGACTAGTACCCTACACATGGGTATTCAGTTGAAAGCAATGGAACTATTTGTGAAGTCAAACACTACTAAGTGTGAATATAGCCCTTAGAAAGAAAATTCCAGGACATTGACAAACTGCTGTAATAACAAATAATTTATATAGAGAGAGAACAGGTAAAACTAAAACTTTTGGTCCCATAAAAAAGAAGCCTGTCAGCCCACGCAGAAAAAGAAAAACAAATCCCAGAATTTGACAAGTACTGAAACGAACAGGTACTTGAAAAAACTGGTTTGCTTACATTACAAACTGGCTACTTTGCAAGATTCTCCCCTCCCTCCCTCTCTTCACACCCCTTATTTTCCCAAACTCCTTCTTGCTGACGTTCCTGACACGTCAGTGATTGAAAGTGGACTATGGCAAGTCAATAGCTGATAATGTTGGTTGACCATAATCAAATCATAGTGCCATGTGCTTAAAGTGCCAGAGAAAACAACCTGGTCTCTGAGAGGTTTCAGAGTAGCAGCCGTGTTAGTCTGTATTCGCAAAAAGAAAAGGAGTACTTGTGGCACCTTAGAGACTAACAAATTTATTAGAGCATAAGCTTTCGTGAGCTACAGCTCACTTCATCGGATGCATTTGGTGGAAAAAACAGAGGAGAGATTTATATACACACACACACACACACACACAGAGAACATGAAACAATGGGTTTATCATACACACTGTAAGGAGAGTGATCACTTAAGATAAGCCATCACCAGCAGCGGGAGGGGGGAAAGGAGGAAAACCTTTCATGGTGACAGGCAAGGTAGGCTAATTCCAGCAGTTAACAAGAATGTCAGAGGAACAGTGGGGGGTGGGGTGGGAGGGAGAAATACCATGGGGAAATAGTTTTACTTTGTGTAATGACTCATCCATTCCCAGTCTCTATTCAAGCCTAAGTTAATTGTATCCAGTTTGCAAATTAATTCCAATTCAAGACTCTCGTTGGAGTCTGTTTTTGAAGCTTTTTTGTTGAAGTATAGCCACTCTTAGGTCTGTGATCGAGTGACCAGAGAGATTGAAGTGTTCTCCAACTGGTTTTTGAATGTTATAATTCTTCACGTCTGATTTGTGTCCATTCATTCTTTTACGTAGAGACTGTCCAGTTTGGCCAATGTACATGGCAGAGGGGCATTGCTGGCACATGATGGCATATATCACATTGGTAGATGCGCAGGTGAACGAGCCTCTGATAGTGTGGCTGAGTCATTACACAAAGTAAAACTATTTCCCCATGGTATTTCTCCCTCCCACCCCACCCCCCACTGTTCCTCTGACATTCTTGTTAACTGCTGGAATTAGCCTACCTTGCCTGTCACCATGAAAGGTTTTCCTCCTTTCCCCCCCTGCTGCTGGTGATGGCTTATCTTAAGTGATCACTCTCCTTACAGTGTGTATGATAAACCCATTGTTTCATGTTCTCTGTGTGTGTGTGTGTGTGTGTATATAAATCTCTCCTCTGCTTTTTCCACCAAATGCATCCGATGAAGTGAGCTGTAGCTCACGAAAGCTTATGCTCTAATAAATTTGTTAGTCTCTAAGGTGCCACAAGTATTCCTTTTCTTTTTGGTCTCTGAGAATTTCTGAAACAACTATGTGACCTGTACTGCCAACTAGCTAAACTATGAGGACAGCCTGTGGCTTGCAGCATTTAATTTCTGTGGGTGGAAGACTTTTGTTGCAGAGCAACCAAAGGTGAATCCATAAAGTTTATGTATGCTATTTTCTCTCTCTCTCTCTCAGCAGACCTCCCAGTCTGAGGCCAGGTCTACACTATAAACTTACATCAGTGTAACTATGTCGCTCTGGGTGTGAAACATCCACACACCTGAGTGACGCAATTATACCGACTTAACCCCCAGTGTAGACACTACTATGTTGACAGGAGGGTTTCTCCCATCAACATAGCTACCACTTCTTGCGGAGGTGGGTTAACTATGTCAACAGGATAAGCTGTCCCATCAGCATAGTAGCTTCTTCACTGAAGCACTACAGCAGCAGTGCAGCTGTGTCACCGCAGCATTTTAAGTGTAGACCTGACCTGATCTTCTAAGCAGTTTGTAAAGAATAGAGCCGATTTCAATGACTGATTCATGAACTTGCCCAGTGCATAGCTGAGGTTGTCTTGGAGAATAAAACATAGTACTACATTATCCCTAGCTAAAATTTCCTTCTTAGCAAGCCGCCTTGAGCCATGACTATAAATTGGATTTGGAGAATAGGGACAATTAACTTCCACTTCTATATTTTTTCCTGTCAGCCACCAGCCTCAGACTTACCAAATCTCCCAGAAGATGCCTGTCTGTCTATCTGTTTTATATGGTGCCCATGACTATGATATTTGAGTGCTTACAAAAATTATTAACTATACACATAAAGGTCTCTCTCAGTCTCTCCCTGAATCAGCAGGAAAGGTTAGGGAGGAGAAGCAGGTTTTTTGCTCTGAAGACCCCAAAACTCATGATCATCCTGGTCTCTTCTGGAAGCAAGTTCCATATTTCTAGACCAGTCACTGGAAAAGCTCTGTCACTTGAACACACAAGTTTCATTTTTGAGATTGAGAAGAGAAAAACCACAAAGAAGAATGGGGTTGGAAGAGGGGGAAAGAGAAGAGGAGTGGAAGAATATCAGAAAACCCAAGATATTTTCAAGTTAATGGAAAAACAAACATCTACACAAAGTTTAGCAGATTTTCTTTAATCTAGTTCCTGGCCCAGGATTGTTAAAGTTTCTTAGGCATCTGAGTTGCCCCGTTGGTACCTAAACTGAGCCTGAACATACAGAGACTGGACGAGGTGCCAGGACAGGGAGGCAGAGGCTCACTCTGGAGAATGAAGTAGAAAGCTGATTAGCTGAATGAACACAGAACTGTAAACTATAATGCAAAATGCACATGCTTCCTATAAACTGTATACTGTCTCCAGTTCTGGCATCCACAATTCAAGAAGGAAGTTGAAAAATTTCAGAGTGTTCACAGAAGAGACAAGATGATCATAATTGTCCCTTATGGCCATATAATCTATGAAGCTAAGACTAAACAATGAAGGTGTTTGAAGTACAGGAAATAAAGTTCTCCTGTTTTTCATTAGGTGATGATACTCTTAGCTGTAGTTTTTGCTGTTCAGCACTGTCATTAATTGGACGTGCTGGGAACATGAGGAAAGTCAAGAAACTATCAGATTCCAATTAGAAATCTGTAGAGAACTCTCACCCAAGTGGTTACAGGGCACCAACTAATGGTCAACTGAGCTGTCTGCATATGCTTTGATTCAACTGTCTTTTAGCTTGATGGAGGAGGTTGATGGGGATGGCTGGATGCTTTTTAGGTCAGAGGTAAGTAAGGAAGCTAGTGTCATGGGAAATGTTGAGAGGAGCTTGGCTGATTTGTTCTTTCATTTGATACTTAATATCATGTCCACTGCATAGGGAAAGGGGCTATTTATTTAATGCGCTTAAAAGATGTAAACAATTGTAAGTATTATTGTTACTTAAACAGGGGTCATCACAATAGGAAAACCTTGAAGATATATCACACTGAAATGTAAACCTGATTAAATTGTTCACTGGCTATTATTATGTTTAAACAAGGGTTAAACATTCATTTGCTCTTTTCATGTTTAAACAGGTGTTTACTTCCTTGCAACCTTAGCTTCTCTTGACCTGCAGTGGAGTCATGGTAAATCTAAAAGTAAATTGCTATTTGAGGAAATGCCCTTTTTTAAAAGGTTACCCCCCTGTGCAAGTGCTTTTTAAAGTAGCATGTGGTATCTCTGTATAATATAAGGTGTAAGCACAGGAACTCTCCTGTGTATGACTGATATTTTGTAGAAAAAAATAAAGGGGAAAGGGAAGAAGACAGACGAGGAGAGTGTTACATTTCTTTTGGCATTAGACTCCTTCCAGGTTGAATTGCTGATTATCTATTTTTCAATAAACCCTCCACAGTGTCCTCTGAATTAGAATCCGTACAGCATGTAGAGAAAGAGCAACAGCTGTCTAGATTAGCTATCATCCATTGTCAAATAAAAGAGCTATTTCTCAGCATTAGACAGTACACTACAAATAACACAATTTAAAAACAAAAACTACAGTGCTTCCTTCTTATCATTATTTGCATTTCATTAGGACAAACATGTCTAACCAAATGAATCAAAAATACTTCTTTTCCTTTGCTTTCATCATCAAACCCTTTCATCAGTGTCATGTTAATCACTGGATCTTTATTTTATTTGTTGCATTTGCTGCAGTTTTGCTTTTATAGTTAAGTGCTGTCATATCTTCACAAGTTTGTCTGTAAATACCTTCAATGCTTCAGGTCAGCTTAATGATTTATCAGCTATACAAACCCTCACAGAAATGCACCATCTAGCTTCGGAGCTGAACCTACAATACCAAAGAATGCAGGACATAGTTAAAGCCTGATTTAAAGGGAAGATATAGTGAGTCAACATAAAATGACTATGTGCAACTTTATTGGGGTTTTGTTTTCTCTAACAAGCCAGAAATGCATATTTTACCATTATTTCAGTGAGAAAAAAGAAACCTATATCAACCTCTTTGTGAGAACATTATGGTATGTACAGTAACAGTAATTATTAGTTAAGTAATTTTAATTAACAAATAATGACATATAATATCTCTCATGAATGTGTTGAATTTCAATTATGAGTTTTATTAATCAATATATAATCTAATGGTTAAAACTTATTAAGATGTAATAAATCTTTTTTTAATTAAAGTGTTATCACATAGTGGTAAACTTATCAAACTCTTTACCATTCTGGATACTGGGTTTTTATACCAATACTGAACTATGGGTCCTTAATACAAGCCTTTACCAATTTACCAGCTAAGCTTTATAACAGTCAAAAGTTACTAGACTGTCACTTGACAGTTCAACAAAAGCAATTCTATTTATGAAATTAAACAATTATTTAATTATTAAAATAGCAATTCGGTTCTCAGATCATGATCATGCATAGCCAACCGCATGCATGCCTGCACACACGCATAGCACAGTCTAATATATAGTTAAATGTTTTATCTGGTTTTTCATATAAACAGATCTTTTAATGCCTTTGTTGAAAAATCAACATTTATTTGTGCTCTAATCATTTACTATTTAAAATGGAAAGGGATATTATTATGACACCCCTTTGTTGAAAAGATCTTATAGCACCAGAACTTCCTCAAGGTGACTCTTGTCATTCAAGGTGTTCTATCCAGAATTTCTTTCTTTATATATTTCAGCTTCTTTATGCATTAGCAATCCATTTCTTTACATAAGTTTGATTTCCCATCAAACAGATTTGACAGTTCTGTATCTGATATAACAGTAAGCCTTTATTCTGTATTTCAATTTAAACCAACCCACAAAAAGGAAAATGTATGTTCCTCAATCACAAATTCTCTAGGAGTTTGTTGATAGTAGGCTAGTTGATTCTGTTTCCAAAACCCCATCTTCTGTGAAACATAGAAAACAGCTTCTCTTTGCTTCCTATAAGTTTCTGGCATATCACTATCATTGATATACACAGTAAAGTTAATACATTCCATATTTTATGGATCTAATCATTTCACCCTCATCCTTCTTCCTCCTTTCCAACTGTCTATTATAGTGCTTGTACAATGTCTAGCACAGCATCCACATCACAAAAATTGGCATGAATTGGCATCTTTGTTGACAGTTTCAGCAACGAGGCCAAAGATTGAATCAGCAACGAGACTGAACTACCTACCCACCCTTAAGGATATAATTACACACATTCTATAGCTGTTCTGTGGATAAACAGGCTTTCAAATCTCCATGGCTACTAATCTGGAACCTTTCATGAGCTCTAAATTCACTATAAAAGACATATAAAGTTGTTGACAAAGGAGGATAGTAAAAAGATGAAAAAGAAGGGTTTGAAAGCAGGTGTGAAAGGACAGTCAAAAAAACTTAAGCAAAGGACAAGGACAGACAAAGGACTGAAGTAATACACTGTGATAAGAAGGTTTTGTTTTCTGTTTCTGAAAGCATGGATAGCAATTACAGTTCAACTTCTATTCTGATTCAGAGTTTGGTTCAGCTACTTAAGAAAATAGGCTCTTTAAAAAAAAAGTTAAGATCCAGATTTCAGAAAAAAATAAGTCTGGATGTTCATACTCAAAGTTCTGTTGCAGACCCAATACTAGCTTAGTCCTCTGTAGTAATGGGACTAAAATCAAATCTACAATAAGGCACAATATACTGTGCTGGTGCAGAAACCATTTCCCTTTCATCCTGTTGAAGTGTTCAAGACAGACAATCCTAACTTGTTCTTTTACCTTAAATTATTAACATAACTGGTAGTTTCCCAAAGCACCTTTCAAAACAAAGCTATATTTGTTTTGATGGTGCAATGAAGAATCTATAGGAAAACTATATGAAATATTTAAATTGGAATTAAAACTGAAAGAGTAGAAGAGGTATATATTTAGGCAGCTATTTCAATAATTTATTATAGTTGCAATGATGTAACTGAAAAGCTACAATTGCAAACCCAGAATTTGTATGATTTTCTAGTAAAAGTGTCTGTAATGAACTTTTATAACAGCAAAACCAGGAAAACAAACTTAAAATGTTATTTTACACTTTTATACACTGGTTCTTAAAATGTCCGTGGGGATCACAGAAGTGAAATCAGATGGTCAACATAACATGCCAATGAAAACATGTTTTGTCTCAAGGAAATCCCATTTATCTCAAAACTCAGAAATAACCTGACTTGAAAATCTCTCATTAGACACCTGCCGCTCAGGAGGCAAGAGCTGCCAAGGTGGCTTTAAGCCCTGCTTCCTATGGGTAGGTGTGACACCCAGAATCAGAATCTCTGCATCATTATGCACTGTGACTTCACTCCCAACACACCAGTCCCATCCCCACCCCTGCACCCAGTGTACCCTTTACACCACGACTTGCGAGCTGGTCCTTGGAAGACAACCTCTTCAGTTCCTGCATTGGAAAATTCCCCCTTGACTGGATCCATGGCTTTTAGAGCCCCTTTTCACCACTCCAGCCCTTTTACCTGGAATAAAGAACAAGGGTAAAAATCTCACCTTTATGAGAGATGTTGTGTGAGGCTGAAAGAACATGAACGATTCTGGGATAGGGTCACAAAGAATTGTAAAGTTGTTTGAAAAAAAGCCAGTGGTTTTTCAGTCTCAGAAAGAAAAAGACCGGTAGTTTGTGAGGTGCTGAGTGCACCAGCTCAAACAGAAGGTAAGTACCTCCTTTCCTAGGCAAACACTGCATTGAGAAATAGCCTGGGATCTTGATGACTTGCATCTCTGAAACTATAATATATAACCTGAAAGGAGCCTGATTTTTAGAAAATGCTAAGACTCATCCTCTGAAAATGACTCCCTATAGGCAGGAGTGCTGGAACAGTTTGTATAGTGGGGGTGCTCAGAGCCATTGAACCAAACTGTAAACCCTGTATATGATGGAAACCACGGCAAGCCAGGGGATGCGGCAGCACCCCAACACTACTAGTTCTTGCACCTATGCCTATAGGGGTCTCAAAGCTGGGCACCCAAAAATTTTGTCATCCCAAACCTCTAGTCACTTTTTAAAATCTTGACCATAGACTGTAAATTATTCTTAGGTAAGACCACAAAGGATGAGAAAGTGAGAGAACAGAAAGATGTGCTGTTCCCTGATGACGTTCTTGCTCTCCTTCTCATAGTTCGCAAAACTCTTTGTGGACCTGATTTTTCAGCTAAACTAACATTGCTGAACAAGCAACTTAGTTAGAAAGTCGTTATTTTCTACATTCGTTTAATTAGGTATTAGAGATATGATTTTTGTTTTCTTGTTGGGCATCACTACAATAAAGGTTGGAGCAGTTCTTATACACTCCTGGCCAAATGTAGATTTAACTTGGATTTCTAGCTAGTTCTTCTAATAGCTCCATTTTCTACTCTTGAATATATGTTTTTTCTATTTTTTCAGTTCACAATTTTTTCAGGGATATTCTTAGATAATGGTACTGTTACCAATTGATCCAAACACTTAGTCAAAATATGGAAGAAGAAATTGATGATGGAATCAGGTATTTCTTTGATGCAATCTTATTTATTAATAAATAAAGTATATAAAGTCCCGTTTCCCTGAGAAGAATAGGAAGCAAACAGCAGGAGATAGTTTCTTTATTCACAGTTCCAAGTCTCTTTCTAGCCAGCACTCTACCCAAAAGTTCTTTCTCTCAGTTGCTTTCTTAGGATCATGGTACAAGTGTTTCTCTGGCTCTCTCTGTAACCTCCTTTGTCAGCCTTTTTGATTATGATGTCAGAGTTGTTTCTGAGGCTGTGGATGGCATTGTGTTCTGCACGGCTGAGGTTATGGGGCAAGCGATGCTGCTTTTCCACAATTTCAGCCCGTGCACATCGGCGGAAGCACTCTATGTAGAAGCCCAGTCTGCTGTTTCGACCTTCAGGAGGAGTCCACCCAGAATCCTTCTTTTTGTAGTCTTGATAAGAAGGTCTCTGTGGGTTAATATGTTGGTCAGAGGTGTGTTAGAAATATTCCTTGAGTCGGAGACATTGAAAATAGGATTCTAGGTCACCACAGAACTGTATCATGTTCGTGGGGGTGGAGGGGCAAAAGGAGAGGCCCCGAGATAGGACAGATTCTTTTGCTGGGCTAAGAATATAGTTGGATAGATTAACAATATTGCTGGGTGGGTTAAGGGAACCACTGTTGTGGCCCCTTGTGACATGTAGTAGTTTAGTTAGTTTAGTGTTCTTTTTCTTTTGTAGAGAAGCAAAGTGTGTGTTGTAAATGGCTTGCTTAGTTTTTGTAAAGTCCAGCCACGAGGAAGTTTGTGTGGAAGGTTATTTTTTTATGAAAGTATCCACTTTTGAGAGCTCATTCTTAATCTTTCCCTTTTTGCTGTAGAGGATATTGATCAGGTGGTTCCGCAGTTTCTTTGAGAGCATGTGGCACAAGCTGTCAGCATAGTCTGTGTGGTATGTAGATTGTAATGGATTTTTTACCTTCAGTCCTTTTGGTATCATGTCCATCTGTTTGCATTTGGAAAGGAAGATGATGTCTTTCTGTATCTGTATGAGTTTTTTCATGAAGTTGATAGATTTCCACTCCATACGGCTAAATTCAGTGCCTTGCATAATGACAGGTTTCAGAGTAGCAGCTGTGTTAGTCTGTATTCGCAAAAAGAAAAGGAGTACTTGTGGCACCTTAGAGATTAACAAATTTATTTGAGCACAAGCTTTCATGAGCTGCAGCTCACTTCATTGGATGCATACAGTGAAAAATACAGTGGGGAGATTTATATACATAGAGAACATGAAACAATGGGTTTACCATACACGCTGTAAGGAGAGTGATCACTTAAGGTGAGCTATTACCAGCTTGGGGGGGGGTAAGAAAACCTTTTGTGGTGATAATCAAGGTGGGCCATTTCCAGCAGTTGACAAGAACGTCTGAGGAACGGGGTGGGGGTGGGGGGGGGGAAATAGTTTTACTTTGTCTAATGACCCATCCACTCCCAGTCTCTATTCAAGCCTAGGTTAATTGTATCCAGTTTGCAAATTAATTCCAATTCAGCAGTCTCTCGTTGGAGTCTGTTTTTGAAGTTCTTTTGTTGAAGAATTGCCACTTTTAGGTCTGTAATCGAGTGACCAAAGAGATTGAAGGGTTCTCCAACTGGTTTTTGAATGTTATAATTCTTGACGTCTGATTTGTGTCCATTTATTATTTTTCATAGAGACTGTCCAGTTTGACCAATTAAATGGCTGATGTGATTAGGCCTTATGATGATGTCCCCTGCTGGAAATGGCCCACCTTGATTATCACTACAAAAGGTTCCCCCCCCCCACTCTCCTGCTGGTAATAGCTCACCTTAAGTGATCACTCTCCTTACAGTGTGTATGGTAACACCCATTGTTTCATTTTCTCTATGTATATAAATCTCCCCACCGTATTTTCCACTGAATGCATCAGATGAAGTGAGCTGTAGCTCACGAAAGCTTATGCTCAAACAAATTTGTTAGTCTCTAAGGTGCCACAAGTACTCCGTTTCTTTTTGCGAATAAAGACTAACATGGCTGCTACTCTGAAACAAGTATTTTTTGCCTTTTTTTGTAATCCTGGGTTACCCGCATGGACGCCATAGCACAATAAGCATGGACCCCGCTCAGCTGTACAATGCTGTGAGCATTAAAAACACTTTGTGCCTTATCATGCAGTATTTACACAGCCGATATAGGGGCCGCTGCGCAGAACAATGTGATGCCACACAAGCAGCCCTGCTGGAAGCCATAGAGCAGAGCAATTTGCAGTTGCTGGCAACAGTCATAAGAACATAAGAATGGCCATACTGGGTCAGACCAAAGGTCCATCCAGCCCAGTAGCCTGTCTACCGACAGTGGGCAATGCCAGGTGCCCAGAGGGAGTGAACCTAACAGGTAATGATCTAGTGATCTTTCTCCTGCCATCCATCTCCACTCTCTGACAAACAGAGGCTAGGGACACCATTCTTTACCGATCCTGGCTAATAGCCATTAATGGACTTAACTTCCATGAATGTATCCAGTTATCTTTTAAATCCTGTTATAGTCCTAGCCTTCATAACCTCCTCAGGCAAGGAGTTCCACAGGTTGACTGTGCACTGAGTGAAGAACTTCCTTTTATTTGTTTTAAACTTGCTACTCATTAATTTCATTTGGTGGCCCCTAGTTCTTGTATTATGGGAACAAGGAAATAACTTTTCCTAATTCACTTTCTCCACACAACTCATTATTTTATATATCTCTATCATATCCCCCCCTTAGTCTCCTCTTTTCCAAGCTGAAAAGTCCTAGCTTCATTCATTAATCTCTCCTCATATGGGACCCATTCCAAACCCCTAATCATTTTCACAGGTTTCAGAGTAGCAGCCGTGTTAGTTGTAATCGCAAAAAGAAAAGGAGTACTTGTGGCACCTTAGAGACTAAAAAATTTATTTGAGCATAAGCTTTCGTGAGCTAGAGCTCACTTCATCGGATGCATTCAGTGGAAAATACAGTGGGGAGATTTATATACACACACAGAGAACATGAAACAATGGGTTTTATCATACAGACTGTAAGGAGAGTGATCACTTAAGATAAGCTATTACCAGCGTTGGAGGGGAGGAAGAAAACCTTTTGTGGTGATAATCAAGGTGGGCCATTTCCAGCAGTTGACAAGAACATCTGAGGAACAGTAGGGGGTCTCTGGGGGGGGGGAATAGCAAACAGGGAAAGATTAAGACTGAGCTCTCAAAACTGGATACTCTCATAAAAAAACAACCTTCCACACAAACTTCCTCGTGGCTGGACTTTACAAAAACTAGACAAGCCATTTACAACACACACTTTGCTTCTCTACAAAAGAAAAAGAACACTAAACTATCTAAACTACTACATGTCACAAGGGGCCACAACAGTGGTTCCCTTAACCCACCCAGCAATATTGTTAATCTATCCAACTATACTCTTAGCCCAGCAGAAGAATCTGTCCTATCTCGGGGCCTCTCCTTTTGCCCCTCCACCCCCACGAACATGATACAGTTCTGTGGTGACCTAGAATCCTATTTTCAATGTCTCTGACTCAAGGAATATTTCCAACACACCTCTGACCAACATACTAACCCACAGAGACCTTCCTACCAACACTACAAAAAAGAAGGATTCTGGGTGGACTCCTCCTGAAGGTCAAAACAGCAGACTGGACATCTACATAGAGTGCTTCCGCCGACGTGGACGGGCTGAAATTGTGGAAAAGCAGCATCACTTGCCCCATAACCTCAGCCGTGCAGAACACAATGCCATCCACAGCCTCAGAAACAACTCTGACATCATAATCAAAAAGGCTGACAAAGGAGGTGCTGTCGTCATCATGAATAGGTCGGAATATGAACAAGAGGCTACTAAGCAGCTCTCCAGCACCACTTTTTACAAGCCATTACCCTCTGATCCAACTGAGGGTTACCAAAAGAAACGACACCATTTGCTCAAGAAACTTCCTGAAAAAGCAGAAGAACAAATCCGCACAGACACACCCCTGGAACCCCAACCAGGAGTATTCTATCTGCTACCCAAGATCCATAAACCTGGAAATCCTGGACGCCCCATCATCTCAGGCATTGGCACCCTGACAGCAGGATTGTCGGGCTATGTAGACTCCCTTCTCAGGCCCTACGCTACCAGCACTCCCAGCTATCTTCGAGACACCACTGACTTCCTGAGGAAACTACAATCCATCAGTGATCTTCCTAAAAACACCATCCTGGCCACTATGGATGTAGAAGCCCTCTACACCAACATTCCACACAAAGATGGACTACAAGCCGTCAGGAACACTATCCCCGATAATGTCACGGCTAACCTGGTGGCTGAATTTTGTGACTTTGTCCTCATCCATAACTATTTCACATTTGGGGACAATATATACCTTCAAATCAGCGGCACTGCAATGGGTACCCGCATGGCCCCCCAGTATGCCAACATTTTTATGGCTGACTTAGAACAACGCTTCCTCAGCTCTCGTCCCCTAATGCCCCTACCCTACTTGCGCTACATTGATGACCTCTTCATCATCTGGATACATGGAAAAGAAGCCCTTGAGGAATTCTACCATGATTTCAACAATTTTCATCCCACCATCAACCTCAGCCTAGACCAGTCCACACAAGAGATCCACTTCCTGGACACTACTAAGTGCTAAGAAGCGATGGTCACATAAACACCACCCTATACCAGAAACCTACTGACTGCTATTCCTACCTACATGCCTCCAGCTTTCACCCAGATCACACCACACAATCCATTGTCTATAGCCAAGCTCTACGATACAACAGCATTTGCTCCAACCCCTCAGACAGAGACAAACACCTACAAGATCTCTATCAAGCATTCTTACAACTACAGTACCCACCGGCTGAAGTGAAGAAACAGATTGACAGAGCCAGAAGAGTACCCAGAAGTCACCTACTACAGGACAGGCCCAACAAAGAAAACAACAGAACGCCACTAGCCATCACCTTCAGCCCCCAACTAAAACCTCTCCAACTCATCATCAAGGATCTACAGCCTATCCTGAAGGACAACCCATCACTCTCAAGATCTTGGGAGACAGGCCAGTCCTTGCTTACAGACAGCCCCCCAACCTGAAGCAATTACTCACCAGCAACCACACAACAGAACCACTAACCCAGGAACCTATCCTTGCAACAAAGCTCATTGCCAACTCTGTCCACATATCTATTCAGGGGACACCATCATAGGGCCTAATAACATCAGCCACACTATCAGAGGCTCGTTCACCTGCGCATCTACCAATGTGATATATGCCATCATGTGCCAGCAATGCCCCTCTGCCATGTACATTGGTCAAACTGGACAGTCTCTACGTAAAAGAATAAATGGACACAAATCAATCGTCAAGAATTATAACATTCAAAAACCAGTCGGAGAACACTTCAGTCTCTCTGGTCACTCAATTACAGATCTGAGAGTGGCTATTCTTCAACAAAAAAACTTCAAAAACAGACTCCAACGAGAGACTGCTGAATTGGAATTAATTTGCAAACTGGATACAATTAACTTAGGCTTGAATAGAGACTGGGAGTGGATGGGTCATTACACAAAGTAAAACTATTTCCCCCCACCCCCACCCCCCACTGTTCCTCAGATGTTATTGTCAACTGCTGGAAATGGCCCACCTTGATTATCACCACAAAAGGTTTTCTTCCTCCCCCCCTCCCCCCGCCCCAATGCTGGTAATAGCTTATCTTAAGTGATCACTCTCCTTATAATGAGTATGATAAAACCCATTGTTTCATGTTCTCTGTGTGTGTATATAAATCTCCCCACTGTATTTTCCACTGAATGCATCCGATGAAGTGAGCTGTAGCTCACGAAAGCTTATGCTCAAATAAATTTGTTAGTCTCTAAGGTGCCACAAGTACTCCTTTTCTTTTTGCTAATCATTTTAGTTGCCCTTCTCTGAACCTTGTCTAATGCCAATATATCTTTTTTGAGATGAGGAGACCACATTTGTACACAGTATTCAAGATGTGGGTGTACCATGGATTTATATGAGGGCAATAAATATTTTCCGTCTTATTCTCTATCCCTTTTTTAATGATTCCTAATATCCTTTTTGCTTTTTTGACTGCCGCTGCACATTGTATGGACATCTTTAGAGAACTATTCATGATGACTCCAAGATCTTTCTCCTGATTAGTTGTAGCTAAATTAGCCCCCATCATATTGTATGTACAGTTGGGGTTATTTTTTTCAATGTGCATTACTTTACATTTATCCACATTATATTTCATTTGCCATTTTGTTGCCCAATCACTTAGTTTGTGTGGACTTTTTGAAGTTCTTCACAGTCTGCTTTGGTCTTAACTATCTTGAGCAGTTTAGTATTGTCCGCAAAGTTTGCCATCTCACTGTTTACCCCTTTCTCCAGATCATTTATGAACAAGTTGAATAGGATTGGTCCTAGGACTGACCCTTGGGGAACACCACTAGTTACCCGTCTCCATTCTGAAAATTTACCATTTATTCCTACCCTTTGTTCCCTGTCTTTTAACTAGTTCTCAATCCATGAAAGTTCCCTTTTATCCCATGACAACTTAATTTACGTAAGAGCCTTTGGTGAGGGACCTTGTCAAAGGCTTTCTGGAAATCTAAGTACACTATGTCCACTGGATCCCCCTTGTCCACATGTTTGTTGACCCCCTCACAGAACTCTAACAGATTAGTAAAACATGATCTCCCTTTACAGAAACCACGTTGACTTTTGTGCAACAATTTATGTTCTTCTACGTATCTGAAATTTTATTCTTTAATATTGTTTCAACTAATTTGCCTGGTACTGACGTTAGACTTAACGGTCTGTAATTGCCAGGATCACCTTTAGAGCCCTTCTTAACTATTGGTGTTACAATAGCTATCTTCCAGTCACTGGGTACAGTAGCTGATTTAAAGGACAGTTTAGAAACCATAGTTAATAGCTCTGCAATTTCACATTTGAGTTCCTCAGAACTCTTGGGTGAATGCCATCTGGTCCCGGTGACTTGTTACTGTTAAGTTTCTCAATTAATTCCAAAAACTCCTCTAGTGACACTTCAATCTGTGACAATTCCTCAGATTTGTTACCTACAAAGGATGGCCCAGGTTTGGGGATCTCCCTAACATCCTCAGCTGTGAAGACTGAAGCAAAGAATTCATTTAGTTTCTCCGCAATGGTTTTATCATTTTTAAGTGCTCATTTTGTATCTCAATCATCCAGGGGCCCCACTGGTTGTTTAGCAGGCTTCCTGCTTCTGATGTACTTAAAAAACATTTCTATTACCTTTTGAGTTTTTGGTAGCTGTTCTTCAAACTCCTTTTTGGCTTTTCTTATTATATTTTTACATTTAATTTGGCAGTGTTTATGCTCCTTTCTATTTACCTCACTAGAATTTGACTTCCCCTTTTTAAAAGATGCCTTTTTGTCTCTCACTGCTTCTTTTACGTGGTTGTTAAGCCACAGTGGCTCTTTTTTAGTTCTTTTACCGTATTTTTTTAATTTGGGGTATACATTTAAGTTGAGCCTCTATTATGGTGTCTTTGAAAAGTGCCCATGCAGCTTGCAGTCTACTCACTGTACCTTTTAATTTCTGTTTAACTAACCTCCTCATTTTTGCATAGTTCCCCTTTCTGAAATTAAATGCCACAGTGTTGGGCTGTTGAGGTGTTCTTCCCACCACAGGAATGTTAAATGTTATTATATTATGGTCACTATTTCCAAGGGGTCCTCTTATAGTTACCTCTTGGACCAGATCCTGCGCTCCACTCAGGACTAGATTGAGAGTTGCCTCTCCCCTTGTGGGTTCCTGTACCAGCTGCTCCAAGAAGCAGTCATTTAAAGTATCAAGGAATTTTGTCTCTTCATTTTGTCCTGAGGTGACATGTACGCAGTCAATATGGGGATAATTGAAATCCCCCACTATTATTGAGTTTTTTATTTTGATAGCCTCTCTAATCTCCCTTAGCATTTCAGCATCACTATCACTGTCCTGGTCAGGTGGTCAATAATAGATCCCTACTGTTATATTCTTATTAGAGCATGGAATTACTATCCATAGAGTTTCTATGGAACATGTGGATTCATTTAAGATTTTTATTTTATTTGATTCTACATTTTCTTTCACATATAGTGCCACTCCTTCCCCCCCCCCCCCGCACGACCTGTTCTGTCCTTCCGATATATTTTGTACCCCGGAATGATGGTGTCCTCACTCCACCAGGTTTCTGTGACGCCTATTATATCAATATCCTCCTTTAACACGAGGCACTCTAGTTCACCCATCTTATTATTTAGACGACTAGCATTTGTGTACAAGCACTTTAAAAACTTGTCACTGTTTATTTGTCTGCCCTTTTCCGATGTATCAGATTCTTTATGTAAATGTTTCTCATCTGATCTGGCCCATACTTTATCCTCTTCCATCCTCACCCCCTGTCTAAAACCTAGAGAATCTCTATCAATAGACTCTCCTCTAGGAGAAGTCTCTGTCCGATCCACGTGCGCCTCTGCAGCAGCTGGCTTTCCCCCATCTCTTAGTTTAAAAACTGCTCTGCAACCTTTTTAATGTTAAGTGCCAGCCGTCTGGATCCACTTTGGTTTAGGTGGAGCCCATCTTTCCTGTATAGGCTCCCCCATCCCAAAAGTTTCCCCAGTTCCTAATAAATCTAAATCTCTCCTCTCTACACCATCATCTCATCCACGCATTGAGACTGAAGCTTTGCCTGCCTACCTGACCCTGCGCATGAAACTGGAAGCATTTCCGAGAACACCATCATAGAGGTCCTGGATTTCAGTCTCTTTTCTAGTAGCCTAAATTTGGCCTCCAAGATGTCTCTCCTACCCTTCCCTATGTCATTGGTACCTACATGTACCATGACCACCGGCTTCTCCCCAGCACTACACATAAGTCTATCTAGATGCCTCGAGAGATCCACAACCTTTGCACCAGGCAGGCAAGTCACCATACGGTTCTCCCAGTCAACACAAACCCAGCTATCTATGTTTCTAGTGATCGAATCTCCCATTACTAATACCTGTCTTTTCCTAATGACTGGAGTTCCCTCCCGCAGAGAGGTAATCTCAGTGCGAGAGGATATCCCAACATCATGTGGAAGGAGGGTCCCAACTATGGGAAGGTTTCCCTCTGTTCCCATTGACTGCTTTCCTTCTCTGGGCCTTTCATCTTCCTTAATGGCGCAGGGGCTGTCTGAACAGAGGTGGGACAAATGTACAGTGTCCCGGAAAGCCTCATCAACATACCTCTCTGCCTCCCTTAGCTCCTCCAGTTCCACCACCCTGGCCTCCAAAGCCTGTACATGGTCTCTGAGGGCCAGGAGCTCCTTGCACCGAATGCACACATACACCTCCCGCCCACAGGGCAGGTAACCATACATGCTACACTGAGTGCAATAAACACGATAGCCTCCACTCTGCTGCTGGACTTCAGCCTGCATTTCTCCTACAGCTACCAAGGTTAATGATAGGGTTTTTGTTTAAATCAAGAAGTTTTGATTATAGTTTAGTGTAAAGGTTTTAAAGAATGGCAAGTGTACCTTACTCCCTTCCCACTCCCCTTCCAAACTCCCTCTCAAAACTCCCCGTTAGCGGCCCCTGTATCACCTTGACATGATTGAGTGCCGTTTCTGGGCCCAGGAAACAAGCACTGACTGGTGGGACCACATTATTATGCAGCTATGGGATGATGAGCATTTTTTGTCCACGTGTAGAATGAATTTTTTTATGTGCACCAATATGGAGGTAATATGTGGTGGGGGTGGGGCTGGGGATGAGGGGTTTGGGGTGCGGGAGGGGGATCAGAGCTAGGACATACTGTTGGCATGTGGGGGTGAAGGCTCTGGCTGGGGGTGCAAGCTCTGAGGCGGGGCTGGGGATGAGAGGTTTGGGGTGTGGGAGGGGGCTCAGGACTGGGGAAGAAGGTTGCTGTATAGGGGGTAAGGGCTCCAGCTGGAGGTGTGGGGCTCTGGGGTGGTGCTGGGGGAGAGGTGCCCCTGCCTAGCCACGGTAGCTCGGGGGCCGGGGGAGAGGCACTTGTCCCCAGCCAGGGCAGCTCCAGGCCCCAGGCTGGGGGAGAGGCACTTCTCCCTGACCTCAGCAGCTCTGGGGCTGGGGCCAGGGGAGAGGTGCCTCTCCTTGCCTTCATGGCCCTTGATTGCCTTCTGCGTATCTTAGAGGAAACTTAAGTCACCACCAAGAATTGCATGCAGCTCATAAAAGCGGCACATCTGTGGAAGAGACCAGAAAGACTGCTTGCCTCCCTTGTCTTCTGGTATGTTTCCCTAAGCTCCTTTATTTTCATGTGGCACTGCTGCATGTTCCTGGTGTAGCCCTTCTCCCCCATGCGTGGCATGATCTTGACATAGATGTCAGTGTTTCTTCTGCTGGATTAGAGCTCTACCTGCACACACTTTTCTTCCCACACAGCAGTTAAATCCATCATCTCCTGTGTACTCAATGCTGGAGCGCGTCTGCCATCTTCAGTCTCCATGATCAGCTATGCTAGTGAGCTCTCCATGCTGATCAACAGGAAATGAAAATTCAAATGTTCCTGAGGCTTTAACAGGGGAGCAGCTGTTCCCTGTGTACCTGGCTGACTTGCAGTGGAGTTGAAAGTGCTCTCCAGAACGGTCACAGAGGAGGCCTGTGGAATACCTCCTGGAGGCCAATTCATTCAAATTACATAACGCTGTGTTTACACTATCCCCATGTCGAACTGTGGATGTCGAATCAAGCGCTACATCTCTCGCACAGGTGGAATACAGAAGTCGACTTTACAGGCTACTTAGGTCAGCAGAAAGTATTCGGTATTGTAGTCACACACATTACTAGATCGACTTAATGCAGCTTATGTTGACCTAAGTTTGAAATGTAGATCTGGCCATAGTTGGGAAAGCAATCATGCTCCATTACTTCTTGTTTTGACTCTTGGCCCATATGGCTGCTCACAGACAGTCTTTTGGTGAGCTGCTACATTAGCTAATATGGTTAATGAGTCTTTGCTTTCTGAATGTGTTCATTATCTGTAGCTGTTATCGTTAGCAGAAAGAAGCCAAAGCTTTCCCCCTTTGTATCTTGCAGGTTTCTATCCTACAACTGATCCCTTACTAAAACTCCTGTTTTGGATAGTGGGAAGGGAGAGATTGGAAAAGATGGTTGTCCTTTAACTAAAGGCAATTTTGCCTGGGAAAGGATTATATGAGAGGTTTCAGTCTGGCTTCAGGGAGAATAACAGTAGTAGGATTGCTTTACTTAGCGGCACAAATGATTTATTACTAGCTGATTATTCAAGTTAAATTACACGGCTCCTTCTGATAGATCCTTCTGCTGCTTTCTGTACAGTAGATCTTGGAATATTACTGAGTCATTTGACAGAAATGCTTACATTATGAAGAACTGTCCTGGCTTGGTGTCATTCACCATTTATAGGGTATTATCAGTTTGTAACTGGGCAATTGTGGATCAAATTCTTCCTCACTGTCTCCATTACTCTCCAGAATATAATATCCTATAAATCTCTCCCTTTATTTGTGCAGATGTGGACAAAATTCTCTAGCAGCATAATATTAATTTTAATTAGAACACAAACAATATGTATTTGTCTTTTACAGTTTTGGGCAACAAAAATGATTAGGGGTATGGAACAGCTGCCGTAGGGGGAGAGATTAATAAGATTGGGACTTTTCAGCTTGGTAAAGAGACAACTAAGGAGGGATATGATTGAGGTCTATAAAATCATGACAGGTGAGGAGAAAGTCAATAAGGAAGTTTTATTTACTCCTTCTCATAACACAAGAACTGGGGGTCAACAAATGAAATTAATAGGCAACAGGTTTAAAACAAACAAAGGGAAGTATTTTTTCATACAATGCACAGTCATCCTGTGGAACTTTTTGCCAGAGGATGTTGAAAAGGCCAAGACCATAACAAGGTTAAAAAAAGAACTAGATAAGTTCATGGAAGATAGGTCCATCAATGGCTATTAGCCAGGATGGACAGGGATGCGTCCCTAGCCTTTGTTTGCCAGAAGCTGGGAATGGGCAACAAGGGGATGGATCACTTGATGATTAATTGTTCTGTTCATTCTCTCTGAAGCAGCTGGCATTTGCACTGTTGTAAGACAGGATACTGGGCTAGATGGACCTTTGGTCTAACCCAGTATGGCTGTTCTTATGTCTCTTGCAGCAGTTTTGCCCATCTCTACGTGTTTTACCAAAGCATGATCTGTGATGGTCATAAATGATTTGAAACTGAACTGAGATAATATGTATTTGTTTTTTGCAAATCTTCTGTTTCTACTAAGTAGTTGTTTTCTAGGCAATCTAATCTAGCTATCATACTGACTCAGTGCAAGGGGATGGACTAGATGACCTCTTGAGTTCACTTCCAGCCGTCCCTTTCTATGATTTTATAGCTGAAGTATGCATCACCTTGCATTTGGGGGATCTTTCTCCAAAGAGTATAATATATAGGCTACCAGAGTTAGAAGCCTTGGAATGAAAATAGAGTTGAGGGAGGTTGGGGGGGGGGGCGGGATAGGCTGGATATTAGGAAAAACTTTTTCACTAGAAGGGTGGTGAAACACTGGAATGCGTTACCTAGGGAGGTGGTGGAATCTCCTTCCTTTGAGGTTTTTAAGGTCAGGCTTGACAAAACCCTTGCTAGGATGATTTAATTGGGAATTGGTCCTGTTTTGAGCAGGGGGTTGGACTAGATGACCTCCTGAGGTCCCTTCCAACCCTGATATTCTATGATTCTATTACATATCTTGTCACCAGGTTTGCCTTTCATCATCTCAGAAGTCTTAGAGTGAAACTGCACTTTCGCAATGTTGATATTTTAGTTTTTATTTTGTTTTACTTTTAATTTCCCCCCTGGAATTTTCTATATTATTAATGCATGCATTTTCTAGTTTTCACAATATGAACATTGGGCCTTATTCTAAGTGCCAGGATTGTCTCTGGTAATACAGAGTTGTTCTTAAGCCACTTCACTGGCTACTAGTACCGTTTCCGTTTTACTTCATAATCATATTGATCATTCCCCAACTACTGCAATTATTATCACCTACTTCTTTCTAATACCATCTATTTCAATAGGCCTTTAAGGCCCCTAGGATCATCTGTTTCCAGACTCTCATCTTCAGACATAGGAGAGCTTTCTCAACTAGAAGACAGGTCTATCACTTTTGGATATGGAAGGTAGAATGTTTAGCAATGCCACTACAAGACCATCCAATGAACCCTTCACCGAAACATATCCCAAGGGAACTGTTTATATTTTTGTTTTGGAAAACTTACCCATTACAAAAAATATGTATATTTCATTTTAGATTTATCCAACACCTGCACTTTGTGCATCACCCAGTGTTAGACACTGCTGCTTCAAGCAGACCTCCACAACTACATAACTGCTTGCAGGATTTGATTCTCAGTTATAAGCATAGTTCAGAGTTTCCCAACACTAGAGAAATCTTATGAGAGGTGACAAATCCATTAGAAGTGACATTCTTATTCAAATGAGTCAATTTTTGTGCCTGACAGACACTCTCCTTGTGTCATCAGACAACCGTGGATATTTTCACAACTTCATTTTCTGGTGACACTTATGCTAATTGAGCAATATTGTCCAGGCACCATTACAAGTATGCTTGATTTTTTTAATATAAAATATTAAATGTGATTAGAAATGTATTATTAAGTATTTCCCTTTAAACCAAGATCCTGTAAAAAGATGAGCTGTTTGCCAAGCACTTAGGTGCCATGGGTATTTACAGCTCACCCTGCTTATACTACTAACAAAAAAGTCCTGCACACACAGAAAATTTTCTTCCAGATTAGAGAGGACTTTGCTCATGGGGGGTGGAGTAGGGAAGGTTAAAAACATTTTTATTTTTAGATTCTATAAGCATGTTTTTTCTTTGACTTGGAAAACTTTTCTTTACATTTCCCCAGCTAATGTATCATGCTGAAAAGCATCCTCTCCTTTTATATCACATAAATAAATGTGTAACGCAACCACTTGAGATGCCTCACATAACACAAGAAGACAGGACATTTGAACAGAAGGTTTTCTGAACAATTTGGTAAAGAAAAACAAGGTTTAGAGAGGAAAGAAAAAAGCTTTTACCTTTAGATTGGCTAGTATAAGTGCCACAGCCACATAGTTGCCCTGGGCATTTAATTCACAGTTCTGATTTTCTCCACCCTTCAGTATGCAAGCAAACAGGGTCCTCCTGCTGTTAACACGCTGGAGAAACATAACAGATGCCTTGTTAAAACTCACCCCTCTAGGCTAGCAGTCCACAAATAATTTCCAAATGCTCCCCACTGCTCAGCACCTGATCATGAATGTATGAGGAAAACTAAAAACAAACTAAAGACAAAAACTAAACTAAAATACTTAAATAAAACAATAAACAAACACAGCAAGAAGCTAAACTGATTGGACAAAAAAGAAGCTCTTTTTAGTGCATTTTAAACCACTTTTACCATAATTTTATCATCTTCACTGTACACAGTCCTGCAACTTCTTATGTGTGGATGGCCTACCACACATGGCTTCACTGATCTCAGCCTGCTCACATGCAAGATGTTGCAGAATCATGGCTTAATTTTAAGGTCTTTGGTGCAGGACCCTGACTTCTTATATATCTATAAAACACTATGTATTACCTAATTACCAGTAATAAGAAGAATACTTAACATATAACCAATATTATCACTGTAACACTTACAATAATTTTAAAATGAATAATATAAACAAAAGCAATATATTGACTCACAGAAAGATCGGGTTTAGTGGAAATATTAGACCTGCTCAAATGCAATCATAGTTCAGATTATCTGGTCAACCAAACACTCATTTTAACTTCCCCTCATAAGATCCTATGTCAGGTTGAATATACATTACCCGTGTAGTAATAAACCGAAAGAATCAACAATAAACTGATGGAATAAGATATATCTATGGGATATTTTTCCATTATTTATGTGTAGAACTGAACAGTGAATATTTGATATTCGACACAACTGTAGGTGAGACTCATCTAGTCATCATTATAACACTGAATGTAGGAGATGAGCTAGTCGGCAGAAGAGCATTTTCCTCAGAGGACAAAGGAATCTCTCACATATTGGTGGTTTCAATGACAATGTGTTCTCTAGTTACAAATCAAAGGCCTGATCCCACATTTGCTTTAATTAATGGCAATTCTTCCTTTGACTTCAACAGGCACTGGATCAGACCCCAAAAGCTGAAAATATGGGCTTCTTGGGTGGGACTAACTGGCTAGAAGGTTGCTAATTCTCACATTTCATAACAAAACTTGTACTATGGAAGGAGTACACACACCAAAGTGTCTCAGTTCACATGCTGTGAGAAACAATATTCTATTCTTTTTGGGAGGTGGGTCTTCCTTCTATCTGTTGCAGTCACATGGCACCCCCATCACCATCGTATCTTCCCAATCTTTAAAGTATTTATACTCACAACATCCCTTAGAGGGTGTTATTATCCCCATCGTACAGATTGGGAACTGTAGCACAGAGAGACCAGGGCCCAGATCCACAAAGTACTAAGGAGCATAAACCCCAGACTTAAGTGTCTAAATCTCAATTTTAGGCTCCACAACAATCCTGCTGAACTCTGTAGGCACCTAAAATCACTTGGTGCCTACAGTTTTCAAAGCAAAGTTTCTCTAGGCCCCTACATTTCAGCCTTTTGGCTTGTCCACTGCTGTCTCCCTCTAGGCATTCAGATGCCTGTCTCCTGCCTAAGCCCCAGAGTGAGTCACAAACCAGGGAATATAGGCTTTTGCCCACCTAAGTCACAAGCAGAGCCCAATTCAGCAGGCTCAGGGAGCACCTAATGGATTGGGTCCCATTCAAAATACAACTGAAGGAACAGGTCGTGGTGGTGCCCACAGTATAACATTTAGCCCAGGGATTAGAACATTCTCCTGGGATAAGGGAGACTCAGTTCATTTCCCCCCTTCCTGAAAGAAGGGAGAAAGGATTTGAACAGGGGTCTCCCTCCTCTCAGCAGAGTGTTCTTACCTTTGGACTCTTGGATATGCTGATGTGCAGCTCCCTCAGTCTCTCCTGTTGAAGCTATTCCACTTTGGATAAATAATAAGAGTCATGGGAGCAGGGGGAAGGGGACTGTGATTGGGGTTTCCCACCTCCGAGGCAAGTGCTCTAACCACTGGGCTAAAAGTTATGCTTTGGGTAGCACCAATCCTGCAGCTATTCATATGGAATAAAGCAGGCACCTGACTCAGTTCCTCAAGATGTGGCTTAGATGCCTAAGCCACCCGACTCCATGCGATAGGTTCCTGTTTGAGGATTGCCAAGGAGCGATAGCACCCCCCCGTCTCAATTTAAGACACCTATCTCTAAGAACAGGGTGAGCACCAACACACACACTTGTTGTCAGTCTCTCCCACAGCTAGCTAACTTAGGTGGTTCCCTGCCTAGTATGTTACCCTTTGTGGATAGTATTGATAACCATCGCTCCTCATTCATTATATAGGGAGTCTATGTAACTAATTTAGGCTTTGTGGATTACATTGTTGCTCCTGGAATTTTCTAAGCACCATGACACTCGGTGCTGCTATTCCTTTACGCATCCTACCCTAAGTGACTTGCCCAAGGTCACACAGGAAGTCTGTGGTAGAGCAGGGACTCAAACCTAGGGCTTCCAAAGCATAGGGCTCTAGCATTAACCAGTGGATCATCCCGTTTCCTCTTAATTTCTTCAGACTTCATCTTCCTCTGTAATCCCCACCCCCACCCCAGATTGACAGTGCCACTCTCTCCTATTAATTCAATGTAGCCTCATCTGTCTCCATTGCTATCTAGGGCACCAAATGAATTGCTCTCGCTAGTGAATATGTTTTATTTGTCCTTCACACAGTTCTTACTGTCCTCTGCCATCACTGTTTGTCTTTGTACTATTTGGTTTTTATATTATTTAACTGTATTTTTAGACTGCTTTAAAATTACTGCACAGCCATCAGTGCTCCCTCTCCAAGTGGCCTGTTCTTTAAATAATTTCATATTGGCTATTTTGAGTGGGATTTTCAAAAGCACTCAGCCCTGCTCTTATTACAGTGTTAATGCTGAGCACTTTTGAGAATCTCACTTTTGACACACACAAAGGTGGTCATATATGTGTGAAATGATTGAACTCTTGTTCCTTCTAGTTTTCATTTTTGATGCTATTTACCCAATCTATTAATAATAATTTGCATAACCATGGTGCTTTCTTTTGTAGATCTCACAGCAGTTTACAAAGGTAAGTAAACATGATCATCCTCATTCAGAGGATGTGGAAATTGAGATGATGAGCGTTGACTTGATTACACAATGTGTCAATGACAGACACTGGTACACACTCTGAACCTCCTCAACCCCAGTCCTGTGCTCTAACCATTACTCCAGGAGAAATAGCTTGCTGCAGTAGTGTGGAATGCCTTCCTACATCATTGCCTGGCAAGAAAACTCCATTCCTCCTCTTAGATGAGAACCCCAACCATCACAAATCTATGCTTTCAGTGCCTCCAGATTAGACTATTACAACTCATTCCACCTGAGACCGTACAGAACTGACTCAAGACAACTGAGATTGGTGCAGTATGCAGCAATGCACCTCACAAACCATAAAGATAAATGGGAACACAATGCACTTGAGCTTTGTACATTCTACTGGCTCCCCATTAACTTCAGAAGTCATGTCAAAGTGTTGGTATTAATCTGTAAAGCTCTTAACAGGACCTGGTTGTGCCAACCAACTGAGAGAGTTGTGACTTACCCACACCTTGAAAAAAATCTGGCTGGTACACACAAGTGTGTGTGTGTGTGTGTGTGTGTGTATAAAAACAAAACATTGACACTCCAAATGGAGGGAAAAAATAGAAAAAATTAAACAAAAAACAATACTATGTGATTTCTTCAGACGCATATCTTGTCTTCTGACGCACTCCAAACAGAAGCTTTCAATTCTGTAAGTAAAACACAAGAACCCAATAATCAAGTTCCCACTCTACTAATGAGTCAGGCCTACCATTCCTTTGACTCTGTCCTTTAGATACTGATTACACTGAATTGTTATACAACTTTGTCCTTGTGTAGTTCTTTGCTGTTTACTGCACCAAGCCAGATTCCCAAAGAAACTGCCAGCCATCCTGTATTCATTCCATCACCTCATTCAATTGCTTTTCTAAGTTTAGTGTTCCTCTGTAAAGTCCTCCTCATGTTTCCTACTAATTTCAACACACTTATGATAGTTGGAATTAAATGTAGAAGTATTCCCATAACTGTCAGTTTTGTGCAGCTCCATGTGTGAAATTGAATGCAAATCATTTAATGAACTAATTTACATAACCACATAAACTTCAGCTTAAGGCCACTACCTAACACTCCCCGTCAAGCAGTGGTGGGAGTAGGACACAAAGTGGCCTAAAATTTGGCTGCTGTGAGGCAAAGCCAGATAAGGTTAGTAGGTGGGATGGTAGGTGATTAGGGGGAGGATGCTGGAGGTTATCTGAGGCTGCCAGTATGTGCATTCATACTAGGGTGTCTACATCACTGAGTGCTTTTGGGTAACTGTGAGGAGGTGGTGTAGCTGGGTGCTGTCATGGGGTGTCTAGAGTAAGTGGTTCAAGTGCTGCATGCTGAGATGTCTGGGAGAGCTGGGATAGTCGGGGGCTGAATGGGAGATGGGCTCTGGTCTCCAAGAGGACAGGCACTCTCTCGGGGGCAGGGGTCTGGATAGGAAAGCAGTGGTCTCAGGTTTTGCTGGGGTCTGGCTGCGGGAGTCTGGGGCCGTTATTTAGATTACATAATCTTTCTTCCCAGCCAACCTGTCATCTGCTGCAGCCAAGTCACTATGCTGCTGCTCCTTTCCCAGCTGAATCCAATATCGCAGCATCTGGAGGGAAGGCAGAGTGCTGCCCTGAAGCGCTGAGCTTCACTGAGCAGCAGTGAGAGGCCTCAGGAGGAACGGCATTTTCTGCTCTCAGGCCAGCTGGGCTATGTGATATTCAGGCTGAGTTGTGAGCAGGCAGGACAGAGCTGCCAAATGCATGATTGTCATGTGTGATGCATAGAATTCGGCAGCACTGCAGACTTGCCAAGAGTTCTCCCCAGGGTCAGTGGAAAGCAGGAGTATTAATAAAGCTACTGAATATGAGGCTTATGGTACATATGGAAATATTTTAAATTTCCACATGCAGACCTGCCATGTGTATGTGATTTCCCCATACACTATGGGGCTTCCGATCCTTCTACGGGACGCCCCTGCCCCAGCCTACATGGAAATACCTTCTGATTTGCTGACTTCACCATCATCCCACCTCCTGGGGGAGGGAAGTCAGTTTTAGGAGCTGCATGTGGTGAACGATCACTTGGCACTTAACATTTGCAGTAGCCAAGGCTCCTTTGCCTCCCCCCAAATGTAAGCGGACTGTTGGCCCCCTACTAAAACTCATTGGGGGTGTTTTGGTTGGCTAGCTCCCAGTACCAAAAGAAAGGGGAAGGGTCGATGGGAAATCAGGACCCTGAGACTGACAGTCCCCTGAGAGTGACAGTCCCCAGGAATAATGGGGAGAGGCCAATGCTCCAGGTCAGCCTGATTGACAGCGTGGGCAGGCTAATGAGAGAGTCAGGAGGCCGGGGGGGTCCCATCCTCTGTGTGAGCTGGAATTGCCTGGGTCAGACAGAGTAGGACCAAGTTAAGGAGAGAGCAGGAGCCTGAGCTGAGCTGGGGAGCAGGGCTGCACCAGCCAGAGAGACAAAAAGCCAGAAAAGCAGCCCAGGAAGCAGGTCAGTGCTGGGAGCCGAGCCAGAGAAGCAGCCCACAGAGCAGACATTTTCTGGGAGGAGGGCTGCAGTAGCCAGAGCCAGAGGGGCCAGTGGGGTTGCCACGCATCCGTTTTTTGAGCGGAAGACCTGGTCAAAAAGGGATCCTGGTGGCTCCGGTCAGCACCACTGACCGGACCGTTAAAAGTCCAGTCAGTGGCGCAGCAAGGCTAAGGCAGGCTCGCTGTCTGCCCTGGCTCTGTGCAGCTCCCAGAAGCAGCCGGTATGTCCGTGTGGCCACAAGGCACAGGGGTAGCCAGGGAGGCTCTGTGCACTGGCCCCTGAGCGCTGGCTCTGCACCTCCCATTGGCCAGGAACTGCAGCCAATGGGAGGAATAGCACCTGTGGCCAGGGGGAAGCGCGCAGAGCTGCCTAGCCATGCCTCCCTCTAGGGGCAGCAGGGACATGCCAGCCACTGCTGGGAGCCACCTGAGGTAAGCGCTGCCTGGAGACTGCACCCCGCACCTCCTCCCGTGGCCCAGCCAGAGCCCCCTCCCACACTACAAACTCCTCATCCCCAGCATCACCCCAGAGCCCTCACCCCCAGCTGCAGCCCTCAGCCCCTCTCACACTCCAACCCTCTGCCCCAGTCCCGAGCCCCGCCCCATCCCCGGGCCAGCTGGAGCCTCACCCTTTGCCCCAGCCCGGTGAAGATGAGTGAGGATTGCTAAGAACTAGCTGGAGGGGGGGAATGGAGTGAGTGGGGGAGGGGCCTCAGAGAAGGGGTGGGGCAGGGAACAGGGTAAGGGTGTTCAATTTTTCTGCAATCAGAAAGTTGGTAAACCTAGAGGCCAGAAAAAGCAGCCCTGGGGGCTGGAGGCAGAGCAGCATCAATGCTGAGGCTGAGTGGAGCTGGAGCTGGGGCTAGAGCAGTCTGGAGCCAGGTACAGTGAGCAGCTGGGAAGAGTGAGGGGGGACCCTTGCAGGCCAGACTTGTGGGAGATTGTAACCCCAACCCTAGCCCCTGTCCTAAGTGACCATGACAAGGTTGGGGGTTGAGCCCCCCCAGGAATCCTGGGCCCAGCCTTGTTGGAGTTGCGAAGACTCTGCCGTACAGGAGAGTGGAAGGGGAGCCCTCGAGGTCAGGCAGGCCTCTGAGTAATGGAACTCAGAGTGAGGACTCAGATCCTTTCACTAGCCAAGTCCTCCAGGGTAGTGTATAAGCCAGGAAAGTTCCCCACAGTAGCGGGACCATTGCCCCACTTACACAAACACCAGGCTGAGAGCCAGCTGGAGAGAAGCAGCTTGGTGCATCCGATGAAGTGAGCTGTAGCTCACGAAAGCTTATGCTCAAATAAATTTGTTAGTCTCTAAGGTGCCACAAGTACTCCTTTTCTTTTTGCTGGCTCTGTAGTTTCCACCACTAATTTTCCTCCACCCATCCTGTCCAAACTTCTGCGGGAGAGACATAATGCTCTAATGCTGCCTTCCCCCAGACAGGGTGACAGGACAAAAATCCCCTTTTCCCATCTTGCCTCCTAACATCTGGAGGATAGCAGCTGGAGCTGCTCCAACAGCAGAGGAGAGACAGTGAGCAACAAAGCAGCCCAGCAAAGCTGAGAGACAGGGGCCAGAAATCGAGCAGGACTAGCATCCACCCTGGAAATAGGTATGGATGGGGACAGGGCAGGGTGTTCCAGCAGACGGGGGCAGGATTAGTGATGGGCTATGTGGATAACAGAATTAATTTGGAGTCAGAAACCAGATTAATTAGGTGACGTGCCTACAGAGGGTATAGAATTTATTGGGGGCTCTGTGCTGGGGGCAGCAATGTTATTTGGGGAAACAGATGGAACATATATAATTAACTGGGGGGCTGTGTGTAGGATAAAAGAATTAATCAGGACTGCATGGAGCATGCAACTTGGGTGCCGTGCATTGAAGGGACTGACAGAATTACTAGCTGTGTGACAGATGTAATGCATGAAGCACTAGTGATAAGTATTGATTTTATAGGTGTGGGGAAGCAGATGAGGACATGGAGAAAGGTAAGAGAGGCGCTCTCTCCCTCCTAGAGTCCATTCTTTCCTTCCTGGGGAGTTTTGCTTGTTTTCTCTGCTATTTTATAATGGGAGGAAGACTGAAAGAAGGTCAGGGCTATGGAGAGAGAGAGCGAGCACTCCCTAACAAAGGAGCCCACACCACCCACGATGTTTACATCAATCAGACTTAAGAGTGTTTGGTGTGGGTGTCCCACTCTTCTCCATTGTCGTTGCCGGAGGCTCCAGTGATGTGGACAGTACTAGGAGAGGAGCTGGCCTGGCATGTATTCCCCATAACATCAGACCCCGGGCCTACATCAAGGGAGAGGAACTGGGACTGTCACCAAGTACTCTAACCCACCTGTTTTTGACATATGCAAATTCAAATCTATTGGCTTCTGGTTGACCGCTGTTGGCAGGTAACAGTTTGCTTTAGGGCTGAGCTAAGGGTCACTTTTTGCTCACGAAGGTTTAAGTAATGCATTCAAACACTGATCAAAATAAGATTTAAGTAATGCATTCAAATACCAGGAAGGGGGACCGAATCCAAGCCTCGCTGCCCTAGGTGGCGGGGCCAAAGCCAAATGTGGGTTGTGGGGCTTGGGCTTCAGCCCCGGGCGGTAGAGCTCGGGCTTTGGCCCTGTGCCCCAGCAAGTCTAATGCTAGCCCTGGTAACCCCATTAAGACGGGATCGCAGAACCCACTTTGGGGTCCCAACCCATAGTTTGAGAACCGCTGCCCTAGATGCATGCTTATAGTTCACCCAACCATCTTGCACTAATGCCAGTTTTCATTCTTTTAGTCCAGAAATAATAAAACAACACTGAAAATAAATAGCAAACAATAAAACCTGAACATAATGGCTGGGATTTATTTTCAAAGGAATTTAAGGGACTTAGATGTCAAAATCCCATTCAAATTGTGTGCCTAACTCCCTTTGGCACCTTTGACGACCTCAGTCTAGATTCATATATGCCATATAATCTAAAAACAGAGAGGGGAAAACACCAGTTATTCTGGATGTTGTGGGTGGTCTTGGCTCCTTTTCTCCTGACTTTGGGGATGCTCTCTCCGTCCATAGCCCTGACCTTCTTTCAGTATTCCACCCCAAACCACTCTCCCTTACCCATGCCACCTCCTCCCATAAAATATCTACTCACAGCATCTGTCTGTCTCTCATATATGGGTGTAGTCCCCTTGTGGTTTAGAGAGCATGCCCCCTTGTCTTCAGAGGAACTGCTGGTTATTCCAGGGAGAGGAGAATGGAGAAAGGGGAGGGGGTCTGTAGCTCCAGACAAGAAGGCCTACAGCAAGCAGGCCCTCACATAGTAAAGCAGCCAAGAACCAGCCCGAAGCCCAGGAGGGACAGAGCATCCGACAGGGGACGTCCCAGAATAGGAACCAGGAGGAGCACCATGCAAGGGAAGAATCACCTGAGAAGGGGCAAACCAGAGCCAGTCCCAGTATCACTGTTGCCCAGAGCTGTATGGGGCCGGGAGTACTGGGGCTTGTGACCTGACACTGAGAATAAGGAGGGTGGCTGTAGCTAGTTAAGTGGGGAGGTTGTCACTCTGTCTGGATTTGCAGAGAACGTTAGAAGTGGGGTGGATGATATTTGAAATTTTTGTCTACTCACCAAAAAAAACAAGCGGCATCGAAGACACGTTCTCAGTTACATATACTAAAGCCATAGGAAAGACTCCCTCTGAACATGCACACTTTTCAAACTCTACCCAAAACTGATCTGTTTTAATAAAAAAATAAAAACTAAAATATTCACTAAGAACGGATACCAAGCCTTGCCCTTCCCAAAAACTTTCCACATATATCTTTTTCCTTCCAGATTCCCGGTTTTAAAATCCAGAGAACCACAGAGTTAGACAGCACATCTTTAGAGTAATTCTAGCCTCATAATGATGCTAACAGTTTAAAAATGAATAGAATGTGCCTGGGCAGATTAGACTGGTCAAATGGCTTTAAACATCGAATTAACTCACCCTTGACACCAGACAGGTTGATTTATTATACTGTTAGCCCTCCTGACAACATGCACTGTGGTCTTGGCACTGTCTGGTCATTTTTCAAGCTCTATGCTCTCTACTGGCATCTACACCCTCTAACACATTACATCAGACAGCTCAGCTACAGAATGCTAAAAGTGTTCTCTGTGTTTTTTTTTAAGCAGCCTAAATGTAAATTATAATTTAATGAAAGAGAAGGGGTCAGTGTTTGTATCTGCTGGACAAATAAATATATATGGGCTAGGATGCGTCGAAAAGACACAGCTCATAGTATTTTATATATTTATTTATAGTGATGCCTACTCAGGAAGGCTGCTCCAATAAGTTCACAATCTATTAAGGGCCAGTAGGTAGCTGCCCCATGCAAGGGGTATCCTAAGGAAAGAATTGTGGTGGAAAGAACACATTCCTCTATGCTTCAGGAAGCTAAAATTTGCCACTGCCTATAGGAGTAAGGAGGTGCACATCTCCACTGGCCACAACCAAAGGTATTCAGCCTGCAGAGTCCAGAGGCAAGCAGAATGCCTTCACAGGAAAACTGAAGGAGCACATTGAGATTGGGTGCTTATACCTCCATAATAGGTTAAATATGCAAATTCCCTTCCCAGCACTGGCTACGGCCACCAATCATTGTGCAAGGGGTGCCAGGCCTTAAACCATTTGGGTTGCAGTTTATTTCCAAAAGAAATAACTCTTCATCCATCTTCCCTTATTTTATCTAAGACACATAGAAACACAGCTGTGCTAAGTTAGATATCTAAGTAGATTCCTGGATTCCAAGGCCAGAAGGGACTAATGAGATCATCTAGTCTGACCTCCTGTATAACACAGGTCATAGAACTTCTCCAAAATAATTCCTGAAGCATATTTCGGAAAAACATCCAATCTTGATTTAAAAATTGCCAGTGATGGAGAATCCACCACAATCCTTGGTAGACTTCCAGTGGTTAAATACCCTCTCTGTTAAAAATTTACACCTCTTATTTCCAGTCTGAATTTGTCTAACTTCAACTTCCAGCCATTGAATCATATTATATCTTTGTGAGTTTGAAGAGCCCATTATCAAATATTTGTTCCCCATGTGGGTATTTACAACTGTGATCAAGTCACCTCTTTACCTTCTCTTTGTTAAGCTAAGTAAATTGAATTCCTTGAGTCTATCACTCTAAGGCATGTTTTCTAATCCGTTATTCATTCTTGTGATTCTTCTCTCAACCTTCTCCAATTGATAACATCCTTCTTGAATTGTGGACACCAAACGTGGACACAGTATTCCAGCAGTGGTCATATCAGTACCAAATATAGAAGTAAAATAACCTCTTTAATCCTACGTGAGATTCTTCTGTTTATGCATCCAAGGACCACTTCCAACTATTATGAAAATAAAAGATTTTCTTTAATATTCACAACTATTTCCATACATGGTCTGCAAGGTCATCAATTCTGTGAAGGCCAGTGTCCTTTGATAATGGGGTTGTTTTCAACTTGTTGGCTCCAATCTTCCCTATCATTATTTCATATATTTCCCACAGCTGCATGAAGCAATTAGGGGTTCATCTGAGCAATTTTGTTTTCAATGATCTGTAACGAGAAGGCACATGACTCCCTAAGTGTATTTTTATTTAATATGGCTTTTTTGGAAATAACTTTCCTGCCTTTTCATTTGTTGTTCCCGCCAAACTAATCTCTTTCACCCTCCCCTCAGACCCTGGGTGCTTAGGTAAGATGTCTCTTCAGATTCCATGGTCTCATGACATCATTACCTAGGGAGGTGGTGGAATCTCCTTCCTTTGAAGTTTTTAAGGTCAGGCTTGACAAAGCCCTGGCTGGGATGATTTAGTTGGGGATTGGTCCTGCTTTGAGTAGGGGGTTGGATTAGATGACCTCCTGAGGTCCCTTCCAACCCTGGTATTCTATGATTCTATGATTTGCCTGAATGTTGTAACACAACACACACTGTGATTGTTGGACTCATATTCAGAACATGGAAATTCATGTGTCTGGCTGCGTTGCCTTTTCAGCATTTCCTTCTCTATTTTATTTCTGTGACTCTCTCTCTTTGCACTATTGCCTTCACTGTCACCTTCATGTTTATACTTCTCACAGCTGCCCTCCCACTGTGATTAGTGCTGCAGGCCTTCATGGACTTCAGAGCAGAAAAGGAGGAGGAGGTGGTGACTCCAGGTGGCCGCTCCTGCCACTTCTGATCTTAGTGCAGGACATGGGGAAGCAGGAGGGAACTTCAAGAGGCAGCTTTTGCCACTTCTACAGGACCTGAAAAGAGGGAGGGAAAGCTATGAATATGTATTTCAGAGATATTTTAGCTTTGCATCATGTCTCATTTACCAAATATCCACGCTTCACCAGGAGGATATGCCTCGTGACTTGAAAGCTCTTGTCCTACAGAATATCATTACCTAATTATGTTTCTCATCTAGTAGCATATGCAAAATTACTTTGTGATTTTTTTCTGTTTGGTTTTCTATTCTACAACAGCCAACTAAGATGCTTTCACTGGAGGAAAAAAACTACTTTTTTCCCTTGATACGCAGGATGTCATGATTATATTTGGATATTCTTAGCATGAACCAAACCAGACAAATCCTGGCTGTTGCAGAGTAGGGAAGCTCATACATTTATCATTTTTACAACATGAGCATCATTCACAAAGAGTCACTGTGTGTCAAAAAGAGCAGGAAGAATTGAAGCAAAGCTATTTGTTGAATTCAGTCTCAAATTTTGTTTTCCCAGGTTTACAAATCCAATATTTGTTGCTAACATGAACATTTGTACAAACAGCATTTTGTTTGTCTGAATATTCATGAATAAAATGTTGAACTATCTGTATAATCTGAAATTCATTTTGGGATCATGGGAGTTTTGATTTGGGACAGAAGAGGTAATACCAGCAAAAGTTATACAGTGACAATGAAATATAACAAATAGGATGAAAAAAAATTGGGACAACCAACAGGTTACATTTTTGCTGACATTTTTCATATGATTCCATCAAAAAATGACAAAAATATGAAAAATTGTATAAACACCAACTTTTTTGTAAAAAGTTTTTAAATAAAAAAAGCCTATATATTTTAATGAAAGAAAAAAGTAACCAATATCTCTGCCAGCTCTAATGGAAAAATCTCCAACTACACTACCTAAAGTTTTTAAAACACAACATCTATCAGAGGGCTGGGAGCCAGGAGGTTCCAAGTTCATTCTCCCTACCTCGCCAAATCACTGTAATGATGTGTTAGTAGGTGCTCTAACACTTTACAAATGTTGTTTAGTAGCTAAATATTGCTGATAACATTTTATTGACAGGGTTCTCTCCTTGACCTACTCATTTCCATGGACACCTTCATGTACTCTCAGCTAGTCACTTTGTGCTGGTAACTCGCAAATGTGTTTCTCTACCTGCTCTCTATTTCCCGTGTTCAGTCCTACATATCAGCTTGGTTCTTCCAAATTTTATCATGGATAACTTGCTGACAACCATAACCTAACATGGCTAAAGCCAAACATTTTATTTTCTCTGCTAACTATTCTTTCTCCGTCTTCTTCCTTGCTGATGATAGCATGATGCTCCTTGTCGTATAGGCTCATGATCTCAACTAGTCCAGCCCTCATATACAATCAGTGTCCAAATCTTGCCATTTCTTCCCTCAGAGCTCATTAAAAATCTGACCTTTCCTATCCAGACAGTTAAAAAGTCTTCCTCAACTTCTTCATCTCTGGTATTCCCAGAACCCACATTACCCCCACCAGCCCATCCAATAAACTAATATTTTCTTCCCCACCCATTCATCCGAATGCTTCCCTCTATTGGTTCTCCTGGCATACTATGTCAAGTTAAACTTCTCATCCTCATGTGTATTTCTATCCCTACCTATACGTCAGACCTTAGAATCATAGAATCATAGAATCATAGAATATCAGGGTTGGAAGGGACCCCAGAAGGTCATCTAGTCCAACCCCCTGCTCAAAGCAGGACCAAGTCCCAGTTAAATCATCCTAGCCAGGGCTTTGTCAAGCCTGACCTTAAAAACCTCCAAGGAAGGAGATTCTACCACCTCCCTAGGCAACGCATTCCAGTGTTTCACCACCCTCTTAGTGA
Organism: Dermochelys coriacea; assembly: GCF_009764565.3. NCBI lineage: Eukaryota > Metazoa > Chordata > Testudines > Dermochelyidae > Dermochelys > Dermochelys coriacea. The sequence goes on along the minus strand of NC_050070.1, from coordinate 36,421,518 downwards.
AAAAGTTTTTCCTAATATCCAATCTAAACCTCCCCCATTGCAACTTGAGACCATTACTCCTCGTTCTGTCATCTGCTACCATTGAGAACAGTCTAGAGCCATCCTCTTTGAAACCCCCTTTCAGGTAGTTGAAAGCAGCTATCAAATCCCCCCTCATTCTTCTCTTCTGCAGACTAAACAATCCCAGCTCCCTCAGCCTCTCCTCGTAAGTCATGTGCTCTAGACCCCTAATCATTTTTGTTGCCCTTCGCTGTACTCTTTCCAATTTATCCACATCCTTCTTGTAGTGTGGGGCCCAAAACTGGACACAGTACTCCAGATGAGGCCTCACCAGTGTCGAATAGAGGGGAACGATCACGTCCCTCGATCTGCTCGCTATGCCCCTACTTATACATCCCAAAATGCCATTGGCCTTCTTGGCAACAAGGGCACACTGCTGACTCATATCCAGCTTCTCGTCCACTGTCACCCCTAGGTCCTTTTCCGCAGAACTGCTGCCGAGCCATTCGGTCCCTAGTCTGTAGCGGTGCATTGGATTCTTCCATCCTAAGTGCAGGACCCTGCACTTATCCTTATTGAACCTCATTAGATTTCTTTTGGCCCAATCTTCCAATTTGTCTAGGTCCTTCTGTATCCTATCCCTCCCCTCCAGCGTATCTACCACTCCTCCCAGTTTAGTATCATCCGCAAATTTGCTGAGAGTGCAATCCACACCATCCTCCAGATCATTTATGAAGATATTGAACAAAACGGGCCCCAGGACCGACCCCTGGGGCACTCCACTTGACACCGGCTGCCAACTAGACATGGAGCCATTGATCACTACCCGTTGAGCCCGACAATCTAGCCAGCTTTCTACCCACCTTATAGTGCATTCATCCAGCCCATACTTCCTTAACTTGCTGACAAGAATGCTGTGGGAGACCGTGTCAAAAGCTTTGCTAAAGTCAAGAAACAATACATCCGCTGCTTTCCCTTCATCCACAGAACCAGTAATCTCATCATAAAAGGCGATTAGATTAGTCAGGCATGACCTTCCCTTGGTGAATCCATGCTGACTGTTCCTGATCACTTTCCTCTCCTCTAAGTGCTTCAGGATTGATTCTTTGAGGACCTGCTCCATGATTTTTCCAGGGACTGAGGTGAGGCTGACCGGCCTGTAGTTCCCAGGATCCTCCTTCTTCCCTTTTTTAAAGATGGGCACTACATTAGCCTTTTTCCAGTCATCCGGGACTTCCCCCGTTCGCCACGAGTTTTCAAAGATAATGGCCAAGGGCTCTGCAATCACAGCCGCCAATTCCCTCAGCACTCTCGGATGCAATTCGTCCGGCCCCATGGACTTGTGCACGTCCAGCTTTTCTAAATAGTCCCTAACCACCTCTATCTCTACAGAGGGCTGGCCATCTCTTCCCCATTTTGTGATGCCCAGCACAGCAGTCTGGGAGCTGACTATGATTCTATGATTCTATGATTCTATCCCATTATCCCAGTATCTCACTCATTCAGAGCTCTCCTGAAGACCCATGACAACTGAAAGAAATAACTTTATAACTATCCTAATTTATTCTTAACTCTAGATTTCATCTGTGTCTGACTTTCAAACTGTAAATTCTTTGGGATAGGATTAGTCTTTATTGTGTATATATTGTACAGCGCAGACCACACATTGTCAGAACTATACATACAACAACAATACTGAGAAAGAAACTAAGGATAAGACACTTTAGACCAGAGGTTCTCAAACTGGGGACCACCAGTGGTGCACAAACTCCATTCAGGTGGTCCACGGATAGTTACCTCTAAGATGTGCACCTAGGCAGTCACAGGCGTGACTCCACTAATTAGATGCCTGGACCCTGGAGAAGATGCACATGTAAGGTGAGGTGGTGGCCTTGGGGAGAATAGGGGGTGGTGGAAGGGGGCAGTGGGGTGAGAAGAGGGCGTGGGGGGAATTTGGGACGTCAAGGGCTGTGGCAGCCAAAGAAAGAGATGACTTTCCCCAGATCCAGGGCTGCGGCTGCCGGGGAGAGACAGCCCTCCTTCCCAGCCCCAGATCAGGGGCTGCTGGGCAGGAGAGAGAGAAGGCATATCCATTGCATTAGAAAGATAAGACTACTGATATTAAAATATGAGTTGTGCGCTTTTATTTGTAGAACAAAAAAAGTTAGTTATTAAGGTTTTTTTATATAGTGCTTTTATCCAAAGCACTTTACAATAGTTAGCTAATGGTATAAACAACATTTGGAAAGATCATTAAGTGGTCCGCCAAGACCCTCAGCAATTTTCAAGTGGTCCATGAAAAAAAAAGTTTGAGAACCACTGCTTTAACCAATTCTACTTTCATTTACACTGATGCAAGTTGCATTGACTTCTTGTGAAAAGATTTGCCTACTTTCTTCGGTATCTAATTGAAAGCATTTAGTTTGCATTATTCGTCTTCATCAATTAAACCAGTGTTTCCCAAACTTGGGATGCTGCTTGTTCAGGGAAAGCCTCTGGTGGGCCGGGCTGGTTTGTTTACCTGCCGCATCCGCAGGTTCAGCTGATCGCAGCTCCAACTTGTCGCGGTTCACCGTTGCAAGCCAATGGGCGCTATGGGAAGCAGTACGGGCAAAGGGAAGTTCGTACTGGCTGCTGCTTCCTGCAGCCCCCATTGGCTTGCAGCGGGGAACCACGGCCAGTGGGAGCCGTGATCAACCGAACCTGTGGACGCAGCAGGTAAACACACCAGCCCGGCCCTCCAGGGGCTTTCCCTGAACAAGTGGCATCCCAAGTTTGGGAAACACATATAGAGAGACCTCCCTCTGAGCCTAATGAGGAGGGACTGCCCCATGGTAGGTGAAGCCAAGCCAGCCCTCCCTCCCCTCCACTGGAAGCATCAGGCTGCTTAAGGCATTGCTATTAGCTACCTCACAGGCTCACAACAGGAAGTCTAAGAGGTGGTGAATTCCAGCTCAGTTGGGTGGGAGCCAGGGAAGGAAGCAGACATCTTTGCCCTGGTGCAGAACTCTGGACCAGAGATCGAGCTGTGCAGCACCCTGCCCCCAGGGGAGACTGACTTTGGTGAGGAGTTACTGAGACTGCTGTCTGTGGTTTACCCTGAGGAGACTGAGGATGCATGGACTGTGGAGCCACACCAAGGAAGGGCAGTAGGAAGTAGCCCAGGGGAACCACACATGAATCCTGTTATATTGCTCAGAGATGAGTCAGTGTGTTTTGGTCAGATCTCTGCTGACCAAGTGACAAGACCATCCACCGTTCTTACAGCCCTGGGCTGGCACCCAGTGGAGTAGGATGGGCCCGGGTCTCCCTACTGCCATCCCAACCTCTGGGGTGGTGGCCTACTCACCGTAGGCCAGAAGGCCTGGGCCTTTCCTGTGGCTGGCCCCAGCCAGAAAGCTGTAAGCCCCTAACTGTCTTGTTTGCTGGCTTCCCTAGTCAGGAGCTTTGGGCTATAGACTGCTCTCTGCTCTGCCCCACCCAGAGGGTCATAGCCCTAAACTGCACTTACTGTCTGCCCAGTTTGGAGGCTAGGCTAAAAACTGTTTGTTACTCTGCCCCACCCAAAAGAGCCTGGGCTATAGACTGATAATTACTGTCTACCTAGCCAGGAGGCTGGGGTAATGATGGCTTGTTACTCTGCCCCACCCAAAGGGCTGCGGCAGTAAACTGTTAATGGTTGTATCCCTACTCAGTAGTCTAGGCTAAAGACAGCTAATTTCCTGTGATTTGACTGTTGATGTAGTGAGGCAGAGCGTCCTCCCTCCAAACCTGATGGGAAGGGATGAACATGGACCACTACACCAGTGTGCCCTCTGATTTTTTACATCCATGTGCAGAATGAATTTTGTTATGTGCACTTTCATATTGGTGCACATAACAAAATTCATGTGGTGGTGGTGGGGCCAAGGGGTTCGGAGTGTGGGAGGGGGCTCAGGGCTGTGGTAGAGGGTTGGAGTGCAGGGGGGGGTGAGGGCTCTGGGGTGGGGCTAGGGATGAGGGGTTCAAGGTACAGGAGGGGGCAAAGGGTTGGTGTGGGGCGGGATGAGAGCTCCGGCTGGGGGTGCAGGTTCTGGGGTGGGGCTGGGATGAGGGATCCAGGAGGAGGCTCAAGGTTGGGGCAGAGGGTTGGGTGCAGGGGGTGAGGGCTCTGGTGTGGGGTCGGGGATGAGGGAACTGGGGTGCAGGAGGGGGCTCAGGACTAGAGAAGAGGGTTCGAGTACAGAGGGGTACAAGCTCTGGGGTGGGACCAGGGATGAGTGGGTTGGGGTGCAGACTGCTCCAGGGCTGTGGTGGGGTGAGAGAACTCCCCCCAGCCCTCTCTCGCTACAGCAGCTTGGGGCCAGGGTAGAGGCAACTCTCTCCAGCTGCAGCAGCTCTGGCAGACCTGGGCCGGTGGGAAGGACACCTCTCACCACCGTGGCAGCTCCGTGCCAGGGGGAGGGACACTTCTTCCCACTGTAGCCCTGAGCCCCTGCGCGGGGCTTAATAGGCAGCTGCGTGGCCGCACAGTTTAGAGGGAACTTAGCACTACATCACACTTAACTGTTAAATGGTGTAATAATGGACGAGAGTTTCAACAACATCTTACTTCTTATTGGACCCACCTACAAGGTCATTAACAGGCTAGAACTTGACTCTCTTAGAAACAGCCTCTCTATCCATAACTCACCATAACAAATGCCACCACAAGGATTGTACAAGTGGATAGACTCAAGTTCTAACTATAAAGCACTTTCTACAGGTCATGCTCAGAGAGGGGAACCTGAGCTACTTACTAGAAGAGATCAGCCCATTCCTACATAGGTTCAGACATTCTCCTCAAAACTATCCCTTAGTAACAATAGAAAATTTCAGGAAGAAGACAAGGCTTTGGAAATGTAGAAAGGGTGAGGTCCCTTAGGATACTATCGGTTGTACCCAAAGCTGCGTGAATGGGACTTTTTAGATATGATGGGATAGGTAATTCTGAGGTACCTCTGATTTAATGAGATTACATAGATCTTTTCAAATGATTTAAAAACTGATCTGGAGAGTAGCTTTATTTGCATCTATTACAGGAAGATGCATTAACATTAACTGATCTCTCTTCTTTTCCTCTGCCTCCCACACTGTCCCTCCGCATCCCTGGTAAGGTAGCTTTGACCTTATTTCAGCTTTTCCTTAATTTCCGTATAAAAAATCCTCTTGTCAAATGAATAGCCTTTGAGTTCTAATAATATAATATACAGTTCTGGGTCCAGTAGTATTCAATGTTTTCATTAGTGACTTGGATAATAGAGTAGAGAGGTTGCAAGCTCTTTAGAGGACAGAATTAGAATTCAAAAGGAACTTGACAAACTGGAGAATTGATCTGAATTTAACAAGATGAAATTTAATAAAGACAAGTGCAAAGTACTTCACTTAGGAAGGAAAAATCAAAAGCACAGCTACAAAATGGGGAATAACTGGCTAGGCAATAGTGCTGCTGAGAAGGATTTGGGGGTTATAGTGGATCACAAATTAAATATGAGTCAACAGTGTCATGCAAAAGGCTAATATAATTATGGGCGTATTAACAGGAGTGTCGTCTGCAAGACACAAGAAGTAATTATCCCGCTCTACTCAATCTACTGGTGAGGACTCAGCTACAATACTATGTTCAATTTTGGGAGGCACACTTAAGGCAATGTGTGGATAAATTGGAGAGTGTCCAGAGGAAAGCAACAAAAATAATAAAAGCTTTAGAAAAACATGACCTATGAGGAAAGGTTAAAAAAAATTGTGCACTTTTAGTCTTGAGAAAAGAAGACTGAGGGGAGACCTGATAAAAGTCCTTAAATATGTTAAGTGTGTTCTAAAAAGGACTGATCAATTGTTCTCCATGTCCACTGAACATAGGACAAGAAGTAATCTGCAATGAGGGAGATTTAGGTTAGATATTAGGAAAAACTGTCTGATTATAAGGGTAGTTAAGCACTGGAATAGGCTTCCAAGGGAGGACCCCAATCACGGGTTTTTTGAAAAACATGTTGGACAAATACCTGTCAGGAATAATCTAGGTTTACTTGGTCCTGCCTCAATTCAGGGGGCTGGACTAGATGACTTCTCAAGGTCCTTTCCAGCTCTACATTTCTATGATTCTAGGATACCCCTACATTTCAGAATCAACCATACATTTCAGAACAAGCAGGATAGGAAAGAAATGATAGCTGAAATGGGCCCCAATACTTTACAATGATGATGGACAATCATTTGTTACCATGTATGATCGTTTTCCATGGGAGTTATGGATCCTCAGGTGGCTAATAAGGCCAATCCTTGAACCACAAGTTCTATTACAATGAGGGCAGATGTTTTCAGGCTCAGCAGGAGGTTGTTGACCATGACTGGAAGCCAGTCTCACCTTCCTCCTGCACCTCTTGTCCTCTTCAGCTTGTCAGCGAGTAAGTTCAAAATGCAGGGGACCATCATGTAGGACTTCACTCCATTTTAAGTGATCCTGGGCAAGTGTCTCCCAAGTGTCAATTGCAATATTACACTTTTTTAGGTTGTCCTTATCATAGAATCATAGAATATCAGGGTTAGAAGGGACCTCAGGAGGTCATCTAGTCCAACCCCCTACTCAAAGCAGGACCAATCCCCAACTAAATCATCCCAGCCAGGGCTTGTCAAGCCTGACCTTAAAATCTTCAAAGGAAGGAGATTCCACCACCTCCCTAGGTAATTCATTCCAGTGTTTTCACCATCCTTCTAGTGAAAAAGATTTTCCTAACATCCAACCTAAACCTCCCCCACTGCAACTTGAGGCCATTACTCCTCATTCTGTCATCTGCTACCACTGAGAACAGTCTAGATCCATCCTCTTTGGAACCCCCTTTCAGGTAGTTGAAAGCAGCTATCAAATCCCCCCTCATTCTTCTCTTCTGCGGACTAAACAATCCCAGTTCCCTCAGCCGCTCCTCATGAGTCATGTGTTCCAGTCCCCTAATCATTTTTGTTACCCTCCACTGGATGGTTTCCAATTTTTTCACATCCTTCTTGTAGTGTGGGGCCCAAAACTGGACACACTACTCCAGATGAGGCCTCACCAATGTTGAATAGAAGGGAACGATCATGTCCCTCGATCTGCTGGCAATGTCCCTACTTGTACAGCCCAAAATGCCATTGGCTTTCTTGGCAACAAGGGCACACTGTTGACTCATATCCAGCTTCTCGTCCACTGTTATTTTCTGGTTATTTTCTGCAGAACTGCTGCCTAGCCATTCGGTCCCTAGTCTGTAGCGGTGTATGGGATTCTTCCGTCCTAAGAGCAAGACTCTGCACTTGTCCTTGCTGAACCTCATCAGATTTCTTTTGGCCCAATCCTCTAATTTGTCTAGGTCCCTCTGTATCCTATCCCTACCCTCCAGCATATCTACCTCTCCTCCCAGTTTAGTCATCTGCAAACTTGCTGAGGGTGCAGTCAACACCATCCTCCAGATCATTATTGAAGATATTGAACAAAACCCGGCCCCAGGACTGATGCTTCGGGCACTCCACTTGATACCGGCTGCCAACTAGACATGAAGCCATTGATCACTACCTGTGGAGCCCGACAATCTAGCCAGCTTTCTATCCACCTTATAGTCCATTCATCCAGCCCATACTTCTTTAACTTTCTGGCAAGAATACTGTGAGAGAGCCTGTCAAAAGCTTTGCTGAAGTGAAGGAATAAACACTTCCACTGCTTTCCCCTCATCCACAGAGCCAGTTATCTCATCATAGAAGGCAATTAGATTAGTCAGGCATGACTTGCATTTGGTGAATCCATGCTGACTGTTCCTGATCACTTTCCTCTCCTCTAAGTGCTTCAGAATTGATTCCATGAGGACCTGCTCCATGATTTTTCCAGGGACTGAGGTGAGGCTGACTGGCCTGTAGTTCCCCGGATCCTCCTTCTTCCCTTTTTTAAAGATGGGCACTACATTAGCCTTTTTCCAGTCATCTGGGACCTCCCCCGATCACCATGAGTTTTCAAAGATATTGGCCGATAGCTCTGTAATTACATCCACCAACTCCTTTAGCACTCTCAGATGCAGCGCATCTGGCCCCATGGACTTGTGCTCATCCAGCTTTTCTAAATAGTCCCGAACTACTTCTTTCTCCACAGAGGGCTGGTCCCCTCCTCTCCATGCTGTGCTGCCCAGTTCAGCAGTCTGGGATCTAACCTTGTTCGTGAAGACAGGCAAAAAAAGCATTCAGTACATTAGTTTTTTCCAAATCCTCTGTCACTAGGTTGCCTCCCTCATTCAGTAAGGGGCCCACATTTTCCTTGACTTTCTTCTTGTTGCTAACATACCTGAAGAAATCCTTCTTGTTACTCTTAACATCTCTTGCTAGCTGCAACTCCAAGTGTGATTTGGCCTTCCTGATTTCATCCTGCATCCCTGAGTAATATTTTTATACTCCTCCCTGGTCATTTGTCCAATCTTCCACTTCTTGTAAGCTTCTTGTGTGTGTTTAAAATCAGCAAGGATTTCACCGTTAAGCCAAGCTGGTCACCTGCCATATTTACTATTTTTCCTTCAGCAAGTCCTTATAACTCTTCCATTGTCTGCCCATGTTATGGTACCCTTCTTTCAGCTGAGAGAACAGGACCTGTTTTGGGAGGCAATGATCTGGCATCCACACAACGTGACCAATCCAGTGGAATTGCTGACAGATTATCATTGCCTCAAAACTGGTGGTCTTTGCCTCTTCCAGAATACTAATATTGGTGCGCCTGTCTTCCCATTTGATCTTCTGAATCTTATGGACGCAATGTTGATGGTGCCTCTCAAGTACTTTCAAGTTGTGTCTATAGGTTGTCCAAGTTTCAGACCCAGACAACAGTGTTGGGAGAATAATGGCTTGATAAACAAGAAGCTTGGTGTCCGGTCGAATGTTGTGATCTTCAAAAACCCTGTGCCGTAAACGAGAAAAAGCTGGCACAGCTCAGGCGATGTTGAATTTCTGCATCAATATCTGCCTTGGATGAAAGATGGTAGAGGAATTGATCAACATTTTCCAGTGCCACTCCATGGATTTAACATCTCGTGGACATCCATAATATATGTGATTTCTTTAATGCCACCAAGGTGTTTATGGGCCAATTTGCCATGGTATGAATCCCTGTTCGCTCTAAGGATGGAACCACACTTCTGAAGGACAACAAAGCCATCAATTCTCACTGGAAAGAACATTCTGAAGATCTTCTTAACCATAATTCTGTGGTTGCAGATGAAATACTTGAGCAAATTCCTCAATGACCATTTAAGGATGAGCTCAGAGACCTTCTCAATTTGTATGAGGTACACAATGCCATCAAGCAGATGAAGAACAACAAGGCAGCAGGTCCAGATGGGATCCCCGCTGAAATCTTTAAAGACGGTGGACCAGAGCTAATTTGGCAGCTTTACCTGCTTATCCTTAAAATCTGGATAAAGGAGGAGATACCCAGTGAAATAAGGGATGCCCTGATTATCCCCTTTCTTGAAGAGGGTGACAAAGTGGATTGTGGAAATTATCGTTGTATCTCCCTCCTAGCCATTGCAGTCAAAGTTCTGATGTGGATCCTTGCAATTTACCTTCTGCCCCGTCAGAAGAAATTTTACCGAAGTCACAGACTGGTTTCTGACCATGTCGGGAGCAAAACCGACCACTGTACATGGCTTTTATTGATCTAACTAAAGCCTTTGATTCAGTGAATCGCCCTGCCCTCTGCACTGTACTTTCTAAGATTGGATGTCCTGATAAATACACCAATGTCCTAAAATTGCTTCATGATAACATGAAAGTGACTGTTCTGAGCAGCACTGGCTCCCAGAGTGAACCTTTAAAAGTACAAACAGGAGTCAAACAGGGCTGTATCATCGCTCCAACCATGTTTGCGGTTTTTATCGCTGTCATTCTTTACCTAATTGCTGGGAAGTTTATAGCTGGCGTTGAAATTATTGACAGAATGGATGGAAAGCAGTTCAAGTTTAGCAGGCTGAAAGCCAAGAGTAAGATCTCCACAATATCTATTGTGGAACTTCAGTATGCTGATGACAATGCAATCTTTGCCCACTCTGAGAAAGATCTTCAAACTATCTTGAATGTGTTTGCCGATGCTTACGCATGTCTTGGTTTCACTCTTAATATCAAGAAGACTAAAATGCTCTATCAACCCTCTCCAAATGAGGTATTACATGCCCCATCTACTTTACAATATAATTACTATTTCAAAACCAAAGGCAACGGCTTAAATCAAAGAGAAAGCAAATTAAAACGCGCAATAAGAACTTTGAGGGAAATCTCCTATAAACAATATCTGAATCCTGTGAGTCCTGTTCTGCCATTTGAAGGTCACCTCTTCTTGAAGTCATATCATATCTAGGCATTTGTAGTGCGAGAGGAAGAGAGAGATCAAGAGAAGGGTGCAGAGATACATATGAACTATGAAATCTAGGGAGACGAAGTGGAAAAAATCCAGGCTATATCATTTTCTATCTTGAGCTGACAAACCTATGTTTCAACACCACAGTAAAGCAGGATAGGTAAAATTGGAGTACCAGACCTTGAAAACTAACTTCAGATTTATACAGGAAGTTCAGAAATGCATTTCTCTTGATTCACTGCATGAAAATTGTTGAGTAAGAATTATACTGTAATGCTAGGCTAGTGTTCTTCCTTTCATTTTTTGGACGCAATTTTTTTTTAATATCAATCCCACCATTGTAACTGAATTGCAAAAGTTGCTAAAGGATAACATTATTTGAAAAATGAAAAATGTATTTATGCTAAAGTCCATTCCACAACCACTTCATGAGGTATACTTTGATAAGCCTTTGTGGTATTACAACATGTTGCTGTGAATAGTTGAAGATAGGTATCTATCCCAACTATCTTCAAAATCCATTCAAAAAGGATGGGTCTCATATATCTAATCATCAACTTCCTATTGTTTTCCAGTTAATCATTTTGGTTTTTAAGCTGAGATTTTAATGTTTGGAGTTCCCACTTGGAATTGGTATTAGGTTCTTCAGCCTCCTTCTCAGTTTGTACTTCTTTCAGGAGACCACCAAAGCCTGCAACTCACTCATTCTCCTTGCAGACATTATTGCCACAAGGAAGGCAGTTTTCTGGCACAAAAGGGAGAAAGAAGTTGCCAGAGGCTCGAATGGAGGACCCATAAGAGCTGCTATGACAGTATTAAGGTCCCACAAAGAAACTGGCTCGTCAGCTGGTGGAGACAAATAACTCCTTTCAAGAACCTCACTACCATGGAGTTTGAAAAAAACCAACTTTCCATGGATGGGTGGATGAAACGCCAAAACCACCACCAGTTGGACTCTCAATGAACTCAGTACAAGACCAAAAGACTGAAGGTGTAACAGGTACTCTAAGATGTCCTGGATGCAACCTAGCTTTGATTAGCCTCCTTGGGATAATGATCAGATCAAGAACCACTTCTACTTAGCTGAATAGGTTCTCTGGAGGGATTCCTGCTATTAAGCAATATTTGCCAGTCCACCTCTGCAAATCGCTCCTCTTTCTCATCTAACCATGTAGCATCCATGCTGCAAGGTGCAGGGAACTTAGTTCTGAATGTAAAACCTGACTGTGATGCTGAGTCAGGAGGTCAGGATTAAGAGGAAGTGTTATGGGAGGTCGAACCAATAATGTGCTAGCATGGTCCAATTTCATCTCAAGAATGACCTGCGTCATGATAGGAATTGGAGGAAAAGCAAACAGAAATGCTGATTTCCAGATCAGGTGAAAAGCATCAGTCAAAGAGCCAGACTGAGACCCCCTAACCCTAACCCCCAGAACAAAATGTGCGGCATTTCTTCTTGTCTCTTGCGGGGAACAGGTTGATCGTTGGGATGCCCCAAACTGAAAAAAATGCGTCTCAGGACCCTGGGCTTCAGAGACCACTCATGGTTCAGGGAGAAATTTCTGAGGTGATCTTCCAGGTGATTCTGGATCCCAGGTAAGTGATGAGCCACCAGTATAATGCTTTCCCTGATGCTGAACTGCTAGAGCCTGATCACATCCTGACAAGGCACATTGTCTATTCACATAGTATGTCATGGTGGTATTGTTGGTGAATATGAGAGCCACTGAGTCCCGGATGTGATCTTGAAAGCTCTGACAGGCATTGTAGATGGTACAAAGCTCTGGGACATTGATAGGAAGAGAACCTTCCTGTTCTGACCTCAGGCCTTGATATTTCAGCAATCCAAGATGTGCTCCCCACCCTATTTAAGAAGGATTGGTGCAGTCTTGGTCACTGGGGACTGAGCAAAAGGAACACTTGGCATACAGGGTCCTGAATCATCCACCATTCTAAGGTGTCTAGGATTGGCAGGGGAGTTGGACCAGCCTGTTCAAAGGATGACAAATTAGATGATAGATCAACTTCACCCAGAACTGAAGAGGACACAGCTGCAGCCTGGCATATTGGACTACCTGTGTAGGAATAGGATTCCTGTCCTCAATGCTGTAGAGAGACCTCCTCTATAGCCCCCAGCAACAGAAACTTCTTGAGGAGCAATGTTTCATGAGAGGGGTCCCTGAAGAGGAACATGGTAGGGGTGGGAGGAGGGATGGAGAGGAACTGTATGGCATAACCTGATCTGAGGGTGCTTAGGACCCAATTGTCCATGGTAATCAAATCCCAAAAACCATAAAAATAAGTCAGCCTGTCCCCAAAGAGGGGCTGGAGAAGGAGAGGTCACCACTGGATTGTTGCCTTGACACACAAGTCAAAATGGACGCTTCTGGATGCCAGGGGGGTGGGGAGATGGCTGGTTAAAACCAGAACCAGGGAACCTCCTCTTCACAGATCTATGGTCCTTCCTGGAGCCCCACTGCCTTACAGGAAAGGGGGACTGTCCAAAGAAACACTGAGAGTGGTTTTGCTGCTGACTGCTACAGTGGCGCCTCTTCACAGCTGGACTATATAAACTCAAAGAACACAAAATAGCACAGGAGTGTTTAAAAGAGTGCAAGGTTTTGTCATTTTTTCCTGAAAACAAAACTCTGCCATCAAACAGTAAGTCCTCAATGGTCTGCTGCACCTCAGGCACAATGCTTGAATTCTGCAGCCATGAGAGCCGCCTCATGGTCATAGCTGATGCCATAATTCTGACCGAAGCATATGCCATATCCAGAGCTGACTGCAACCAAGTTTTGGCCATCATAGAGCCTTTTACAATGAATGCCTTAAACTCTTCCTTGAAGGCTTCTGGCAGCTTGTCCACAAACTTAGACATGGCCTCCCAATTAACAAAGTCATATTTAGAGAGCAATGCCTGTTGGTTTGTGATGCACATCTGCAGGGAAAAGGAGGTATACATTTTTAGCCCCATCAAGTCCATCATCTTGGACTCATTGTCCTGAGCTATGGACTTCTACCTTCCCTAATGTTCCCTGTCATTTGCTGCAGTTACCACCAGCAAGTTAAGGGCTGGTTGGAGAAACCCTCAAAACCTTGCATGGGAACAAAGTACTACTTCTAATGCTTCACCATGGGAGGCAACGAAGTTGGGGTATTCCAGAGGGCCTATGTAGGCTCCAAGAGATCCTCATTTATCGGGAAAGCTACTCTTCCTGGAGCTAGTAATTGGAGAATATCCAGCAGCTTATGTGTATTCTCCTGCAGCAATTCCACCTGGATGCCTAAGGTGGTGGCCATATGCCTCAGGAGGTCCTGATGTGCCTTAAAGACCTCGAGCATTGAGGGAGAGGAAGATTCCTGTAAGGCAGAGTCATCCGGAGAGTATGGAGAGGTGGTTTGCCATGCCAACACCAGGTCCTGTTCTTGCACCACAGGATCCAGTCAGAATAACCCCAGAGTTCCAACAGAATGGGCTTAGCGGTCACATGCAGTTGAGGTGGTTTGGAAGAAGGAGCCACCATCATGATCAGTGATCTTGCCCTGGAACAAGTCAAAGAGTGGGACCTTATGGACGAGGAGCATCCCAAAGATTCCAAGAAGGCCACTGGGCATACGAGTAAGGCATTTATGACCAGTAAGCACCAGTTCAAGGGCCTCTGTCCTAACTACAGGACAGATGCTGATCTTGGTACTGATGGTGATCCAAGGGCAATTTCTGGTTCTCCCAGGTGACTATGAAGGGGATGATGAAACCAAATTGAATCTTGATGAATCTCAGAGGTTGTCTGGTGACAACGGGGGAGCCAGCCCCAGTCAGGAAAACAAACAGTCAGACTCATCTGAATCCCAATATGTGGGCAGCATCCAAAGAGCAATGTGGGATTGGCACTGGCAATACTGAATGAGAGACACTCCCATGCAGTACCAAGTGGGGTATCGGCACTGAGGCAAAGGGCAGCACTGAACTCAACAAAGGGCTCTGCCTCCAAGACAACAGCAGCACTGAAGGATTCACCAGCATCGAGGGGGCCTTCAATGCCAGACCCTGCATCAGCCTCAACTCCACAAAGTGAGTCTTGGGTGGTGTGAGCTGTGGTGCTGACAAACACGGCAGCTCTGTGACATGGTCAGAAGGTGCCAAGGGTTCATGGAGGATTTAGGCAGTAGAAGCCATGGCATCAGAGAACACCAATGGAGAGTCCAGGACTTCAAGGCAAAGCAAGTCTGATGCACCAGTTATGCTGTTAAGATGGAGACTGTTGGAGCTGGCACCATTGTCATCGATACTGGACTCAGCACACACTTCATGGACAGAACTTGAATCAATGGTACAGGCTCTCACTGATGTTGGAGTGGTACTGAGGAGCTGTTGTACAGACCTGCACATCCCATGTGAGAGGAGTCTCCCCAGTTCATTTTATGGGCCCTCTTCCTCACCACACTAGGGGTAGGTGAACAACCTCTCTTCCTCTTTGGTGAAACACCAGAGCCTGAGAGCAGAGGGGCATCACTTGCTGGATCCAAGGCAACCACTGATCAAACAAGGTCCTTGCTACCAGAGCAGCTCCAGCAAGAGCTATTGTAGGTGAAAATCTCTTGCCACCTGAGTCCTCTTTGTGAACAACTTGCAGATGGAGCATTGTTCTTTAATGTGTCCTTCACCAAGACACAATAAGCTCCTCAGATGGGGATCACTGTCTTGGCCTGTCTCCCCACATAATGGACAACGCTTGAACTCTGGTGAGGGCATCACACAGGGCAACCAACTATTCTAGCTAATATTATACTAACACTAAACTTAACCTAAGGTACTACTAACTACTATTAAATACAAGAAAAAATTCTCAGAAATCTGACACCGAAAGTGTGAGGTGAAAACACCACACAGAGCTCTGACTGTAGCCACAGGGGGTGAGAAGGAACTGAGGGAGGCCCTGATATGGCCAAGGGAGGGGCTAGTGCCTCAGGGCATGAGTGCCACCCCTACAAATACTGCTAGGTAAAGTTTTCTGGCTCCAGTGCACTGGGTGCGCATACCCTGAAGTAGAATACACAACTGCATCTACTCGAAAATTATTAGTTGTGCAGCTGGTCAAAAACGATCATCAGAATGTAGTCTTATATTCTGAATGGCTTTTACCAGCTCTAGAACAGGTTAAAAAAGGAAGAGGGTGTCACAAAAATTGTTATTGAAAACTTACAGCTAATTTTTGTGGAAAAACTCTGCTTAAAAATTTCACCAAAACTGCTCATTTTGAAAATTTTCAGCCAGCTGTAGTGAAATGGTAAGACAAGTTCTCAACAAGCATAACCAGTAGGGGAGTGAGAATTGGTTGCTTTTTTTTTACTGTACCTTCTGAAAAATAAAAGAATATATTCAAAAATAGCCAGAGAGAATGATTGTCAAATAGATTAACGATAACTAGACAAACTGAGACATTATCGTTATTCATATAGCACCGTAGCTGTGCATGGCATATTGTGCTGCACACAAAGACCGAACACAAGGCCTACCTCAAGATATTATGGTCTGAAACTCGCAAACAAGACCTTGAACAATAAAGTGAGCAGGCACAGACTGGTACATCATTGGTAGGCTATGGGGAATAGTAGATTTGTATATGTTTTTGAAGGACGGGAGGGATTGTTGTGGAAAACGAGTCACACCATTTCTTTTCATAACACCTTCTTTTAACATTTGTACAAAGTTTCACTGCTTAATTTCCTCCAGTAACTACAGAGTTAACCTCTGACTTTCTTTCTTTCGGGTTTCAGAGTAGCAGCCGCGTTAGTCTGTATTCCCAAAAAGAAAAGGAGTACTTGTGGCACCTTAGAGACTAACAAATTTATTTGAGCATAAGCTTTCGTGAGCTACAACTCACTTCATCGGATGCATTCGGTGGAAAATACAGTGGGGAGATTTATATACACACACAGAGAACATGAAACAATGGGTTTTATCATGCACACTGTAAGGAGAGTGATCACTTAAGATGAGCCATCACCAGTGGGGGGCGAGGGAAGGAGGAAAACCTTTCATAGTGACAAGCAAGGTGGGCCATTTCCAGCAGTTAACAAGAACGTCTCTGAGATGCACAATCTTGTCAAGGTCAAAACTTTCCCTCTAGGGGAGATCGTAATTTTGAATCATCCCTGGGTATACCAATTCCATTTTTCCAGAAACTTGCAAGTGAAAGGACTAGGCCTTTTGGTGAGACAGTGATTCCTCTGGACCCACCGGCCCCCATTTCCCCAGTTCCTGGCATCCCAGTATAACAGTTTCTGGTGAGGCAGGGATCCCCTTGGATCCTCTGGCCCCCAAGTATCCAACCTTCCTGGGGGATGTTCGGCCCCCCAATCCCCGATTCACTTTCACTTGGGTCACTCACACAGGAAAGACTTACAGGAAATGTGGAATGAAGAAAGAAATTAAGGGAAACATACTTGTACAAAGAAAATTTACAGAGGATGTCCACGATCCTCTCACAACCCCCTTTGGCGAAGAGCGTCGGCTAGTGCCGCATGCTCTATCACATCAGGTGAGATGTAAAACCAGCCTATGACCTTCCCCACAGCCCCCTTTAACAAAGAGTGTTGGCTAGAGCTGCATACTTTATCGCATTAGGCGAGATGTAGGATCAGTCAATGGCCAAAGAATTCGGGTCATCCAAGGATGGAAAATAGGGACCTGCACACTTTCCCTGCCTTAGACGGGGTCCTTTTCACCGGTCAAGCCATGCAGAAATGGCCATCTTGGCCAGGGTTTTTACCACCCTTCTCCATTGGGGCCAAAGAGCTTGCTTTAGAGACACCTCTGGTCACTAGCAAAGCTTCACAGAGGGCTCTGGGCATCTTTCTGTGACCCTTACTTTCACACTGGCACACACACTCAGAGACTAAGTCCTAGACAGCCACCTTTGTGACTTTTCTGGCCTACCTGAAGGCGTCAGAGCTGTTTGATAATAAAGTTCAGATCCAGCAAGCAACTCACCCAATTCCAGAACCTACAGTCAATTCTCCACCGAAAACCCAATATAGAGATTTAAAAGGTCTCTTACCTTTTACATGGTGCCTTGGGTTCGGAGGAAAACAGCCTGCGGTCCTCTAGTCACGGATGGTATACGGTGGATCCCAGATGAGCCCCCAAATTGTTGTGGAAAATGAGTCACACCATCTGTTTAATTCAAATAGCCTGAGGTCTTTTATTGAATACAAGCATGCAGGGAGAGGGAGATAGACATGGTCACACACAGGTGCCACCCTGGTCTCTCTCTGCTCTGCCCCTATAATATCAGACTTATATAGGTCCAAATTCAAGCCAAATTATACATTTCCTTACCACTCAAGCATTATTAATACAGCCTTATAAGGAATTAATGGAAGGACAGTTTCATAATTAGCACAGTGCTGATGCACCATGTTATTATCAAGATCTTATCAAGATCTGTGGTTTGCTGTGGCAGCGTTTTGTCTAGGGATTTTTGCAGGGTGGAGGATGCATATAATGGACAGCTAGGGACTTTTCTGACGCCCTTTGGTTCTTTTCTAGTTAGAGATTGGCCTAGTCTATTATCTGGGTCAAGTGCCACAGCCTAGCATACGTAAATGCTTTAGCTTAAGCCAAGACTTACAGGATACAGGCCTGTAGGCCTATTGCGTTACAACTTTTGCATATGTTGCATATAGTGCATAGATTTTGTCGCAGAATGGGATGAGGTCAGTTTCAACAGCAAAGTTAATAGCAATTTCCCCCACAATATGATGCTTGGAAAAATGTTGAGTGATGGGTTGTTCCAAATTGGCAGGAGGTCTGAATGTTGGTGCAAAGTCAGGAAGGGAAGAAGTAGTGAATTGTTTAAGAATATTAGCAATCTTGGATTCCCCATGCAACGCTCACACACTTAAGAAAACTGTAGAAACATAGGATCAGACTCATGGTCCACCTACTCCATAGACTCATAGAGTCCACAGATTCATAGATCAGACTCATGGTCCACCTACTCCAGTATCCTGTCTCCACCAGTGGCCAGCACTAGATCCTTCAAGGAAGGTACAAGAAACCCTGCAGTAGGTAGGATGTTGGATAATCTGTCTCCTAGGGGAGTCAACTCCTAAACCCCAATAATTAGAGATTGGCTAAAGCCCAGAAGCATGAGGTGTTATATTACTTCTCAAACTTTTTTCACTGTTCTTTAAGTATTTACTATTACTACTGTTGATATTCTTGTTATCCATATAAAAGCCCAATACCTCTTTGAATCTTATTAAGTTTTTGGCTAGCCTGTGGCAATGAGTTCCACAATCTAATTAGAGATTTCAGAGTAGCAGCCCTGTTAGTCTGTATTCGCAAAAAAAAAAAGGAGTACTTGTGGCACCTTAGAGACTAACAAATTTATTTGAGCATAAGCTTTCGTAAGCTACAGCTCACTTCATCGGATGCATTCAGTGGAAAATACAGTGGGGAGATTTGTATACACACACAGAGAATATGAAACAATGGGTGTTATCATACACACTGTAAGGAAAGTGATCACTTAAGATGAGCTTTTACCAGCAGGAGGGGGGGAAGGGGGAAGTAAACCTTTTGTAGTGATAATCAAGGTGGGCCATTTCCAGCAGTTGACAAGAATGTCTGAGGAACAGTGGGGCAGGGGGAATAACATGGGGAAATAGTTTTACTTTGTGTAATGACCCATCCACTCCCAGTCTCCATTCAAGCCTAAGTTAATTATATCCAGTTTGCAAAGTAATTCCAATTCAACAGTCTCTCATTGGAGTGTATTTTTTGTTGAAGAATAGCCACTCTTAGGTCTGTAATCAAGTGACCAGAGAGATTGAAGTGTTCTCCGACTGGTTTTTGAATGTTATAATTCTTGACGTCTGATTTGTGTCCATTTATTCTTTTATGTAGAGACTGTCCAATTTGACCAATGTACATGGCAGAGGGGCATTGCTGGCACATGATGGCATATATCACATTGGTAGATGCGCAGGTGAACGAGCCTCTGATAGTGTGGCTGATGTGATTAGGCCCTACAATGGTGTCCCCTGAATAGATATGTGGACACAGATGGCAACGGGCTTTGTTGCAAGGATAGATTCCTGGGTTAGTGGTTCTGTTGTGTGGTGTGTGGTTGCTGGTGTGTATTTGCCTCAGGTTGGGGGGCTGTCTGTAAGCAAGGGCTGGCCTGTCTCCCAAGATCTGTGAGAGTGATAGGTCATCCTTCAGGATAGGTTGTAGATCCTTGATGATGCGTTGGAGAGTTTTAGTTGGGGGCTGAAGGTGATGGCTAGTGCATTCTGTTATTTTCTTATATTATATTGGGCCTGTCCTATAGTAGGTGTCTACCAATGTGATATATATATAAGAGTGGCTATTCTTCAACAAAAAAAACTTCAAAAACAGACACCAACCAGAGACTGCTGAATTGGAATTAATTTGCAAACTAGATACAATTAACTTAGGCTTGAATAGAGACTGGAAGTGGATGGGTCATTACACAAAGTAAAACTATTTCCCCATGTTATTTCCCTTCCCCCCCCCCCCGCCTCTCCTCCCCCCCCACTGTTCCTCAGACATTCTTGTCAACTGCTGGAAATGGCCCACCTTGATTATCACTACAAAAGGTTTTCTTCCCCCCCCCCCCCCCCCCCCGCTAGTAATAGCTCATCTTAAATGATCACTCTCCTTACAGTGTGTATGATAACACCCATTGTTTCATGTTCTCTGTGTATATAAATCTCCCCACTGCATTTTCCACTGAATGCATCCGATGAAGTGAGCTATAGCTCACGAAAGCTTATGCTCAAATAAATTTGTTAGTCTCTAAGGTGACACAAATACTCCTTTTCTTTTTACAATCTAATTATGCATTGTGTGAAAAAAATATTTCCTGTTATACATTTTTAATTTGCTGCCTTCCTAGTTAATTGAATGTCCTATTCCTCTTGTGTTATGAGACAGGAAGAACAGATATTCTCAATCCAACTTCTCAGTACCATTCATTATTTTGTATACTCTGATCCCTTCTACTCATCTCCTCCCTGAAGTAATTAATCCCAATCTTTTCAATCTCTCTTCACATGAGAACTTTTCCATACCCCTAATCCTTTTCATCACTCATCTCTGAACTGCCTCTAAATACTCAACTTAACCACAGACCTTTGACAATCACACATTTGGCTTTTCAAAATTTTCCACAGATGGTTCACCTCATCTCATTTCCAGACAAAAGGAATGGATAATATTTCTAATTTGCTGATATTTTAAACCAACAATCGTAGTCTTTTTAGCCTTCTAGTCGATTAATTGCAAACTCAAAGAAAGAAATACATATGAAACTTACAGTCTGCAGTCAAATGTGTGATAAATGATTTAAAAATAATTATGTTGATGAATGACAGAAGATTCCTTTCTCCGGAGAATAATTAACTTCACGCACCTGAAAAAGTGAAAAAGCAGACATGTTATAAATATTGGGCCAGATCCTCAACTGGTGATTTACACAAGCTAAGGATCTAGCCCTTGTTTTAAGTAGTGATTGTAACATGGGAAAAGGTTAACATACATGTGCTCATTACGTTATGTAAAAATATACAGGAAAATGACAGCATCTAGGCTACTTGTTACGATGACTTAGTGCCATTTTATACCATATCAGCCAGCATGATAAGCAGAGACATAAATTTCACCCCATTGTGCAAATCAAGTTACATTAGCAAAATATCTGATGCTATGATACAGACCTGTAAGCAAACATTCTTATAACTATTTTTGAGTTAAATTGGTTCCAAAAATATGGTGTCCAAAATATATTATATTATGCAGTTTTAGAAAATGCTCACTATTATTTATATGCACCATAAAAATGCACAGGCTATTACAGACAATTAAAAGACAACCTGTCTGCCCTGAGAAGCTTACACTCAGAGGCTCTGACTTGTACACCTGCTTAAGTTTATGCACTATGAGTAGTAGTAAGTCAATGGGACTCCTTGCTGTGTGTAAAGTTAAGCACCCGCGTAAGTCTTTGCAGAATTAGGGCCTACAGCTTCTATGCTGAAAAATGGATATACAGATTCAATGGGGCTTCACAAGGTGCAGCTGTCCTACCACATCGCTAAGACTGCTATGTTTGTTGGGTAGATGCACCCCTGATGGAACCATTGTTCCCTTTGTTCTGTTGTAATGTAGTGCTTCGCTAGTCTCCATTCTATTCTCTATACTTTCCTCTGCCAATAGCACTTTTTAGTGCTAATCTATGTGATCAGATCAGTCCTAGATTTCAAACCAGATGAATAGTAACCACATTACTGGTGAGATGTCAATCTTAGCTGTTGGAATTTTCCCTTGATTTTGAAATATGTTATTTACCAAGGCAGTCAATCTCAGTTGTCACTCACAAACTGAGACTGGCAGTGGCAACAGAATTTTAGTTTTTATTAAAAGGAAGACAAAGCTACACTTATCAGAGCAAGTAAAAGTCAGACACACTACAAACATGAGAAAAGCAAGAAATCATGGCATAATACTCTGTAACAGAGCAAGGAGAATGCAGAAGGATGCTATTTAATTTATAACTATCACAGTGGCAACATTTCATTTTGATTCACTTAAGATTGTGATCAGACCCTGGAAATTAGTGCAACCACATTTTTCTATTAGATAACCAGAGTGGAAACCTTAACTGCTTGTTGACAAGAGATCAAGGTCCTGCCTCCCCCACCGGGATCTGGTGTCAATCTTGGGTAATTTTAAAGTTTGCTAGTTTTGGTGTACAGAGAATGGGTTTTGTTTAATTTTCTTTGATTTTCAAAAGAGGAATAACTTCCACTGACAACATTTCATTCTGTTTTTAAACCATAATGCAGTTTCATTGAAACCATTTTGCCATCATAACCTTACATTGAAAAGGCTTCATAATGGCATCATCAAAAGGTCCTTACAGACTTGCTATGAAATAGTTTCCACATAATAACTTCACATCTCTGACTGTATTGTAATGGTATGATCATGGGGTCATAGACTACTACTGAATTCCTTTTGCCATTGTAATCGTACAGTACATCATTATAGACTCAGTCATTGTGGCATTGTTATGGGGTCTCCATTGGCTGGCAGTGAAACTATTTTCTCGTCCTACATTATTTTTAAATAACAATATCGACCTAATGATATAGTCAAGAGGTTAGGAGAGAACAAGCCATACCTTTACTTATTTCAGTTCAGCACTAGATTCACGGGGCTGAGGCTTTACAGTATGGCCTCCTGAACTACGTTCCCCCCTTTTATAATGAAAATAAACCATAGCTCTATAAGCCACAGAAATAGAGAATTTAAAAAAAAAATGAAAAGTGAGCCCCTTTACCTCTTCTAGGACATGATTCACCAAAACATTTAAACATATGCTTAAGTTCATTCCTGTTCATCAAAGCACTTAAGCACATGCTTAACTTTAAAGTAATACTTATATCACATTGACTTCAGTCAGATTTAAGCCTGGTTGTCAAATTCTTTGCTGACTTCAGATGGATTTCAGCACATGCTTTGCTGCATTGGACCCTAATATCTCCCAGTTCTAGTTTGCTCGCAGCCAAATCCTGAAGAGTGCTGTATGCTTCAAATTCCACCAATATCAATGGGAGTTGACTCCCTCAGCAACTCACAGGATAAGACCTTCGGTCTGTACTCCATAAGGGCCCCTGTAGTCATCTCATCAGAGCCACAGCCCTCCACTTTGTATTCAGCTTTGTTATGGCTGCACATATATAATTTCTTTGAAACTGACCTAATGAAATTTTCTATTCCCTCCTATTCACCCACACAGGTGATATTTTGCCCAGACCTCTGAAACTCTTGCCATTTTATTCTCACATCCTAATGGCTCATGTTAATAGAGCCTCCATAGACTTGTACCTTATGCCACTGAAATCTCAAACTGTAATGGTCCTGTAATCGCATCATCACAGGATCTCCATAAATTGGTTATCCTTATTCTGCCACTGCTATTGCACTAAACAACCGTCCCCTTTGCTATTGGTGCCATGGTGAGAGAGTGGGTTAATGAGTTCCTTGTAAGATGAGAAAATTTCATTTTAATTCCCAAATAGAAAGGTCTTGACATTAAGTCAAAACACCAACAGAGTCATTAATGCTGTCTGTGCACTTAGAAGAAAAGAAAATTCCTTAAAGTGAGCACTAAGAAGAAATGCTGGAACAGTCTCGCTGGCTTGACATCTCCTCAGCTTCACTCAGTGACACAGAGCCAAGCAGCAGGTACACAGACAGCCCTTCTTTTCATTGCCTTTCCTCACTTTATGCAGAAGGATTAAAAAAAGGAAGCGACAATAGGAGTGAATGAAGGTATGTATACTCTAGCCACCCCTTTGACTATTCCACATATTGTCATTGTTCCAGTACTGGGTACAGTTATACAGACCAGTATAAAAATAAATTGAGAAAAATATGGATGGCCACTATAATTGGGGTCTACTAGCATGGATTCCTCCAAAGAAAGTAGTGTTCAGTATGCTTAGGGATAATGAGCTTTAGAAGAAAATTAATGGTTAAAGTGGAGGCAATTATTTCTCTCTTTCCTCCCCGCTGCCCCAGACACACACTTTTCACTCAGTGGCATTCAGATCCTGACATTAGAATTCTAAACACCATGGCAGTCATAACATACCATCTCCAAATTTCTACACACCCCTATAATGCATTTCTAAATTCCTCTCAATTTTTCATTCTTTTTAAAACTGACAATACTTTACTTCATTTACCAAAGACAATAAGTCACATGTACCTCTCTTACAAAGGAAAAAAGAAGCAGCAAACCTAATATTTCCTTTATGGTTTAATATAATCTACTGGGCAATTTTAAAAGATTATTTTAGAGAAATTATATGTAAATGCATAAAATAAATAAAGTCTCCTTGCATGAGCTCCAGACAAATAACCTGAAAATAATCCCAAGAAGATTTTATTTACAGAACTGAGAACCTCTGTCAGAAAACACTTCTATGAACAACCACATGATTTTTAGCTTCAAATGCCTTTCAGTGTAGTTTTTTCCACCATTACAACTTTTGACTAGATGACAAACAGCCTTAACTCTGCCCTTATAGCCCCATCAACCTATATAGCTCTGAGTCAGGATAATATGTGGCAATAGCCAATATCACAGTATCACAAATAGCAGCTCACCCAGGACCATGGTAAGGGATCCCTTAAACCTTATACATACAACTACATTTCTGTAAACGTAGACATTTTAAATCTTGTCCTTGTACAGGAGTGCATGCATAGCCAAGTCAAAAGACTATCTCAGATAAAGATATCAGCAAACAAAACAGGATAAAGACTGTATTATAATTTTGATTTAATGTTTGAGTGGAGAACTTGTCCCCTTCTCAACTTTTGCAATTGTGTTAACAATTTATATTTTACCATTCTATATTTCTGTCAATATTTGGCACCTATTTATTGTTAATGGGTCAGATACTCTTCGTAAAAGCAACAGCTGCTTAGGAGCAACATGGCAAAAGGGCACCGATAAATTACTACTAACAAGTGTCTATTGTTGTTAGAAAATTTTTCTTAATATCTAACATAAATCACCCTTGCAGCAGATTAAGCAGGTTACTGCTTATCTTACCTTCAATGGACATGGAGAACAACTGATCACAGTCCTCGTTATAACAGCCTTTAGAGGAGTTCTCAAACTTCATTGCACCGTGACCCCCTCCTGACAACAAAAATTACTAGATGACCCCAGGCGGGGGGTGGGAGGGGGCAGGCCAAAGCCCAAGCCCCGCCATCCCGGGTGGGGGAGCTAAAGCCAAAAGCCCAAAGGCTTCAGCCCCAGAGAGGGGGGTCCTGTAACCTGAGCCCTGCCACCCAGGGCTGAAGCCCTAGGTTTCAGCTTTGGCCCTGGCCAGTGGAGCTCAGGCTTGGGCTTGGGCTTGGGCTTTGGCTCTGGGCCCCAGCAAGCCTAACACCAGCCCTGGCAACTCTATTTAAGTGAGTGCAGTCCCAACCACTTTGGGGTCCCAACCCACAGTTTGAGAATCCATTTAAAGCTATTATCAGGTCCACTCTCAGTCTTCTTTTCTCAAGACTAAACATTTTTAACCTTTTCTCTTAGGTAATGTTTTCTAAACTCTTTCTCCTTTTATTTATTCTC
Source organism: Dermochelys coriacea (assembly GCF_009764565.3). Taxonomy (NCBI): domain Eukaryota; kingdom Metazoa; phylum Chordata; order Testudines; family Dermochelyidae; genus Dermochelys; species Dermochelys coriacea. Next base: position 36,395,952 of record NC_050070.1, on the reverse strand, counting down.
CTCTGGACTCTCTCACGATTTTGTCCACATCTTTCCTAAAGTGTGGTGCCCAGAATTGGACACAGTACTTCAGCTGAGGCCTCCCTATGTCGATCTTGTCCCTCTGGAATGTAACTTCCTCATGACAAAAAACTGTCTTTGTACATTGCCTTCCACAATGGAGCCCCTGATCTCAGCTGGTGACCTCTAGATGGTCCAGTAATATAGTACAAATAATAATAAATGGTAAACAATCTCTGTGTGTTCTAATTTTCCAATCTGTAAAATGTCTATAATTACTTCAAATGTCTATAATTAATTAGCATCCCCATCCTAGGGACGTTTTTTATAATATAAAGCAGCATTTATTAATTCCTCCGTATTTAATTAATTGTGACCATTTTGCTAGAAGAGGTCGCTTTTATTGTATTTAAGCCTTTACTTGGTCATTGTTACATGTGTTATATTATAATTAACAAGGCCATAAAACCACTACACCAATTTTAACAGAAGTTACCCTGTGCATTACAATGACACTTTGACCAGAAAGTAAAAATCATTGTAAAGGACATTTCCAATTACTTACAGAAAGGACTGTTTGCAGCCTTAATTGGACTGGAAAATCAGTTAACTGAAGAGAGATTTTTTACCATAAAAAGACTTTAGACCCAGAATGTGGATGAACTATATGTGCCTATCTTCCTAAGCTTTCATTTAGTAGGCGACATGGACAATGCCACTGTTCTAATTCACTAGTGACAAAAAGATGCACTTTCTTTACAACTCCAGGAAAAGCAGGAAAGGGTTACACCTTGTTTTTATTTTTTTTTTAATTTTGGATGCTCATATGATATAACCACCTCATTTTACAATGAAAAGAATTCTATTGCATCATTTCAAGTATGTCAGTTAAAAACTAATTGCTATGATCGTCACAAACATCAAACCCTCCTCTCAAATTCAGTGAAACTAGAAATCAACTAGAACAATGGTTCTCAATCTTTTTGTGCTCAGGACCCACTTATAAATGTTTATGGCCTGTCATGACCCAGTAAATAGTCTGGGGGTGGAGGTCCTGCAGTGGTGTGGTGGGATCCTGCCCACAGTGGAGGTTACGTCCTGCCCGGCACTCACTCCACAGTGGCGGCACCTGCAGCTCTTGTGCTGTGGGACTGACTGGGCTTGGCTCTCCGCTCCAGGTGTTGCAATCTCCGGGACTGCAGCACCTCTCAAGTTTGGCCCCATCCCCCTGACTAGACCAAATTTATGTGAGTAGAGTTGTGACCTGGCTCATGGGGTTGCAGTGCCACTCACTCAAATTTAGCCTACCCAGACTCCCATCATCATGATGGCTGGGTAAACCTGAGTGGTGCTGGGACCCCAGAGGTTGCAGTGGCTGGAGCAGCCACATGGGACAGGAGCCACAGGAGTTGCCACACGACCCTTTGAAACATTCTGGCAACCCAGTTTTGGGTCCCTACCTACAGGCTGAGAAACCCTGAACTAGAATATAATCTATGAATTTGATCCCGGATTTACAAAGATACTGTTATGACAAAGCTGGCAATGGAATGTATATTATGAATGAATGATTAGCAAGTAGCATAGCTTTCCACACTGAGAGAGATTAAATTTAGACCCCCATTAAGTGTGGCTAAAGCAACCACAACTGGGTGGTTGTTGGGTTAGTGTGTGAGTTCAACACTTGCTGTAGTCTGGATGGAAATGAACAGACAATTTGGTTCCAGTGGATGCTATTTATAATCAAGCCTGTTGTGAGAGTTTCTTTTTGTTGCAGAGCAGCTGCAAGCTGGACAAACAGAGGATTAACACTCAGGGAACTTGAACTAATGTATGCCTAGCATTGATGATGAGGAGCTCCATGCAGCGAAGTGCTTATAACTTTGGACTAACTGGTTTCCCAGATGAAATAAGGGCCAGGTAGTACACAAGCACCGACAGTGTAATGAGGGTAGGAAAGAGTGACATCAGGTCAGAAAAGGATGCTGCTTTCTGACTACAGGGCTGGATGCAGTAGGGTCTTCGCTGGAATTTCTGCAAGAGGAATTACCTCTGTATGTAGTCTTTCTGGCATTTTTACCATCTCTGTGCAAAGTAACCAAGACTTGTGACCATTTTCATGTGAAAAAGTTTCTCTACCAACAGAAAGCTGCCACTGAAAAGTCCCCGCTGCTACCACTGGGCAATGGGCAGTAATGCTTTTGAAGAGGACAATTTTTGCCTTTAGAATAGACCAGACTGCATCAATAGTACTCAGATTCTATGATGATGAGCAGAGTAGAAGTACCTTTACAGAACAGAACAGCCTCAGGCAGGGAGGCAGCTAAGTCAATTGCAGGCAGGAGTCTCAGATGTAGGGAAACAGAGTAGACTTAGGGTATGTCTACATGGCTCAGGCTGGAGGACTAAAAGTTGCAGTGTAGACATTCAAGCTCAGGCTGGAGCCCAGGCTCTGAAACCCTACAAGGGGGAGGGTCTCAGATTCTGGGCTCCAGTGTGAGCCCCGATGTCTACACTGCAATTTTTATCCCTGCAGCCTGAGCCCCATGAGCCCAAGTCAATTGACCTGGGCTCTGAGACTCATTGGTGCAGGTTTTTATTGCATTGTAGATGTACCCTTAGGTCCTAAATCTTCAGTGACATGATGGCCTTTGCGATTTACATGGAGACATGAAACATACCTGCTGGAAGGTATGTTAAATACAGTATATGGACTGAAGCTAATGACTTTTTGAGCCTCATTTGAAGGGGATTAACCTTATTAAAAACCACAAAAGCAATTAATGGCACTCCCAATGCTTAAAAAAAAATAGCAGCAGCAGTTCAGTTGGGTGACTATGCTGGAAATTGGTCATTCCTTGGAGATTAATAAGCCATTTTCTGTCAGTGTAAAGGGTACGCTCTGGTAGAAAACAAACAAAAATAGCACCATTCTCAGGGAATTATTGTTAAGAATCCATTGTGTTGTACATATTTAAGAGGAAACTTGTGGATATTGCTACTGTCCCAGAAGTATATTTTTATTTATTTTTACCCTGTAAACACTGGAAGCCAATATATGATACGTTACAGTGCACTGGATATCTAGATTCTAAAATGACCAATTATAACTTAAAAACCAACAAGGTGTCAAACATTTCATAGGGTGTTTGTTGATGATGGTGGTGGGGCTTTCTTGTTTGTTTTCTGTGCAATTGCTTTCATTTAGGTTTGCTTGCCTTTTGCTGGTGCTTATTTTTCTATTGGGCTTTATTTAAATCAGTCATAACTGATTAATGTGAACTGTTTGACTATTATTGTTTAATTGTCCCTAAGCAGGCATTCCCTTAAAAAGCATAAAGTTTCAAAAGAGACCTCTCTGATTAAAGAAATGTAATTATGAGTAAGATAAATGTGATTTGTACCAGATGCCTAAATGTTAATACACAAGATTCTTAGAATATCCATCTATAAAAAACTTGCCCTAGTTTAAAACGTTCTGCCATTTATTTATTTTTTTTACCAAGACATACTTCACCAAGGTTAATATTCTATTTTAATTGTACCATATAGCAAATTGGTCATGCAATAACACATGTAGGGGGCATGGGGCAAGATTGTGTTATGTCTAGACAACATTATTTCAGATCAAAGTGTAGCAGAGATAACCAAATCAGTTTCCATGTAGGAGACCAAAAAAGGAGAAAAACAATATCATGCATGCAAATTTCTTTCCAAATGAGCGTTTTGCAGACCCAAATCCTTTTTCTGTGGTTTCAAAGTCACGGTGGGGCTAATATACTCTCTTATCCTATCACAGGACTCTGTTCTCCCATAGAGTTCAGGTTATACAAGAAGCAACACTGAGGATGTGACTTGAGGAGCTGGTAAAGTGTGAGTGTGAAGGTGGATTGAGAATAGAACCAGCTTCAACAGAAATGCCACCAAGTTCTTATAACAATAATAATCTTGACTAATGGTTACACAGAAATGTAGCCACTTATTCCCACGCAATACAACCAATACCATCCAGTCTACCTGGAGTCTCATCAGGCAGGTGGAGAAGAGGATGCATAAGGGAGCTGCACCTGTTATATAGGATTAGAGTTCAGAGCCACTTGATTAGATGAGTTCCCTATCCTCCAACCACTTTTATGCAGATCCTCCATTCAGAGCCTCCCACCTTTCTGCAGGGCTTGTGTGGGTTACTGCAGGCATTGAAAACTGTAGGCCAAGGCCAAATTCCCTGAAGGATTGGTTGCTGAAGAGTCTCTCTCCTCCCCTCATCCTGACTGCTGTGGCCTTAACTGTGTGGCTTGACAGTGTTTCACAGGAAGAGAGATTGGGGGGTTGTTAAGCACTCCAAGCTCATCGTCAGAAGCAAGCACTTCACAGACATGGACCCACAACTCAATGTGGCACCTGACCCTGTCAAAACAACAGATGCAAAACCTGCAGACATATTTCCATGCTACAATGATCAACACCCCCCACAACACACCTTTCAAGATCCATGAGTCCTAGACCTGCCTATCACAATATGTAGTGTACCTCATTCAGTGCACTAAATGCACCAATAGCAACTATGTGGATGAAACCAGAGAATCACTAAACTCTCAAATGAACTCACACAGGAATATGATAAAAGACAAAAACACTACATTACCTGTGGGTGAACTCTTTTCACAAACCCATCACTCTATATCTGATCTATCAGTCCTCACACTCAAAGGAAACCTGCACAAAACTTTCTGAAGATGAGCCTGAGTGCTTAAGTTCATAACTTTGCTAGACACTAAAAATCACAAACTTGGAGACACTAGATTTATTGTTTATTACAACAATCTGTAAACCACTAACAACGCCCTCCTCCCACAGCTAACTTCCCCTCAATTCCTTTCTCCCCTATAATTGAAGGGGTGTTAACAGGCCACTTCACCTTGAATGGTCCCTTGAAATATGTGTTAACTACTTATGCTAAACAATCTGTTCCACCTTGTATTTAGCTCTGAGTAAGTTTTCTGGACCTGAAGAAGAGCTCTGTGTAAGCTCGAAAGTTTGTCTCTCTCACCAACAGAAGTTGGTCCAAGATATTACCTCACCCACCTTGTCTCCCTCAATCACGTAATCTAATCATTATTCCCAAGTGTTACTCAGCCATGGAGACCATGATTTCCCCTCACTACAAACCTCTGTTCAGACTTTGAAGAGGAAATGCCTACTCTGTTTGCTATATGTTTAAGCTAAGCGGGGAGGGACTATTTGTGTGTCTGCCCCAAGGGAGTGGGCAGGATTGAGTGGCCATTTACTGCTACTGAGGGGGCCATTTACTCCACAGGTCTGGAGCAAGACCTACTTACATGGTTTAGATCAGGCCATGTGTTACAGAGGCAACAGGGCCAGACACTAACTCTTACATATAATTTTTCAAAGTTCTCTGTAAACAGTGACTGAGTAATTAAACAGATGGAGAAACTTGGAAAGAGAGGTTATGGGACTTGCCCAAGGCCAAACAGTATATTGCAATATTGGTCTTATTCCCGAATCATTTTCTGGGATTGATCTTAAAGCCAGGGGCAGTTGGCATAGTTTTTCAGGGTAAACATAGCCATAGTGGCAGAGACAGGATTATACTCCTATGAGTTCCTAGCTCATATGCCTATGCTCAATCCACTAGGTCTCCTTAGCCTTTACACCATGATGGGCCAGACTGCAATGACTTTGATTCATCTATTTGTATCCACGGTCTGATTGTGACTATTAGGGCATTGCTCTTTCCTTGAACAATGGCTATGGCCTAACTACCAGGTATACTTCCCTTTTTTCAATGCAAATGACAACTGTTGTCAGACTCTGCTGGGTCACTTCTGTATGTTTCAGCCTATGCTAGGATTGCTTTACATCCAGTGCTTGGAAATTGCACACTCCTCTTACATGTATTTTGGCAGCCGCAAGGTGGTCTTCATATGTTTCTAAAACACCACTACAAACTTGTTAGTAATCAGAATGCACCAGATTTGCATGCCTTCCATTCTTCTGCTGTTCAGACTTTCTCATCAGGGGAAGAAAGAATTTTGTGCCAACATGGCATTGCAGTAACAAGGGAAGAACATTCTGCTGTGGAACATGGGTGACTGGCCCATCGCCAGGCACTGATGGCGTATGGCAAGGGGGTTGGCTAATTTTTTTAGCATTTTAGAGAACATGGGCCCAGTTCCATCCCCAGATATACAGGTATAGCACCAATTGACTTCAGTGATGTTAGCATCGGTCTGACAGAACCAGGCACTAATTAACACATCTGCTCTGTGGATTAAAGAAATTATTCCCAATCATATATTTTTGTGTGTGTTAAAATATTTGGCTTGGGTTGTTGAAATGTTCAGTTGAATATTTTAAAAATACAGAAAGAAAAATATAGCTAAAGACCTGATTAAATGTATGTATAACAGACTTTACAAGTAGGGAATGGGATAGAACTTGAAGAGTTCATAGAATAGATCTAAAATGATATGTGATATGTAAAGGAGTCAGAGAGGGTTCATATTGGTTGACTCTGATCTGAAGTGATTAGGAATCTGGAACTATTTTGGCTACAGTTCCAACATCAACATATTCATAGTTAGCAGTTATACCGCAAGATCTAGGCTAGTTGTTAAAGAGATCTTTCCAGTTTGGTAGGGTGAACTGAACAAGAAATAGGAGTTTATCAGTAGATCTTAATAATATAATTATATTCAATGAAAATACTAGAATGATTGAGCATTACTCCTCCTGGATAACATTTATTAGTTATAGTGAGCTTTTCCAATAATTTGAATAATTTTCCAGCACTGTTGTAAATCTCTCTCTCTCACACACACACACACACACACACACTTTATGTCTGCTGTTAAAATCACATGCATCTTGTCTCTCAGCATACTAATTGTACACAATGTATATTTGTTAAAATGTGCTGGGGTTATCTATCTCAGAAGGTGGGATTTTCAAGGTGACTGAAGAACACACATCTTGCTGAAAGTCAGTCAGTGGAATTTGTGCTCTTAAATCATTTAGGTGCCTTCGAACAACCTTCCCACAGTGTTTTGCTCTACTTCGTTCCTTCACACAAGCAATTATACCTAACTTCCTGACAGTGGGCCATACTGTGAAGCCATACTCATGCTAGTAAACACTCACTCAAATAGGTCCATTCTCATAAGCAAACTCAGGAAATGCGGGCTAGATGAAATTACTATAAAGTAAGTGTACAACTGGTAGAATGACCAAACTCGAAGAGTAGTTATCAATGGTTCACTGTCAGCCTGGGAGGGTGTATCCAGTGGGATCTAGCAGGAGTCAGTCCTAGGTTTAGTACTATTAAATATTTTCATTAATGACTTGGATAATGAAGTAGAGAGCATGTTTATAAAATGCAGATGACACTAACATGGGAGGGGATGCAAACACGTTGGAAGACAGAATTAAAATTCTAAATGACCTTGAGAAATTAGAGAATTTGTCTGAAATCAACAAGATGAAATTCAATAAAGACAAGTGTAAAGTACTTCATTTAGGAAGGAAAAATCAAATGCTCAACTACAAAATGAAGAATAACTGGCAAGGTGGTAGTTCTGCAGAAAAGGATCTGGGAGTTATAGTGGATCACATATTGAATATGAGTGAACAACATGATGCAGTTGTGAAAAAGGTTAATATTATGGGGAGTATTAACAGGAGTGTTGTATGTAAGACATAGACGATAACTGTCCATTTCTGCTCTGGACTAGTGAGGCTTCAGCTGGAGTACTGTGTCCAATTCTGGGTGCTGTACTTTAGGAAAGATTTGGATAAATTGGAGAGCCAGGGCAAAGCAACAACATGATAAGAGGTTTAGAAAATCTAACCTATGAGGAAAGGTTAAAAATCTGGGCATGCTTAGTCTTAAGAAAAGAAGACAGAGAGCTGATAACAGTCCTTAAATATGTTAAGGGTGTTCTAAAAAGGACTCATCAATTGTTCTCCATGTCCACAGAAGATGGGACAAGCAGTAATCTGCTTAATCTACTGCAAGGGAAATTTAAATTAGATATTAGGAAAAGCTTCCTAAGTACTATAAGAGTAGTTAAGCTCTGGAATATGCTTCCAAGGGTGGTTGTGAAATCCCCATCATTAGAGGTTTTTAAGAACAGGTTGGAAAAACACCTGTCAAGGATGGTCTAGGTTTACTTTGTCCTACCTCTTGAGGTCCCCGTCAGCCCCATATTTCTACGATTGGAAGCCCTGGTCTACACTAGGCGTTGAGGTCGAATTTAGCAGCGTTAAATCGATGTAACCCTGCACCCGTCCACATGACGAAGCCCTTTTTTTCGACTTAAAGGGCTGTTAAAATTGATTTCCTTACTCCACCCCTGACAAGTGGATTAGCGCTGAAATCGGTTTTGCTGGGTCAAATTTGGGGTACTGTGGACGCAATTAGATGGTATTGGCCTCCAGAAGCTATCCCAGAGTGCTCCATTGTGACCGCTCTGCACAGCACTCTCAACTCAGATGCACTGACCAGGTAGACAGGAAAAGGCCCGCAAACTTTTGAATTTGAATTTCCTGTTTGGCCAGTGTGGCAAGCTGCAGGTGACCATGCAGAGCTCATCAGCAGAGATGACCATGATGGAGTCCCAGAATCGCAAAAGAGCTCCAGCATGAACAGGAGGTATGGGATCTGATTGCTGTATGGGGAGAGGAATCCGTGCTATCAGAACTACGTTCCAGTTTTCGAAATGCCAAAACATTTGTGAAAATCTCCCAGGGCATGAAGGACAGAGGCCATAACAGGCACCCGAAGCAGTGCCACATGAAACTTAAGGAGCTGAGGCAAGCCTACCAGAAAACCAGAGAGGCAAATGGCCGCTCCGGGTCAGAGCCCCAAACATGCCGCATCTATGATGAGCTGCATGCCATTTTAGGGGGTTCAGCCATCACTACCCCAGCCGTGTTGTTTGACTTCTTCAATGGAGATGGAGGCAACACGGAAGCAGGTTTTGGCGATGAGGAAGACGATGATGAGGAGGCTGTAGATAGCTCACAGCAAACAAGCAGAGAAACCGCTTTTCCCGACAGCCAGGAACTGTTTCTCACCCTGGACCTGGAGCCAGTACCCCCCGAACCCACCCAAGGCTGCCTCCCAGACCCGCCAGGTGGAGAAGGGACCTCTGGTGAGTGTACCTTTTAAAATACTATAAAAAGGTTTAAAAGCCAGCATGTTTAATGATTAATTTGCCCTGGCATTCGTGGCTCTCCTGGATATACTCCCAAAGCCTTTGCAAAAGGTTTCTGGGGAGGGCAGCCTTATTCCATCCACCATGGTAGGACACTTTACCACTCCAGGCCAGTAGCACAAACTCGGGAATCATTGTAGAACAAAGCATTGCAGTGTATGTTTCCTGGCATTAAAACATCCGTTCTTTATCTCTCTGTGTTATCCTCAGGAGAGTGATATCATTCATGGTCACCTGGTTGAAATAGGGTGCTTTTCCTCAGGGGACATACAGAGGTGCCCATTCCTGCTAGGTTGTTTGCCTATGGCTGAACAGAAATGTTCCCCGCTGTTAGCCACGCGGGGGTGGGGGGGAAAGGCAAAATGCAGCCTTGTAATGAAAGCACATGTGCTATGTATGTAATGTTAACAGCAAGGTTTAACGTGAAAGAGAGTGTACCCATTGTTCTATAAAATGTGTCTTTTTAAATATCACTGTCCCTTTTTTTTCTCCACCAGCTACATGTGTTTCAAGGATCACAGTATCTTCTCCTTCCCAGAGGCTAACGAAGATTAGAAGGCAAAAAAAAAGCACTAGCGATGAAATGTTCTCTGAGCTCATGCTGTCCTCCCACACTGACAGAGCACAGACGAATGCATGGAGGCAGACAATGTCAGTGTGCAGGAAAGCACAAAATGACCGGGAGGAGAGGTGGCGGGCTAAAGAGAGTAAGTGGCGGGCTGAAGAGAGGGCTGAAGCTGAAAGGTGGCAGCAGCATGATGAGAGGAGGCAGGATGCAATGCTGAGGATGATGGAGGATCAAACTAATATGCTCCAGCATATGGTTGAGCTGCAGGAAAGGCAGCAGGAGCACAGACCGCCGCTACAGCCCCTGTGTAACCAACTGCCCTCCTCCCCAAGTTCCATAGCCTCTTCACCCAGACGCCCAAGAACACAGTGGGGGGGCCTCCAGCCACCCAGCCTCTCTACCCCAGAGGATTGCCCAAGTAACAGAAGGTTGGCATTCAATAAGTTTTAAACTTTTAAAGTGCTGTGTGGCCTTGTCCTTCCCTCCTCCACCACCCCTCCTGGGCTACCTTGGTAATTATCCCCCTATTTGTGTGATGAATTAATAAAGAATGCATGAATGTGAAGCAACAATGACTTATTGCCTCTGCAAGCGGTGATCAAAGGGAGGTGGGGAGGGTGGTTAGCTTACAGGGAAGTAGAGTGAACCAAGGGGCGGGGGATTTCATCAAGGAGAAACAAACAGAACTTTAACACCATATCCTGGCCAGTGATGAAACTGGTTTTCAAAGCTTCTCTGATGTGCACCACACCCTCCTGTGCTCTTCTAACTGCCGTGGAGTCTGGCTGTGCGTAACCAGCAGCCAGGTGATTGGAACAACATGATGCAACCTCCCACCCCGCCATAAACATCTCCCCCTTACTCTCACAAATATTGTGAAGCGCACAGGAAGCAGTAATAACAATGGGAATATTGGTTTCGCTGAAGTCTAACTGAGTCCGTAAACTGCACTAGCGCGCTTTTAAACGTCCAAATGCACATTCTACCACCATTCTGCACTTGCTCAGCTTGTAGTTGAACAGCTCCTGACTACTGTCCAGGCTGCCTGTGTATTGCTTCATGAGCCATGGCATTAAGGAGTAGGCTGGGTCCCCAAGCATAACTATAGGCATTTCAACATCCCAATGGTTATTTTCTGGTCTGGGAAGAAAGGCCCTTCCTGCAGCTTTTGAAACAGAACAGAGTTCCTGAAGATGTGAGCGTCATGTACCTTTCCCGGCCATCCCACGTTGATGTTGGTGAAATATCCCTTGTGATCCACCAGTGCTTGCAACACTATTGAAAAGTACCCCTTGTGGTTTATGTACTCGCTGGCTTGGTGCTCTGGTGCCATGATAGGGATATGGGTTCCATCTATGGCCCCACCACAGTTAGGGAATCCCATTGCAGCAAAGCCATCCACTATGACCTGCACATTTCCCAGGGTCACTACCTTTGATATCAGCAGATCTTTGATTACATTGGCTACTTGCATCACAGCAGCCCCCACACTAGATTTGCCCACTCCAAATTGATTCCCAACTGACCGGTAGCTGTCTGGCATTGCAAGCTTCCACAGGGCTATTGTCACTCACTTCTCAACTGTGAGGGCTGCTCTTATCTTGGTATTCTTGCACCTCAGGGCAGGGGAAAGCAAGTCACAAAGTTCCATGAAAGTGCCCTTACGCATGCGAAAGTTTTGCAGCCACTGGGAATCATCCCAGACCTGCAACACTATGCGGTCCCACCAGTCTGTGCTTGTTTCCTGAGCCCAGAATCGGAATTCCACCGCATGAGCCTGCCCCATTAGCACCATGATGCCCACATTGCCAGGGCACATGCTTTGAGAGAAGTCTGTGTCCATGTCCTCATCACTCTTGTAACCACGCTGACATCGCCTACTCACCCGGTTTCAGTTTGCCAGGTTCTGGTGCTGCATATACTGCTGGATAATGCGTGTGGTGTTTAATGTGCTCCTAATTGCCAAAGTGATCTGAGCGGGCTCCATGCTTGCTGTGGTATGGCGTCTGCACAGAAAAAAAGCGCGGTACGATTGTCTGCTGTTGCCCTGATGGAGAGAGGGGCAACTGACAACATGGCTTACAGGGTTGGGCTTACAGGGAATTAAAATCAACAAAGGGGGTGTCTTTGCGAGAAACTGAATGGCCGCCTCAAGGATAGAACTCAAAACCTCAAGGATAGAACTCAAAACTGGGTTTAGCAGGCCGTTGATTTCACAGAAGGAGGGAGGGAGGGGAAAATGAATACAAAACAAATCTGGTCTATTTCTTGCTTTGAGCCACTTCATCTATCTTTATACATCATGCTGGCAGCAGACTGTGCAATATGCCTGCTAGCCATCGTCACCTCCTGGGTGCTCGGCAGAAGACAGTGCAGTAGGACTACTGGACATCGTCTTCTGCTGGCTGCAAATTAAAAGACAGTGCACTGCCGGTAGGACTCAATCACCGTGAGACAAAACAAGGGAAATGACCTGGCTGAGTCACTCCCATGTTTGCCCAGGCACCCGGTTAAAAGAGCAACCAGGACTTCGTTGACGACGGCTACCAGTCATACTGCACTGTCTGCTGCCAAAAGGTAATAAACTGCTGCTGTGTAGCAATGCAGTACCATGTCCTCCAGCACCCAGGAGACATACAGTGATGGTTAGCTGAGCGGGCTCCATGCTTGCCGTGGTATGGCGTCTGCACAAGTAACTCAAGAAAAAAGGTACAAAACGATTGTCTGCCCTTGCTTTTACAGAGGGAGGGAGGGAATGGGGGCCTGATGATATGTACCCAGAACCACCCGCAACAATGTTTTAGCCCCATCAGGCACTGGGATTTCTACCCAGAATTCAAATGGGTAGTAGAGACTGCAGGAACTGTTGGATAGCTACCCACAGTGCAAAGCTCTGGAAGTCGACTGTTGCCTTGGTACTGTGGACACAGTCCGCCAACTACATGCACTTAGAGCATTTGTGTGGGGACACACACACTCGACTGTATAAAAACGCTTTCTACAAAACCGACTTCTATAAATTTGACCTAATTTTGTAGTGTAGACATACCCTAAGAGTAGTTAAACTCTGGAATATGCTTCCAAGGGTGATTGTGAAATCCCCATCATTAGAGGTTTTTAAGAACAGGTTGGACAAACACCTGTCAGGGATGGGCTAGGTTTACTTTGTCCTGCCTCTTGAGGTCCCCGTCAGCCCCATATTTCTACGATTGGAAGTGCTGACATGAGTAAGTGCTCAGTAGTAAGCATAGGATCTCCATAATCTGGCCCACTAAATTCTACTGACCGAGAATCAGTCTATCAAGAGAGTTTTTGGAATCCCATTGCTGGGTACATTTAAAACAAAATTGGACACTAGAAAATATACTGTAGCAATACAATAAGAGCTCATTGGGGGTAAATTAGATCATGTAATAGGTCCTTTCCAGCAGTAATTTCCATGATACTGTTTCTATCCAAACTAACATATCAGCAATTGCAGGCCAAAATTTTCAACCTGAGCACCTACAGTTTTTGGCCATATTTCTTAACTTTCCTCATTTAACTATTCAGTTAGTATTCTTAGCTCAGGAACAGCTCTGAAGGGTATAAGACCAAGTGTCATGTGCCCTTCCTCTGTCCTGTGTGTAATTATAAAGAATAAAATATAGATGTGTCCTCCAGTAGCTCCATGTCCAGGTTGTTCTATCATCCCCATGAGCATAATGGCTCTACTTGAACATCCAATGGCTGGATATGTATCTTAAATCTCAATCATTCAGCAGTGATCCTTGGCTTTAGCAGCTGGAAAGTTCTCTCCCCACAACTACAGTTCTGTATGCCCAGAACCTCTTCTCAGAATCAGTACCAGATCCATCATGACCTGGAGATTTCTTTTTTTATATTCTAGTTTTTCTACATACTGTGCTAAAGCTAATATCAAGCTGCCAAAACAGTTCTCTCTCTTTCTCTTTCTAATTGTCATAAGTCCCGCTGCGGGCCACCCACATAACAATCTTCAAGCTCTAGTAGATTTTCTTCAGCTAACAGAATGATTCTCCATATTATCAGTCATTATAAATGTAGACTATCTAACTATAACAGGCTGTCTGTCTCTTAAAATACTAAATTAACTTTATTGTTCCCCATGTCAATCTGAACACCTGTCTCTCCCTGCCAGCAGGCTGAGGAACTGTAACTCTAAGAAAGTGAATTGAGTATCTCTGTATCTTTACTTCCTATTAACTCCTAGCTCCTTACATTCTGAATTAAATTAAAATACATTGATTGATTCTGGCATACTGCAAAAAAATCAGTATTTGACCCAAATCCCTTCAACATTTACATGTTGAAGTGTTACAATGGTTTCCTCTTGAGATCACGGATTAGATTTTGTATTCATTCAACCCAAAAAGCCACAATATTAATGGAATGCAAAAGTTAAGACTTGAACTCACTAATGTCAGGCAACTCAGATAAAATTGCCTCAGCCCATCTCCGTGCTCTGTGTTACGTGTAGGCATCATGACAACATCCTAGAGTATATGACACGTATCAACAGTCACAGGTAATAGGACATATGATTGGATAACTATTTCATTTGCAAATATGGTGCAAAATGACAGACCAGGTGCCAGCTCTTGCCAGTGCTGTTGATGCCAGCTGAGCACTGGCAAATTCATAGCTGGATTCAAACCAGCTCACCTGCATATTAGGTATTAGACTTATCAGAATGTGTTTAGTCTCCATGGAATGCATGTAAGTTGCTGCATGCATTAATTTCACTTGTAATGTCTGTATCCCATGCTATAAGGTGATATGTAAGATTTACTTTATAATTGTAAAAATGCTTGCTCTGAACCTGTGAACTCAGTCAGGAGGAATGGTCTGGCACCCATCAAGGACTATCAAAACTAAATGGTCTGTTGTGGAATACCACAATACAAAGACTTGGTTAATCTCACACCCACGAAGGGGATATGTACAAGAAAGCCTGTCCCATTAGTTTGAATGCTGGAAGAAGGGGATAAAACAGGGACATAAGAAAATGTTCTCTCTTTCTTGTGCTATTTGGACTCACACAGGGCTGGAGCTAGGAAAGCAGAGATCCCCAGGGTCTACCTTTTAGGGGATTATCCCTAAAAGATATTCAGTGCTGACCAATTACTACAACTCTGTCACCTTTTAAAACCATAGACTGCAACTCATTTGTGCATATGTTTGCCTGCTTTAACCTGTAAATAACTCTCTCATTTCTTTTTCCTAGTTAATAAATCCTTAATTAGTTTACCATAGGTTTGACTACAAGCATTGTCTTTGGTGAGAGATCTGAAGTACAAATTGACCTGGGGTAAGTGACTGATCTCTTGGAGCAGGAAGCAACCTGAATATTTTGTGATCTTTGGTGTATGGTAACCAAAGAGAAACTGGAGTGCCCAAGGCAATTGTCTGTGACTCCATGGTAAGACTGTTATAGTGCTTCAGGAATTCACATTTGTTAGATTGGGGTGCCTGCCCTGCTTTTTGATAGACTGCCCTGAGGTTGGCACTCATGGTTGTGAACTGCTCCAGACAGTGTGACATATGAAAGAAACTCCATACCAGATTTGTCCTGTCATAATGCACGTGCACAAGAAGGCCAAATTAATTGTGTCTTGAGAAAGAAGAGGGAAACAGCATGAGGGAGAAGAGGGACAAAATCCCACACCACAGTAAAATCCAGCATAAAATTCTTCAACCATCTTTGCCTTGTCTGTTGTGTCATCTCCTGCTTTGTCAAACACAAAATTAACAGTTGCCTTCCTCCCTGGTCTTCATTGTTCTCCTTTATCTCCCTGCTCTTCTTTTTGTTCTTGCAGTCGTATACAGCCTAACAAGTTCTATGGCCCAAAGCTTTAGGCTTATAGCTTTAAGTTTATTTTCTCTCTTTCGGAGCGTCTTGTCTATTCAGACACAATTTCAGATTTGTCAAATGTTCTTCAGATAAACTACTTTAGAGAGCAAATTTCAACCTGAATCCATTTCCCTGTGATTAATAATGAGTTATTCTAACAGTCACTAACCCTCCCCAAGACTTTTGAACAATCTTATACTTCTGTCATTCTTATTCTTCAATCTGAAAGACAGTGATCAGCTCTGTTTCTTTTAAACGAGTATTTGACTTTTTGTTCTAGGGCCTAATTTAGTGTAGGGAGAGAGTAAAAGAGCAATATTCACTGAACCAAGTTCCTCTCCGAGCTACATTTGTGTAAATCCAGAGCAACTCCAATATCTTAATTTAAATATAGATTGGCACTACCAGAGAAGTTGGGCTGCACCCTTTATGACAGGGATCTCAAACTCAAATCACCACGAGGGCCACATGAGGACTAGTACATTGGCCCCAGGGCCGCATCACTGATACCTTTTCATATAAAGATACGAAAGCCCCCCTTCCTGTCCCCTGCCCCACCCCCACTCCATCCCTTCCATGAGGCCCCACCCCTTCCCTGCCCCTATTCTAACCCCTCCCCAAAGTCCCCACCCCCACTCCACCCCCTCCCTGCCCCTATTCCAACCCCTTCTCCAAATCCCCGCCCCTGCCCTGCCTCCTCCCCTTAGTGCATGGCTCCCCGCTCCTCCCCCCTCCCTCCTGGAAAGCACTAAGGCAGCGGGAAGCACCTGGAGGTAGGCAGAGAAGCGGGGACATGGCACACTGGGGGGGAGTGGGAGCGTCGGGTGAGGGGAGCTTGGGGCCGCAGGAAATAACTCCGGGGGAGGGGGGAGTTTGGCAGGCCACAGCAAAGAACTCCGTGGGCCGCGGGCTTGAGACCCCTGCTTTCGGACAAGCATTCCCATGAAAATGTTAATCTCTGATGCACGAAGAGCTATCTTTCCGGTGACATGAAACCATCAGAGATTTTTCTACACCAGCTTTCTTGAATGATTATTATTTATATTATGGTAGTGCTTAGGAACCACAATCAACTATCAGGGCCCTATTGTGCTAAGCACTGTACAGACAACAAGCAAACAAGACAGTCAATGGCACAGAGAGGTCACAATCTGCTCACAGTCTACAGTAACATCCTACCAACAAAAATGTGATTTTTATAAAACTACCATGTGCTTTACACATATTTATGACTTTATGTATTGAATCCATATATGAATATGAACGGGTCACCTTTCAAGTCATTACAGTCCAGGTGCTCACATAGCAAATAGTATAACTCTCATGTTTATATATGTAAATAAACCCCACCTGTCCTTAATAAACCCATCAAAAATCATTAAAGGGGGTTAATCTGGTGGTGGTTGGTAACATTTGAAGGAGTCTTACATCTCAAACACTGATGCAAAAGACCCCTGGGGCAGCAAAAATAAATTCCAGGATATTATAAACAGTAGGATTTTAGTATGCAGTGTAGTTGTAGCCATGTCAGTCCCAGGATATTAGAGAGACAAGGTGGGTGAAGTAATATCTTTTATTGGAAGATATTTGGAAGTTGGTCCAATAAAAGATATTACTTCACCCACCTTGTCTTGCTAGGATTTTAGCACATTCTTATGGAAAGCCAGCAGTTCTATTTCCTTTACTCTATCACTATTCAATGATCCTAGTGTTTTTTAATCTATATTTGTTCTACTTTCTCTTTAGATATCCCTCCAAAGTTTTTTTATCTTTATGTTTCTCATCATACCTAAGTTTTTTTGGACAGGGACCACATCCTCATTTACTTATTTTGTAAAACTCACAAGTGTTGTGAAGCTAACTCCATTAATGTTTGTGAGATGCTCTAATGTTACGGTAATGGATGCTATAGCACTTTTCTATTTGCTCTGGAAAGCACCTAGAATAGTTTTGAGAGCTGTAGAAATAATTAAATAAAATATCTGAATTAAAAAGCGGCAAAAAAGTTTGCAATAAATTTACATATCTTCTATGATGTTTTTATACCATAAATGTTCTTCTGAATTTAAGCAACACTTTTTACAAGTGCTTAGTCTAGGGGTAAAAAATTTTCAAAAGCACCTAAGTCTCTTTTAATAATGGGTCTTAGGTACCTTTAAAATTTTACCCTAAATTTTATCTACTTTTGCTATTTTAGTAAAAATATATTTTGAAACAATTCAGATAAGAGAATTTCAGAACTATTGTTTATGCACTCAATTTTTCTAATGTGTCTCTTTTGCACCCCTCAATTGCACAGAAATATTACTTAAGTACCCATCTTTTTGTGTAATTACATGTCCTAATTATATAATTGTGTGTATTTAAACTAATTTCATAATTGGCATGTATATGTTAATTAAGGCCCATAATGATATGTTCATAAATAAACAAATTATTCTATGGAAAGGATTGTTCCAAACACAATTTATTTTTATTTGTTGACCCAAAAATAATATGACTTGAGATATAATTGGAAAGTGCTACAAGGGAAGAGTTTAATATTTAAAGGGAAAACATCCTATTTAACATCCAACCTTTTACATAATGAAAAAGTAGTAGCATCTTCACCAGTAAACAGTCCATGTTATAGTCAAAATATTTGGTTTGCAAATATATGTAACTAAGAATCAAATATTAGGAGGTAGTTATATCCAGTGGATAGCGTCCTTAGTTCTGTTCCTGTCTCTGCTGCGTCACTTTGGGAAAGGTATTTCATACCTCTGTAAAATGAGGAGAATGGTACTTTTCTTCCTTTAAAAAGCACTCGGTGATCAACATATGAAGACCAGTATATAAGAGCTAAGTATTTTTAATTAAATACATTAACAATAATATTAACAAGCTTAGTATTTAGTTCTTTCTGTGAGAGCTATTCTAGAGCCTTTAGGAGTGTTGACTGTACTGCAGCCTGCAAAACCACCCTCAGTATTTTCCCTCATAGCCAGAGTCATCCCCTTCACAGATAGATCATTTCCAGTTGCCCTGCCTTCAAGTCATTTATGGCTTAATCCCACAAGGGACAAAGGACGCTGACATTTAAGCACATGCTGATCTTTAAGCACATGGGTAGATCCACTGGAAAGTGCTTAAGCTTTGCTAGGCCAATGCTAAAGTGCTCAACACCTTGCAGGAATAAGCCCTTTGGCTTAAGTAGTGCAGGATTCCCAGAATCCTTTGTTGCAGCGGGTAATAAGAATGCCTTCCTTAACTTCCCAATAGGCATTTCTGCACCTGTACAGGATGGTTCACCTTAGATAAGTGAGGTAAGGTAACTTGCTTTCTCCTAGTTTTTAGGATTATAATTTTTTCTACTTTTTTTTTTTTTTAGTTATTTTAGTGCCTTGGAGAAAAGGGCTTTTTAAAAATGATTAGTGTTTTGTTTGACTTGTGATAAAGGAGCATTATTTGGGAGGGATAACAATAACAATAACTATAACAATTTCTGAAAGGTGTTCAGATACTACTGTGATGGGCGTGACATAAGTATAGACCATGAACACAAAATATATGAACAGACATGCAACCAGTCTTGGGACCCAATCCTTTGGGGATTCTGAGTGCCTCAAATATCTTTGGAAAGTCACATAAAACTGAAGAGAGATTAAACCTATAGATTGCAAACCAGTTGGGTCCCACAGAAATTAATTTTTAAAAGTTATAGAATTTAATAGAGAATCATGACTTTTATAGATTAAACCCAACCTGGAGAAATTAGTAGAGGAATACATCTCTGCTTTAGAATACTATTGAATGGCTTAATAAATTATAGAGGAATTTCATATTTGATCAGATCTGCAATCCATTCTACCCTGGAATCTTATCTCTGACAGTAGCCAGTACCAGCTGCTTCCAAGAGCAGAGTTTGGGGGAGGGGGCGGGGACAGAGGGAGAACTAAATGAAAGACTATGGGAAAAAATCTTAGGCACCACATGTGCTGGTGGCTTTTCACCCTGATCCAAAACACAGTCAATACACATTTATAAAGTCAAAATTCACCCCCTTCCTGATTTTTAGTTTTGTTATCAAAGACACTAATAACAATTTAACAAATTCAGCCCAAACCTACTCCTTAGGCTCAGCTACTCCTCCATGAGGACGGGTCAGCCAAGACTCCTTGCTGCCCTGCAAACCAGTCCTCCATATCTTATATCCATGCTGTTAATGATCCCACCTTCTGTAATGAGTCAGGAGGAATCTATCATTAGCTCCTTGCAGGGTTCCAACATCTGTTAAAAGCATGAGGTACTAATAGAAAAACCTTGCCACATTCATGTATGGACTCCACTGAATTTCTATCCTCAAAGAGAGTTGGAGCATAGAGCTAACCTTTCTACTGTTTTGTGCAATATGGGGCTAAGCTGCAAAGAAAATTTGCACCATTTTCTTCAACCTCCATCTTTACAAATGCCTAGAGTGTTGTGGTACACAAAGCACCACCCGCCACTGCTGCTGCTCTAGACATTTCTCCAGCAAAATCACATACTAACAATGCCTGTCTGGCTCAAAAGTACAAGGTTGTTCAGATACCTACTTTGCAAATCTACTCTTCCCCCAGGGCCTCCAGGAACAACCCACTAGGTTGTCAGAATAACAGCTCATCCCTTATGGCTTGGTAGGGGCACAGATATTCTGGGGAAAGGAGAAAGACATCATTAAGTTAATTTACATTTAAAAATACCGGTAATTTCCTTGTGCTTATAACAGAAATATTTTAATTCTCTTCAGTTCTATTGTTTGACAGTCTGAATATTTATTAGCAACTATTGGTTCTCCAGATGTGTAAGAGCAGATAATACAATATGGTTTTATGTCCATGTCAAATAATAATCCAATAAGGAGTTAAACTATGCACTGATCTCTGGACAATATGAAATGAACATTTGCCAAGGAAGACAAAAGGATTATTTCCCTGACCAGGAAGGGTTTATGCAGGAGCAGATTAAATTTCATAATCCTAACACTGTGTAAATAAAATAAAAGTTAAGACACTGGTAGGCTTTTCATTTTACTGACCTTTCCATTTAAGGATTAATACTAAGAGAACTTAAACCCAACGAACAGAGTGTGAGTAGAGAACTGTCTTTTTGGTGTATTGTATTTATGTATTATAACATATAACCACATGAATCAAATGTGGCTATTATGGTTGATATATAATATAAGCAGAGCTGGTACGCCTTAAATTAGGGTTACCTAACACTTTCCATTATAATACCAGGTGCCAGAGGGAGGGGAGAATAGGAGCAAAGGTACAGGGCAGCTATAGACTAGGGGTAAGAGGGACAGATGGGTTTATAAGCATGAAAGCACACTCCCCTTCTTCAGAGACTGAAATAGAACCCAATACTCCGGAGTCTCTACTCCATTGCTATCAGTGTTTCAACTCACTGCTGATGGCTGGTTCATATGGAAAATAACAGCCTATTACTGCTACATTATTCCACTTCCTGAGTCATAGAGATCTGTGCTGTGAATCTAGACGCTCCAGTTCTATTGATGATCCCCGTGGGGGTTAGTATGGTTCCACATGTTAGAATTTGTTTTTTTACAGTTTGCTTTTTTTTAAAAAAATAGAAAATTACATTTAAAAAGATGTTAAAAGAATGTGAAGGTTGCACAGTCAGGCACTCACAAGTTAGGAAATATCAGAATTTAGGAAGTTAGAAAATGCCTGAACAACTGTTCCCTTGTGCATATACATTATGTCAGTCTTTACTTACACGATCAGATACTTTTTTTGACCCCTACCCTTATTCAGGGCCCAGGATGGACCTGCTCAGAGAATAAATCAGGGTTGTGAAGTGACTCAGACTGTTATCTGTCGGGCCACTGCCTTATTTGATGCAGAAGTTGAAAGGTTTGTATGCTATTTGTGGGTACTGGGACAGGCAGGTCTAGCCCTGCTCAAAGTTAGAGGTCTGCCCCCTCAACTAAGGAGAAGGAACCAATAGGTCCAGTCCACAAAAGGAGTATATTGGACAACAAAAAAGAAAATGAGAACAGGAGTGAGGTCAAAAGTTAAAAATAAGGGATCCAGACAGACATATCAAGCACAGAAACTCGGACAGAACCTGCTGTTCCTCAAAGGCATGTGAGGAGGCAGTGGACAATGCCCAGAGGAACTCTGCCCAGAGACTTGATTCAATGTGGGACTAGAAATAGGTCCCACAGTCACAGAATACCCCCGGCTCCAGCCAGCTTCCTTCTCCTGATGTGATGGATGCCCATCTCCTCTTCCAGAAAAAGGTTAATGAAGAGGTGCCACAACTTTGTGGGCCCATGGATGGGATGTGCATGAATTAGGAGGTGCGAGAAGTGCAAAATTTCAATAAGAGATTCTGGAAGAGGGGCTTCAACCTGACACACCCTGCGTAGATGTGTGCCAGGGTCTCCCTCTGGCCACTGAAGGGAAATGGCACCAGAGGAGTTGAAGAACTATGCCAGGTACAAACCCACCCTTACAGCTCCATGGAAAAGCTGCCAATTAATATCCCCGGTGGGCTGTAGAACCAGAGTGGAGTACAGATTGGCCTGGGTTCCTTGCCCTCCGCAGATGGCAACAGTTCCTGCCACTTTGTGTCGGGGCAGAATATGAGAGCGACAAAGTGGATAGTAAAAAGCATGAGAGTGTACAAATGTTCTCTGGGCATGGTTTGGATGCAGACTGACTGGATGTTGTGCAGCTGGCTCAGGTGGAATGTCAAGGGCTGACAGGAAGACCTGTGAGACAAGGGCCCAATAACGAGTTCCAAAGGTCGGGGATGAAGGGTGGGCAGGGAGCACCTCCCACAGGACCCACTTGAGGAAAGCTAGAGAAGCAGGAAGTAAGACTGCTTTCACCTCCTGGAGCACATGACCAACGATGCACAGGGTTGGCAGCCCCATGCTCTGTGGCCAAGCACTGCAGATCCACCTAGTCCCACCAATCATTCCAGGAGGTCTCAAAGTCTGGTGGTACCAGCCAGGACTGTCTTTTGGTGCACCAAGGGAGACAGCCACCTGCATACAGAGATGGGAGTTGTGTCACAGGGGTTCTGTGAGGAGGTCCCCCCATTTCAGCAGTGGCTACGGGCCTGATCACTGCAACTAGCTTTCAGGTCCCAAGCAGGTCCTGGCAGAAGATCAGCAGCTCAAAAAGGTCTCGGGGAGAAGTTTCGGGTGGAGATAAAGGAGCTGCTGGGCGCCCTCAAAGGTGGCAGAGGAAGGTGTGTGCCAGCATATTTCATGAGAGACTAACTGCAGCTTTCAGGAGTCTCTGAAGGCCAAAAGCATAGACCTGGCTATGGATTCAGATCAGGCCCTGCCTGCCTTCCCCAGGGGGAGGCTCAGGACACCCACAGAGACCCAGAGCATCCCCAGCCAGAAAAATTGCAGGATCTTCTTCTGGAGGCTGACCATGGTACCCATGGGCAGGCTCAAGGTGTTAAACTAGTGCCAGAGTATGGAGAGGACCAGATGGTTGAGCACCAATGCTCTCCCTCAAAGAAAAAGGCTCTGGAGCAGCCTCATCAACCTCCACAACCAGTCAGCCTTCCAGACCCCTAGACTGCCTCAATTATGCAGTAGGGAGGGATTGGTGGCAGAAAGGTACGCTCCCAGATAGAGCAGTGGACCTGCCCCCCACCGGATAGGCCAGAACACTGGTGGGAGAGAGCCCACCTGCCACCCTCCTTGACTGTCTGTCCAGAGATCTCGACCCAGTTGACAGCAGAGGAGGTTGCCAAATAGATGGCTTGGAAAGCCACTACCAGCTTCATGTCTCCCAGGTCCTGGGGCATGAGAAGCACATTATTGGCACATGCCTACAGTACCACCCACAATTCCAGTTCCCAAAGCACCAACTTTATCATCCTCTTGCAGAAGAGATGGAAAAATGCCTTGATATCGATGGTATAGAGTTGGCCAGATAGCGAGTGGCCCTGATGTACCCCTCAATTGAAGGTGACAGTTTCAGTCAAGGCCCAGCTGAACTTGCCCAGACACTTCGCAGAGGCATACAGCACCTGGATAAACCCCCACAAAGCAGAGCCCAAAAGCCAAATGTCCACCAAGAACCTATGAGATATTCATGATTCACCATCAAATGTCTTTTTTCAGTCCATAGACAGGAGAGCAAATGACAGACCAGCCCTAAATGCTAGATGGAGTAGGTCCTGGACTAGATAGAGATTATCAAAGACAGTCAGGCCAAGGACCATGTAAGTCTGTTTGGAGTAGATTCAGTGGTGAGCTGGAGCCGGTTCACACCGGTTCGCTAGAACCGGTTGTTAAATTTAGAACCCCTTTTAGAACCGGTTGCTCCGCGAAGGACAACCGGTTCTAAAAAGGCTTCTAAATTTAACCGGCCTAAAGTGGTGCCTTAGGCGCCGACTCCACAGGTGCTCCAGGGCTGATGCAGAGAACCCACTGGCAGTTCCCCGCCCCACCCCCAGCCCCAGCTCACCTCCGCTCCACTCCATCTCCACTTCCTCCCCTGAATGCACCGCCACGCTCTGCTTCTCCACCCCCCACCCCCACCCCCACCCCGGCTTCCTGCGAATCAGCTGTTCAAGCGGGAAGCCGGGGCAGGCTGAGAAGCAAGCGGCAGCTTCCAGCTCAGGCCCAAGGAGGCAAAGTGGACGTGAGCTTGGGCGGGGGGTGCGAGGAGGGCCACCCTCACTGCAGCAGGTAACCCAAGAGGGGGCGCAGGGGAACCGCTCCCCACCCCAGCTCACCTCCACCACCCTCGGCCTGAGCAGGAAGCTGCCGCCTGCTTCTCAGCCCTCCCAGGCTTCCCGCCGAACAGCTGATTCGCAGAAAGCCAGGGGGGCGGGCGCGGAGAAGCAGATCAGGGCAGTGGATTCAGCGGAGGAGGTGGAGCAGAGATGAGGTGAGCTGGGGCCGGGTGCGGGGAGCTGCTTGTGGGTGTTCTGCACCCACCAAATTTTCCCCATGGGTGCTCCAGCCCCAACTACGCTCCCCCACCCGTAGGTGCCAGAGGGACCTGCCGGATGCTTCCTGGGAGCTGCCCTAGATAAGCAACGCCGGGACTCCCCACCTCGCCCCCCGGCAGGTGCCTCTGGATCTTAGGGATGGGGTGGGCACCCACTATGGTGGCCCTCGAGACCCTCCTGCCCAGTTCTGGGGGCAGTCAGGGGATAGGGTGGATGGGGCAGGGGTCCAGGGGAGCATCAAGGAATGCAGGGGGGTTGGATGGGGCAGGAGTCCCGGGAGGCGGGGGTGGGCAATGACCCCCTCGTGGGGTGAGTAAAGAACCCGTTGTTAAGATTTTGGCAGCTCATCACTGGGTAGATTATGTCTACCAGCATGGATCCCAGCCACAGCAAGATGGTGTGCACTATAAATTTGTAGTCCATGCTGAGGAATGAAACTGGGCGCCAATTTCTTAGATTGTGAAGGTCCCTCTTTTTAGGCAGCAGGGCAAACAAGGCCCACCTGCATGATATGGGGAGCACCATGTCCCCAAGGACTCAGCCAAATGGTGGCAAGGTCCAGGCTGATCGAACTCTATGGTCAGCCCGTCAATGCCTGCAGATTTGTTGGTGGGCATCAGATTAGAAGGCTTCTGAGAACTTGGCCAGAAAGAGAGAGAAGTTTCTCTAGCTGGTCCTGGTTGCCCATTCTGAATGTAGGGAGTTCATCCCACAGGACCACACAGACATCGGCATCAGTCAGAATTGGGGAGGGCAGGCTAGCACAGAAGGGTCTGGCCCTTCCCCACATTTTCACGTGACCCATAAGAGGGATGGGTGTCATTCTCTGCCAGGAAGCAGGTGATATGCTTTTTTGGCACACCTCTTTTTCTCCGGGCATAGAAGAAGTGGGAGCCATCATCAATCTTCCAAAGAAGCTGGATGAGGGTTGTAACAAAGGCGTTCAGGCTCATTGGTCATCAAAGACCTGGAGCTTGTCCCACTTCTCCTAACACTTACTGCAAAGGGATGGCTCGCTGGTGCAAGAGATCAGGCACCTCTTCAGCTCCAAAACCTTATGCTTCAACTGCTCCGTTGCCACATCCATTCTCAGGCTGCCCCTGCCTCACAGGTTGTAGTCAAAGCAGAATTGCTGGGCATTTGCCTTTGCCACATCCACCTTCTCTTCAACGAGAGAAAGGCATGCTTCTGCCAGGCCAGCCAGAACTCCCAGAACAACACTGCAAACCCCACATCCTTCAACAGGCTGCTACTGAAATGCCAGTAGGCTGGCCCTGGCAATGAGAATAAAATGGCCATCAGATGGTGGTCCAAGCATGGGGCTATCCCGATGCAGGAGAAGTGGGCCTGCAAGATGTTAAATCAAGTGATGTAAACACAGTCCATCCAGGAATGGCATGACCTAGCATCCTTTACCTGGACATAAACTGGAGGCGATAGAGTCATCCAGGTGGTGGTCATGCCAAACCTCCACCTGAGCGTGTTGGTTGACAATCTCCCTGAAGAGGTTCATGGCAGCCTGCCACATCTCTCTTCCAAGGCAGTCCCATGCATCCAGGGTAGTGTTAAAATCCCCACCCAGGACCAGGCAGTCATGGAAATCCAGAGTGCCAAGAAAGGTGGATGGTACCTATAGAACTTCACCCACTCTGGATCCAATATCAGAGCACAGATGTTAACCAGGTAAAGAATCAGCCCCGTCACACAGACCTGAAGGTGCAGCAAGTATCCTGGCATGACCTTGGCAACCCCCAGCATATTGAGCAGTAGGTCTGTAGATAACGGGGTGGCCACTCCACCCAAGATCTCAGTGAGGTGGCTGAAATATACCCGATCCCCCCACTCTAGCTGGAACTGGCAGCTGGATCAGTGAGAGTCTCCTGCAGGAAGATCACAGAGTATGCCCCCACCAGAAGGAACGAAAGTACCTAGTACCTATGGAGACTGACCATACAGCCCCGATGTTAAATGATCTGAAGGCAGTTGGATTCATTGTGGGGGACTGAGTATCCTGGGCTGGGAGTGCTGCCCATCCCTGCAGAGCCACAAAGCAACCCATGGTCGATCCCAAATGCAATCAGGGAATAGTGGAAGCTGTGAGCCCACTGGAACGCTGCAGCATCCTGTTTTCTAATGCCCTTGCTTTCCCCCATCAAGGCCCTCATTGTCTAGAGGACAAGATTAAAATCCCCCCACTGCAGAGTGAACTGGACCATCCCTCTGGAGACATTCATATCTGCTATGAACTGGCATAGCCCATCCTGCAGCGCAGCGGAGGCCAAGAGCTCCATAACCTTAACCAAGCCCACAGATTTCCAGTTGTTCTCCAGCTGGGCTCTGTCAACATCCCCACGGCCTTTTGGCAGGGGCACATGCACAGCACATTCACACTGCATTATCCCCCTTGTCTCCTGACACAGGAGGGAGCTGTGGAGGGAGCACAGCAACCCACAGTGGAGTGAGGAAGGGAAATACAAATAAGGCCTCCCAAGAAAGAAGAAAACTCCACCTCAGGGGCAGGATTAGCATTGGAGGTAAAAGTGGAGGGATCAAGGATTAGTGTCCCAAGCGGCTGAGCTACAAGGGTGCAGCACCACCTCACAAGACACAGGGGTTGAATGGACAGGTGTAGGGGGCCCCCTATGACACCAGGCTTGTGCACCATAATGGTCTCGGTGCCTGCAGCATCAGCATCAGGTTGAGCACTGACTTGGTTGGGGTCCTCATGTTGCTCCAGGAACAATGGCCCTGTCTGAAGAGGGGGTGCCTCAGAAAGCTGTAAGCCCAGCTGCATGGCACCAGCTGTTACCTCAGTGGGGTTGGCAGCCAGAAGCACGGTGCGATCTGTAACCAGGCAGGTGGAAAGGGCAGGAAACACCCCAGACACAAAAACTAGGGCCATCATCCTGGGCAATACGCTGGGGAAAGCGAGGGGTGCTGTAGCAGATTCAGTGCCCAGATCAAGGCCCACTGGCAAAGGTTTGTCCTCAGCCTGGGCTAAAGGGGTCAGACCAAGATCCTCCAACTCCTGGAAGATGGCCCAGAGGCCCCAGCCTGCCAAAAGGCTGTCCCCTCCCCATCAGTGACCAAGGCAAGTTCTACCTTGGTGCCAATAGAAGAAACAGGTTACAGAAAGGTGGGGGGGAGGGGGTCTGTGAGGCCTCGTCCATAAACAGCTCCATAATGGAGACTGTGTTACCTCCCTTGGCTGCTAGAACCACTTTGGCCAGCTCCACCTGCTAGATTTTTTCAGAGGGCACAGAAGCAGACCCAGACATGGCCCCGCTAGATGCCATCCTTGACAGGGAGGTGCTGGGCCCGTGACTTACTAAGTTCCCTCTAAGCTGTGCGGCTGCGCTGCAGGTTATCAATGGCCATGTAGGCGGGGAGAGGCGCCCCTCTCCCAGCCTGGCCCAATGAAGCCCTGCCAGTGCTGCAATGGCTGGGAAGAAGCACCCCTCCCCCTGGACCGGCCCAGCCCAGCTGGAGCTGCCATGGCCGGGGAGAGGCGCCCTCCCCAGGCCCAGCTCGCCCCAGCCCAGCTGCAGCTGCCGTGGCCATGGCCATGGAGAGGTGCCTCTCACCCAGCTCCAAGCTACTGCGGCAAGAGAAGGCTGGGGGAAGTCCTCTTTCCACACTGCAACCCCAGGCCAGCCTGCACCCCAAACTCCTCATCCCTGGCTCCACCCCAGAGCCCACATCCCCAGCCGGAGCCCTCAACCTACCCCCCTGCACCCCAACCCTCTGCCCCAGTCCTGAGCCCCCTCCCACACACCAACCCCTCATCCTGGCCCCACCCAAGAGCCCGCACCCCCCGACAGAGCCCCCACTTCCCACACCCCCAACACTCTGCCCCAGCCCTGAGCCTTCTACTGCACCTCTAACCCCTCATCCCTGGCCCCATCCCAGAGCCTGCACCCCCCACCAGAGCCCTCACCCCCACACTTACTCTCTTCCCCAGTCCTGAGCCCCCTGATACACTAAGAACCCCTCGGCCCCACCCCCACCACACATCACCTCCATATTGATATACATAAAATTGTAATTGTTGGAGCTACTAAGTGCTTTAGTACACCAAAACCACGAGGGTTCAAGTTGCTTTCCAGTTGTACCACAATGCAGCAGCAAGCACAGTAAGTGTGTTGTATTGTATGATAGCCCGGGTGGATCCCAATAATCACTCAGATACATGGCTAAGTGAAAGGGTATTTTACTGGGGCTGGCAGGAAAGAGAAAGTTTAAAAATACCTAGGCAGAGAGGCTTAAACAGTTATTGTTCAAAGTGAGCAACAGCAGTAAATGTTTGGGTCTCTGGGACCCAAACATAATTGGGAGTCAGGGCTCTCTAGACCTAGTGCCTGGGATGCCATCTACAGTCCAGATCTCTATTCAGGCACATAGGAGTTTGTAGGTTTCCAAGCCAGGCTCAGCTGGGCTCTCACATTGGGTTCGCTGCCCAGCTATGGCTCTTCCAACACTGACCTGCACCTGGCTGTTCAGTCTGGCAGTCACTGTCTGTTCCACACATGGCTCCACATATGGTTCCTGGGGATTCCTCTCTGCATCTGACTTCTCTGTAGCTCTTGGCTTGCCATGCTGCCACTGCTTCCCCACAAGAGCTGATTACCTGACCACTTCCTGGTTCAGGACCATTTGCCTTACCTAGCCTGGGGAAGGAAAATGCAATGGAGAGGAGACTGATAGAAGTTATAGTCCCCTGCTTAGCAGGTCCATCACAATTGGTATTGGCCATAAATTTATTATAACTTCACCAGCAGAGATTTTTAAGGCTGCCTATCTGGATGGAGTTCTGTGCAAAGATGTATATTGTACCAATGAAAAAATTAGAATTCAAAGCTCTATTTAAACTTTGTCCTGTGACAATGTTGCGTTTACTCCGTCTGTGATATATAGATGGCTGCCATCACTGTAGTATCTGAGCCCCTCACAATCTTAAATGTACTAATTCTCACAACAACCCTGTGAGAAAGTAGTTTCATACTTATTTCACAGATGGGGAACTGAGGCAGAGAGAGACTGGCCCAAGATCACACAGGAAGTCTGGGGCAGTGCAGGAAATTGAATCCAGCTTTCCTGAGTCTCAGCCTAGTGCCCCAACCAGCCTTCCTCCTGGTAGAAAACCTCAAGAGAGAACACGGGATAATGAAGCTTTTACTGGGGTAATGGTTCTCATTTGTAATTGTATTAGAGATGTCATTTTAGATATATGACATATGTATGACAACAGAATACATTTCTAATAGAGGGCCAGTCATCACACAGCGTGTTGCCCAATTAAGGACTACAGGATTTGGCCCACTCTATATTCAGCCCAGCTTCATCTTATAAATATCATTTAAAAACTACAACTTCTGAATAACAAGAAGTTCTCGAGCAAATGGGATGAAATTCACAGCAGCAGAACACACAATATTTAGATGTAATATTAGCTCCATCAGGAAAGCAAATTCTGAAAGTTAACAAAAATTGATTAATGCTTCCTGACCGTAAGTGTTTGTAATTTTTTGCACTATACCAATGTGGAATAAGTTAACTACATGAGCACCAGTTTCTCCTTTACAACTGCTGTTGCTATACTAACAGCATTATCAGCCTTACACATGTTTACCTCAGGGATATTTAGCCAGCCATAATTGACTTTTGCACAAAAACAAAGCTGCAAGCAAGGTTTAATCCATTTGGGTCTGCTTTTTCACCAAAAATAAATAACTATTTAAGAGAATTTTTACAAGATCAAATATGAAAATCATAGATTAGGATGAACCTGTTCAGTCTTTCCAGTTTATATTTTTCTCTATGTTTCTTTAACTATACAGCGCTGTATAATTTAAGACAGGAGAAATAAACAAAGCATTCAGGGTTTGCACTTCCAATACCAATACTGATTTAATTGATATTTAATCATGTCACGGTACATCACCAGGGTATAGCTTAATAAATACCTCATCGCTATACTAACATCAGACCACATTTCAGCTGACAAAGTTAATACTACCTAACTGAGACTGTAAACGCATGATGTGCATAGTAGTTCATCACAGGATAAAAATCTGTTGTAGAGTTGTCAGTACAGTTAATTCTACATTTAAAGATTTTCCTCATTGCAGGTATCTCATTAGTACTCTTGTTTTTTTACATATGCATTGAATACTAAGTAGTGCTTGTCACAGTTTCTATCTCTCTCTCTGTGGTCCACTCCAAGAGTTCCCAGTCAGGTCTCAGGTTATAAACCTTCACCTGTCTCTGGGTATGGACCTTTGTCCTGCTCTCTTCTAACCAGGGCGTTTTAAGGCTGCACAGCTCCCTGCCTTATATTGTGCTACCATACCAAGTGAGTCTACTTAAAGGCCAGCTTGTGCTTTGCTTTCTCTCTGAGGGCTACAGTGTATTGCCAGCAGTTATAAGTCACTAAACGGCTCTTTCTAAGCAAGCACATTTATTCTTAAGGTAAAAGCATTATGGGAAAAACAATTGAAATAATAAACAGATTTAAACACACTAACCATACCAGGAGCCACCCAGTAGTCAAATGAGGCCCTAGAATGTCAAAGTCTTTCCAACCCTTTCTTAAGGTTTGGGGCATTTGGACAGAAGGTCCTGTCCATTTGCTGGATCAAAAAGAAGGCTCTGAGTCAGTTTAAACCCAGCCTTTTTATAACAAATGCTCTTTCTTTGTCTCCTAGTCTTGGAAACCCAGCTTGAACAAGTATATGTAAGCCACTCCAGGGCTGGTACCTCTATAGATTTTTTGAGTCTCTGTGAGTCACCTTAATCACCTCTCACTGTTTTTAGTTCCTGTAGGAGTTCTGGTAACCATCCCCCATGGAATAGAACACAGTGATACATAAACCATTCATAGAGTTAATACAATATAGTCCCCATATTATTGTAATATCTGTCACAGTGCTGCACAGAGGACCCGGAGTTAGAAGACTTGGTGTAAAATCCTGACTCCATTTAAATCAATGACAAAATTGCCATTGACTTCATTGGGATTTGGATTTCACCTCTGGATTTTATTCCTGACTCTGTCAATTGATTCATTGTCTGACCATGGGCAAGTCGCTTTATTTCTCTGTTCCTTAAATGATTTCTAGAAGATTCTCTGAATCATGCTATGAAGTATCCCTAATCTCTGTTTGCCAGAAGCTGGAAATGGGAGACAGGGGATTGATCACTTGATGATTATCAGTTCTGTTCATTCCCTCTGAAACACCTGGCATTGGCCATTGTTGGAAGACATGATACTGGGCTAGATGGACCATTGGTCTGACCCAGTATGGCAGTTCTTATGTTGTTAAGATCTCACGGTCCCTTCTGGCTTTAAGTTCCATTACTATATTTTTTAATTTCTCTATCTGTAAAATGGTGATAATTAGGTTCACCCTTGTAAAATGCTTTGTATTCTATGGATGAAAGACATTATACAAGTGATAAATACATTGTTTAATGTTATCTATATTTTATATAAAATGTATACCTTGTTCCCCTGTTTCTGTTGTTTTCCTGCAAGGGTGAAACTAAAGCTCTAGCCCTGAAAACACTTAAAGTACATAGATAGTCGCATGATTAATATTAAGCATGTTCTTAAAGAGGACTGGGGCCTAACTGAGAATACGGAGGAAATTGAGAAGCTGACCATCCAGAGTGCTGCCGAAAAAAGAAAGAAAGAAAGCACTACTAGATAGACAGATAGATTACATGATTTCCATTCTTACCAGTTATTATAGCTATTGTAGTAGGTACAAACATTTCAGACAAACATAATTTTCATGTTGAAGGCATCCCTTTAAAATCTGACTGGGGTCCTGGGATGTATGGATTTCCCACGGAGAGTCTTATGACATTACTGCTGGGCTTAACAGAACACACAAGTCTGGAAAGCTTGGGCAAAATTTTTAGACACAGTCAGGTTTGTTGCCTTTTAAAAAAACAAAACAAAACCCAATGAATGCATAAAAACTTACCAGGAAGCCACGAGTAACAGATTATCACAAGTATGAAAGGTATAAAGGTATAAAATATTAGTCCTGGTCTTTTTCTAGTAGCCAAGATTTTATCAAACCTTGTATTTTAATATATTGTAGCTATACAGAGAATGAATCCTTGCCCAGTTGAAGTCAATGGAAAAATTTCCATTGATTTCAGTGGGTCCAGGGTATCACTCAAAGTGTGATAAGAGGAGATCTTCAACAGTCAAATAATAGGGTTGGTAGATATGGGTACTGTTTCTTAAGGAAAGGAGATAAGTGGAGGCAAAAGAGGAATGTTAAAGGCTCATAACAAAACCAGAAAAGTCCTCTGGTTGATCCAGAAGCAGAAAACCTATTGAGATCTCTATTGGCAACGATGTGATTTGGGCAGTGTACAAGATGTCAAAGAAATAAAGCTGTTGCTCATAGATACAGATCCAAAGTTGGTGATTAGTATGGCTGGGGATCTCTGTAAAAATGTTAGTTCTAGTAACACATTCAATTTCAATACAGAATAAACCTATACATTCAATAGAGGATCAAGCACAGCAAAGAAAACATTGTTAGATTGCATAGCTGTGTTTGACTGCACCCTGAAGTGATCGGGAGTTCTCAAAACAGCAATACTTAATAAATGAAAATAAGACAATGTTCTTGTGCAAGATGTATTCACTAAGGGCAACATTAAATCCTTTGATCAATGTAAATTAAAACCACAGTTGCAGAATTCATTTTTTCCCCTCTACAGACAAATCTTTAATGTCTTTCATCATAAAGACCTGGTGCTTTGTGCTGAAAACTCTAGCAGCTTTTCTTTTAGTCCTCCAGAAAATTAGATCATCATGATAAACAGAGATGGAAAAGACACACTAGAAAAGACCATAAAGACTATCTCCCCGTAAGGGTGCAAAACAGTCTTCATACAGAGGACTCATCAAATAATAAGTGGATACCAAAAGAGAACTTAGCCAAGAGGCTGAAATAGTTCAGTCCAAACCTCATACAAAATTCATAGCATCAGCCATGAGGAGGAGAACTGAAATGGAATTAGGAAGATTTATTATTACATGTATAGAATTGTAAGAAAATACAAAAGGGAGTATATTTTCCCCCTTAATCCTTCTACTATGGTTATATGCCATAAAATACTTGTTTATCACTTACAGCAAAAGATACCAGAGCTAGCTGGAAAATTATTTTTCCCCCATAGAATTTTTTTAGTTTTTGGCAAAAAAAAAATCCGAAATATTTCAGCCATAAACTAAAATATTTAATGTGAAAAACAAAATATTTTTATTCTGAAATCCACTGCAGTGCATCATGGGAGCTGAAGTTCAAATGCCTGATGCTCCGATTTTCCTCCAAAGGATGGACTCATCTCCCATGATGCACCATTCTTGGTGAGGGGAAACGGTGCATCATTGATATTTTTGGCTTGGTAGCATTCAGTTTTTTGACAAAATACTAAAAATTTCAATGGAAAGCAAACCCTTTTTGCGAAAAAAAAATATTGTTTTGTTGCAAACCCATTTTTCTGTTGAAAACAGTTATGATGGAAATTTTTGACGAACCCTAAAATCTGCTTAATCTGTCAAGGACACAAGCTATACCCAGAAGACTTACTCAATTAATTCCAGTTCTTTCCCATGCTGGGTAATTATTAGGCCCAGATCCCAAAGCAGATGTTGATTGCTCTATAGAACATAGTCCCTTCATATTCTAAAATATTCTATGGCTGTTTAGCCACTTGGAAAAGGTCTAAATTCTTAGATGTTTAAAAATTTAAGGACTAGCTGGTTTCCAGGTTTTTGTGGGGGTAATGTGGCTTGCTGAGTTTTCATTTATTCACTTTAATTTAAGGTTTCGCGTGCCAATAATACATTTTAACATTTTTTAGAAGGTCTCGCTCTATAAGTCTTTATATTATATAACTAAACTATTGTTGTATATAAACAAGGTTTTCAAAATGTTTAAGAAGCTTCATTTAAAATTAAATTAAAATGCTGATCTTACACCACCGGCCCGTTCAGCCCGTTTCCAGACTGGGGTTCCGTTCACCTAGGCCGGCAGTGGGCTGAGCAGGGCCTGCAGCCGGGACCCCGGCTGGCAAGGGGCCGGCAGCCAGAACCCCAGACTGGCAGTGGGCTGAGCAGGACTGGCGGCCAGGACACCAAACCAAAAGTGGGCTGAGCAGCTCAGCCCGCTCCGCTCAGCCCACTGCTAGTTTGGGGTTCCGTCTGCCAGCTTCTCCCAGCCAGGGTCCCGGCCCTGTCCGCATAGAGTAGGTACCTACCTTCTCCCTGATTCTACCATTCTCTTCCTCTCGCTGCACTGAGATGAGGGTGGGAGTGCGCTGAGACCAAGGCTGGGGGTGAAGGAGCAGGTTGGGGTGCAGGGTCTGGCTAGGAGCTAGAATGAGGAAGGGGGCTCAGGGTTGGGGCAGGAGATTTGAGTGTGGAGCACTTACCTGGGGAGCTCCCATTTGGTGTGAGGGGTGCAAGTGGGAATGTGGGCTGTGTGTGTGCAGGAGCTCCCATTTGGTGCTCAGGGCAGGGGGCTGGATGTGTGTGTGGGGGGGGTGCCGGTGTCAGGGCTGGGGTGTTGGGGGAGTTCAGGGGTGAGGGCAGAGGGCTGGGTGTGTGTGAGGGGGTGCAGAAGTCAGGGCAGAGGGCTGGGGTTGTGGGCTGGGGTCGTGGGGGTGCTCCCAGCCCCCTACCCAGAGCAGCTCATGGCAGGGAGCTGGAGGGGATATGCCCTGATTCCACTCTCCTCCCCAAGGTCCCTGGAGCAGAAAGTGCGCTGCAGCTCCGCTTCTCCCCTTCCCGTGCAAGGGCCATCAGCTGATCGGCGGCAGGGAGGGAAAGGAGGAGGGGCAGGAACCCAGCACGCTGGGGGAAGAGGCGGGGGGAGGGGGAAGCTTGCCTGCCCTGCAACGAGAGAGTGGTGGGCAGGGGGCGGAAAAGAGTGGGCTGGGCAGGAATTTTAATGGCACGCTGCTGTCTGCCGGGGTCTGGCAGGCAGCAGCATGCCATTAAAAATTGGCTCGCCTGCCCTCTTTGGCACACGTGCCATAGGTTGCCGACCCCTGAGGATGAATGGACAATCACTAGCAGACAGCATGGATTTACCAAGAACAAATCATGCCAAACCAGCTTGATTTCCTTCTTTGACAGGGTAACAGGTTTGGAGGATAGGGGGAATGTGGTGGTCAGAATATACCTGGAGTTCAGCAAGGCTTTTGATACAATTCCACACGACATTCTGATAAGTAACCTGGAGAAATGCAGGCTCGGCAGAGCTACCATTAAGTGGATACAAAATTGGTTAAATAACGGCAAACAAAGATTAACTATTAATGGAATGTTGTCAGATTAGAGGGAGGTTTAAAATGGGGTTCCACATGGATCTGTTCTGGGTGTTGGTATAGAAAGCAGACTGATCAAATCTGCAGATGACACAAAGCTAAGGGGGGGGGACACTTTGGAGGATAGAGCGAAGATTCAGAAAGATCTGGATAAATGGAAGAACTGGGCTATAGATAACAAAATGGAATTCAACAAACAAAAATCTAAGGTGCTACACTTCGGAAAGAAAAACCAAATGCACAAATACAGAATGGGGAATAACTAGCGTGGCAGCAGCAGTGCTGACAAGGATCTGGGAGCTGTGGTGGATCAAAACCGCAACATGAGTCAGCCAGGTGATGCTACTGGGAAGAAAAAAAAAAAACAAATGCAATTTTAGGTTACATTAACAGGGGCACAGCATGCAAGTCACAGGAGGTAATAGTACCGCTCTACTCAGGACTGGTTAGGCCTCAGCTGGGGTACTGTGTCCAGTTTTGGTCACCAATGTATAGAAAGGATGTGGAGAAACTGGAAAAGATACAGAGGCAAGTGACAAAGATGATCAAAGGGAGCAAAACCAAGTCATATGAGCAAAGGCTGAAGGAACTGGGTATGCTTAGTTTGGAAAAGAGGAGATTGAAGGAGGACATGATAGTGGTCTTCAAATACTTGAAAAGTTGCCATAAAAAAATGGCGAAAAGTTGTTCTCTCTGGCCACAGAGGGCAAGACAAGAGGCAATAGGTTCAAACTATAGCATAGCAGATTTAGATTAAATCTCAGAAAAACCTTCCTAACTTTAAGAACAGTGGGACGATGGAACAGTCTGCCTAGGGAAGTTGTGAAAGCTCCTTCGCTGGAGGTTTTAAAAAGAAAGTTGGATAACCATCTATCTGGGATGGTTTAGACAAATCCTGCATCTTGGCAGGGGGTTAGACTAGATGAACCTTGCGGTCCCTTCTAACCCTATGGTTCTAAAGCCAGATCCAGGAGGAGCCTGGATTGTCAGCAGTGTGTCTCGGTTACTCCTGAGAAGATGCTGCGTGACTGCACACCCACAGAAAACATTGTGTCCCGTCCCCCCCGCCCCAAATTCCTGCAGGAAGGAAAGCCACTCACGGGATGGGGTGGGGCATGACCATGGGCACAGTTTTGGGGGGGAGGATTGCCCCCCCAAACAGAGACGAGGCATGGAGGGCACATGGGGTTACATGCCACTGCCCCCCCGTCATTTCTGCAAGCACTGAGCTGCCCAGCTGCAGGATCCTGCCTCTGAGCTCAGCTGACTCTGCAGCTGAATGCCACCTCCTGGGTCCTAGTGCCAGTCATGTTCCCCCTTTGTGTGCTGGGAGCCTTCCTGTTTTCTGGGCAACGGTGAATGCCCATGGTGGGGCTGGGTAAGGGGGGGGGCGGGGAAAATGAGGGAAAGGGGGTAAGGGGAAAGTGGCAGTGGGGGAAGGGGGTGGAAAGAGGAAGTGAGGGGACAGGGATGGAGAAGAAAAGGGGTTAAGGGAATCACGGGGGGAAGTGGGAGCCCGGCATGCGGCATCCCCTTGGCAGCATCTGAGGCTCCCCTGTTAAGCAGGCCCATTGAACCCTCACTCTGACAAGCCCTACCCCCATACACCTGGACTCCTCCAACGAGCTGCCCCACCCAGACCCCCCTCCACTAATCCCCAACCAGCTGCACCTGGACCCCCGCCCCATCAAGCCCCACTACCCTGGCACCCAGGCCCCCCCACACCCAGACCTCCCACCTAGCCCAATCTCCCCACACTGAGACCCCCCGCCGGCTGACCCCCAACCACCTTCACCTGGATTCTCTGCAGAGTCCCATCGCCCCTGCACCCAGAACCCCACAACAAGCCCCTGTGCATCCAGTTCTCAGATAGAGCACCCAGATAGCCCCACATAGAAACCTCTTACTCCACACCTGGATACCCCCTCACTAAGCCCCTCCATACTTGGATCCTGATGGGTCGAGCCTGCCCACCCACATCTGGTGCACCTGGAGCAGAGGGGCAGGGTCCCAGGATGTTTCTGGGGCATGCCCAGCTCTTGCACTTGTGCCCAGCTCTTGTGTCAGGGTCAGGTGCAGCCTTACTGCCGAGTCCCTGTACTGGGGGAGGTGGGGACTTCAGGGTGATCTCCCACCTCAATGCAGCCAGTGGCCTGTGCTCCTCATTGCCATGCTAGAGCCACATTTATTTATTGACAAATACATTTGCAGAATTTTGAGAGTTTTAAAATATTGTGCCCATAATTTTTAATTTTTTGGCGCAGAATTACCTCAAGAGTACTCAGTGGAGACCAGAGGCAGTGGCTAAGCTAAAGCAGGTAGGGAACAGCAGTGACTGTAGTAGGTTGGATATTAGGAAAAACTTTTTCACTAGGAGGGTGGTGAAATACTGGAATGCATTACCTAGGGAAGTGGTGGAATCTCCTTCCTTTGAAGTTTTTAAGGTCAGGCTTGACAAAGCCGTGGCTGGGATGATTTATTTGGGGATTGGTCCTGCTTTGAGCAGGGGGTTGGACTAGATGACCTCCTGAGGTCCCTTCCAACCCTGATAGTCTATGATTCTATGACTCTGTTGGCAAATGAGAGACAAAGAAAGAGCAGGGAAAGAGAAGGAGGTTGAAGGAATGAGGAACAAAGGAGTAATTTATTTGGCTCCTTTCTCTCAGCTTATAATTTCAAAAGAAGTATAGTCTTCTTTAGGCTAACAGAGGATTTACTTTGCAGATTCCTGATAAAGCATTTCTATTGCTTATCTGTGATATTCTGACACAGTACTCCATGTTGAAATTTGTTTTGTTATATATGAAAATATTAAAAGTTGGTGGTTATTGATAAATTATATGCAAAGTGAAGCTGCACTTTGGGGATATTTAAATTAAGTGGCAAGTGTGCTGGTTGCATGAGTTATTGTCCATTGGACAGCTGTGTTTTAGAAATAATGAAATAAATTAGACTTGACAACCTATCTGAATGATCAATCTAGTTCACTGATCATCAACAGAAAAATGGCCCTGGTCAGTGAAGAAAAATAGAGGTTGGTGTACAGGAAAACTGGGACTAGCATACGTGCAGTTTCCTGAAGAGTGGTAGAAATCTCTGTGTTGCTTGGTAGTAAGCTATAGCTTCAAAACAAGTAACAGAGACACAAGGAGGCAAAGATTAATGCAGAATCCTCCACTAGAGTAAGTCGTAGCACCAATTTCTCTAGAACATTCTCCCTGAATGATCCGTAAGGCTCCTGTAGAACTCTGAAGCTACCTCTGCTGTCAGGTCTGTCAGTAAATTAATGATGGTTAGACTGAGGGACGGGGAGATAGCTGGCACTTTATTAAGTATTATTTTTAAATATATAAATGTACACTTTCCCCTCCGCTAACCCTTCACCTGTCACTTGTCTATTTATATTGCAAGCTCTTCAAAGCAGGTTCCAAGCTTTCATATATATTGTACAGCCCCTAGCACAATGGAGCCTACTCTAATATAAATACTAATAAATTATAACTTCTGTATATGCTGAAATATAGGCCAGTTAGTGGAAGCTTAATCTCCATGTATCAGCTATTCATCAGTAGGCTTTTTATACCAACTTCTGTGTTAAAAACTACATTCTGCAAGGACTGCCTATCAATCCAAGATGAAGCAAGGGGACAGCACGTTGTAAGGTTGTCGGGCAACTGCTGATATGTGAGTATTATATTTCAGCAAGTGGTCAAGCTCCCCTTTCCCATCTGGGAGGAATTCCTTTCCTGTCAAAATTTCATCGTTATGCTGTAGTTAGGTGTATACATCTGGATTTCAGCTTTCCCTGATGCCAGAGAGCTCGGCTTGTGAAGTTGTTTTTGTGTGTGTTGCTGGCCTTCCTCTCCCAGTATCTTTAATTTCACTTCCCTAGCTGCACTGCATAGTGATCAATAAAATACCATACTGTGCTTCAATCAGTGTTCTGTCTTCTCTTCACTCCTGCAAAAAGACCTTTTCTTCACTTTTTAAATTTTTTATTACCAAGATCAATAAAATCAGAGTTCTGAATCTGTCTAGTCTCCATTTGCCAGAGCCAGTCTTTATGGAGACCTGCTGATCTCTTAGTAATGGTCATGTCAAGGGGGTGATTTTTGTCTTACTAAATTAATCTTAATTACTTCCTCTGAGATTGTAGAGGTGGCTTTGCATCCATTCTCCATGACTTGCTGTCTCTCTCCTGGCATACCTGATTTATAAAATTATGCCTTCTAATTTTAGGCCCCTTCTATTCATGTGTAGCAAATGTTCCGTTAATCTTCAAGAATGATTCTCCAAAGAAGGCTGTAATTTCTATTCTGAGGAAGCTTTTGGTTTAGGTGGATGATTTTTTTTAGATTAATTTCTAATCTACCTTTATTAGCAAAGGTTTTGGAGAAGGTCATGGCAGTTTAAATTCAGGCCCATCCTGTCAGAAATTATCTGTGTGAAAAATGCTAAACTGTCTTCCTGTCCTGTTGCAGAACTAACTTTAATCTCATGTGTGTGCATATTTACTAAGATCCTTATATTATTGGCAATAGATTCCATTTATGGTATATATACCATTCCACTGTTTTAATATGATACAGTTTTATCCTCCTAGTACAGCCTAAAAAGTTTATCTGGAACTGCCTGTAACTGTTTTCATTCATATTTTTCACAACATTGCAGCTTCAGACTCTTGATAATAGATTCACCCACAGAGAAGTTTAATTTTAAATCCATTTAATTCTCTGCATCAATGTTTTTTTGTCATAGAGCAATTGCCTAACTCAGTGATTCCCAAGCTTGTTTCGCCATTTGTGCAGGGAAAGCCCAGTCGGGCCGGGCCAGGCTGGGCCGGGCCAGTTTCTTTACCTGCCACATCCGCAGGTTCAGCCGATCGCGGCTTCCTGAATGAAAAGTAGAACTGCTCTAAATGTTGAGTTAAGAATTCCTCCAGTAACAGCCACTGGATACGTTACAAAAATCTATATTTGCAACAAAGAGATCTGTTAAATCAAATCAGTTTGTAAACTCATTTGTACACTTCTAAACACACACACACACCTCTTGATGTCAATATTACTCCTGAGGGAATTCTTCGCCAAAAAATAAAAATTATACACAGAATATTGTAAAATTCTGCAAATTTTGTCAATAAATAAATGTGGCTCCAGCATAGCAGTGGGGAGCACAGGCCACTGGCTGCACTGAGGTGGGAGATCACCCTGAAGCCCCCACCTCCCACAGTACAGGGACTCAGCAGTAAGGCTGCACCTGACCTTGACACAGTGCAAGGGCTGGACCTGCCCCAGAAACATCCTGGGGCCCTGCCCCTCTGCTCCAAGTGCACGAGATGTGGGCAGGCAGACTCAATCCATCAGAATCCAAGTATGGAGGGGCTTAGTGTGGGGGTATCCAGGTGTGGAGTGAGAGGTTTCTGTGTGGAGCAATCTGGGTGTGGGAAGCTCAGTGGGAGATCTGGATGCACAGGGGTTCGTTGTGAGGTTCTGGGTGTGGGGCAATCAGATCCAGGTGAATGCAGGGGATCCAGGTGAATGTGATGGGTCTCAGGGGGGGGTTCTGGGTGGGGGAGGCTCAGTTGCGGTGTCCGGGTGCCAGGGGAGTGGGGCTTGATGGGGTGGGGGTCCAGGTGCAGCTGGTTGGGGAGCGGTGGGATCGGGTCTAGGTGTGGGGTCTCATCAGAGGGATCCAGGTGTAGGGGGGTGGGGCCTGTCAGGGTGAGGGTTCAATGGGCCTGCTTAATAGGGGAGCCATAGCTGCTGCTGACAGGATGCTGCATGCCAGGGTCTCCCTTCCCCCTGCTATTCCCCAATTCCCTTTTCTTTTCATTCTTCCTCTTCTTGCCCTTTTCCAACCCCTTCCTTCCCCACTGCCTCTTCACCCCAACCCCTCACTCCCCTTCCTTCATATCCCCCATCCCTCCCTCCTTACCCAGCCCCACCTAGGGCATTCACTGTTGCACAGAAAACAGGAAGGCTCCCAACACACAGAAGGGTAGCACGTCTGGCACTAGGACCCAGGAGGTGGCGTTCAGCTACTCAGTCAGTGGAGCAAAGAGGCAGCCTCCTTCAGCTGGGCAGCTCTGTGCCTGCAGTAATGAGGGGGGGGGCATAACCCTGTGTGTCCCCCCCATGCCTCACCTCTGTTTGGGGGGGCAATTCCCCCCAAAACAGCATCCATGGTCCTCCTTCCCCACATGGCTTCCCTTTGCTTCCCTGCCATTTTCAGCAGGGAAGCACAGGAATTCTGCGGAAGGGCTGTTTTCTGCAGGCACGCAGTCATGCAGAATCCTCCCAGGAGTAATTTAATATGTCAGTAATATATCATATAAATTCCATAGGGCTGTTGCCTTGTGGATTTTCAAAGTTATTGTTTAAACATACTCTGTAAACCTTGAAGTAGCTGGCATATCACATTTAACTCTGTACATTTCTTGTATAAATTTGGTGTGATATGAAGAAAGAACGGTTAAGGAAAAAGATTGGAACTCTTATATTATTATTCCCAAGAAGGCCTTAGCTCCAGAAAAGAGCACAGTTTCAAATAAAGGGGGCTAAATCTTCATTAGACACCTAAACATAGTCACCTACATCCAACAATTTCATACTTAATATGGGTATTCAGATGCCTAAATATAAATGTTAGTGCCTAACGTTTGGCAACCGTTGAAAGTTGTGCCTACCTTTGTTGAAGTGTGAGGAAATCAGGCCACAAGCAATTAAAAGTCTGACCTGTCTTTTGACATGAATGCTTGATTAAAGGGTAAGAGAGCACAGATATGGCAAGTTTCCTACGGATAGGAATCCAGTGCCTAACTTAAGCAGTAGCTGTGATTATAGTATTTCTAGGGTTAGGATTCATTTTTCAATTGTTAGGTATTATTAAATGACACAATATCTCTCAGGCTGAAGTTATTTTCATAAGCTTTGAATCACAGAATTTACAGGTGATAAAATACCCTATTAGGTCACCTAGTCCAACTCCCTGGCAGCATAGAACCACGCCTTATTGACTATTATTACGAACTCATGAAAACACAACTCAGGAAATAAGTTTCAAAAATTCTCAACATAAGTAAAATTTTTAAAAAATAGATTAGAATGTAAACAAATATTCCTTAAAGAACAAAGTGGGATGTTACTGTGAGTGCTGATATCAAGAAGTAAGCTATAGTATTTAGCCTCCCGGATCTTCCAGAAAAGCATCTCTAATTATTTACTAGGAAAAGTGCCTATGCTGATATTAACAGGGAAAATTGTTTCATAAATCAATTTTGCACTAAACTTATAAACAAATATGCATCTCATATTGATGTGCTATTACTTTGCCTTGTACCTCAAAGGATAAGGTGAATTAGTATTCAAGAAAAAGGGTTGTTCTTTGTTCTCTACACTCAACATGACAATCTATTATTAGAGAAATTATAAGCACTCACATAAAATACATTGTCCTTGACCCTTGTACAGATGCACAATTGAAAGGAACCTCCCCCTCCATCCTCTATCTCTCCATCAAGAGCCAAGAAACATTTACCCGATCTATCCCCATCATATTGCAGTAATCTTCATCTTTGCCCTTCTCATCCTTTTCCCACTGATCAAGCCAGGTCTAAAATTCAGGCCTGATCTTGCAATCAGCTCTTCAAGGATAGACCTTTGCACCTGTACTGAACCCCATTGACTTGATCTACCAAGACTTTGCCTCTAAACTCTGCTCAAGGGCTATATCTTGTCTATCAGCCTCAATTCATTGTTGATTGCTATGTTCACGGCATACAGAGATAATAGGTAAAAACATAAAATCTTATTGCTGAAAGGCTCAACATAATGATACTTTATTTCTTAGAATTCAGAACAACATACAAGAACCCAGAAAACAGAGACAAAAAACAGACTGCTCCCTATAATACAGAGACACAACTCAAGCCACTGGTTCTCTGCAGAAACACCCAGATCATATGCTTCCCTAGAAAGCCCCCATGCCAGCAAGCAGGACCAGGAAATTTGAAGTGACAGCTTGTAATTTTTACACAGTTTTCAATACATCCCATAATTAATCCTATCCCTAGTGAGTAGGGTTGCCAACCCACGAGGATTGTCCTAGAGTCTCCAGGAATTAAAGATTATGTCTGTAATGAAGCCTTCAGGAATAGGTCCAACCAAAATTGACAACCCTACTAGTGAGCAAACTTTTTACATTTAAGCGTAAATATGCCCAAACATATTGCTGAATCTAAATGTGGCCTAAATGTGATAGCCTAATAAATTAGAAGCTTTTTCCCTCAGACCTACTAAAAGGGCAAAGGAGCTCTCTTTTCTTTCCACCCCAGAGCCTCCAGATTGTTGTGTGACAGAATCCATTACTGT
Organism: Dermochelys coriacea; assembly: GCF_009764565.3. Taxonomy (NCBI): domain Eukaryota; kingdom Metazoa; phylum Chordata; order Testudines; family Dermochelyidae; genus Dermochelys; species Dermochelys coriacea. The sequence continues at coordinate 36,351,570 of NC_050070.1, read as the reverse complement.
ATCCTTTGTCAAACCTATTGGTTGCTGTTGGGGTAGGGAGGGTAGAGTGTCTACTCTATTTAGCCACTCCTCTAGCCACCTGGCTGCTACCAGTGGCATGAACAGGACTTGGGGGTACTGTTGTCTCCTATTTTCAGGCTTCACTTTTTGAACCTCTTCCACAATGGATTCATTTGTTTCTATTTTTACTATTGTTCAATAAAAAGAACAACAATGCAAAGCTTTGGGCACACTTTACAATCTTTTTAAGATATACTAACAGCTACCCACACCCAACAAAATTTTTCTAAGATCAGTGCTTGCCTCTAAAGCTGCCGAGTGGAACAGACATCATTCTTTATCCTATTTATAATCTACTCTTTATTATTTTATTTGTTCCCAAAATTGTGCTAGGCACTTTGGAGAAACATGTGAAGGCAAGCTCTCTGCCCCAAGCAAGGAGTGTTCAGTCTAGTATTCAGTTTATGCCATGGGATGGAGACAAGAAACAGGGAAGGTATGAGACAAGATAGGGTAAGGATTACAATAGTAAGACCACATTGTCAGAGAGGGGCCTGAAATTCTCCTAGTTCCTGAGAACCAGGCTATATATGTTATCTGTGTGTGATTATTTTTTGGAAGTGGGCAGGCTGGATAGAGGATGCATGCTTTATCTTAGTCTTTGTCATTTCCTTCGCTCTCTTTACCTGTTCCACTCCCCCGGCCACATTCTGTTGAAATTTACCTGCTTTTGACTATCTGTGTGTCAAGGACTGTTTGATTGGATTTCAAAATGCAGAACCAACCATTTATGACCTAATTCTCTCCCATATCACAGAGTGCTTTCTGAGAAAAACAGACTGATTCCTGTACCTACACAGAGAATTAGCTCTGACCCCAAGGACAGATAGTCTGAAGTTACCTCAGCTGGAGGGAAGGAACTGGAGATATATAGATTGGGTTACCAATTAAGTCACTATCTTTGCCCATACACTTGTTATCTGTTCCCCAGCACATCATCTACATTATCTTTTTATTCACAAATAAATACCAAGCAGATTGCACATTATGCCTTTAGCTGAATGAAAGAAATGAGTTTTATCATCTTTGACTCTCCACCACACATTACCATCTAACACACACAGGCTATATCTGCACTTAACATGGCATGCAGAGCACAGGCACTACACATGTAGCTACACGGTGCAGTGAAAGGCTCCAGCAGTGGGGAAAGGCTCTAGCAGCTCCCCACAGCTCGAGCGTTTCACTGTGGCAAGGAAAATCTCCAGCAGCCAGCAAACAGTGGGAAATGCACCGGTTGGCCCTTTGCCAAATGGTCAACATCTATACCCGAACAAATTTCTATGCAAAAATCTGTATTTGCTTATACCCTGACTAGTTAAATGACATTTATAAAGGTGCATATCAAACTATGAATAGGGAAATTACTATGCAAATTGAATTATGTAATGTTAATTAGGGAGTGGCTATGCTAATACCTGTGTTAAGCATCGGAACAGGTCTAGGGTAAGTTGGATATTTCCAGAACTCTAAACAGAGTCAAATGGAAATGAGTGCTCATGCAGTTAGTAAAATGCTGAGCCTTCTCTCCTGACAACTCTGACTCCATTTTTCTGAGATCCTTACATACTTGCTTTGGTTTGTAAATCTTTTCTATCTGCCATCATATTTTTAGCAGCTTTTAGTAATAAACTCACTGTTTCTGACTATCTAATTTTGTAGAATCTTTGCCCTACATTATAATATTAATCCTTTTAGTGCTGACAGGAATGAATAAATACCAGGAGTAGTGTGAAATGAATGAAAGGCAGGAGGTGAAGTATATGTACTATAGCCACTTCATCATAGGATGTCAAAATGAAAAGTGTTGTGCCTTTCCTCATGAAGTCATACTAATCCACCTTTGTCCTTATATAAAGTAGAGCTGCTCTTTTGCATGTAACATGTGTTCAATAAGTAATAGTGCTCCAGACATGGTAAGTGCTCTGCTTTAATTTTTACATCACAAGACACTGTGCCATGTATAGGCAGTCCAGAAAATTATTTACATTACTATGTATATAATTCTAAATATATTAACATTTTTTCATAATTTGTAGTATGGTTTTTTATATCACTTAATCTCCCATTGATATTACCTGACTTTAAAAACTATACCAATTACACAGGGAAGACAACTTGAAAGTGCACAGAATTCCAGCAGGAGACAGTGCATTGTAATGCATATCCTCAATTCTCTGCAGGATTCAGCAGACTGCAGATCAGTCAGGGCAGACTCTGCAGGGAAACAGGGTACTTTTCAGCTCTCTGTACTGCATATAATCATGCATTATATGATGCAGAAAGATTGCTATTGTGTGTCAAATGAGCCTAGTGCTCCTCTTCTCTGTTTTCCCAACATCAGATATTGCAAAGTCAAAAAGGCTAAACCAAAGTTGCTGTTTTTGGAGCTGAAATTGTGTCGGCAATGTGCTGTATATTAAATTTTAAAGTGTTGCCTGTCATCACTGACCAGAGGCAGTTTCCTGAATAAGACGCATTTGGTGCCAAGGGTCACCTCATATTACAGCTCAGCCCCCATAACTTCACTTACACCTAACTCTGAGTATAAAATATTGTAAACATCACCAGGAGGTATAAATATAAATAGACATAAAGACTGGTATACAAAACTAAACAATGCAGCTGACTTTAGTAAACCCAATAACACATTTTACAGATCCTACAAACATGGTGCTACCTTATAAAAATTCTTACAGAAGTGCACTGGCAGAGTAATAACTTTGAATTTCACGAAGAGAGTATCTCAAGCTCACATGGCTAGTCAATGGCACAGTCTGAATAGAACCCAGGAGCCCTGACAATGAGAGCATTGATCTAATGTCACTGCCTTATCTACAACTGGACAATTATTTCTGAGATATAAGAACACAGTGAAAATGCAGATGATTCAAAGCACACTGATTTATGTGGATAATGGAAGTTGATGGGTACTGCACATTGAATACTGAGAAACAAAATGGATGAAGATTAAACCGAGGCTCTATTAATAAAGATTGAATATGTACCCAGAAAAGACCACTGTGCATTGGGAGCCATGTTCCAAGGCAAGACCTTGTAGCTTGTTTTTAACATGATTTAAACTAACAGACATACTTTGTGTTAATTTGTAGCCTGACAGATGTAATACTTTTAATTTGAATGACTTCACCTTTTAGGCAATTATAAATTATTCCAGTGCTACAGGTGTGGAAGCCATAATGGTAACCAATTCCATTACATTGTAATTATCCACAGCTCAAACTGAGAAAATGGTTCCAGAAAGGAAAATTGCAAAGGCATGGTATTTTTAGTTCACTGCCACACCTCTCACCTGTCCCTCATTTCAGATGCAAATGTTCCTCCATTCCATAGAAACCTGATGTTATCACTCTATTATTAATGTAAACTATTTACAGTGCATTAGAAGTGCTAACCTATGAAATTGTAGCTATAGAAAATGTTGCTGATGCCAAAAAAATGAATCCATAGCTTCTCTCTCCTTTTAAAACATTTTAATGGTGAATTTAGTGCTTGTCAAAATTATCAGATTCACAGTCCCATTCACAGAAAGGTGCTGCAGCATCCATCGAGTTTTCCCACATAGTCCCACTACCTTTGACCAGGCTTAACAGATAACTGCTAGTGTTCAAAGAGTGATCCTTTATCAGGCTGATTCCATATGTGATTTTATATTAATAATACTGAGCACTTATGCATAGTCTTGGATCAAAGTATCTTAAAGTATGGGATAACTAAGGGTCAAATTCTGGTTGCAGTGAAATAATTTAATGTTTTGTCATTCCCATTAATGGGACCAGGGTTAAGTCCTAAATAATTAAGCCTCAGTCATTAATTAATTGTTAATTTTAACAGAAAAAGTAATCAAAAGGAACTCAGCATGGAGCAATGATTTTTTTTTTCTGATTTATCCTCCAGGAAGTGGTTTGAGAACCTCATAGAAAACAGAACTGTATCTAACTATAAGAGGCTACCCCAATGAGCACAATTTCTTATAGGCCATCAAACAATCAACAAATGTTGATCATTTTTTAACATTGCCGATCTGGTTGGATTCAAGCAAAGTGATCAAAAGAAGAAATTCTCCATATTCTGCTACAAAACCTCTGAGCCAGTTGTCCCACATCTGTTAAAGCTGCTTGTACTCTTTTTGTTTTGGGGGTTTTTTTTTGGCCCCACATTCTTACATAGTTATAGTCTCACCTTTGGTACTCAGCAGGTTGAAAGGTATATTCTCTGCAATTACCCTTATGTGTAGGAAAAATCAAGCTCTAGCTATTGGATCTAGAACATTGGTGAGGTTAGCAATATTAAGTGCTGATGCAATATTTGTCTACTGCTCACAAGACAATCATGATAATACAGTAGAAGTCTCTCAAATATATAGCTTCAATGAACAGAGACTGTATTATCTTGGCAGACTTATTCTTTAACATATACTCATGGGAACTCTAGGGTGTTTCTGATAAGTACAGTACTTTACATTTAATGATAATGTCTCTAAGCCCTGGTCTACACTAGTAGTTGAGGTCGAATTTAGCAGCATTAAATCGATTTAACCCAGCACCCGTCCACAGAACGAAGCCTTTTTTTTTTTTTTTACTTAAAGGGTGCTTAAAATCAATTTCCTTACTCCACCCTTGACAAGGGGATTAGAGCTGAAATCGGCCTTGCCGGGTCGAATTTGGGGTACTGTGGACGCAATTAGATGGTATTAGCCTCCGGGAGCTATCCCAGAGTGCTCCATTGTGACCGCTCTGGACAGCACTCTCAACTCAAATGCACTGCCTAGGTAGATAGGAAAAGGCCCACGAACTTTTGAATTTCAATTTCCTATTTGGCCAGTGTGGCAAGCTGCAGGTGAGTGCAAAGCTCATCAGCAGAGGTGACCATGATGGAGTCCCAGAATTGCAAAAGAGCTCCAGCATGGACCGAATGGGAGGTACGGGATCTGATTGCTGTATGGGGAGAGGAATCCATGCTATCAGAACTACGTTCCAGTTTTCGAAATGCCAAAACATTTGCCAGAATCTCCCAGGGTATGAAGGACAGAGGCCATAACAGGGATCTGAAGCAGTGCCATGTGAAACTTAAGGAGCTGAGGCAAGCCTACCAGAAAATCAGAGAGGCAAAAGGCTGCTCTGGGTCAGAGCCCCAAACATGCTGCTTCTATGATGAGCTGCATGCCATTTTAGGGAGTTCAGCCACCACTACCCCAGCCATGTTGTTTGACTCCTTCAATGGAGATGGAGGCAACACGGAAGCAGGTTTTGGGGACGAGAAAGACGATGATGACGAGATTGTAGATAGCTCAAAGCAAGCAAGCAGAGGAACCAGTTTTCCTGACAGCCAGGAACTGTTTCTCACCCTGGACCTGGAGCCAGTACCCCCCAAACCCACCCAAGGCTGCCTCCCGGACCCACCAGGCGGAGAAGGGACCTCTGGTGAGTGTACCTTTTAAAATACTATACATGGTTTAAAAGCAAGCATGATTAATGATTAATTTGCCCTGGCATTCACAGCTCTCATGGATGTACTCCCAAAACCTTTGCAAAAGATTTCTGGGGAGGGCAGCCTTATTCCGTCCACCATGGTAGGACACTTTACCGCTCCAGGCCAGTAGCACATACTCGGGAATCATTGTAGAACAAAGCATTGCAGTGTACGTTTGCTGGCGTTCAAACAACATCTGTTCTTTATCTCTCTGTTTTATCCTCAGAAGAGTGATATCATTCATGGTCACCTGGTTGAAATAGGGTGCTTTTCTTAAGGAGACATTCAGAGGTGCCCCGTTCCTGCTGGGCTGTTTGCCTGTGGATGAACAGAAATGTTCCCCGCTGTCAGCCACGGGGAGGAGGGAGGAGCTAGCCACACAGTGCGGGGATGCAAAATGTGACCTTGGAACGAAAGCACATGTGCTATGTATGTAATGTTAACAGCAAGGTTTAATGTGAAAGAGTGTTCCCATTGTTCTATAAAAAGTGTCTTTTTAAATACGACTGTCCTTTTTTTTTTCTCCACCAGCTGCACGTGTTTCAAGGATCACAGTATCTTCTCCTTTCCAGAGACTAGTGAAGATTAGAAGGCAAAAAAACCGCACTCGCGATGAAATGTTCTCTGAGCTCATGCTGTCCCCAACCCCACACTGACAGAGCACAGATGAATGCATGGAGGCAGACAATGTCAGAGTGCAGGAAAGCACAAAATGACTGCGAGGAGAGGTGGCAGGCTGAAGAGAGTAAATGGCGGGCTGAAGAGAGGGCTGAAACTGAAAGGATGTGGCAGCGTGATGAGAGGAGGCAGGATTCAATGCTGAGGCTCCTGGAGGATCAAACTAATATGCTCCAGCGTATAGTTGAACTGCAGGAAAGGCAGCTGGAGCACAGACTGCCACTACAGTCCCTGTGTAACTAACCGCCCTCCTCCCCAAGTTCCATAGCCTCCTCACCCAGACGCCCAAGAACGTGGTGCGGGAGCCTCCAGCCACCCAGCCACTCCACCCCAGCGGATTACACAAGCAACAGAAGTCTGGCATTCAATAAGTTTTAAAGTTTTAAACTTTTAAAGTGCTGTGTGGCCTTGTCCTTCCCTCCTCCACCACCCCTCCAGGTGCTTCTCTCTCCACCACCTCCACCCCTCCCGGGCTACCTTGGTAGTTATCCCCCTCTTTGTGTGATGAATTAATAAAGAATTCATGAATGTGAAGCAACAATGACTTTATTGCCTCTGCAAGCGGTGATCGAAGGGAGGAGGAGAGGGTGGTTAGCTTACCGGAAAGTAGAGTGAACCAAGGGGCGGGGGGGGTTTCATCAAGGAGAAATAAATAGAACTTTCACACCGTAGCCTGGCCAGTGATGAAACTGGTTTTCAAAGCTTCTCTGATGCACACCGCACCTTCCTGTGCCTCAACCTCCCACCCTGCCATAAACGTCTCCCCTTTACTCTCACAGATATTGTGGAGCGCACAGGAAGCAGTAATAACAGTAGGAATATTGGTTTCGCTGAGGGTCTAACTGAGTCAGTAAACTGCGCCAGCGCACTTTTAAACATCCAAATGCACATTCTACCACCATTCTACGCTTGCTCAGCCTGTAGTTGAACTGCTCCTGACTACTGTCCAGGCTGCCTGTGTATGGCTTCATGAGCCATGGCATTAAGGGGTAGGCTGGGTCCCCAAGCATAACTATAGGCATTTCAACATCCCCAATAGTTATTTTCTGGTCTGGGAAGAAAGTCCCTTCCTGCAGCTTTTGAAACAGACCAGAGTTCCTGAAGATGCAAGCATCATGTACCTTTCCCGGCCATCCCACGTTGATGTTGGTGAAACATCCCTTGTGATCCACCAGTGCTTGCAGCACTATTGAAAAGTATCCCTTGTGATTTATGTACTCACCGGCTTGGTGCTCCAGTGCCAGATAGGGATATGGGTTCCGTCTATGGCCCCACCACAGTTAGGGAATCCCATTGCAGCAAAGCCATTCACTATGACCTACACATTTCCCAGGGTCACTACCCTTGATATCAGCAGATCTTTGATTACGTTGGCTACTTGCATCACAGCAGCCCCCACAGTAGATTTGCCCACTCCAAATTGATTCCTAACTGACCGGTAGCTGTCTGGCTTTGCAAGCTTCCGCAGGGCTATTGCCACTCACTTCTCAGCTGTGAGGGCTGTGCTCATGAGCTTCAGGGCAGGGGAAAGCAAGTCACAAAGTTCCATGAAAGTGCCCTTACGCATGCAAAAGTTTCGCAGCCACTGGGAATCGTCCCAGACCTGCAACACTATGTGGTCCCACCGGTCTGTGCTTATTTCCCGGGCCCAGAATCGGCGTTCCACTACATGAAGCTGCCCCATTAACACCATGATGCCCACATTGCCGGGGCCTGTGCTTTGAGAGAAGTCTGTGTCCATGTCCTCATCACTCTCATCACCGCGCTGACGTCACCTACTTACCCGGTTTCAGTTTGCCAGGTTCTGGTGCTGCATATACTGCTGGATAATGCGCGCGGTGTTTAATGTGCTCCTAATTGCCAAAGTGATCTGAGCAGGCTCCATGCTTGCTGTGGTATGGCGTCTGCGAGAAAAAAGGTGAAGAACAATTGTCTGCCATTGCTCTGACTGAGGGAGGGGCGACTGATGACATGGTTTACAGGGTTGGCTTACAGGGAATTAAAATCAACAAAGGGGGTGGCTTTACATCAAGGAGAAACAAAAACAACTGTCACACAGAATGGCCCCCTCAAGGATTGAACTCAAATCCCTGGGTTTAGCAGGCCAATGCTCAACCCACTAAGCTATCCCTCCCTCTGGTATTTCAGGCAGGACTGAATCTCCATTAAAGTTTTCAAGGTGCCCCGACAGACCTCACCAAAACAATTGTCAGCTGTGGATTTCACGGAGGGAGGGAGGGAGGGAGGGAAGGGGGAGCAAATGAGTACAAAACAAATCTGGTCTATTTGTTGTTTTGATCCACTCCATCTATCTTTTACATCTTTGGCTGGCACAGATGGTGCAGTAGGACTGCAAGCCATCCATATCTCCTGGCTGCTCGGCAGAAGATGGGGCAATAGGACTGCTAGCCATCCTCATCTCCTGCCTGCCCAGCAGAAGATGGTGCAATAGGACTTTTAGCCATCCTCATCTCCTGCCCGCTCACCATAAGATGGTACAATAGGACTGCCTGCAGGACTAAAGAGAATGACCTGGTCGAGTCACTCCTAATTTAGTCCCTGCACCCATGACTGCCCAGGCGCTCCTGACCGACCTTACCGAGGCGGCCAGGAGCACCTCGGACATGATGTCGATGGTTTTCAGGCCTATTGCACCGTTTGCTGCCACAAGGCAATGGGTTGCTGCTGCTGTGTAGCAATGCAGTACTGTGTCTGCTAGCACCCAGGAGACATATGGAGACAGTGAGCTGAGCAGGCTCCATACTTGCCGTGGTATGGTGTCTGCACAGGTAACTCAGGAAAAAAAGGTGTGAAACAATTATCTGCTGTTGCTTTCACGGAGGGAGGGAGGAAGGGCCTGATGACATGTACCCAGAACCACCTGCGACAATGTTTTTTGCCCCATCAGGCATTTGGATCTCAACCCAGAATTCCAATGGACGCTGGAGACTGTGGGAACTGTGGGATAGCTACCCACAGTGCAATGCTCCAGAAGTCGACGCTAGCCTAGGTATTGTGGAAGCACTCTACCGAGTTAATGCACTTAACGCAGTTAGAGCATTTTGTGTGGGGAAACACACAATTGACTATATAAAAACGATTTATAAAAAAACAACTTCTATAAATTTGACCTAATTTCATAGTGTAGACATACCCTAATTGTGCAGTAGTCAAATGGACCTTCCTTTGCTATTACAACAGCATTGCTTAATTGTCTATTACTCACCCACTAGTAAATTTCTGCCTCTCAAGCAGAGAGTCATGTCCATTGATTTCACCAGTTCCCATTTAACTTTCAGTGGAATAATAACCTAAATCATATAAAAATAACGAGGAGCCCTTATGGCATCTTAGAGACTAACAAATTTGTTTGGCCATAAGCTTTCGTGGGCTAAAACCCACTTCATGAGATGCATGGAGTAAAAAATACAGTAAGCAGTATATATATTACAGCACATGAAAAGATGGGAGTTGCCTTACCAAGTGGGCAACTCCAAACTTTTCATGTGCTGTAATATATACTGCTTACTGTATTTTTTGTTCCATGCATCTGATGAAGTGGGTTTTAGCCCATGAAAACTTATGCCCAAATAAATGTGTGAGTCTCTAAGGTGTCACAAAGACTCCTTGTTATTTTTGTTGATACAGACTAACATGGCTACCACTCTGAAACCTAAATCATATAGGATAAATTGAATCACCAAGGAGAACAAGAGTGGTTAGAACAGTTATTTATACCTGGACCAGATTTCAGAAGAACTCATCTCCCTCTAAATTTAGCGGCCAGATTTTCAAAAGAACTCGACAGCCAGCACCTCTTTGTTCTCTAAGAGTTGATGAGTTCTTCTGAAAATCTCACTAATAATACTATTGGTACCATGCATGGATCTTTACAGCCCATAGTCCCGGCTCCTAGGAATTTACCATTTAAGGCGATGATCCAGCCGCCATTTATACTCAAATGTAAAACTCCCTTTGACACTAATGGGAGCTGAATCCAGCTCTTAGCTTATCTTAATAGTGAAGCTTTTTTATTTCCATAGGAGCTGAGGATGCTCAGCACTGTTCAGGGAGCCATCAGCACTAGGACACAGTTAGCCCTAAGGCCCTGATCCTGCAAAAATACACATATGCACATTTAATTTTGCTCATGTTGATTTCAGTGGGACTACTTACAGAGCCAAAAGTTAAGCACATCTGTAAGTCTTCACAAGATCAGTACCTATGGGCTTCATTCTGCTCCATTAAAATTAAAATTAGACAAAAAATTACCCTTGAACGTTATTTTCTAAAATAGATCTCCCTGAAGATGGATGAAAGTTGAGATGGATGGAAAGACAGCTGCCAGGATCTCTCTTCTGCATGCTTGTTTACAGTTATCACCATTAACTGACTTTTTTAAAAAAAAAATGCTCACTCCCCTCACCCCATTTTATTTTTTATAAGAAAAAAAATTCTGTATTCAAACACACAGCCCATTTCAAAGCTACAATGAGCAGGCAGGAAATACTTTAGAGAACAGGTGAAATGAATTCAAGAAGAGTGAAAATGGTCTTTGGTTCTGCTCTGTTACCTTTTACTGAAGAATCACTGCAGAGATGTGAATCATCTTCATCATACTGTGCTTCATTTCTTGCGGGCATTTTCACAGATGCCTCCTGCTTCTTTTGTCTCCCAGTTTCAGACGCAGGCATTTTTCCCTTGGTCACTGTGACATTAAGGGTTTAATAGCAGCTAGAACATATATGGGGAAGGCAGCATGATTGAAAAAAAAAGACACCTTGTAATGAGGAATATCAATTAGGTAATAAAGTCAAGAAAAATGGAAAAACACAGGGAGCTTCAGCTCACTTGGCTTAAAGCAAAAACACAGCTTTTACTATTTTAACAACTAAAATCCCTACTTAAAATAAACTGAAAACCAGCTACACACAGACAACAAGGTCATTTGTCTTTATAGGGAAAGTCTCTTTCTAGAGAGAATGAACAAATAAGACACTTAAACAAAAACTATCAGAGGCTAACAATTTTTAAAGAATCCATTAATAATATAATAGAAATAATTGTATAAAACACTAGTGGAAACAATTGCTTCTGGACTAGCTGAGATACATGTCAAAATGATAAATACTGTCTTTGTAAAGCATATGAAATATTGTTTTACCTCTCCTAGTTAGCGCTCTTAACAAAACATGCCTTCTATTTACATTTAGAAAACTAAATGATAGTGTTTCATGAAGAATGAAAGACCAAACACATTGACAATGCTGTCTTTGTTCTTACATTTAATTCCTTCCTTTGGGAACTACAGTTAGTGTCTACATTTATGTTAAATAACAAACAAAAAATACAGGAAAATGAGAGATTGTATATTTTAAAATTATATATTTTTCTTGTAAAAGGCATTTGACTGTATAATCTCCAAGTACACCAGTATGGCCAATCTCCATATAAGATGTTAAGTCTCAGTTCCACGAACAAATTAAGCACTGAGGGAGACAGCAAGGCCTGGGAGTATTGGGGGGTGGTCAGGTGCCCACGGGGGTCAGGGGCACCAAAATACACATTCACCCAGGGCGCCATTTTCCCTAGACCATCCCCAGTTGTAAGATTGAATAAAGCTCAAAGGCTTTTTCCACACTTGTTACTATAACTAATCATCATCATCGGCCATCCCTCAATTCAGAGATGATCTCTACCACAGATTTACATATGGGTCCTGAGACCCATATAATAACTAATATAAACTGACTAATATAAACATTTTAAAAGGGATAATCTTAAATACTGTAAACTTAGACTCTTGAATGTGCAGTCTGTTGGAGCCTACGTTAGGGCCTGATCCTGCAAGGTGCTGAACATCTTCAACTCACATCGAACTCTTAAGAAAACTAGCCAATTGCTGGTTTTATGTCCAAGTAGAAGAGCTGTACCTTGACCTATATTTTGGGTTTGGAAAATCCAAAGCTAAAATTAACAGTGATTTGAAGCTAGGTGCCCATTCTACTTATCACCATTCCATGTTGGAACAAGGCAACGCTGAATTTGGTTTTATCTTACCCCTATAATGGCCAAACCAAGTTAGTTTAGTTTCACAAACCCAGATTCAGATCTGGATTCTATACCCTCACCACTGAGTTTCAACGAATTCCACATAAAAAGTCCCAGTGAAGGCCTATAACCAGATAATTCCACAGAGTGATCCATCACGTTCATGCCCAATTTTAAATAGACATAAAATGTAATATTATTTCCTTTGAGATTGTCTTCATTTTGTCATCCAAGAAGATAGGTTTGGAACTATATGACAAAAATCTTTACTTTCCTAGGAAATTTATCATCCCCACCCTGATGATACACGGGGTGTAATCATCACCTCCACTACCCCTTACCAGGTGAGAGCGGCTTTAAATTGCAGGCCCATTTCCATAGGAGCCCTGCCCACTCAGACTCCCATGCACCTTTGTCATGCCCTCTCTCTGGCCAGTGCCATCCATTTTGAAAGTTGTGCTGTTGCTCCTGGTCCCACACTGAAGAAAGGATTTAAAGGTGTCTTACATGGCTTGTAGGTGGGCATTCCACTGCTCAAGGCCCACAGTCTCGATTCTGCTAAAAGGAGTGGAATGAGCTCATTGTTCAATTATCATGCACATTGTCTTTTTTTTTTTTTTTTTAGGTAATTTTCAAATTATTTCCTAACAGCAGGAAAACCAGAGAATGGAAACTGTAACACATGGCACATGTATATCCGCACCTACTCCCAAGGATCCCCTTTGCAAATGAGATCTTGCACTTTGTAGAGTTTTTTCCCCCCCATGGTAAACTATTTAAATGAATAACCACATTTTAAGTACTCCTGGGGAAGAACCAATTTAAGGAAAACCATCCAGGAATTCACTGCAAATGAGATGCAGCATCTCCAAAGACTGTGTTTCTTACCGTAATGGTGACAGGCTTACATTGGCAGCTAACAGTGAATACCAGAAAGTCAGGAATCTATCCATTAGGCCTCGGTTTAAACCAGCTAGACAAAAGGCCTTTTTTATCCCTTAAAATAAATACATAAGTAGCTTTCACAGCAAATAAAATGTATGCCTAACTAGTGACTGCCTATGTTCTTGTAGCACAGATTTTATATATTAGGGGGTCTCCATAGGAACAGAAGTTATATGCTAATAAGTATAAAATTGAGAGCAATGCTGTCCTTTCCTCGAGTAATCAATCATACAGCAGATTTTTGTCATATCATACATCTCCCTTTAGTCCTGCAAGTTCATGAGATTCTCCTATTAATTCAATATTATTTATACTGTGGTTGATGTTAGTGGCAAAATTCCAGTTGCTGTCAATGGAAGCAGGATTGGGATCTTAGCTCTAAGGGGTAGTATGCATTCAGAGCGTACCACTTCACAGCTGATCTCCCAGTTCTGAAGCTTATAAACCTAGCACATAACAAAAATTAACCCCAGCAGTCATGCAAGAAAGCTCTACAAGGTACCAGTTAGTCTTGTCAGGATCTATCTGATCATCCAATCTCTCTCCTGCCTGGACTGATTCTTGTTTAGCTGTAACAATGTGAAGAAATGCCTGACTGGCAGAATCAAAACATGAAGTTCAAGGTGCAACTCCGCTTTACACGCTGGGGAGACCAAATGCAACATGCACGACCCAGTATCTAGAATCAGTCTTTACTGAGTCTGCCTCTGTGCTCATGTATATCTACATTTGCAAAATTCATTTCCAAAGAGTTTGGCTTATAAGATGAATTGCTGCAAAGAAGTCAGCTCCTTTGTGGTTGTATGCCCGTGCATTTGTTGTTGAAACCATAACTTGCTGCACCAGCTAGGTAAGGTCTCATCAATTCCCTTCTTTGAGATTCCTTCACCTGTCATAGATATGTGACCTTTATGTGAGGCAAATATCTGTTGAAAAGAGGTACTGCCTCAAATTACCTGATGGCTTTACTCACTGTCATGATGATTCTTAGTTCAAAAGTAACCTGGAATGAATATATTTATTTCTGATGGGTTTCCTAGGCTGCGTCGTTACTGCTGCATTCATCAGTTGGTGGCGTATTGGGCATCATTAAGAGCACTGAAGTATATGAATTGCAACAGGTTATATCAGCAGTCATCTCTGGAGTTGTTCCTTCTAATTTTTTCCCTTGAGTTAGCTAAACCCGATGAGTTAGATTAAATGACTTGAATAGTGTTTTACTGGTATTTTTGATTTCTGTCACTATTCTGAAACATCAATCCATAAATGATCATTCCAAATTAATTTTCATCTGTGTGCATTTAAAATATCTTCAGCTATTCCTTGCAGTTTGCTTGTCAAAAAAAAGCAAGATGCCTCTACGAGAGTCTGATAACTGGACAGGTTATCGTTTCACAAAGGAATATTTTTGCATTGCACATGTAAGGAAGATGTGGTCCAGTTGCTACAAGAGTCAGTGGGGTCTCCACAACATTTAGAAACTTGTAGGTCATAAGGAGATAATTCAAGCCCCCTGCCTCTTATTTTCATTTTTTGACTATGGTGCTTCATCATCTATTTGTTGCAAAAATTTAACCCCATTTGCCACATCCTTTTGAAGCAGCTGTTCCTTTTGGTATGGCTGATATCTTCTCTTCCTGGAGCCACTATTGGTGGTGGTGGCTTGGAATTGATTGTTTTGAATTATGTTTCAGTGCCAAGGCAAAATGTTATTAAATATTCATATTACAGTAGCACCTAGAAGCTCCTATGAGGCTAGAGGTGGTATTGTACACAAACACATACAAATACAATGATAATTTATTTTTTAAATTGCTCATTTTCCAAATCCATCATCCGTGATTATCATAGTTGGACCTTTGAGAAAGTTGTTCTCTGACAGAGAGTGCTTCACATCACTTAGAATGCGGTTGTACATGTAGCGCACAGGTTATATTAGCACATCATGCTAATTAGCCAAGTATTCCACCAGCCTGGCCAAAGTCAGCAGAGTCAAGAGACAACAGCTGTCCTCTCTGTAACTTAAGAAGCTTTCTCAATGTTGCCATTTCACTGACCTTTCTTGTCGCCTTAATGTCACACAACTCAGTGAACTGAACAGTGAAGTTCAGTTAAACTCATATCTGTGCTGAGCGCATTGTGCACGCACTCCTTTGGTTCTTTTCTCCATCGAGCAGGACAAATTACTTCAGAACATTTCAAAGTTTACTGATGCAAAGCATTCACTGAGATGCGTCTCCAAATTCAAATGAACCACATTTTTCACTGCATCCAGATTACATTTTTCTGTAAGTATGAAATGATTTCAGATCTGGATTCTGTGGAATGAGTGTCAGTGAGTCAAATTCAGAAATATACTTTAGTTTACTCCTATAACCATTCAATGTCCCCCAGCCACCCCATCAACTAACTCTGACTTTTTGCCTATCATTTAATATAGCTTAAAATCTATCTTTTGTAGTCAGTAAATTTGTTTTACTGTTTATCTTTACGAGTGAGTTTGCCTGAAGCGTGGGCAAATCTGCTCAGGTTTTGCAAAGGCTAATGTATATCCACTTTTCATTGATGAAGTGGTGAACCAATTAATAAATTTGCACTGCCCATTTTGAGCAGAGCAAAATGGCATATTCCTGAGATAGAAGTCTGGGAGCTGGGGGAGGGGATCTGGCTGGTGCCTTTTCCTGTTTGATTCACGAGTGGCTCTGGGAGCATTCATGCAATTAAGCTGGGTTTGGGTCTCCACATGTGGTTGTGCTGATTGTTAACAGTACCTGGAGGGGTTTGCTGCTTGTCACTAGCAAGGCATTGTGAGAGTCAGCCCAGGCTGGAGAGAGTTAAAGGGGGCACAGGGGTCCCAAAGCCCCAGGCTGCACCTGGGGATCCCATCAGAGAAATTAATTATTCTGTCTTCAGAATAGCGTCTGTATAGCGTGAAGTAGATAAGGAAAGTGGCCATCCATTGAACAATGAGGAAAAAAACAAATATTCATTAGGTGCTCACTTAGCGAGCCCTATCCATCATCCTGTGCATTGAAAGAAGCTGGGGTCCTGTGAAACAAATAGTATGTGATCATGTAATTAAAGACTATATCATAATGCATACATGTGCCGGGACAGAATTAAGTATATACTGGGACTCTCAATTCTGGCATTTCCTAATTTTTGAGTGATTTACTTAGCAACCATTTACTTTGCATTTTAATGCAGTTTTTTGAGTGTAATATTGTCTACGTTTGGCAATGATTCCATGAAAGGACAGACACCATAATGTGAAAATCATGGAATTTGACCTTAAAAGACAGATGAACTGGGTGTGATGTGTTTATCACACCATTGTTTACTACTTATAACTACAGAGCCATACAAGGCAACAATGAATGCCTAGTAGAAAAAAAATTGAAAATTTGTAGCAGAAAATCATATTTAGGTACAAGATAGCACTTTACATATTTAGCCATTTTTATTATTTCATTTCAAAAATTGTTATTTTTACTCATTAAAAATGTGTCTAGATCATCTGAATATATTGTGTCTTCTCTCAAAGAACTTGTCTTTTAACCTTTCCAGGCACAAGATGAGTGGTAAATCTTCTTTGGCTCTGCATCACCATTGTGTGCACAAGTGTCCTGAGGATATTTTAAAACAATGTCATGATATAAAATTGTGCTGAATTAATTCTAATCATTGAGATCTTAAACCTGACTTGATTATTTGCCAATTATAAGTACGCCTGAAGTAAAATACAGTTTTAATCTTGATAGAGTGGTCTATCTGGATCTACCTATCTAAGTGTTTGTATGGGAACAAGAACCATATATTATCATGCTGGAGGATGTTGGTGGCTGCTAATAGGCATGTTTTCAATCTGTGGGCAGTCACCGACCTCATTGAAGCTGATGGGCATGCTAGCCACATTTCATTCAAGCTAAATGAAGGTGCAATTAAATGCACCTTGGCTTAGTGACAGGTAAAATAATAGAAGCCATTGCCCAAGGCACAGACTAGAATGGCAAGGCTCAGTAGAAGTTGAGTCATGTGGCTCAAGGGATTTTCTGGAAACTGATTGGAAAAGCAGGGGCTGGGGCACTGATCTGGTTGCAGGCGTCTGAGTGAGTGTGAAAAAAAAACAAGAAAGAAGCAGAAGTTCAGGAGAAAGCTAGAGAAGTAACTGGTAGCATGGCCCTTAGAGAAAGCAGAGAGAGAGAGAGCTCAGTGGGACACACAACTAGATGGAAAGCAGGCTTTCATTTCTGAACAAGGAAACTGCCGCTTGTTTGCTTCTAATTTGTTCAGGGAAATAGGACTTTGTGTACATTCTTTGTAAATAAACAAGACTGCACTCAAGAAATACTGGACTCTCATAATCCATCTCTCCTCCTAAAGAAAACAACCCAACAAGGCTCCAAATATCGATTAAAAGCTCAGATGTCAAGGTTTCAATAGTATATTTGCATAAATTTCAGCTAATAAAAACCTAAAGCTGATAAGCCATAACTGACCACACAACACAACTATTTTCATACTAACTACAGTAGAATTTTACTAAGTGAAAGAAAAAGTTTGACTGGCTACTTGTTGGACTGCAAGTTCCTTCAAAACACCCACTATAGAAATAGAGCCTGCATTTTAAAAGTGACCTTTCTGCTTATGATCTGAACACAGCAAAAGGAAAACAAAGATGGATTTATTTAAAAAAAAAGCTTGAAGAAGATAATAGCTATAATAGATATAATTTCTGGGGGAGATGTATCACTATCTCATGGCTCAATAAAACTCTCAAAATTGGTCAGTTAGGGCCCAAAACTTGATCTCTGAAAGTTATAAAAAATCTGATGGGGAGAATTCAATTTTAAGGCATCATCCACAGTATACAGAAATCAATGAGAAGACAAACCTTGACTTCAGTGGACTTTGGATTCTGTCCTCAATCTTTGTCACTCCACTAATAGCAAGGGAGCAGGACATTTTCAGTGCAAATCCTCTGTTTTTGAATTCACGCCTTCTAAAAACCAATTAAAAAAAAAAGTCAGGCCACTGGGGAAAATTTGTTCCCTCTGGTTACTTCTTAATTTGGGCCTGGCCTGGAGGTAGTGGGGTGGAAGGAATTTGTTTCTAGATTTGAATGACTGATTTTACAGGGAATAATTTATTCAATTAATTTAACTTTATTTTTTTCTTTGCAGATTATCCATACTCATCTTGCAGTTATCACCAATTTATTCCCCATTCACAGAATAATTTCTACAAATCAGCCCTAGGTCTATATTTTGATCATGAGTGGTTTTTTTAATATTTTATATTCAAAATTTGAGCTTTCTTTAGGTTTGATTGGCTATAGAGCTCATGGTGTATTTTTTTCCCATTCCCTGACTGTTTGAGCTTAACTCTTAGAATAAGCTTGCGTTTAAGAGGTCAAAATTTGGTTTCCACAAATATTCTCTTATATTTGCTAAAAGAAAAGGAGTACTGGTGGCACCTTAGAGACTAACAAATTTAAAATATTCATGAAGTTGACAGATTTCCACTCTATACGGCTAAATTCAGCGCCTTGCATAATCACAGGTTTCAGAGTAGCAGCCGTGTTAGTCTGTTTTCTTTTTGCGAATACAGACTAACACGGCTGCTACTCTGAAACCTGTGATTATATTTGCTGTTTCTGTGAACATTTTTGCCAGCAAACTTAATCATAAAGAATCTAGCAGAATTGTTAGAAGACGCACAAATAGAGGCAAAGCAAATTTGGTGCTTTTTATGCAGATGAATATTTAAGAAACTTTTAATACTATTTACCCTGCTTACTTAATTAATAAGAGGAAGACATGGATTTGATCTGTGTCAACTGTTGGTAACAGTTTTAATTTTTGTCCTACGTGCCCAGTGTGAGGGTTGACACAGTATACAGGCTGGTTAAATAATTTTAATGAACTAATTATCTATGCCATGCGTCTCAAGATTTTGTTGAAATTGGGGCTGTTTAGCTAAAGAGTGAGCTGTAGCTCACGAAAGCTTATGCTCTAATAAATTTGTTAGTCTCTAAGGTGCCACAAGTACTCCTTTTCTTTTAGCTAAAGTACAGATTCACATTCTCACACTTTTATAAAAGTTTTGTTAATCAAAATAAAATGTAAACAAGTTAGATGATATATGACAGTGTTTCCAATCACCACATAAATTGGGCTTCATGTATTACCTTGTTGCTGTCTAATCAGAAAACAGGGCATCTCTGTTGCTCTTTTAAATCTGTAACTTCATACGGTTGCTGTGGGTCTTGTTCCCCAAACCCAAGCTCTACAGATCTTCACATTCCAGTTCTGCTTTCAGAATTTCACCAGTTTAAGCAACTACTAGACATCCGATGAAGTGAGCTGTAGCTCACGAAAGCTTATGCTCTAATAAATTTGTTAGTCTCTAAGGTGCCACAAGTACTCCTTTTCTTTTTTCATCAAATAAATGTAAGCGCTTCACTCAGTCTTTGCAATAAGATATCTTTGTTCATTATTTAAGTACTTCCATTAATCAACATTTCTTATTTAAAATAAAAACATATGTTGTCCTGACACACTGTGGTTACTGTGTCCTAGCAACACAACTTCCTCTTAAGCTGACACTTGTTCTTTTGAGAGGTCTACACCCTGAATACTTTCAATAGCATTCAGTCTCCGTATTTTTTCTCTAACTTAATCAATGCTTTACTTTATATGTTTGATTAGCTATTTAAAGGGGTTTATTATTTCCATAATGTCACAATAGTTTGCTCTATCAGATATGATAACTTTGGATCTTTTTATATTAACACTTTCATGATGCATTTAAACTAAATAGTGCAAAGCTCCTCTTTCACACCAAGAATTTCCAGGTCGCAAGGTTTGTGCCTGTCACTCCAGGTTTTAGAGTGCAACCTTGTAAAAGACTGGAGCAACACTGTTGCTAGATTTTCATTTTTACTACTTTCCAGGGTCTGTATAACTGCCATTGATAAATGGTGTTATTGAAATCCATATTTATTGAGGTTGTCACCAGATAAAACAGTGATGGGCATGACATAGAATTTATTTAGCTTTAAAATGTATCATTTCATTTCCAGGTGTCCCCCCACCCTCACACTACTATTTTCATCAGGCACACAAAAACAATGATTTTGTACTTCTTGTGTTGTCTGTGCTGCAAACAACACTATCTAGGGCCATTATGTGATCATTGACTATATATATATATATATATGGGTACAAGAATAAAGCCATCTTGGTAAAATAAAGAGTCATAGAAGTAGTTGAGAAGTAGTTCTCTTCTCAAAGAAAAACAATGATAATTTCTGTTCAGTTTTAAACACAATTGAAAAACAAATGTTCACTAAATAAAGGTCAATGTTGGTACAAAAGGAAATTTGAAATATTCTCAAAAGGGAATTACAAATATGGAAGAATAACCAAAAAAAACCCCAAAAGCTTAAAATTACTTGACAGAGCCCTTGTAATACTTAGACAATGCTTTAATCTTGCTGGTTAGATAATCAAAGACAACATCCACTGCATCTGATAGATTAAGTTGCTGTATCATTGCTTCTGGTGAAGCTAATCACTTGTTGTTTATCTCACTAAATCATGTGTTCTCAGGGACACTTCTGGAAGTCATGCAGAAATAAGTGTAATGTTACTTCTACAGACAAATCATTCATTTGTAACAAGTGTGTTCAGAAAATAATGCAGATATGTATTATTTCCATAACTGAAATGGGATGAAATGTTCTAGTGTATGAGCAAAAAGAAAAGGAGTACTTGTGGCACCTTAGAGACTAACAAATTTATTTGAGCATAAGCTTTTGTGAGCTACAGCTCACTTCATCAGATGCATTCAGTGGAAAATACAGTGGGGAGATTTATATACATAGAGAACATGAAACAATGGGTGTTACCATACACACTGTACCATAGTGATCGCTTAAGGTGAGCTATTACCAGCAGGAGAGCGGGGTGGGGGGTGGGGGGTGAGCTTTTGTAGTGATAATCAAGGTGGGCCATTTCCAGCAGTCGAAAGAACGTCTCAGGAACAGTGGGGTATGGGGAGGGGATAAACATGGGGAAATAGTTTTACTTTGTGTAATGAACCATCCACTCCCAGTCTCAATTCAAGCCTATGTTAATTGTATCCAGTTTGCAAATTAATTCAAATTCAGCAGTCTCTCGTTGGAGTCTGTTTTTGAAGTTTTTTTTGTTGAAGTATTGCCACTTTTAGGTCTGTAACTTTTAGGTGTGTAAAAAAGTGTTCTCCAACTGGTTTTTGAATGTTATAATTCTTGACGTCTGATTTGTGTCCATTTATTCTTTTACATAGAGACTGTCCAGTTTGACCAATGTACATGGCAGAGGGGCATTGCTGGCACATGATGGCATATATCACATTGGTAGATGTGCAGGTGAATGAGCCTCCAATATTGTGACTGATGTGATTAGGCCCTATGATGGTGTCCCCTGAATAGATATGTGGACAGAGTTGGCATCGGGCTTTGTTGCAAGGATAGGTTCCTGGGTTAGTGGTTCTGTTGTGTGGTGTGTGGTTGCTGGTGAGTATTTGCCTCAGGTTGCTACAGGGGGCTATCTGTAAGCAAGGATTGGCCTGTCTCCCAAGATCTGTGAGAGTGATGGGTTGTCCTTCAGGATAGATTGTAGATCCTTGATGATGAGTTGGAGAGGTTTTAGTTGGGGGCTGAAGGTGATGGCTAGTGGCGTTCTGTTATTTTCTTTGTTGGGCCTGTCCTGTAGTAGGTGACTTCTGGGTACTCTTCTGGCTCTGTCAATCTGTTTCTTCACTTCAGCAGGTGGGTATTGTAGTTGTAAGAATGCTTGATAGAGATCTTGTAGGTGTTTGTCTCTGTCTGAGGGGTTGGAGCAAATGGGGTTGTATCATAGAGCTTGGCTCTAGACAATGGATCGTGTGGTGTGGTCTGGGTGAAAGCTGGAGGCATGTTGGTAGGAATAGTGGTCAGTAGGTTTCCGGTATAGGCTGGTGTTTATGTGACCATCACTTATTAGCACCGTAGTGTCCAGGAAGTGGATCTCGTGTGGACTGGTCCAGGTTTGAGGTTGATGGTGGGATGGAAATTGTCCTTTTCTTTTTGCGAATACAGACTAACACGGCTGCTATTCTGAAATCTAGTGTATGAGTTACCACTCACAGGATGTAAACTGGTAGGCCTTTGTGTGGCAATTCTAATTTGCTAAGGAATAATTAAAGACAAGCCTTAGGCATAGTCTACTCTACAATGATAGGTTGACGCAAGGCATCTTACATTGACCTAGATGTGCATGTGACTTCACTTAAATTTGGCTCCCACCGACATACGTGCTGCACTATGCCAACTTAACATCATCACCTCTCTGAGCAGTGTAGAGTCATGATCAATGTAGTTAGATTGACGCAGTGTAAGTGTATACACTGAGTCATGGGAGCCAACTTCCCCTCTGCCCAATGGGTGCTCGCCTCCCCTGCCCCTGCCCACCTCTTCCCACCCCTGCACCACCCTTGCCCCACCCCCATTCCACCCCTTTCCCAAAGTCCCCAACCCACCCTGCCTTTTCCCACCCCAGCCCTGCCCCCTTCCCGCCCCCATTCCACCCCCTTCCCCTGAGTCCCCATCGCTGCCCTACCTCTTCGCCGCCTCCTCCCCTGTACGCACCACATCCCCACTCCTCCCTCTCCCTTCTGGAAGGTCCTAAGCACTGCCAAACAGCTGTTAGGTGGCAGGAAGAGCAGGGAGGGAGGGGGAGGAGCGGGGACGCGGTGCGCTGCGGGCGGGAGAAGGAGGCCAGGAGGGGGGGAGCTTGGCTGCCAGTGAGTGCAGAGAACCCATTAATTTTGCCCCACACTCTGACAACTCTGGTCACTATTATGAACGCAGCTGCCTAGAGTTAACGTAGACAAGAAGTGCCCTTTTAAAGCCCCATGGATTTTTGAAATTCCTTTTACTGATTGCCTGCCTTGGCAAATGCACTTAGCACACCTAGCAGCTTTCCACTGTTGAGTGCAGCTGCCCAGTTGACCATGCTGACTACACACTCCAGAAGTGCTCCTGCCTAGAATAGACAAGAGATATTGGATCTCCTGGGCCTGTGGGGAGAAGGGTCTGTGCAGGTGTAATCCATGCCTGCTTGGTATGGCACTTTGTCCCGCTCTAGGGCAGCTAGACCAGCTAGAGATTGATGAGCCTGCTCCAGCCTTGGCAAAGAGAGAGAGATGTCTTTTAGCTCATGCAGTAAGCCCCAGAGACTCCAGGTTTGGTCCCGGGTCTGTCAGCATTACTCAGGCACAGCTCCAGACCAGCATAGAAATAATGACATCTATGAGCAGATTGCTCAGGGATGCAGCAGAAGGGCTACAACAGGGACCAGCAGCAGTGCTGTGTGAAAGCAGACACACCGGAAGGCCTGGGAAGCCAACAATTGATCCAGTGGTGAGCCACAGACTTGCTGCCTTTACAAAGAGCTGCATGATATACCTGGCAGAAACACCCTCCCCCAACAGTACTGTGGATACCCAAAGAGCCCAGGTCACAAAGAGCTGCCATGAACAGCCAGGAGGAGAAGGTGGACAAGGAAGAGGAGTATAAGAGACAGGCGACCAGGGGATCTAGCTGCAAAGCGAGGAAGGATCCGTTGTTGGCTCAACCGCAGTCCAGCCAATCCCACCAGTCAAGCATAGGTTAACCCAATGCAGGGAAGGAACCTTGGGTAAGTACGCAGTTTGCTTTGAAATTACAGGAATGGCACCCCCAGTGTAGTGCAAACTTCTTTAAATTTACTCATTTTTACTCATTGTGGCCTTCAAGGTGTTCCCCTCCATATTCGTGGAATGACTGAGCCAGATAAGTAGGAAAAGAAGAGGACTCGGGATGACATGTTCCAGGAGATTCTACAAGCCAGTACTGCATCAGAGAACAAGCACACGGCCTGGAGGAGGAGGACTGCCCTTGCCGACAGCCTAGGGAAAGATAGAGAGAAGAGGAGAAAGGTGCAGGGAAAGGAGAGGAACGTGCAGCACAACATGCAGGCACTTCTCAGGCAGCAAACACAGATGCTGCCAACTCTGGTGGACCTGCAACAATCCCAGGATTGCCTCCCTCTGCAGCCCATTAAGAACTTAATATCAGGACATCCCTGTGTGCCCCCCATCCCTCAACATTCCATCAAGGCATCAAGGGTCACTGTACTCCACTTCCCACTCCACCCTGGTGGACGCTAAAGACAATCATAGCTTCACATACACTGACCTGTGAAAGCCATGGTTGGCATATGTGTAGCTGAAATGGACATGATTGTTCTTTCCCCTTCATATGTTCTGTTTGCTTAATGTATTAATTTTTAAATGGTTTTCTTTTGAATTGCCTGTTTCATGTTACAGAACAAAATTCTATTTTTTGGAACATGATTCATCTTAATTAGTTCCAAACATATGCTGACTTGTGCAGAGCAGTTCTGAAAGTGACCAATCACTTGTTATTGTTAGTGTCACACAAAGCATCACTTACAAACAATATTAATAGGTGCATTGGCAATGTTATATTTCTAAATACTCAGCAATCACTAGAAGATTCATACCTGGTTGTAAGAGAGGAAGGCCAGGTAGAGCATGCTACTGCAACCTTGTATCTGGCTGTTCATATTCAGCAGACAGCCACTTCTCCTCTGCCCTCCACTCCCGCAGAAATGTTTCCCCCTTTGCTTCACAGGTATTGCACTAAACACAGCAGACATCTATAACCATTGGGGTATTTTTCTCACTGAGATCCAATCTTGCGAGTAAACAATGCCAGCAACCCTTCAAATGACCAAAGGCACATTCAATTGTCATTCTGCACCCGCTGAGCCTGTAGCTGAAATGCTCCTTGGTGCTGTAGATGTGGATGGGCCAGGGGAGAAAAGGGTAGGCTGGACAGGATCACTATAGGCATTTCAACATTGTCAATAGTGATTCATTGGTTGGGAAAGAAAGTCCCTGCTTCCAGTTTTCTGAGCAGTCCTGTATTCTTAAAGATGCGAGCATCATGCTCTTTCCCTGACCGTCCCACATTGATGTAGATGAAGTGTCCCCAGTGATCCACCAGCACTTGCATAATCATAGAAAAATAGCCCTTTCTGCTGATGTACTCAATGGCAAGGTGGCCTGGTGCCAAAAGAGGGATACACATGTCATTTATCATCCCACTGTAGTTTGTGAGCCACTTTACTGCAAATCCATCCACGATGTACTGCACATGGCCGAGAATCACAGTCCTGTTTAGCAGGAGGTGATTAATGACCCTGCACACTTGCATCACGATGGCCCCTGTGGTGGATTTCCTGACTCAAATTGATTCCCAGCTGACCAATAGCAAGCTGGCATTGCAAGTTTCCACAGTGCAGTTGCCACTCACTTCTCACCTGTCAGTGCAGCTCTCATTTTGGTGTCCCTGTGCTGCAGGGTTGGGGCATGTTCAGCACACAGATACAGGAATGTGGCTTTGAGTATCCAGAAGTTCTACAGCCACTGCTCTTCATCCCAAACCGGCATTACAATGCAGTCCCACCACTCAGTGCTGGTTTCTCGGCCCAGAAACAGAGCTCCGCCACCTCCAGCTGCTCCTTGAATGCCACCAACAACCTTGAATTGTTTCTTTCTATGTCTCACAGCAATCTTTCCTCCAAGGAATCATCATGCTCCCCATAGCTCCTCAAATGGCTCTGCAAATACTGCAGGATCAAGCACCCCGTGCTTGCAACGTTCATGACAATCATGCAGAGCTATCCAAGCTCCGTGCTTCTGTCAGAGATGGTGGACATAGAATCATAGAATCATAGAATCATAGAATATCAGGGTTGGAAGGGACCCCAGAAGGTCATCTAGTCCAACCCCCTGCTCAAAGCAGGACCAAGTCCCAGTTAAATCATCCCAGCTAGGGCTTTGTCAAGCCTGACCTTAAAAACCTCTAAGGAAGGAGATTCTACCACCTCCCTAGGTAACGCATTCCAGTGTTTCACCACCCTCTTAGTGAAAAAGTTTTTCCTAATATCCAATCTAAACCTTCCCCATTGCAACTTGAGACCATTACTCCTCGTTCTGTCATCTGCTACCATTGAGAACAGTCTAGAGCCATCCTCTTTGAAACCCCCTTTCAGGTAGTTGAAAGCAGCTATCAAATCCCCCCTCATTCTTCTCTTCTGCAGACTAAACAATCCCAGCTCCCTCAGCCTCTCCTCATAAGTCATGTGCTCTAGACCCCTAATCATTTTCGTTGCCCTTCGTTGTACTCTTTCCAATTTATCCACATCCTTCCTGTAGTGTGGGGCCCAAAACTGGACACAGTACTCCAGATGAGGCCTCACCAGTGTCGAATAGAGGGGAACGATCACGTCCCTCGATCTGCTCGCTATGCCCCTACTTATACATCCCAAAATGCCATCAAAGAGGGACATGCAAGTTTGTGAAATTTTGAAAAGAAGGCATGCAAATTATGGGATGCAGATGAAATTATGGCATGGAGAGCACTGAATTATGAAAAGTTGACCCCATTCTCCCTGTCACCCCAGCATGACTCGTTTTTGCCACATCAGGCATTGCAAAAACTTCCCAAACACACTGCACTAGATGATGGTGAGTTGCATGGTGGGATACCTACCCATGGCACACTGCACTCTGCCTCAATACAATTGCTTCTGGTGAATATGTTCACTGTTGCCACAAGGAGCCAGGTACGTACCTGCACAAGCCATGTACTAACTGCGGCAATGCAGTATGCTGTATGCAGTATGCAAACATGACTTAGGTCAACATAAGTTTGTAGTGTAGACATGGCTTTAAAGTCTCATTAATTTTTATCAGTGTTACCAGGTGTAATATCAAGTAGTGATTGGTGAACATCAAGAGACTTAGAATACAAGTTGAGCACTCAAAAGTAGAGATGCTTATTAAAAGCATATCCCAAAAGTCCAAACTATTTCAGTTTGTAAAAGTGGACTGGACATTTCCAAACAGGCTCTCTGGCCAGTTTTCTTGTTATTTGCACTTTCTGTTCAGAAATACTATCAAAAACCCCAACCTAAACCCCAACTCTGCCTCTCTCAAGCCAACTAACCTCCTGAACAGGGTCCGTAGCTGAAGAGTGTAATAGGGAGAGGGCTGTGTTGGCCAAAAGGATCAGCAGAGTCAAAGCAGCAATGCCATAGAAACCCCACTCATGGGATACTGAAGGTGCAGTATGCTAAAGCAAATGACCTGGTTTCAATAGGAGGTGGCTGGAGACAGAGGCCCAGTTCTTCTTTATCCTACGGCCCCTTTACACTGATTAGGCAGTGTAAAGAGACCTTAAAGTGAAGTGAATGTAGTTTTAATTTAATGTAAGTGTAATTTGCACCCACAGCCGAAGCAGTGTAAAGGGACCTGAGGGTATAGCTAACACTGCTATTAGACACCCACAGCTGACCCGTGCCAGCTAACTCAGGCTTGCAGGAGTTGGGTTCGTGGGGCTGTTTAACTGAGGTGTCGACATTCAGTCTCAGGCTACAACCTGAGATCTGGGACCCTCCCACTTCAGAGGGACTAAGAACCCAGGCTCCAGCTCAAGCCCAGACAGCTACACAACAATTAAGCAGCTCCTTTGCCCAAGCCCCACAGGCCTGAGTCAGCTGGCACAGGCCAGCTGCAGGCATCTAATTGTAGTGTAGACATACAGTGTGAATGAGAATCAGGTCCAGGGTGTCTTCAGTGCAGGGTCCTTAACTCAGAAATTGCGTCTTCCATTGGTCACATAAGCCTGAATACTATGGGGCTCCAGGTCTCATTTTAAGAGGAATCTCACCCCTCCCCCCACTGGCCCAATCCAGGTTTTTTCAGGGTGAGGGAGACCATCAGGTTTTTCAGGGTTTTAGGAGGCCTTCTACAGCCATATTGAAGCCTGTGTTTTCACTGCCACTGGTACCAATGCTAACTAGATTAAAGCTAGTCCAGGTATGTCCACATGAGCTGCAACAGTAACCTGTGCCTGCTTTGTGTGGCACTCTGTCCCCCTCTAGTGGCAGCTAAACCAGCTATAGATTGATGAACCTGCTACAGCCTTGGATAAGAGATTTGCGTCTTTTAGCTCATGCATTAAGCTCCAGAGGTCCCAGGTTTGATCCCAGCCGATGATGACTGGAGTCTGTCAGCGTTTCACAACTATACCTTGATTATGTCCTTGCTATGAGATAAGAGCAGCGATTCCCCTGCTCTTGTACACATACTTGCGGTAGCTTGATGAAAGCTTGCATGAGTGTAAATAGTAGTGTAGTTGTGGTAACATGGGCAGCAGTCGTGGAGGTATGGCTGAGTCGTGCCTAGTACAGATCCACCATTTGTACTCAGCTCACCACTCAGCCATGCCTCCGCTGGCACTGCCCATGCTACTGCAGCTACACCATTTATACTTGCACTAGGTCTCTTTGAGCTGCACATGTATGTGTACACAAGCAGGGGAAACACCCCCCTAACTCAAAGTGTAAACATCGTTCCTGTGTTTGCTGTGTAGATACAGGCTTGGAGCGTTAGGCATCAGCTCCGAACAAAGTGACTTGGTTCTAATCCTGGATCTGACAATTTGCTTTTCAGCTCTTTGTACCAACACTGGGAGTGAAGATTGATTTTTTGTTGCATCTGCTACCTAGAGAATATAAGATAGGCATTGAATAATTCAGGGCTCTGCAGGAACCAGTATGAGCTTGGCCTGCAATATTCACTTTTTTTTTATATAATCATATGGTCATCTCTGATTTCATGTATTTAATTTTTCAAACTATTTCTTCATTTACTCAGATGAGGGAAAAGGAAAAAAAGATTTAAAGGGGGGGAAAAAACCTGGAAAATTCCAAAACCAAAACTTAATTTAAAAAAATAGTGAAAGTTTCTAAGTGATCACACAGTACTGAAATTTTTATGTTTTTTATTTTTAAGACTCTGGGGTGAAATCCTGGTGCCAATAATGTCAATGGGAGTTTTGTTGTCGACTTGAGTAGGGTCATGATTTCACCCAAGGCAGGTGGTTCGTTGTGTGATCAGTGCAAGATTTAGCACAGGCTTCATTTTTTATTTCCTTGCTTTAAGTTCTCGGCTTTAGTAGATGTTCTGACAGACAACTCCAGGTAGGGATGGTTGTTAACTAGCAACCTAAATTGGTTCTATAAATTAAACTCTTTTGTTTTCTAAAAAAATTGTTAAAGTCCCTGCCCCTAAATGCTTTCCAATCAAAATGCATCATTGGAACAAACTCCCATGGGCTGATCAAACAAAGGGGCCCAGAGGCACTTGCAAACTGTTTGTCCAAGCAGTAGCCTTATAGAATTTAACTCTTATAGTTGCCACATTTACTACAGACAGGCAAAGAAAACCTGGATGATTAAAAGCCCACCCCCTCTCTCTTTCTCTATCTCCCCTCCTCCCCCTTGCCCCTTAGTTGATTAATTCCAGTAAGGCCTGAAAAATGAACTGGAGTTTTCAAGGATTGCAGAGTCTTTGAGTAAACAAGGGTCATTGCAATAAGAAAAGCCTGGAATTATGGAGAGGGCCACCCTCAAAGTCCAACGTCATATCAGAGTAACAACACTTCTTTCCCCTGCCCCCACCAAATAAAAACTCAAAAAGGAAGAAGATCTAATAAGCTGCCAATTATATGGAGGCAAAAGTGGCACCACAGTCATGTATTCAGAATGATTTTGATGCTCCTGTCTATTATATGGAGCATGCTGAGCTAGCCAAAGGATTCAAGAAAAGGACAAGGCAACGGCATATGGCCTAAGCAGACTGTTCATGTCTTTCCCCAAACAAGGCAAAGCTTCACCTTAGACTGACCTTGCAATTACAGGCTACTGGGAGCAGTTATGCACTTGAAAACAGTCAGCACAACAAATGGCATGAACAGAAAAGACTCAGAAAAACTGAACTCAGAGAGCCCTCAATTGGCAAGCCATGTATTTTGCCTACACTCTGAGATAAGCCTGCTCAGGTCATGAGGCTTGTTAGCTAAAGTTAACTATGAAATATGGAAGTAAAAGATCTCTTTATAGTAGCATTTCCTAAACAGATGAAACAAGTGATAAAGTCTCCTCCAGAGAGGCACCATTGGTAATTTGAAATTCTGAAAAAATAATCTGCAAATAATAAATCTAAATAACTGCAGAATAAGCAAAGTGGATTAATGTGTCATCTCTCTCCCGTGATGAGAGCAGAGTTTCAATATTTTTCTGAGCTGGTATTAACTAGCTAGAGAAAAATTGCAGCTCCACCACAAATAATTCATGCCTGTATGACACAGAGGAGGAATAGTAATAAAATCCAGACACCCAGAGGAAGACTGGCCCTTCTCATTAGAGTTTAAGGAATACAGGATTCTGGGCATAAATCCACCAATTTGACCATGGCTATACTGTATGTACAATACTCTGCACAGACTACAAACATAAACAAGCTTCCGTCTCATTTACAAATCACTAAATCTTAAGAATGTGCTAACTTGAACTGTAAAAACTCTTTTGACTACTAAAATTTAATCTGTCTCTCTTTCTGTCACAGCTCATGTGTGCAGGTCATATGCATATATATAGCACATACACAAATATACACAGAAAAACACACACATATATGTACATATATAGCTACACACACAATGTGTGTTAGAAAATTAAAAATATATACATTATATATTAGAGAATAGACAGATACAGGAGCAACCAATTCCCATCAGGTGTATGCCTCGGTGGTGAGCGGGGTATGTCCTGCAGATATGCAGGACAGCTGTGAATATTCAATAAGTAATCACAGTTCAATTGGTGACATTTTGGGTGGGTAGCTGATGGTACAATTACCTCTATAAAATGCCACTTAGGCCCTATGAGGAGGCTATCAAAGCAAATAAAGCCCACCTGCAGGGGCAGGTGAGGCCTATCAGCCTTGACAGACAGCTCAGGTAGGAGAAAGAAAAATCCAATTTCAAACCTTAGGTGCCAATCTGTAAAGCTTGCCCAATAGATATGCTCATGTGAGCTAATGTTGATGCCAAGTGTACCCCAGAGGGGTAAAGGTGCTCCCTGCAACTGACATACAACAGCCTTGTCTCAATGTTGTAACTGGGCAGGGGCTGCTAAAGTTATAGAAGCAAGTGAGCGAAGATGTGCAAGTTGGGATATAGGAATGCTGACTGGATGTTTAGAGATTCTTTTTGAGATCATAAAGAGGAGAAGAGTAAATGTGGTTGTGACCCTATGCCCCATATTCTTCATAGAGCTATGCTTATGATATGAATATGGCATAATTAAGGTATGTTTTATGCAAGATGGGTCATGTGAGATATCATTTGAAAGGTTATGATTTACTGAATATGATTAACCAATTTGAATACATGTATCATTTCTGTATCTGAAGTTAGAAATATTGACTATGTAATAATTACAATTGTGTTTTCACCTGGGGAACACCCACCAGAGAGTCTGCAAACAGCCTGGATGGGCCATTATGAAGGACAATAGGTCTCTGAGGATACTAATCTCCCTCCTTCCTCAGAAGTTTCCTGGGATGCTGCTTTGACACTGCAGGGTTATGTGATCATGTCACCTGGTACAGGATACCATCTTAAAATGCTAGTATTTAAATTCGGACAAATGCAAAGCACTCCATTTAGATAAGAACAATCAGTTGCACACATACAAAATGGGAAATGACTGCTTAGGAAGGAGTACTGTGGAAAGGGATCTGGGGGTCATAGTGGAACACAAGCTAAATATGAGTCAACAGTCTAACACTGTTGCAAAAAAAGCGAACATCCTTCAGGAGTATTGTAAGCAAGACACGAGAAGTAATTCTTCTGCTCTACTCCATGCTAATTAGGCCTCAACTGGAGTATTGTGTCCAGTTCTGGGTGCCACATTTCAGGAAGGATATGGACAAATTGGAGAGAGTCCAGAGAAGAGCGACAAAAATGATTAAAGGTCTAGAAAACATGACCTATGAGGGAAGATTGGAAAAATTGGGTTTGTTTAGTCTGGAAAAGAGAAGACAAGGGAACATGACAACAATTTTCAAGTATGTAAAAGGTCGTCACAAGGAGGAGGAAGAAAAAATGTTTTTCTTAATCTCTGAGGATAGAACAAGAAGCAATGGGTTTAAATTGCAGCAAGGGAGGTTTAGGTTGGACATTAGGAAAAACTTCCTGTCAGGTGGATAAGTGCTGGAATAAATTGGCTAGGGTCATTGTGGAATCTCCGTCACTGGAGATTTTTAAGAGCAGGTTTGACAAACACCTGTCAGGAATGGTCTAGATCAGTGCTTCTCAAGCTATCTGATGTGGGGGACCGGCATTTTTTTTTCCAATATGCACGCAGACCGGCAGCCGATGGCTCATGGACTGGCATTGGTCCGCAGACCACCACTTTGAGTAGCACTGGTCTAGATAATACTTAGTCTTGCCATGAGTGCAGGGGACTGGACTAGATGAGCTCTCGAGGTCCCTTCCAGTCCTTTGATTCTATGATTCTATTTTCCACCAGATGGGAAACAAAGGATTCCTGCCATATGCAAATCCTATTTAAGGCTGGGGAGTGAGTTCATCTAGGCTCTTTTCCATTGCCTCCCCACCCAAGAAGGAAGACTGTTAAAAACACCTGAAGAAACAAAGGAACTAAGCTGGGGGGAAGGGGGGTTGGGGTGAGAAAGGTCAACCTGTAAAAGGAATCCCTGGAGATTTAAACTGTGCTGTTTACCTTCAAGAAGCTCTGCAACCTGCTTGAAACAACAGTTAGGGTGAGAAATTATTATTTGTAGCAAGTATTCTTTAGTGTATTAAGCTTAGTTTGCGTGTTTTGTTTTATTTGCTCAGTAATCTGCTTTGAGCTGTTTGCTATCCCTTATAATCACTTAAAATTTACCTTTTGTAGTTAATAAACTTTTTTGTTTATTCCAAAACCCAGTTTGTGCAATTCATGATGGGGTGTGGGGGAAGGGCAAAAAGCTGTGCATATCTGCCTCCACTTTGAGGAAGGAGTCGATTTTCATGAGTTTACATTTTATAAATCTCTATACAATGCAAGACAATATAATTTTGGGTTTACACTCCAGAGGGTGCATGCACCAGAGTGCTGGACAATTCCCCGAGCTGAGTCTTCCCACACAGAGCTGATTGGAGACTCTGTGTGATGGGATATCTCGGTGCATCCCTATCTGTGTGTGTGTAGCAGGACACGGTGAGGGAGCCCAGACTGGTGGAACGGGCGGGCTCAGTGGGACCCCAGCACATCAGGTGATACCCTAGAAGAGGGGTCCAACCCGTCACAGTGGCATGTGTACAAGATACCAAACAAAAAAAGGTTGTAACACTAAGCTGATGGTGAAGGATTACAAAATCTACTTCTCAGGTAGTTCAATATCCTGAAACAATATTGCAGTTATTCTGGATGAAATTATGTGAAGGTAGGCCCAACAGATGAGTATTAAACTCCATTGAGAAGAGGTAACTATCTGTACAGTAAGTGGGTATGCACCATAGTTAGGAGATGGCCAAAAGGTAAAAGGAGTTTTTTTGATGAATTGTACTTTTTGGAAACATACCATCCAACAAGAAGGTAATTTCAGAGGAGATCTCAATGCACACATTGAAACTGCAAAGGCTGGGTATGAAACAGTCCATGGAGGGCATGGCACAGGAACCATAAATTTTGAGGGCCAAAATGATCCGACAGACTTGTGTGGCACTGGACATGGTGATCACAAACACACCCTTTCAGATGAGGGAAAGCCATCACATACATAACGTATGCCAGTTGAGGACACAAGTCCCAAATTGATTTTTTCTTTTAGTAATAGGAAGAGATGGATCATGAATAATGAATTCTAAGGTAACACTCAGTGGGTGCATTGTGAAATAGCACAGACTTCTCCTTCCAGACATCAGAACAGACAGGCCTTAGAAGCATCTGAACCCCTGAAAATCGGAAAGGCTTAAGTGGTGTAAACTTAAAGATGGGAATTTGAAAATCTTCAAACAAGGAATAATGCTCAGACTTCCTGACTACAAACAGGGAGGGGTGGACCGGGCCAGACTTAGGGGCAGGCGACCGCCTTGGTGCCGGGTTTGTGGGGGCACGGGTGTTGTTTTTGTTGTTAGCCTGTCTTCAAGGAAACTCGTATTCATGAGAAAAAGAGACAGTTGGGTTACAAGGGCAGAGATGAGGTGATGGGAAGCTTAGAAGAAGAATTCAAGAGAGAGGTTCTTTGCTCACTTGTTGACACTGCTCGAGTGTCCATCAAAGAAAGGTTTGGACAAATGAAGCACCACGAAAACACCGAGGGGG
Source organism: Dermochelys coriacea (assembly GCF_009764565.3). Lineage (NCBI taxonomy): Eukaryota > Metazoa > Chordata > Testudines > Dermochelyidae > Dermochelys > Dermochelys coriacea. The sequence goes on along the minus strand of NC_050070.1, from coordinate 36,317,005 downwards.
GGGGCAGGGGGTTAGAGGTTGTATGACCTTAGTAAGCTTCCAGCAGACAGGAAGAGAGTCTTGAACAATTGTATGGACCTTCACCGGACGCTGACACATGGGGACTGTTCGGACGTCAATAATAAAGACCTCTATGTCGAATTGGACAACATCCACCATATTTTGCCACATGGGAAGCACTCTTTACTCCTAGTTCTCCAATTCATTCATGATGCAGAGCTGAAGGACACTTTTCCTAATGTGTGGATAGCTTTGAGGATTCCGCTTACTCTGCGAGTCACAATCTCGGAGTGATGAGTGCAGCTTTACGAAGCTCAGGCTCATTAAAACATATCTTCAGTTGACAACGGCCGACAAGAGACTGACATGACTTGCTATTTTACTGCTTGAAAATACCATTGGCCAGTCTTTGGATCTCTCTGATGCTGTGCTTCAGTTCACAGGGCAAAGGTGAGAAAAATGACCTTTTGAACTAAAAGACCAGGGTTAACATTCTAAGGCTGTCACCTACTGTAACACTGTTTAATACTGGTCCACCCAATGTTGGTGCACAGTTCAATTTCTTGATGTTAGTACATTTTTGTTATTCTTAAAATGAAAAAGTTTCTAAAAGCTTAGAGGAAACAAATTTTTTTATTTGCTTATATATGGCTTGAATAAATACAGATTTATAGATCCTAGTATGAAAATGTATCATCTTATATGACAGGGACAAATCATGCATCAAAGTTGTAAAATGGGCTACAAATGTGATACAAAAATAAGGTATTCAAAAGTTGAACAAATGGAGGCAGGGGTGTAGAGAATACCTGAACTCAACTTTGCTGGAAGTGGCATATGAAGTCTTAGGATTACACCAGTGCCAAAAGGATAAAAAGGGAGACTTGGTAGTGGAATCCTCAAGTTAAAGTATTTGTTGAGGGGGAAAAAAATATAATTTTCAAAAAATGGCAGGCCACTGGTTTGAGCAGTGATAAGATGGTGTATCTGGAGGCAAGAAAGAAAGTTAAAAGAAATGTTGCCGCAGCTAAAAATATGGCTAGTGCTGAGTTATGTGACTGATTAGGAGGACTTGAGGAGAAGACCATCTATAGACTCACCAAGGCAAGAAGGAAAATGATGAGGGACGTGAACAAGTTTGTTTACATTAGAAATGAATAAGTTACATTGCAAATGAATAGTGAATCAATCAGTAAAGTTTGGAGTGATTATTCTGAAAAAGTGATGAATGAGGAAAACCCAAGGAAGGAATTAAGACTATGTCTATACTATGGACCTTACAGCGGCACAATTGTGCAGCTGCACCACTGTAAGGTCTCCTGTGTAGCCGCTGTATGCCAGCAGGAGAGAGCTGTCCTGTCAGCATAATTTAACCACACCCAATGAGCAGCGGTAGCTATGTCAGAGGGAGACGCTCTCCTGCTGATATAGTGCTGTCCACACTGGTGTTTTTGTCAGTGAAACTTATCTCAATTGCAGATGTATTTTTTTCACACCCCTGATCGACAAAAGTTTTGCCAATGAAAGTGCTAGTGTCAACAAAACCTAAGGTCATGTAAACTGAACTGGTATTTGATAAATTTCGCACTAGAGAAAGAGATTGAGGAGGCACTTAAGAAAAAGGAGAAAGCCCCTGGCCAAATGAAGTACCATGAATGCAGTGGAGTCACTGGGAAGGGAAGGCATCAAGTATCAGTTTCTTCAATGATATTCTTAAGAAAGGGAAAATGCTGGATGAATGGCATAAAAGATTTGTGGCGCCTATTTTTAAACATAAAGGAGATAGCCCCATGAAGTTGACAGCACATGCTAGGAAAACATAAAAGAAAATGATTGAAAAGACTCTGCACAGAAGTGTTGAAATTTTGAAAGGTCAGTATGGATTCATGCTGGGAAGGAGCACAACTGATGCCACATTTGCATTACAAATCCTCATGGAGAAGTTCAGAGAAAAGAGACTGCAACTGGGTATGGGCTTTAGATGTAGAAGGTGTAACACTGTATATCAAGATAACTATGGGGGTGGAGTTTGCGATGGAGAGATGTGCCAGAAGAATATGTCCATCTTATCCAGTATATGTATGATGGAGTGACTAGCACAGTCAAAACTAAATGAGGGTACAGTACAGAATTTCCAGTAAATATTGGCCTGGGTTAAGGGTCAGTGCTGATTTCCTATTTGTTTGTGGTTATCATAGAACCATAAGGTTAGAATGGATTGCAAAGGTCATCAAGTCTAACTCCCTGCCAAGATGCAGGATTTGTTGCATCCAGGAACAATGGCTATCCAGCCTCCTTTTGAAAACCTCCAGTGAAGGAGCTTCTACAACATCCCAAGGCAGTCTGTTCCATTGTCCTACTATTCTTACAGTTAGGAAGCTTTTCCTGAGATTTAATCTAAATCTGCTATGCTGTAGTTTGAACCCATTGCCTCTTGTCCGGCCCTCTGTGGCAAGAGAGAACAACTTTTATCCATCTTTTTTATGGCAGCCTTTAATGTATTTGAAGACCACTATCATATCCTCCCTCAATCTCCTCTTTTCCAAACTAAACATACCCAAGTTCCTTCTACCTTTGATCATATGGCTTGCATCCATCGCTTTAATCATCTTTGTAGATTGCCTCTGTATCCTTTCCAGTTTCTCCACATCTTTTCTATACATTGGTGACCAAAACTGGACACAGTACTCCTGCTGAGGCCTAACCAGCCCCGATTAGAGTGGTACTATCGGCTCCCATAACTTGCATGCTATTCCCTGTTAATGCAACCTAAAATTGCATTTACTTTTTTTGCAACAGCATTGCATTGCTGGCTCATGTTGGGGGTGTGATTCACCACAACTCCCAAATCCTTGCCAGCAGTGCTGCTGCCAAGCCAGTTATCCCCCATTCTCTATTTGTGCATTTGGTTTTTCTTGCCGAAGTGTAGCACCTTACATTTGTCTTTGTTGAATTCCATTTTGTCTATAGCCCAGTTCTCCAATTTATCAAGATCCTTGTGAATCTTAGCTCTATCCTCCAATATGTTGGCAACCCTCCCTAGTTTTGTGTCATCTGCAAACTTAATCAATGTGCTCTCTATTCCTATATTCAGATGTTAAACACTGGACCCAGAACAGATCCATGTGGAACCCCATTTGAGACCTCCTTCCAATCTAACAACATTCTATTAATAGTTACTTTTTGTTTGCAGACCTTTAACCAATTTTGTATCCTCTTAATGGTAATTCTGCTGAGCCTGCATTTCTCTAGCTTACTTATCTGAATGTCATGTGGGACTGTGTCAAAAGCATTGCTGAAGTCCAGGTAGATTACATCCACCACATTCCCCCTAGCCACCAAATCTGATACCCTGTTAAAGAAGGAAATCAAGCTGGTTTGGCATGATTTGTTCTTGGTAAATCCATGCTGGCTGCTAGTGATTGCCCCTTCATCCTCTACGTATTCACAAACTGAATGTTTTATACATTACTCTAGTAGCTTCCCAGGTATCAAAGCACAAGCTTTGACTGCTATTGTGTTTCATGCTCTCCTGGATGCTTCCTGGCCTGAGGAATAGGTATGCTGGAAGTATACAAGTTTTCATAAGAACGGAGTCGGGGGGATTTTTGGCAGTTAGGTTGCTAGGCAATTGGTTGGTAATTAGACTGCTTTGACACATAGGAATTGTTAGAACCTTCTTGAGAAAGAATTGATGCAAAGGGTTAATATTAATGATTATCATTAATCATGGACTCCCAGAATGCCACTGATGGAATAGGGACAGGCATTGATAATTGGAGTACCAGAAAAAATATGAGTATACATCCATGACATCTGCATAATGCAGGGTATAAAACACCATGCATAGTTCCCTTTCTTCAGGTTCTCTCGGGCTCTGAACTGTTGCCAACTGGATCTGTGGCCTTCTGAGGGTCTCCACTTACTAATTTTCATCCCTGTGTTTTCATCTTTTTATAGTGAGTAGAAATGCATTTATTAGCCTGGTCCAGTTTTGTGCACTGATTGCTCATTCGGATAGGTTTATGTTGTTTAATAATTATAGGTAGCACAATTACTTGGTTTCTTTGTAAGGGTATAATTGAATCTATACTACTCTATCATTAGTCACTTCAATCCCAAAGAGAAAGAGAGGGGTTTCTAAGGGACTTGTGTAGCTCGTTTGAGGAAAGAACCTGTGACTGATTATTCATAAAAACATTGTGTTACAAATCATCTGTGTGATTATTTGTAAGGGCTACATGGTCAAATAGGACATGAAACAAGTTTGTAAAGAGCCTAATATAGACTTCTCCAATTGAGGGAGGCCAGGCTACATTGGTATGAGCATATCCAGTGAAGACCACAGAGTTATATCAGTAAGATTACAGTAGAACCTCACAATTCTGAACACCTCGGGACTGGAGGCTGTTTGTAATTCTGAACAAAATGTTGTCGTTATTCTTTCAAAAGTTTACAACTGAACATTGACTTAATACAGCTTTGAAACTCTGCAGGAGAAAAATGCTGCTTTCCCTTTTTTTTTTTTTTTTTAAGTTGTTTACATTTAACAAAGCACTGTACTGTATTTGCTTTTTTTTTTTTTTTTTGGTCTCTGCTGCTGCCTGGTTGTGTACTTCTGGCTTCAAATGAGGGATGTGGTTGACTGGTCAGTTCGTAACTCTGCTGTTCTACTGTACTTTTGAAAGGAATGTGGATGGGAGATGACCAAGAAGGAAAGCAAAGACTTGGACTGGATATTAACAGATCTCGGAGAAACCAATCTGCATGACAGCCTGGCGTACAATCATGAGTTTTGGAAGAAGTCTATAAAAACTGTCAACCCCAAATAGAGAAGTGACAAGAAAGAAGAAAAGAGGAGGTATTACAAACACACTATATCAGAGGGATTTAAAAATACTTTTAAAACTTGCTGGTGGAATTTAACACACACTGGCCATTCCAGAGGAATAAATTAATACCCAGAAAGAAATAGGAGAGGTAACTTTTCTGGCTTGCCAAGCAAAGTCCTTTCTATTTTCACTGTATCACCATCTGTTTTTACCAATCCTGGTTTCATACCAGCTGCAGATCTCACACCATACAATGATTTCCTGATAGGAGGATGGCAGGATAAGAGAGACAGACACTGGGTTTATTCAAACAATCAAGTCTAAAACTAATGGAGCAGTGTCTACAAATATGTTTTCCTCTATCTCATTTTCCCATTGTTGTAACTCATTGTCAAAGGGTTTTTCTCCTAGTAACACTGCTACTGATTCTCTTTTTTCCTGTGGCCTTCACACTATGTTTCTTTCAGGGGCTCTCATCAGCTTATGCTTAGCTGCTTAAAGTAAGTTACCAGGTCTGGGTTTTTGTTTTGACATGCTGTGTACTATAAACTAAAAATAGGTACAAACAAAAAACACTTTATTTTAACAGGTTGCATGAAATATTCCAATGCCAGGATAAGCCAAACTATGGCTATGTTATAGTGAAGGCATTTTTTAAAAAGGCTCAATATGTGCCATAAAAGAGAGTGTTCATGTCGAGTGCAGTTTCCACCTCCATCAGATCAGGTCAAGAATCTCAGAGAATTTCTCTGTTCGAGTGAAGCAAAGAGGTCACTCCATGAGGAAGAGCAAACCTTTCAGGAAGATTTCTACATGAGTGCCCTGCTGTGTCAGAACATACTGCTGTCAACAATCATGGCCATTAGCCAGGCACTTTTTGCATTTGTAAGGCTAAAAAAACAAGGGGCAGGGAATTCCATAATTGACATACCGAACTGATTTTAATTTCATGAGGTTCTGGTTTTAAACACCAAGCTTTAGTATTTTTACTTCCTAAAACTGAAATCCCATCGATAGATTTCAGGTTAACTTTGAGGACTCTGCCCTGCCACTGAGTCCAAACAGCAAACCCCATGAAGCCACCTAGCCCTTAGTTGTTCATTCAGAAAGCAAGCACTAAATCTTGATTGATCTTCTGATCACTACAAATTATTGGTAACCTCTGCATTACACCGGCCTGCTGCAAATTGGAGTTGACAGTATTATCACTGAAAGAAATGCATGAGCTGAGTGCTTGTCAAACTGTGACTTGTTGGACCAGTAGGTAGCATTACAGTACTGCAAGGGATGACATTTTCTACAAGGGATGACATTTTCCACCCAAACATCATATGACACTCGCACAAATAATACCATCCATTTAAAATTAAGGTTGGTCAAGTGCATTTCCTTACAACAATGCAAACACTAATAAAACAAAGAAATTGTAACTCCAGGTAACGTATGCACCCAGCACAAAACCAGTCTCCAGGTATTAGCTCACACTACTCAACTATACCAACATAGTAATACCCTCTTCAATATGCCCTCTGTCAGTATGAAACTCTCAATGGGGGGCATTCAGGGCTGATGTAGATTAAAACCAGGGGCTGTGGAGATCCATATGAAGTTTATGTGGGATGTCTGATTTGTTCCATACAGTAAACTTCAGTGTGTCACTCATTCCTCATCCTACTCCCTAGAACAGAGGTTCTCACCAGGGACTGGAGAGGAGGAGTCAGACTTTTGCGGGGATGGGGTGCAACAAGCCCTCTGATGGTTGGGTGGTTATGGTGAAAGTGAGGGAGCCAAGTGCTAGGTCACAGAGCCAGGGTGAGAGATTTAACAGAACAGTGAGTTATATGGCCAGAATGGTAGGTAAGGAAAGACTTGATCTCTATCCACAGAAATACGTATGAACTGGAGGAAAGCTGGTGAACCTCTCTCTCAACATAACAAGTTGTTGGGCACCCAAGGCCAATGTTAGCACATCTCTGGATGGGTGCTGTTTTGAAAAAAAAAATGCAAGAAAAAAACCCTCTGTCTTTTGTAGATTAATTGTAGGTGTTACATCAACACCATCAATAAGGTCACTTATTTAGAATATTAAATAGAGATATATGCATGGGACTAACTGACAACATATTTAAGCTATATTGCATTACCATCAGATTAGTACCACAGAGATTGAAAAAACTACAAAAATTCCTAAACAAAAAACTTCAAATTGGGATCTCCCCGCTCTCCCCTCTCTCTCTCTCTCTCTCTCTCTCTCTCTCACACACACACACACACACACACACACACACACACACACACACCTCCCCAACCAAAAAAATCTGAAACAGTTAAGTTAAAAAATTAATTCTTTGACATTAAATTATATGTAATTAAGGTTTATGGCTCAAGGCCATGGATTTACCATAAACTCAAAGAGTTACTCCCATGGATGTCAATGGGAATGTTGTACAAAAACTAAGGAAATAATATGGCCTTCATATAGTAACTAACATCATATGGCCCGATTCTTCAACATTTACTCCAGATGGTAAGCACTCATGAATTTGAGTCGACGTACTGAAGTCAATAACAGGGAAGACTAGGCTATGCGGCTTATAGTAGAATGGTGACAAGAACTATGAATTATTTGTGGACTAATCTGTTTCCTCTTGTAGGAGCCAATGAACCAAATCCACAGATGGTGTAAATCAGAGTAGCGACTGAAGTCAATGGAGCTATGACAATTTACACCAGCTGAGAATCTGATCCTCCACATTTAAAGCACTTGAGGAGAAAAGGGTAGTAAAGTAAGGCAGAGGAGAGACACCAAGAAAAGACCAAAGGGGATGCCAAAGAAGAAAGAGAGAAAGGATGCAGGAGAGGAGATTCAGAGGGGAGTGGGGAAGGAGAGAAGGAAATCATAGTCCTAACTCTCTTATTACACCCATCCACCCACACTTTATTTCCAGCAAGTAGTGCTGAAAGCACCCACAGCTTTCCTGATGAAACTGGCCCAATTGTTCAATCCCTCCTCAAGTTATGTAGTACTTATTCACATCACCAGTCCCACCAGAAGGAAACTGACTAATTCTGATTGCCCTTCAAACTTTGGTTCCTGCATAGCTCTATTTTTTATTGACAGGTAAAAAGGAAAACTGCCTAGGATCATCCTAACAGCTGCAGTCAATAAGCCATTTGCAGTATAACAACAATGTTATTCAGCCTACAGACTTGTAACACCACCACATACTCTGTTCTTGTGTGTCAGTAGATGGCACTCTTTATATTTACTATCTCCATATAGTGTGTGCACACACATAAAAATACCACTCTTTATATGGAACTACAGTGGCAGACCATACAACTTTAGTCAGTTTCCCTTTACAGGAAGTTCTGTGCTTTATTGCTCAGTGCAGACTGAACTGAAGCTCAATCTTCTATTGCAATGCAGGCTGGATGAATATGCTAATCAGGTTGCATCTATCTCATGGGATGGGAGTTGTATTCATGCTCTGCAACACATACAGTGCATAAACAAACAACACACTCTCCTATCCACCATGTCATAAGCCACAAAATATAATTGTCCCTGTAAGTCCTCTGTACACAGACTAGAAACACCACCACTTACCTTAAAATATGGTTTTGGATATTAAAAAAAGGGGGAAGTGTCAAAGCCGGCTTTTCCTCATTGACTTGATCTGTTCCCTGCCTGTATTCAGAGTCATACCTGCTTACTTCAGTTGGTACTACTTCGTACTTGTTTTAGCACAGCAGAGTCCATACAACTAGGGGAGAGTGAGCTGGATTTTGGTTTGTGTCATGCACAATCAGCTGAATTCTTAAATTCCACTGCAGAATCTTTATCCGTTTAAAAAATGTGAAAAGTGGAAATAAATCTTATCATAGGCTCCTCTACTGTCTGTGGAAAATTTCAGTGTGGTACTGTGTGTCAATCTCCAAGTGTTACAATTTTTTAAAATCTTTTTATATTCTAATGAGGTCCTGTTTATTGATGGTATATATTTCCAACCTGAGCTCTCACTTAATGATTTTTTAAAATATCTTACATTAACATTCTCTAGAACAGGTACTATATAAAAGTTATACTGTATTTATAATAGAAGCTGTAACACATGAACATACTCTTACACTTATTAAAAGTATCATAGGATTTTTGCAACATGTGGTCAAGTCCTCAGTTTCACATCTTTGAAGGATTCCTATGCTGTGATATTGGTTTGGTACCGACACCTGCTTCATTCAGGTGATCCTTGCTTACCTTAACAGATCAAACGAGATCACAGTCTGAAATGACATTTCTTCCGAAACAAAGTTAACTTGCTTTCTGAAACCATCTTCGCTTCATCAGTCGTCATTACAGTAAGTTTTACCCCACCAGACCATGGCAGGAACACGTGATATTTCTTCTTCAATTAGTACAACCCATTTGTGTTTCCTTTTCTTGAAACAGTTACAGGCCATAATGATGTAATGTATTTAAATTTGATAAACACAATTACTATCAACATTTAATTGATTCTTGATTACAATCAATTATATTTCTGAAACAATCAAGCATGCTACAATTAAAAATAATTGATTCATTAGCACACCCATACTAGAAATTACACAAATGCATTATTTATGTAATTAGACACATTTACAGTTCATTATTTCACGTTTTGTACTATTGTTACAAAGCTACAAATTTTTAAAGTATTTTTAATCTTCCTTTAGCATCAATTGACATAGATCACATTTACCTAATTCTAAAACCTGAAAAAGACCCAGTCCATTCAAAAACAATAATTAAAGCTCACTTGTCATAATCTAAAAGGTGAGGATGGGTGATGATACATCCCAAGGTAGACCCTGCTTTTCAAGTTGAATAGAGCAATTTTAGGCAACACGTTCTTAGAAATTTAGCAAAGGTTAATTAAATTTCTATCCAAAGGGCTGTGGCTTAAACCATAAGCTGCCAGAATTCAGGACCGAATATGCGAGAGAGAGAGAGAACTTATGAGAAAATTTTGTGACATGAGCTATTTCCACTTCAGAAAATAACTAATGGCCCATATGCTTGTAATTCTGATATGGCATTAGAAAGAGTACAGAAGTCTTGGCATGGCTGTGACAATAGGTTAAGTGTCCAATTTTCAGAGGTTCTGGTCCTTCTCAACTCCCATTAATTTCACTTGTAGTTGTGGGTGTTCAGAACTCCAAAAGACTGCGCCATTCTCCATGCTTCATATTCACAATTATGAGGATGGGGTTTTAGTTTTTCTGATCCTCTTCTTGGCAACAAGAGAAGGGGATATCAAAATCTGAATGTCTAGAACAGATACCAAAGGCTTGTCAGACTTTTATATATGCTCTCCTCTTCGTAAATATATATGTCTACTGCACAGGTGTACCCCTAAACTGGAAAACATTAAGGGCCAAATTCCTCCCTAGTTACATCAGCAAATGATTTAGTCCTGTGCATTGTCCTGAGAAGTTAGCCATTCCCCCTCTGCCTTTCAGACAAATTGATGTATTTTAGAAGAAGAAAATGGGACTGGACAAAAAATAAAAATTAGATAGTACTGAAAATTGTTGCACTAAGACAGTTTACTACTGTCTTCCATAGAAAATAAGATACATGCTGACACCTCATTCCTTTTGGAAAGATTCAATGAGAATAAGCAATGGGAGCAGTCTGGCAACATCTGCAAACTATGCCATGCACTAATGTATTGCAAGAATAGTTTTATTCATGCTTGAGATTGTCAAGCAGAAGATAAATTATTAACAATAACTTATACACAGAGAGTGTGCGTACTTGAGCACTCATCCAGAATTTTCCACTGTAATGCTTTTTGTAGTGGAAATTGTAGTTTCTGCAAAAATCAAAGTTTTCTGCAGAAAACTATCGATTTTGCTAAAAATTCTTTGATTTTTTCATTGGGAAAACTGAAACAGAATATCTTGTAACAAGTCGATTCATCTCAAATCCAAAAATTTTGGTTGTTGAACTGAATTGAGATGTTTTGTTTCAGGTCTTTTCAACATTAATCTGTACCCACCTATCTTCACCTGAGCTGCAGCAGAGTCTCATGAGAGCTGGTATAGGTGGCCTTATGTCCCCATTCTCTCTTATGGTTGGATTACACCTCCCATAATGCACTGTCTGAAATGCTGCAGTGTGTCATGGGAGATGTAGTCCACCCATATAATCCCGCCCATAGAGAAGAATGGGAGGCGTGAAGCACCAAACCACAACTTCCATGAGGCATCATGGCAGCTCAAGCAGGCACATTTCAAAGTCAAATTCAGCTGAAAGGAAATATTTTGTTTCAGTTCCGTATACTGATGTGAAACATTTCAACATTTCCTAATTGAATTTTTCTGATCTTTTCATCCAGACTCAGGAGAGAAACAAATGTTGAAATATCAGAACTTACCATGGGACAGAAATTACAATTTTCAGTCAGCTCTAAAAATATCCTTATATAAATTCTCTCAATTTTATTTTAACTCTGAAATTTTTGAACTACAGTTTAGATTAAAATATTTTCAAAATAAAGAGCCAAACGCTTTATTGCCATGGCAGCAATGTAGTGAGGAGCAGAGATTGTGTCCTTTGCCAGGGTGATCTCTTCTAGAGCAGGGAGTTTGCTGCTGATAGCAGCACATCTATCATAGCCACCTAGGAGGACAGAACAGCCCCACTAACTTCCATGGTTTACCCAGTGGTAGCCAGACCCACTTTCTAGCATGCTTCTGTGAATCATGGAAGCACAATGCCCTTCAACTTGCAGTGGGAGAAAGGGACTCTTCCATACCCTCACCTGTATTCCTTTGCACATCAGTGTAAGAACAGGCAGGACTGAGGAGGTCCTAAATTTGTACAGGGGATTTGTAACCGCTCATCAAGACATAAACGTGACACTTTTAAAAGATGTGGCCACATGTATTTTGTAAAGCTTCAGTACTATGATTATTGAACCATATAAAGCCTAGTGGGAAGTGCATCCAGACACTTATTCTTTAAACCTTTTCTGGTCAATCTTTTGCTGTTTAGATGGAACAGTTACTTTCTGAGCCCAATTAAGGTGAAGGGGGAAAGAACAAATTAAAACGATCTAGTGTATGTCATTGTTCGATATTATGTGTTCAGAATTTCACCTAATCACCACTTTAAAACTCTTCAGACTTCAGCTGCAAAGGAGAAAGGATGCCTCCGAGTCATTCCATCTTAAAAATTGGAGGAAAGTTCTTCCAAGTGTGTTTTGTGTGATCCTAAAATGTTAATGTGCTGACAGCTGTAGACCAGATTCGTTTAGCTGTCACAACAGACTATAAAGCAACATAGTAAACTGGATACTTCTGTGTCTGACATCTGCCACTCTTTTATTAACTACTGTTCCACCAAGAACGTTTTACAGAATAATTAATTTGGCCAGATGCATGCAACAGAGTGTTCATTTCATGCATTTACACATCTGGGTTCTTGCACTGCACGGTGCTGCCTAAGGTGAGAACACCCACAGAGAGTTTTCAAAACTGCCATTTTGGACAGGATATGAAGAGGCTTCCTATAGAGAGAGAATGTGCCTTATATGCTCAGGAAAACTTGAAAAGCCTGGCTGCAGAAACACCAACATTGTAAACTTTAATAGAAATGAAAAATCCTGGTAATGCTTCATCTCTGCAGGGCTGTTCTTGGGATCCGAGGAGCCTGTGCTTCAGTGGGAAAATACAGGTTATATGGAAGGAATGTTTAATGAACTACAACAGAGCCAGAATGCAGTAGGCTTGATATAAAGGGCAGTCACAGCAGACACCCTTACAGAATTTAATCATGAGAAATGCTGAGCACCCATGACTCTCGGTGAAGCCACTGGGAATGGTTTAGCAGCTCTCAGGATTAGGCCCAAAGTAAGCCAGTTCTGCTACTATCAAAATCTCAATTTTGGGTTTGGAACGGCCAATGCACAAATGTCAAATTCACTATGTGAATTCCTCACCAGCCTAGGGAATTGTCTGCCACACTAAATGAGTCCTTAGTCCTTAGTTCCGGGCTTCATTTATTGTCCAAACAGCCACAAACTCTCACCAAAGGAAAACGTAAAAGGTCCAGCTGTGGCTTTCTACCAGTCACAGCTATCAGATCTTCCCACCTACAGTCCTACATCAGCTAAGCCACTTGCTAACTTTTATAAATCACTTGCTCCTTTTCCAGCTGGGTCTGATAATTTACCAGGGCTGCTGGCCACAGGTGTTTGCCTCTTAAAGGGGCAGGCTACCCTGTTACATTCAAGTTAAATTTGTCTACACTGCGTGCTAAATCAAGGAATACAACTGCAAAATCTCCACCTGTATGGGGAAACAGGAGGCTATCTGTGGACTCTGCATTTCTTTAAATTGATTGAATGAATTCAATCAATCAGCAGTGTGCCCTTGTTGCCAAGAAGGCCAATGGCATTTTGGGATGTATAAGTAGGGGCATAGCGAGCAGATCGAGGGACGTGATCGTTCCCCTCTATTCGACACTGGTGAGGCCTCATCTGGAGTACTGTGTCCAGTTTTGGGCCCCACACTACAGGAAGGATGTGGATAAATTGGAAAGAGTACAACGAAGGGCAACGAAAATGATTAGGGGTCTAGAGCACATGACTTATGAGGAGAGGCTGAGGGAGCTGGGATTGTTTAGTCTGCAGAAGAGAAGAATGAGGGGGGATTTGATAGCTGCTTTCAACTACCTGAAAGGGGGTTTCAAAGAGGATGGCTCTAGACTGTTCTCAATGGTAGCAGATGACAGAACGAGGAGTAATGGTCTCAAGTTGCAATGGGGGAGGTTTAGATTGGATATTAGGAAAAACTTTTTCACTAAGAGGGTGGTGAAACACTGGAATGCGTTACCTAGGGAGGTGGTAGAATCTCCTTCCTTAGAGGTTTTTAAGGTCAGGCTTGACAAAGCCCTGGCTGGGATGATTTAACTGGGACTTGGTCCTGCTTTGAGCAGGGGGTTGGACTAGATGACCTTCTGGGGTCCCTTCCAACCCTGATATTCTATGATTCTATGATTCTATGACTGCAAAATGTATAATTTTTCACGCTTTGTTGGCAATGACATTATTTTTCTGTTTAGTTGTAATTGAGTGTCTAAAGCAATTTTTTTTAAAAGGGCTTAAAAATAATAGACAAAAAGTAATATCTTTAAAATCAGCTCTTTCCAATAACACCTTGTTCAAACTTCACATATAAAGCCCTGTTTGATCTCTTTCAGAAGCGATCTCTCTCTCAGAAGTGTCAGCCATTCATCCCCATGATTCCCATCTTATTTGGAAATAAAAACTATCACCATAAAATCCTCAGCTGTAATCTGTGCTTGAATTTTTTATTTTATTTTATTTTTTGCAATGCTGTTTAAAACCTAAATTTAATGAACAATCTTCCATAAAGCATAAAATTAGGCCTCAAATTCTGTTGCTCCATGCCCTAGTGGTGTCCTGATTGGAGACCTTCCTGAGCCACAGGGCGGCTAACGTTTTCTGAGTTAACCCCTAGCAAGAGCTGAGGATTAGTTCAGAGAGAAACTCTTAGGTGAGAGTTAAACAGGCACTGCAGAAAGAGAGAGAAAGGGAGGTTTGATGTGGACCTTTTGAAAGGGCACTCAGACAATTTTACGACTTCCATGATGACAACACGATTATCCCATTTTTTTATTGGTTCAGCACATACAGCTGGTCACGCTTGATCCAGACCAAAGTCTCCAAGCGTGGCCACTGATTCTAGGTGCATCAATTTTTTGGATCCCCAGCTTTGGTCATCTTGGGCCTCATTTTCACAAGTGCTGAACTCCAGCAGAACTCAAAGGAAGCTGGGGGTGCTCACAGCATTTTTCAATCACTGGTCCAAAAGATCTCAAGATGGGTACCCAAAAGTGGAGGTATTCCAAAGCAGAGTCCACTTTTAACAATTTGGTTGCTAGTGCTTAGTTTAGGATTGGAGTTTGGACAGGTGGCTATAAGGGCTATGCTGAGGAGCAACTATTATTCCTTGCAGCTTGAAGATAGGGCACCCTTTCCTGTCTGGGAAGGAACCTGTTTTGAATGCCTACTATTGGAGGTTAATGGAATGAAAATGTTTTCAGAGGGCTCTAATGGAGCATATCAGGTTACCTTCAGGTCTTGTCTAAGGAAAAGGCACTCTCTTCAGCCAATCGTCTATGGAAGTTTTGCTGGCTACCACACTACTCAGCCAAGAAGACTCCTCTTGATTCAGAAGAGGAAGTACTCTTAAGCTAGAGGTCACATATCATCATACAAAACATTATGAGGCTACCCAAAGTCCCAACTGTTGTCTCCTAGAAATTTCGGGTTACAAGGAAAACTACTCTCTCTCTCACACATGCAGTCTGAAGGAATGAACACTGAACTGGAAGTCAGGAGGCTCTGAGTTCTAACCAGGTATGACACTTTGGGGTTCAACCCAAGCCAGTTAGGGGACGTGTCACAACCTCCCCTGTAACTCTGCGTGTGTCTGTGCTGTGCAGCCTTGGTTCACAGCACAATAGCTTCACCCTGGCTTCCACCAACTGTGGTTTCATAGATACTAAGGTTAGAAGGGACCATTCTGATCATCTAGTCCGACCTCCTGCACAGCGCAGGCCACAGAATCTCCCCCACCCACTCCTATGAAAAACCTCACCCAGGTCCGAGCTATTGAAGTCCTTAAATCATGGTTCAAAGCCATCAAGGAGCAGAGAAGCCTCCCTCAAGTCAACCATGCCCCATGCTACAGAGGAAGGCGAAAAACCTCCAGGGCCTCTCCAATCTGCCCTGGAGGAAAATTCCTTCCCGACCCCAAATATGGCAATCAGCCAAACCCTGAGCATATGGGCAAGATTCACCAGCCAGATACCCAGGAAAGAATTTTCTATAGTAACTCAGATCCCATCCATCTAATATCCCATCTCAGGGGATTTGGCCTATTTACCCTGAATATTTAAAGATCAATTACTTAACAAAATCCCATTATCCCATCATACCATCTCCTCCATAAACTTATCAAGTAGAATCTTAAAACCAGATAGATCTTTTGCCCCCACTGCTTCCCTTGGAAGGTTATTCCAAAATTTCACTCCTCTGATGGTTAAAAACCTTCGTCTGATTTCAAGTCTAAACTTCCTGGTGGCTAGTTTATACCCATTTGTTCTTGTTTCCACATTGGTGCTGAGCTGAAATAATTCCTCTCCCTCTCCTGTATTTATCCCTCTGATATATTTATAGAGAGCAATCATATCTCCCCTCAACCTTCTTTTAGTTAGGCTAAACAAGCCAAGCTCCTTAAGTCTCCTTTCATAAGACAAGTTTTCCCTTCCTTGGATCATCCTAGTAGCCCTTCTCTGTACCTGCTCCAGTTTGAATTCATCCTTTTTAAACATGGGAGACCAGAACTGCACAGTATTCTAGGTGAGGTCTCACCAGTGCCTTGTATAACGGTACTAAAACCTCCTTATCCCTACTGGAAATGCCTCTCCTGATGCATCCCAAAACTGCATTAGCTTTTTTCACAGCCATATCACATTGGCAGCTCATAGTCATCCTATGATCAACCAATACTCCAAGGTCCTTCTCCTCTTCTGTTACATCTAATTGATGCGTCCCCAACTTATAACTAAAATTCTTGTTATTGATCCCTAAATGCATAACCTTACACTTCTCACTATTAAATTTCATCCTATTACTATTACTCCAGTTTACAAGGTCATCCAGATCCTCCTGTATAATATCCCGATCCTTCTCCGAATTGGCAATACCTCCCAGCTTTGTATCATCTGCAAACTTTATTACCACACTCCCACTTTTTGTGCCAAGGTCAGTAACAAAAAGATTAAATAAGATTGGTCCCAAAACCGATCCCTGAGGAACTCGACTGGTAACCTCCCTCCAACCTGACAGTTCGCCTTTCAGTAGGACCCGTTGCAGTCTCCCCTTTAACCAATTCCTTATCCACCTTTTGATGTTCATATTGATCCCCATCTTCTCCAATTTAACTAATAATTCCCCATGTGGCACGGTATCAAATGCCTTACTGAAATCTAGGTAAATTAGATCCACTGCATTTCCTTTATCTAAAAAATCTGTTACTTTTTCAAAAAAGGAGATTAGGTTGGTTTAGCACGATCTACCTTTTGTAAAACCATGTTCTATTTTGTCCCATTTACCATTGACTTCAATGTCCTTAACTAATTTCTCCTTCAAAATTTTTTCCAGGACCTCGCATACTACAGATGTCAAACTAACTGGCCTGTAGTTACCTGGATCACTTTTTTTTCCTTTCTTAAAAATAGGAACTATATTAGCAATTCTCCAATCATTCGGTACTACTCCTGAGTTTACAGATTCATTAAAAATTCTTGCTAATGGGCTTGCAATTTCAGGTGCCAATTCCTTTAATATTCTTGGATGAAGATTATCTGGGCCCCCCGATTTAGTCCCATTAAGCTGTTTCAGTTTTGCTTCTACCTCAGATATGGTAATATCTACCTCTATATCCTCATTCCCATTTGTCATGCTACCATTATCCCCAAGATCCTCTTTAGCCTTATTAAAGGCTGAGGCAAAGTATTTGTTTACATATTGGGCCATGTCTAGATTATCTTTAACCTCCACTCCATCCTCAGTGTTAAGCGGCCCCACTTCTTCTTTCTTAGTTTTCTTCTTATTTATATGGCTATAGAACCTTTTACTATTGGTTTTAATTCCCTTTGCAAGGTCCAACTCTACTCGACTTTTAGCCTGTCTCACTTTATCCCTACATGTTCTGACCTCAATTAGGTAGCTTTCCTTACTGATCCCTCCCATCTTCCACTCCCTGTATGCTTTCTGCTTCTTCTTAATCACCTCTCTAAGATGCTTGCTCATCCAGCTTGGTCTACAACTCCTGCCTATGAATTTTTTCCCCTTTCTTGGGATACAGGCTTCTGATAGCTTCTGCAGTTTTGATTTAAAGTAATCCCAGGCCTCCTCTACCTTTAGATCCATAAGTTCTTCAGTCCAATCCACTTGCCTAACTAATTTCCGAAAGTCAGCCCTTTTGAAATCAAAAACCCTAGTTGCAGATTTATTTTTGTTAATCCTTCCATTTAGTTTGAACTGAATTAGCTCATGATCACTTGTAGCCAAGATTGTCCCCGACAACCATTTCTTCTATGAGGTCCTCGCTACTCACCAAAATTAAATCTAAAATGGCATCCCCTCTAGTCGGTTCAGCAACTACTTGATGAAGGAATCCATCAGCTATCGCATCTAGGAAAATCTGAGCCCTATTATTATTACTAGCACTGGTCCTCCAGTCTACATCTGGGAAGTTAAAGTCTCCCATGATCTCGCAGTTTCCATTAGTATTTACTTTATTAAAGACATTAAAAAGGGCTCTATCCATATCCAAATTAGATCCCGGAGGTCTATAGCACACCCCAAGCACTATCGTAGGAGAGGCTTTACTAGTTTTCTTCCCCAATGTAATTTTTGCCCAGACGGACTCTGTCTTATCCGTTGCATCGCTTCTTATTTCTTTACATTCTACCTCATCATTGATATACAATGCTACTCCACCCCCTTTACCTTTGTTTCTGTCTTTCCTAAACAGCACATACCCTTCAATACCTGTAGTCCAGTCATGACTACTATTCCACCATGTTTCTGTTATCCCTAGAATATCTGGTTTCACTTCCTGCACCAGTAGCTCTAGTTCCTCCATTTTGTTACCTAGGCTCCTCGCATTGGTGTACAAACATCTTAATTTTTGCTGTTTGGCCTTGCTCACATTTTGTACCCTATTAGGCACAGTCATTCTACAGCCAGTATAACCTATTAGACTAGTAGCCACACCGCCCTCGCTCCTTATATACCTTCTCCTACCCACGGCTGTATCCTTTCTTACTTCGTCTTCTTCCCTCTCAGTGTTAAAATCTGGCGTGGAGATTTCCTGGACATCTCCCATCCATCTCCCCCTAATTCCTAGTTTAAAGCTCTCTTTATCAGTTGTGCCAGCCTCGATCCTAGAAGTCTATTTCCTTCCCTACTCAGATGAAGTCCATCCCGAGAGAACTGTCCTCTGTCAGTGAATGCCTCCCAGTGGCCATACATCCCAAAGCCCTCCTTATAGCACCACTGCCTAAGCCATCTGTTGACAGTCATAATCTTGTCACACCTTTGTTGCCTTTCTCTAGGAACAGGAAGGATCCCGCTAAAGATCACCTGAGCCTCAATTTCCTTAAGCGTCTTCCCCAACCTAGCACAGTCTCCCTTAATACTTTCCAGCGAGAATCTAGCCATATCATTTGTTCCCACATGAAGGATAATTAGGGGATGCTTTCCCGCTCCCTTTAGGATCCTTTTCAACCTGAGGTACATCCCGTATCTTAGCACCCGGAAGACAGCACACCCTTCTATTCTCAGGATCAGCTCTAGTTACAGGCCTGTCTATTCTTCTCAATAAAGAGTCCCCGATCACATAGACCTGCCTTTTCCTGGTGACGGTGCTATTCTCCAGTCTCTCCCCTGTTCCCTCTGGCTGCAAGTTCTTTCCATTCCTATTTTCCCTTATAATCCTCTTCAACCCATCCTGTATCCCCCTGGGGCTCATATTTGATGTAGTCTCCCTTGACTCTTCCCCTTTTCCTATAGGACTAGCCTCTCTTCTCTTCTTCCTTGCCCTTCCACCTTCAACAAGTACCTGCTGAGCCCCTTCTTCATTTTCCAACTCTGCAAACCTATTCCTAAGCTCTATTTCTCCTTCACTAGCCCGTCTTTTCCTCTGCCTGGTTCTTTTAGTCACATGTTTCCACTGACCACTTTCCTCACCCAGTCTCCCCTCAGAATTCCCCAGCCCTGCTTCCATCCGTGAGTCTGAGCTTTTCCCTTCAGATACCTCATATCTTTGCTCCATCATCTGCTCAAACCCCTTCCTAAACTCAACAAGACTTTCCACCTGCATCTCCAAACCTCAGATCTTTTCCTCCATCAGCTCTATCAGATGGCATTTCATGCAGAAAAAACTCTTACCGGTTCCCCCCCTCCAGGATCATGTACATACCACAGCTTCCACATCCAGTCATCCTCAATGTGTCTTCCACTACAGGAGTCACTCCCACAGCTGCCTCTGTATCTGTCATCTCCTTCCCACCTAAATCCTGTTAATCTGGGAAACACAAGCCACACCAAAAAGACCACCTCCCCCAGCAAAAGCAAACCCCAAACAAGCACCACAATACAAACTCCCACTCAAACTCCCCTGTTAAGAGCTCTGTTTGCTTGCCACTGCAGCTGTCTGTGCTGCTGCCTGACTGGCTGGCTGGCTACCTTTATAGGATCTCTAGTCAGAAGCCCCACCCCCTAAGCCCCTGGTTACTCCTTGCAGGGTGACCCCAACACTTTCCCAGCCCTGAATTTCCCCAAAATTGTTTGCTCTATAATGTCCACTTTCTCACTGAACACTTACAGAAGTTGTTAAGTTTCTACTTCCTTAAAGAGACAGTACCCAGCAGTTTATTACCCAACCGGGCTTAAAACACACTCTCTTTTAATCAATCCACTGATTTGATTTATAGTAAAAGTAAAACAGAAGTCATAGGTTTAAGTGATACCAAATATAAGGAATAAAGATAGCACAGGTTACAAACAACCAAAAGTAAAAATACGCTTCCAAGACTAAAATCTGATTTACCCATCTAGAGTCTCTTATTCAAAGTGTTTCTCACCAAGTCTCTTTTCCAGCATGGCTAACCAGACTCTCTAGCCAGGGCCTTCACAGAGCTCACAGAGCTTGGTTCCTTTGTCTCCTTAGGTGAAGGATGCCAAAAATGGCTTTTTCTCTTTGCTTATATCTTCTCAAACTTCATTGACCCTGTTTCAGGACACAGAAAGACTTCCTGCAGGGTGTAGTCTCCATCCCCCATTGAGATTGTTAAGCCGTCATCTTTCCCCACCTGCTCTCCTGGTGGCTTTGTTTACCCTGCATGTAAATGCAATTTTCTTTGCCTTTGCTTATTTTACATTGGAGCCACATTCCAGCAGGCGGAACCACATTTCTTTGTCTGGAACAGGTGTGGCTTAGGCATTGCTTGGCAAATACATTTTAATAACATATTTCCAGCACTATGAAATCCTTTGCAGGTTTACCATACATACATCACCCAAAATCATTAATGATCAGTGAGTTATTAGTTTTCCAGTGGTACATGACATGATACCTTTTGGATCTATATCATGACAACAGTGTGCCAGCTGACTTGGGGTGCTCTTAGGGCCACACACTGTCACTGACCTATCACATCTGTAAAGTATCTACCACACAAGACACTATGCCTTTCATGTTCAAAATGAAAGAGAGACATATGTGCAAAGTAGTCATAAATATCAAATGCAAGACTTCCCTCAACTTCCTGAAAAAAAGAATTACAAGATCCCCAAATAGCTACTGCTGTACACATGGCTGATGTAAATAGATGCAACCCAAATTTGGCCCTTCCCAGTACCTAACAATATCCATCCCTGCTGTAACTCTGAATTCTTCTGCAATAGGGTTGCAGCAGGGATGAATTTGGCCTACTATGTTTATCCACTATATTATTACAGACTGTCTTATCATATAACTCTATATCTCACAGTGAGCTGAGAGTTAATTTAAAGTTTCTTGCTTTGGTGCAGTTATACCTCTATAGTCTTCTCATTTCTGTTACGCCGGCTACTTCAGTTGACCAAACTAATATCTTATTTACACTGGTGTGAATTCAGAGTCAGTCATTGGAGTTACATTGGATTTATACTGGCATAATTTAAACTAGAAACTGGACAAAAAAATTTTCAAGCAGAGGTGATGCTCTGCTTTCAGCTTACAGTTTTCTCTAAATATATTTTACAGGCTCTTGTTGCAATGTTTTGGTTTGTTTTTTTGCCAGACGCAAAGCAATGTAAATTGGCATAAGCTCTTGTTATAATGCTACAGGCTAAACTCAAAATCTAGTCTAATGCTGACAATGCAAACTACAATTACTATGGATCCTACACTAAAGAAAACAAACCATGAAATCTATCATTTTCATATCTACATAAAAATTATCATGAAAACTTTCTGCAGAATCCAAAAGGTTCAACTTCTGTTCATTTCTTTCTTCAGTTTTCACATGAATTTTAGGGCGGAAAAAAGTCAGAACATACAATGTGTCATATGTTGGATTGGGCCAAACCACAAGCATATGATTTCTGTTTCCCTGATACATCCATGCAAATATAATTGGAGCACAGGAAATGTCATACTAGCTAAGACCACTGGTCCATGTAAGTCTATATCCTGTATTGGACAGTGGCCAGTATCAGACATTTCAGAGAAAAATGCAAGAAACCCTGTAATTATCAGTCATAAAACAGCCTACGCAGAGAAGTAGTTTTTTTCTGATCTCCAGCTGTCAGTGACTGGCTTATACCCTGGAGCACAAGAATTTATATCCTTTATTTTTAAAAGGATCCTATGACCCCTGGATGTTCTTGTTATCCGTATAAACATCTAATCCTTTTCTCCTCAATATCTTGTGCCAGTGAATTCCATTGGTTAATATGCAGTGTTAAAAATCAGTTTAAAATGTGTGCCTTTTCCTTTTCATTTCTTGGTCCCTCTTTTTTGTTATTATAGGGGATGAAGATCTTTTCCATATTCTGTGTTATTTTGTATACCTCTATCTTGACTCCTTTTATTCATCTCCTTTCAAAACAGTCTCCGTCTTTTCAACTCTCGTCATACGGAAGTCTTTTGTACCGTCTAATCATTTCTATCACCTGTCACCTCTGCAGGGCTGTTGTATCTTTTTGGGGAAAGGACAACTAAGACTGAACATAGTGTTTCAGGTAAGTGCATATCATTCCCTCTATTTGTTACTCTCCCACATTATCGCAGGGATAGAGACCTTGACATTTTTTTATTTTCTCTGCAAAGCATGTAGCACATTTTAAGCCGTGTCTGAACAAATAATAACGAGCCAGATTGTGACCCATCCTCCATGCCCATGCAGGACAATAAGGGGATACCAACTTCCCCTGTACCACATTCAGGTAGATGTGTGGTAGGAAGGAAGGGGCAGCTTCCATCCAGAGGAAGCTTCCATACAGCTTCATGCACAGAGAGTAGAGAGTGCCTTGGTTCTGAATCGTCCCACCCACCACACCAGGCAGAGCTGTTGAGTCAGCGTATCATGAGACATTTGCTGTGTGAGACTGGTGCTGGGCATGTCTCCCAGGGGAAACTGGGAGGCAGAGTCCAACTCTGACTCCAATAATCTGTTCCCTAGGCTGCTCCAGGGGCAGACAACAACATGCTGCCCCATACACAGGACACATGGCAAAGCCATAATTGAACCCAATATTAGTAATTAATGGGAAGTAAAAGGGTAAAGAAGATTAATGGGCAAAATTAATAAGTAGGTTTAAGGCAACTTTAATTGGTCAGAAGCAACACTACAGCTCTCTCTCTCTCCGATTGCTCCAAACCTGCAAAATACTAGCCAGTATCACTCTAAGCTGCTTGAACTGTTACAGCTAGAGCAGAATGACCCAATCCTTAAACCTAAGATTAAAAATGCATCCAGATACATATATCCTTTTAGGAACTATTATAATGTAAGGCGTCCATCCTGTAAAAACTTGCATACACAAACATACACATAGCTTTATGCCCTGTGAGTAGTCCCATTGACTTCAATAATATGACATTAACTTAAATGAGACTAAAAGAAAAGGAGTGCTTGTGGCACCTTAGAGAATAACAAATTTATTAGAGCATAAGCTTTCATGAGCTACAGCTCACTTCATCGGATGCGAGCTGTAGCTCACGAAAGCTTATGCTCTAATAAATTTGTTAGTCTCTAAGGTGCCACAAGTACTCCTCTTCTTTTTGTGAATACAGACTAACACGGCTGCTACTCTGAAACCTTAAATGAGACTGTTAACAAGGCCTAAAGCTAAGGAAGTGCTTATGTCTTTGCAGAATCAGGGCCTAAAACATTCACTCTCAAGTGAGAATAGAATTTATTCAGAAATATAATATAAATATTAGATTTACTTTGATTTTGTATTGTCTAATTGCATGATTCATGAGAACAACATTTCCAGTTCAAAAAGGAATAGTTAGTTTTAGGGAACTGGCAGATCCCAATATATCAGCAAATGATTTGCTCCTTAGATTTTGTAAGGAAAAGTAGGAAAGAGTGAAAAGATCCCCAAGAGGTAGGAGACAGGAAGAGCAGATGCAGCTCTTGCTCTTTAGAGGAATGAAATCTATACCTTATCCATTTTTACCTTCCTAATGATAAATGATCCTCTCCCAAGGTTTTGATTTGTCCTGCAAAGTCAGTCTCCAAAATTATTCAGAATTTCCACGACCTTGAAAAGAGAATCATTATAGATTTTACCCTGCTGGTGACCTGTTGCTATGGAAGTCAATCTCTTCAGCAAAACTAGAAGGAAGAAGTACTGTACCATTAAACACATCATTAATATACCCCTAATAGGCTGAGGTTCATAACCCCTGAGTGCTGATGAATTGGAGTCACATAAACCTATTCTATCCAATGTTTTAATCAACAGTGATGGTTGCTCGGAGCCATGGTAGCCAAATCTATAAAAAAATAAAAAGTGTGCACTTCACAAGTGTTAAGTGCAAACTAAGAGTTGCATAGGCTTAGCAAACCTCTCTTAACGTCTATCCTTGCCATTTATCAAAGTCAGAGGAGTTTCCAATGATTCCAAAAAGCTTTCTTAGTTATTTAATTAAAATTGTTTTGAAATCACTTCTATGCAATCTTCTCCTTGTTATAAGGGAATGGAATACAATTGACTTTTAGAGCCCCAACCTGCTCTCCGTGAAGTTCATGGAAAAAGTCTCATTCATTTCATTTAGCCTGGGATCAGGGTCTCATTTCATATTGTACCATCCATGAAAAATATATCCTAAGTCAAACTATACAGTTACTGCTTTAAATGATCATAGATAATAGCAGACAGAGAGAGAAAAAAGTAAAAGTTATGGGAAAGAAAGAAGATCTAGGTCTTTAGGTAAAGATTCATAAAACTACTAGACATGATATTCACCCATCTGCAAAAATGCCTCCTGGGGTACTAGGTTTAAAGTAAATAATTATTACAGATGATTACTTAATATACATTTTTAGTTCACCTATTCACAAATCTTGTATGATGTAGAAGCACATATATTCCAACACTATTTTTGTTGCATTTAAAGACAACTACCCATCCATATCCATAACAGCTCTTACCTTCAAGTTTAAGATTGACATTTATTGCTGCTAACTGCATTCTGGTTGGCTGTTCTGCAAATGTTGATTAGTTATTTTGTAGTATTTGTCAATTAAATTGCACCTCAGATCAAAACTTCAAAGCATGGGGGAAAATATCAGCCTAAGCTGCTTTTCATGTGTAGTGAAAAGCAGCCTTCATTAAAACCTTGTTCTACTTAAATTGAGAGATTGTTAAGACTGACCTTTTTCTCATTACAAACGTTTTATCCACAATCTCTGGCAGCTTCAGTGCAGATTTTAGATTTCTTGCAATCCTAAAAACTCTAAAAGTGTACTTCTTTGCTGGAAAATGCTTGTAAAAATAGCATCAGGGACATTCCATATTTATTCCTATCACTGGTTTCAAGATCTAATCTGCTTCATTTACATAGAATAGTTTTTTCCTTCAACATGCCCTAGATCAACAGACACTGCCTGGCATCTGAAAGCCAAGTTGGGTTGATGTGTTATCTACGAAAAACAATAAAGATTCCGTAATCAGAATGAAGTTAATAAGACTGTTGGTGATGAGTAAACCAAAACAGAGTCCAACTCCCTCTCCCACAGCTGTATGGGCTATGTAGAACTAACAGAAGTGGTTAAAACTTACAGTAATTAATAAACTAAGCAAATTATACAAATGAGGAGCAAATCTATTGAGTAAGATGGTGCCACCTTGTGCCTTTTCAGAACAGAAATGTGCTTTGAAATGTTCAAGGTACATAGACATAACCTTGGCATCGTCTGCATAGTTACTTCATCTCTACTGATCGTGCTTGCATACAGGAAGAGGAGTTTTTGTAGAAGAATGATGCTGCCACCTATTTTGATATTTCTTTCCCCTGTTTTATAGGGCTGCTATTTTGATCCAGATGCTGTTCAGATTCCCCTATTATTAAGATATTGGGATCCAAAATCTGAATATCACTTTCCTTCCCCCATTCTCTCCTCAAAAACACCATGAGGCAGGTGGAGGTTCAAGGCTGGCCTGTTGTATTAATTGTGTCATGACAGACTCCTCCATGGAAAAAGGGTAGAGATCTTCCTTGAGCTCTACTGAGGACAGGGGTGAGGTGACCTAGGAAGTTAGGAAGTTAATTCCACTCACTGGAAGCTGGGATCCTCACTCCCTACTCCCTGCTAAAGTCCAGGGGATGGAGTGTGACAGCTCATCACCTGTTGGGTCCAGGAGAATAAGATGCTGAAGATCTTCTCCCCAGCCATAATGAGCCCAAAGAATGGGGGCCAGGGTGCACAGCTTCCCCTTCCTCCCTCTGGCACTCCCACACCATATAGTCTAGAGAAGGGAGTGAGGAAGGCTGGCCAATATCTTCCTAAACTCAAAGCTATTTCTGAGAGCAGCAGCCAGGATTGGTGAAATCTGCTGAGTTCAATATTGCCCAGCGCTCTCAGGAAATATTCAACTGGCCAAATAGCAGTAGCAGTCCTTTTCAGCAAATTTTGTATTCAATTTTCACATTCCTAATTGTAACCAATTTTATTGAACTTTTTCTTGAAACAGATTGTGCTTCTCAGTGCATGAAACCTATTAACAGTGCCTTAGTCACAGAATATATAGCAGACTCGTTTCTGTGTATGTATCTGTCAATGTGTGACCTGGTTACACAGGCTAGGTACTTCACTTACCCAAAGGCTGTGCCCTTTCCTCCTCTTCAACCAGCAAACCTATTTTCGTCCTGTAAATAACAAAAAAATCACTCCCCCTTATTCCCAGAATGGATTGTGGGGCTTCTCCCAAAACAAAAGGTAGATGTTAGGGGTCTTCTAATCTCACTTTTTCTATTTATCCAGGCTTTTATCTGATCACTGATCAGAATCCCTTTTCCAGGACTTCGTTATCTACACATTGATTTCCCTCCTTGTTTAGAAATTAACTTTTAACTTGCATATTAAAAACATCTATACAATAAAACAAGTATTTTAAAAATAAAATGGCTAGCGAATACCGCCTAAAAAACCTAACCTGCTTCCCATCTTTGTCCCGACTCAACATCAGTAATCTTCAGCCAGACCTAAGAGACCTAATTAAACAGTTATGTTTTGCACCACATCTTCAAGATGTTCAGATGCTGTCTGTCTGCAGAAAGTGTTAGGGAATTTTGTTCACTACAGAAATGGGAAAAAAATGTTATTGGACTTAATGATGTACATCAGCACGACCACCAGGATTAGTTTAGACTTCTGCTTCTAGAGCATCCCAGGCATGACTTTGTGATACTTTTCTCCCTGTATGTAAAGCTTAGATTTGCAACATGCACCATAGTCTCTGTTCTGTTAACTGCTGTAACTTAATGGAGAGTTGAGTCACTTTGGCAGAGCAATACTTGACAAACTTTGTACTTCTCCTGCTCTGCCTGTTCTGTGGAAAGACGACTACGGTTTCCTGGGGTATCAGTCAAGCACATTTCACCAGCACTAAGGAAAACAGGGATGAAAATAAGTAGTATGGTTATGCCCCAGGACTAGAGTGAGATGAAGCAAAGGAAAGTAGGTATTAATGGGGAGTTCCACAAAAAGGGGATGCAAACAAAAATTCCATACATGTGAAGCAATAATCAGTGAAATATTACTTGGGTACTCGTTTCGTTTTCTCCCGCTCCCCCATCTTGGATTCTGCTGTCTCACTCTCTTCTAGTGTATTTGAGGAACTTTTTGGAGCCGTGTAAGCCAACGTACTAATATGCATACACTATACTAACAGTGATGCACTAACACTGGCATATGGAACTATCAAAATTAACATCAGGATGCTAGTCGTACAACCAGTTCCTTGACAACAGTGTAGTGCTACAGCAGCATACTTATATCTCGTTGAGTCTCATCAGGATAATAACTTACTAGCCTGGCAACCTGCCTCTTGAGACTGCAGTTGTTGTGATATAGTGGAAATGCAACAAATTCATAACACATTCTTGCAATGTAAAATTAATACTGCTTTACTTGTTGCATTTTTTAGATCTTGCCATGGCCAAGTACCATTGATATAACAGCGTAGTCTTACTGTTGTAATAGCCAGATGTTACAGATGTTCACTACTTGCCATGATATTGAGAATGTACTGGAATGCATCTAGGGTTGCCAACCCTCTAGGATTGTCCTGGAGTCTCCAGGAATTAAAGATTAATTTTAATTAAAGATTATGTCATGTGATGAAACCTCCAGGAATACATCCAAGCAAAACTGGCAACTCTAATATGAACCCCACAACATTTTAA
Organism: Dermochelys coriacea; assembly: GCF_009764565.3. NCBI lineage: Eukaryota > Metazoa > Chordata > Testudines > Dermochelyidae > Dermochelys > Dermochelys coriacea. The sequence goes on along the minus strand of NC_050070.1, from coordinate 36,288,614 downwards.
ATTTGCTGGATGAATAGGGATTGTTTTTGTCTCCCTTAGTTTACAGTTTTGTCACACAATGCAGCCCACATTTGTGCTGTGGCAGGTTGAGAGGTGTGTGACTGGGACAAAGATTAAAGTCCTTACTCCACTTTCACTAGATTTTACTCACAAGCTTCTATCGCCTACAACTCATCAGCATAAGGAAAAAAAGGTTTCAAGATAAAGAAACAAAACAAAAACAGCTAATGAAGAAGACACCTATCTTGAGTGAAGGAGCCTAAATGCTCTTCACTTAAATTCTTTGATCCCTCAGAATTTCAATTTAAATACTTCTTAAAACACAATGGACTTAATTTACTCATGTTGGCAGTTTAAGGGGAATGGAGTTTAAGTTATGACATGAGGTCACCTGAAATCTCAACGGGTTGCTCATCATCTTTAGGTAATGTTCATTTTCTTCTCTTATTTTAATTTGTACTTTCCCCCATCTTTTAATTAAACCAAAAAGGATTGTATATGACTGAAAAAAAGCAACAGCTATTCTTTAAATTGAATGTATTTAGCAGTTGCCATACATAAAGCAATTACTATACAACATATAACGGTCACCCTTAAACTTTCTGTTTCTGACTTAGATAACATTCCCTCAGTATTTGTGGCATTCCTTACACTTACTGTACATATTACTTAGTGGTGCTCCCTAGGAGTATACAGGGCAGGTACTCACAGAAGTGCCATGCTGCCAATGGGTGCAGCCACATCCTACAGCAGTGAACAAAAGGGTTATGAGTACAGTGTAAGCTAGCTTTTCAAGCTGGAATTTTATGTGAACTGGAGGACGGCTTCTAATACTGTGTAGTGTGAATCCTTCACCTTAGCTAGAGTATAATTATATCATTGTGCTTGACAATGTGACATAGAAGGGGCAATAAAATATCCTTTTCACAGTGAGACCAGTATGACCTGGCTACTACAGATGGTTAGGCTACCTAATTTACATTTCAGAGCTCATATTAATTCATTAAGCATTTCCCTCCATATTCAACCTTGCTATAGACAGCTGTTTATAAAGGTTATAATAAGAAATGAACATTTTTAAGCATGGAAAATTTATTTCTTCCTTCCTTCCTTCCTCCAGCCTGTTTGTTTATTTTGGGAGGAAATTGCATGCTACCAAGCAATATCTACAATATCTCATTTACAGAAAGTATGAGAATCAAATACTTCAAATGGTAGCAAACCTCCAGGTTTTCTGGCGATAGAGAGCACACTTGAGAATACACTAAAAGGAAAGTAAAAAATAAACAAATCATGGGGGGGAGGGAAGAGGAGGGGATCAAAGACTGAAAACAGTGAAGAGAGCATAAGAGAGAGACTATTATTCTGTTTTACATGATGTACCATAGGCTTTAGTTAGCTCACCTGTATATTTTAAAGATACTTTCCAGAAGACCATTTGGCACGTTGTTTTCTGCATTTGGCTTGAAAAATAATAAACTATGGTATGGCCCTGGTTAAATTAGAATACAGGGAGGCAGGTATATCCTGAATTCTCACAAAGTGGGAGACTGAGTCTGTGGTGACTGGACTGCAGCTAAGTAGAATCCCACCACTCTGTGTGAGAGTATTGTTTGCTGTCTTCTAAAGGCAGGCTATCACACTGTGCAATTCATTAGTATTCTGATTGTCAAGCGGTGCTCAGTGGTTGTCTCAGGCTGCCTGATTAAAAATTAAACAAAATTAATTTTCTTTCTTTGCCAGATGCACTGGAGTCTCTCTCTCTCTCTCTAATTAAAACCTCCAAACATTCACCCTTGCAATCAGATGTATCGTCATTCAAGAGTGATAACTGACCATTTGCTACCACTGTTAGATCACTCAAAACTTATAAAATATTTTCCACAGCCCGTTTAATTCTGAATTACAGCATGGGGGGTTAACTTTGTAACATACTGTAGCTCTTTTGACCATTGAGCTGATTCCCCATCTTCACCAAGGGTGAGAGGAATGAATAGACATGATCATGATTTTAATCGGAGCATGGCAAACAGCTCCATGACCTACAGCTGTGAATTACACCAGGGGACTGCAGGGGCTTGTTTTCTTCTCTCCTTTCTACTACACTAACCTCGAATTATTAAGAGGATTGCTCCTGTGTGTTCTAGTAAAGATGTTATTGCTGACATAGACTTGGTTGAATTGACTCAGGCATTTAGCAGCGGTAACATCTGGGCACTAATCCCTCCGACCACCCTCCTCAGATTATAAATTTCTTAAACATAAAATTACACCAGTGGCTGAATTGTTTTGTTGTTAATAACTATTCATAATGTTTCACACTTAAATAGGATGATCTAGTGATTATGACACAGGATGGCATCTCAAGAGACATGGGTTCAGTTTACAACTCAGCCACAGACTTACTCTATGACCTTAGGTAAATCACCCAACCCACCCATGCCTCAGCTTCCAATCTGTAAAATGTGGATAATACTTCTCTACTTCATAGAGGAGTTACAGTGATTCAACACATTAATACTGTGAGGTGGCAGATAGATGAACAACACTTTCATCTTCAAAACATTTTACCAACATTAACTAAGCCTCAAAAGAACCCTGTGAGGTAGGTAAGAAAATCGGTTATCCCCACACAAATTATGGGGCCACCACAGGAGAGAGGTTAATTGGCTTGCTAAAGGACAATGAATGAGTCTTTATCAGACCTAGGATTAGTGCTCAGCAGTTTGTGAACAAAGAGACAAGGTGGGTGAGGTAATATCTTTTACTGGACCAACTTCTTTTTGTGAGACACACAAACTTTCAAGCTTACACAGAGCTCTTCTTCAGGTCTGGGAAACTTACTCAGTGTCACAGCTAAATACATGATGGAACAGATTGTTTAGCACAAGTATTTAACACATGGGTACTAGGATGGCTCCCCTACATGCTAACCTTTTCATGGGCCACCTTGAAGAAGAATTTCTGCACAAATTCCTGAGATACATCAACGATATTTTCTTACTCTGGCCAGACAACTTAAACTGCTTCATAGATTTCCACCGCAACTTCAAAAATCACCACCCATCCATTAAACTCTCTCTGGAACACTCCCACACCAGTATCAGCTTCCTGGAAACCACAATCAGCTTCAACGTAGAACCCTACAGACAACTAACTATATACAGGAAACCCATGGATCACCACACCTACCTTCCTAGATCTAGTAACTGCCCCAAACACACCAAGAAATCTGTTATCTTCAGCCAGGCACTCAGATACCAAAGAATATGCTCTGAGGAGAAAGTCTGGGATACACACCTTGACATACTCAAAATCACCTTCACCAAACAGGGACACTCCATAGATTGCATCTATGCGGGTGAAACAAGAAAATCACTAAGCTCTCAGATGAACTTGCATAGAAAAATGATAAAAGACAAAAACACCACATCACCTGTAAGTGAACTCTTTTCACAAAGCCATCACTCTATATCAGATCGATCAGTCCTCAGAGCTCTGTGTAAGCTCAAAAGCTTGTTTCTCTCACCAACAGAAGTTGGTCCAATAAAAGATACTACCTCATCCACCTTGTTTCTCTAATATCCTGGGACTGACAAGGCTACAACAACACTGCATACAACTATTGTGAGCAGATCATTTGGTCACATCCCTTTGCTTTAAGCAAGTTAAACATATATTTATTGAAATTAGCTAGGGCATTTTTAACATAATTCTAAAAGAATGGCAAAGAGTTGAGTGGCAAACACTTCAAAGATCTATAATTAGTTTCAAAAACATCAAATATCTAAGCAGGCATATTGGATTGGCAGTTGTTGTCTCTAGAAGGTAGGAAGTAATTTATTATTTGTATTGTGGTAGTGCCAGGATTGTGCTAGACACAATGTACAAAGACACACGCAGTCCTTGACCTGATGAGCTGACAGCCTAAGGCCCTGATGCTACAAACACTTGTGTGAGCAGTCCCATTGAAATCACATGTGTAATCGGTTTGGTTTTGATTGTCATACAGAAAGTCTCATGAACTTATGTAACAATGCTCATGCATAGAGCTAAGCGCATCCTTACGAATTTGCAGGATTGAAGAATACAAACATAATTGTTACCCAACACCTAAATGTATACTCAAATTTAAACTTCTCTCTCTAAAAGGGACATTAGGGCCATGCAATATACCTGGAATATTCACAAGGAAATTTTGTTATCAAGTCATTAGGAGTTTTTGAAGAAGTGGAATGGACTCAATGGAAGCAGCTGATTGCTGAGCATTCGTACAAATCTAGTATTAATGTAATATCAAGGAAACAATGGACAGAATATCAACCTTGGGTAAATCATGGATAGAGAATCTCTGATAAGGCCAGGAAGAAATCCAAAATATTACCAGGCTTTCTTGCTTGAACACAGGTATTTTTGTCATTTCCCTCCCCACCAGCTTTTCTGGATCCAGTATTGCTGCCTCTTTCGCTTTCTCCAACTCAGTTATTATGGTGCTAAAGGCCACGTAAATACCTGGAAAGAGTAGGCTTACTTTAAATGACCTCAAATATCCATTGTTAAGTGAAAACAAAGTAAAGTTCTTCCATATGACAGTTAAAGAAAGTTCAGACAACCATTTTGTAAGCTGTGGGACACAACAGAGTACACAATATCGTGTAATAATTTATGACTAGGGATCAATGTGAAGCAGAAGGTCAAAGGATTCATCCACTCGTTACATAATATCATCTATTCTTCTTATTACACCATGAAAGTAATGTCTCAGATAATCAGTTACACCCAAATGGATTTGTGTATCCAGACATTTCTAACCCAGGGTCACATATCTTCCTACAGAAAAGTGTTTGTGGGGAACAAGAATTACCAGGAGACTCACTTTCACATTTACAGACTACTTCTTCACTTCCTCTTGTTCAACTATAAGTAATTGAAGGGCACATATTTCACAGCCAACCATTACCATTAGCAAATTAATGATAACATTATTTATCTTTTTAGGTCCATCTTCATTTTTGGAGGAAGATTCAAAATGTACCAAGAGGAAAAAAAAATCTGTTTAACCCATGTTGAAATGATTGATCCTTCATGAGGCATCCACACAAATACAAGGCGCAGTGCCCCTAGGAGTTTTAACTTAATCTTGAATTTGTTCCTACAAAATAGGGACCAGATTCTCAGCTAGCACAAATCAGAATAGCTCCCTTTAAGTCAAGAGACCTATGCCGATTTACACCAGCTGAGGATTGAGCCATAGCCCAGCAATTTCTTAATTGTGTAGATCTTTTTACTGCCATTCTGCAACTTATCTGAAAGCCACTTTTTCAATGTTAAGAGTTATGTGCCACAGGGTTTTCTGCTGGTACCCAGCAGAATGAGAGTGCCCATTCCACACAGAACAATCTATGTAGGAGTAGGACTACAGGGCTCCTCCTGCTTTTAGGGAAAGCATCACCATGAGGCAACAAATACCCATGTACTTCACAACAGCAACAAGGGGATCTTTTCCCCCCTTTCAGTAGGAGCCAAATTAGTTGAGTTCATTTTGAGTTCAAAGCACTGGAATTCCATAACTCTGCAGCAAAAGCACAAATCCCACCACCACCTCATACTGTTGGAAATGTTCTGCTGTGTAATTCAAAACTGGCTTAACCAACGCTCACATTTGATAGCTTATTTTTATTTCTTCTGTGAAGACTACAAAGGAATTCAATACCGAAGAAAATCTGAGTAGTTTTAAAGTTCTGTCCATGCAAATTCAGCAATTAAATGCATCTGCATTTGAATTTTTCTGCTATGTCTTTAAGAGCATATTTGAAGGATACTTGTTTAAGGATATGTTGGTTAGTTACAGATACCTCAGTTATGAATGCATTGTAATTTAGCAGCACTTTTCTTCCCCCACCCACCCTCAATTAAAAAAATCTTTTTAAAAAAAGCTAGCAAAATGCAATGCTAAAGTTTGAAATAAAACATTCAAAAGAATAAAAGAACTAAATATTTTATAGCTTTACATTAATAGTTTAGTCCCCCCCCCTTTAAACATGCAAAGCAAGATCCTGATTCTACAGACACATATATATGCTCCTTTATGAACTCTGAGCAGTCCCACTGACTCCAAGTGAGTGAAGTTAAGTACTATTGTATTAATTTAGATGAAATATAAGTGCCCAAAGAGTCAAAGGTGTTAACATGATTTTGAAACCATTCAGCATTAAACACAATCATGGTTTGGTATACACAGACCTCAGCCTGCTTAGTACCAAGGAAAGCACACCATTCAGAATCCTCTTAACCTTTCTTTAAAGTTACAGAAAAGGTAGGAAAAACAGTTAAAGCATTTGAAATTTAAAATATTAGGCATGGAAGGATTATATTTTTATCAGTCAATGTCAATAAAAGTCAATTTCATAGTACACACACAAAAACTGAGGAAAAAAATACTTCCACCAATGACAATCACAATTTACAAATAGGCAAAATAAGAAAAAGGCTGCTTGACAACTACAGTTTGATTTAAGGAGATTTACTTTGTATATTTTGACACATGATGTTGACAATGTGTGTGTTAACTGCTCAAAGCTTTCACTTTTTGGATCTCAATATTTACTGTCATTAAATAATTATTGTCTGACCCCCCATAATTTTCTACAATTATAAAAATGTAAATAGGTAAAAATAAAAATAATGCTTACAAACAAATTTTCAAAATTATAAAAAAATAAAATTGAATTGTGTCAAGCCTGTTAGGTGAGGCTTTCATTTTAACAGCATTCCTTGTTCCCTTTAGCTGTAAAGAGTCTTTAGAAGGGGGGGGGGAAACCCCTTGTTTTACAACAGTCTATTGAATGACAATAACTGTCCTTTTAGGGGAAAAGAGAGGAAGTTAGTTGAGATGGGCTAGAGTTGTCATTGTTGGTGTTGTTGTTAAAGTCCAGTCCTGTTGCCTAGAAGACAAAACAAGAAACACACATAAAAGGGAAGGAGTACTTGTGGCACCTTAGAGACTAACAAATTTATTTGAACCTAAGCTTTCGTGAGCTACAGCTCACTTCATCGGATGCATGCATCACGAAAGTTTATGCTCAAATAGATTTGTTAGTCTCTAAGTGCCACAAGTACTCCTTTTCTTTTTGCGGATACAGTCTACAACGGCTGCTACTCTGAAGCCACACATAAAAGGGGAAAGCAAAGAACAGCAAAGAGAAAATGAACCTCCCGTCTCTAACGTTGACACACTTGCAACTTTGAGGCTGGAAAACCACAGCGCATAGTTTTATCAGCCACTCTGAGACCTGGCAAAATGAAATCAGCATTGGGCTTTTAAGGGCACTGTTTTTAGCTGTCTTTCTGGTACCAGGCTCAGAGCAGTATTACAATATATTCAGTCTTGGCCAAGTAAGCCAGGCTCTTATTATACTGAAGGTAAAAGAAGAGAAGAAAAAGGAATACAAAGGTAGAGGTAGGGGTGTGTCTGTGTAAGTAAATCTCATCCCAGGTGGTGTTTTGGATTTAGCCAGAGCAAGAGGAGGTGGCAATATTATCTGGCTCCCTCTCTTGGTCCAACCAGGACAATTCTTCAGTTAGGATCAGAACAATGAAAACACAATGGTGACACACTGGATCCCAGCATCCCAGAAGACGGTGGGGATGGTAGTCACAATGGTGAAGCTTGCTCCTTCCCCTCCTCTTTCAATCAACCAGCATTCACAGTAGCCAGATTTTCCCCCAAACTTTCTTTCTGAGGTCCCCAAAGTGGAGTGATGGGGAGAGGGGAAAAAGATCCCATCCCTTCATTATTTTGTCCACAAATTAGCCCTAATTTCTGACTCACCAGTGTTAGTCCATTGATTTCCCATCCCACGCTTCTCGTTTACCAGGCATGCTCTTGTCACATTCCTTCAGTTATGTCAGGACGCCTTTTTGTTTGGATTAATTCACTCTGTCTCCCTTTTGCACCTTTCCTCAACAACATTTGTCGTTATAGATTATTGTGACAATTAACTGTCACTCACTTTTGACAGTTGAGCTCACTAAGGTAAATTTGGAGGCCCAGTTATCACAACATAATATGCATGTGTCTTTGTAGGACAGAGACTCAACTATTTACACGTCTACAGCCTTATCTAAAGCCTACTGAAGTCAATGGAAAGATACCTGTTAACTTCAATGGACTTTGGATCAGGTCTTTAAACTCCACGCTTCCACTGGACCCATTTGGAGATCCACATGCCATCCAGGTCCTATCAGATTTTCATATAAGCCAGTAACAATGACAGATGGTTTAACACATTCTCTATGAATATACACAAAATGGTGAACTTAACATTTAAAAAATCTTCCCCTAACCATTTTGTATTAAAATGGTTTTGATAAAATTTGTTTTTAAAAAGGCTTATCGAGTAAAGTTTTATGAAGTAGAAAAAAGACAACACTATAATAAAGAAAAGGAGTACTTGTGGCACCTTAGAGACTAACAAATTTATTAGAGCATAAGCTTTCGTGAGCTACAGCTCACTTCATCGGATGCATCCGATGAAGCGAGCTGTAGCTCACGAAAGCTTATGCTCTAATAAATTTGTTAGTCTCTAAGGTGCCACAAGTACTCCTTTTCTTTTTGCGAATACAGACTAACATGGCTGCTACTCTGAAAACTATAATAAAGATCAAACTGCACTCCAAAAATGGCCATATTATTAAGTATTTTTTTAAAATAAATTATTCAGTTTCACAACTTACATGTTATGGTTGCAGAGGTGTCGTTAATCTAGATAGTAATATATTTCAATCTTTGAAAAAGAGCTTCATAGGTGTGGAAGGATGATTTGAGCTTTTCTCAAATATCCTTCAACTTGTCCCAGTCTCCCAAACCTTGGAAAACAACCTTTTGGGCTAAGATCAAACATTCAAAATTTCAGCATAAAAGGAAACATTATCAGAAAATTATGAGCATCCGGAAACAGGAAGATACAAGGGAAATCATTTTGCAATTTAATTATAGATTTTGTTATCAGCAAAAACTGTAATACATCAATTACTTTGCCCACAGCTGAAGTGCAGCTACCTCTAGGGTGGAGAGTGACACCTGTGTAAGTGATGCATAGTTTTATCATAACTACCGAGGACATGAAAGGGTGATCCAATGCCCCTTGAAGTACATCTTTCCTTTGATTTTAAGGGGCGATGGATCAGTCAATATTGTATCAAAAGGAAAATGGAGAGGGAATTTATAATACAATTCTCCAAACTGGAATTGGCACAGGATGCCAGATGATAGTTAATACCTGTACTCTTATGAGAAGTGCCATGAACTTTAATAGGTGCACTCAGGTGTTCAAATGTCTGCAGTTAAATGATAGTTCACTGTGACTACTACCTCAGTGTAGCTTTTATGACTGAATGTATACAAGTCATATGAACACAAACTTGCAGGTTTATATTAATTAGTTATTGTACTCTTTGCGCAAAGAAACAGCAAAGATCCTCTCAAACTTAAAGAAAATTTTAGCAAACTTTAGAGTTCTCCAAAACTGGGTTGTTTACAGTGATATTTAACTAGCAGTTGTAACATACACAGCTTGAATATTGTAAAAATCGTATCTGTCCATGCCAAAACTTAAACTTCTGACAGTTCATGACTTTGCAAGTTCTTTTCCATGAGACAAACGAAAGCTAGCAATGCTGGATTTGTAGCAAAGGGCACCTCAGAAGCATTGCCATTTTTCACCAGATACACCTATTGCTTCCCCATATTACATAGAGAGGAAACTGCCTTGGCTGTGGAGGAAGAGCTAAGAAATATTGGTCCAGCCTGATCTTAAATCATTATGGCTGTGACAGGCATTCCTACACATGATGCATGAGTAGCAGCAAATAAGGTCAATGTGTTGTTCTCCTTAGCTGTTAATGCTCCATGGACTAAAGTGCCTTAGCTTGTTGTTTAAATTAACATTTGCTTTCTTTCCCCAAAAACTAGATACAAAATATACAGAGTAATTAAATCTATGTCTGATTAGCGAAGATTGTACTCCAACTTTATTCACTTCTAGCACATTTAGCCTCTCCCCAAACCACTTTACAACTATCCTACATTTATTTAGTTTTTCATATTGATGAACCCCGATATAATTAAACAATGGGTAGATCCTCAGTTGGTGTGGCAATGTGGCACCACTAAAATTAATAGATTTATAAGAACTGATGATCTAGCTCTATGCACCTACACAAGAATTGCTTCATGCACCAATAATATGGATTTCCCTGGGGGTAGAATCCAGTCTTTTTGTTTGATAACTAATAGCAACTCCACATCTGTTTTAATCCAGGAAGTGAAGACTATCTCGTTGGGTTTAAGTTTCAGTGGGGATGTTGGCAAAATAAATTTCACACAAATTTGAATTTGGCTATAACTCCCCTGCTCATGCAAAAGCTTTCCTATATCACTGATAGGCCAAAACAGCCTGGACCTCTGTCTCCTATCTCATCAGAAGGCAACTCAGCAGCTCAGATCTCCCTAGAACCTTGTTGGTACTGGTTCAGTACTGATTCAGAGACCTTTTCCTCAATTCCCAGTGGTCAGCCCCACTAGTGGCAGCAATGGTGGAGGCTACAATAAAGACAGGCCTACTGTCAAACTGGGCTAGATGACATGGAGATAAAATACTACTACATGACAGCATCTACCACTGCCACCACCAATGGTGCTGCATTAGTAGGCCAAGCATTCCTAGCATAGGTCTAGCCAGAGAGAAATATCTGCCACATAATCATCAACACCCCTTCCTGGGGTTTTTCTTTTTAGCCAAGTACTACACAGGTACAATCTGCTTGGATTGTGAGATCTGAAGAGACTACAGGTGGCATGGCTGCTGCTAGGAAAGAGTCACAGTGGAGTTATTTGAATGTCAGTTGAAATTCAAATGCACACCTTAGAAGCATTGCTTTGATTAAAATAGTAAGAAGCCATAACTAGCCTTTTAAATCTGCTTTGGTTCCTTTTCTGGCAGCTGCTGTTGCTCCACTTTATGCTGGGGAAGATGATGCTCCATCAAACAGCCTGCAGAAGTTATGCTAAGCATAGAGCATCCAGTGCTCTCCTCACTGCCATAGAGCATGCAGCATTTTCATTGGGCTGCCTGCAGGGGTTGGAATCATAAACCTGTGTACTCAAATCAGGGCTCCCAAATGGCATGAGAATAGAATGTGTCTGTGCCACAAGTTCTACACTTATTTTAATATCACAATAAAACATTTACATAATTTAATTAGATTATGTAAATGCGTGCTCTAATTTGAATCTTTGAAAATCATAATTCTATGCTCTAAATTATGCAAATATTGAAATACTTTTCACAGCAGTTGAAGTAAAAACACAAGCCATGCAAGTCTATCTCATGCCATCCCGCTGTTCTCTACTAACTAGTGGAGTCCACATGAAATGCTCAATTAATCCTAATTTTTCTATTAATATTTTTCATGAAACAAGGCAGTATTTCCTGTTTTAATTTTAACTCCAAACCCAATTTAAAATTGTGAAATGTTTTGCAGATTATATCTATAACCTAGCAAAGAGCAGTCAATATTTTAACAAGAGGTTCCACAAAAGTGTTCCTCCCCCTTTCTCTTTGTCTGATAAAGCTTGTATCTCGGGAGTGAGCAGGCTTGCAGAAAGGACAAGTACTATGTCACTCATTCATGGAAGCACCTTGCTCCATCTCTCTTTGAACTGACCATTGAGAGAGCAACACGACTTAGCAAACAAATTTATACTAAGTGAACTTGTTTGCCCTTTGCTCCGGAAAAGTGTCCTGGATACAATGATTGCGTTAGCACAATGCTTAGCTCGTGCAATATTTAAGCGGATCTCTATCCCACAGAAATAATTTTCATAGAATCATAAAATATCAGGGTTGGAAGGGACCTCAGGAGGTCATCTAGTCCAACCCCCTGCTCAAAGCAGGACCAATCCCCAACTAAATCATTCCAGCCAGGGCTTTGTCAAGCTTGACCTTAAAAACTTTTAAGGAAGGAGATTCCACCACCTCCCTAGGTAACACATTCCAGTGTTTCACCACCCTCCTAGTGAAAAAGTTTTTCCTAATATCCAACCAAAACCTCCCGCACTGCAACTTGAGACCATTACTCCTTGTTCTGTCATCCACTACCACTGAGAAATAGATCCATCCTCTTTGGAACCCCCTTTCAGGTAGTTAAAGCAGCTATCAAATCCCCCCTCATTCTTCTCTTCCGCAGACTAAACAATCCCAGTTCCCTCAGCCTCTCCTCATAAGTCATGTGTTCCAGTCCCCTAATCATTGTTGTTGCCCTGTGCTGGATGTTTTCCAATTTTTCCACATCCTTCTTGTAGTGTGGGGCCCAAAACTGGACACAGTACTCCAGATGAGGCCTCACCAATGTCGAATAGAGGGGAACAATCACATCCCTCAATCTGCTGGCAATGCCCCTACTTATACATCCCAAAGTGCCATTGGCCTTCTTGGCAACAAGGGCACACTGTTGACTCATATCCAGCTTCTTGTCCACTGTAATCCCCCGGTCCTTTTCTGCAGAACTGCTGCCTAGCCATTTGGTCCCTAGTCTGTAGTGTGAGGAGCAGCTCATGTGAACTGACTTGAATCTGTAATAACTTCAGGTAGCTTCCCCCTGCACCTCATGTCTCTCCTTGCAGGCAGTGTGGGGAAAAGCCACATAACAATTACTCCCTCTTTCTCTCCAGCTGACTCTCTCTTCTGATTATGGAAGTCCCACTCACACACATTTGTCCACTGCACTTCTGAGCTCTTGGTGATGGCCAGTCCAAAACTCTGCAAAATTCAAATTCTGACTTGAGCAATAAGGTGCAGTGGAGCAGGAACCATGTTGTCTTCAGCCATAGCAGTACAAAGCCTTAAAACAAAGTCACAACACTCCACTCCACTAGCTGACAGATAACCCTGAGACAAGATATAAAATCATAGTCAACTAGGAAAGTTTATCCAAACCAGAGGAAGAGATTCAAACCATATTATCACTGGAAACAGCAAATTAAAACAGAGACCTGAAACATGAATCCTGTTAGCAAACTGAATCCAAATGCCTGCCATTTATGATTCTGACAGGAGAGTGAGAACAGTTGAAGTTCTCTAGCATATGCTTTGCAAAGTTTAAATAGCTCCTATTGCTGATGAAGTTTCCATTTGTACTTTTGCAGACAACCTACTATATCCCCTCCCCACAAAAATATGTCTGCCAGATTTTTCCTGTGGTATTCAGATTAGACAAAGCAAAGAAAAGAGCAGCAACATCACAAGTATGTTACTCCATCTACCCACTAGCTCCTAAAGACAAAAGCTAGTAACTGATCTTTCAAACAAGTTGTATGTACTGCAGGCATCAAATCAAAGTCTTTTGCAGCTTTGGGTCTCAACAGTGTCATCATCATGTTCCTGGAGGATAATGAGGCTTTGTTAAATCTAATACCACCCCAAAAAACAAGTAGGATGCTTATATTATTATAACAGCACCTATGGAAGCATAAACTTTTTCTGGGAGCAATATTAGATTTTGGTCAAAATATTGTGTGCGTTTGTGTATGTGTATACATGTGTGGTGCCTCAGTTTTCCCATATATAAAATGGGGATGATACCAACCTCCTTTGTAAGGCACTTTGAGATCTGCTAATAAATGCACTGTATTACAGCTAGGTCTTATTATTATTTAGTGTGGCACTGGTAAAAGGTTGTAGAACATGTTGAGATTCTAAATGGTGTTACTTCATTAGATCAGGTAGTATAATTCATCAACTGTGAACAAGAATTATCTAATTTCAGTCCACTTAAAGACAAATTTCAAGTATTCTTTTCTGTCCTCATTATTTCCTGCATATGTTGAAGATGGCTCATTACTTTCTACAGCTTCAACTCTGTGTCCCATTTCTTATTTATAAGAACCCATTTAAAAGAATGCATATGATTACTTTCTTCATCTCACACACATAAATAGGTTGTGCTTGCCCTCATTATAAACATCACTAATATGTGCAAGACAATGCATCATCCATTCTTTACTGCATAGATGGAATATCTCAGTTTACAGTATATTTGTTAGTGTTCTGGATTATGAGTTTGTATGAAAATCTGAAGAGTACAACCAAACTATAAATCCACCAATCTTATCCAGTCTCTTGAATTTAAAAACATCAGTTCTTGTCTATCTCCCTGCACCTTAAAGTTTTATAGATCAGTACCACAGTTGCTATTTTCCAGTCTTTGGGTATTCAGTTTCCTATTGATCTTCAGAAACTGCCAGTGGTTCAGGAAATATGTCCACACATTTTATTAACACCCTAGGATGCATCTCATTCAGACTTGCTGATTAGGATGCACACTGTTTGGATTTTCCAAGTATTCTCTTGCCCACTTTGTATCATGCATATTTTTAAAAGCTTTTCCATACTTCTGGCCACCAAAATCCTGGACTCAGGGCACAGGCTGAGTAAATAGGCTGTTTGCTATAAGGGTATGTTAGAGGTCTCTCCCAACCAGCCCAGCTGTTTGCCTGCTGCTGTGATAGCTTCAGGGTTGCAGCAGTCTGCATACTTGTCATGAGTCCCTACATGGGTTGGTGGATCTAAAACAGGGGTAGCCAACCTGAGCCTGAGAAGGAGCCAGAATTTACCAATGTACATTGCCAAAGAGCCACAGTAATACGTCAGCAGCCCCCCCTCCCCAGCTCCAAGTGCCTCCTGCCCACCGGCAGCCCTGACGTTAGTGCCTCCCCCTCCCTCCCAATCAGCTGTTTCGTGGCATGCAGGAGGCTCGGGGGGCAGGAGAGGAGCGAGAGCATCGCAGGCTCAGAGGAGGGGGTGGGAAGGGGTGGAGTGGGGTCAGAGCCTGTGACGGAGCCAGAGGTTGAGCAGTGAGCACCCCCCAGCACATTGGAAAGTTGGCGCCTGTCGTTCCAGCCCCGGAGTCGGTGCCTATACAAGGAGTCGCATATTAACTTTTGAAGAGCCGCATGTGCCTCCGGAGCCACAGGTTGGCCACCGCTGATCTAGAATCACAGATCCATTCATCATCTCCTCCTTCCCAAAGCTGTCTTCTATGCTAGAGCACTAGGATCCCCTTACAATGCTGTGTCCTTGATGTCAGGGGATGTGCCAGTTATGGAAGGAGCAGAATTTCCTCAAAAGAGCCCCAGATTCTATCCTTTAGCAAGTGAGTCAGTGCGGGAGCAGCATTGTAATTCAGGATTTTTAGTAACTGTATTTTGAAATTGTCTATCTAAAATGTTTCAAAGACAACTATCACCGTAATGTATCAACAACCTCAAGTAGATACTAAAGAGAGAATTTAAAAGAGTGTTCAGTAAGTTAGCAATTCTAGAATCATCTTCTTGTTTAAATTTCCCTACTTGTATATTAATGGGTGTTTAGCATTCCAGATTCATCCAGCAGATCCTTCTACAGAGAAGTTTCCTTATAAGATTTTAAGGTTCTTTTGGTGTATCAGCTTTCTCTTTTTGTAAGCCTTTCTTATCTGCCTCACCCCCAACTTTCCTTTAACTTCATTTACAGTCTATTTTTCCGTCTTTCCTATTTCTGTTTTCCAAGTTGATCTTTCCCTGCTCGTCTTTTCCAATTCACTTTTCATTCTATATTTGTCAGTCTCCCTTTCACTTTTTTCCCCTCCTTTGTCTTTTTCTTGTTCTCCAAATCTCCTGTGTGTCATTTTCTTCTCACTTCACTAGACTCTTACTGACTGAAGTGGCAGGTGGAATGAGCAGGAACAATGTGCAAATTGATTTGGAGAGTATCCATGATTTGGAGCTCGGCATTTTCTTTTCTAAGCAGAGCGGTCATGGGTTCTCTGCAAATGGATTTGCACATCACTCCCAGTCATCAGTCCACCTGCCTTTTCAGCCCAGTTCAGTAAGACCAGGAACAGATTTTTGTAACATTTAGAACTGCACCTACATCACAGATCCCCCAGCAAAATATCATGCACAGGACCCTCCCCTACCCAACAGGCAAGAGTTTACAACAGGGATTGGCAACCTTTGGCATGCGGCCCGCCAGGTAAAGCCCCTGGTGGGCCAGGCCAGTTTGTTTAGCTGCAGCGTCCACAGGTTCAGCCGATCGCAGGTCCCACTGGCTGCAGTTCGCCATCCCAGGCCAATGGGGGCTGCGGGAAGAGACGCGTGCCGAGGGATGTGCTGGGAGGGCGAACCGCGGCCAGTGGGAGCCGGGATTGGCCGAACCTGCGGATGCCGCAGGTAAACAAACCGATCAGGCCACGTACCAAAGGTTGCCAATCCCTGGTTTAGAAATAGTAATAGAAATAGAAATATTAGTAGAATAGTAATAGAAATAACAACACAGCTCGGTCTAAACCCAGATAACAGCTGCATGCATGTAATAATGAAAGATTTTAAAATTGACTATTAATGAATATTGAATACAGTTCCTCAATTTGTATTTTTATAACAGCTAAAGATTTCTTAACGAGTTCAATTCAGTTTCATTTAATTGTTTTTGTAAAGTGGGACACAGCTACATCAGCACCATGGATAGTGCATTAATGTGAGTGGGACTCTGCTAGACTCAGGGTTAGTCTACCCTGATGAATAAGTTTCAAACACTCAGGTTGTAAACTTCAGTAAATTTAGAGATATGCCAGGCTGAGAGATTTAGGAATTCAAAGTGAAGTGTCCAAATATAGACCTAGACCTAGATATTTGAAGTTATCAACTGCATTGAGGTGGCCAAACAGTATTATAACCCTAATACTATTATTCTTTTCCAGTTCTATCATTGTTCTTAATCCACTTCATATTTTGTCTTTTCTACATGACTTTGTAAAATGAGAGGATTAAAAATGTGCGCCAGAAATAAGGAGAATGGGTTTAGAGCAAATGTCAAGGCTACCCATGCTATCAATACTTATTTTTCATTAGCTTTAGTGTTGACAAGTAATTCATTAACTTCATGAGCTTGAGGACAGGTCAAGCTAATTTTAGCACTGACAAAGGCAAAGTTTGTCAGTACTGATTTTGTTTTAATTTAACGTTTTTATTTAAGGTGGGTGAAATTTCAAACCTATCCTAACAAAAGGAAGACAATCACATTGACTTCAATGGGCTTTGGAACAGGCCTAAATTGCTTATTAAGAATATTCAAAATTCCTTGCAGAACCTCTTCACTCAAATTGACTATGACATCAATACCTCTCCAACTGCCTTTTCAAGTATTTGAATAGTTTTGTAGTATGTACATTAATGAAGCACTGGTGGAAAGCTTTTACTGCTCGTCTTGCACCCGTGGCTAAAGAGAGGGGTTTAATTCTCCAGCACAAGATCTGACGCTTTCAGTAATACTAAAATTCAATTTAAAAAGTTTAAACTTCTTAGACATTGTAGTCCTCAAAGACCAAAAATCAAAACCAAACCATTAAGAACAGCGTTTAAAGGTTGTGCACCTCCTGTCCATGCCACCCTTTGATTTCAAATGGTTTTCAGCGGTATGCTGCAATGCCCCATGTTCTGAGATCATGTAGAAAACTATCTGGATGATGTGTGCGGGTTGACAGAAAAGCAGTTCCATTTCACAGAAAAATTCAAGTTTTTGAAATTTGTTTTTGTTTCAATGCAGAACAAAATTGAGATCTTTAGAATTTTTTCTCAAGACCTAGCCCAGAATAGCCAAAATCCCAGTGGCCAGGACACTTATTGGGATATGGGAGACAAGGTTCTAGTACCTGGTCTGCCTCATTTGGTTCCAGGACTTGAACCTGCGTTTCCCACCTTCCAGGTGAGTGCTCTGACCTAGCCATTGGGATACGGAGTCAGTTTCTCTCATCGTCTTTTGTTGGAGCGATTTCACTTCATATAAATAATTATTCACTGAGCCAGAGAAAGACACTGACTCTATAGCCCAGTGACTAGTTTAGGGCACTTGCTTGGGATGTAGGAGACCCTGATCTGAATCAGGCATTTCTGGGTCTCCAACCTACTGGGTGAACGCTCTGAACCACCAGGCTTTTGTCTATTCTATTCTAGAATCTGTCTGTCTCTCCCGATTCGATGTGAAATTCCATCCTGGGCCTGAGAAACATTCTGGACAAACAATTTTGTCAAAACAGACACATTTCCATATTTTGGTTTCAACAAATCTGCTTTTCTGATGAAAAATTCTGGACCAGCTCTACTCCATAGCATATCTGCCAGTGAGTGAAAAAGGGTGGGTTTTCTAACAAAGCAATTTCCATAAACAATACAGGGGTTTTGAAAGAATTTTACCTCTGACTGAGATGGAAGGATTTTCTAAGTTTCCTTAAAGTACAACTTACAACTGAACCAGAGGGCTGTCAGAAAGAAAAGTGCAGCGAGGGTGTGTGGTAGGAAAGAGAAGGGCAATGTGAAAGCTTGAGAGTATGAAAAAATTAATTCTTCTCTTGTCTTATAGTGGTGGTTCCCAAACTGGGGTTTGTGAACCCCTGGGCGTTCATGAAATGTTACAGGGGGTTCCCAGGAAAAAATTCCCAAACAGAGCTGTCCTTAGGGACCCCAGTCAGCACGGGGCCAGCAGCCCGGAGTCCCTGGACTTCCGAGAGCTAAGCAGATCAAAGCAAGCATATCTATCACACTGAGGAGATTTAAACTTCAAGACTCCTTATTAGAAATGGAAAGGGAGGTGGATTTTTTTGCTGTTTTAAAATTAAATAGGCACCTAGTAGTGTTTTTAAAAGTATTATAAAGAACAAGTTTAAGATTTGTTATAACGTGCGTTGTTTGTCTGGACTGCTCAAGACCTGAATGCTTCTGTAGGAAAAACTCTCTGAGTTGGCTTCTTAAATACTTTCATGTTGTTTCACATCTGATACTCCTTGATGAATCATAGGAACCTTGTCTTATAACAGGCTTATTCAAAGTGAAACAAGCTACGAAAGTGAGATTTTGGAAGAGTGTTGCCATTTTCATAATGCAATAAAAATACTGTAATGATAAATAATAATTAATAATAAATAGTGTTTAATAAGCATGTCATAAAAACAAATTTTATATTTCCAAGATCACTGCTTTTATAATTTATACTCTGGTAAAGGAGAAAATCCCTGAAATATTCATTTTTAGGAGGGGGTTAGCGAGATTTGACATCCCATTCTCAAAAATGAAATTAGAAAGCAATAAATGTAAGTTGCTAAGTACGTTTGCTACTTCTATAGTATTTTAAATACTAACGTCATTTCTCTTTTTTGAAAGTCATTTTCAAGTTATCACGTGGCTAGGATCAGTTTTAGACATGACAGCAAACTATTTAAATTTGATCCTCCTGTCCCCCTACTTCCATAGTTTTTGTTTTGTTTTAAATGCAATGAACCAAATTCTCAAGTTGGGTAAACTGACATGGCTCCACTGAAGGCTACGTAAATACATCAAATTAGTCCAACAGAGTATGTGGTCCATATGTTAAAAATAACCCAATCAACAAATATAATCAAATTTGCTTCATGATTTTCTCATTACTGCAATGAAATTGCTTTGCCATCATATTGACTTTGTTGATGAAATCGCACTTCCAGTGACTGGTGTATACACACTCGGCAGCTAAGCGTTTAAGTTAAGTAGCACATATTAAGAACAGACTGCAGTTTTTCATGTCCAAAACATAACCATTTTTGTAACTAAAATTTGTGGTTTTAAATATTAAAGCCATCTATGAAAGTCCATCCCACTCCTGGTTTTTGACCACCAAAAACTTAAAACACATTTTACTCTTTGGAAAGCATTCTTTGTTAAAGCCAAGTGTATAAGGGTTGGTAGCTCAGGCTCAGTTTCAGGCTGATGCAGTTTGAAATAGCTGAGATATTAAACTTTAGAAAAGTCATAATTTTTGAGAGTGGCATTCATTATGAAGGAGATATGGGCACCAGAGTAATACAAGCAAAAGCCAACAACAACTAATTAGCTACAATTATTTCACTTCTACAGGTTCTGCTACACAAACTTTTGAGACAGCCATGCATGGAATTCAACTGTTATCTTTTTCTGGCCACTTTGGCCTATACAATCAGTCATGTTTTCACAGTGTGATCCCATATCAGCAGCAGTGTCTACACACAAAAATCACGTTTGGATGTATTTCGATCCAGCTACTGAGTAAGGACAAGTAAAGGTTAGTAGTAGGCTGCCCCTCAACAGCAACACCAGCAGTCACTATAGCAACAGCAGGAATAATAGGAGGAAGATGGTATTGATCTTTCTATCCCTTGCTAGCAGCATTCTTCAGCTTAGTCTTACACTATGTTGTTTACTGTACAATTGGCTACCATTAAAGAAGAAGTTCACACATCCCTGAGGTACAGAAGTTAGCTGGAAACAATAGTGCTGAGAAAGCAAGAGGGGCATAAAAAAAAATCACCAAGTTCTGCTCTAAGCACCTAAATACAACAGACAGCAAAGAAAGCAGCACAAGTGCAATCTGAGGAGGTCAATAAGTTTAGTCTTATTTTACGTGCCCTCCATCTAGAGTTCAAATTTCCTGTGCATTCTCCTTCCATCAATCTTAAGTATTTGTAACAGGCAAGTCACAGTTGTAGCTGACCTAGGTGCCAAAAATGGAAGAGGATTTGGAAAAGCATGGTCTGTTCTCAGTGGAAGCCCATTACATCATGCAAGCACACTGTGGAATGGCACTGAGCCAAGAAAGACAGGAGACAGATTTCTTGCACCCATTGAAGAGACTTTCAAATTAACAATGGTGTAGCTACAGTGAGATTGGCACTCATATTAAAATCAATAAAAGACAACCAACTTCTAAAAGAGATTTTGGGTCAGACAGAGAAATCATCATTTATAACAAAAATGCCACATAATGTTGCGTACAATTGCCAAATCACGGCCCAGTATGTTGTCAACATTCCTGTATGGTTCAGCTGCAAAATATTTTTCATGCGGCTCTCTGTGCTGGCAGTCTGAATGAAAGTAATAGATTGTAGCTGTCTGCATGACTTCATCCTTACCCTTAACATTTCTGGTTAGGATAAGCAAAGAAGGAAGAATGGTTTAAAATGTGGGAGTGAATTAGGAATGTTCTTCAGACCATTCCCCACTATATTTATAATCATTAAGGAATGACCCAGAAGAGTTAACAGAGTATGGTCCTAGCTAAGAACACTAGGCGGCTTATGTTGAAAAGAAAGAAGAAAAAACAATACTTTTGCAAGCCAGCAGGTCCCTTTAGCCTTAGGTACCACTGCCTTACTCCAATTTTTTTTAAACTGGTACAAGGATAACATTATTGAAATCAATTACACTGGCAGAACACTGTAGTAATGCAGTGGTATACTCAGCCACATATATCAAGAAACAGTCTAGTTTACAATAATTAGATAGGAATCATCACCTCATTAGAGTGATTATAGAAATCACACTAGCACAACTTCAGGAAAATATACCACCAGTGTTCCAACAATGCAAAGACAATGAAAACGTCAATTCACTTTTAGTCAAATTTTATTTTTTATGCATTAATTATGTTTAAATGTTTACATTGAACAAAAAAGAACTGGACTTTGAAAATTAAACAATTATCAATACATTTCAAGCTTTTAAAAATGATGTCAGGATAATAATTATATCATAATCCAAAAAAAAATTATAACAGTATATGATATTTAAGTGCTCTGGGAACTCTGTTAATAACAAGTCTCCCATCATAACTCAACGAAGCAAAAAGCCATGGGTCAGCTGAGGACCATTCCACTGCATATACACTGTCTTCATGTTCTTCATAGGTAGCTATTATGCTGTCCTGAAGGGGCTCTTTAGTCCTGGAATAAAAATAGTAAAGAGCAGTGACTGTACCTGATTTATAAGGCACTATAAATGTCACAAACAAAGAAAGATATACAGGCCCTGATTTACTGTACAACAGTGGGCTCTATGGACACACCGTTGTACTCATGCCAACCACTAATGCTTAGATTTTATAAAATATAGCATGATCATGTTAATATTAAAATGGCCATTAGTAGAGAGCGGTGATTGTCATTTTCACTACCTAAAATGTCAGTTATTCACAGTTCTAGAAAGTTCTAGGTCTCATGACACAACCAACATATTGCCTGCTAAGCACCTCCATGTTTTTTTAAAAAATGTAATGTAAATATAGAGCATGACAAAAACGCAAATCATTAAATAATTTTTTCCTGAGATTAACATATGGTTTAAGAGATGCCTCCCTCAAATACACCTCCCCCAGATTTTTATCCTTTTATTTATTTGTTTCCTAAGTTAATTTTGGATCTGTCAAAACTAGCTTTATGGCTGAATGCATAATATAACCAATTATGGGACAGAGCTCAATCTGACCCCGAGTGTCTTTTGATGCAGTGGGCCTGATCCTGCAGTCCTTAGTCAGGCAAAGTTCTCATAGGAGTACTGCAGAATTGGGCCCATAATCTCAAGAGCAGTGGAAGACAGAGGAAGGGAAGGGTTCAAACTACACCATATTAACCTTTCCTCTTCTCCTGTCCATTTCACAGAAGTATATAAATTAGGGCTGTCAAGCAATTAAAAAAATTATTTGCGATACTGTTAAACAACAATAGAATACCATTTGTTTTAAATATTTTTGGATGTTTACTACATTTTCAAATATATTAATTTCAATTACAATACAGAATACAAAGTATAGTGTTCACTCTATATTTATTTTTGATTACAAATATTTGCACTGTAAAAAAATTGTATTTTTCAATTCACCTCATATAAGTAGTGCAACCTCTTTATCATGAAAGTTGAGCTTACAAATGTAGAATTATGTACCAAAAAACTGCATTCAAAAATAAAACAATGTAAAACTTTAGAGCCAACAAGTCCATTCAGTCCTACTTCTTGGTCAGCCAATCACTCAGATACACAAGGCTGGTTACTATTTGCAGGAGATAATGCTGCTTGCTTCTTGTTTACAATGTCACCTGAAAGTGAGAACAGGCATTCGCATGGCACTGTTGTGGCTGGCGTTGCAAGACATTTACATGCCAGATGGGCTAAAGATTCATATGTCCCTTCATGTTACAACCACCATTGTGACAGATTTTCGTTACTAATCTGCCTGGGGCATCAGTTGATCAGGCTAATGCTGCAGGATCTTTGGGGAGGAGGTACAGAACACATCAAGTGTCTCTGTTTTAAAGCTTTATTGATGAAATAATAACGTAACAGCAGAGAGTGCTGGGAACACTCCCATGTCACTCAGGGGAAGAAAGCAAACATTAATGCCCCAAGCCCAAACCCACTTTCATACTCACACATGCACTACCCAACACTGGCCAGGCCTGGGTGTAATGTCAGAAGAAGCGAGGGGGTGGGGGGTAGGAAGGGTGGATGGGAATGGTGTCTTGGGCCGAGGTCATCCAAGGATCTGCTGTTGATCTCCGAGTTGCTCCAGCTCTCAGGAGGGTTTTGAGTCCTTGGCTCCTGGGGGGGGGGGGGGTGGAAGAATTCCATTCAGGGACCTCTGCTTCTGGTGCTCTTTGTGCCAATCCAAACCAGCTTGCTGTGGCCTCCTCAGTTTCCCAAAATATCCCGGCTCCAGAGACTTTGCTTTCCTTTCTATTGGCCTTTGCTGTTGCTGTCTCATTTGTTCTCACTGTTCTCACTGCTATCTCTGTAGCTCTGCTCAACTTAGTTCTCCTCTTCTCATGGCTGGGCAGTTGCTATGTTCTCATCGAGCCCATGACCTTGGGCCGGGGCCAGCGTCTTATCTTCACATGGAGCTAGCTGAAGTATTGAGTTAACCCGTTCTCTGCTCTTCTTCTTTCTTTACCCCTGGCCTCTTGTATTCCGCAAAGGAAACTTCCACTCACACACCTTTGACCCTCCCCAAAATACTTTGCAATGCTTGCAACAGTGTTCGCCACATACAATGCGGATCTGCCTTCCCCGGAGACTCCCTGAGGGAAGGGACCATTGGGGTGTGACACCATTCCAGAGGACATGCTTCCATACTGATGATGGGTTCTGCTTGATAATGATCCAAAGCAGTGCGGACTGATGCATGTCCATTTTCATCATCTGAGTCAGAATCCGGCAGACGGTTCATTTTCTTTTTTGGTGGTTTGGGTTCTGTAGTTTCCACATCAGAGTGTTGCTCTTTTCAGACTTCTAAAAGCATGCTCCACACCTCGTTCCTCTCAGTTTTGGACTGCATTTCAGATTCTTAAACCTTGGGTCGAGTGCTATTGGTACCTTCTTTGCGTTTTGTCAAATCTGCTGTGAAAGTGTTCTTAAAATGAACATGTGCTGGGTCATCATCCGAGACTGCTATAACATGAAACATATGCAGAATGTGGGTAAAACAGAGCAAGAGACATACAATTCTCCCCCCCAAGGGGCACAGTCTCAAATTTAATTGATGCATTATTTTTTTATTGAGCATCATCAACATGGAAGCATGTACTCTGGAACGATGGCCGAAGCACGAAGGGGCATATGAATGTTTAGTATATCAGGCATGTAAATACCTTGCAATGCCGGCTATAAAGTGCCATGCGAATGCCTGTTTTCACTTTCAGGTGACATTGTAAATAAGAAGCAGGCAGCAGTATCTCCTGTCAATGTAAACAAACTTGTTTGTCTTAGTGATTGGCAGAATAAGAAGTAGGACTGAGTGCACATATTTGTAATAAAAAAATAATATAAAGTGAGCACTGTGCACTTTGTATTCTGTGTTGTAATTGAAATCAATATTGAAAATGTAGAAAAACATACAAAAATATTTAATAAATTTCAATTGGCATTCTATTGTTATAACTGCGATTAATCGCAATTATATTTTTTGAGTTAATTGAGTCAGTTAACTGTGATTGACAGCCCTAATATAAATATTAGCTCCAATAGAGAAGCTTTCTTGTTTTTTTTACCTTATATATCACCTAACACCTTTGAGTACATGATAATTGAGTGTTAAGACAGATATGGTCTTTTATACTACAAATGTTTAAAGAATGATGTGCATCGATTTTTAATTTCCAAAGTACACAATATGGATTGATATTATGATACTAGCAATGCACTCTCCTTTTGTTCCAATCTCTTTTTCTATCAGATGCCACTTCAGTACATTATTCTGAGTGGTGGTGAGTATTGAGTTTTCAGCGGATGATGTCAGATTTCTCTCCTGTCTGATGGAAATCAGTGAAGCTTTCAGAAGCATCCCCCTATCTCAGAAACAGACTTGTATTACAGCTGCCATCGTCCTACCAGAAGGATATGACAGAGAACCCTATGAATGCCACTCAATCACATTACAGCTATGATAGAAATGAAGTGTTGTTGGCTGTCTCTGTCCTTTTCCACTAGTCTCCCAGAGTTCAAAGCATGAATTTCTACAAGAACAACAAGCGTAAAAACAAATCTGGTATTGAATTTGGTAATGAATTTGTATGGCTTGCAGGGCTGCATGTAGTATTAGTGCTGATCCGCCTAACCAGCCCAACCAGCTGTGAATTTAATATCACAATTAAGTTTAAATTCAATTCAATAACTAATTAAACTCTCTAATAACTGCAGTGTGATTCCTGATGTTTGGTTTCAAGGACCATCATCTTTTACTTATACTATTTTAGGGAAACTACCATAAATGTCACAGAAGACACGACATACAGCTTATAGATTAACTGTGAAGAGTAGGATGTATGCTGGAGAGCTCCTGAAAGTGTACTTTGATACACTCCATCTAATAACAGATCTACTAAGCCCACAATGCACATTTCATCTCTTCTATAGTATTTTTCAGACTTCTTAACTGACACAGCTGGTTAAGAAAAAGTTGGTCATATCCCCAGATAGCAATGTGCCTCATGCAATGCTCACCCACATATCCAAAACTCCATTATTCTGAAGGTTTCAGATGTCTCTTTGAATAAGCAGGGGAGCAATGCATGGTGCATATTGCTGTCAAGGGACATGACCGACTTTCAGTTAACCAAGAGTCTCACTCAGTTAACAAGAGGCTGGATAAACAGGGATGGATAAACTGCTAGTTTACACTATTTTCTGTATGGAAGATGTGACTTTGGTGTATCAATTCCAATAATATATTTTGTACACTTTAATGTAAAAAAGAGGGATTATATGTTGAGGAAAGAATCTTGAATTAGCAGATGAACTATTGTTCTGCATTTCATTTCTACTCTGCTATTTTGAACCCTCATTTATTGTTCCTTCTTTGATGAATTTCCCATTGAGAATTAAAAGTTACCTTGTAGTATTCCGTAAGGAGAGCATATTACTAAAAATAATTCAGACCACATGAGCTCAGGACTAGACATGGTAACATTTTAGTTTCTTCCTCCATAATGACAGGTTTCAGAGTAGCAGCCGTGTTAGTCTGTATCCACAAAAAGAAAAGGAGCACTTGTGGCACCTTTGAGACTAAAATTTATTTGAGCATAAGCTTTCGTGAGCTACAGCTCACTTCATCGGATGTAGGCCTGGCCTAGGGACATCTCTATTAAGGAGCTGAAAGAGGCATAACTTATGGATCTCTTACATAAAAGACTAGATACTATACAAGATACTAAGGCAAACACTAAACATAGGATGAAAATTACTGCAGGAACAGCACAAAAGGTCCAATAGAAACTTACTTCCACTTCTAACCTTGGAGATATTGTACATGCTCTGATGAAAGAAAGTAAGAAATTATCCTTTAAATTGTGCTACCTGGATAATTTTCCAATGGGGATGCACCAGTATAGACAGTAGCAGATTAAGGACCAATATATCTGAAATGTGAGGATGCCAGGGAAGAAGAAATCAGAACAAAAGAGTTTGCTTTTCACACCAGAAATCTCTTGGAGACCAATCATTTTATCCCTTGCTCAGAGACATCCAAATAAAATGTTTGCTGGGTATACTGTGTCTTGTGTTATTTTGGTAACCCAAGAATCCCAGAGGATATGCAGTTTGATACTATGTAAAGCTAGGCTTCTTACAGAGCTTCATTTTCAGAATCCTAAAACATAGATTTTACCCGATCAAGTTGAAAATCAGTTTTATGCAGACTAAGAAGCAGCTGATACCACCATATATCAAATACTCATTGGGTCACCTTGTAAGATTTAGGCTGGGCTGGTTGGACAAAATTTATTTCAGTCAAGGAAACTGATGTTTTCATACAGTAAGCAAAGTGAGTGGTCAAGCGGTTCATCAAGAAAACCATTGATAAAATCAAGATTTAGATACAAACTTCTATTTATCTAAGAGTATGTCCACATGTACAGTGCTGCAGCACGGGTGGTAAAGATGCTCTATGCCAATGGGAAAGAGCTCTCCCGTTGACATAAAAATCCCATCTCTGCGAGCTGCATAAGCTATGTCAGTGGGAGAAGCTCTCCTGCCGACAGTGCTGTGCACACAAACACTTATGTCTGTGTAACTTATATCACTCGGGAGGTGGAATATTCACACCCCTGAGTGACGTAAATTTTGCCGACATGGGCTGTAGTGTAGACATACACTAAATCTGCTCTTTAACTGTTTATATCAGAGTGTATTTAACAATGTTTCTATATTTCATTATCTATTATAGCTTTATTATTCCCTGACATAGCAATAAACGGCATCAGCTTGATTTGCAATTGCTGATTAACTCTTATTAGAATGGAAGTACTTGTGGCACCTTAGAGACTAACAAATTTATTTAAGCATAAGCTTTCGTGAGCTACAGCTCACTTCATGAGAATGTTTGTTTAACTGCATTGTTCAAAAGCAAAATGATTAAAAGGAATATTACCGGTGATACAGTTCATCTAGTACACCAGAGGTTTAGATCCCTGGCCTGCTGCTTTCTTGGAGTAGTTTGGCTGGATTATATTCTGGGTTTATGTGTTTAAGAAACACACAGGCCATTATATCTTCCTTATAATAAATTTTCCTCAAAAAGTTGCTTTAGTGTCAACTTTTTTAATATCATTTTAAGAGCTTCTTCTGAGCAGACACATCTACTTGCCTATCTGTTTATCTAGGTTCTTGTACTGCATCCATCACAATATGGATCTATCTATATCTCCTACACAGCTTTGAGATCGGTGTCAGAGAGCTGGAACAGGGCTTTTTCTCTTTTTGTTATCCTATTTGTATAGCATGACCGCCACTAGCTCCTCCCATGAAAGGAGGGAAACTTTCATTTGACTAAACAAGTTTGAGGTTAACTGTGTTACAATCTTGTGTGACAAAGTTCCTGCTCTACCTTGGTGGGTCTTCCGCTTATTGGCGGATTTGCTCGCCTTGGAGCTTCACGGCAGCCTTGGCTGTTTTTCTGAATTCACAGTCCAGGTTGACTCCTCCTGTGTCTGACCAGGAGTTGGGAGGTTTGGGGGGAACCCGGGCCCGTCCTCTACTCCAGGTTCCAGCCCAGGGCCCTGTGGAATGCAGCTGTCTAGAGTGCCTCCTGGAACAGCTGTGCGACAGCTACAACTCCCTGGGTTACTTTCCCATGGCTTCCTCCCAACACCTTCTTTATCCTCACCATAGGACCTTCCTCCTGGTGTCTGACAATGCTTGTACACCTCAGTCCTCCAACAGTCCAGGTTCTCATTCTCAGCTCCTAGTGCCTCTTGCTCCCAGCTCCTCACACGCACACCAAAAACTGAAGTGAACTCCTTTTTAAAACCTAGGTGTCCTGATTAGCCTGCCTTAATTGATTCTAGCAGCTTCTTGACTGGCTACAGGTGTTCTAATCAGCCTGTCTTAATTGTCTCCAGAAGGTTCCTGATTGTTCTGGAACCTTCCCTGTTACCTTACCCATGGAAAAGGGACTTACTTAGCCTGGGGCTAATATATCTGCCTTCTATTACTCTCCTATAGCCATCTGGCCCAACCCTGTCACACTTGTAAGAGAAGCCTTTTTAGCTTTTGGATAATTGTTTTCATGTAGCATGCTGTTACTTCAAATTACTGCTCATGCTAACAATCACTTAGGTTTGCAGTGCTTACGATTCCATGTTATCATCAAAAACTTCAATAAAAAGAAGTTTAAAAAAAAGAGACATCAGAAATCATTAATTCTCCATCAGAACTAAAGTTAAAGCTTGTTCAACCTAAAAATTGTTTAGAAATAAACCTAACCCAGTAGAGTGGCAACAATATACTGCAGAATTGCCCAAAGTGCAGCCTGAGGGCCAAGCACGCCCCACAGTTTTAAAATGCACCCTGCAGATACCCTCTCCCTGTAACTGCAGGATAGAGCTGATCAATTGCTGGATTTTATTGCTGGTAAACTCAACCAACATGGTATTTTTCTTGCTCTGCTAAGGAAGATACAAATCCTAGCAAATATTATGGCTGTGTGAATTTATCTGATTTTAAAAAATTCCATCCAAATGTATATGCAAATTAGGAACAGCCTTCAGTTTCCTGTAGATTTCCAATTTGGCCCTAATCATAGCCAATTTTGACAGCCTCAAAAATACAACATATCAGCTGAATAATACTCCTAGTAGAGCTTATTTTTATATTACTTGTATAGGAAAGGATCAATGATTTTTAACCATTCATGCAATAGAAAGACCGATCATTTTCTCTCATTAATAAAACCTCAATTTCTCCAACAGAAACATCTTTAAAACACACAAAATCTGTCTTTTAAAATAGATTGGCATTGCTGGTTTAATATGATACGTTTACTAACTTGAGTGAAGAAACTAATAGGAAACAATTATACATTTGTTAAAGACAAAATAATGTAAGAATGGGAAATTGCTGTTTATTTGGATTTGACCTAGTTTCTCAGACACCCAACCAACAAAGTCCCAACCACAGATTCTCCCACAAAGAATTCACATAAGCAGCTTTAAGTAAGTCACTTTGTTGGGTGATGCTACACTGTAATCTTTCAATTTCTAGATTTCTCTTATTGAGATGCAAAACCCACAATCTTTTCTAAAACAGTCAAGATTAACACTATGTTAGCTGTGGGAAAATACCTAAAACCTGCTTAAGTAAGATCATTTGGTAGAAGTGTTTGAGATCAATATTGAAATATATAAGTTTGTGGAGTTTAAACAAAATAGATGCATTACTAATAAAATGACGTAATTCAGATATTGTATGATATTTTCCCTAAATTTTAGAAATTAAAAGTAATCTGCAAGGGTGTGTTTGAGGGCGAGGTTTAGCTCTAGGACTGAAGAGAAAATTACTTACCTTATAGTAATTGGAGGTTCCTCGAGATGCATTGTCCCTGTCTGTACTCCACTAGGGGGTACACATGCGCTTCATGCGCCTTGAGTAGGAGATGTTTGAAAGCAGTGTCCATTGGTTTAAAAATGTGCCCTGGCTAACCTCGTGCCTCTGATTGAAAAGAAAAAGGCAGGATGGAACAACTGCCTCTCCTGCTACACCTCGAATCAAAGAAGATCTGAGAGAAGGAGGGTGGGTAGCAGAATACAGATAGAGACTGCACAATTCAAAGAACCACAGTTACAATAAGATAAGTAACTTTCTCTTCCCCTTCGAGTGCTGGTCCCTGTGTATTCCACTGTAGGTGACTGACAAGTAGTACTCAAATAGGAGGACGGTGCAAGGTCATAGATGGTAGAGTCAAACGAAGGACTGCTGTTCCAAAAGATACATCAGTAAAGGAGTCCTGTACCAAGGCACAGTGCCTAGCAAACATGTAGACTGAGCTCCATGTAGCTACCTTACAGATATCAAGTAGAGGCACCTTTTGAAGCAACACCATAGATATTGTTTCCCCTCTTGTGGAATGAGCTCTTACCCTACGAGGAGGGGAAAGACTAGACAGCTGATAGCTGAGCAATATACAGTCTGAGATCCACTTCGAGATTTTTTTGAGCAGATATAGCCTGACCCCTGGCCCTTTCTGCCATGGCAGTGGCCCGCTTGCGGCCCAATCAGCATACAACTGTGGCCCATGTGACATCCTCAGGGCCATATAGATAGTATATATATTATGTGGATGTGGCCCACATAACACACAGAGCTGCATATGTGGCCCACAATAGTAAATAGTTTGAGAACCACTGCACTACAGCAACAAAGAGTCTAGGGGATTTCTTGATGGTTTTTGTTCTCTGCAGGTAAAAGGTGAAGGCTCACCTAATGTCAAGGGAATGGAACCCCCTTTCTTCTGAGGATGCATGAGGTTTTGGGAAGAACATGGATAAGTGGACAGAATGGCTATGAAAAATGCAACTTTCATGGATAGGTGAGACACAGCAAGAAGCCAATGGTTCAAAAGGAGGCTTAGTGAGTACTGAGAAAACAAGGTTCAAGTCCTACTGAAGAGTAGGTTTTTTATAGGTGGAAAAGATATGATTAGGCCTTTCCAGAATCTGCTACTCAGGGGGCGTGCAAAGATCAAGTAGCCCTGTGAAGGCCAATGGTATATACTGATAGCTGACAGGAGAACCCATAAGGAACTGACAAACCGGCTGTCTTCAAGGAAAGAAATCCCAAACGAAAGGAACATCTCTGGCTTCTGTAGAAATGTGTCTGATGTGCCCAGACAGAGAAACACTTCCACTTGTCTACATAACATTTATTAGTGGAACCCTTCCTAACGTTAGAAAGAATGTTTTGTGCATGAATCCTGTAAGGACAATGCCTATCCAAAAACCAGGCTCTGAGACGAAGCACCCATGGGTTGGGATGCCTGACCTTGGTGTTCCCCTGAGTCAGGAGATTAGGAAGCAGGACTAATAATCAATGCCCAAGATGACACATGTAGGAACGTTCAGAAACCAAAACTGTGTGCACTAATTGGGGGCAATGAGAATAACTCATGCCCTGTCCTGCAAATCTTGTGCAAACTTGAGGCAAGAGTGATAGTGGGGGGAAGGCATACTTCAGATTAACTGACCACGGAAGGAGTAGAGTGTTGCCCTATGAATGGCAGCCCAGGACTCCTCTGGGGAACAGTATATGTTGCACTTTCTGTTTGTTTGGGAGAACAGGTCCCTGGTGGGAGTTCCCCCAGAGAGCAAAAAAATTGTTTATCACAGACTCATGAAGCTCCCACACGATCAGTCGCACAGTGTCTGCTGAGAACGTCTGCTAGCATATTCTGGTTTCCTGGCAGGAAAAGTCTTGCTGCCAACAGAGTAATCTGATTGCCAATGCACCTGTTCCAGAGACTGACTGCTTCTGCACACAAGGGAGTGGATCTTGTTTGCTGATGTAAAAGACGCTTGTGATGTTGTCTGACATCATGAAGGCATAGTGACTTTGAATGAACAGAAGAAATGTTGTGCAAGCTTTTCTTTTTAGGGAAAAAAAGAAGTAAAAGTAAAAAAGTAAACCCCCTTCCCATTGGTCCTGAATAGGAACCTGCTCTATTACTCTTCATTTAGAGAGATTCCACTTCCTATCTGAGAATGTTCTCATAAAAGTATCCCCCCAAAAGGGGGTGGGGAAGAGATGCAAACTATAGTACAGCTGGAATGAATGATGCTGAGCAGCCATCCGTCTGTTATTGGATTCCAGGTGTGTAAAAAGAGTGCTAGATGACCCCAAAAGGGTCTGTGGAAGCTCGGAGATGTTGGATTCAGTCGTTTGCAACTCTCAAGCTCCTGTCAAAAATAACATTTAGCTGAGGGCTGGGACTGGAACGAGAAACCCACTGCAGAAGGCGGGGAAGCAGGTCTTTTGAGTCTCTGCCTCTTACGGGGTCTCTCTCTGATGGAAGAATTGCTGAGTCATTGGTCTAGGCTTGTATGGTTGCTGGTAGAATTTTCTCTTTGGTGCAAATGTATTTATTCCCAGGAATGGAAGGTGGTTCTGGAGTCCTTTAAAGTATATAAGGACTTATCCATTTTCTGATTAAACAGAGAAGTCTCATCAAAGAGAAGATCCTCAACAGTATTCTAGACCTCCTTGGGAAACCCTGAAGCATGGAGCACGATTCCCCACATCATGATGGCAGTAGCCATTACCCTGGAAGATGTATGAGCTACAACTACAGCTGATTGGAGAATGGTCCTGGCAACCATTTTGACTTCCTGTATTAAAGCCTGGAAATGAGCTCCATCCTGCTGTGGGAGACAGTCAAAGTCTGCGAATTTCGAACAGTTCAGGAAGTCGTCCTTAGTCAGTAATACTTGGTAATTGTCTATCCTGAACTGGAAGCTAAAAGAAGAAAAGACCTTCCTTTCCAATAAGTCAAGACTTGCCTTCCTTATCACTCATGACAGATCAGGGGTGTTGCTGCCGAAATATCTCTGAGGCATCTTGGACCACTAAAGAATTAGGAGCAGAGTGAGAGAACAGCAATTCCACCCTCTTGGTTGGGATACAGTAGCATTCCTCTGCCCTCTTAGGGGTAGGGGTGCAGGTAGCTGGGGTATGCCAGACCACTGTAGCTGGCTCCAGCATGACTTCATTAACTTGGAGCACTATCTTGCAGGAGCTGGAGGACTCAAGCAAAAACTTGTGTTGAGGATCCTGAACCTCCTAAAAAGTTACCTGCAGCTTCCCTGTAATTCTACACAAGAATTCCTGGAATTGCTCATAGTCATCAGGAGAGGATGGAGACATATGAGTCACTTCTTCATCTGGTGACAAAGATGGCAATCTTGTTGGATCTGATGGAATGCTGCATCTGGTGCGTACTCCTCCCCCTCAGAAGGATCTGGGGTCATCTCTGGTTATCCCCTCAAAGGGAAGGGAAGGGGTGACTCCCTAGCAGACTGGGGCAACTCTGTGGGATGATACTGAGGGCAACAAAAATGATTAGGGGGCTGGAGCACATGATTTATGAGGAGAGGCTGAGGGAACTGGGATTATTTAGTCTGCAGAAGAGAAGAATGAGGGGGGATTTGATAGCTGCTTTCAACTACCTGAAAGGGGGTTCCAAAGAGGATGGATCTAGACTGTTCTCAGTGGTACTGGATGACTGAACAAGGAGTAATGGTCTCAAGTTGCAGTGGGGGGCGGGGGTTTAGATTGGATATTAGGAAAAACTTTTTCACTAGGAGGGTGGTAAAGCACTGGAATGGGTTACCAGTGAGGTGATGGAATCTCCTTCCTTAGACGCTTTTAAGGTCAAGCTTGACAAAGCCCTGGCTGGGATGATTTAGTTGGGGATTGGTCCTGCTTTGAGCAGGAGGTTGGACTAAATGACCTCCTGAGGTCCTTTCCAACCCTCATATTCTATGATCCCAAGGCCCGCAGTATCACCAACCAGATGGGTTGAATGGGGATAGCAGTGGTCGCCAAGACATAGGGTACCAACAGTTCCAAGGCATTTCAGATGGAGGTTGGGCCCAAACTGGCCCAGGTCTTCTGACCAGGAAGCGTGGATTCATTGGGCTTTTCAGAATCTCCTTATGAGGAGAAAACTGATTCCAGTCCCAATGGCAGTATCAATAGGCTGCTGGAGGGAAATCATAGCCTGAAGATGTAATAGGAAACAAACTCCTTCCACAAGCAGACTCCCCTGGTGGAGTCATAACCTCTCTCAAAAGAGAAGGAAGATGAAGGAGTGGGAAGCTCTGAGACTGGGAGACCGAACATGTCCTCAGGAGGAGCGTGGGCCTCAGCTCTTCCTGAAGCAAGACGGCTCCTGACTGCCTGAACTGCCAGAGCCACTGTAGAGACAGTCTGCGCCACAGCCATTGATGACAAAAATGGAATTGCAAGTGCTGGTGGATCCTGATGTCTGTGCTTCGGAGGAACCAGCACCACCCGATTGCATCCGGTGCTGAAGAAGCCCTAAACTTATGGGCTTTCTTATCATGCCTCTGAGACATAGGATGTATTAAGTTCTCTTGTGCTGAGCTAGTGCTTTGTGGATCTGACTTCTTCAAAGCCAAAGCCAAAGCCAATCTGGAAGAAGACAGCCTCATGGTTATGAGAATGCTCCATGCTCTCCCAACATGTGTGGCGGGGGGGAGGGATAGCTCAGTGGTTTGAGCACTGGCCTGCTAAACCCAGGGTTCAATCCTTGAGGGGGCCATATATGGATCTGGGGTAAAAATTGGGGATTGGTCCTTCTTGAGCAGGGAGTTGGACTAGATGACCTCCTGAGGTCCCTTCCAACCCTGATATTCTATGATTCTATGACAAGATCCTGCCAAGCGATCTGTGGCAGCTGACTCCTTCACTCCTGATTTGGACCTCATGCAGGAGGCGTACTCCTTGCTAAGTCAAACCAATATACACGAGGGATCCCCTGCCTGGGTCCGACTGCAGCCTCAAGGCCTTTTCCATTAGGTGCTTCCTAAGGTGAAGTTTCCGCCCTTTCTGGGTATGGCTTTCTGCCCTTTCTGGGGAATGAACAACAGATACTCCATCTTGCCACAATGTCCCCATGGCAGCACAAACAGCATTGGTGGTCATTGCTGACTAAGTAGTATTGTGGGCAGGAAGCACAAATCTTGAAGCCTGGAGTCCTGGCCATAGTCCACTACCCAAATGGGATGGGGACGGGGGAGATTTGGGAGGCTCCCCACGTCCGGTAGACTAACTATAAAACACTAGAACTAAACAGTGTTTAGTTTAAAAGTTTAAAAAGTTTAAAACTTGAGAATATAAAATCTATTTATAGATATCTAAATATTTTTCATAGGTAAAGAAGAAAGCCGAAGCTTCAGACACTGGATATTCCAACCTGGACCACGCTGCTGTGAGAAGGAACTGGAGAGGCGATCGGTTTGCCCTGCCTTTTACCTCCTCTGTCAGAGGTATGAGGTGAGCCACGGCACATATGCAGACCAACAGACACTGCTTTCAAAATTTTCCAGCTCTGGGATCATGGAATGCATGCATTCTCACAGTGTACTACACATAGCATTTGAAGAAAAACAGATATACTGTTCACTCAGCTTTTAGTGCTGGCGACAGTTACTACTATCTTGACATGCCTGAGCTTTACCTACAGTTTTCTTGATGTTCAGAAGTCCTAGCAGATTGCGAGCATGTCAAAAGGAAAGCTGGAATGATACAACACTGCACTATGGCTATTTTCCCTCTGAAAACTCCCTTTTAGTGACTTTTTTTTAAAAAAACACTGTCATTTTCCTGGTGAAGGCTGGGGCACTTCAGCAAACATGAATGACGGTATTTTGAAATCCTTCCAGGAGATTAATTCAAAAAATAACTCTGTTATAGATGACATTAGGATAAAAAAAGACAGCAAATTACAACAGATAGTTTCTCAAAAGAACAGTATTTAAAACTGGGGAGAAAAAGTGCTAGTGGATGCAGAACTATAATAGGGGAAAAAGAAAAGGAGTACTTGTGGCACCTTAGAGACTAACAAATTTATTAGAGCATAAGCTTTCGTGAGCTATAGCTCACTTCATCGGATGCATTTGGTGGGAAAAAAAAAAGTTTTTTTTGTTTTTATTTTTTAGTTTTTTTTTTCCCCACCAAATGCATCCGATGAAGTGAGCTGTAGCTCACGAAAGCTTATGCTCTAATAAATTTGTTAGTCTCTAAGGTGCCACAAGTACTCCTTTTCTTTTTGCGAATACAGACTAACATGGCTGCTACTCTGAAACCTATAATAGGGGAGGCAGACATCAAGAAGAAACACAATGCAGGGGTATTTGGGGATGTAAGGAGAGAGAGAGAGAGAGAGAGAGAGAAAGAGTTTGGCTATGAAACAGAATATCAAATCAAAATTTTGCCTATAGCCTAAGAAATTTAGAACTTCCTAAAAATGAAGAATGCTTTGATCTTATTGATTTTTATTGAAATGTGGACCAACAAAGTATCTAAAAAACAAAAACAGATAGAAAAAACAACACAGAGAGGGTTCTCATTGTAGCTGAAAGAGAATTAAACTGATCCAAAAAAACATAGTTAAAACTACAGACAGTAAAGATAGAATCTTCTAGTCTGCAGTTCTAGATATAGGGACAGTGAGTGGTAATGTGGCATATATGATAAATGAAGGCTGGGTGGGGAGAAGGGAGCAACTCCCTTTTATGGACACCAGCCAGTCAGTTAGCTATAAAGTCCCTCTTGGTGGCTGTTCTCTGCTTGCTTTACCTGTAAACAGCTAAAAAGAGCCAAGGTAAAGAAAAGGGAGTGGGCACCTGACCAAAAGAGCCAATGGGAAGGCTAGAACTTTTTAAAATGGGGGAAAAACCTTCCCCTTTGTAAAAAGAAAAGGAGTACTTGTGGCACCTTAGAGACTAACAAATTTATTAGAGCATAAGCTTTCGTGAGCTACAGCTCACTTCATCGGATGCATTTGGTGGAAAAAACAGAGGAGAGATTTATATACACACACACAGAGAACATGAAACAATGGGTTTATCATACACACTGTAAGGAGAGTGATCACTTAAGATAAGCCATCACCCACAGCAGGGGGGGGAAGGAGGAAAACCTTCCATGGTGACAAGCAGGTAGGCTAATTCCAGCAGTTAACAAGAATATCAGAGGAACAGTGGGGGGTGGGGTGGGGGGGAGAAATACCATGGGGAAATAGTTTTACTTTGTGTAATGACTCATCCATTCCCAGTCTCTATTCAAGCCTAAGTTAATTGTATCCAGTTTGCAAATTAATTCCAATTCAGCAGTCTCTCGTTGGAGTCTGTTTTTGAAGCTTTTTTGTTGAAGTATAGCCACTCTTAGGTCTGTGATCGAGTGACCAGAGAGATTGAAGTGTTCTCCAACTGGTTTTTGAATGTTATAATTCTTGACGTCTGATTTGTGTCCATTCATTCTTTTACGTAGAGACTGTCCAGTTTGGCCAATGTACATGGCAGAGGGGCATTGCTGGCACATGATGGCATATATCACATTGGTAGATGCGCAGGTGAACGAGCCTCTGATAGTGTGGCTGATGTGATTAGGCCCTATGATGGTATCCCCTGAATAGATATGTGGACAGAGTTGGCAACGGGCTTTGTTGCAAGGATAGGTTCCTGGGTTAGTGGTTCTGTTGTGTGGTGTGTGGTTGCTGGTGAGTATTTGCTTCAGATTGGGGGGCTGTCTGTAAGCAAGGACTGGTCTATCTCCCAAGATCTGAGAGAGCGATGGCTCGTCCTTCAGGATAGGTTGTAGATCCTTGATGATGCGTTGGAGAGGTTTTAGTTGGGGGCTGAAGGTGATGGCTAGTGGCGTTCTGTTGTTTTCTTTGTTGGGCCTGTCCTGTAGTAGGTGACTTCTGGGTACTCTTCTGGCTCTGTCAATCTGTTTCTTCACTTCAGCAGGTGGGTATTGTAGTTGTAGGAATGCATGATAGAGATCTTGTAGTTGTTTGTCTCTGTCTGAGGGGTTGGAGCAAATGCGGTTATATCGTAGCGCTTGGCTGTAGACAATGGATCGAGTGGTATGATCTGGATGAAAGCTAGAGGCATGTAGGTAGGAATAGCGGTCAGTAGGTTTCCGATATAGGGTGGTGTTTATGTGACCATCGCTTATTAGCACCGTAGTGTCCAGGAAGTGGATCTCTTGTGTGGACTGGTCCAGGCTGAGGTTGATGGTGGGATGGAAATTGTTGAAATCATGGTGGAATTCCTCAAGAGCTTCTTTTCCATGGGTCCAGATGATGAAGATGTCATCAATGTAGCGCAAGTAGAGTAGGGGCATTAGGGGACGAGAGCTGAGGAAGCGTTGTTCTAAGTCAGCCATAAAAATGTTGGCATACTGTGGGGCCATGCGGGTACCCATCGCAGTGCCGCTGATTTGAAGGTATACATTGTCACCAAATGTGAAATAGTTATGGGTCAGGACAAAGTCACAAAGTTCTGCCACCAGGTTAGCCGTGACAGTATCGGGGATACTGTTCCTGACGGCTTGTAGTCCATCTTTGTGTGGAATGTTGGTGTAGAGGGCTTCTACATCCATAGTGGCTAGGATGGTGTTTTTAGGAAGATCACCAATGGACTGTAGTTTCCTCAGGAAATCGGTGGTGTCTCGAAGATAGCTGGGAGTGCTGGTAACGAAGGGCCTGAGGAGGGAGTCTACATAGCCAGACAATCCTGCTGTCAGGGTGCCAATGCCTGAGATGATGGGGCGTCCAGGATTTCCAGGTTTATGGATCTTGGGTAGCAGATAGAATACCCCAGGTCGGGGCTCCAGGGGTGTGTCTGTGCGGATTTGTTCTTGTGCTTTTTCAGGGAGTTTCTTGAGCAAATGCTGTAGTTTCTTTTGGTAACTCTCAGTGGGATCAGAGGGTAATGGCTTGTAGAAAGTGGTGTTGGAGAGCTGCCTAGTAGCCTCTTGTTCATACTCTGACCTATTCATGATGACGACAGCACCTCCTTTGTCAGCCTTTTTGATTATGATGTCAGAGTTGTTTCTGAGGCTGTGGATGGCACTGTGTTCTGCATGGCTGAGGTTATGGGGTAAGCGATGCTGCTTTTCCACAATTTCAGCTCGTGCACGTCGGTGGAAGCAGTCTATGTAGAAATCCAGGCTGCTGTTTCGACCTTCAGGAGGAGTCCACCCAGAATCCTTCTTTTTGTAGTGTTGGCAGGAAGGTCTCTGTGGGTTAATATGTTGGTCAGAGGTGTGTTGGAAATATTCCTTGAGTCTGAGACGTCGAAAATACCTGGAAATCCTGGACGCCCCATCATCTCAGGCATTGGCACCCTGACAGCAGGATTGTCTGGCTATGTAGACTCCCTCCTCAGGCCCTTCGTTACCAGCACTCCCAGCTATCTTCGAGACACCACCGATTTCCTGAGGAAACTACAGTCCATTGGTGATCTTCCTAAAAACACCATCCTAGCCACTATGGATGTAGAAGCCCTCTACACCAACATTCCACACAAAGATGGACTACAAGCCGTCAGGAACAGTATCCCCGATACTGTCACGGCTAACCTGGTGGCAGAACTTTGTGACTTTGTCCTGACCCATAACTATTTCACATTTGGTGACAATGTATACCTTCAAATCAGCGGCACTGCGATGGGTACCCGCATGGCCCCACAGTATGCCAACATTTTTATGGCTGACTTAGAACAACGCTTCCTCAGCTCTCGTCCCCTAATGCCCCTACTCTACTTGCGCTACATTGATGACATCTTCATCATCTGGACCCATGGAAAAGAAGCTCTTGAGGAATTCCACCATGATTTCAACAATTTCCATCCCACCATCAACCTCAGCCTGGACCAGTCCACACAAGAGATCCACTTCCTGGACACTACGGTGCTAATAAGCGATGGTCACATAAACACCACCCTATATCGGAAACCTACTGACCGCTATTCCTACCTACATGCCTCTAGCTTTCATCCAGATCATACCACTCGATCCATTGTCTACAGCCAAGCGCTACGATATAACCGCATTTGCTCCAACACCTCAGACAGAGACAAACACCTACAAGATCTCTATCATGCATTCCTACAACTACAATACCCACCTGCTGAAGTGAAGAAACAGATTGACAGAGCCAGAAGAGTACCCAGAAGTCACCTACTACAGGACAGGCCCAACAAAGAAAACAACAGAACGCCACTAGCCATCACCTTCAGCCCCCAACTAAAACCTCTCCAACGCATCATCAAGGATCTACAACCTATCCTGAAGGACGAGCCATCGCTCTCTCAGATCTTGGGAGATAGACCAGTCCTTGCTTACAGACAGCCCCCCAATCTGAAGCAAATACTCACCAGCAACCACACACCACACAACAGAACCACTAACCCAGGAACCTATCCTTGCAACAAAGCCCGTTGCCAACTCTGTCCACATATCTATTCAGGGGATACCATCATAGGGCCTAATCACATCAGCCACACTATCAGAGGCTCGTTCACCTGCGCATCTACCAATGTGATATATGCCATCATGTGCCAGCAATGCCCCTCTGCCATGTACATTGGCCAAACTGGACAGTCTCTACGTAAAAGAATGAATGGACACAAATCAGACGTCAAGAATTATAACATTCAAAAACCAGTTGGAGAACACTTCAATCTCTCTGGTCACTCGATCACAGACCTAAGAGTGGCTATACTTCAACAAAAAAGCTTCAAAAACAGACTCCAACGAGAGACTGCTGAATTGGAATTAATTTGCAAACTGGATACAATTAACTTAGGCTTGAATAGAGACTGGGAATGGATGAGTCATTACACAAAGTAAAACTATTTCCCCATGGTATTTGTCCCCCCCACCCCACCCCCCACTGTTCCTCTGATATTCTTGTTAACTGCTGGAATTAGCCTACCTGCTTGTCACCATGGAAGGTTTTCCTCCTTTCCCCCCCCTGCTGTGGGTGATGGCTTATCTTAAGTGATCACTCTCCTTACAGTGTGTATGATAAACCCATTGTTTCATGTTCTCTGTGTGTGTGTATATAAATCTCTCCTCTGTTTTTTCCACCAAATGCATCCAATGAAGTGAGCTGTAGCTCACGAAAGCTTATGCTCTAATAAATTTGTTAGTCTCTAAGGTTCCACAAGTACTCCTTTTCTTTTTGCGAATACAGACTAACACGGCTGCTACTCTGAAACCTTCCCCTTTGTGTCTGTTATTGTTCTCTGGGGAACAGGGGGCAGTTATGCTATGAGAAGCTTTAAGCCAGGTATGAGCATAGATCATCAGATCATACCTAGAACTACTTATTTGGAACCCCCAAAATGTATAAGTACATCAGAAATGTTTAGAAAGACGTAATTAGGTTTATTTCTATTTATTTCTTATGCCTAGTGGACTCCTCTGTGCTAACCCCAAATGCTTTTGTTTTGCTGTAACTTTCAAGCTGGACCTCAAGGAGCTTATTCTTGATGTTTAATTTTTGTAAGTGGATTTTTTAAATCTAGCAAAAGCCTAAATTCCAGATGTATTTTCTTTCTTTTTGTTTTTAATAAAATTTACCTTTTTAAGAACAGGATTCAATTTTTGGTGTCGTAAAAGGTTTGTGTATATTTTGTTTAATTAGCTGGTGGCAACAGCTAATTTCCTTTGTTTTCTTTCTCAGCTCGTGTGTGTGTGTGTGTGTGTGTGTGTGTGTGTGTGTGCGCGCGCAAGCGAGCACGCGCGCTTGAGGGTACCCCACAGGAAGGAATTCCAAAATGTGCTTTCCTGGGTTCCAAAAAAAAAGGGGGGTTGCATTTGGGCAGTGGCAGCGTTTACCAAGCCAAGGTCAGAGAAAAGCTGTAATGTTGGGAGTTTAATACAAACCTGGAGCGGCAAGTATTAATTTTTAAAATCCTTGTGGGCCCTCACCTTATGCACTCGAAATGCCAAAATGGGGAATCAGCCTTGACAACATAGAAAAAGGTTATCTGTGTAAAGAGAGCACATACAATGTAGGATTTTCAAAAGCAACCAGTGTTGTCCTAATTTTGCTGCCATTGATGTAATTGGTAAATACACATCTTATATTAGACCTTATAGTATGTGTTTTGTATGTGTACAGTGAAATCTAATTTAAGCTACTATTCAAGGAACTTAAAAACCTGGTTGCTTACAGAAGGTGGTTTCATAATTCAGTGGTTTCTATTCAATATACGTTCTTATACTGCACTCATTACTGTATTATCTGAGCACTTGATAAAGAGGGAGCAAAATTATAATCAAGATACTTTGGGCCTTTCTTTTAAGAAATGAAATTGCTAGTAACAACTGCCTCTTTTACAGGTTTCTCTATCTGTGTGCATCAAGAGTAACAATTGTTTTTAAATGCTGTAAGTGATGTTTTATATTACTTGCATGAAGCATTCAGTAGGGCAGTATTGCCATAGCATAAAACAATCTAAGCTTTTTACACCTGTGTATATTTGCTTGTGGCAGTTTGTATCATGGCTTTGCTGTTTAAAATAGTGCATTGTACGTATAATATACAAACTTCCATTTCATTAACATGTTTGGCAGTGTTTTTGGAACTGAAGCTTTTGCCTAATTTTTAATTTTTGTTTACATTAAAAATAATTACAAAGCCTGGAATTCTAAAGCTAAACAGCCCCTCCTAAAATGTCTTCAGTGCCTTGTCTACATTCATATTTATTTTGCGGCAAATGCGAGTGTGAATCTACCCTGCCATGGACTAACAGTCTGTGTGGACTTTGCTGACATGTTTTAATAATTCGCTAATGTGCTTGATCTAGTCCTCTTTGAAATTGGGGTAGATTAACGCAGCTTAGCAAACCGTTAGTGAACTTTAGCAGTGTTAGTATAGGCTTGTTTGTCAGCCTGGGATAGAATTTTGGGTTTGACATTTTGATACTCTTATCTTATCCTAATTTATGTAAACAAAAGATAAAGACTGTGTGTGTTGCTTTTGCCTAGTCAGAGGTTTGTTAGTACAATGGGAACAGATAAGATCAGTTAGTGTTATTCGAGAGCACACTTACAAGATTGCCTCAACCCCTATCTCAAGGAAAGGTCAAGCACCCGGTTGGGAAGGGCAAAGAGGGATGGGTGGGGAAGAAGACCAAAAGAAATGCCTGTCCCTGACCACAGCACAACCTCACTCCTTACCCCTCCCATGGGGTACAAAAGGGGTGGGACTGTGGGCATGCATTGCAGGTATATTTGGGCCTTCTAAGGAGGAGGAGGTGGAATAGGGAATGGGGACACAGGCAAGGCTCTGCGGCATCAGAGCTAGGAAGAGGGACATGGGGTAAATGCTCTGTGGTGTCAGAGCTGGGAAACAAACTTTGCCAGCGTGTAGAGCTATGGAGATGTTTGCTTGGAACTAACCCTAATAAATATCTCATTGCCTGCACTTCAGACTTCCGGTGTTCTGCTTTCTGTCTGCGTGACAAGAACCAGGGGAGGAGATGAAGGGAAAGCCCTCTAACAAGCAGGTCCACATAGACAGCTAAAGCAGCCTAGTTAGTGTGAGGTAGATTCACACCCCAGTTTCCTAAGAACTAAACATTCATGTAGACAAACCTTAAGTTTTATTTAAAAAATCTTGGCAATAAATCCATTTAAATTCAACTCCAGATTAATATTATTTGACTGGGGATTCCTTTATGTTTTAAGAAACATTTAAGAATTGCTAAGTGCAGGAAAAATTGTGGACCTTACAAGCCATGTGAGCACTGGAGGACCTTATAAGGGTGCAGAACTGAATTCATTCCTTTTCTGATTGCCTTCTACCTCCACATGGGTCGTCTTGTTCTCTGTTCTCCAAATCAGATACTATCCTCTAATCCTATAGTTTCCATGAGGGAGTCTAATGACTGTTCACTGCTTCTCTTTGGAGCCTGAAATTTTAACTTTCTGGGAATGGTGCAAGACCTATTTTTGGGGAGAAGTGGGTGATCTAGGCAGGGGTTTCCTTTTTCCTCTCTGAGGCCCCCCCAACATGCTATAAAAACTCCACTGCTCACCTGTGCCACAATAACTGGTTTTCTGAATATAAAAGACAGGCCAGTGTTAGGAGCTAGCAATCAGGGCAATTACATGGGGCTCCTACGAAGCCGCATTTCTCAGGCTTTGGCTTCATCACTGGGTGGTGGGTCTCAGGGCCCCGGGCTTCAACCACATGCAGTGGGGCTTCAGGTTTCTGTCCTGGGCCTCAGTGAGTCTAAC
This sequence comes from Dermochelys coriacea, assembly GCF_009764565.3. Lineage (NCBI taxonomy): Eukaryota > Metazoa > Chordata > Testudines > Dermochelyidae > Dermochelys > Dermochelys coriacea. The sequence goes on along the minus strand of NC_050070.1, from coordinate 36,244,132 downwards.
ATTGGCCCTGCTTGGTGGAACCCCTGAAACCTGCTCGCAGCCCCCCAAGGGGCCCCTGGACCCCTGGTTGAGAACCCCTGATGTAGGTATCATAAGGATTGTATTTATTACATGAAAACCATCTTTAGAGTCTACTTACCACACAAACCTCCTCAAAAAATAATCAAAGGTCTTTTACCTGTAAAGCCCAGTAGAATATATGAAAGTGAAGCAATTTAGGATAGATGGTGACCTTAAAAAAATAAACAAGTAAATTTTGGAACTCTCATGTCTCCAAAATAATCTTGTGTGATTTGCCCAAAACTCGGCAGAAAAATTCAACCATGCAATGGGATCTAACATTAACAGGACTAGTTTGGGTTTAGTAAATAAGGAATGGGAGTGCAGTTTTGCAAATCAAGTCTCTATCAGGAAGCTAACTTCAACCTTAACTATGGAGAGCCTAGTACCTCTCCAGAATATAGCCACATTCTGTATATGAAATGTGCTATGCCTGCCTTTATTCTTCCCTCAGAAGAAAAACATTTGAAAAGAGTGCCTCCAAAGTAAATACACTGCTTATTTTTTTAGAAAGAATCTGGAATTTTTTTTTTTTTGCTCTCCGCTAATTCCTCACAAAAAAGAGAGCAGTACTGATTTAAAAAAAAAAAATCTCTCAAAGTAATTTTTTTCTTCTAGTTATAAACCCTTGAAAGTAGGAGTGTATTATTGAAAACATGACAAGCTTAATTATAAAATGAGCAAGAATGGGAGTAGGTAGTTCTGAACCCTGGGTATTAACCTTCATGGTTGCACAGTTCAGGATTAATTAGTCACATTATACTCCTTCACAGCAATACAACTATGAAAGGGGAAAAAAAAAAGATTTAGAAGATTTTTGAAAAGGATCTGGGGGTTATAGTGGATCACAAATTCAATACAAGTCAACAGTGTGATGCAGCTGCTAAAAAGGCTAATATCATTCTGAGATATAGTATTAACAGAAGTGTCATAGGTAATGGTCCTGCTCTACTCAGCAGGATTACTGTGTCCAGTCATGGGCACCACACATTAAGATGTGGATAAATTGAGTAGAATCCAGGGTAGAGCAACAAAAATGATAAAAGGTTTGGAAAACCTGACCAATGAGGGAAGGTTAAAAAACAGGCATGTTTAGTCTTGAAAAGAAGATTGAGGGGTGACCATGTAACAGGTTTCAAATACGTTAATGGTTGTTATAAAGAAGACTGTGATAAATTGTTTTCCATGTCCACTGAAGGTAGGACAAGAAATAATTGGCTTAATGTGCAGCAAAGGAGATTTAGGTTAGATATTAGGAAAAACTTTCTAACTATAAAGGCAGTTAAGTTCTGGAATAGGCTTCCAAAAGAGGTTGTGGAATCTCCAACACAGTAGGTTTTTAAGAATAGGTTGGACAAACACCCATCAGGGATGGTCTAGGTATGCATGGTCCTGCCTTAACGCAGGGGACTAGACTCGATGACCTCTTGGGGTCCCTTCCAGCCCTACATTTCTATGAGTCTATGCATCCAGTTCACATGGAAGCTAAACTCAGAAGGAGAGAAGAAATCAAGAGGACCACCAATATCCCAATGAATGGTAGAGAGGCCAATCACAGGCCCAAAATAGAGAGTCTACCTTACTCTAGGGATTGTGGGCCAATGCAGAGACCACACACAGAGAATGACAAGGCACAGTGTGATTATAGAGCTCTGCTGTAGGTACATCGACAATACTTATACACTACTAAGCCATAGGCAACTTTTCCAGGTGAGGACACTCTTGCGACTTGCATTTATTGTTCAATATAGATAGATGTATAGCTCAGAGGTGCACGTAGCATAACTGAGTAACTGTCTGATCTTATTTTTGTAACCCTTTCCTTTTCTCACTCCATCTAACCCTATTGTTAATTAAAAAAAAAATTCAGGGCAAGAACCATGCCTTTCTATCTTCACTATAAAGCACCCAACTCATTTTTGTATATTAACATAAATTAAGAACACGTATGTGGACACAAATGTTAGACGTGTTCAGTGCACATGAGGTGTTCACGCCTGCAAAGAACAGGCACATATATATGTATAAGCAAAAAAACGTGCATGCAAAAGTATAGGTTGGGGAATGAGCACTTTTTCCACTCAAGTTTTAGGCTGCCAAAGTACTTTTCCAAATAAAAATTAAAGGGTTGAAACTATTAATATTAAAAGCGATAATAAAAATGTAGGCTTATTTCTCATAAGAAAAGACAACATAAAAAGCAAGTGCATTTTAGTGTACACAATGTTTTTAAGTAATACTATTTTTAATAAAATAATTTATGATGTGTCTAGCTTCTTTACACACTGAAGTGGAGTGAATATACATTTACAAATGCTCACCATGATGTGCGTTATTCCTTACCTTCAGCTGAAAATAACTTTTAAAAATCAAAAATTCTAAATATATATAGGCACATTAAAGGTATCATTTTCTAGTAGAGCCAATCAACCATCTTAAGAAGGAAATTAATGTTGGCAATATATTTTCATTCTTCTTTTCATGATTGTGTATGTTAACTCTAAAGATTATTAAGGAAGAAGGAATTATGAGAAAATGTGATGAAAAGCAGAAGACTTTCAACCCTTATGTAATACATATTATTAAATGTGGGCTCAGGGCCTGACTCAAAACCCACTGAGGTTAATGGAAGTCCTTCCATTGACTTAAAAGGTTTTGGGTCAGGCGTTTAGTGTCCCATCCCACTTACACCAGTGAAGTTACAGCAACTCTGCCAATTAGTTTTAGAAATGTGGATCCCATCCAAGACTCAGTGTAGTAGATTAAATTGAAAAGTACAACATACCTGAAAGGTGTGTATACAAAAATCCTGAAGTCGGTAAAGAATATAGCATGTTAGTCCTTAAAGTAAAAAACACCTGATACTACAAAAGGTTTGTGTGAAAATCAATATATTTCATACTTCTCCTCTTGATGGTGGTCCTCTTGGTCACTAAGCTCATCATCATCTACCAGATGTCCAAAGGGCTCAGAAGAAATTGATACCATGTTAGACAGAATGATTCTGCTATCACTGCTGCCTGAAAGGACCAACTGGTCATGAGAATGATTGTATCGTACATTCCATACCCTATAAAATGTAAATAATCAAAAAAGTATTACAAGAGTCTATTCCACAGAGTCTGTAAGTAAATATACTGGACTGTTTAAATAAATTATTTCAATTTAAATGTGAACAAATAGTTTCAGAGAAATTTAATCTGTAAAATGAGTTATACTCTAGGAATTATTTTGGAAAAGTTCTATGGCCTGTGCTATACAGGAGGTCAGATTAGATTATCATAATGGTCCTTTCTGGCCTTAGAATCTACAAGTATGGGTAGAATCTGACACAGTCATCCTAAAGATTGTTTTTTGCTGTCTTCATTTGGGTCATAAACTTCCATGTAATTTGATTTTCCAGGGCCATATCTTTAAAATCAACAAACAGGTTGCAGGTTGGGAGGGTGGGGTGGAGGAACCAAACTCTAATATAATTCCCCAAGAGTAAATGTCTGCTTATAGTCCAATATATCAAATAGACATTCTAAAAATACTAAATACAGTAAGGTACTCTAAAAGCAAAATGTGAATTTGAAATAAACTACATTAACCCAGATCTCACATAATTACAGTGAACTGTTAAAATAGACCCTAAAATCAAAAGGATTAGATTTTTCTAGTGTTTATATTTTATGAATTAAGTTAACACCAATCACGTTATGATTTTCTTTTGTTCTATTTTTGTTTTAATCTTCTCAACAAGTAAAAATATTGCTTCTGTTAATTCACATCTTCAAGCTACTGTCGAAGTGGCTGCAGGGTCCAGATTTATGTTGCAAGTGATTCTGAAGCCCAAATTCCAATATGAAATGCTCAGCTTCTCTTGACTACAAAAATATGAATACATAAGCGTTCAAAAATGGAATGGTTAATCTCTTAAGGAATTTTTTAAAACTATGGGTGAGATTCTCACCTTGCTCTGGCCCCTTCATATTGTGTAAAGGGGCTAAAATGGTGTAAGGGGGCTCTCAAAGCCCTGGATCTGGCCAAGGGAGACCACTACCCCAGGGCAGAAACTGATCTAAGGATCCCCCTGCCTGTACTGGCTCAAGGGGTGTGAAGAGCAACTGCATGGGTGCAGGCTGCAGCATGTAGCATTGCGGAGATGCTGGGCAATGCAACTGCCATAAGGCAGCCCAGGGAGGATGCTGTAACTGAGACAACTGAGACTGTGTAAATTATGTCAGGGGCTACAAAGCAATCCAGAACTCAGAGTGCAGAGATGTCTTAAAAGCCACCTGACCCCCTTCTCCCTGTGCTGCGCCTCTTAGAAATACAGCCCAGAATCTCACCCGTCATACAGCTGAAAATACCTTACTAGAAATTAGACTCACATTCCCCAACCCTTAATTTAAAATTATATAAGAAATAGTCATATATTAAAACTATTCCATGATGCAGAAAAATGATGAATTGCAATAGCATAAATTAGTTTGCATTGTTTTTAAACAGTAAAATAATTAGCAGAATAAATTACATAAACCGTCCACCCACAAAACAGCATGCAGATAATTTATTCTACCAGTGGGAATGCTCTTCTAGTGTCTTCACTGGCTCTGTGACATTTCTAGTATCCCAGAATTTCACCTTGCAGTCATCTCCACAACTAGCCAGGTAGTACTGTTTATTGGGATTAAAGTCTAGGTCCCGCACCAGCTGTCCATGTGCATTTTCTATGTAATAGATCTGTCTGTAAAACACACATTAAAAATTAAAGGTAGTATAAAAGCTAACTGCAGTCTACTGATAAAAAACTGTTTCTCTAGTAACTTGGTTAATCCTTTGGCACTGACAGAGCTAGGCCACATCTATACTATAATCTTTGGTTAATGCAAGGTATGTCAGCATACAGCCATTGAGTCTGTACATCGTTTATGGGCGTGCACACTTGGCTGTTTGCTTTGGGATGGTACGTACTGATCAGGAGCGGCTGCGTCAATGCAAAGTACAATGCACCATTTGTAGGTATCCCAGTGTGCCACACGCCTTTGTACAGCGCAATGTCTTTTGGGAAATTTTCACAATGTGTTATGGGATACAAGTGACTCGGCCAGGGACCTGAGAGCTAAAGGTCAACTTCCTAGTGAGCAACTTTCTCCACCCCATAATGCTAAGCATATCCCATAATTTTTGCTCCTTTTTAAAAATACCTACAAACCCTGTGGCATTTTTTCGTGTTTGTCACCTCTGATAGAAGCCTGCAGAGCTCTGCACTGTTCTCATTAATGTTTCAATGATCTGCTGGTATTTACAGAGCTGCAGGAAGTACTGCAACAATGGGAGACATGACAATGTCCTTGCTTAGAGTTTGCTTAGAGACATAGTGAAAAACAATTCAAGGTTGCTGGTAGAATTCATGGAACGGTTGCAACAGTGAAGTGCTACTTCTGGGCCCGAGAAACAAGCACTGGCTGGTGGGATTGCATCCTAATGCAAGTTTGGGATGATGAGCAGTGGCTCAAGAATCTTTAGATATGAATGACCACATTCCTGGATCTGTGTGCCAAGCTCGCCCCAGCCCTCCAGTGCGGGACACCAGACTGAGAGCTCCACTGGCAGTAGCGAAGTGAGTGGGGACTGCACTGTGAAAGCTTGCAATTCCAGATTGCTACCACTCTGTAAGAAACCATTTTGGAGTTGGAAAATCCACAGTGGGAGCTGCTATCATGCAAGTGTGTAGAGCCATTAAATAGTCTCATCCTATACAGGACTGTGACTCTCGGCAATATGAAGGACATAGTGGATGGATTTGCAGCAATGGGGTTTCTGAACTGTGATGGGGGTGACAGATGGCATGCATGTCCCTATTTTGGCACCAGCCCATATTGCCACAGAGTACATTAACAGAAAGGGGTATGTTTCTATGGTTATGCAAGTATTGGTAGCTCATCAGGTATGCTTTCTCGATATTAATGGGGGCTGGTCAGGGAAGGTGCATGATGCTCGCATTTTTAAGGACTGTTCAGAAAACTGCAAACAGGGACATTCTTTCCACTGGTGGATTACCATTGGTAATATTGAAATGCCAAATACTAACTTTCTTCACCCTCTAACCCATTCTATTCTCTTTCTCCTATCCTCTGAACATATGTCAGGCTTACCCCAATCTTAAAAGACTCTCCCTTCACCACTCTTGTTTCTTCAACTACTGTCCCATCTTCTTCTTTCCTCTTTCTTCCAATCTTCTTGAAATTTATTCCCACTGCCTGGACTTTCTCTGATTTAATTTTCTCTTGGAAACAGTTGTTCTGGTTTCTATCTTCTCAGCTTGACATACACTGCTCTTATTACAATTACTAATGACCTCCTGCACTAGCGTGAAGGTCTTTTTTTCTGTTCTTTTCCTCATTCGTCTAACACCTTCAACATCATTTTCTACACACTCAAGGGGTTTCTTGACAGTATTCTCCTGCTTCTATTCTAGCTCTTCTTCAGTATCTCCCTCCTCCATTTTCCCATTCTCTGCAGATTTTTATCCTTGGTTCCCTCGTCTTTACTCCTTTATTCCTTAATTATGGCTGAATTCATCTACTCTTATGGTTTCTATTCCTACTTCTGCCTATTTACAGGAGCTTTCTGTAAGTCAGCTAGTCTGGCTCCCCTTATTGTGAAGAACCTGTTTTTTTCCCCAGTGCTAATCCGTTATGCACTTCTGTTCTGTCCAAGCTCAGAAGCTCCATGGGTCTGAAGAGTCCCTCCCGCAGAATTTGGTAGCTTAAAGAACAGATCCTATGCGAAAATCCTGGTGTACAGCTCAGTCCCGTGAGCTCCTAAACTCTGCAGTGTGGAAGCTTCAGACAAATCTTGGGGGATGTCAGAACTATGGTTCAATATGACTATACACCAACATGTCCACATGCAGTTGGTGCAACATTTTCATACACATACCAAACGTGGGTAGCTGGGGCACAATAGTTATATTCCAGGAAATACAGTGACTCTACTTATTTAGTAGACAAATCAGACTAGCCTCTTTCTAGAGATACCACAGTCTCTTTAGCTCAGAGTTATTCTTGTTTGTATTTTTTTTCATGTAGATTGCAAATAGTTCATTGTCTGAAGTCCATTGCTCTTCAGACTGGTTTTGGGACTGTCTAATCTGAGCTGTGATTTGTTCTATATCTTCTACTTTGTTTAGACAATCTGTAATTGTGAAGTTTGCTTTTGTAAACCATACCGTAGCATTTTTCTTTCAGCTACTGTTAATAACCTGAATAAATATTTTTCATTGGTGTTTACTAGGATACCTCATTAAACACAATGTTCAGAAGATTTCTCCATTAGGACTAGTAAGTAAGAGCATGAGACTTAAATGTATTGTGTGCACGGTCTTTAGCACTTAAACATAGTTAGGCTTTAAGCTCAAGTGTGAATACAACATGCTGAAATGAGATAATTACAGAAAACAAAGGAAGAGCCCCAAAAAATCCTTCTCCTTTGCCCTTCAACATTACCGCCTATACGTTTTTATTAAAGGCAGCCTTATTTATAAATATGAATTTAGATTTTTGCATGTCCTCTTACAGAACAATGAAAATGACAAGATGCTAGAAGTACAAGAAAAATTTTTTCTTGTTTTTGATGATTGTGTATATGTATAGTTAGCTTTGCTTTATGAAATTAAATAAACCTTTTTAGCTTGGGAAACATGGGGACTTACTGCTGCACCCAGGGCTTGCAGGAGCCATAGAACTAAATTTGAAATCATCCCCCCTTTAAGGCAACAGAAGTTATTACAAGACATTCGTTTTCTCAGTTTAGTGATAAATTACTGTGTGCTAAGGGGATAAATGGTATCTTAAAAAAGCTTGCAGGCTTCTGTTGTTATGGCAACAGATGTGCACATCACTACTCCTTTGCCTATCAAAATCACAACCAGAGCAGGTAGAGTCCCTAACTTGGTATATTTGCTGCATTTTGTTTATCTTGGCTCACTTTTTTTTTTTTTTAAATAAAGTCCATAATTGTGTGGAACTAGCATGTTATAATCTTAGATACGGTAGTTACTAAAATGGTAAAAGTAAAATGTAAACTTACCTCCAGAGATTAAATTACCATACTATGGAGATAACAATTAGTGCACCATCAGTACTCTGATTTAAACAGACATTGATTTTCATGCTGAATTACGAAACAGCTCTAGTTTAAGTAATACTTATATTGTGTATTGAACAATCACCTTGGGACTACTGCATAGTTCAATGACACTCAATACCACAAGGTAGATTTGAAGCTTAGAAAAAACCCTTGAGTAAACCTTTTACTTGAAAGCTCTGAATACACCAACAATGCAATCCAAATCCATTCCATTTACAATTATTTATACAGTCACATCTTTTCTATCCTTTTTTTCAAAAAACAAGTCAAAAGTGATGAAAATTAACCTCCAGTAGAGAGTCTATTCTTTAAGAACAAGAGAGCAAATTTTTTTTTGTTACCTCATACTTCGTGTATCCCATCCTCGAATGGCAGTATCATTAGCTGTTGCAACCTGTGTACAATTGTGGTGTGGACTCCATCGTCCGGTCGTAAATTTTAATTGCCCTTTTCCTTCCAATGCAGCAGAACTGGAGAGCTGTGCATTAAAAAAAAAAGGGGGTATTTACAAATAAGGCTAAAACTAAAATAAATGCAGGCACAGTGGAACAATTGCAAGCTGACCTATTGCTCCAAGTGCAAGAAAGTAAGGTAGAGCTACTAAGATAATAATGGGGGGAAGATAAATAAACAAACACACACATAAGTAAGTATGTAAAAACCCAGACCAGTAAGTTTGTTTTCTAGCCCACACAATATGAAGTAATTTATATAAGGCTTATCCAGTGCAAGTTACTCAGCAGACAATGGATGTAAAGATCATTTTCTAACCTTCTTTATGTTTCCAAAGAAAATTAAATTGTTTCATATAATTTGTAGAAAATTCATGGGAGTATTCAAACATCTGAAGATGGTTAACAAGCACAAATATATACATACATTCAGTTACATGGAATTGCTCACAAAGATATATCAATACTCAATGTTACTCAATACAGGAGTCCCAGTTTTAATCTTAATGAATGTACCTTCCTTCAGTGTGCCCAGCCATTTGATAGCATCCTCATCAGAGACAGAAGCCAGCTGTCAAGTAAGTCAGTGGGCACTTGTCAAAGATATGCAACATAGTCTGAAGTTGCCCACATCTACATCATGGGTCATGAGAGAAACCCCATTTGAAGTGATTGGTCACATAATTGCCCTGTCTTGTTTGAAACTGGTTCAGGGATGACCATTGGTACCTTGGCAGGTCAAAACCTGGTGGGAAGATGGTTGGGTTGGTATGAGAGAGTGACTAATGACTGTCATCGCTGACCAGTCATTAAGCCAAGCAGACTCCAGCATCTTGTCCTGTGGAGTCATAAGTGACCATAAAGGGCGTCCAGAAGACATACAAATTGGTGGATGGTTGAAGAGGTCTGAGTAGAGAAGCAAGTCACTGTCCTCATGGATCTTGGCCAGGAGCATAATGGAAACCCCTTCATGGTGAATATGGGATGGTGCTGTGTTACTAAGCATTGGCAGCCCTGGCAACAGTTGCACGTAAAAGTCCTGGTAACAATGAGCAGAGCTTCATTAAGCTCTACATAGACTGGCCTTGTGTGAGATGAGCAACACAAGACAGGAGCACAGTATTCTGCTGTTGAATAGCAGAGGGCAAGGGCTGATGTTCTAAGTGTCCGAGTGTTCACATCCCAGGTTGAGCCAGCCAGTTTTCTGAACATGTTCTTTTGAGTGCTAGCGCTCTTCTTCAAGTGATTGCAGTACGTCAATGACCTATACAATATCAGGCCGAAGTAAACCAGGTTTGGGTCATGCTGCAGGTGTTGGCTGTTTAATAAAGGCCAATGTAATTTTAAAAAAATTAAAATCCTGGTCCATTAGCATATAATGTCACATCTACTACGATACAGTGAAAGGTGGATGATAGGTCATATGGCGAGAGTAAAAAGTTCTTGTTTCAAAGTACATAAGGAGGCTTGGAAGGGAAGCAGGAGATACGTTGGATCTCTGATTTCCTCTCTCTGCACTCTCATTCACCTTCTCAACACTGACAGAAAGGCCACAACAGGTAACTAATTTTCCACAGAAGATGAGAAGATAAGTTCTCTCCAAGTCAAAGCGAGCAGAAAGATGCCTTAAATATTGGAGGCTCAGAGTAATATTATTTAATTTAAATACCCTTGCTAAAACTAGGGGTTTGTATTTTATATTTTAAAGAAAAAAAATAAACCAACCTGCTATTAGTACAGCACAACACTGTACAATTTCCACATGACTAAGCAAAGAAGTTAAAGATGAAAGAAATGTATTTGGTCACTTTGTTCATCCCCCCCCTTTCACTGCATTCTCTAAGTGATTTATGTAGAATACATTTAAATTGTTTTAGTGATACGTATTCCACACACTATGAGATCTCACTGTAAGGAACTTTTGACCAATATCCAGGGCCTAAGTTTTCCATGGCTCAACTCCATCCAATTACTTCTTCCTCTTCCTTGTTTTTTACACTCCACTTACTACTATAATTTCTAAATATTTGAAGTGAGCAAAGGTTAAAAGAATGCTTATTATGTTAAGTGACCATATTGAGTTTTCACAGGCATAACCAAAGCTAAACATATCTAGCATCAATCTATTTGAAGGACTTTTAACAACTTCAGGTCTATGCTGTCAATATTGAAGAGATGTGATGCATAAGTTTATGCTTTATCATATTATAACCACGTACACCTTTGTATTTTGCAAACCTTTTAATGCATCTGATAATTCAGACACAAACTCCTCCTCGTTGGGGATTTTAAAGTTAGCAATTGAGAAACCTTCAAAGCCAAGTACAATTTTTCATCCTCTGAAATGATTAAACTGGCTGAGATGTGCATGTCTTCAGAAACCTTTGCAAAGTATTTGTTTGTTGTGGTATAACAATGTAAGAGACCTACATGCATGGTTATATTTTGCTTATTTTTCCATCTTTTGAGTACACTTATGCCAAACAGTAGTGTGAAAATTATTATTTGCTGTCTGAACAGTTATTTAAATCTTTTTGAACTGAAAACTTTCTATCTACCTTGGTACTCATGGTTGGTCTATCAATGTGGCATCTAAACATCTTTTTCAATAAAGTTGTCACTGAGCTCCAGTCAAAAAGACAGAATTCATCATGGAAAGATATTTCCTTTAAGTCAGGGCTTTGAGGTTCCGAAAGAAAGTGATGCTGGGAAACTCACACAACTGTAATTGAGCTGTTTCAACTGTGTGGTTAAATGGGCACTCTTCTTTAGTGCAGTGAATCCAGCATCTACAAGGAGCACTTAAGTTTGTTTACATAAAATTCTGGTGAGCTTTAGAAGAATCCACAGATATCAACATTTGTCATCTTCCCTAAGAGAGAGACAGCCCTTGATGTACTTCGAGCCATACACCTCCCCTATTGCATTCAAAATGGATATTCTAATCACCATATCAAGTCCATTTAGAAGATGGCTTCCCACCAAATACAAGAAAGAATCTCTCTTCACCAAGTTCTTTTAAAAGATTATTTTTATATTTTTCTTTAACTATTTTAAAATCAGTACATTTACCACACTAGTGATGCAATTCAGACAAGCTTATAACACTTGCCCTGATCACCACAAGGTATTTTAAACCTATTACTCCCTCAGCTACACATCATTGTTCCATTAAAGCAGGCATTAAACAGTTTGTCCATTATCAAGATCTGCATAAAAGGGGTTCTTCTTCAATAGAAATTAAGGGATCTCCACCCATTTCCCTACAGCTTGTCTGTGATTTCATTGTGGTCAAGCTTTTAAAGCCCTTCTAATATCCCCTACATCCTGTCAGAAAAGCTGAGGTTTTCCCTTGTTCAGGTAAGAATGATCTTAGCCAGGTAAGTTTGGACACAGTTTTACTGATTCGCCACATCCCTTTTTTAAAAAGCTGCAGTTTATTGATAAAGAAGAAATAAGATGGATAAGATTCATCCATTGGATTCAAGATAATAAAAATATACTATACCATACTGTTTCTTTATATGTATAATTTCATACATAGGATTTACTCCGACCTACACAGAAGTGCACAGGATCTGAGTGGGTCATCTCAAAAATTAAATTAAGCTTATTTAACCTTGAGAAAATAAACTTAGATAATCAGAGGGAAAGAAACAATAATACGGAAAATATACAAGAGTTCCAAATAAAATAAAACCACACATTTCTGTCTTATTTTTTCTGTATTTATTCCTGGAGTAGAAAGCCTCCAAGCACTGTGTATCCAAAACATACCCCAGTGGATTAGTTCTGTCAGTTTTAGGAGAGATTTTTCCCATTTTAGCAGACATTTTAGGAAACTGATCTTATCTTAACCTCCGCTGTCTAAAGTATTATGCACAGACCTTGTTACCCTACACTTTAAGACACAATCCCTCACTGGTCTGGATTGAGCCCCCGAACATGACAGACCTCTTCCAGGCATCTAAACGTGGTTTGGGACTGGCACACTTCCAAAGATCACCCTTGATTCAGGTCTGAAATATAAAGGAGAAACTGTATACATTTAGGATTTGCCATTCCACCCCAGTTCTTCTCACATAATCCTCTCACCACTTCTATGAAATGAAGCATACTTTTTCCAAGAAGGGAGGGAACACATTTACGGTTCAGGTCAAGTTCCCAAACAACTCAACACAGATTCCTACTGTAAAAAACATTATTTCAAACAAATCTTTCTTCTCTAGTGGATAACCATTCTCTGAACCTCTCGTCCACACTTCTATAGCCACTGTTACACCACAACTCACATCACACAAAATGCAGTCAAAAAGGAATCATCTTCTCCTAAACTGATAGCAAAGAGCTACATAAGAGTCATACTCTCTGCCCCCCCCCGGCTCATGAGTCCTGGAACAGAAGAAAACACAGATGCCACTGAAATAAGAGCCTGTGGGAAACAAATACAGTTTCAAAACCTTAGTTTTGGTTTTCCTTTGTACCTTAATGTAAGAAGAGGAAGACCGAAAGGAAAGGATCTATCTTCATCTCTTACTTCCCCCTCTTTGAAGGGGAAGGACGTTTTTAAATTGGAGAGGGTTCGGGTAAGAGCCATCAGAAAGATTATAATATTAGAAAATATGCCTTACGTTGATAGGCTCAAGGAGCTCAATCGGTTTAGCTTAACAAAGAAAAGGCTGGGTAACTCGATTACAGTGTATGTACCTACATTGAGAACAAATATTTAATAATGGGCTCTTCAGTCTAACAGAGAAAGCTATAACACGATTGAATGTCTGGACATCAAAGCTAGTCTAATTCACACTAGAATTAAGGCGTACATTTTTAATGGTGAGAATTAATCAATCATTGGAACAACTTATTAAATGTTATGGTGGATTCTCCACTATTGACAATTTTAAAATCAAGACTGGATGTTTTTCTGAAAGATCTGCTTTAGGACTTATTTTAGGGAAGTTCTGTGGCCTGTATTATACAGGAAGTCAGACTAGATAATCACAATGGTCCCTTCTGGCCTCGGAATCTATGATTTTGGAGGGAAGGAACAGAAGAGAAAGGAAGTTACTATATTTCCAGTAGTGAATATAGAAGGGCCTTATTACAGGTCTTGTCTACACAAACAATTAGACAGGGGAAGCTGGAGTGTGAATCTACAGGGTACTAGTTTGCCCCTAGTTGACCCTGATAATTACATTACAGCATTTTGATCTAGTCCTCTTTGAAACAAGACTAGCTCAAAGCCCATTAACAAACTGCTAATGTACTACTCCTGGGGGAATTCTGTGCCAAAAAATTAAAAATTCTGCAAAATTGTGCATATTTTATTTGTCAAAATAACACAATATAATCACAGCAGTTTCAATTATTTTGATAATTTATTTTGGTATTTATTTCAAAATATCTGAACAAGTATGTAGTAACAATACAGACAAAAAAAGATTCAGGGAATGTTTTTGACAAACAGATTCCTTACATATTAATGGCATATTAATATATAACTGAGTAATAATTCATTTAAACTACAATACAGAAACATATTTCCCACACCTCAGAAGCAGTGCAAAGGTTTGGGGGAGTCAGGAGTAATGGAGGAGCTGAGGGAGAGGGAAATCATTGCTGGGAAGGAGCCTGGGAGTGAACATGGAGGGTTGTTGGGTCTGGGTGGTAGAAGTATGGAACACGTTTTTGGGGGGGCAGAGGAGGGATTGTTAGGTAGTTGGGGAGCCTCTCCCATGCAAAACCTGGCTGACCCCTAGTCTCTCCCACTCAAGCACACCTGCCCCTGTCCCTATATGTCCCTGCATTCCCCTTCCCGCATCCCCATGGGTCCCTGCACCCCCACTCAGCCACCCCTTCTCCCCACATCCCCATGTGGCCCTGCATTCCCCTGATCTCCATGTGGCCCTGCATCTCCATTCCCATTTAGTCCCTGTCCCAGTCTGTCCCCCGCAATAGCCTTTTTGAGCCTTAGTCTATGTGATCCCCCCCTCCCAAAAGCCACATTTGCCCCGCTCTGTTTGTCCCCTCCATATCCCATACTTCTGACCTGGCCCTGCAGGGCACTGTGAAGAACACAGCCTCTGTTCCTCCCTATTGGCGCTACTATTGTTGGTGAGCTGGCTGTCCTCTGTTCTGCAGTCCCAGCAGCCCTGGGTCGGTGAAAGGCATAACTGCAGAGGCTCTCTGGCAGAATGTATTTTCTACAGAGGAAAAAAAAAAAATCCACTGGGGACCTGAATTTGGCGCGTGCACAATGGCACAGAATTCCCCCAGAAAAAATGTGTATCAACAGACTCCACATGGCCAGTTAGACCATTACAGGATAGTTTCCCCTCCCATCCCAGCTTGCTGTGGTTTAATTGTACATGTAGACAAGCCCTTACAGTAAGGGATCTTTGGGATCCCTGCCTGTCCATAGTTGAAAACATTCAGTTTAGAGTAAGGAATATACGGAATGCAGGAAGAGAACGACACCTGTTAATATGCCATCCTTAACAGCCAAAATCTCAGGCCTAAAGTTATCTGAAGTGGCTTACACATTGTAATTTTGAAAAGAGAAAAGCTAATTTGCTGTATATTTTTAGGGTATAAAAGCAATGCATACAATATTCCTAAATTGTGTAAGAAACTCACATTGATTTTAGGATAAAGATTCAAGAGAAAATAAAACATGAAAAGAGAGTGGAACGATAATACATGAGGACTCTGATTAAGCAGAGCCCTTAACTATGTGCTTAACTGCTTTCCTGGATCAGGGCCTAAATTTGGTGACATACAAGGAACTGTAAGTTTATAATGTAATAAAATTATATAAGAATACTTATTTAACAGGTGAAATAGAAAGGTTTGGGGGATTTAAGGGACATGAGAGGATCTACACAGTTTTGTACCTTAATAGCCCTTATGGAATGATGAGTTTCAAAGACAGAAAATATCTTGAATGGCCAAAAGTCTTCCTAGTTTTTAAGGACAGGTTTGAGTGTATTAAAATATGAAATGTCTGGCCAATCTATCAGGATTCTGTCCCACATCACCGAAATATCAAGAAGGAATCAGACATTTCATTTTCTGCTTCAAGCTCTGGCTTCTCAAATGCCGAATTGAAAAAGGAGAACGAAGATATCCCATTTTCAAGCCAAAATGAAACTGAAGCCAAGTTTCCTAAAACAAACATATACTATACTTGTTCACTGTGTAAAACACTTAATCTAGAGTTTATCATTCTAAAGTGGAAAGAGTCTGCTGCAGAATAAATAGACTAGAGGTGAGACTGAATGGAATCTGAAGTGTGGTTTCTATTACATCAACAGTATGGTCTAGCAGCAAGAGCACCAGAGTGAGAGCAATGGGTCCTAGGTTTTATTTCTAGATTTGTCATTGACAAATTGTGTAACCTTGGCAAGTCCCTTGAGTTCTGTTCCTCAGTTTCCCCACTTGGAAGACAGAAGTAATGATTATGATTGCTCTTGATAAATATATCAGAGGGATAAAACCCAGGAGAGGAGCAATTTAAACTAAAGGGCAATGTTGGCACAAGAATAAACAGATATAAACTGACCATAAACAAGTTTAGGCTAGAGATTAGAAGAAGGTTACTAACCAGCAGTGCAGTACGGTTCTGGAACAACCTTCAACAAAAGTAATGGGGGACAACTAGTTTTAAAATTATGCTTGATAAATTTATAAATTGTGTCATATTTCAGGGTAACTGCACCTGTATTCCCCTCTCCACAGCCCCTAGAGAGCATCTACTTAAGGTTTCTGTCTCCCTCATTGCTGACTGGGATTTCAAGGTAACACGGCTCACTGCTTTATACTGCAATATCCTTAGCAAACCAGTCTATCTAAAGGCCAGCACCTAAGCTTTGCTTTTTCTTCTGGGGCTCTGAACAGTATATTGCTAGCAGTTACAAGTTACCAGACAGCTTTTTCTAAGCAAGCACATTTATTCTTAAGGTAAAAGCACTACAGGGAAAACGTAAAAAAAATAAAGAGTTCCTATATGCATGCTAGCAGCTTACCAGAGGTCACACGAGTCTAGCCTGTTTTTGTGGTCTCCTAGTCACAAACACAGAGTACATTTCTTTTCCAACCCGTATATACCTTTAATTCTCAGTTTCCAAACATGACAGGATGTAGCTCAGGTGTATAGCAGCAGGAGCCTTTCACACAGCTTTTCTTCTCTATGCAGCTTACCCCCTTACTTCCTGTTCTCAATTACATATCCTCCCCTTTACAATGCAAATTACCACATTAGACCAACAACTAATCCCCACCCAGAACAGGTTGATTGATTCCATTTAAGCCTGCAGCCTTCTCTGTGCTGCAGCAACTTCAGAGACGGGGACGCTACAACTAGCTCTCCATCACAAGGTGTTTATAGCCTTATTCACCTTAATCACCCCACGCTGGAGGAGCTAAAAACAACCCTCCCTTCCTGGAGTTGCACACAATCCGTGGCCCAGATTGATACATAAATCATTCATAACCTTAACACAATACCTTCCCCCAAATGAAATTACATGACTGGATTATCTGCAGTAGTAGGGGACTAGATTCAATCATAGAATCATAGAACTGGAAGGGACCTTGAGAGGTCATCTAGTCCAGTCCCCTGCACTCATGGCAGGACTAAGTATTATCTAGACCATCCCTGACAAGTGTTTGTCTAACCTGCTCTTAAAAACCTCCAATGATGGAGATTTCAGAACCTCCCTACGGCAATTTATTCCAGTGTTTAACTACTCTGACAGTTAGGAATTGTTTCCTAATGTCCAATCAAAACCTCCCTTGCTGCAATTTAAGCCCATTGCTTCTTGTCCTATCCGTAGAGGTTAAGAAAAACAATTTTTCTCCCTCCTCCTTGTAACAACCTTTTACGTACTTGAAAACTGTTATCCCCCTCTCAGTCTTCTCTTTTCCTGACTAAAGAAACCCAATTTTTTCCATTCTTCCCTTATAGGTCATGTTTTCTAGACTTTTAATCACTTTGTTACTCTTCTCTGGACTCTCTCCAATTTGTCCACACCTTTCCTGAAATGTGGTGCCCAGAACTGGACACAATACTCCAGTTGAGGCTTAATCAGCGCAGAGTAGTGCGGAAGTATTACTTATTTTGTCTTGTTTACAACGCTCCTGCTAATACATCCCAGAATGATGTTCACTTTTTTTGCAACAGCGTTACACTGTTGACTCATATTTAGCTTGTGGTCCACTATGACCCCCAGATCCCTTTCCGCAGTACTCCTTTCTAGCCAGTCATATCCCATTTTGTACTTGTGCAACTGAGTGTTCCTTCCTAAATAGAGTACTTTGCATTTGTCCTTATTGAATTTCATCCTATTTACTTGAGACCATTTCTCAAGTTTGTGCAGACCATTTTGAATTTTAATCCTATCCTCCAAAGCACTTGCAACCCCTCTCAGTTTGGTATCGTCCACAAACTTTCCAAGTCTACTGTCTATGGCATTATCTAAATCATTGATGAAGATATGGTACAGAACTGCACCCAGAACTGATCTCTGCAGGACCCCACTTGGTATGTCCTTCCAGCATGACTGTGAACCACTGATGACTACTCTCTAGGAACGGTTTTCCAACCAGTTTTGCACTCACCTTATAATAGCTCCACCTAGGTTGCATTTCCCTAGTTTGTTTATGAGAAGGTCATGCGAGACAGTGTCAAAAGCTTTACTAAAGTCAAGATATACCATGTCTACCACTTCCCCCCTATCCACAAGGCTTATTACCCCGTCAAAGAAGGCTATCAGGTTGGTTTGACATGATTTGTTCTTGACAAATCCACGCTGACTGTTACTTATCACCTTATTATCATCCAGATGTTTGCAAATTGATTGCTTAATTATTTGCTCCATTATCTTTCCACGTACAGAAGTTAAGCTGACTGGTCTGTAACTCCCTAGGTTGTCCTTATTTCCCTTTTTATAGATTGGCACTATATTTGCCCTTTTCCAGTCATCTGGAATCTCTCCCATCTTCCATGACTTTTCAAAAATAATTGCCAATGGTTCAGATATCTCCTCAGTCAGTTTCATCAGGCCCTCATAGTATTATTAGTGTCAACATGGATGAGTAGCATGGGGTAGTAGTCAGAGGACCAGATGATCCTCGACAATCCCTCCATAACATCTTGGATATGGGCCCCTGGCAGGCAGCATACTTCCTGGGATACCATGTCAGGGTCACAGATGAGCGCCTCTGTCCCTTCAGAAGAGAGTAACCAACCACCACTCCTCTACATTTCCTCCTGGGAGTGGTGGCTGTGATCCTCCCAGCCTTGTGGGTATATGGCTTCTCCTCCTCCACCTTTGGGGTTGATTCCTCATTGCCAGGGCAGCATATCGGTTTTCCATCACCACGGTGGATGGGTTGGGAGTAGGGATGGAGCACTGCCTGCTGCCAGAAGTAACCAGCTGCCTATGTCCTCCCTGTGACAGAGCCATACCCTCCTCCCACAGTCTGTCACAGCTGTCCTCTGTAGCTGGATAGCTTCCTCAGCCTTAGATGTCTCCATATGAATACTCTCGAGGAACTCTTCATGGGAAGGGATGCTCCCCAGTCTAGCCACCTCCTCCTGTAGCTCTCCCACCTGCTTCCTGAGAGATTCCACCAGCAGGCTCCTTTCACACTGGATAGTCCCCCCAGCCTGGCTTTCTGTGAGTGGGAAATAAAGGCCACAGTCTCTGAAAATCCACACCAGGATCTGGATAGAGGCATCCATGGTTAGGCTGTCTGTCTGGATACAGGCTCAGGTGGAGGAGACAGGAGCAGCATTGCCAGCGGTGATGCAGCTCTTCCTAACATACTCCCCTGTTCGCTAGCTAATCCAGAAGGTCCCTTCCAGTCCTATCTCATATGTTTCTATGATCATCTACCTTTGCAAAGTACTGAGAGCTAAAGATAGAAAGCTCTATAATAATCATCATAACACCACCACTAATGATTCACTGAAAATATGAGAATGGAGGTACATAACATTTTCATTGAGAAAGTTCAGTATGTTTGACTTTTTTTGTTTTTCACAGAAACATTTCAGTTCTTTAAATGTACAATTCTGAAATATCTAAAACATATTACAGTCTTATGCTTTTGAATTATTTGAAAAATCATAAATAGAAATTTGAGAATATATCTAATTTAGAGAATGAGAAAATTCCCTTTAGACCTCTCTTTCTCCTTAATGAATTTTTGTAACATTTTATTAATTTCTACATTGCCTCTCTCCCTCTCTGCAGCAGCTAGGCACTTTAATTACAGATAATAAACCACAAAAGAAGAACAAAATAAAAACAGTTCATCAAATGCTAACAAATTAAGCTTCCATCTTGCCCTGAAGGTTGCTAGACTAAAAACTCTGATGGACCTTCAAGTACAGTGAATTCCAATGTGAGACCCTTAATTGAGGAAGCCTTGCCTCCAAACATGAAGTATTCAGTATGTTCAGGTAGCACACACTTCTCATCATTACTGTCTTTACAGGTTATAGGGTGAAAGATGGTATCACAAGTAATGAAGTCCCTAAATATCTAAATCATTAAAGATCACCATCTGAGATAAATTAACTCATGGCAGTGAACCTCACCACTCAGGAATCAGGCAGATGCATTCTGCAGTAGCTGGAACAAGTAGGTGGACTTCAGGGTAACCCTATATAGAAGGCACTGCAACAGCCAAACAGGAAGTAACAAAGATATAGAAGACTGCTCTCAGGTTCATAATGCAAGGAAATGAGTAGTCTTCTGGCTAGCTGGAGATGCTGAATGGCACTATAAACCATAATACTATCTGAGAATTCCAATCGGACCCTGACACTATCAATCATTTTGCATAAAATTGGATACACAAAATGAGAAGAGAAGACCCAGCCTCCACTCTTCACTCCTCCATGTCTCTCATTACCAACACGCATCCGTTCTGATCCAATTTGAGTTACAGGCAGTTCAACTTCATCCAGATTCCCAATGTATACTTTAAAGAGCAAAGTATTGAGACTGTAGAACCTGAGTTCAATAGAAAAGTATTGTAGGGGCAAGTATCATCTGTATAGTGGTAACACAAGAGACTCCTGATCACACCCTAATGTTTTCATACTAGCTTTGGAAAAACAAGGAACAGGGAAGGACACAAAATGGAAATTTGTAGGACCCCACATGCTAGTGCTTTTGGAGAGAAGCAATTGCTCAGTAGTTGTTTTTAGTACTTTTCCAAGGAGCGAGATGACAGAATTAGTATGGACACATTATCTTGTTCATTAAGAAAAAATAAAAACATTCATATCAATACAGTTTTAGTCCCATGCGAAGGTGAACACTGACCAACAGAGATCAAAGAAAACTGTGAAATCCAAACAGGGCTGGCGCATCATCAATATTCAGAACTTCTACTGGTGAAACAGACAAACTATCGATAAAGCAGTACATCAAGGGTCAACACTGAGCCCTTTCTTGTTTATAGTTGTCGTGGATAGCCTCACAAGAAACAGACAGAAGGAGGCACCTTGGTACATGCTGTTTGCAGATGGCCTATGCCAATGGCCCCCAAACTTTTCATGTCATGCCCCTCTTACCCCTGTCTGCTCCCCCACAGCGGCAGTTGGGAACTGGGCTGCAGCTCCAGGGGGTGGGGTGGGAAAAGGGTGCGCAGACAGAGGTGATGGGGCCAAGGCTGGGGCCAGAGCTGCAGCCAGGGCAGGGAGCCAGGGGCTGCAGCAGGGCTGGAGACTGCAGCGGTGCCAGGGACCACAGTGGTGCTGGGAGCCAAGGGCTGAGGCAAGAGCTGGTGACTGGAGATGTGACCAGACCAGGAGCTGAGACGGTAGCCAGGAGCAAAGTTGCAGCCAGAGCCAGATAAGGGGGTGGGTGGTGCTCCCTCCCTGCCATGCCCCCCTGAACTTTCCTCTGTGCCCCACGGTTTGGGGACCACTGCTCTATGCAGTGAAGAGAAAGATGTAGAACAGGATCTAGATAAATGGAGAGATGTGTTGGAGAGACATAGGATCAAAATAAGCAGAGGAAAAATAGAGTATATGGTATGTAATTTCAAACATGTGAACACTGAAGAATTATCTTTGACGCTATAGGGGCAGACAACAGGAAAAAATACAAAGTTTCAAGAACTGGATTCCACAATCTGGGGAAATGGAGGATGGAATTAGAGCTCAGATAATAAATGCCCGGCTCAAATGGAGAGAGAGAAGTACTGTAGTATGTGATAAGAAGACAGCAGTTAAGATTAAAATGGAAAGTTTATAAAACAGTGGCTCATCCAGTTTTAATATATACGGACAAAGAAGAAACATGAGCAAATGATCTTTTCCATAGAAATGCAAATATTGAGATTGATGAGTGGTGTAAGCAAGAAAGACCGCGGGAAGAACGTATATGTTAGAGACATGCTCAAAGTAATACCAACAAATGAAAAAAAGAGGGAGTGCAAGTTCAGACGATGTGGTCCCAATAATTATGTGTGCAGGACAGTCCAAAAGACCAAAAATGAAAGAAAAAGACAGAGGTTGATCCAAGAAGTAGTGGAGGGATGTCATAAAGCAGGGGTTCTCAAACTGGGGGTCGGGACCCCTCAGGGGATTGTGAGGTTATTACAAGGGGGGGACCTGAGCTGTTCGCCTCCACCCCAAACCCTGTTTTTCCTCCAGCATTTATAATGGTGTTAAATATATAAAAATGTGTTTTTCATTTATGGGGGGGGGTCACACTCAAAGGCTTGCTATGTGGAAGGGGTCACCAGTACAAAAGTTTGAGAACCACTGTCTTAAAGGAAGACAGGTTAGCATGTGGTGTGCTAGAGAATATAGAATTGAACAGGAGACTTTGGAGGGACAGGACTTGCAGAGCAGACTCCATGGATGGGATTAACACAGGAGGAGGAGGAACAAGAGAAAGAGAACACACATAGGAAAAATGAGCAATTTAGGAACAAAATACGATCACTTACTCATAATGAAACTAATATTCAGCGAAATTATTGACCCAATATATTTGGTCAGATACATGCAAAAGGCCCAGAAAAATAGGCCATTTAGGTCATTTTGGGGAGGCAAGACAAGACTGTTTATACATTTGCTGGCAAACAACAACTCACCACAGTTCTGGTATGAGTATTTTGTGATTGAGATGCAAAGAACATGCAAAATGTCCATGATTCAATGCCCCCGTCTATTTAATTGTATTGCAATATATTTAGAACAGCTGAAGATGGCATTTATGTGCATAGGAAGATCTACCTGATTTAGTGACCTTGGAACTATAGTCCAATTGAGTAACTTTCTCCAACAAAAACTAAAGAGATCCTGTGAATTGTTCTGGCTTTAGACTTCTCAGTTCAACTAATGATTATAAATAGCAAAGAATAACTAATTTAATTTGAAAAGGTCCTGACAGTGAGCGTAAGATTAGATTCACTACAGGTAATGTCCTCAAGCAATTTTTTTAAAAGCAGCTTGGTTCTAAGATGGTTGAAATAGAGGCTAAAATATATGCATTTAAATACTATAGTGGAGAGCCACAAAATGATGTTGACAAAAATGCTGAAATGACAAAAAAGAAAACTAAATCGGACTATATAGACAATAGTTATGGATTTAAAATGTTTCCTATGAGAGGATAACAGGATGATACAGGAACTGAAGATGCCAGTAGTTTGATTACAAAATGGTTTTGTAAAATTTTAGGAATTTAGTATTAGAAAAATGAGACTTGTGAACTCCAGCAAGATCAAGTAGCCAAAGCCCATAAAAAAGATTATGGATCTACATTTTGTCCTGAAGAAACATGTAGAAATATAGGCATATCAATTTTTCAAGGTACAGATATTTTGATTTCCCTCAACTCTCCAGAATTTTGGGTGAAAAATGCATAAAAAGGAGGATTTGGATTATCCTTTCTGATTAGGATGAGTATTATATATAATGAGACAAATTTACACCAGAAGGAAGCTGTAAAATTCTTGGATCATCAAACATTAGCAATTAAGATAGGCTCTTAAGATTGTAACTTTGAAGATCTCATTACTTTCATTAACTGATATGTATACACTGGACCTAATTCCGCTTTCAGTCAAACCTGATTTACACTGAGGTAATTCAACTGACTTCAGAAGAATTATTCCTGATTAAAATGGATTATGGCATATATGGCGTTATCTGAAAAAAGTCTGACAGGCAATGAGAGCAATTACTTTCTGATGGTTTGAGAAGCATGCACCTATAGAGGTATAGAATCTCATTAGTCAATTACTTCTTCAATATTCTCTTCCAGAACTAAGCAGGACATCAGGACAGGATTGCTGCTTTGATATTCTAAGAAGAAATGATACCTAGGGACACAGAATTGGAAGGGTCCTCCTGGGTCACCAAGTCCAGCCCCCTGCAATCAAAGGTGATCTAGTTATGTAATCCTGTTAATAAATGTACCCATCTTCACCTTAAAACTAGTTTGCTCCCACTACTCCTACTGGAAGGCTACTGCAGAACCTCACTTCTCTGATAGAAACCTTTTAATTTCCAGCCTGAATTTATTCATAGCCAGTTTACATCCATTTGTTCTTGTGCCAACATTCTGTTCATCTTAAAGAGCTCTTCCTCTCTCCTTGGTGTTTACCACCCTGATGTACTTATAGAGAGCAATCATACTCCTTATAAACCATTTTGCTAGGCTAAACAAAACCAAGCTCTTTTGGTCTCCTTTCATAAGATTGGCTATCAATTCCTCAGATTATCCTACTAACCTTTCTATGTACCTGTTCTAGTTTGAATTCAATAGTTTATCTTTGTAGGCATTGTTTATTGTATATTTTCTTCTGAGTAATCTGCTTGCAAATACATAGAGTAAATGGACATGGACTTTTTCCTTTACCTTGAAGGCTTTTCTGGATACCTGCATTTGATGTCTTGTATAATTGATTATAACCTCCAAATCGACTGTGAAGGACTCTAATGGTGTCTCTTTAGGAGAGCTTTTATGTAAAGACTTTTTGATTATACATTTTATATTTTGTTAAATCTGGTGAGAACAGATTTTCTGTGCTGTAGGTTGAAGCTGCATTATGTTTTGTACCTGTTTTCAAGGCCCACACAACTCTGTTCTGTTTTGTTAATCTCCCTGAGTAGCCTGCTTTTATTTTTACATACACTCATGCACGCACAAACAGAAAAACCTTTAAATTTAAAACTTTGTTTTTAAAGTTGTGATTTACTTCGTACTCAACAATCCCATACAAATAGGTTGTACAGAGACATAACAAAATCTTATCTGTATCGACATCACATTCATGTTATATGTGGAGCTGATGGCCTAAGTAAAAAATACATTTATCATGCACTGTTAATATCACCACCTGTTTTCTTCTCACTAATCCATTTGCAGGGGATTACTTCTAACATTTCAAATCTCAGAACAGTGAGTTTTTAAAAATCATCTTGCTAAAGAAATGTTTCCTCATCCTCCCCATAATTTTGGAATTTCCCCTCCTTGTTATGGGCAATATTCATTCCTGGATCAGTTTTTTCTACATATCAAAGAGCCATAGTTTTGAAGCCCAGTATCTCTCAGCACTGCGTGACTAGAAACATGAAATTAATCCCTTTGAAAAGGGAAGACTCCAAGCTTCCTAATGGGGCTCAACAATCTAGTCTAGCCCTATTTAAACTGGAAAGGCTTAAAATATTTCACTTAAAATTGTCATAATTTTAAGGATTAGAAAATCTATTTCAGATCTTATAAAGAGGTTTTTATGACTCCCTGTACGTCTCATACAATTGGACTCATAGCAACTAAGGCATCTAGATGGAAACATACCAGCTTTATAATAATTGATACATTTGGCCAAGACTGAAATGCTGGTAGATCTGTGATTTTGAGGGAAAAAGCCTGCACTGATTTTTAAAATTCAGCTGTCAAAGGAGAACCCCTATCCATAAGTGGGTTCTGGTTCACTGAAGAAGCAAATATCATCTAAGGGCTTGTCTACATTGGCAATTTACAGCTCTGCAACTTTCTTGCTCAGGGGTGTGAAAAAACACTCCACTGAGTGCAGCAAGTTTCAGAGCTGTAAAGTGTCAGTATAGACAGTGTATCAGCGCCGGCACATTTCTGCGGCCCCTGAGGGGGGAGGGGAACAGCAGGTCTCTGTGCACTGCTTGCGCCTGCAAGTACCGCCCCTGCAGCTCCCATTGTGTACTTTGGAAACTTCCCCCTCATGGAGGTGGTTTTTTTTTAAGAGGTCTGGGAGAACTCTCTCCCAGCGCTCTGCCGCGACCACACAAGTCACATTAAAGTGCTGCCACGGCACTGCTTTAGCATTGCTAGTGCAGACTCGCCCTAAGTGAAACACTAAGAAAATTGCTGGGGGCAGAAGACTAATCATGGCAGAACAAAAAGAACAGGAGTACTTGTGGCACCTTAGAAAGACTAACAAATTTATTAGAGCGTAAGCTTTTGTGGGCTACAGCCCACTTCATCGAATGCACAGAATGGAACATATAGTAAGAAGATATATATACACATACATACATATATATATATATACACACACACACACACACACACACACACACACACATATATATATACCCGATGAAGTGAGCTGTAGCTCACGAAAGCTTATGCTCAAATAAATTTGTTAGTCTCTAAGGTGCCACAAGCACTCCTTTTCTTTTTGAGAATACAGACTAACACGGCTGCTACTCTGAATACAGAGAAGGTGGAAGTTGCCATACAAACTGTAAGAGGCTAATTAATAAAGATGAGCTATTATCAGCAGGAGAAAAAACCTTTTGTAGTGATAATCAGGATGGCTCATTTAGACAGCTGACAAGAAAGTGTGAGGATACTTAACTTAACTTGAGGATAGGGAAATAGATTCAATATGTGTAATGACCAAGCCACTCCCAGTCTCTATTCAAACCCACTTTAATGGTATCTAGTTTGCATATTAATTCAAGTTCAGCAGTTTCTCGTTGGACTCTGTTTTTGAAGCTTTTCTGTTGCAAAATTGCCACCCTTAAGACTTTTACTGAGTGGCCACAGAGGTTGAAGTGTTCTCCTACTGGCTTTTGAATGTTATGATTCCTGATGTCAGATTTGTGTCCATTTATTCTTTTGCGGTTTGGCCAATATACATGGCAGAGGGGTATTGCTGGCACATGATGGCATATATCACATTCGTAGATGTGCAGGTGAATGAGCCCCTGATGGCATGGCTGATGTGATTAGGTGATTGTGTTATGATGGTGTCACTTGAATAAATATGTGGACAGAGTTGGCAACGGGCTTTGTTGCAAGGATAGGTTCCTGGGTTATTGTTTTTGTTGTGTGGTATGTGGTTGCTGGAAAGTATTTGCTTCAGGTTGGGGGGCTGTCTGTAAGCAAGGACTGGTCTGTCTCCAAGATCTCTGAGAGTGAGGGATCATTTTTCCTGATAGGTTGTAAATCTTTGATGATTGCTAGAGGGGTTTTAGTTGGGGGCTGAAGGTGACATCTAGTGGCGTTCTGTTATTTTCTTTGTTGGGCCTGTCCTGTAGTAGGTGACTTCTGGGTACTCTTCTGGCTCTGTCAATCTGTTTCTTCACTTCAGCAGGTGGGTATTGTAGTTTTAAGAATGCTTGATAGAGATCTTGTAGGTGTTTGTCTCTGTCTGAGGGATTGGAGCAAATGCGGTTATATCTTAGAGCTTGGCTGTCGACAATGGATCATGTGGTGTGTTCTGGATGGAAGCTGGGGGCATGTAATTAAGTATAGTGGTCAGTAGGTTTCCGGTATAGGGTGATGTTTATGTGACCATCGCTTATTAGCACAATAGTGTCCAGGAAATGGATGGCTTATGTGGATTGGCCTAGGCTGAGGTTGATGGTGGGGCAGAACACTGATTCCTGGAGGAAAAAGTTATTCAGAAATAATTGAAGTTTTCAAAGTACATGATGGAAGCAGTGTGCTCACCATGAGATATCAGAATATTTTAGATGGGGTTATGGAGGAATTGATGGAGCTTTCTGTTGTCTCTCCTGAGAAACACTCCCTTGAGAGCAGCAAGTTCCAGAGCTGTAAAGTGTCAGTGTAGACAGTTTTCAGAGTAGCAGCCGTGTTAGTCTGTATTCGCAAAAAGAAAAGGAGTACTTGTGGCACCTTAGAGACTAACAAATTTATTAGAGCATAAGCTTTCGTGAGCTACAGCTCACTTCATCGGATGCATTTGGTGGAAAAAACAGAGGAGAGATTTATATACACACACACACAGAGAACATGAAACAATGGGTTTATCATACACACTGTAAGGAGAGTGCTCACTTAAGATAAGCCATCACCAGCAGCAGGGGGGGAAAGGAGGAAAACCTTTCATGGTGACAAGCAAGGTAGGCTAATTCCAGCAGTTAACAAGAATATCAGAGGAACAGTGGGGGGTGGGGTGGGAGGGAGAAATACCATGGGGAAATAGTTTTACTTTGTGAAATGACTCATCCATTCCCAGTCTCTATTCAAGCCTAAGTTAATTGTATCCAGTTTGCAAATTAATTCCAATTCAGCAGTCTCTCCTTGGAGTCTGTTTTTGAAGCTTTTTTGTTGAAGTATAGCCACTCTTAGGTCTGTGATCGAGTGACCAGAGAGATTGAAGTGTTCTCCAACTGGTTTTTGAATGTTATAATTCTTGACGTCTGATTTATGTCCATTCATTCTTTTACGTAGAGACTGTCCAGTTTGGCCAATGTACATGGCAGAGGGGCATTGCTGGCACATGATGACATTTATCACATTGGTAGATGAGCAGGTGAACGAGCCTCTGATAGTGTGGCTGATGTGATTAGGCCCTATGATGGTATCCCCGAATAGGTATGTGGACAGAGTTGGCAACGGGCTTTGTTGCAAGGATAGGTTCCTGGGTTAGTGGTTCTGTTGTGTGGTGTGTGGTTGCTGGTGAGTATTTGCTTCAGATTGGGGGGCTGTCTGTAAGCAAGGACTGGTCTGTCTCCCAAGATCTGTGAGAGTGATGGCTCGTCCTTCAGGATAGGTTGTAGATCCTTGATGCGTTGGAGAGGTTTTAGTTGGGGGCTGAAGGTGATGGCGAGTGGCGTTCTGTTGTTTTCTTTGTTGGGCCTGTCCTGTAGTAGGTGACTTCTGGCTCTGTCAATCTGTTTCTTCACTTCAGCAGGTGGGTATTGTAGTTGTAGGAATGCATGATAGAGATCTTGTAGGTGTTTGTCTCTGTCTGAGGGGTTGGAGAAAATGCGGTTATATCGTAGCGCTTGGCTGTAGACAATGGATCGAGTGGTATGATCTGGATGAAAGCTAGAGGCATGTAGGTAGGAATAGCGGTCAGTAGGTTTCTGATATAGGGTGGTGTTTATGTGACCATCGCTTATTAGCACCGTAGTGTCCAGGAAGTGGATCTCTTGTGTGGACTGGTCCAGGCTGAGGTTGATGGTGGGATGGAAATTGTTGAAATCATGGTGGAATTCCTCAAGAGCTTCTTTTCCATGGGTCCAGATGATGAAGATGTCATCAATGTAGCACAAGTAGAGTAGGGGCATTAGGGGACGAGAGCTGAGGAAGTGTTGTTCTAAGTCAGCCATAAAAATGTTGGCATAATGTGGGGCCATGCGGGTACCCATCGCAGTGCCGCTGATTTGAAGGTATACATTGTCACCAAATGTGAAATAGTTATGGGTCAGGACAAAGGGTAGACAATGCATCAGTGCCGGCACATTTCTGCGGCCCCTGAGGGGGAAGAGGAACAGCGGGTTACATAGTAACACTCCTAGCCTTTTCAAATTAAGGCTTTTCACAGACCATCCCAACACGCTGCAATCTAAACAACGCAGTCACATATTGATATACTACTGGCCACATACTTATCTTAGGCTGTCCTTTAGACTTCCACTGACTCTAATTTGGGTTATTCATATTTTTCAGGTGCAAGCACATAACTGCTGTCCTTGGCTAAATTTCTTTTATTCCTTTATCACTGACCTTGCCCCCTGGAGCCATTATTCTGCTATCAATCTCTGATGCAGTACAGACATACCTTCTATTTTGAAAGTAATAGAATTTATAAAATATACTAGCTAAGCAACACTAACTGAAATACTGATGGATCAGCAATCTTTTGAATCAGAAGCTGGATATTGCTTTAATGATATAAACATTGATTTCAAAAGTTATGCTGAGATTAAATAATATGCATCATTTATATACCTCTTTTCTTCGGTAGGTTCAAAGTGCTTTACAAAGGAAGCCAGTATCATTATCATAAACGGCTTTGTGGTGGCTTAACCAGCTAGATAGCCATGGTGAAGAATCTATTGTTCTCAAAAATCATCGGTAGACTCCAATAATGGGTGATAGAGGAAAGACCAGAAAACATAAGTATGTTCATAAATGTCTGCATGACAGAGAAAGAAAGTTAATTTAGGGGTAAGGAAAAGCAAATGGAAGGTATCTAACTGACAGCAACAAATTTTAGTAAGTAGAACCCTGGCCAAAAAATGAGGAAAAAGCCCTAACACTTAGACATTCTTTGGAAGATATTTTATTAAGAAAGTATGACTAATGACAGACTGGATAGCATCCTGAAAGAAATTATATTTGATACAGACTGGAATTAGGGAGAGGCATGGTAACTTTAAGATTGTGTCACAGAGTGGCTAGGACAGTGAAAGTCTAATTAACATTCAAAAGAACCTTAAGCAAGGGAAGACAGAGCTGCACAAAGGGAACATGGAAGGAAGAGAGGAAATGCTAAACACGTCTGAAAGAAGCCAACACTTCAATCGGACAAGGACAGCTACTGCATGCAAATCCCAAAAAAGTAGTTTGCCAAGAGGTTTAAAGGTTCCTGTGTGTTACATAAGAGGACATTAGAAAAATAATGCAGCATATCCGGCAATTACATCTCTCAATAAAAGAGAATGCAATGGGTATTATGCCAGAAAACATAGACTGATAAACTTTTTAGGGGCTGGATTAATCAAATCTCATTGTAAATTTGCTAAAATAAAATACTACTTTGCAGCTGAAATGGCAATGCGGTGCTTTCGGATACTGAATGCTGTAATACCTGGTACAAGCTGTACAGGAAAGACACTAGATTAAAGAGCTGTATGTAAAGGATATCATAGAATCTAGGAAGATAAACATTTTCAGTGGACAGAACCACACAGTCAAATGTATATGGAAACAAAACCAAGATGTGAATGTAAATATACTAGTGGGATTATACTACTGGCCTCTTAATCAAGGAAATGAAATTACATGCACAGTGTCGAGAGGCAATAATGGAGGATTTCAACGACCCACATATAAACTGGCCAAATGGCACAATGGGACAAAAGTTTAGAGAAACAATTTCTTGAAACTTTGAGTACTGCTTCTTGGAACAAGTAGCTCTGGAGTACCCAACAAGACAGGCTATTCTTGATTTAAGAAACACACAGGAGCTAATTATAGAAGTGACAGCAGCTGAGCTACTACATAATAATGACCGCAGTATAATTAGAACCAACATTCTTGGGGCACATAGGATACCAAAAAGTGACAGATATACTAAACTTTAGGAAAGGAGATTTCAATAAAATGAAAGGCTTAGTCAAAAAAAAAAAAGTAGAGGAAGTAAAACCCTTAGAGGTAGTATGGATGCTACTTATAAAAAACAAAACAAAACAAAAAAACCAAAAACACAGACTCAAAAGACAGGTGTACTTACTGAACAAAAAGAGTAGACAAAGAGAAAAAGACAAAGAGTAAATCAGTATGGCTACACTGCAAGTTCTGAGATGCTATTTGAGCCAAACAGAAATCCTTCCGCAGTTTGAAGTCTGATCCTGCTGAAGCCAATAAATAGGAACATAAAGTACAGCAGGCAGGAAATAAGGATTAAAATGGATTTTTTATGAACAAATAGTCTAAGATATAAAAAAAACAATGCATGGGATTCTTTAAGTGTATCAGAAACAAAGTTATTTTGGTCAGTCAGATCAGAGAGACAGAGGAATTTCAACAAGAATTAAACTAGCCAGCTGAATGGGCAATACAATAACAAATTAAATTAAGCGTTGATGAATGCAAATTAGCCCGCACTGGAGGGAAAAATTTGAACTACTCATACAAGTTACAGGATTCTAAATTAATTGAATCAACTCAAGAAAGGGATCTAGGTGTCACTATAGATGGCTCAAAGGAAACTTCTACACAATATGCAGCTGCAGTCAAAAAACTAATAAGATGTTGGGCTACATAAGGAATGTGATTGTGAGTAATAATGATATTATTATAGACTTCGTACAGGTCAGTAATGTGGCCTCACCTGCAACACTGTGTGCAGTATGGATCACCAGATCTCAAAAATTATATTGCAGAAGCGAGGGGGATTCAAAAAAAGACCAAAGAGAATTGAAGGGCATGGAAAAACTCTCATATAAACAGAGACTGAAAAAGATTGTGACTGTTTACCTTAGAAAAGAGACAAATAGGAGGAGACAAGATACAATATAGGAAATAATGAACGGTGGAGAGAAGGTAAATCAGGAAATACTATTCTCCCTGTCCAACAAAGCAAGAGCAAGGTGACATTTGATTAAATTGAATGATGGAAAATTCAATATTCAAGATTTTTCACACAATCTGTATTTAAAGTTTTAAACTCATTCCCACAGGAAATTGTTGAGGCCAAGAATTTAAGTAGATTCAAAAAGGTCTTTATATGACCATCAAGTACATCCAGAGTTAACATAATTAACAACAGAAGTTTTGAACGGGTTATTAAACCTCATGTTTCTGGATTAATCCAATCTCTAACTATTAGAGATCAAGATAACACCCAAAATAGGGGACAGATGATCCCACGTCTGTCAATTGTGTGATTCATATAATTTCTTCTGAATTGTCTGATACTGGCCACTTTCAGAGACAAAAATAATGGACTAGATCAGTGGTCACCAACTGGTCAATCACGATCGACTGGTTGATCCTGGAGCCTCTGCCAGTCGATTGCGATCTCCGGCCACTAAAAGTCCGGCAGCACAGCAGGGCTCAGGCAGGCTGCCTGCCTGCCCTGGCCCCATGCCCCTCCCTGAAGCAGTGGGCTACTGGCATGTCTCTGTGGCCCCTGGCGGGAGGGAGTGTGAGGCAGCTCCACGTGCTGCCCCCACCCCCAGCATCATCCCCGCAGCTCCCATTGGCCAGGAACCGGCCAATGGGAGTGGTACTTGCAGGTGCAGGCAACGCACAGAGACCCGCTGTTCCCCTGCCCCTCAGGGGCTGCAAAGACATGCCAGCAGCCAGCTGCTTCCAGAAGAGATGTGGGGCCAGGACAGGCAGGCAGCCTGCCTGAGCCCTGCTGCACTGCCGACCAGGAGCCCCTTGAAGTAAGCAACTTCTGGCCGAAGTTTACAACTCGCACCCCCACCCCAGCCCTGAGCCCCCTCCTGCACCCAAACTCCCTCTGAGATCCCTCACCTCCTCCTGTACCCCAACACTCTGCACCAGCCTGCACCAAACCCCTCCCAGAGCTTGCACCCCTCATTCCTGCAGCCCAACTCCCAGCCCTAGACTCAGCCAATGCACACCCCACTGTTGAGAACTTTATACTGATTTGTGATGTGACGTGTTTCAGTAACAGAAACCCACTTGGGACTGTCACCTGATGTGCTGGAATTACTTCTGAGCCAGTTTTCCTTGCCTGCTTGGGACTCCAGAACCCTGCCTTGTTGAGCCAGACATGCTAGCCTGCTGCAACAAAGACCCAGGTCTGGTCCACGCCCCTAAAGCTGCAGACTTTAACTAAAAACTGCTCAGCAGGTCACCTATCTCCAGCACCCAGTTCCCAATGGGATCCAAACCCCAAATAAATCCATTTTACTCTGTATAAAGCTTATACAGGGTAAGCTCATAATTTTTTGTCCTCTATAACACTGATAGAGAAATATGGACAGCTGTTTGCCCCCCAGGTATTAATCACTTACTCTGGGTTAATTAATAAACAAAAGTGATTTTATTAAGTATAAAAAGTAGGATTTAAGTGGTTTCAAGTAATAACACACAGGACAAAGTAAGTCACCAAGCAAAATAAAGCAAAAACACACAAGTCTAAGCCTAATACATTAAGAAACTGATTACAGGTAAAATCTCACCCTCAGAGATGTTCCAATAAGCTTCTTTCACAGACTAGATTCCTTCCTAGTCTGGGCCCAATCCTTTCCTCTGTACAGTCCTTGTTAGTTCCAGCAGACATCTTAGGTGGAAACTGGTCTCATGACTGGCAGCCCCTTTGTTCTGTTCCACCTCCTTTTATATCTTTGGCACAAGGCAGGAATCTTTTGTCTATCTGGGCCCCCACCCCTACTTCTAAATGGAAAAGCACCAGGATTAAGATGGATTCCTGTATCAGGTGACATGTTCACATGTCCTGTGAGACTCCAGCCTCCTTTCTTCCAGGGCTGCCCTGCATGGACCCAGGAAGGTTTGCAAGTAAACAGACCATTTACAACCAATTGTCCTAGTCAATGAGAGTCATTGAGCTTCCATTAATGGCCCACACTTTGCATAATTACAATAGGATCTTAGAGTTATACTTTATGTTCCTAGTTTCAGATACACGAATGATATATTCATAAAAATAGGATGAACACACTCAGTAAATTATAAGCTTTGTAACGATACCTTACAAGAGATCCTTTGCATAAAGCATATTCCAGTTACATTATAGTCACATTCATAAGCATATTTCCATAAAACATTATGGACTGCAATGTCACATGTGACAATCCCTGAAGGATTTTGGATCTATAAACCACAAATGACACTAATAAAAAGTAAAACTCACAAAATGTCCAGTGGATTCTATGAGATTAGATGCAGTGTGACCATATGACCCCTGCACCCAGATACCCTCCCAGAGCTGGCACCCCTCACTCCTACATCCCAACCCCCTCCTGTCCCAGAACCCCCTCCCACACCCCAAACCCATCGGCCCCAGCCCAGAGCCTGCACCTCCTCCAACACTCCTGCCCCAGTCCAGTGAAAGTGAGTGAGGGTAGGGGAGAGCGAGCGACGGAGGGAGGGGGGAATGGAGTGAGTGGGGCAGGCCTCAGGGAAGGGGTGGGGTAGATCCTGGCTCAATCTTAAATTCAAAAAGTGATCTTGTGCGTAAAGGTTGGAGACCACTGGACTAGATAGAATTTGAGTCTGATCCAGTATTCAAATTCCTATACTCCTATGGGATTCGGTTCACACCTATCCACCAAAGAAACTTCAGAGTACCACCTCATCTCATATGTTGATGCAACATCCTTTTCTCTGGCCTTGACAAATGCAATCTTGCTTCACTCATATGCATTCAGAATGCTGCTGCAAAGATCATTTCCCTACCTTGTCGCTTTGACCATATCATCCCTCTCTTTGAATTCCTCTCTCGGTTTGTTCTTCTCTATTACAACAAACAAACTGCTTGTATTTACTTTCAAGGTCCTCCACAGTCTATCCCCACTCTACCTAATGTCTCTGATTTGATATCCAGCTATTAATGCTCGCCTCCGACTGATACCACCACTGTAATTAAACCGCTGTTGCATGGCCATACTATGCTCCTTGTGCATAGTCAGTGCAGCACATCCACAATAGCAGCGCTTGCATTGACACAGAAAGCAGTGCACTGTGGGTAGCTATCTCACTGTGCAACTGGCTGCAGGGTGCTTTGGGAAGGGTTTGTAATGCCTCATAGGGCAGGTACAGTGTCAAATGATGAAGGTTTCTCAATCCCATCGTTCCATGGGCATCCTACTAGATTGCCAGCCGCTTTTCAATTACTCTGGTAACCTGCAACCTAGCCATCTGTCAGAAAACATGGATCTTGCACTGCTGTTCGGTATTGTGCTGTGTGTGATAAACAAACTGCTATAAGAGGACCCCAAGGGGGGGCTATTCGGTTGACCCTGGCATTGTTTGTTTCCACCATACTATGAACCTAGTAATTATTTCTACATGTGCCTGAAAAGTAATACATTTTTAAAGTAGCACTTGGTAATATGACCAAACTGACATAGCTGAACACTAAAACAAGAAGCCCACAGAAGTGGGGGGGAGGGGTGACAGGGAGTGAGTGAGTGAGTGAGCGTGTGTGTGTGAGAGAGAGCGAGAAACAGACAGAAATGGGGGAGTGTGTTTGTGTGTGTGTGAGAATGAATATGTCGGCATGCTGTCTCTTTACATTCAGACAGCAGCAGGAAGCAACCAATCCCAAGGCAAAAGCTGGTGCACAGACACAGCTGGTGTCCCACCCCCAGCTCAGCAGAGACCAGTACACCAGCAGGGGGAGGGGAACACCCAACATCAGCCCTTGCCTCCCTCTGGCTCTACACAGCACAGCATGAGCCTCTCCCCCACCCGAGCATCAGCCTACCTGCCACTGTAGTTCTAGTGCCGGGAGAGCACAATTCCATGTTCATGTTTTGATTCTGTGATTCTCTGCAAGTTGTCCCACCCCCTCCTCTCCCTACAGACCAAGGAGATTCACCCCTCTCCTCTGTAGTCCAGGTGGGAGTGTGTTTGCTGCTGGGAGCCAACATGCTCAGCTGAGAAGTAGCTATGTGAGCTCCCCATGCTGAGGAATTTCAAAGCTTCCTGGGGCTTTGAAAGGGGAGGGGCATATGCATGTGTAGTTGGATGCAGGGAGGCAGAGTTCAAAACAGTGATCAGAATGCTCACAGTGGGCATTGTGGGATACCTCCTGGGGGCCAGTTACAGTGACGCAATGAACATAGTGTCTGTACTGATGCTTTGTCGATCTAACTTTACTGCAAAAAGTTCTACGCTTTTTGTTGAGGTGGTTTTATTTGGTCAGCAAAGCAGGACACTTCTGTGGGCAGGAGGAGCATTGTAATATGTATTCCACTGTTTTGTCAACAACACTGTCTTTTGCTGACAAAACTGTGAAGTGTAGACAAGACCTCAGTCTCCCTGCTGAGAGGTAGGGAAATCCAAATCCCTCTGCGTTGTTGGTTACTAGGTGTCAATGTCTGGGTGACTGGATTTGCCATTGTCTTCTCAAATGCTCCATTCATATGGAGACCAAGCCCAGACAAAAAGAAAAGGAGTACTTGTGGCACCTTAGAGACTAACAAATTTATTAGAGCATAAGCTTTCGTGAGCTACAGCTCACTTCATCGGATGCATTTGGTGGAAAAAACAGAGGAGAGATTTATATACACACACACACACAGAGAACATGAAACAATGGGTTTATCATACACACTGTAAGGAGAGTGCTCACTTAAGATAAGCCATCACCAGCAGCAGGGGGGGGGGGGGGGGGGGGGAGGGGGGGAGGAAAACCTTTCATGGTGACAAGCAAGGTAGGCTAATTCCAGCAGTTAACAAGAATATCAGAGGAACAGTGGGGGGTGGGGTGGGAGGGAGAAATACCATGGGGAAATAGTTTTACTTTGTGAAATGACTCATCCATTCCCAGTCTCTATTCAAGCCTAAGTTAATTGTATCCAGTTTGCAAATTAATTCCAATTCAGCAGTCTCTCCTTGGAGTCTGTTTTTGAAGCTTTTTTGTTGAAGTATAGCCACTCTTAGGTCTGTGATCGAGTGACCAGAGAGATTGAAGTGTTCTCCAACTGGTTTTTGAATGTTATAATTCTTGACGTCTGATTTGTGTCCATTCATTCTTTTACGTAGAGACTGTCCAGTTTGGCCAATGTACATGGTGAAACATTGTAATGAAACACCTGTAGTCGGTGACTTCTGGGTACTCTTCTGGCTCTGTCAATCTGTTTCTTCACTTCAGCAGGTGGGTATTGTAGTTGTAGGAATGCTCATGCCCAATACCCACCTGCTGAAGTGAAGAAACAGATTGACAGAGCCAGAAGAGTACCCAGAAGTCACCTACTACAGGACAGGCCCAACAAAGAAAACAACAGAACGCCACTAGCCATCACCTTCAGCCCCCAACTAAAACCTCTCCAACGCATCATCAAGGATCTACAACCTATCCTGAAGGACGAGCCATCACTCTCACAGATCTTGGGAGACAGATCAGTCCTTGCTTACAGACAGCCCCCCAATCTGAAGCAAATACTCACCAGCAACCACACACCACACAACAGAACCACTAACCCAGGAACCTATCCTTGTAACAAAGCCCGTTGCCAACTCTGTCCACATATCTATTCAGGGGATACCATCATAGGGCCTAATCACATCAGCCACACTATCAGAGGCTCGTTCACCTGCGCATCTACCAATGTGATATATGCCATCATGTGCCAGCAATGCCCCTCTGCCATGTACATTGGCCAAACTGGACAGTCTCTACGTAAAAGAATGAATGGACACAAATCAGACGTCAAGAATTATAACATTCAAAAACCAGTCGGAGAACACTTCAATCTCTCTGGTCACTCGATCACAGACATAAGAGGAGCTATACTTCAACAAAAAAGCTTCAAAAACAGACTCCAACGAGAGACTGCTGAATTGGAATTAATTTGCAAACTGGATACAATTAACTTAGGCTTGAATAGAGACTGGGAATGGATGAGTCATTTCACAAAGTAAAACTATTTCCCCATGGTATTTCTCCCTCCCACCCCACCCCCCACTGTTCCTCTGATATTCTTGTTAACTGCTGGAATTAGCCTACCTTGCTTGTCCATGAAAGGTTTTCCTCCTTTCCCCCCCCCTGCTGCTGGTGATGGCTTATCTTAAGTGAGCACTCTCCTTACAGTGTGTATGATAAACCCATTGTTTCATGTTCTCTGTGTGTGTGTATATAAATCTCTCCTCTGTTTTTTCCACCAAATGCATCCAATGAAGTGAGCTGTAGCTCACGAAAGCTTATGCTCTAATAAATTTGTTAGTCTCTAAGGTGCCACAAGTACTCCTTTTCTTTTTGCGAATACAGACTAACATGGCTGCTACTCTGAAACAAGCCCAGACAGCTAGGCAACACCCACACCTATGTCACTTAGCCTGCTCTGAAAGCAAACAGTTCTTTACCACCCACTGGGTAAAATGCAGCATAGAGGGGAAACTTAAGCACAAAGAGGACTCAAAAATATTACAAAATATTCCCACTTTCTCACAGCTCCACACACTTGGAAGACGTTCCCCACAAACATCTGCAAAGCTAACTCATTATCCACCTTCAAATGCCTCCTCAAAACTATCTTTTGATACGTTTCAGAGTAGCAGCCATGTTAGTCTGTATTCGCAAAAAGAAAAGGAGTACTTGTGGCACCTTAGAGACTAACATTTATTTGAGCATAAGCTTTCGTGAGCTACAGCTCACTTCATCAGATGCATTCAGTGGAAAATGAATATCCTTTGATATGATGCCTTAAAAAACCTCTTGAGAATGGTCAGGCTGCTGGTGTGCAG
The DNA here is from genome assembly GCF_009764565.3 of Dermochelys coriacea. Lineage (NCBI taxonomy): Eukaryota > Metazoa > Chordata > Testudines > Dermochelyidae > Dermochelys > Dermochelys coriacea. Next base: position 36,205,074 of record NC_050070.1, on the reverse strand, counting down.
AAACCACTGTTTTTCATGCTGGCCAGCACTGTTTACTTGTATTCCCCTGTTGGTCAGTCTGTATCCATCTATTGTTTCCTGTTTTATACTGAGACTGTAAGACCCTTGGGGCAGGGAACCATCTTTTTCTGTGTTTGTACAGAGCCTAGCACAATGGGATTCTAGTTCATGACTAGGGCTGCCTATGTACTACAGTAATACAGATAAATAACAGCAGTGCTCACACATTGAGATAGTGACTTGCGATACTGTGATGCTAGCAGACAGAGAATCTGTAAAAATCTCCCTCTCCACGCTCCCTCTCCCTCTTTGGGCTCTAGGACATACATGAATACTTGTTTAAATCAATAACTTCAAGATTTAACCTCTGTTACCCAATCCTTAGACTAAGCTTTTGTTCCATTGATCTCTGATTTAATTGGATTTTCTTTAATTTGTCTAATGATCATTGCTTTATTAAATCATTTTGACATTATACTCACTGGGGTAACAACCACAGGCAATTCAAGCAGACCTAATAAAATAAATAAATAATGATAAAAGGTATAACTGTTGGCAAGAGAGAAGGGGGACAAAAAGTTACCTAATCCTGGAACATTCAAATCCAAAAAAGGACCAGAGTGCCTGTTTCAACAAGCTGCAGCCAGAAAGGGAAGGGAAAGCCTCAGGATTGTGAGGGGCAACAGGAAAAGGAGACTAAAGTTTCCATAAACCCAGAATTATCGCATTTAATTCACACTAACAGTAGTCTCAATAAACAAGCTTTAAGTCCTATTCTAAGGATGTTAGAAGAAAGTTCTTATGCTAATTTTAATGAAATTGGGTAATAATTTAACTTTTAAAAGTTATTAGCAATATATTTGAGAATCCTTATAAACTGCTGAGTTAGATCATATACCATACCCAGCCAATTACAACTTACAAGCAATTTTTCTTACCATGGCGTTGCTTGAGCTTTCTTGCAAATCCCACAATAATAAGTGATTATCAGCCAGTGAAATTATCTTTTTACCATCTCCCATTGGCTCCCATATAACACTGTAAAACAAACATATAACATGAGTAAAACACATGAAAAAAACCCAAAACAATGAAGTCTTGCAATTGTCAGTCATTTTAATTATGTGGCGCTAAATCTGTCCTCAAACACAATGGTGAAACTCCCATAATTTTCAATATAGATTGATCCTTTTGGTCTGCAGAACAGAATTTGACCATCCTTGTCAATATGTAGTTAGTTGCATACAAAAAAACTCCACATTAAAATAATATTACAGAGGTAAAGACAAGCACTCAAAAGTTAGGAAATGCCACAGTTAAGGTTGCCCATACAGCCTTAATTTGGCCCCCTAGTGCATATACATTATGCTAGTCCTGCTCAATATCACATATAAAGTCTGTGGCAAATGAAGAACAAATGGTGTTCAGTTATCATTCAGAGCCAAGGAATCTGACAGAGGTCTGCTTCATTCAACGTCAGAGCTCTAACTGATCAGCACTGCTTAACATGAGTAGCACAACTGGTTCTAACTAGCTCTTGCCAGAGCCTCTTAAAGGTACATTTCTCCACATTGTCCTTTCCTAGGCAATTAAACCACATTAACAGACTACAAAATTTCAACTACTTATAACCAAATTACTAACCAAACTAACAATGCTCAATTTTTCTCTGAGGTGCACTGTACTGTCACGTAGACCTGTAGGCCTCACTTGAGACATCTGCACCATTGTACTCAAGGTGGCAGCAAGTCCATTAACTCTGGTTGTGCCATGTCCTGGGGCTCAGACTTCTCAGTCTACTGTGGTTGTAGACCTCCGCTAGCAAGAGAGCCATTCAGGGCCACTTGGTTCCAAGTGGTTCTTGACAGAGCCTCTTAAAGGCACAGTTCCTCACAGGACAGAACCCAGTTCTCCTGAATCCCAGTCTGCCTAATTATAAAACAACTTATTTTCTCCACTAGCATTCCTCTGCCTCAATTACTGTCCATTCTGGGCACTGGATGAGGCAACAGTCATGGAAAACAAACAATGCAATTAAATACTGAATCAGAGGTCAGAAACCTTTGAGAAGTGCGTGCCAAGTCTTCATTAATTTAAGCTTTCGCGTGCCAGTAATAAATTTTACATTTCAGGGGTCCCACGACAGAACCCCAGACTGGCAGTAGGCTGAGCTGGGCCGGCAGCTGGGACCCCAGACTAGCTAGGCGGCTCAGCAAGCTGCCGGTTTGGGGTTCCGTTTGCCGCCCACGCTGCCGGTCTGAGGTCCTGGCCGCCAGCCCCGCTCACTCCACTGCTGGCCTGGATGGACGGAACCCCAGACCAGCAGCACGGGTGGCAGACGGAACTCCAGACCAGCAGCGCGCTGAGCGGCTCAGCCCACTGCCGGTCTGGGGTTTCATCTGCCGGCATCTGCCAGCCGGGGTCCTGGCTGCCGGCCCCGCTCAGCCTACTGCCGACCCAGGTTCCGTCCATCCAGGCCAGCAGCGGGCTGAGTGGGGCCGGCGGCCGGGACCCCGGCTGGCAGCAGAGTGCCACTAAAAATCAGCTCGCATGCTGCCTTTGGCACGCATGCCGCAGGTGGCCAACCCCTGCACTGAACCATAATACACATGCACAAAGGATCCAAATTACAGGATAACTTTAATTGTATCATATCCTAACTTTGGAGTACTTTTGAGATTAAATGGATGATATTTGCCAGATTAGTTACTTGAGTTCTGTTCCCAGCTTTTATAGAAGTGATTTTTTGTAATCTCTCAGGTACCTTATCAACACAGACATGGAAGCAATCTAGACACCCAGGCGATGGGGAACATTTCTAAAATGGGTGAATGATTCTTGCCCGCCTCCTATAGTGGGAATATAAGGCCCAGATCTATTGGGCTATGAAGTATACAAAATTAACACCAGGTAATGGAAGAGCTGAAACAACAACAACTCACGGTCTTCTCCACACTCTTCACCCACTGACCCTTTCCTTAGGTGAGGTAATGGGGAGATAACGGTAGTAAGGACTGGCTACTGCTTCTACATTCCTTCTATTGTAGAGCTCTAACCCTGTAGGAGACTCAATGTAGACGGTAACATGCTCAGTGCAGATCATTTGTAGTGAACTCCATGATGCTGCGGGATGCTCAATACATTTGGCATGTTATGAATTTTAACACCAAGCCTCTAACACAAAACTAGGACTCCCCCCACCATAGCATACCAAAACTACCTAGTCTTTCCCTAATCTTAGAAATCACAAAATTATACTGAAGGGACCTTGGAGGTCATTTAGTCCAGTCCTCTGCACTCATGGCAGGACTAAGTATTATCTAGGCCATCCCTGACAGGTATTTGTCTAACATGCTCTTAAAAATATCAAATGATGGAGATTCCACAATCTTCCTGGACAATTTATTCCAGTGCTTAACTACTCTGACAGTTAGGAATTGTTCCCTAATGTTCAAACCATACTGCTCTTGTTGCAATTTAAGCGCATTGCTTCTTGTCCTATTTTCAGAGGTTAAGAAAAACAATTTTTCTCCCTCCTCCTTGTAACAATCTTTTATGAACTTGAAAACTGTTACCATGTCCTCTCTCAGACTTCTCTTTTCCAGACTAAAACCCAATTTCGTCTAATCTTTCCTCTTAGGTCATGTTTTCCAGTTGCTCTTTAATCAATTTTGTTGCTCCTCTCTGGACTTTCTACAATTTTTCCACATCTTTCCTGAAATCTGGTGCCCAGAACTGGTTACAATACTCCAGTTGAGGCCTAATTAGTGCAGAGTAGAGCAGAAGAATTACTTCTTGTGTCTTGCTTACAACACCCCTGCTAATACATCCCAGAATGATGTTTTCTTTTTTTTGCAACAGCGTTACACTGTTGATTCATATTTAGCTTGTGATCCACTATGACCCCCAGATCCCTTTTTTGCAGTACTCCTTCCTAGGCAGTCATTTCCCATTTTGTATGTGTGTGACTGATTGTTCCTTCCTAAGTGGAGTACTTTGCATTTGTCCTTATTGAATTTCATCTTATTTACTTCAGACCATTTCTCCAGTTTGTGCAGATCATTTTGAATTTTAATCCTTTACTCCAAAGCACTTGCAACCCCTCCCAGCTTGGTATTGTCTGCAAACTTCATAAGTATACTCTCTATGCCATTAGCTAAATCACTGATGAAGATATTGAACAGAACTGTATCCAAAACTGATCCCTGCAGGATCCCACTTGATATGCCCTTCCAGATGGACTGAGAACCACAGATAACTATTCTTTGGGAATGGTTTTCCAAGCATTTACTCACCCACTTTATTGTATCTCCATCTAGGATGTATTTCCCTAGTTTATTTATGAGAAAATCATGCAAGACAGTATCTAAAGCCTTACAAAAGTCAAGTTATACCACATCTACCACTTCCCTCCATACAGAAGGCTTATTACCCTGTCAAAGAAAGCTATTAGGTTGGTTTGACACAATTTGGTCTTGACAAATCCATGCTGTTACCTATCACCTTATTATTTTCTAGGTGTTTGTAAACTGATTGCTTAATTATTTGCTTCATTGTCTTTCTGGACACTGTAGTTAAAATGACTAGTCTGTAATTCCCCAGGTTGTCCTTATTTCTCTTTTTATAGATTGGCACTATATTTGCCCTTTTCCACTCCTCTAAAATCTCTCTCCTCTTCCGTGACTTTTTGAAGAAAATTGCTAATGGTTCAGATATCTCCTCTGTCAGCTCCTTGCGTATTCTAGGATGTATTTCATTAGGTCCTGGTGACTTGAAGACATCTAACTTGTCTAAGTAACTTTTTACTTGTTCTTTCACTATTTTAGCCTCTGATCCAACCTCATTTTCACAGGTATTCACTATGTCCAATCACTACTAACCTTTTTGGTGAAAACTGAAACAAAATGATTGAACTTTTTTCATTGAAACTTCAAAAAGATTCAGTCTGAATCAGAGAGCAGGTTCAGAAAATGTCACCCCAACCAGTTATAGTTTAGCAAAATTATATACAACTGAAAACAAGTCAATACAATGGAAAACATTAAACAGCCTAAACAATAGGCATCATTACTAACTGCCTACAATAATTAGAAGTAGCTAACTGCTTTTAAAACTGTCACTTGGTATCTACAGAGAGACACAGTGGGTGAGGTAATATCTTTTATTGGACCAACTTCTGCTGGTGAAAAAGACATGCTTCTGAGCTACACAGAGCTCTTTTTCAGGTCTCTCTAACATCCTGGGACCAACATGGCTACAACAACAAACTTGGTAACTACATTTCATAATGGACACGTTATTCCATAAAGTTCTGTTCCAGAAAACATGAATGAGCTTTTTGAAAAGATTAAAAGCATTTTATAAACACCATTAAAAGGATAAAATATTAAACTCATTTCAGACTTTCTACATCCAAAATGAAATAAAAAGGACTAATGACAATTCTGATATTTTGCAAATGTACTGGATCATGGAACAGTGAAAGTGTTTCTCACACCAAATACCTCAGTAACTTTTTTTTTAATTCAATTATTATTTCTGGATTACAAAAGAGGACAACAATGGATATTTTGGCCTATTTTATTAGATAACATTTTTGATTACTGGCAATGAAATTTGGTTTTGCCAATTACTTCTGTAGTGATTATTTGGCAACAGAGATAAAAACTAAGTTTCTAAAAGCCATTTGTTATGGGTGCTGATGTGTTTGCCCCTCACTTGAACTAATCACTGGGCATTCAGCTGTAAGGACTAAATTAGAAGCACTTTTTTGATGTTTTCAAAGGCATCTTTGAGTGTCTCATCTTTGAGAAATTTCACATCTTTGAGTGTCACTGAGCTTCAAGGTAAAGAATTTTATAGCAGGAAAGTGTGATAATTAGAGCCAATTATAACCCAACTGACATACCCCCAGAATTAAAAGGTCTAGGAGCTTTGTCCTTGCATTTTGCTACAATTTAATTTACCTGATATGGAAGTTCACCGTTTTATAGATATGGCTGTAGCGATCATTCAGATTTTATGATCAAGTTGAAGGTTACCCAGATCACTCTTTGTAACATGATTTCACTTTAAGTGGAAACCATTTTTCCATAGCCATAACTCAACTGTTAGAGTAATAGGAAAACATCAGGGTTTGCAAAATTCACTCATACCTCTTACCGCTGCAGCTCACTTCATCGGATGCATTTGGTGGAAAAAACAGAGGAGAGATTTATATACACACACACAGAGAACATGAAACAATGGGTTTATCATACACACTGTAAGGAGAGTGATCACTTAAGATAAGCCATCACCAGCAGCAGGGGGGGGAAAGGAGGTTAACTCCTTGGATTTAGAGTTGTTTCTGAGGCTGTGGATGGCACTGTGTTCTGCCATCCACATAACCTCAGCCATGCAGAACACAGTGCCATCCACAATGCCAGCCTCAGAAACAACTCTGACATCATAATCAAAAAGGCTGACAAAGGAGGTGCTGTCGTCATCATGAATAGGTCGGAGTATGAACAAGAGGCTACTAAGCAGCTCTCCAACACCACTTTCTACAAGCCATTACCCTCTGATCCCACTGAGAGTTACCAAAAGAAACTACAGCATTTGCTCAAGAAACTCCCTGAAAAAGCACAAGAACAAATCCGCACAGACACACCCCTGGAGCCCCGACCTGGGGTATTCTATCTGCTACCCAAGATCCATAAACCTGGAAATCCTGGACGCCCCATCATCTCAGGCATTGGCACCCTGACAGCAGGATTGTCTGGCTATGTAGACTCCCTCCTCAGGCCCTTCGTTACCAGCACTCCCAGCTATCTTCGAGACACCACCGATTTCCTGAGGAAACTACAGTCCATTGGTGATCTTCCTAAAAACACCATCCTAGCCACTATGGATGTAGAAGCCCTCTACACCAACATTCCACACAAAGATGGACTACAAGCCGTCAGGAACAGTATCCCCGATACTGTCACGGCTAACCTGGTGGCTGAACTTTGTGACTTTGTCCTGACCCATAACTATTTCACATTTGGTGACAATGTATACTTTCAAATCAGCGGCACTGCGATGGGTACCCGCATGGCCCCACAGTATGCCAACATTTTTATGGCTGACTTAGAACAACGCTTCCTCAGCTCTCGTCCCCTAATGCCCCTACTCTACTTGCGCTACATTGATGACATCTTCATCATCTGGACCCATGGAAAAGAAGCTCTTGAGGAATTCCACCATGATTTCAACAATTTCCATCCCACCATCAACCTCAGCCTGGACCAGTCCACACAAGAGATCCACTTCCTGGACACTACGGTGCTAATAAGCGATGGTCACATAACCACCACCCTATATCGGAAACCTACTGACCGCTATTCCTACCTACATGCCTCTAGCTTTCATCCAGATCATACCACTCGATCCATTGTCTACAGCCAAGCTCTACGATATAACCGCATTTGCTCCAACCCCTCAGACAGAGACAAACACCTACAAGATCTCTATCATGCATTCCTACAACTACAATACCCACCTGCTGAAGTGAAGAAACAGATTGACAGAGCCAGAAGAGTACCCAGAAGTCACCTACTACAGGACAGGCCCAACAAAGAAAACAACAGAACGCCACTAGCCATCACCTTCAGCCCCCAACTAAAACCTCTCCAACGCATCATCAAGGATCTACAACCTATCCTGAAGGACGAGCCATCGCTCTCACAGATCTTGGGAGACAGACCAGTCCTTGCTTACAGACAGCCCCCCAATCTGAAGCAAATACTCACCAGCAACCACACACCACACAACAGAACCACTAACCCAGGAACCTATCCTTGCAACAAAGCCCGTTGCCAACTCTGTCCACATATCTATTCAGGGGATACCATCATAGGGCCTAATCACATCAGCCACACTATCAGAGGCTCGTTCACCTGTGCATCTACCAATGTGATATATGCCATCATGTGCCAGCAATGCCCCTCTGCCATGTACATTGGCCAAACTGGACAGTCTCTACGTAAAAGAATGAATGGACATAAATCAGACGTCAAGAATTATAACATTCAAAACCAGTTGGAGAACACTTCAATCTCTCTGGTCACTCGATCACAGACCTAAGAGTGGCTATACTTCAACAAAAAAGCTTCAAAAACAGACTCCAACGAGAGACTGCTGAATTGGAATTAATTTGCAAACTGGATACAATTAACTTAGGCTTGAATAGAGACTGGGAATGGATGAGTCATTACACAAAGTAAAACTATTTCCCCCTGGTCTTTCTCCCTCCCACCCCACCCCCCACTGTTCCTCTGATATTCTTGTTAACTGCTGGAATTAGCCTACCTTGCTTGTCACCATGAAAGGTTTTCCTCCTTTCCCCCCCCTGCTGCTGGTGATGGCTTATCTTAAGTGATCACTCTCCTTACAGTGTGTATGATAAACCCATTGTTTCATGTTCTCTGTGTGCGTGTATATAAATCTCTCCTGTTTTTTCCACCAAATGCATCCGATGAAGTGAGCTGTAGCTCACGAAAGCTTATGCTCTAATAAATTTGTTAGTCTCTAAGGTGCCACCGGTGCTCCTTTTCTTTTTGCGAATACAGACTAACACGGCTGCTACTCTGAAACCTCTTACCGCTGGTGAGTGAGAAGCTTTGCTTTCAAAATAAAAGGGCTTAAGCCACCAATTTCTGCAGGATTTAAGTTATTTTTTAAGTTTCTATTCATTATGTATATGATAACCTTCAAAAGGTGAACAGAATGGAAACCAGTGCAGCTTTGCCTTCTTGAGTCTGCAAATAGCTGCAGTCTCTCAGTTGAAACTAGCATGTTGTCAGTTTCAGAAAAGTTAGTGCCTGTCTAAAACAAGGATTTTAAACCAGATCAAATCAAGTTAATCCAGTTTGAAAATGCTTGTGTATATACAACACAGTCCACACTAATTCTGCATTAATCGAGAATTCTGGAGTCCTCCAGAGTATCATTCTTGCAATACAACTTTGACAGCTCTCCGGAAGCTCTATAAAATAGCACAGCTGCAAGAGTCTGCGTGAGCCGAGACCCAGGATCTCATCATCATCTGGGGAGAAGTGCTGGTTCAGGAAATTCTTGTGGCCAGCCACTGGAATAAAAACACTTTTGTGGACTTTGCCCAACAGATGCTCATGAGGGGTCACAGCCAGAATGCCAACCAATGCCAAATAAAAAGCAAGCAGCTCAGGAGAAAGTACATTCAAACAAGGGGCAAAAGTAGAGAATCTATCAGGGATGTGTGACCTATCCATTTTTTGAATAAGTAGACAAGATTCTACACGATTATACTACAACTCATTCCTGACACATCTGGTGCCTTTTGTGCCCTACCACTGAGGACAATCGGCAAACACATCAGAGGATGAGCAGGAGGATGCTGGACAAGAGCTGTCCCCTAAGCGCCAACGTTTTTTTGGGACCCAAGACACTGACATCAGCCAGATGTCCAGGTGGGAGTGTGTTTGCTGCTGGGAGCCAACAGAAGGCCAGTCCTGCCCTGTACCAATAGGCTGAGATTCCTGCCCTGCGTTGATTAGGCTCGAGTCCCAGATCAGGACCAAAGAGAGAAATCCCGTGGAGGGAACTTCAGCACGTAAGAACCTATCTTTACAATTTATTCATTATTATTGGCTGTACTGAGGTTCTGGATCTGGTTCTGGGTGCCCTCTGGCTTCAGTCACTGTTGGCAGAAGTGAGCTAGGAGCATTTCCATGTATCAAGTCCTCCCCTCCCTTGGCCTGTGCTGCCCATTCAGCACCCCTGTAAGTTTCCAAAATGGCAGCTGCTCTGCCCAGCAATCAGCCTCTGTGGCATGCTAAATCCATGATTTATCCACCGTTTTGGGGGCCATTGCATGGATGGCATTTGCCCATCCTTTCCCCTTCCTCCATCTGTCCTGACGGTGAAACTCACCCCTCCCATATTTCCTGCCTCAAAATGGCAGCCACCAATGGCTCCACACTACCTCTGTCCGTAATAGATTTGAACAACAAATGCATTGTGCAAAAAATCATCAGTTTATAGATAGTGAGAACAGACAGGAAAAAAGTTTGGTTAGAGTTCATTGTTTACATGAGGCATAAATGGATACTGTATGGCCAGTAAAGTCACTAACAATACTACTCCCACTGAGGTACAAATGACATGCCCTCTAACCATAATCTCCGACATCACAAAAATACCTGCAAAACCCAAATAGGAACATCATTCCAACTCGCCCCATCCCCCAACCTCCCAAACAGCATAATAGCATATACAGCAAACAGAAACCCCAATACACCCAGCAACCTCCTCACATGCAGACACTTATCTCTGAGGTTCTTCCAAGATTGGTAAGAGTTTCATGGAGGTAAATTAACATATACATATTTTTAAAACGCTATTACGGCCTGAGTGGAATATGAACAATAAGCAACTGATCTTTTAGCCCTTACTCCCATAGCCATAGCACCTGCAACAGCTAGACCATCAAGGACAGGGCTTCTATGCTCAGAGGCTGATCAACCTGAGGGGGAGAAAAAGGAAGATTCAGGATGAGATGTTTGCAGAATTCATAGCAGACTCCCAGGGGAAAATCAGACTGGCTGAGAGGCAGAGGTTATACATGACCCAGGGAGAGAAAGAAATGCAACTCTCCTAGAAGATAGTGGCAGTGGCCAGGGTCAGCATTGCCACAGTCAAAAAGAGGATGGAAAAGGACGGGGAGACACTGAGGCAACTCATGGAAGCTATTCCGAGCCAGAATGCTCTCCTTCAAACCATGCTCCTGGCTAGGCCAGCAGGCCCCTAATTTGGGACCCAGCCATGTCCTTCAGGCCCTGGACAATTCTGACTACTGGAACCAGCAGTAACTCCTCCCCACTATATTCACAACAGCAGTGCTACCAGTTGCCATTCCCCTCTCAGAACTAACCTCAAGTCACAGAAAATACTGGCTCCTGGGAGCCCACTGCTTTTGAGTCCAGAAGTGCCCCTGACAATTTTGAGCCATGGCTCTCAACCCCAGATCCCAAGTGGACAAAAAGAGACAGAGGGGAAGGCAAATAAATACCTGTGACTTGAAGCTTCCCACCAACCTGGTTCTATTGGAATGGTTTGTTTTATTGCCAGTTTTGCCTGAACTATTGCTTTAATTAAATGTTTGTTTATAAGTGCATTGTTAGTAGATTGTTTAGTTAAACGTATTTTCAAATATACAATAGTTATTTTTCAATTGGTTTACTTAAAACTTTATTTTTGGTTTTGTTATTGTTCTTTCATAATAAAAAATGTTTACAATCCATCCATTACAAGTCATTAACTTAGCAAACCTTTAAAATAAAGCTGAGATAATTCATAGGGTTTTACAAAAGTACACAGGGATCATTTCACTTCCACCACCCACACACAATACAGTTATCACAATGGATCTATTCCAATACCCTCCTCCAGCAGCTAACCACATGTTCAGACATGTGGCTCAAAATATGAACAATAGGCATCCCTGACAATATTCCCACGAATATTAGTTAGTGTTAGTGTTTTCTACGGGATGCCTTGCTGGGTAGTTTAATCATCAAGCAAGTCTCCCACCCATCCTTAAGACTGTCTCCCTTGCTCTCAAAAATATCATGTAGAACACAAAAAAGCAATTATAATGGTCAGAACATTTTTTCTGCTGCTTTCAACCTATTCCATGAACAGTGCCACCTGCCTTTTAACCAGCTAAATGTACACACGACCACCATTCTGCAGCTACCAAGGAAGTAGTTTAAATGTTCCTTCCTTCTGTCCAAACGGCCTGAAATGGCTTCATTAAGTAACACATCAGATGATAAGATGGGGTGTCTCAGAATAATTGAACCAATCTTCACACCATTAATGTCCACAGTGGTCTTGGGAGCAGTGAGTCCTTTCTCTATTAATTTAAATAGAAATGAGTTCAGAAAGATCCTAGCATCATTGACCCTTCCAGACAACCCTGCATGTATGTCTTTAAACCTGCTATGGTGGTCAACGAATCCTTGGAGAACCATACAGAAATATCCCTTTCTGTTTATAAATTCCTGAGGATGGAGGATAGTGGGGAGAGGGAAGATAATTGATAGACAAGTGTGTTCCATCAATTACCCCAATACAGTTTGGGAACTCTGTACTGTCAATGATCTCGTGAATATTATCCAACTTTAGGATCTGGTTAGACAGCACCTTGTCAATGACCTTCACGAGAATGGCCCTAACAGTTGATCTCCCCATGCCAAATTGGCTGTGTACACAGAGAGTGGCATTCTGAGGTAGCCAGCTTTCAGATGGCAATGGTGACCTGCTTCTCCTCAGGTGTGGGGCACTGCATATGTTGGTAGATTGTTGCTGCAGCTCCGAGGTCAGTTCCACACAGTGTAGAAGGGTGGAATGTTGTTACTGCTGCCAAGTTCTTACAGTGCTCGGTGCTTTAGTCCTTGGAGCTCTGGTGTCATCAGCTCTAGCAGAGAGCACACCCTGCTAATTCAGCAGATCTCCGTGTTACTCATAGGGAAAGACCACAGGCATGGTTCAATGACAAACGCACTCAGCCAACTTTACTGCCCTCAAGGCACAGTCCTAAAGACTTGCAAGATGTGCATAAGCATATTAACACAGAAGTGCCCCATGGCAAGAAGCAGCTCAATCTGCAGTGGGAGTCTCTGCTGTTCCCTCAGCCACACAAAGGGTTAAGGGGAGTGTGGTGGGGCAGAGCCACACCCCCTAAGAAAAAGGGCTGAACCAGGCTGGAGACCAGCAGCCAATCAGTGAAGGCCAGGGAAGAGCCACTCAGGGCAGGGGAAGGGACAGCCAATCAGGACCGGGCTAGGTCCTAGATAAAGGCTGCTCAGCTAGGAGAAGGCAGTCACTCCCTGGCCAGCAAGGGAGAACGACTGGCTCCTGATGAAAGGAGCAGCACCTTAGACAGAGCAGTGCTGGGCAGGCTTGGGGGAGCAGATAGGGGCTCCAGCCCATTACTTGTCAAGCTGTGGCCCTGCTGCAAAGGGCCAGGAAGGTGCATAGGGCCAAAGGGGAAGTGGCCCAGGGAAACTGAGCAGGGAAGGAAGAAGGGCAGAGAAAGGTTGCCGCTAGAGGTCCCTGGGTTGGGGGCCAGAGTAGCGGGTGGGCCTGGGTCCCCTGCTTCGCACTGCACCTGGCCATTGAGGAGGGGGGCTGAGAAAGACCACAACTGGCCCCTGAGATAAGGGGCTAGACTACAGGGTTGCGGTTGGCCATCAAGAGAGGTGCAGACAGAAGGACTGCTGTTTCCACCACCACCCTGGAAGGGGGTGAGACTGAAGCAGTGGGCAGTGCCAGAGGGCAGTGTTCTGAAGCAGACAAGGACTGTTCTGAAGAGGATGCCGCCAAGCAGGGAGCAATGCGGATCCCAGGGCAGCGGAGCAAATGATGAGCCCGACACAACGCATCGAGGGTGCTCTGCAGCGGTCGAGAACTAATTTCCGGAGCGATTGGCATGAGGCGCCAGCAGTGGTGAGCCAAACCGTCACAGGGAGGTACCCTGATATTTATAGACAGAGACAAGCAACTGGAAAAACTACTAATGTACCATCTTACATGTTTCATGATGTCTGTTACCTCCCCTTGTTCCAGATATCTCGGACAAAACATCCTTATCCATTGTTCTGTCAAACCATCTTATCTTGTACTAAATAGGGGTGTATCTGGTATTAGCCCTTCTGAAGTATTTTATGTAAATATCTAGTGCCTAATCCTTCTCAGGAGTGCTTATGTTTTAACAATGCTACCAGCAATTTTGCCAAGTTCATATACCAGATGGTGAACTTGTAAGCATCTGCTTGAATACATGGTCTGACTTGGGTTCACAGCCTCTGGTTCAGGTCTTACACCAGGCCCAGAGCTCCAAGTGTGCGCATGTGCTCACTTGTGTGTGTGCACGCGCTCACGCGCACACTCACACACACACACACACACACTCTCTCTCTCTCTCTCTCTCTCTCTCTCATTATACGTAGAGCTAGAAAACGGTTGCCTTCACCATTCTGAAATTCTCTCATCACTGCTGGTCATCCCAGGCTGCAGAACGATCCTTTCTCACCAAATCACGCTGGTTTCCCAGGATCATAAATGGTGTAGCTGACCAAAGAACTATTCTCTCTAGTTCCAACAGCTTGGCATAGACCTATTTTTCCTGTTTTACCTGCTGCCACTGCTTCAGAGTGTTCTCCTGATGCTACGACAGAACATTATCATGCTCCCGCATAATCTCTTCTTTGGTATGATAGGAAAAGTCATCCAGCTTTGACAGCCTTTGCTCATTTGTGCTTATCATTGTACTAGTGTGGAGCACTGTTGGATCTACAATGGCCAACAGCAATTCAAAAATGGTTCAATCCCACCCAGAAAAGAGGTCTGGTGGAGACAGTGGAAACAATTTTTTTTTATTTGACCCCACTTGGCTTCCCACAACTCACAGGGAAATAATCCCTAAATACACGCTGCTTGGCAAACTCTTTGCAAACCCATACAGAGCAACAACCTCTGGATGTAACTAGCTACAACCTCCCTCTTTATTCCCAATACAAGGTCACCAGCTCAGTACTGATGGCCCCATGCAGCTCTGGGCAACAGTGATACTGAGTCCAGCTCTGATTTGTCCTTATCCTTGGCACAGTGCTCCTCCTGGCTTCTGTGCTGGGGCATCCCCAGTCAGCCTCCCTGTCCCTCCCAGACTATGCGGACAGGTTCTCGGCTGCTTCATTATGTAAGGCCTGCTTGCTGTAGCCCTTTTTTGTCTGGAGCTCCAGAAACACATTCACTTTCTCTCTCCCTCTCCACACTCCTCAAACAGCACTTCCTCTTCCTGGAACAATCAATACTTCTTGCCCTCAGGACAAAGTTGTAAAGGGGCCATGCTCTCTAAACCCCTAAGGTGGTTATACTAAATTACATCAAAAATTTTGGATTAAACTTCCTTGTGTAGACACACCCTAAGTTGCACAGCTGCCATTCAGAAATCAAGTGTCAACTTTGCTCTTCTGCTTCTTAAAGAAACATAAGCAGCAGCCAAGTGATTAGAGCTATTGCCCTTTGCCTTTGGTGAGGACCACCCAAATCTTGATCCTTCATGTTGGCCTCCAGCTAGTAGGTTTCTGTTAAGAACAGAAAGCATTAGAACCAAAATAGCATTTGAATGACTTCTGAATATCTATAGGACAATTTACCCATGCAGATATTTTGAGAACTGAACCAAGAAAGTGATGTTTTCAAGAAACAGGAATGCTGGGATGCGGGGGGGGCGGGGAAATTGGTATGGACATTTTCTCAGTCACTAAAAGCAAGCATGTAATCCAAGTACAAACTACCACATATTAACTAGAATACATTTTTCTCCCCAAGGGCAGAAAAAATAAAACTCAAAACATTAACTCAAATTAATCCATAAGAAAGTTTCGTTATCTGGGGTTGATGGGATATATTGGTTTACTTGGATTACAAGTAAACAATTTAAAGATCTTTGTGTATAAACTAAAAAGGAATAAAGCAAAATGCAACACTTTTGTAGAGCTGAAAAAAAGGTAAAACAAACAATACTGCTTTGGATTAAATAAGCTCTATCAATTGTTTAACCATCACTACAGAAATCATACACACTATGTACTTTTGTTCTTAAGGGAAATACACAAACTACGGTAGATTGCAACTAATGAAGGAGAAATATTTTGATTAACTGAAAAATCCAGTGCACTGCAGGTGGCTGGGGAGAAATTACCAGAACAGATTTTGAAGAATATAGAGTGTTGCAGAGGAAAGCTCTACTTGTCATAACATACTTTACTAAAATTAAAAAAACTTCAGTGAAACACTTCACATGCTATGTTTACTGGTAAAATATGGGTCCAAAATATTATTTCTATTAAGTTAGTGCCTAGGATTCCTAGTAACAGACCAGTATTCCTTTGATAGAGCTCTACCAAATTCACGGTCCATTTTGACCAATTTCAGACATAGGATCTTTAAAAATCAAATTTCATAATTTTAGCTATTTAAATCTGAAATTTCAAGGTACTGTAATTGTAGGGGGTCCTGACCCAAAAAGGAGTTGTATGAGGATCGCAAGGTTATTGTAAGGGGGGTAGCAGTACTGCTACCCTTATTTCTGCACTGTTGCAGGAGGCGGCACTGCCTTCAGAGCTGGGTGGCTGGAGAGCAGCGACTGCAGGCTGGGAGCCCAGCTCTGAGGGCAGAGCCGCTGCAAGCAGCAGTGAAAAAGTAAGGATGGCCTGGTATAGTATTGCCGTCCTTACTTCTGCACTGCTGCCTTCAGAACTGGGCCCTCAGTCAGCAGCCACCACTCTCTGGATACCCATCTCTGAATGCAACAGCGCAGAAATAAGGGTGGCATAGTATGGTATTGCCATTCTTACTTCTGCGCTGCTGCTGGCAGGGCGCTGCCTTCAGAGATGGGCGCCCGGCCAACAGCTGTGCTCTCCAGCTGTGCAGCTCTGAAGGCAGCGCAGAAGTAAGGGTGGCAATACTGCAACCCCCCCACCCCCCCCACAAATCACTTTTGTGTCAGGAGGACCCCCAATTTGGGAAACAGTAGTCTCCCCTGTGAAATCTGTATAATGTAAAAGCACATAAGATCAGATTTCGCAGTCCATGATGCATTTTTTATGGCAGTGAATTTGGTAGGACCCTACCCATTGGTCTAGGCCAGAGGTGGGCAAACTATGGCCCATGGGCCACATCCAGCCAGGAGGACTGTTCTGTACAGCCCCTGAGCTCCTGGCCCAGGCAGCATGTCTGGCTCCAGCCAGGCGGCACGGCTGCCACACATGATGCTCTGAGCGGCATGGTAAGGGGGTCAAGGGTTGGATAAGGGGCAGGGGTTCCCGGGGGGGCAGTCGGGGACTGGAAGCAGGGGCGGTTGGACAGGGCAGAGGTTCTGGGTGTGGGGGGGTTGAATCGGCGTGGGTGTCCTGGGGGGCCTGTCAGGGGGCAGGGGTGTGGATGGGGTCGGGGCAGTCAAGGGACAGGGAGCCAGGGTGTGTGGATAGGGGATGGGTCGTGGGGGGCAGTTAGGGGCGGGGATCCTGGGAGGGGGCGGTCAGGGGACAAAGAGCGGGGGGGTTGGATGGGTCAGGGGTCCTGAGGGGGACAGTCAGGGGTCAGAAAGTGGGAAGGAGAGGATGGGGGTGGGGGCCAGGCTGTTTGGGGGGCACAGCCTTCCCTACCTGGCCCTCCATATAGTTTTGGAACCCTGATGTGGCCCCCGGGCCAGAAAGTTTGCCCAGCCCAGGTCTAGGCACTGCACAAACAAAAAACAGTTCCTGTCCCAAAGAGAAAACTACAGATGTACTCAATGGAATTTGGAAGACCATTTTTTCTAGTACCATTAAGACAATGATATTATTGAAAGAGTTTGACTTAATGCTGCCTCAAAGGAAATGAAAAATCCATAGTGCTCAAACTGAAAATACCTTATTAGTCTCCAGTTCTCAACATTATTCAGTATGTCTAAACAGCAACCAAACTTATCCTAATTCCATATAAGTAGTAGTTATATAATTAGGAAGGCCAAAAAGAATTTGAAGAGCCTCTAGCCAAAGACTCAAGTAATAGCAAACATTTTTGAAGTACATCAGAAGCAGGAAGCCACTGGATAACAGAGATGCTAAAGGAGCACTGAAGGAAGTAAGGCCATTGCGGAGAAACTAAATAAATTCTTTGCATTGGTCTTCATGGCTGCGGATGTGAGGGAGACTCCCAAACCTGAGCCATTCTTTTTAGGTAACAAATCTGAAGAACTGTCCCAGAGGAGGTTTTGGAACAAATTTATAAACTCAACAGTAATAAGTCACCAGGACCAGATTAGTAGTAGCCGTGTTTAGTCTGTATTCGCAAAAAGAAAAGGAGTACTGTGGCACCTTAGAGACTAACAAATTTATTTGAGCATAAGCTTTTGTGAGCATCCGATGAAGTGAGAGTAGCTCATGAAAGCTTATGCTCAAATAAATTTGTTAGTCTCTAAGGTGCCACAAGTACTCCTTTTCTTTTTTCAGGACCAGATAGAATTCATCCAAGAGTTCTGAAGGAACTCAAATGTGAAATTTCAGGACTACTAACTGTAGTATGTAACCAATCATTTAAACCACCTTCTGTACCAAATTATTTGAAGATAGCTAATGTGAAGCCAGTTTTTTAAAAAGGGCTCCAGAGGTGATCCCAGCAATTATGGGCTGGTAAGCCTGACTTCAGTACCGGGCAAACTGGTTGAAACTATGGTAAAGAACAAAACTGCAAGACACATAGATAAACATAATTTCTTGGGGAAGAGTTAACATGGTTTTTGTAAAGGGAAATCATATCTCACCAATCTACTAGAATTCTTTGAGGGAGTCAACAGGCAAGGGGGATCCAGTGGATTTAGTGTACTTAGATTTTCAGAAAGCCTTTGACAAGGTCCCTCACCAAAGGCTCTTTAAGCTGTCATGGGATAAGAGGAAAAGTCCTCTCATGGATCAGTAACTGGTTAAAAGATAGGAAATAAAGGGTAGGAATAAATGGTCAGTTTTCAGAATGGAGAGAGGTAAATAGGCTTCCCCAGGGGTCTGTTCTGGGATCAGTCCTATTCAACATTCATAAATGATCTGGAAAAAGAGGGGGAAGAGTGAGCTGGCAAAATTTGCAAATGATACAAAACTACTCAAAATAGCTAAGTCCCATGAGAAGAGCTACAAAAGAATCTCACAGACTGGGTGACTGGGCAACAAAATGGCAGATGAAATTCAATGTTGATAAATGCTAAGTAATGCACACTGTAAAACATAATCTTAACTATACATATAAAATGATGGGTCTAAATTAGCTGTTACCAGTCAAGAAAGATCTGTCTTTGTCGATAGTTTCTCTGAAACATCCACTCAATGTGCAGCGGCAGTCAAAAAAGCGAACAGAATGTTGGGGATCATTAAGAAAGGGATAGAGAATAAGACAGAAAATATCATATTGCCTCCATATAAATCCATGGTACGCCCACATCTTGAATACTGCATGCAGATATGGTCACCACATCTCAAAAAAGATATATTGGAAAAGGTTCAGAAAATGGCAACAAATGATTGGGGGTATGGAACGACTTCCATATAAGGAGAGATTAATAAGACTTGGAATTTTCAGCATGGAAAGAGACTACTAACGGGGAATATGATTGAGGTCTATAAAATCATGACTGATGTTGAGAAAGTAAATACGAGTGTTTACTTCTTCTCATAACAGAAGAACTAGGAGTCACCAAATAAAATTAATAGGCAGCAGGTTTAAAACAAACAAAGGGAAGTATTTTTTCACACAATGCACAGTCAACCTGTGGAACTCTTTTCCAGAGGATGTTGTGAAGGCCAAGACTATAACAGGATTCAAAAAAGAACTAGATAAATTCATGGAGGATAGGTCCATCAATGGCTAGCAGCCAACCTGGGTAGGGATGGTGTCCTTAGCCTCTGTTTGCCAGAAGCTGAAAATGGGCGACAGTGGATGGATCACTTGATGATTACCTGTTCTCTTCATTCCCTCTGGGGCACCTGGCATTGGACACTGTCGGAAGACAGGATACTAGGCTAGATGGACCTATGGTTTGACCCAGTATGGCCATTCTTATATGAAAGTACTACAACCTCCACAACAAATATTTTTTCTCCATTATTCATATTATAATCATTGGGGTTGCTCAGGGCTAGAGTACATCAAACCCTTAAAGTGCGAAAAACAGGCCAGGTGTACCAAGATTCAGAATCAGGTGCTGTAGCAGATAGGGCTTGCAGCCCTGGCTAGCCCGGGTATAGCCCAATAACCGCTCAGGCACACAGCTAACTGAAAGGGTATTTTAGTAGAGCTGGCAGGAAAGAGAGAGGTTGCAAATACCCTAGGTACAGAAACTTAAATAGTTACAGTTCACAGTGAGCAATAGTGGTTCTTGTTTGATCCCATTTGGTCCAACTGAAAGTCAAGAATCTTCAGGCCTAGTGCCTAAAGTACCCTCTACAGCCCAGTCTTTGTTTAGGCAAATAGGAGCTTTCCAGTTTTACAGGCCAGGATCACTTAGTAGTCTCTCTTTCATTGGGACCCCTACGTATTGGCTCTCTGCTCAGCCACGTAAGTTCTACACAGACCTGCATTCAGCTGCAATGTCCAGCAGTTACAGCTTGTTCCACATACAACTCTGCATCTGTTCGTGGGTGTTCTCTCTGCATCTCTCTTCCAGGCAGCTCCTTGCTTGCCAGGAGGCCGCTGCTTCCCCACAAGAGCCCATCAGCCAGGCCACTTCCTAGATCAGGACCTTATCCTGATCCTTGTTAAGGAAAGAGGAAGTGCAAAGGGGAGGAAGCTGATAGGACTTGAAGTCCCTTGATTGGCAGGTCCATCACAGTATTTTATTTTGGAGTTAATTGATCATGTAGTGTCCAGACATTACAGGCAGAGTTTGATCCTATTAAGGTTGCCAGATACTTTCCATTATAAGACCCTTTTTCAGTTGTTATAACTTTGCCAAATTTAATCATTTGGCAAAATTTGGCAAAAAATTTCATGCGAGATGTCTGCCTCAGGGTGATATTTGATTTACCTATTTGAAATTTCAGCCAAACAATTCAGTCATTTCGGAAAATGAGTTTTAAGGAAAATAACACTGATTTTCAATGTTAAAACAACTTTGGCTACCTTTTTATTTGAAAACTCTAGTGTTAGTGACTTGAAATTTGGCAGGAGGGTAGACGATGCGTTAAAGGATATGCCTTTTGCCATCCCTATGAAAATCTCCCAAATATGTTTAAGTTAAAGCCTTCGGGAAAAAAAAAAAGGACAGTTCATTCATGCTCAGTAGAGATTTACAAGAGTTTAACAGGTAAATCTGAAAATCCTGTCTTCACTGAACATGCTCAGGCTTCTCACAGCTCCTGTGCTGGACCAAAACTCCTACGTTATCCGTACTCCAGTAGCTCAAGTGGCAGAGGTCTGTGCCATAACTTTAAAGGCTCTAACCCTGCTGATGAACCTGATGACACATGCTGCTTCTCCCTCCCAGTTTACTTAAACAAAAATAAAAAGCAAATTCCACTACATTAAAAGAACATTATTAAGGTTGTGAAGTCAAGCACGCAGAAGTTGGGAAATGACAGAATAAGGTAGCCTGTGCCTGTGCCTGGGATCTCTGCCTCATTCAGTGCACAGAATGAATGTTGTTCACTTAACAATCAGCTGTTCAATCTTTTATTGTAATTCATTGTTATTCACCGCACACTATTCAAACCCTACACTCAGGACATAATTATTATTTTCCTCATGGACTATGGTGCTCATCACTTCAGAATTTGAGAGCTTCCCAACATCAATGAATATTGCCAACTCTCACAACTTTATAGTGAGAGGGGCAATTTTGGTGCTTCCTGTAGGAGCTCTTACCAGAGGACTTAGTATCCCATTGTGCTAGGTCCAGTATAAAAACCTAGCAGAGACAGTCCTTAATCTGCCCTAAAGAGTTTACAATCTAGTGCAAAGCATGGTGAATTTGGGACATAGAAGCTGGAACTGGGATTCAAGCTCATCTTATGAAGAGGCTGCTAAAGTATCAATTGCTACTGAGATAGGGAAGAGTTAATTGTTGATCTATAGGTGAAAGGTTCTATAACTCATTAGAAATGCCCTGATGTATGCAGTCCACTGTAAATCTAATGTTACACCTTTGAGAACAAGGCTTGCTTTCTGAAAAGATGGTTTAATGAATTTACAGGTGTGATCTTTTTGGAGTGTACACCATCAGGGTCTTCCACTTTCTGGACACAAAGGCAAAATCTCCCATACTTTGTTCTCAGTCTGAGACTATGTCTCCATTACGGATGCCCAGTGGCACAGCTATAGCGCTGCAGCTGTGCCGCTGTAGCACCACAGTGTAGACCAGTGGTGGGCAACCTGCAGTCAATGGGCTGCATGCGGCCCATCAGGGTAATCCTCTGGCGGCTGCCAGACAGTTTGTTTACATTTGCACGGCCACCCGCAGCTCTCAGTGGCTGCGGTTCGCCATTCTCGGTCAATGGGAGCTGGGGGAAGTAGCAGCCGGCACATACTTGTGGCCCATGCCACTTCCCGCAGCTCCCATTGGCTGGGAAAGGCGAACCATGGCCACTGGGAGCTGCAGGCAGCCATGCAAATGTAAACAAACTGTCTGGCAGCCTGCCAGCAGATTATCCTGACGGGCAGCAGGTTGCCCACCACTGTAAACACTTGCAACAGTGATAAAAGGGGTTTTCTGTCACTGTAGTTAATCCACGCTCCAAGAGATTGTTACCTAGCAGCTCTGTGTCCTTGGGGAACCAGGGCACAGTACCCAGCCTGTCTGATTCATGAAAGACCATCACCCCCCCACCACCCCAGCCTCTGCTTGAACCAAATCTGCATAAGAAGAAAGCCTTACAAAAAGCAATGAAAAGGCAGTGGGATAAAGATGCTAGGGGAGTTTCCTTAATCCTGTCCTCATTTGCAATCGAAGATGGGACAAAGAGGCATTTCCATTAGCATACAGAATGGAGAACAGAGATTCCAAGGCAAGAACCACCAGAACTCGGGACCAGGAAAGCACTGCATGATGGGGGATCTCTACTCCAGATGTTAATGAACACACCACAGCTCAGTAGTTACCAGACCAATTTTAGTAATAAATCCTTTGGTACCAAAATAGTGAAGCTCCCTAATTGCATTGTGACTCCCTCCCAGGATCATTGCCATAGCCAGAAATGATCAGCTCCCATTGTCTAGCCTGAACAAAACATCTTGGTATACTCTCTTGAGCCATCAGTTTACGTATAAACAAATCTAGTGTCCTCCCTTGAACCATTGTTTTTCGCTAGAAAAACCCCTATCCATGCTCAAGTAAGTGTTCTGATGCCTGGATCCAAAATCTGCATTAGTTTCATTGGGGACTTCATCTTCTCCTGACTGATCATGCTGGGGACTCTGCCTGTCTCCAGCGCTCCAGGCCGTCAGCTACCACCACCACCACCTGGGATCCCCGATCGATTCAAGCTTCACAGAGAGGTGAGAACCTCTCTCTCTCTCTCTCTCTCTCTCTCTCTCTGTATAGTCTTCTGACCCCGATTTATGTGATCAGTTATAGTTTTGTAAACCTGACTTTTATAATCAAATTTCAGTTAGATTTAATATTAAACCTTTTTTTTTTGTTTAGCTCCCCTATGGCTATTACCTGGCAATAAATAACTTTCATGATTAAGCTAGTTGCTTCTCTCTCTCTCTCCCCCCCCCCACCCCCGTATGTGTGTTTTGGTTTCCTCATTCACTCTGCAACAATGCTCCTCGTACTTAAACTAAAAGATTCCTGCAGTGCCCAAAAATCTGTGAGGTTTGCTCATCAAGTGGGTTACTACCAGAACAATTGTAACATGAAAGTTGGGGATAGAGACGTGCTGAACCTGGACATATGAGGGTGGCAGCTTGGAAGTGCTGCTCGACCCAGTCTGCTGAGTCCAGGGGCATATGAAGGTGGCAGATTGAAAGTGATGCTTGACCCAGCCTGCTCAGGCATGTTCTATTCTGGTGTGGTGCCCATGGCATATGAGGGTGACAGCTTGGAGGTGCTGTTCGACCCAGCCTCCTGAGTCCAAGGGCCTATGAGGGAGACAGCTTGGAAGTGCTGCTTGACCCAGCCTACTAAGTCCAGGGACATATAAGGGTCAGCTTGGGAGTGCTAACTAATCCAGTCCTCTCAGATGTGCTCTATTAATGTGTGTGTGTTCATCGGATTCTGGGGCTGGAAGAACCCAGCCCTGTGGAATCTAGGTCCTGCAGAACAGCTCCATTGGAAGGAACTTGGAGCAGGGAAAAGTAGAGCTCCGCATGAGAAACACAAGTGACACAAGCAATACATTGATAGAAGCACAGAAGCCACACCCAGAAAAGTACCTCTAATAAATGAGCATACCCCAAAATAACAGGAAAAGCTAGTAACAAGGTGGAAGCTAAGTTGATGGAAAAAATTTCCATCAACATGGTGGTGCCTGCACGAGGACTTAAGTCAGCTTACATCTCTTAGGGGTGTGAATTTTTTCACAATGTTCACCTAAGGTCAACCCAAGTTTTATGTAGACCAGTTTAAAATGTACTCTGAAGGTTTGTCTCCACTGCAAAGTTAATTCGAGCATTAGAATCATAGAATATCAGGGTTAGAAGGGACCTCAGGAGATCATCTCGTCCCCTGCTCAAAGCAGGACCAATCTCTAAATGGCCCCCCTCAAGGATTGACCTCACAACCCTGGGTTTATCAGGCCAGTGCTCAAACCACCGAGCTATCTCTCCCCACAATTAGTCCTTACTCAAGTCCCAACCATAACAAAACCCACCCCCCATCTCGAGTGAGGGGGTGCTTTTAACTCAAGTGGCTGGCCCAAGAATGGGCATATGCTAAAACTAGAGTGGACACAAAACTGTCAGCAGTTAACATGACCATTTGGTAGTTTGGACTACTCAAGTGCAGCTAGTTTTCTAATGCCTTCCCACAATTCCCCCTTTATCCAGAAAGGACAGAAAAGTTCTCCCACAACTCATGGGGAGAGAACTAAGAGTGGCTCAACTTACTGCAGTGCTAAGAACCATGGGATATGCTGCCATCAGTTTCTGTGCCACATGATTGAGTATAGCACCAGTGAAGACACGACTTGACTTACCTGGCCAAGTGGACGAGGTTTCCCTGATGGGCATCCGAGCGTGTCATCTCTTGCTCGTGCTCTTCCATACAGGCTGTCCTGGACTACCTGCTTCATTTGAGGAACCAGGGCCTGGCACACACTTCCATTAGAGTGCATCTCACAGCCATCTCCGCTTTTCACCTGCCGATCCAAGGCCAGACAGTGTTTTCTCATGACATGACGGTCAGATTCTTGAGAGGGCTCAAGAGACTCTTCCTGCAGGTACGGACCCTTGTCCCACAGTGGGATCTTAATGTAGTCCTCTTTAGGCTCATGGGCCCGCCCTTTGAGCCGCTGGGCTCCTGCTCCCTTTCCCTCCTATCATAGAAGATTGTCACCACCACCAGAAAAATATAGGCAAGACGAGTCTCTGAAATTAAATCTTTGATCTCAGAACCGCTGTACAAGGTCTTCTACAAAGACATGGTTCAACTGTGGCCCCACCCGGCCTTCCTGACAAAGGTGGTGTCTAACTTCCATATGAACCAGGACATCTTCCTCCAGGTGTTGTGTTCCAAACTACACAAGACCAGTGAAGAGAGGCGTCTTCACACGCTGGATGTTTGAAGGTCCTTGGCTTTTTATCTAGAAAATACAAAGCCTTTCCTTTTACAAATCAACTCAACTCTTCATCGCTACAGCGGATAGGATGAAGGGCCTCCCGGTGTCCTCGCAGAGGATTTCCAATTGAATCACCTCTTGTATAAGGACCTGTTACAACCTGGCAGGGGTCCTGTTGCTGACGATTGTCAAAGCCCACTCGACTAGAGCTCAGGCATTCTCGGCGCCTTCCTGGAGCACATCCCTATTCAGGGCACTTGTAGAGCTGCAACGTGGTTCTCTGTCCACATGTTCACGGTGCATTATGCCATCACTCAGCAGGCCAGAGACAACGCTGGGTTCGGCAGAGCTGTGTTGCAATCTACACATCCATGAACTCCTACCCACCTCAAGGGGTACTGCTTGGGAGTCACCTAATATGGAATGGACATGAGCAAGCACTTGAAGAAAAAAGTTACCTTTTCCATAACTGGTGTTCTTCGAGATGTGTTGCTCGTGTCCATTCTACAACCCACCCTCCTTCCCCACTGTCAGAGTTTCCATCAAGAAGGAACTGAGGGTGGGCGCTACTCCAGAGGACATCAGAGCCAGTCCTCTATGGATACTGCTGAGGGGAAAACTTCCAGCACTGGTGTATGTGGCAAGCATGCACACCTAATATGGAATGGACATAAGCAAGCACTTCCAGAAGAACAGACAGATTAGTCATATGACAAAAATAGTTTTCTCCTTTACTAACCAGCTAATACATCATTGGGTTATTTGTTTATTTTTGGCTCCCTGTGTCAAATTATTTTATTATAGTTGATAGCATAACACTTTAAGTACAATATTACACACACAATACAAACCACTTAACACTAGTGAAAAAGTTTGAAGTCATTCATGAGAATGCTACCTGAAAATCAACAGAAGACAAGTGACTTTTCATGTTTTCCTGCCAGTTCCAGATATTTTTCAGAAGATGACCCCATAAAAAGGAAAATGACCAAAATGGAAAATAATAAATAGACAATGTTTCAGAAAGCTAGACAAGTGGTACAGTATTATGGCCTATTTATACTAAAAGAAGGAAGAAGAGAGGTCAAGAGTAAAATCCTGTTGAACTCAAAATTATGAAATATTATATTTTGGTTTACTAAAGAATGCTAAGTGAGGAAGTTTTATAAAGGATCAGAATACAAGGTTAGGAGGTTATTGGAAATGGGCTGGAAGCTGTATTCCAATCAAAAGCAAATCTATTTCACTTGTTATTTGGTAAGTTTTCCCAAAATTTTCTCTTCTACATTTTTCGGCACATAGAGACAGGTCATGAAGAACATAATTTCAAGAAATCCAGAGGTGTGAAACATTATTTAAGTGCTGAAAGTTCTTTGACTTTGTCTACAATGAATCAGCTTCATATCTTGATAGATCTGAAATTTGTGCACAGTGTAAAGAAAATGGAGGGGTCTAGGATATGCGTAATAGACAGGGCTTAAATTCTCAGACAGTATTTTCCAGAGCCCTCCATGTCCTCCTCCCCTGAAACATGCTATAAAACACGGGGGGGGAGGGGCATATTTCATTTCAATAAATGAAAATATTTACCAGAGTACCGCTCCAGACAGCTCCACGGAATTTAAGCCCTGTATAGACATTCTCTGGCAATTTCTGTAAAAGGAAAATGGTTCCTATGTATCCTGATATAAATGTGCCCAGCTGAACCTGCTGCACTTGCACAAAGCCCCTCAGATACGTTTGCACAGCCTGCAGAATTGAGCATCCCAGCCCAGGCGGACAAACTCAGGCTATTGGGGCTCACACTAGGTGCACTACAAATAACTATGTACCAATGTTTTGAAGTTGCATCTCAAGCGTGAAGCCCACCCCATTTCTAGGCTTCAGATCCTGTGCTCCAGCCCAAGCCGCAACATCAAACCGTTGTCTACAACAGCTATTTTTAGTGAACTAGTGTGAGCTCCTCTAGCCCAAGTCTGGTCAACCTGGGTTGGGAGGCTCACTCCTGCAAGCTTTGTAGACATACCTTATAAGGTTTCAAAGGGGTCTGCCCAACCAGGGGTCATGAGTTCATCTATTTTTAGTAGTAGGTCCTATCATATGTTAAAATAAGTGACAATTTTCATTTGTTCTCAAGGCAAAATTACTCATCAGTAGATTGTTCTAATTACACAATTTCTTCACTATGCGAACATACAACATTTAAAATGCTATCAGCAGAATTCTGATTTTCAAAACAATTTGCTTGATATTAACTTTTTTACTAAATCAATTTATATCTTCAATTTTGTTTCCTTAAGCATGCAACCTTAATACTGCATTAATGAAATTAAATCTTAAAGACAAGTCAGGAAATATGACTATATTTGGATTAATGTTACTGTCAGACCCTTAACGATAATTCTTCCACAATACTACTGAGGTCAAAGTCAAACTCAAACAGCTTAATGGGACTAAATCAGGGGGCCCAGACAATTTCCATCCAAGAATATTAAAGGAACTGGCACATGAAATTGCAAGTCCAATAGGAAGGATTTCTAATGAATCTGCAAACTCAGGGGTCATATGCAATGACTGGAGAATTGTTAATATAGTTTCTATTTTTAAGAAAGGGAAAAATGTGATTCAGGAAAGTACAGGTTTGTTAGTTTGACCTCAATTGTATGCAAGAGCTTTTCTGAACAAATTTTGAAAGAAAAGTAGTTAAGGACATAGAGGTGAACAGTAATTGGGATAAAACACAACTTGGTTTTATAAAAGGTAGATCATGCCAGATCAGCCTCGTCTCCTTTGTCTAAAAAATCAGTTATCTTCTCAAAGGAAATGCAGTAGATCTAATATACCTGGATTTCAGTAAGGCATTTGATATTGCTCCACACTGGAAATTATTAGTTAAATTGGAGAAGATGGGGATTAATATGAGAATTAAAAGGTGGATAAAGAACTGGTTACAGGGGAGACTACAACTGGTCATACTGAACGGCGAACTGTCAGGCTGAATTTCCTCAGGGATCGGACTTGGGACCAATCTGATTTAAACGTTTTTATTACTGACCTTGGCACAAAAAGCGAGTGTATGCTAATAAAATTTACAGATCACACAAAGTTGGGAGGTATTGCCAATATGGAGGAGGAAAGAATATCATACAAGAAGATCTAGACAATCTTGTAAAACAGGAGTAACAGAAATGGGATGTTTCAGAGTAGCAACCGTGTTAGTCTGTATTCGCAAAAAGAAAAGGAGTACTTGTGGCACCTTAGAGACTAACAAATTTATTAGAGCATAAGCTTAAAAAAAAGTTTTTTCCACCAAATGCATCCGATGAAGTGAGCTGTGGCTCACGAAAGCTTATGCTCTAATAAATCTGTTAGTCTCTAAGGTGCCACAAGTACTCCTTTTCTTTTTGAGAAATGGGATGAAATTTAATAGTGCAAAGTGTAAGGTCATGCATTTAGGGACTAACAAGAATAATTTTTGCTATAAGCTGGGGATGCATCAGTTGGAAGTGACAAAGAAGGAGGAAGACCTTGGTATATTGCTTGACCACAGGATGACTACGAGCCATCAATGTGCTGTGGCCATGAAAAAGGCTAATGCAGTCCTACGATGCCTCAGGCGAGGTATTTCCAGTAAAGACAGGGAAGTGTTAATATCATTATACAAGACAGTGGTGAGACCTCATCTGGAATAGTGTGTGCAATTCTGGCCTCCTGTGTGTAATAAAAATGAATTCAAACGGGAATAGGTGCAGAGAAGGGCTACTAGGATGTTCTGAGATGAGACAAAGAGCTTCGCTTGTTTAATCAAAAGATGGCTGAGGGGAGATGGGATTGCTCTGTAAAAATACATTAGAGGGATATACCAGGCAGGGAGAGGAGTTATTTAAGTTAAGTGCCAATGTCGACACAAGAACAAATGGATATAAACTGGCCTTCAACAAGTTTAGGCTTGAAATTAGGTGAAGGTTTCTAACCATCAGAGGAGTGAAGTTCTGGAACAGCTTTCCGAGGGGAGCAGTGGGGGCAAAAAACCTAACTGGCTTCAAGACTGAGCTTGATAAATGTATGAAGGGGATGGTCTGATGAGACTGCCTATAACTGCATGTGGCCCATCAGCGACTGCCAGTAGCAAATATCTGTAACAGCCAGAAATGGGACACCAGATGAGGAGGGCTCTAAGTTACTACAGAGAATTCTTTCCCAGGTAATCTGCCTTGTTAATCTTGCCTCCATGCTCAGGTTCTAACTGACTGCGATATTTGGGGTCGGGAAGGATTTTTCCAGTGGGTCAGATTGGCAGAGACCATGGCAGTTTTTTGCCTTCCTCTGCAGCATGGGTGCATGGGTCACTTGCAGGTTTAACCTAGTGTAAATGGTGAATTCTCTATAACTTGGAAGTCTTTAAACCATGATTTGAGGACTTCAGTAACTCAGCCAGAGGTTATGGGTCTATTACAGGAGTGGGTGGGTGAGGTTCTGTGGCCTGCAACATGCAGGAATTCAGACTAGATCATGATGGTCTCTTCTGACCTTAAAGTCTATGCATCTAATGAATATATTTCTAGCTAAATATATTCATAACTAGTGCTTGAAAATATTGCCTGCATACAATGCAAAGTGTTACAATTATGAAAAACTTGTTTTTTGCATTTCCTGACCACGTTTTTGTTTATTCATTTTGTTAGTGCATGTCATTAAAAAAAAAAAAAAAGAGAAAAAAAAACTTACATTATGGGATCAATAAACACCAGAAAGCACTTAAGTCCATCTCTATGTAGTATTGCACTTAAGCCCATGCTTAATGGTCAGCATGTGATTGTGTCCCATAGATTTCAATGGGATTTAAGCACATGCTTAAAGTGAAGCATATGATCAAATGCGGTCGTGAATGGATTTTTTTTCCAGAACTGGGGCCATAATACATTCCATATAGTAATATTATGAAGCTGTTACACTTAACTACGAGTGGAAAAGACTTGTTTATTAAACTAGTAGAAATCCGTGTTTACTGCAGTCAAACCATCTAGCACTGAGAGTTTCTGTGACCATACCAGCTAAGAAAGGATGAGCCTAGACAGTTCTCGGCTAAGAAACCTCAAAGGAAAATCCAATTCGTATAAAAGAGGTATTAGTAAATCAATAAAAAGCAATGTTCTGCCAATTGCAGATTAAACTGTCCGGGGGTATTGTGCTGTGAGACGGTGGGTGCTTTTATTTTTCTTTATTTATTTTTAAGATGTGATCAAACTGATATCTAGATGAGCTTTGGTCCTTTAATTTTTCACGGAACTACTTGAAATAATAGAAACAACAACCTTAGCATTCTGGCCACATTCTACTTTGGGCAATTATATTGTGCGGACTTAAATTCCCCTACCTTTTAAATTGGGTGTGGTATAATTCACTGGTCCCATACCCTAAACTTTGATAGATCATGAAAAAGATGGCCCTTAATGCAGCATTTTGGTCTTAAACTTTGCAGAGAAGTAGGAGGAAACTGCTTGATTTTAGATCTTTTAAAAGAATTATCAGGTTTTCAGATCACCAAAGTGAAAATTTTCCTGATTGCCTCTTAAACTCCATTTTAGAGTCCAAATGAATGAAGGGGCTACATAACATAAAAGAAAACACAATGCCAAGAACAGAAAGGAGACAATGAAGACCAGAGAGAGGGGAAAAGGAAGGAGGGGAGAATTTGGCTCTAAAGTTAAGAATCAAGTCAAAAGAAAGGGGTCCAGTTACTGAATCAATACCACATGAAGCATCTGCATGCTCTTTGTCTGACTCCTACCCATAAGTTAAGGATAACACCGCTTAAACTTAAGAGATGTGGAAAGATCACAACTTGCGAAAGTTGGAAGCACAGTAACTATGGATTTCAATCAGTACATCATATGACCTTCTCACTAAAGAACATCTATTTCCTGTGAAGCTCATAAATGCCTCTATTATATTAAAGACCACACTGTAAAGTTACGTGAAGATTAATAAAAAAATCTCTTTGAATAAAATGCTGGTTTAATTTTCAGTCATTAAGAGCAACCTCCTTCATTGACAAATGGTTTTTCCTGCGCCAAACACCTGCATTTGTGCTGTCCCCAGTTCTAGTTATTAGCATAATTTGTTGCAATTGATTTAAATCCCATTTCCCCATGAGCTTCACTGGTTGGTATATTCTAGGAAGGCATCAAATGCTTGTCTTTTTCAATCAAATTTCTGTGTATGAATTAAAGTTTTGGTGGCTCTGATCCCTCCTAATTAGAAGGATGTGGGAAGTCGCAGAGAGAAACACAAGGTAGTCATGCAGAAAAGAACTAGCCCTGCCACTGTTTACTCACGCATGGGGTTAATCCTGCCATCACCAATTTGGCAGACACATGGCTGCCCCAAAGGAATGGATAGTAGGGAAAAAAATAAATATTGTGGATACCTCATTTCCATTAAGTCTGTCACTAATGGTTTGCTGACTTGCCTACCAACTTAAAGTGCAAGCAGAAGGAGCAACTCCGATGAAAGTAGTAAAATGAGTATGATTTTCTGTTTTTCCACATTTAAAAAGGGATTTCTCAAATCATAAGCAATGTGAAGATAGGCCTTTTAAAGAGAGAGATTAATTTTTAATTAAAACACACCAAAGACAGATTTGGTTAGGGAAGAAAGCATTTATTTTCTATTTAATGTCTCAGTGCCTTTATAAGAGCAAAATTAGATAATTCTTTTGCTAGAAAAGCTTCTTTCACTCCATAAAGAAATAGTAATTTTCTCCCCTACTTGACAAAAGGCTTTTGGTACCGATACAGTGGTTAAATTTATAGTACTATCTATATTCTTACAGTTTACTTCACATTTTTCAGATTGCTAACCAAATGCATGCTCAGGAGAAAATTACAATGGATTATACAGAGTGATAAATATCCTATCTATCTTCTCACACAGCAGGTCTGCTCTCTCCATATACTTAGAACAGAGGTGGGCAAACTACGGCCCGTGGGCCACATCTGGCCCCAGGGACCGTCCTGACCGGCCCCTGAGCTCATGGCTGGGAGGCTGTCCTCTCTCCCCTGCAGCCACTCCACCATGCAGCACAATGCTCTGGGCAGTGGGGCTACAGAACCCGGCCTGACTCGGTGCTCTGTGCTGCGCGGCACAACTGACTGTCCTGGTGCAGCCATGCTGCCAGCCACCAGTGCTCCAACCAGCGCGATAAGGGGGCAGGGAGGTTGGATAGAGGGCAGGGGAGTTTGGGGGGTAGTCAGGGGCGTGGATAGGGGTCAGGGAAGTCAAAGGGCAGGGAACAGGGGTTGAATGGGGACAGGGGTCCGGGGGGGGGGTAGTCAGGAAGGAGAGGAGGGGTTGGATGGGGTGGGGGGGGGGCAGTCAGGGGACAGGAGCAGGGGTCCCAAGGGGGGGGGGGGGAAGTCAGGAAGAAGGGGGGTTGAATGGGACAGCGGGGGGCAGTGGTTCCAGGGGTGGTCAGGGGACCAAGAGCTGCGGTGGGGTTGGATGGGGCAGGAGTCCTGGGGGGCCGTTAGAGGGTGAGAAGCGGGGGGGTTGGATAGCGGCCGGGCCATGCCTGGCTGTTTGGGGAGACACAGCCTCCCTAACCAGCCCTCCATACAATTTCAGAAACCCGACGCAACCCTCAGGCCTGAAAGTTTGCCCGCCCCTGACTTAGGGTGATCTCTGTTCAGTTTTTTGACAAAGCTTAAGTTTTTATTCCACTGCATATCTGTTAGCACTACAGAGTTAACTATTCTATTCTAGCACGTGAATGCTTGGGAATTGTTATCAGTGTTCTAATTCTTAAATATTTATTACTTATGATACATAAGCCAGAAAGAACTCACCTTGCTAACAGATCACAGGCATACTACGCAGAACTTACAAATGGTGAAGTTTTGAAATCAAGAGAGAGCATTTGTCCACAATGTCCATGCCAAGTTACTTCAGTCCAGTGTTTTTTTGTTGTTCTTTCACTGTCATCTGCTCCTTCTCCGCTCCTCCCTCCCTCAGCCCAGGGTTTCACCTTCCTTCACTAACTTAAAACCAACAAGGTATTTTGATCAGTTTTCTAAAACATTTCTTTCTTGGGAAAGAATCAGAGTAAGTTGTTGGATCCAAAACTCATTGCCTATTTCAAGAAAATTTACTCAAGCCTTTCCGTAAGATAAGTTACATTATAATAGTTAAAGAAGCAACACGTAAAAAGAAAGAGCTAACATTACAAACACTACACCCTGGTAACTTAAGCTATATCGACACTAGAACTTTTGTCAGTCAGAAGTGTTAAAAAAAAACACTCCCTGACCAACAAAAATTACACCCACAGGAGTGTCAGTGTGGACAGCGCTATGCTGGCAGAAGACACTCTCCAGCCGCTCACTGGGGGTGGTTATATTATGCTCAAGGGACAGCTCTTTCCTGTAGGCATAGAGTGGCTACATGGGAGACCTTACAGCAGCACAGTTGCATCGGTACAGCTATGCCACTGTAAGGTATCTAGTATAGACGTAGCCTAAGTCTTGCTTAGGAGTCTCTTTTTACTATTGGTTATACAACAAGGTGCTTGGTGATAAACTACCTTAATGGGTGATTTATACGCCCTTTAACAAAGTAGTATGGATTTAGCCATATGACATCCCTTAGTGCAAGGAACAGCACCTCACTACTCATCTTTTCCAGATCATGAAAAGTATTCATTTACAGTTGCTTTTTCCTCTCTTTCCTGCCTCATCTTTCATGAATTCAGAACATACTAATTTTAAAAGCTTTTCCTGCTAAATATTCAAGAGACTGTTGGAGGACTGAGGTGTACAAGCATTATCAGACACCAGGAGGAAGGTCCTATGGTGAGAATAAAGAAGGTGTTGGGAGGAGGTCATAGGGAAGTAGCCCAGGCAGTTGTAGCTGTCGCACAGCTGTTCCAGGAGGCACTCTAGACAGCTGCATTCCACAGGGTCCTGGGCTGGAACCCGGAGTAAAGGGTGGGCCTGGGTTTCCCCCAAATCCTCCCAACTCCTGGTCAGACACAGGAGGAGTCGACCTAGACTGTGAATTCAGAAAAACGGCCAAGCTGAGGGCTGCCGTGAAGCTCCAAGGCAAGCAAATCCGCCAAAAAGGGCAAGACCCACCAAGGTAGAGCAGGAACTTTGTCACACCCTTAATCTTGCAAGTTATCCCACTGAAATCAATGAAACAATTAACAGGCTCAAAAGACAGGTTTCAGAGTAGCAGCCATGTTAGTCTGTATTCGCAAAAAGAAAAGGAGTACTTGTGGCACCTTAGATTAACAAATTTATTTGAGCTTAAGCTTTCATGAGCTACAGCTCACTTCATCGGATGCATTTGGTGGAAAATACAGTGTGGAGATTTATATACACACACAGAGAACCACCACCCTATATCGGAAAGCTACTGTCCGCTATTCCTATCTACATGCCTCTAGCTTTCATCCAGATCATACCACATGATCCATTGTCTACAGCCAAGCTCTATGATATAACCGCATTTGCTCCAACCCCTCAGACAGAGACAAACACCTACAAGATCTCTATCAAGTATTCTTACAACTACAATACCCACTTGTTGAAGTGAAGAAACAGATTGACAAAGCCAGAAGAGTACCCAGAAGTCACCTACTACAGGACAGGCCCAACAAAGAAAATAACAGAACGCCACTAGCCATCACCTTCAGCCCTCAACTAAAACCTCTCCAACGCATCATCAAGGATCTACAACCTATCCTGAAGGACGACCCATCACTCTCACAGATCTTGGGAGACAGGCCAGTCCTTGCTTACAGACAGCCCCCCAACCTGAAGCAAATACTCACCAGCAACCACACACCACACAACAGAACCACTAACTCAGGAACCTATCCTTGCAACAAAGCCCGATGCCAACTCTGTCCACATATCTATTCAGGGGACACCATCATAGGGCCTAATCACATCAGCCACACTATCAGAGGCTCGTTCAGCTGCGCATCTACCAATGTGATATATGCCATCGTGTGCCAGCAATGCCCCTCTGCCATGTACATTGGCCAAACTGGACAGTCTCTACGTAAAAGAATAAATGGACACAAATCAGACATCAAGAATTATAACATTCAAAAACCAGTCGGAGAACACTTCAATCTCTCTGGTCACTCGATTACAGACCTGAGAGTGGCTATCCTTCAACAAAAAAGCTTCAAAAACAGACTCCAATGAGAGACTGCTGAATGTGAATTAATTTGCAAACTGGATACAATTAACTTAGGCTTGAATAGAGACTGGGAATGGATGAGTCATTACACAAAGTAAAACTATTTCCCCATGTTATTTCTCCCCCCCCCCCACTCCACCCCACATGGTGGGCCACAAATGTTTACAAAATAGGGGGTTGGCATGCGGAAAGGTGTGACGGCTCCGGCTGGGGGTGCAGGCTCTGGGGTGGGGCCAGAAATAAGGAATTCAGGATGTGGGAGGGGCCTCTGGGCTGGGCAGAGGGTTGGGAACGGGGGGGCGAGGGCTCCGGCTGGGGATGTGGGCTCTGGGATGGGACTGGGGGTGAGGGTTTTGCGGTGCAGGAGAGTGCTCTGGGTTGGGACCGAGGGGTTCGAAGGACAGGAGGGGGATCAGGCCTGAGACAGGGGTGTGGGAGGGGGTCAGAGGTGCAGGCTCTGGCCAGGTAGCTCTGCGCACTGCCCTGTCTGCAGACAGCGCCCCTGCAGCTCCCATTGGCCGTGGTTCCAGGACAATGGAAGCTGCGGGGGTAGTGCTTGTGGCAAGGGCAGCATGCGGAGCCCCCTGGAGTGGGGACATGCCGCTGTTTCCGGGAGCCATGGCACACACAGAGCAGGGCAAGCCCTTGACCCCACTCCCCAGCGGGTGCTCAAGGGCTGGATTAAAATGTCTGAAGGGCTGGATGCGGCCCCCAGGCCACAGTTTGCCCACCCCTGCATAAGTAGTACATCTAGAAAAGGGGAAACTTATTATAAAACTGTACAAGTTATAGGTGGAAAAGACCTAGGTTATTTATGCCCCAAGCTACCAAAGCCCTTAACAGGACTTCACAAGTTTAAAAATAAACATACTTAAATGTTTTTTTGAAGTGGGGTTCATATCCATCTCTCTGCTCATTCAAATATCTGCTATATCTAGAGTAAGAATTTTGCTAACTCCAAGATACATTGAAGCTTAGCAGCAGTACAGATTTGTGTAAACTGCAGATGAATAGCAGTTGGTGGTATTCAAATACTGATAATATGCATGGCAAGAGCAGCTCCAAATGTCTTTGTCCACAGATGTCATGGTTAGTTTTGTCAGGATATGACTAGAAAAATATTCCAAAAGTCTTTGAGCAGAGGACACATGAAGCTCAGAGACAGGTAAGAAAAACTTAGAATTTTTGTCATCACACATTAGGCATTCTTTTTTGGTCTTGGCTCAGAAGAAAATACATACTGCAGTGGGTGTATTATATGGTGTGTGTGTTTGTTCAAAAAACGAATTCTGCATTCTTTTTATCTTCTTTACTCATTTCACTTTTGAAAATCTATGTGTTTTCACACTGTCCTTTTCTTGCCCATGCTACTTCGGTATTTTCCACCGAATGCATCCGATGAAGTGAGCTGTAGCTCACGAAAGCTTATGCTCAAAAATTTGTTAGTCTCTAAGGTGCCACAAGTACTCCTTTTCTTTTTTGCAAACAGAAGGAACACACTCCCCAAGACAGCAGCGGTAGAGATTCAGAGAGTTAGTGGGGTTTGGGAAGGGTAGAGGTGAGACTAACCCACTCTGGGTCCTCTAACGGAGTAGAGGAAGCCAGCAGGAGGGGATATCTGCTGATGGCTATTCTCCATCTTTACCTTTCTCCTCTGTGCAGCACAGCAACTTTTTAAACCCTGTCTTACAGAAAGGTCTAAAAGGAAGGGGAGAATTTGAGGAAATACGGTTGAATCAAAGTGCTATTTTCTTTGATGCAATTTCAATAGACTCTCACAAGAAAGTCATAGAGCAACATCTGACACTGCATAAGTGCGTTATGCTGCATTGTCCAGATTCAATGTATGTAAATATGATGTAATATCTCTCAATTCCCATGTCATCTCTCCCTCCTCATTCCACCCTTTTCTGGGTGATATCTTCAAAGTTCTTTGGTGGTGGTAGTGCAAGGGGTCTGTACACTCTGAGATCATGGTGCTTCGTTCCATGCTCTGGCTCACACACAAATATTAGCCAGTGCAGAGAGTTCTCCTGCGATTAGTACTCTGCTTGTTAGTGTAGGAGTGGAAAATGGCCCAGATGTCATAAAAGATGCCAAACCATGCTGTTATGACCTATGGGCCGAGTGTCAACATTCTGTTTCCTTGCACAGAAACATGCTATATAGATACCCACACAGCTAGGTGCTCATGAATATACGGTGAGCAAATTTCACTCTCTCTATGATAACTCACTGCAAGAATCCAGCCCTCATTACAAATTTTTAGTTGACAGAAAAGAATAAAGAGGAACCATAGAACATAATCAAATCTCCCCCCAATAAATAATAAATTACTTATATTTATACCAAATAGAGCAAAATGCAGCCAGAAAAACAAGATAAAAATGTGATATCAAAATTATGTTCTGTACAAAGACTAAAATGTTAAGTAGAGCACCTGTTTGTGTGCAACAAACATCTTGTATGAAAGGGAGGAAGGCACAACGAAACAGTACACAGGCTTTTACAGCATGTGTTTTTGCAAGGACTACAATGTTTTTAATCTATGAAACATCTGGGACCAAAAAATCAATTTGTACCTTTTTTAAGATAGAATAGTTTTAAAGTTTGTAATCCAGTTTCTACAATATAAATCTGCACACAAAAACAGCACAGGGCTTTAGGCTTTTTCTGGGAATATAAAATATGCAGAATCCTACCAGGCCATATTGCCATGGGCTGTGTTGTCAAGGTGACAGAGTAGCTCCAGGGTTTGAGTGTTGCTTGATGAATCATCAGGGGATTCATGACTGCTGATTCCAATTCCTTCGGCATCTCCAAACAGTCATTTCTCCCCCTCCTCCTTTTCATCCCCAAACAGCCGCACTGTCATGACTTTACTGTCGGAAGCTAAGCAACAGAGGATAATGTCAACAGATCATTGTACAGGAGACATACTGTACACATGCATCAACATCTACGCAAATCTTTAAGCAATGCACATCTGCTGTTTAAAACATTTAAAATATTATATTAAGCTGAATTCAAAAAACATACCACACAGATAAAGGTGCAGACCTCAAGTCAGCAATCAGTTCACTGCAGAACTCATAATTAGCATACATTTAACCCACTTTTCCGTGTTTTAAAGCCAAAATTCAGTTCTAATGAAAACAGATTTCCAAGCCCCATTCCCCATATGTTCCTT
Organism: Dermochelys coriacea; assembly: GCF_009764565.3. Classification (NCBI taxonomy): domain Eukaryota; kingdom Metazoa; phylum Chordata; order Testudines; family Dermochelyidae; genus Dermochelys; species Dermochelys coriacea. The sequence continues at coordinate 36,166,356 of NC_050070.1, read as the reverse complement.
TCAATTAATGTTAGAAATGAAAATGACCCCTTCTCAAGTGTATAGTTTGCACCTTAACAGTAATAATTTAGCCACAATTTTAAAATTTCTTCTTGTGGATTTGCTGGGTTATCCCCAGTTTGCATGTATGGCACTAAGTCGCATCCTTTGCTGTGAAAGACTGTTTAGCAAAGACAGTTCTCCTCTAAACATATATGCACTCAAATTCCTCTCTTTAATTTCAGCTGTAAAAACAGAGTTTCCAAAAAAGACAAATACAGGATTTATTTTTATTTATTTTTTAAAAAGCAACAACATCTCTTGAAACCCCTTTATGTTTAAATTTGCCTTTAAAAAAAATGATGTTGCAAAATATAGGTGTATCTATGAGAACAGTATCAGTACTATAGGGAAAAAGAATGTTGCGGGGCCCATCTTCATTCCTGCACCATGTGTAGCAATTTGCATCAGTGCAAAGTGGGTGTAAGCATTACTAGATCAGAATGGCAATAATTTGCAACCATTTTGCACTGGTGAAAATCAATATGCAACAGAAAATCTGGTCCAAGGTCAACAAGGGAATAGCACAAGGGTGGGCAAACTTTTGGGTCCAAAGGCCACATCTGGGAATAGAAATGATATGACAGGCCATGAATGATCACAAAATTGGGATTGCGGTGTGGGAGGGGGTGAAGGCTCTGGTTGGGGGGTGCAGGCTCCAGGGTGGGGCCAGAAATTAGGAGTTCAGGGTAAGGGAGGGGGCTCAAGGCTGGGGCAGAGGGGTTCGGAGGACAGGATGGGGATCAGGGCTGGGGCAAGGAATTGAGGTGCGGGAAGGGGTGCAAGCTCCAGCTGGGGGTGCGAGCTCTGGGGTGGGACTAGGGATGAGAGGTTTGGGGTGCAGGAGGGTGCTCTGGGCTGGGATTGAGGGGTTTGGAGGGCAGAAGAGGGATCAGGGTTGGGGTTGGAGCACTGGAGGGGGCCAGGGGTGCTGGCTCCCGGCGGCACTTACCTCAAGCAGCTCCTGGAAGCAGCAGCCATGTCCCCCCCCATGGCCTATGCAGAGCTGCGGCCAGGCAGCAATGCACACTGCCCTGTCTGCAGGCACCGCCTCTGCAGTTCCCATTGGTTGCAGTTCCCAGCCAATGGGAGCTGCAGGGATGGCGCTTGGGGAGGGGGCAGCGTGCAAAGCAGGAGCCAGAGCAGAGCCTTACTGCTGTTTCTGGGAGTGGCCCCAGACCCCACTTCCCAGCGGGAGCTCGAGGGCCGAATTAAAACAGCTGGTGGGCCAGATCCTGCCCACGGGCCAAAGTTTGCCCACCCCGGAATAGCAGGTCAGTACAAGATACTGCTGCACACAAAAATCTTACCATTGATGGCAATAGTGAGGAGACCACTAATAGTAGAGGATTGGGTTGCGGGGGGCAGTTTGGGGAAGATTGAATCTCTATTAAAATGGTCTCTATGAAAATCCAATGGGTAAGTAATGGTTAATTTAAAAAAAACAACAACACCATTTCCTTTTGAAGAGTCGCTTTGTATTAGGAACTGAGAGATGAGGGACTTCCCTTTCTGAGTACATATGACTGGTTTTAATCTGGAGCTATGAACTGACGCAGTTCTGCTGACTTTGAGAATTGAGGGAAAGGAAACGGAAGCAACTGAACTACAAATCAGTATCTTGGACTAAGATGTCAGCAACATGGATACAGAAACCAAACAAGTCCATATTAAAAAGCAGTTTGAAGCAAATATATAAAGGCATACAAACTACTTCCCCAGGGATAGAAAGAAGGTAAGCATTTAATCCAAAATAATTAATAATAAATCTTAGTTATCAGTCATATACAGGAAAAGTAACTAGATAAAAATTGGATGAAAGTAAGAAAGACCAATGGAAGAAGATGACAATCACTTCAAAGGAGGAGGGCTGAAGGGGAGGCTTAATTTACTGTGCAGAGTTCAGAATTTGTTATATGGTAAATGTATACTCTAGGATGTGACAAGAACAGAGTCTGGAATTTGTACATGAATTTGGTCAAAGAGGCGATTTGGAATCATACGGTGTTGGACAATCCCCTTTCGTCTGTTGCTATGCAAACAGACCTGTACTAATTGTAGTGCATGCTGAGTGATTGATCAATATTTAAAACTCAGCCAGTACTATGCCAAATTCCCCACTTCAATTCAATGTAGGTACTGAACAAAAAAGAAAAAGCAACTCTATACTGTATTGCTATTTTTCCTTACCATAGGGTAAAGCATTGCTCCTAACACACTAAGCACCTCCACCATACAAATAAGAACTACCCACTTAAGCTAAATTTACAGTAAGTTCTGTGAAGACATAATTTCTTGAGAATGCTATGTTTGTGTACTCCATATCAGCTATGAGAAAGCATATCGTTTAAAAAAAAAACAAGCACTTGTCCCACTACCACCGAGAGATGCACAGAGAACCACGAAAGAAGTAAGCAGATCAGAAGAGGCCATGGCACATAGACTCTCCAGAATCTTAACTAGGGTTAAGATCCATGGTGCCTTTGTAGAGAAAATGGCAAGTGATTTTCAGCTAGATTCTTTTGGGAGAGTGGTGAGTTTGGTATAGTCTTTGGTAGAAGCTTCACTTTCATATTGTTGGTGGCGGTGGTGGTTTGGTTTGTTTTTTTTCTGGCACACTACCTATGACTAAGTTTGTCTAAAGGTAAAGATCATGATAAACTCCTCCTGCCCCCCATCAAAAGGTGAGGAAGACCCAGCACATCACCACTTTTTGCTTTAACAAATTTAAACCCTCTTTAACATTACTTCATTTCTTTGTCTGAATCTGCTAGATGATCCACTATTATTATTTATATTTGTAGTGTAACCCACACACCTTCTGGGTGTGGTGTTCTGCCCCATCTAGTGGCACCGAGACCATTTAGAGCAGAGGTGGGCAAACTACGGGCCGTGGGACCTTCCTGCCTGGCCTTTGAGCTCCCGGCCGGGGAGGCTAGCCCCCAGCCCCTCCCCGATGTCCCTGGCCCCCGCGGCCTTAGCTCGCTGTGCCACCAGCACTCTAGGCAGCGGGTCTGCAAGCTCCTGCTGGGCTGCAAGAGCCGCAGGCCTGCCCTGGTGCTCTAGACTGCACGGTGTTGCGGCTGCCAGTCCTGGTTCTCTGAGCCCATGGTAAGGGGGCAGGGAGCAAGGGGATTGGATAAGGGGCAGGGAGTCTCAGGGGGCAGTCAGGAGACATGGGGTGGTTGGATAGGCGTGGGAGTCCCGGGGAGCCTGTCAAGGGGGGAAGGTGTGGACAGGGGTGGGGGCAGTCAGGGGATAAGGAAGGGTTGGATAGGGAGTGGAGTCCCAGGGGGGCAGTTAGGGGCAGGGGTTTCCAGGAGGGGGCGGTCGGAGACAAGGAGCGGGGGGAGGGGTTGGATAGGTCGGGGGTTCTGAGGGTGGGAAGTGGGAGGGGGTGGATAGGGGGCAGGGGCCAGGCTGTTTTGGGAGAGACAGCCTTCCCTACCCTGCCTTCCATACAGTTTTGGAATCCGATGTGGCCCTCCGGCCAAAATGTTTGTCCACCCTGACTTAGAGAGTTAAATGGGCAGTTGGCTTTTAGCTTATGCTGTAGAGGCTCATGCACTGAGCGCCAGTGGTCCCAGGTTCGATCACGCCTGCCAACAACCAGGGCCTGTCAGCGTTACAGTAGTACTCAAGTGTGCTAGGCACTAAACATACGCACAGAAAGGCTTATCTCTCTGCCTGAAGAGCTAATAGTCTAAAAACAAAGACATTTTCCTGCAGTCATCTCCAGACTGCAATGGCTATAAGCAGAAATGAGTCTACCATAAATGAGCTGTTTAACTGAGACAGTGCCCATATGCAGCTTTACACTATCTATTATTTACTGAAAAACATGGTGGAGAACAACTGCACTCTGATAATTTCCTGTTCTATGAAACCCAAAGTGGAGATGCTGGCTGTGGAACACAGGAGTCCAGCAGAGATTGTGATCCAAATTTTAACCCTCTGAAGTTAATCCAGACTCTGAACATGTGAACAAGACTCATCAGCCAAGCATCTAAGAAAGAGAATTCTCCTTGCCACCTCAATGCACCCTCATTTCGTGCCTTATTTCCAGCTACAGCCATACCCTGATGCTTTAGAAGATAGCAAAAAAAAAAAAACAAAAACAAAACAAAAACAATACAAACAAAAAACCCAGAATACACCTGGCCAATTGTGCAAAGGAAAAAATTCCTTCAAGAGCCCTGCAGATGATCAGCTTACGCCCTGAAGCATGAGATTTTATTGTATGATTTTATTCGATTCATCTCAGCAAAGAAAGTATTTTAAGCTCTGGAAAATATATCTGGGATCTTAATTTTAACCTCAAAGTATTTCTGCAATGTTCAGTCTAAGGAAGATAGTGTAACTTGTCAGTTGGAGCCTCACTTAAGCTATTCTCATCAGTTTTGGATTTCACCAAGACAATGCAAAAGCCAGCACATCACACAGATGCTTGGAAGAGTAAAGGAAAATAATTACTAATAGCAAAGAAAGCCACCAAAAGACTGGAGAGAGAATTTGAAGCAGGGCAAAGTTATCAAAAGCACCTAAGTAACTTAGGTGCTTTTAAAATTTTACTGCAGCCACCAATAAAGAAAACCCACTTAAATTTCAAGTGTGTGCAGTAACTGGGCAAAGATTCTATCTACCTACAGTAACTATAAATGCTGTCAAGACCAAGCCAGAAATGTGCCTCACTATTGTAGGCACAGGAGACTCCATTGGGTGGTGAAAGCATAAAGATACATCACACTTCCACATCTTGCAGACTTTGCTATGCCATTCCTTGGAGCCCAGTATACAGTGTCCCCTCTGAGACTCTAAACATGGCTGTGGAGACAGTGCTTTGAAGTTATGGCTCAGGCTGGATCTCGGGCTCTGGAGCCCAACAAGCCCAAGTCTGCAGATTAGAGCTAGGGGGCTCGCTGCCGCCAGCTGGGTAGATATACTTAAAGGAGGAAATAGCTCAGTTATTTAGCCGTCTCTGGTCCAAATTTACAGAAACCTAAATGAGAAACTTCTATCCATGATTTATCAAGATTAAAAATGACCTATTGTGATTATGCCCTCTTCCCCGCTCTATAATGGAAAAAAGCATCAACCTCACTGTAATGACAGTATTTCCTAAAATTTAATATTTACTAAAAATGCTCTCCCCAACGCTAAGGAGATGGAAGTATCTGAATTTAAAAGGATGGCAACTCTTCACTTCGTAAGGCAAATGCTTTTGTATGCACCTAACAGATGCCAAAAGGTCTAAAACAGAAGGGTGGCTCATATTTTCATGTGTAAAATGGTATAACATTGCACATCAGCTTAACTTCATTTGGGAGTGGCTAGGGGATGGAATCCAGTATGCATCAAAGAAGGGGAGTCTTCTTGGGACTATACAACTATCTTGCATAGTAGATGCACAAAATCCCCAAACGTATCATCTTAAAAGACTTTATTCATAGCTGGATTTGGAAATGCTCAAGGAAACTGATGGACCAGTATCAAGCTCTCATACTATGGTCTATTCTCAAGAACTGTATGTTCCTTGCAAGCCTTACCGGTTCTATTTTTAAATTTTGAAAGTATGCTGAAATTAGATGTTTGGCTGATTTCACTGGTGCAGAATAACTTAATTCAGAGCACTTTTCATCTTCCCTTACACTCATTTTAATGTACTTATATACAGCTCTAACAATTCATTCTCAAAGGTGTGAAACCAAAATGGAATCGTCATGGTCTCACATGGAAGTAATTTTAGGTATGCCTAGTCTAAACCTGGGTTTAATTTTCCTTTTATATAAAGTAAAAAACAGATCGTTTTCTCTCGGTGAAAGAACCAGGAAGGCCTGAAATAGATTGTAAAGCGTCAATCCACTATTACAGATGGAGTAAAGTTGTGGGTCATAACTCCTCAAACCAAATAATCAGGATCTACAGGAGACTCAGTATAAAATAGCTCCACCTACATATGAACAAGGCTCCCACAGCTACCTTCTCAATGAATATACAACAAGGGGATCACTAACTGTACAGTACTTGCAGAATTGGCCATATATCCATGCATTTCATGTCCATGTTACTTTGGAAGTCTCTCATTACTTTAAATTTTCCATTTTTACTACTATTGAACAGTATCACTTTAGCCCTTGATTTGTCTTGTTCCCTTAGAAAAGATGTGAACCTGCACCTTCATGCAAATAGAAATGTATATTTCATTATGCAAGATGCCACCCTATGGAATTCCCTTTGGAGATCTCTGCTACAGTCTTAACTCTCCCCAGTTCTGACATGCAAATAGCTTTTACATGTTTTTTACCTTCTCACATACTATTTTTCAGATACAATATCAAAACATTTTCTATAACTTTATACGCATACAGTACTCATTATGTTACACAGTTAAATAATGATTCCAAATATATTTGACTTAAACCAAAAAATCTTTTCTTTCTAAAACTATGTAATTTAACTTTCAATATTTTATTGTTTACTTTTAAGGAAGTACAAAACAAAAAGGGGACATTTAAATGAATAAAGGAGTTATTACTGATATTTATATAAAAAATGCAAACATACAAGGCTACTGCACTGGACTTTTAAGGTTCTTTCTTTTAAGCCACTTAATCATCAGTCACACAGTATATTAATTTCTTTCCAAGCAGCCACCAAGCTTTTCTTAGGCCACATTTACATTAAAGGATTTTTTCCTCCCCATTGGTGGTAGCCCATGTGTAAATATACAGCTATAGTTACTTCTACTGTTTGTTTTTACACCAAGACAACATGCTGACATTCTCTTTGACTAGACACCATTGGAACACCTATCTTCAAGAACCTTATGAGGTACACTCAAAAGGAACTACTCTCCTTCACAGTCTGTAGATTAGAGTCCCTCAGTAAACCTTAAAGTCTGAAACTCTTACCTTACAAAAAACTCAGTGAATGAGGCAAGGACTTCTACTGAACGTTTGCCACATTCCCTGCTCACCTTGTCTCATTCACTGTACACTTTCTATACATTTTGCTCTGTTGATCTATATTACTTAAGTGCCCATACAGTGGCCCCGTTTAGCTGCACACTTTACAAGTAGAGTGAGAAAAATGTACTGGCATACACAGAGTGCAATTTTTGGTGGGTCACAATTCAGTTAAATCAATACCAATTTTCAGTGGAGTACTCAAAAGCACTTCTCAATGAGGGCTATTTCCATGCTATTTCAACTTTCCATCACAACAACTGCTCAAAAAGAAGTTGCAAGAATGTGTTGTAAACATGTGAAGTATCCTATTTTCTCACCCCCAAATGTGCTCCCTCTTGGACTCCAAAACAGTTGAATAATATTTTATTCCAACTCAAAGTATTCCCCTTTGAGAAGAGGCCAAGGATGAAAGAAAAATATGAGTCTAAAAGGTGAACACTTCAGAAAGTTGTAAGTAATGATAAGAATTAAAGGAGAAAAAGGTGTAATCTTAGTTACTAGTCTGCTGCTGCTCCTGCTTTATAGTGCAGTTTACATTCAGTAATCCAGTGGTTCTCAACCTTTCCGGACTACTGTACCCCTTTCAGTAGTTTGATTTGTTTTACGTACCCCAAGTTTCACCTCACACTTAAAAACGACTTGCTTACAAAGTCAGACTTAAAAATACAAAAGTGTCGCAGCACTCTATTACTGAAAATTTGCTTATTTTCTTGTTTTTACCATATAATTATAAAATAAATCAATTGGAATATAGATATTGTACTTATATTTCAGTGTACAGTATAAAGAGCAGTATAAACAAGTTATTGTCTGTATGAAATTTTAGTTTGTACTGACTTTGCTAGTGCTTTTTATGTAGCCTGTTGTAAAACTAGGTAAATATCTAGATGAGCTGATGTAACCCCGGAAGACCTTTTTGTACCCCCAGGAGTACACATATCCCTGGTTGAGAACTACTGCAGTAATCAACCCGCTTAACCAAACATAAGCTGGAATGCAGTAGTCCCTGTACATGCCTCTACGATGCTACACAAACATCTAGGAGCTGGAAGCAAACAAAAATGTCAACGAAGAAAGGCAGAACTGATTCCAGATGTATATTTGATCAGGACACTGGGAGAGACTTCCCCTTTATGAAAGGTGGCATGGGACCTATTATAGATTCATAGAGTTTAAAGCCAAAAGGAACTGTTGCAATCACCTAATTCAGTAGTTTTCAACCTGGGAGCTGCAGACTATGTCTAATATTTCCAAAGGGTCCCCACCTCCATTTTAAAATTTTTAGGGGTCCGCAAATGTAAAAAGGTTGAAAGATGATTGACCTAGTTTGACTTCACGTAAGACAAAGGCCGAAGAGTTTCACTCATTAATTCCTGCAGTTGAGGGAATTATTCTTCCCTAATATGTAAGCAAATACCTTAGGTCCACAAGTTTACAGACTGGACAGTAATGGTTGAAAGAGAGCCATTTACAATCACTACATAGAAATGGGGTTTGTTTGTTTGTTTTGGGGGCTTTTTAAGTAGAGTATATACTGGAAAACTGCAACAAGTTGAGCGATTGGGTATTAAGTAAATTTGTATTTGGAGACTTTCTGAAAAAAAATTATCTTCTCTGATAAACAGCAGCTTTAAAAACGGACACAGCATATAATTTCAATGGCTATACTGAGAAACTATTTCATATTTAGATGACTGACATGGTAAATCTGAATAGATCCATTAGAAGCAGCTGTAGTCCAGCACACCACTGTAGATAATAAGTATACTGAATTAGAGTTCTGTTATTATACAAGGAAAAAAAACTACACTCACTGGTGTTTGAACCATAGGTGACTTTCTGAACTAAACAGCTTTAATTTTTAAAAATTTTCTCTCACACCATCTTCCTTCCTCCGCCCTATTCTCTCCCGTACCCCACCCCTCCCCAAAAGTAGCTAGAGACAGAAAGAAATCCAATTAAGAAAAAAACGGTTACTAATCTTCCATAACTGTTGTTCAAGATGTGTTGCTCATGTCCATTCCATGACCTGCCCTTCTACCGTTTGTCAATGGTTTGCAGGGATGACCGGGAGGGGGAAAGATTTCGTTTGGAGGCCCAAGTGAAACGTCTCTACTTACCCAAGTAGGCCACCTTTGTGAGGGTTTTCTGCTACCTAGCAAGATTTTCTGGACTTGCTCCAAGCAGGCTCGCTCCTCTGGGTTCAGCCATGCAGTAGCCACACTGTCTGGTACAGGAAGGCGAGGTTCAGGTGGAGCAAGCGGCCTTGGTTCTGCAAGATCAAGTCTGGGCGTAGTGGGAGCTATAAGTGGGGTTGTTACCGAGAAGCCAGGAGTGTGCCAAACTAATGCTGGCATGTCCACACCGGCACTATCAAGATAACTTTTGCCTGGTCCTTCTTGATCTTTAGGAGGACGTTGTGAACCAAGGGTATCAGTGGAAAAGCGTACACAACAGCCCCTTCATCATGAAAATAGGAAAATATCGGACAGGGAACCCTTACTGAGCCCATGCATGAAGCAGAACTTTTGGCCTTTCCTGTTCTGTCTGGTAGTGAACAGGTCCACCTGGGGAGTCCTCCACTTCTGGAAAATGGCATTGACTACCTCTGGGTGAAGGGACCATTCATGGTGAGAAGACCTGCTTATGTGATCCGCCAACACATTGCGGTCTCCTGGGAGGTGTGACACCTCAAAGCGAATGGCGTGTTTCACATAGACGTCCCACAGTCAGAGAGTCTCTTGACACAGAAACAAGCTCCCCCTTGCTTATTAATGTAAAGCATCGAAGCAGTGTTGTCCGTCAAGACCTGCATTACCTTCCCTGAGAGATGGGGAAGGAACACCTCCAATACTCCAGGTGTGGCCTCACCAGTGCCGAGTAGAGGGGAATAATCACTTCTCTCGATATGCTGGCAATGCTCCTACTAATACAGCCGAATATGCCATTGGCCTTCTTGTCAACAAGGGCACACTGCTGATTCATATCCAGCTTCTCATTCACTGTAATCCTTAGGTCCTTTTCTGCAGAATTGCTACTTAGCCAATCAGTCCCCAGCCTGTAGCGGTGCATGGGATTCTTCCTTCCTAAGTGCAAGACTCTGTACTTGTCCTTGTTAAACCTCATCAGATTAAACCAACAGGCCCTGCTGGGGAACTATGACTTTAATTTGTGGGACTCAATGACCAATTTCAGCCAATGACCTCCTTGCCATAGGAGTCTAAGCAGGAGTTCACCGCTATCCTGGAGAAAGACAAGACTGGTCAGAGCCTCTCTCAAGGCAGCCTTGGATGCAGCTGACTTGGCAGCCAGATCAGTTGCTACTGCAGTCATGAGGTGATGTTTGTGGCTCCAGTCATCGGGCCTTTCCCACAAGGTGCAGCGGTTGGTCCAGGACCTTCCTTTCAAGGGCAATGCACTGTTCTCTGAACAGAGGGATGCCAAGTTGCATGGCCTGAAAGATTCAAGGGCAAGGCTACATTCTCTGGGCCGGTACATGCCTATGACCTCCAAGAAACATTTCTGGCTGCAACTGCCTCCCAGGCACAAACCCTCTAGAAAGAATGGGAAGGGCAATAAACTCTTGCCTTCTGCCTCAGCCTCTCAGTCAAGCTTGGGTAGATACCCCGGTGGGTCTATGCAGGCCTTTTGAGGGTGTGCCCGAGGACTGCATACCTGGATTCATTCCCCCCTTTTGTTTTTGGACTGCTTTTTTCCCTTCCAGACTGCGTGGTCCCACATAACATTGAACCTTTGGGTGCTCATTACTGTTTCAACTGTGTACACACTAGCAATTTCTGTGCACCCCTCTCTTCGACCGCACAAACCTATCCCTCTTCACGGACCCTTTTCATTAGCAACTTCTCACCCAGGAGGTGTAAGCCCCCTGCGTGTGGGAGCCATGGAGGAAGTTCCTCAAGATTTGAGAGGGAAGGGGTTTTACTCTCAATATTTCATAATCTCAAAGGGAGCTTCAGGCCCATCCTGGACTTGCGCTGCCTCAACAAATATCTCAAGAAGTTGAAGTTCCGCATGGTTTCCATCATTCCCTCCCTGGGTCCAGGAGACTAGTATGCCACCCTTGACTTACAGGATGTGTATTTCCACATTTCCATCTTTCGTGGACACCGATTTGTGGTGGGCCAACGCCACGATCAGTTCACCGCGCTGCCCTTCAGACTATTGGCAGCCTCAAGGATTTTTATGAAGTGTATGGCGGTGGTTGCAGCTTACCTGAGATGTCGGGGCATCCAAATCTACCCATACCTTGATGATTAGCTACTCAAGGGTTGTTTGCAGGCTCAGGTGCAGCACTGCATTTACGTAGTAAGGACCACCTGTCTAGAGCTGGGTCTGCTAATAAACGAGCAGAAATCAACACTAGTTCTGGTACAGAGAATAGAATTTATAGGGGCAGTGTCTGACTACTCAGACCAGAGGCTACCTGCTGGAAGCCTGGTTCCAAACTATGTTGGAGCTAATCACCTGAGTCAGGACTACCAGCTCACGACCACTTGGGTATTCCTCAAGTCGCTAGTCCACATGGCACAGCGGCGGGATGCAGCGCATCCGGCCCCATGGACTTGTGCTCATTCAGCTTTTCTTAATAGTCCCGAACCACTTCTTTCTCCACAGAGGGCTACGTTGGATATTAGGAAACACTATTTCACTAGGAGGGTGATGAAGCACTGGAATGCGTTACCTAGGGAGGTGGTGGAATCTCCATCCTTAGAGGTTTTTAAGTCTCGGCTTGAAAAAGCCTTGGCTGGGATGATTTAATTGGTGTTGGTCCTGCTTTGAGCATGGGATTGGACTAGATGACCTCCTGAGGTCTCTTCCAACCCTAACCTTCTATGATTGTATGACAGGGGTGGGCAAACTTTTTAGCCTAAAGGTCACATCGGGGTTGCAAAACTGTATGGAGGGCCGCGAAGGGAAGGCTGTGCCTCCCCAAACAACCTGGCCCCCACCCCCTCCCACTTGCTGACTGCCCCCCTCTGAAGCCCCGACCCATCCAACCCCCTGCCCTGCCCCATCTCCCTGCCCCCAACAGGCCCCCGGGGACCCCGCCCCCATCCAACCCCCCCTGCTCCCTGTCCGTGACCCCATCAACACCCCACCCCCTGACAGGCCCTCCGGGACTCCCACGCCTATCCAACTGCCCCCCCGCTCCCTTACCACCTCCCCCACCCCAGAACTTCCGCCCCATCCAACCAACCCCCGCTCCCTTACCATGCCGCTCAAAGCAGCAGGAACTCACAGCCCCGCTGTCCAGCCGGAGCCAGCCACACCACCAGGAGCTCAACGGCCAGACAGGATGGTCCCGTGGGCCAGATGTGGCCCGTGGGACCATCCTGCCCAGCTGTTGAGCTCCCGGCGGCATGGCTGGTGTGGATGTGGTGTGGCGGGCGTGGATGTGGCCTGCAGGCCGTAGTTTGCCCATCTCTCTTCTATGATATGCGAAGCTGTAGGCTGCCTCCCAAAGAAATCCAGTCTCTTGGCCTCTTTATTTTTCAGTGTGGCACTGAGCTGCCCTGCCTGTCCCTTTTGTTTGCTACCAACACCAACAGGGTCCCAGGAGGGAGTATAAGTACTCATATCCTATTGCAGGCACATAGTACTTCTTCTTCACCCTTTCAGATGGGTTTGCCAGAGGGTCTTAACTTGCCCCTACTTTAGAGGGGGCCGCAAGAGCCAAGATGTCAATTACGCTGTGGGTGGACTCTTTCAGTTCCTCCACTTCCAGCCCAAAGTTCATGGCAACCCACTTCAGGAGCTCTCGATGAGCCCTAAAATCATCCGTGGGAGCGGGTTAGAAGGGCCTGCTTCCACCTCATCTGGGCACGACGATAAGGCGGCTAGTGCTACGGGAAGGGCTGGTACCTCCTCCTCAGTCTGTCCCACCTCCTCTCGGACCCTTTCAGCGACCTCGGTGCTGTAATTAGCATCCGGTTCCGGATGGGAAAGTGCCACAGTGCGCCTCTCAGATGTCACCAAGTGGGGCAGGGGCCCTGGTACCTGGGGGAACCTCCACAGGTTCCAATAGTGCCATTGCATTGGCCAATGCTCTGGTGGCCAAGCCGCGACTACAGCGCCGAAGTCTGATGCATATTCCAGTAACGGATACCCCTTCTGTGGCACTACCAACTCAACAACAGACTCCAACAATGACTCTTCATCCAGAGACCAACGCAGAGCTGTACCTGGTTCTGCCTCCAGGCGGTGTGGGGGAGCTGGTGACTGGTGCTGGGCCGGGGACTGTTGCATCAGGGCCATGCAACCCCTGGAAAGTGCTACTACCGCTGGTGCTGATGAGCTCTATGCGCCCCTCTACCGCTGTGACTTTGGCGGAAGCAAGCACTTAGGGAGTGGGCAGTACCAGGAGGGACAGCAAGTACTTCGCAGTCTGGAAAGCCTCCAGAGTCGAGGGTGCCTGGAGCCATGAGGGACCATGACCATTCCCAGGAATCGGAGGTCACAAATTTGGCTCGGTGCCCTCAGCAGGGTTGCTGGAGCTGACCACTGTTTTGGGGATGACGAGTGACCCGGCACGGGTCTCATCACCTCTCCCCTTGTGTCCCTCTTCGGCACCAGCAAGCATCCTCTCTCTGCATGTTCTTTATTATGCCTCTTCCTCGGCACCGGGGATGGCAAACGGTGCTGAGAAGAGCATGGTGCCGGTGGCACACTTCGTATTGAGGATGAAGTGCTCAGCGTTGATTTGGAGCAGGACATTCAGGCGAATGTGTCTGTCTTTTTGAATCCCCTGAGAGCCTAATACTTGTCTTTGACATGAGCTTCCCCAAGGCACTTTGGACAGGCTGAAAGTGGGTCGCTCACTCACATAGGTTTGCCACAGGTGGAGCATGGCTTGAAGCCCGGAGTCCTGGGACGTCTCCCTTCAGAATGGGACAATTAGCTATATTTTAACACTAAAATAACTATAAGTACAACTATATACAAAAACTGTGAAGACTAAACCAGTAGAGAAGGAAAGTCTTGCAAGAGCAAGAAGCCATTTCAGCAACTGTCATGGATGGTAAGACGGAACAGAGAGGGTCAGGCGGTACCCCTTATACTGGTGCATAGGTGCAGGGCTCCAGGGGGCACTAGGGTCAGCCCTGCAGATTTCACTAAGGGGGAAAAAACCTGGCAGCTGTGCATGTGGTGTGTGCACAACTAGCATAGAATTGACATAAGCAAGCACTCAAAGCATAACTATTTTTTGTGTTCTGCACACTTAAATTATATTTGAAAACTACTTTGGGAGCACTTCCTAAATTCAGATATGCTAGACCGAAGGATGACTCAGGGGACTGGTAATAGACTAGGGAGCCTATCATTAAAAACCACCATGAGAATTGGCACTAATTGAAATCCTTTGTTTACAGTCCCAACAGAGAAGCCCAGGCCTGCACAGGTGCAGAGACTCAACAATTCCCTTAACCTTACACATGGTCCTTCCAGGTTAGAGCTGAAGCACATTGGAAGGTCTGTGTGAACAAACAAGCAGTGAACACAGAACAAAAATAAGGGAAAAAATTTAAGAAGGGTTGACTAAGCTGTTCCAATATTTCTTTTTTTAAATGGCAGTTTCCAGAATGGAGTACATTTCTAATGGCAAAGTTTATTTAAAAAAAACCAAACAAAAAACAACAAACAAAAAAACCTCTTGAAAACAGGATTTTAAAATGTGAAAGCACTGACAAACCCTTGACCAAATTGACGCCAGTAGGTGCTGCCATAATATAAAAGAGAAAACCAAGGAATAAGTTAAAATGTACACACAAGAGAGTACTACAAAAAGAAAAAGATCCTGCAAAGACTCAACTGGATTTAGATCACAATTATGTAGGGACTTGTCAGCTAGCATTACAATTCACAGCTGTTCCAATCATCTAGTTTTTATTCTTCTGGCGCCCCTTGCTGAATAAAATCCACATTGCCACAGAAGTGTGCTCTGACATATACATCAATTGCAATCTTGATTTCTGCCATGAACTTACAGCATTTACATGCAGACCAGTTCTATCTGCTGAGACCTCCCTAATTAAATCATATTATACAACTATAGATTTACACCTATATCATTCTTGACTAAACACATACAATAAGCTGTCCATGATCACTTCCCCTTTTCCATGAGAATACAGTAAGCCAGCTATTTCTAGCCTTTTGTTTCAAGACAATTTAAAAAGGGAAAATATATTTTTCTAGATCTCTATTAGTATATAAGATGTATTGTAATATGTTTCTGTAATTAATAACTGTATACAGTAGACGTATGTAAGAGTTGCATTCTCAGTCTAATCTTTCCTGTCATTTCATTTCTTTCCCCCATGTTTAACCTTGAAACCCAATTGATAATACTTCCTACATAACTGCCTGCAGATATTCACACTGGAGCAGGAGGAGCTGAAGTTTCACTGCCTGACAGGGTTTGCTCTTTGATCAGCTCAGGTGGTGCAGAGCCAGCTGGGATGCAGTTATTCTGTTGCCCAGGGAACAACAACTGAAGTGTATACTTCCTAAATCTGCACAGGAGGCACTTCTGCACCATTGCCACAGCAGCTCTTGCTGTGCAAAGCTGAAGTGGTATAGCTGCTATAGCTAGAGCCCAGCTGGTGTCCATTAATGCTCTCGGTATGACAGGAACAAACAGCTAGTTTTCAGAAACCTCATTCTTTGCATTGACAAACAGATTTATCACTCTCCTTTATTAATGAATATAAACATCCTGTCCCCCCCTTGAATAAAATGGAGAAAGTCAAAAGAAATAATTATTTCAATTATGCTTTATTCTAAATAATACTTTTGTAGTTTTTATAGTTTGCTCATAAGAAAATAAACTACATTGCCTCTAATAAAGTAATGTCTTATTACAATCGCAAGATGTAAAATACTTCCTTATTCTGTCTTAATATTAAATTAATAATTTTAAAAAGGGGTTTTGCCCTTTCAAAACACAAGAATGCAAGTTTTCATTCCTGTACATGTAGCTATTTCATGTATTTAAAAAAATCCCAGAATCAGTTTATTGAAATGTAACCACTGCAAATACTTCAGATGCTTACGTCTTTTCAGATACTAAGACCAAATGTTTGCTTTTGAAGATACACTTCGACTCTGCTCCTGTGTAGGTAGTACAGTAGCTTATTGTAAAACCTGATGGAAGCATGTGTATAAGCACATTTGACAGCAGGCATGGTTCGGAGATAAACAGTTGCCCGATATAGTACAATCCAACCCAGACATGTCCATACTCTAAAACATGTCCATATACAGGTCATTCTCCATGATTAGCAGCTGGCTCACTGCTTCAACGTGTAGCAGGAACTATATAAATTGCAGAGTTCTCATTATTTACAGGCAGATCACAGGTAACCACTACTCATCATAAATTCACAATTATATCATATCAATACAAAGATTATGTTTTAGATCTCTGGACAATCCACTTCCATATTTGTACTCTGAATGCTGACATAGGATTAAATTAAAAATAAAAACCACACACATTGGACAGCAAACCAGAGATCATGTTCCAAACAGAATGTGGCCAAAAGGACATTTGGATGCAACACAAAGGAGAGACAGATTTAATTATCACATTACAGAGAATTGAGTGACAGAACCAGCACAGAGCAGGCAGCGAGTTAGCTGAATATCAGAAAGGGCACTTCCTGCATACTGGTGTATTTTACACTCCAGATCATATTCTGTCACTGAAAAAACTGTTGAACACTTTCTGAGCCTATGGGCTGAACATGCCCCTTTTCTTTGTGATGTGCCTTACTTTGGAGATGTACAGGTACATCTATGGGGGACATTTTATGGTTTGCTTTTTTGGGGACTCAGTAATATACTGCATTTACTTTCAATACAACTTTCAAAGCCAGATTCTGAAGGTAGGAAACTGGACAACAGATGCAAAGGTGTACATGGATAGAAAAGAAATTAAAGAGAAGACTCTGGGAAGTGTGATGACATTTGAAGGTGGCTGCAATACAGATATTCATACAAGATTAGGAAAATCAAACACCACTTTCAGAAGGATGAACTATGTCTAGTCAAACTGAGGTCTTTGCACCAAATGAAAAGTGAGATTATACTATGTAACTGTACTGAGCACACTACAGTACAGAGCAGAGACTTGGCTGATGATGGTGGCTAACAAAAAAAGATCGGAAGCTGCCTACACAGACTGGCTGAGGAAGATACTACACAGTTCATAGAAAGACAAAACAACAAATGCAAAAGTAAGGGAGCTGACAGAGCAGGACATGTGAGGAAATATCAAAGAAAGAAGGCTCAGATGGCTGGGATATGTACACCATATGGAAGATGGGAGACATGCTAATCAAGCATTGAATTG
This sequence comes from Dermochelys coriacea, assembly GCF_009764565.3. Lineage (NCBI taxonomy): Eukaryota > Metazoa > Chordata > Testudines > Dermochelyidae > Dermochelys > Dermochelys coriacea. The sequence continues at coordinate 36,148,974 of NC_050070.1, read as the reverse complement.
GGTACCCAAAGGACGAAAGAAAAAGGAAGGAAGGCGAAGGATAACTGGCAGAAGACAGTGACAAAGACTATTGAATGCTCTGACATCATCTGGGGAAGAAGTTCCACAACTAGTCAATGGAAGAACTGGACTGCCCAATGTGTGAGCAGCACAGGAAGAACTAAGGTCTCGGGTAAGAAAATATTTTATTACAGCTAATGTTTAAAATTAAATTTACAGAAGTTAAGAGGGAAAGTACTGTACATCTGAGGTCAGGCTCAAGTTATAAGGGATTATAGTAATAGTAAATATGGCAGGCGACCAGCTTGGCTTAATGGTGAAATCCTAGCGGATCTTAAACATAAAAAAGAAGCTTACAAGAAGTGGAAGGTTGGACATATGACCAGGGAAGAGTATAAAAATATGATCGGGCATGTAGGAAAGATATCAGGAGGGCCAAATCGCACCTGGAGCTGCAGCTAGCAAGAGATGTCAAGAGTAACAAGAAGGGTTTCTTCAGGTATGTTGGCAACAAGAAGAAAGCCAAGGAAAGTGTGGGCCCCTTACTGAATGAGGGAGGCAAGCTAGTGACAGAGGATGTGGAAAAAGCTAATGTACTCAATGCTTTTTTGCCTCTGTTTTCACTAACAAGGTCAGCTCCCAGACTGCTGTGCTGGGCAACACAAAACGGGGAAGAGATGGCCAGCCCTCTGTAGAGATAGAGGTGGTTAGGGACTATTTTAGAAAAGCTGGACGTGCACAAGTCCATGGGGCCGGACGAATTGCATCCGAGAGTGCTGAAGGAATTGGCGGCTGTGATTGCAGAGCCCTTGGCCATTATCTTTGAAAACTCGTGGCGAACGGGGGAAGTCCCGGATGACTGGAAAAAGGCTAATGTAGTGCCCATCTTTAAAAAAGGGAAGAAGGAGGATCCTGGGAACTACAGGCCGGTCAGCCTCACCTCAGTCCCTGGAAAAATCATGGAGCAGGTCCTCAAAGAATCAATCCTGACGCACTTAGAGGAGAGGGAAGTGATCAGGAACAGTCAGCATGGATTCACCAAGGGAAGGTCATGCCTGACTAATCTAATCGCCTTTTATGATGAGATTACTGGTTCTGTGGATGAAGGGAAGCAGTGGATGTATTGTTTCTTGACTTTAGCAAAGCTTTTGACACGGTCTCCCACAGCATTCTTGTCAGCAAGTTAAGGAAGTATGGGCTGGATGAATGCACTATAAGGTGGGTAGAAAGCTGGCTAGATTGTCGGGCTCAACGGGTCGTGATCAATGGCTCCATGTCTAGTTGGCAGCCGGTGTCAAGTGGAGTGCCCCAGGGGTCGGTCCTGGGGCCCGTTTTGTTCAATATCTTCATAAATGATCTGGAGGATGGTGTGGATTGCACTCTCAGCAAATTTGCGGATGATACTAAACTGGGAGGAGTGGTAGATACGCTGGAGGGGAGGGATAGGATACAGAAGGACCTAGACAAATTGGAGGATTGGGCCAAAGAAATCTAATGAGGTTCAATAAGGATAAGTGCAGGGTCCTGCACTTAGGATGGAAGAATCCAATGCACCGCTACAGACTAGGGACCGAATGGCTCGGCAGCAGTTCTGCGGAAAAGGACCTAGGGGTGACAGTGGACGAGAAGCTGGATATGAGTCAGCAGTGTGCCCTTGTTGCCAAGAAGGCCAATGGCATTTTGGGATGTATAAGTAGGGGCATAGCGAGCAGATCGAGGGACGTGATCGTTCCCCTCTATTCGACACTGGTGAGGCCTCATCTGGAGTACTGTGTCCAGTTTTGGGCCCCACACTACAGGAAGGATGTGGATAAATTGGAAAGAGTACAGCGAAGGGCAACAAAATGATTAGGGGTCTAGAGCACATGACTTATGAGGAGAGGCTGAGGGAGCTGGGATTGTTTAGTCTGCAGAAGAGAAGAATGAGGGGGGATTTGATAGCTGCTTTCAACTACCTGAAAGGGGGTTTCAAAGAGGATGGCTCTAGACTGTTCTCAATGGTAGCAGATGACAGAACGAGGAGTAATGGTCTCAAGTTGCAATGGGGGAGGTTTAGATTGGATATTAGGAAAAACTTTTTCACTAAGAGGGTGGTGAAACACTGGAATGCGTTACCTAGGGAGGTGGTAGAATCTCCTTCCTTAGAGGTTTTTAAGGTCAGGCTTGACAAAGCCCTGGCTGGGATGATTTAACTGGGACTTGGTCCTGCTTTGAGCAGGGGGTTGGACTAGATGACCTTCTGGGGTCCCTTCCAACCCTGATATTCTATGATTCTATGATTCTATGATTAAAAGTATTGGTTACAAGATTCACAGGATACATACATAAGACATAACCAGCATAGACCCAGATTGGGGTATGGGAGTTTTTAAAACGTCAGAGGATAAGTGGTCTCATGTACGTCACCCATAGAATGTATTTAGAGTCCAAGTCAGTATTGGTGTAGTGAATAAGTACATGGGTGAGGTGCGTCCCTTGGTTCGTCAGGGAAGGAAGTGGGTTGTTTCCCTGACCGGCGTTCTCGATTACTCAACCTGATACTGACGGTGTCCCGTGATGTGTTCCGTGTAGACATCTGATGGTGTCGTACACCATGACCTGTCTCATGAGCCGGGCATAGCACTGACCGACTCCGCACGCTCTTAGCACCAGCTCATTGTGAGGGTCCTACTACAACCTGAGGCCAGTTTCTGCCCTTCCATTGTGTTTTTATGTTGCTGTTCTGAATTCCGTAATGTGACTCTTACAGTAGAATTTGGCTGCAACATAGTAAAAGTTAGACAGACTTTTTGTCTGATTGCTAGTTCTATTAACTAAATCAAAAAAATCACAACAATGCCCAGTGTCCCTCTGGGTTATTGCATAGAATCATAGGACTGGAAGGGACCTCGAGAGGTCATCGAATCCAGTCCCCTGCACTCATGGCAGGACTAAGTATTATCTAGACCATCCCTGACAGGTGTTTGTCTAACCTGCTCTTAAAAATCTCCAGTGATGGAGATTCCACAGCCTCCCTAGGCATTTTATTCCAGTGCTTAACCACCCTGACAGTTAGCAAGTTTTTCCCAATGTCCAACCTAAACTGCAATGAAAAGGACGGCAACATCTCCAGGTATTTTAGCAAAATGGGGCAGAACAGAGGGACTACCTCTGTCTACACTGTTCTTTGAAAGTTTTCCTACCATTGTTATATCAGTGCAGCTCCTACAGTGGTTGGAACAGTGGGAGCCCACCATAGGCCAGGTTGCAGGTGGCCACTGGCATTTTTAAACATTGTGTTGTCCAGCTCTGTACCACAAAGATCTACATGACATGGTGGGGTATAAACCCCATGGCCAGCTGAGCCTGACCTATTCTTGGGCTCCCACCATTGGAGCTGAGCCAGCATTAATAATATCGAGACATTATTTCAGAAAAAAAGGTGTAGACAAAGCAGGAAAGTGTAGTGGGGGATTGGCTTTATCACCAATGAAAATCACTGCAAGCATCAGTTACATGAGACTGGATTAAGACTATACATTAAGATCCTTGGTTCTTTTCCTATAAAGGTTCTGAAGCACACTTGCCTATCCATTAAGTTCAATGGGAATTGAGGATGGCTCAGCACATCATGGGATCAGACCCCGATTGGTCCCTTTTCCACTAATTGCTATATTAATTTAGAATAAATAATTTGTGGAGGTCAAACATTACTGCACATTAATTTAAAAGACTGGTATAACAATTTCACTTGATAGATTATAGAAATCTACCTCAAATAGACAAATCTCACTATACTCCAATAAGAGCATTTTGTTATGTAGATGCTGCCAAGGAAGTGCTGCTAGACCACTAAAATGATCATATAAATTCCTGAACATAAATTAATTCAAACTCACAGTTATAACCAATTACGTACTTTCTAAAGTGTCCTATGCCTTTTAACCCTGTATTGGAAATTTTTGCAATCCCACTTTCTGCATCTAGGCCTCCCTGTCAGAGGAAATTGTGTTATTACCTTTGTAAACACACAATACTTTGTGAAAAGTATCAGTGAAATGTGCTGCTGGCTTGGGATATGAGCCATTATTTTGCTCTGTGCTCTACATTATCTGGATACATTTGCTAACTTTCAGAATCAATTGAAACATGCTCAGACATCAAGCATAGAATGCAATTCACAGAAAAAAATATTAATGATGAACAACTGGTTGCTACATATAGATTCATTTTATTTATTGTCCACAAGAACCTGAAAATAAAAATGCCCTGGAAAGAAAGCTATGTTACTGCAACAAGAAATTATAAAAATTACTAAAAGATAATGGTTTTCAGTTGAATCCCATATAACTGATATGTCATAATATCAACAGCCAATGGTCAAAAAGCCAACACCTCCAGCTCCAGCAAAAAACTGACAAGATCAAGCAGCTATATCAGCAGCATCCAGAGAGGCCTGCAGGGATGTTCTGGCAAGCTGCTGACCCTCTGTGATGACAGCCTAGAATTGTTCTCTCTGCTCTGGTGGAAGGTGCTCAATGAAGGAATTAAACTTGGAATAATTGGTATGGTTATATTTGCCATGAGGAGCTGGTAATTGACTATTCTAAATTTTAGAGTAGCCAATGGATATGACTTACGACCCAATAAAGTCACTTTCGATCTTTAGCATACGATTTAGTGTGGTGCTGCCTTCCATGTCTGTTAACAGCATCAACCACATGGGAGCTGGGATAGGGATGAGATAATAAAAATTCTGAATCCTTAGAGGGGACATAATACTTTTCATCATCCCTTTTACAAATGGATGGTATTGTATCCCAATTTCTTTTGAAGTGTCTAGCAAAGACTCATTAACAAGTAGCACAACGTGGGCAGATGATGATGTGTGAAAAATGTCAAGCAATAAATACTGTGACTCTCTAACATTGTTGAGTGGTATCTGTAGAGAGTCTGCTATCTTTTTAATGAGGTCATGGAACTGCTTTAAATCATCAGCCAGGGATGGTGGAGGAGGCATAATGGCTTAATTTGGGGACGAGGAAGAAAAGTTGTTTGTTGGGATGACCTCCTCATTCATTCTTGCTTCCTGATCTTCAAAGGACTCTTCCTGTAGATAAGGCATTCTAGAGTGTGAGAATAGTGAGGGACTGTTTGCCCTTATCATGGCGAATAGTACTAGATGCCTTGGAGAATTATTGTTGGTAAGCTGCATCTGCATGGTCAATGAAGGGACCCAAATGGCATGGGTGGGGGCACCCAGGGATGTCCATAGCATTGGGATGAAGTCTGAAGGTGTCTTTTCTGGGGATGTTCTGACTCTCTGGAAGTGTCTGGGAAAAGGGGAGAAATGTGTACTGATATTTGAAAGACTGAAGAGAAGTTCCCATCATCATCATCATCATCACTTGGAAGAGGCAGGGCACCTGTAGAAATAGGCGGTGACTCCAACAGCACAGACAAATACCTAGAGACAGAGGTCCTCAGTACTGAGAATGGATCAGTGCCAAACAAAGGGGATTCAGGTGTGTCTGTTACCACCAAGTCCTGAGAGAATCTAACTCTTGCAGTACCCCTACAGTCATTTGGTCAGAAGTAATTGTGGCAGAAGAAGCCAACAGTACCATAGGTCTTACATATTCTGAGGACTGACCACTAGGTGTATAGTTTTCTATGGTACCGAAGTGTTAGGTACTGAGGGCCTGGCAGATTCTATCAGCACTGATTTAGAGAAGATGGTCTTTTTCTCCTTGCCACTCTGATCTCCTGATAGTACCGGAGATCTTCCAGAGCCTGAATTCCTAGAGTCTTTGGGTTTCCTACTGCTCACAGTACCTGAGGAACCTGCAGCCTCGTGGGTATCGAGCCAGAGATCAATGGGTGCCAAAGCAGTTTTCTCAACTATGGACTGTGATCTCTGAGATAGGTTCCGTATCAGAGGAGCTTTAAAACCATTTCATGGAGTCCTTTTTAGATGATCCTTGAGTATTCCACTTGGGGGCTGTAGGAGAGTGCTGCATCAATGAGGTAGAGGTGGTTGATTTGCTGGGACACCGGTGTTTGGGAGGGGAGGAACTGGCCGGGTATAAATTCACCATAATGAGGAGACATAATTTAATCTCACAATCCTTTTTGATCCTCAACTTTAGTGCCAGGCAGAGATGACACTTTTGAGGAGCATGGGACTCCCCAAGGCAACAGACACACCAGGAAAGCCCAACTCTCATTAGGATCTCCTCCCAGCATGAAAGACAATGTTTAAACCTGGTAGATCCTGGAATGCTTATCCAAGATCTGAGTTCCCCGTAGGGGAAAAAAAAAAGTGAAAGGACAGACATGTAAACACCTGCCCTCATTTTTAGATGACATTGTAAACAAGAACCAGGCAACATTATCTCCCATAAGTGTCAACAAACTTGCTCGTCTTAGTGATTGGCTGAACAAAAAGTAGCACTGAGTGGATTTGTAGGTCTAAAGTTTGATATTGTTGTTTCTGAGTGCAGTTATGTAACAAAAAAAAACCCAACTACATTTGTAAGTTGCACTTTCATGATAAAGAGAGATTGCACTACAGTACTTGTGTGAGGTGAATTGAAAAATACTATTTTCTTTATCATTTTTACAGTGCAAATATTTGTAATCAAAAATAATAATATAAAGTGAGCACTATATACTTGGTATTCTCTCTTGTAAATTGAAATCAAATATTTGAAAATGTAGGAAACATCTAAAATATTTAATAAATTTCAATTGGTATTCTATTGTTTAATAGTGCGATTAAAACTGTGATTAAGAGCAATTAATTTTTTTAATCATGATTACTTTTTTTAGTTCATCGCAAGTTCAGCATGCAATTAATCGACAGCCCTAATCCTGTTTTTTAGGGTTTTTTTGTTTTTGTTTTTTTAAATCTTAAACCATTCTCCAGCAGCCAGATTATTCCTCGGCCCCGTTGCCTCACCCAACATCCTCCACTGCGCTGATCCAATGTACCCTTCTTATATTCTGAACAAACATAAGAACAGTGTAAAATAAATTTAATTTAATATTCGAATAAACAGGGCTACTGTACTCATTTGCATTAATCACTGGACTGGGACTAGCTGGACAAGGACACGGGGATCCGGGAGAAGAAGAAGAAAAGAGGGAGGCTAGAATCAGCTAGCAGAGACTGGGACTGAGATGAGAAGCTTAAGGAGTAGAGACTGTTACTGTCTAGGAAAGGAGCCAGTGCTGATGAGAAATATAGGACTCAGACAGGGACAGGTTGGAAGGGATGAGACAGAAGGTTCTATAATCACTGGAACACATTCCCATCCTAAGTGCGGATGGGTACCCAAGATATCCGAGACTCATCATTCCTCTGTTAACAAACAGCTGTAAAACCCATGGGCAAAGTGTGTGTCTCATCCCACTCTAGTGCTGGTCCACACAGTCAGATCTGTTATGTATTTTTGATTCTTAAAGTATGCCTTATGGATAACCAGTCTTGTTGTATCTGGACCCTCTCTTTGAATCCCATGTGGTTCCAAGCCAGCTGGGTCTGGGCAGACACTACATACTGTCTCTAGCTCTAGGCCTCTAAGGGTACATTTACGCAGCAGATGGGAGGGTATTTCCCAGGACAGGTAGACAGACATGTGCTAGCTCTGCTTGAGCCAGTGCACTAAAAATAGCAGTGTAGGCACAGTGGCACGGGCAATGGCTTGGGCTAGCCACCAAGAATGTACCCAGGGGGTCAGGTAGGACTGCAGTCCATGTGTCATGTGGATAGGCTTCTCTTGCCCTCTTCCATCTGTTTTCTGGCAAGGTTTAGCTGGCGAGAGCACTAGTCTGGAGCAAGCCCTGCCCTTACATAAAGTTTCAGTCCCCACTCTCAGGTGATTCACTGACCAGCTCCAAAACCCCAGTCAGGTGATTAAAGTCCCAGCATCAAAATTGGAGAAGCCATTTTCTTTAGCTTGGTCACTCTCTTTAATAAATCACTTTTTCCTATAAGGATGAGCTGTTCGAAACCAATGGCCTCTTAATGGCTCTCATTCAGGATCAGACACGTAGGTATCAGGCCCTCGTAGTAAAAGAGTGATGTTACAATCCAACATGACATTACAATATACAGCAAAGGAATTAATCAAAGTCCCACTCAAACCGGAGGCTGAAAAACAGCATGTTTTTCACAAAATCAGAATCGAGACACAGACATAACCCCAAAAGCGCAACGATTTTCTACTGCTACTGTACTCTATTAGCTCAAGTGGCAGAGATCTGTGCAGGAGATCTAAAGGTTCTAGCCCTGGTGGTGAATCATGTGGATATCAATATAATGCCACTTGATGGAATTTCTTTCATCTTGCCTTTTTTTTTTTTTTTTTTTTTTAAATAAAGAGAGCAAGTTACACACAAAAATACCTAAGTGAAAGCAACCTTAAGGTTGCAAAGCCAGGCAAAAATTAGGAAATGCTAGAACTGAGGTTACCTGTACAACCTTTCTGTTCCTTTAACAGAGTGTGAGTTACAGATTATAGGGTAACAAGGAATCCTTGTGGCACCTTGCATGCTGACAGTTTTCAGAGTGGTAGCCGTGTTAGTCTATATAGTGTTAGTCTGCATTATGGGAGCAGTGTTAGAGTAGTATAGCTGAAATAGCCATTTTTTCTAGTTTACCAAAAGATTCCTATGCAACTTAACACATTGTTTAATATACATCCCAGCTTCTTTCTAATACTTGATATAAATAAAATGACAATTAGTAAGTCAGACACAAAATCACTGAATATGTACAAAGTTCAAGAATGCTTACATGATAGTGCCAGACAACTATACTTTTACCACACTGAGAACTTTGAAAAGAACTATGAATTATAAAGTATTTTTAAGATTACATTTCAGATATTTTTATCCTTCTGACTCTGATCTCATATATTGTTAATTATATGAAAATCAAAGCAATATAAAAAAAATCCCGAAGAGCTAGGGTTTCACAAACAGACTAGTCATTCCTGCTGATCAGCATGTGCAATGCAAGTCCATCTAATACATATGCATATCACAGAAAATTATTTTTGCTGAAAAAAAGAGATGTGATATGGGCTTTTAAGATCTTGTTATAAGCATGTGCAGTTATGTTTGTCCTTATGTGCTCCTCTCTGTCCTCCATCTCCCGCCCTAGGGTAGGATGGTGCCTAGATATTTGTACTTCTTACCTTAAGTCAAGAGCAAACAAGGGCCACATCCACTTTAGAGAAAAAAATTAAAAAATGTTTTGCAAGGAGTTATATTTTGTAGGTAGTTAAACAGAATTTTGTAGGTAGTTAAACTGGCAATAGTTAGCTTTGTCTTTAGTCTGTAATCATGTAAGCATGACTGTGGGCCACATATCACTCATGGGCCACACTTTGAACAAACTGAATTTAAAATAGAAGTGATTAACATACCCCATTGATTTTTTTCTTAATTCAATCTATACTATAACTCACTGATCAAGTTAAGATCTGATTAAGTTGCAATAATTTTTATGCACCAGTCAACCCTAGAATTTTAAAGTTGCTTTCATAAATTAAGCTACAGATAATGTTTTGTTTGAAAGAAAAAAATGCCGTCTGATTATTATGGTTCGGAAGTGATTTGTATTAAAACTTTCTAAACATTTATACAGGGCTCATTTTACAAAAGTAATACTAAAATCCCAAATCCAAAGTTGATTTTGTGTCTTTTAGGCAACTGCTTAATATAAAAACAAATATTTAAGACTTAAAAAAAAATAGTTTTTCTATTTTCTAAAAACTGTTTCTTATAGTCAATGTTAAACAACTTTCTTAAATTTCTTCACTGAATGATCAAGTTTTATCAGCTCAAAGTGAATAAATTAGGGCAGAAAAAGGTGAAGATAAATACATTCAAATTACTAGGTTCCAAAACTGTTGGTTCCAAAGTAGTAAGTGGAGGATTGTGGAAACCAGTGATTCTGCTGGAAACATCTGAGCTGTTTGTTTATTTTGCAGTGTGTACTTACTGTATTGAATTATTTCGGAGGTGTACTAACCCTATGAAAGAAACAAACATATGCTAAATGTAAATTAGATATTTATGGTACCTTGTAGTTCTTTTGTGAATGCTCAAAAAACAAAGTTTTCATCTTATTTAACCTTCTTAATCCAGTTTGTTCTGAATGTTTAATTACAATAATCCGGGTCACATATCCAAAGTTTGACATTTAAATCATGCTATCTTCCTGTTGTTTCTTAAAAAAAAAAAAAATTAAACGATTTTGTATCCTGCCACAATTTATCATTTTTCAGATTGCCACCAGATATTTACATGGGCTAAATCAATAGCTCCTACAACTGACAAAACTTCATCATCTTACTGAACTCATGACAGTATTTATCAAAATGAAAACTTTTAGTTCCTGCAACAGTTTCTCTTAAAATAGTAGCACCTATACTTTATGTTAATGGTGTGCTAATATAGCTAGTTTATACTTCAGGATTTTATTTTAGTCATTTGGCCACACTTTTCAGCCCTGGGCTGACAAGTGGCATATGTTGAGATGCTGTCACACAAGTGAATTCCCACATCAGACTCCCCCTCTCCCCAACAAGGATTTAGCTCAGGGAAGCTGAAAAGAGTACATCTTGGTGGTTGTGGGAGGGCCTCAGAGGCTGATGTGAAATTGGGAGAAAAAGTGAAGTCTTCAGAAGGTCGCTTGAGAGAAAAGACAGAATCCAACTGTAATTTCAGTTTCACTGGTATAAATTAGGAACAATGCCACTGAAGTCAATGGAGTTAATCATACCAGTATGAAATCAGTGGAAGTGAAAAAAGACTCAAGCCTCTTCAACTTCTTGAATTTTTTTTTTTTGAGTCCCCTGTATCACCACACTATTCCACAAGTCTTCACATCAAGAAAGCCATCCCAATGCCCAATATCAATTTAGTAATTAATATGACAGCACAAAGCATTCAGGCACACAGAACAACAGAGTTTGGGAGGTTTCTTTAATCTTTTCTCAGGAAACAAATGCTTCTAAGAGTAACCACTTCGAAATGTGTTGCATGACAAATATATATAACCCAAACAAAGATGAGCGGTATGCAACACTACCTAGGCTTTGATACCTGTAACCCAGCCCAAATGTCGGATTCACTATTCAGTTCTAATTATCTACACTGCTTATCTGTAAAGAATCAAAGCAATATAACTTTCAAGAATGTGATATATATAAATAATCAAAAGCTGAAATTTGCACTCCACTAATCTTTATATATAGTACCTAGCAAAGGCATAAACGTAGTAGAATCTCCGATATGATTATCAGAAGAATTCCAAAGAAAAGTCCACTGGCCCACCTAGCAAATTTATTGTGGCCTTTCCTACACAGATTTAAAATGAAATAAGAGACTCATTGTAATAGGGCTGAGTGAATCTTTCAAGTCAGAGGGGTGGGGAAAGGCTTCCAGGACACCAAGATATGTACAGATTGTTAAACTGGAAACAGAGAATAACCTTCAATGCTGGGTTCAGAATAGCTTCTCCAGTACATATAGTGCAAATATTGTAAATCTTAATGCTCCACAATACCTGGCATTCAGGTAATTCATCAAAATAATTTTTAAAGTGAAAAGAAAAAACATCTTTAATTCCACTGGGACCCTACACACTTAGTTCTGTGAACCACAGTAGGAACAGGACAGAAGAATGTTAATTTCCTTCTACCCTGTGAATCCCCCTGCTCTGTCGTTTAAATTTTTCTTAATGGTATAGAGATTTCAGATATTTGTGATTAGAAAAGCAAAGGGAAATGTGCTAGCCCAAATTGTGTTTCCCAGTTCTGCCATGAGGATTGCTATGCCACACAAGGGATGGGGTAGGACTGTAATTAAGGGCTATACTACCAGCTTACATCAGTTGCAAGCGGCTGTACAACCACCAAATTGGGCTCAACTGTGAGCGATGACAATATTTTTTAATAGGGCTCCTGAGTTGTAAAGTGAGGAATTTATCCCAAGAATGTAAAAGCTCTCAGAAGACACACTAATATAGACATTAATTGCTGTTCAAATTTTTATCAGGTTCTATGTAGTTCTGGTATATCAGAACTTTTTGACTAACAGAAGAACCCAAACTTCTCCTGGTTCATCTGCCTGTCAACTGTTTTTATAACTAATGAAATATCGGGAAATATTTTTTTAAATTAACAATAAAGATATCGTCAAGGTTCCTTCCCCACTCTGAACTCTAGGGTACAGATGTGGAGACCTACATGAAAGCCTCCAAAGCTTACTTTTACCAGCTTAGGTTAAAACTTCCCCAAGGTACAAACTATTTTACCTTTGGACTTTATCTCTGCCACCACCAAACGTCTAACAGGTATATAACTGGGAAAGAGCCCGTTTGGAAACGTCTTTCCCCCCAAAATCCTCCCAAACCTTATACCTCCTTTCCTGGAGAAGGTTTGATAAAAATCCTCATCAATCTGCATAGGTGAACACAGACCCAAACCCTTGGATCTTAACAATGAAAAACCATTCAGATTCTTAAAAGAAGAATTTTAATAGAAGAAAAAAGAATCACCTCTGTAAAAATCAGGATGGTAAATACCTTACAGGATAATCAGATTCAAAACATAGAGAATCCCTCTAGGCAAAACCTGAAGTTACAAAAAGACACAAAAACAGGAATCTACATCCCATTCAGTACAGCTTATTTTCTCAGCCATTTAAAGAAATCAGAATCTAATGCATATGTAGCTAGATTACTTACTAAGTTCTAAGACTCCATTCCTGTTCTGTCCCCGGCAAAAGCATCACACAGACAGAGAGAGAAAGAGCCTTTGTTTCTCCCCCGCTCCAGCTTTTGGAAGTATCTTGTCTCCTCATTGGTCATTGTGGTCAGGTGCCAGCAAGGTTATCCTAGCTTCTTAACCCTTTACAGGTGAAGGGGTTTTTCCTATGGCCAGAAAGGATTTTAAAGGTGTTTACTCTTCCCGTTATATTTATGACAGATGTCTTGTTGAATCCAGCAATAAGAAAGAGAATTCACATAATGACTCAGAAAATTTGTGAAGTCAGGAAAAACAGACACAGATTCAGGGTTTGATTTCATTTTTGTATAGGGAAAGAAGTGAGAAAGGAAGATTCATTCAATCTGTATCAAACAACTATGAAACCAGTTAGCTAGGAAACTTCATCCCATCCTAGTACACGATAATTTGGCCTCTCTTACACAAGCACACACACTCCTTTGTCACCTCCTGTTTGGACTACAGCAATACGATAACCTAACAATGAAGCTCTCATGAAACTCCAACTTATACACAATGTCTCCTCAGGCAACTTTGAGCAGATCGGACTTGTCCCCCTCTTGACAGTGGCTTCCCACAGAATATCAAGTCAAATTCAAAGTCTCAGTCCTTATCTTCAACATGCTCAATAGTTTGGATCCGCTTTATCTAAAAGACAGACTAAAGATCTGAGAAGATGATTGTGGAAGACTAGTTTGTTCATTCTGGTAGAATGGAACTTGCTGCCATAATGATAAAACTTATCTGTGCTGGAAACAGAATTTTCTCAGGGGTCAGCCTGAGATGGTGGTTCAAACTCCCAGTGGAATTATGGACCCTGACAAACTTCACCATCTTGCTCTCTCAGTGCAAAGTACATTTCTTTGATTTTGCCTTATTTAATATAAACAGAGCAGCATGTACATTAACAGAACAAACAAGAAACAGCACAGCACACACAATTCTCCACCTGGGAAGAGGGTGAGAGAAACCGACAAAATCACAGGTAATAGATGCACTTTAATGCACTATGGGAATGAACTAAGATATTATGGTGGTAGGAGTAGTACAAGAACCTACATAGAAGAGAATCTAATAAAATAATGAATAGCTATAACTATCCCATTGCACCACAGGGAAGAAAAGCAAAGCAACAGTGATCCGATCCTGGTCAGACTGACTTAACTGCTCCTCTTGAGCCATGGGAACGAGTTCTCTTGCAGCAATCTTCCAGTGATGCTGAGAAAGCGATCAGGGAAAAAGAGATACAAATCTCTTTTTCCCTTCCCACCCTGAACAGCCCTAGCATAAGTATTGTATGAGTACACCTGTGCTTCTGCTGCATGTAATGCTTTTACTGTGGCAAAGGACAGCAAAAAATATTAGATTAATTTCACCCTGTTGTCTGCACCACTTGAGAAGCACTGTGTGTGCATTAACAGCGGCATTATTTCAATCCTTTCTTCATGCAGGATTTGCACTGCAGGAGATTTTTTAAAATGCAAACATGTTAGTGGAGGGAAAGGATGGAATGCACCAGATACCTATGATCTCACATCAAATTCAAACCCTTGAAATGAAGGAATGGATTTTTTTTTAAAATAAAGAGACTGCTAATTAATTTTGACTGAACGAAGTCTGACATGTTGTGGACTTACAAAAACATTATTTAGCATAAATAGCAGCACAGTAGCAAGTGTCTTGTTTGCGGAAGCAAACAAATAAAAAACAATCCAGAAAATATAGACAGATAACAGCCTGCTTTAAACAAACATGTTTTTGCCCTCTGGTGGCTTCATATGTCATTACATCATTATAATATTTTTCAATGGTTAAAAGTCATATGTATTAGAACAGAGCTGTCAATTAATCGCAGTTAACTCAAATGATGAACTCAATACAAATTAATTTGATTTAAAATTATTTGTAATTAATCAGTTTTAATTGCACTGTTAAACAATAATAGAATACCAATTTAAATTATGTTTTTAAAAAGCGTGGTCTTCCCTGCTTTTGCTGGAGGATGCCTTGGTGGTAACAGAGGATGTGCATTGTGAGCTCCAACACTAATTGATGGGGAAGAGTGTTAAATCTTGAACAAATAAACTTTCTCCAGAGTTCTATTAGTCATTGGAATTAAACAGGCGTTAAGGAAAACTAAAGAATCTTATAAATCTATGGTGCCACAGGACTCTGCCGCTTTTACAGATCCAGACTAACACGGCTACCTCTCTGATACTTAAAGAATCTTAAAAATAGTTTGACTAAATGACACTTTCTTAGTCAGTACTTAGCATTCAATCTCTTAATTCTTGTGGTCAATTTCACAAGTTATCCAGTCTTCATGGTAGACAAGACCAGAATGTCTAATTTAAGAAAAGTCAGCAGGAAACAACATTTTTGAAGGAGAGGAGAAAAAAACCCCACACTCTTTTGGCCTTTTTCATAAACCAAAAAATACCACATGCTCAATTGTTTTTCCTTTGCAGGCTGATATTCAATGTATATGCATTTATTAATATGTAATATAAAAACTATCTGGACAGAATTTGTTCATCAAGATTTCATTTAATAATTTTTTGGCTCCCCACCATTTCCCCACCCTTTTTCTTAAAGAAGCCTTGTTCTGTAAGTAGCAAGCATGAGTCAGCATAGGTACACTGATTTATATTGATGTGCTTAGTAAAGTGAACGCTTGTAATTTAACAGGTCTGCCAGAAAGCTTGCAAAATTAATAGTCTGAGATAAGCACATATTTCCATACCTGTGAATGTATATACTCTTAAGTGCATATTAAAGATGATCTCATGGTTTATTTATTTCAAAATGTTCATAATTTCAAAATTGCTGTATGGAATTTTCAGATCTCAATGAAAAAATAAACCTAGTCTGAAGGAACTCTTTTCAGTAGTTTTAAATTTACTAACAAGCTGTCCTTTCCCCAACAAGCACTGTTCTAAGCCCTCTGTTGTGATGACTTCATTGTTCTGGCAGCAAAACAAAAACCAAAACAAAAATTAGGCTCTACACTGGGGAGGATAAGTACAGAGCAACCAAACATTTAAAGGGATAGGACACCACACATGCCCTCTCTGCCTTGTCCCAAATACAGATGATTCCTGTTTCTATGATAAATTTGCATGAAAAAGCTTATTACTAAAGTAGACCTTGCTTGTGCTAACTCAAATTGACTATACTCCCATGACTCCTAAGCTTGCACCAGAATATTTATTTACCGATCCACTCACAAAGCATCTGCTTATAGGCCACACAGTCTCTTCCCCAGACATTTTGGAATTGGGGCAAAAAGCTTCCACCCCCTGCTGAAGCCAAAAGGATAAAGAGTAGCTTTTCTGGAAGAAGCATATGGATAAAAGGCGAGCCGGTATTTAAAAGTAAGGTAATCCAGTGCTGTAGAGCATAATATATTGTTGGCTCTCAATTAAGTCATATAAAAACTTGTATCTTGGGGTATACAGACAATTGGAACTTTGTTATACAACTCCTTGGAAAATTCCGTGACCCAATAGTTCACCATAGGCCTTTGACGAACAACTTGGTTAAAGATTAACCTGCCCAAAAGCCAGACAGCAAATAAAAATATATTTAGATCATGTCACTCTGCCCACTGAGTGAGTGAATGCGTTCATAACCACCATGAAGTTCAACTAATTAAAAAAGTGGGACTGGACACTAAATGTTTTAACTTCATGAAGGATTCATGTGTAATGAGGCAATCAGTGGATATAAACCTTTTCTCCCCCAGCAGACATCTACAAAAAGTCTGAAATACTCTACATTCACTCCTCTGCACCCGTTTCTTATAAAAATTATTTCAAGTGGCTTCTGCCATGCCTGCTATCATTTTAAAACCTCCTATTTTATTAAAAGCTTATTTGAACCTATTTAACTCAAGGGCACTAGACCAATTGAACCTGTAAGTGGGCAAATCACTAGAGAATTTTAGTTACAACTGAGGTCTGGTCTGGTCTACACTACAAACTTGGGTTGATATAAGTCACCTTCCGTCAACCTATTTGTGCAAGTGTCTACACTCAACTCTATCCATCACTGACGTGAGCAACCCATTATGGAGAGGTAGTAAAACCATTTCCCTGAACAACGACGAGGTCGACGCAGTGCAAGAGCAGATAAGTACATAGAATCATAAGACTGGAAGGGACCTTGAGAGGCCATCTAGTCCTGTCCCCTGCACTCGGGCTGGACTAAGTATTGTCTAACATGCCCGGTGTTGACCCTAACAGTCCTCCAGCAGCTGTCTCACAATTCCCCATTCTCTGCAACAGTGACTGCTCTGGTAGCAATTCTGAATTCCACTGCCTCAGGGTCAGAGACCCAAAGCCATCACCCCTTTTTAAAACACCTGTGTATTTTTGAAAGGCCTTTTCTTGATTGCCCATATTGGCAGGCACACCTAGCAGCTCTCCCTTCTCCTGTGACCTTCCGTCAACCTATTTGTGCAAGTGTCTACACTCAACTCTATCCATCACTGACGTGAGCAACCCATTATGGAGATGTAGTAAAACCATTTCCCTGAACAATGACGAGGTCGACGCAGTGCAAGAGCAGATAAGTACATAGAATCATAAGACTGGAAGGGACCTTGAGAGGCCATCTAGTCCTGTCCCCTGCACTCGGGCTGGACTAAGTATTGTCTAACATGCCCGGTGTTGACCCTAACAGTCCTCCAGCAGCTGTCTCACAATTCCCCATTCTCTGTAACAGTGACTCCTCTGGTAGCAATTCTGAATTCCACTGCCTCAGGGTCAGAGACCAAAGCCATCACCCCTTTTTAAAACACCTGTGTATTTTTGAAAGGCCTTTTCTTGATTGCCCATATTGGCAGGCACACCTAGCAGCTCTCCCTTCTCCTGTGAAACTGCCTAAATGAACATGGCAGCTCCACACACAAGACACGCTCCTGCCTGGATCTCCTGGGCCTGTGGGGAAAAGAACCTGCACAAGCACAGCTACAGAGCAGTGGTAGAAATATAGACATCTGTGAAAAGATTGCGAAGGGGATGCAAGCAAAGGAGTATGAAAGGGTTTAGCATCAATGCCACATGAAAGCAAAGGAACTGTGCTAGACATACCACAAGGCCAGAAGTCCAGTCAATCAATCTGGTGCTGAGCCACAGACCTGCCACTTTTTACAATGAACTGCATGCCACACATGGCTGAGACCTGGTCAGCATCCCGCAGACCACCATGCATACATTGAAAGAGACGGAGACCCCTGTCATTAACAGCGAGAAAGGAGGAAGAGGAAGAGGGTGGAGGCATGGCGGATTGGTCTTATTGGGATCCGGGAAGTGGGCGGGCGAAGCCCGTCCACTGCTAAAGGGTCCCCCCCAGCCTAAAAGGGGGATCCACAGGACCTAGATACCCAAAAAATTCCGGGGGACAACTAATAAAATAACAGGGACAGGAGTGCGGTCAAAGGGTCAAAAGAAGGGAACCGGACGGGGACACCGAGCAGAGAACCCCGGACAGAGCCCACTGCTCCTCAAAGGCGTCATGGCGGATTGGTGGGGGTTACTCAGCCATGCCACGAGCCAGGACCTGTTCCAGACTCCACCACAATCTATTCATTTCTGCCACTGAGCACAGAAAGTGAAGAAGGGAAATGAACCCTATGTAAGTATGCGCATGCATTTTCACTAACAAAGTTTAAATTTCAAGATAGTGCACAGCCCATCACCAAGATAAGACACAGACTATGTCTACTTTATAGCTTACGTTGGCATAAATTATGTTGCTCAGGGGTGGGAATAAACCACGCCCCAAGTGCCATAAGTGCCAATATGGACAGTGCTATCTCTGTGGGAGAGCTTCTCCTGCAGACATAGCTACTGCTGCTCGCAGAGGTGGTTTTATTATGCTGACAGGAGAGCTTTCTCCCGTCAACATACATCAGCGGTGGGCAACCTGCGGCCTGCGCTGCTTTCTGCAGCTCCCATTGGCTGGGAACAGCAAACGGTAGCCACTGGGAGCTGAGGCAGCCATGCCTGCAGACAGTCAATGTAAACAAACTGTCTCACGGCTCGCCAGCGGATTACCCTGATGGGCCGCTGGTTGCCCACCACTGGCATAGAGTGTCTTCACCAAACACACTGCTGCAGCGCTGTATGTGTAGACATGCGTACAGATATTGACTTTTCATTGTTTCACTTGGACAAGCAGCAGCTGTGGTACAACAGAGGTAGATCTGGTATCTGCTTTTCATTCCCAGTAGGATTAGGAGTGGGGGGGGGGACAGTGGAGCAGTTTGTGTACACATATAGGGATGTCCCTTATTTCCTCCCAAATGAGAATGAAACTTTCATGCAGATACCCTGCAATCCTCTTCCTTAAGGTTTGTAGGGATGCCAGCTTTATTTCTTCCTCTACAGGAGGACTCTTTCCCATGCTACTCCGCCATGAGTTCATCTGGCAGCACTGCAGTAAACAGATTAGTGGCATACCAGCCTGGGCTGCTTTGGGATGTTAGCAGCATCTGTGCTCTCTGAGCCTTTATTACCCTCAGGATTTAGCTATCAGCTAAAATCAACACCTCTTGTGGAAAATAATGCCAATATTCACTATGCTCTGTACTCGTACCCATGGAAGAGAGACCAAAGTGTTATTGTTTCATACAACCAAAAATCTTTAATACACCCTCTCCTTTCTTCCCTCTCACCTCTGGAAGGTCATACACACCATGGCTTGTGGTGGAGATCAGTGCTGTGCAGACACTCCAAAGCTGAAGTGTCAATAAGCATGTCTTATTAGAAGATTTTATGGGAATAAGGGAAGGGAGTTTTGAAACATATCTTTCCCTTTCCATTGTGACTGTAAATCCAACAATACATTTCCCAGTTTTTATAAGAAGCTATTGTTGTTGCAGCCTTCAGGGGTTCCCTCTCTATACCTGCGGAACATCTGACTCTGATGATAAAAAAGAGGAGGACTAGGGAAGACACGTTCAGCAAGCCCCTGTAAGCGAGTGCTTCAATCGGACCACAATCAAAGGGCCTGGAGGACAAACATGGCAGATGGCATGTAGAAGGAAAGAGTGGACACTAGAAAGACCAATTTCAGAGTAGCAGCCGTGTTAGTCTGTATTCGCAAAAAGAAAAGGAGTACTTGTGGCACCTTAGAGACTAACAAATTTATTAGAGCATAAGCTTTCGTGAGCTACAGCTCACTTCATCCGATGAAGTGAACTGTAGCTCACGAAAGCTTATGCTCTAATAAATTTGTTAGTCTCTAAGGTGCCACAAGTACTCCTTTTCTTTTTAGAAAGACCAAGCAATCCCAGCAGGAAAAAGAGGGGGAGATGAACCAGGATACAATGAAGCTTCTCAGACAGGAAACCCAAATGCTGAAGACCCTGGTTGATCTACAGGTCCAAAAATCCCAGACCCCCGCAGCCTTAGCAGTCCTTAGAGAACATGGTAGCTCCCTACACGCCCAACATACCATGTAGCATCACAGGCTGTATCCTACTCTCAGCCCTCCTCACTGTGGGACAGCAAGGAAAACCACAGCTTCATATACATCAATTGTGGTTCTCACAGGTGAATGTATGTGTAGCCACAACAGACTACATTTCTGCAATGAAATGGACAGAAATGTTTGCTGCTTTGATCGTTTAAAAATTCCATTTTGTTAATTTATGTTAGGAATCTGTATTCCATTGTCTGTTTCTTGCACATTCTTTTTCTGTACTGTTTTGCCATTCAATACATTTCTACTTTTTGCAAACAAAATGTTCTTTATTAGCTAGGACACACATTGTAGAATGCAGGGTGGTACTCAAGCACCCAGTACTTGTAAGCGTACGGCACCACGGAGGTCAGAGATAAAACTCATTCAGATGTATAAGTGTATGATAAGCAAGCACAGTCGTAGTTACAAAAAATACAAGCAATTCACAATTATAACAGCTCTCAAAGCTTCAGGCCCAGAGAACAGTCCAGCACCAAACAACGTGTCTGACCGTTCAAGTGCTCTTTCAAAGACTCCCTCAACGACATAGCTCCATGTTGAGCTCTTGGAATGGCTCACATCTGGCTATTTAATCTCAGCAGCAGTTTCTCCACCTCCAGTCTCCATCCTGGCTTTTCCCCTTTGCCTCACAGATATTACAAAGGACACAACAAGCAGTTATTTTTCTCACAGAAGTACAATCTAGTCAGTAAACACAGGCAGCATCCCTTCAATCTACCAAACGCAGATACAACTGTCATTCTGCACCTGCTGAGCTGGTAGTTGAATCTTTCCCTGGTGCTACTGAAGTGGCCAGTGTGCCTTCATGAGGTGTCAAGACAGATTCCTGAGCCTGGGCAGCAAGGAGTAGGTGGGTCCCCCCAGAATCACTATTGGCATTTCAATATCACCAGTGATAAATCTGTAGGTTGGGAAAGAATGTCCCTGTCTGCAACTTCCTGAACAGTCCTGTGATTTTAAAGATGTGAATATGATGCACCTTCCCTGAACAACCCCCACTGATATCAGTGCAGCATCCCTGGGGATCCATCAACACTTGCTTAACCAAAGAAAGTTAGCTCTGTCTATTGCTCCGTGGCAAGACGGGCTGATGCCAAAACAGAGATGTGTATGCCATACAATGCCCTGCGATAGTTCAGGAACCCCACTGCTGCAAATCCATCCACTATTTCCTGCATATTGCTGAGAGTCACAGTCCTGCATAGCAGAAGACGATTAATGGATCTACACACTTGCATGACAACGTCTCCCACTGTGGATTCTGGCACTGACCAGTAGCAATCCAGAATTGAAAGCTTCGAGAATGTAATTGCCATTCGCTTCTCAACAGTCAATGCAGCTCTCATTCTGGTGTCACTGTGCTGGAGAGCTGGAGCAAGCTCAGCACACAAATCCAGGAATGTAGCCTTTCATATCTGAAAGTTCTGCAGCCACTGCTCATAGTCCCAAACCTGCATTATGATGTGATCCCACCAGTCAGTGTTCTTTTCGCAGGCCCAGAAACAATGCTACACCGTCTGTTACTAATCTGTGAACACCAACAACCTTGAATTGTTTTTTTGCCATGTCCCTTCGCAATTGTCCTCACAGGAATAATCACATCTCCGCTGTTGAGGTACTTCCTCTGGGTCTGCAAATACTGGAGGATTGTGCATCCTGTATTTGCTATGCTCATGAGAGCAGTGCAGATTTCTGCAAGCTCCAAGGTTCTGTTAGAGATGGCGGACACTGAAAAGTGCTGCATGGATTTTTGGGATTTTTTTTAAAAAAGGCACAAAAACATAGGATATGGCATTACGGGATGGAGAAAGTTGCATGCTGCAAACTTTACCCCGAGCTCCCAAAGATCCGTGGGTGAGTCACTTCTATCCCACAACACATTGCGAAAGTTGCCCAAAAGACATTACACAGCACAGTGACATGTGGCACACTGGGATACTACCTGGGGTGCACTGTACTTTGCATCAACATAACCAGTCCTGGTGAGTAGACACAGCGACAACACAAACAGCCAAATATGCATGTGCGCGAGTGATATACAAACTTTGGTGGCTGTACATCAAGTCACTTGTATCAACTAAAGATTGTAGTGTAGACATGGCCTGACTAATAGAATTACACGTGGAATGAATTTGGCATATCATGTAAACTACACAAAATACTGAGCCCAGATCCCCTACAATTACCTATGGTTCATCTCCTTTGGATGTATCTATCAAAATATTAATCATCATGCTTTTTCTTAGCCCTAGATGTTACCTTACATCCACTTATGAAAAAATACCTTTTGAGCATGTTAATCAGACTCTGATCTGTCGGTTCTGCTGTGTTGTTGGTTAACTCATTTTTACACCAACAAATTCAGCCACTTCTGGAACTCTGCTAGGTAATTTCTGCTAAATAAATAAATAAACTTTTCACCTCTGAAGAGCTTCTCATCCAGCTATCTGAAAGTACTTCAAGACACATACAGACGAAGTCATTTATCCAAAGCAACAAAGCGAGTCAGTGGCAAAGCTTGAAATAGAAGCCAGATTTTTCTGACACCCTGTCTGGTGCTGTATCCATAGGGCCGAACAGCCAGTCTAAGTGAGCTGAGCTATGAACCATTGTGGCAGCTCATGTGCTCTTTCCCCATAGTACAAACCATTACTTTTTCCTAATATCAGTGCCTTCTTTTTGAGCATAATCCGTTTTTATCCTTTATACTAACTCTCTCCAACATACCACTTACTAAATGTTTAGCTCATTACTTTGTGCAGTGCAATACATAAACCTGTAGATTACGCTCGGTTTCTTCTTTTTGCTATTAGCTTAACAGCACACTATACCTATTGCTGGTGTCCCAGTGTCTGAGGCAGTGAGCAATTAAGGATTTTTTAGTTAGAGTTCAAAAACATGAATTCCACAAAAGTGGAAATGAATATTTATATCTATCTTTCTATGAACATAGGAACTGCCATACTGGTTAAAACCTGAGGTCCACATAATCCAATATCCTGTCTCTGGCAGCAGCCAGCACCAGATACACCTTCCTCTGAAGCAAGAAAACCCCACAGTAGGCAGATAATCTGCCCCCCATAGGGCAGGTCTCAACCCAATCTTGAATGGGCAATGGTTTAAACTTTGAAACATGTGGTTGCATCTCCCTTCCAATACCCCTTGTTGTTATTAACTATTATTTATTATTTGTATTACCAATAGTGCCAAGGAACCCTCGTGATAGGTGCTGCACAAACATAAAAAAGACTACCCCTGCCCCACAAACTATACCTCTGGATATTCTTGTTATCCATGAGTGTACAATCCCTCTCTGAATCTTGCTAAATTCCCGTGGCAATGAATACAACAGTCTAATTATAGATTATGTGAAAAAGTATTTCCTTGTTATCAGTTTTGAATTAATCATCTTTCAATTTCATTGAATGTTCCTTTGTTCTTGTGTTGAGAGAGAACAGAAAGTTCCTGATCTATCTTCTCTCAACCATTCATTATTTTGTACACCTTTATCATGTCCTCTTATTCATCTAATTTTGAGGTACTTCCATGGTCCTCATGAGTGAGTTTTTCACAATTATTAATTAATTTTACTCCAATGACACTGCTGTAATGTAAGGAAATAATATCCTCATGTTACAGATTGGGAATTGAGGCACAGGACAGATTAAGTGACTTGCCCAGGGTCAAAGAGGAAGTCTTGTGGCACAGCCAGGAATTAAATCCAAGGGACCTTGATTCCTAGTCCAGTGTTGTATCCACGAGACCATTCTTCCTACCGTACAGATGGCAAGTTCATGCAGATATCTCCAAAATTCACCACCAATTAATATCAATTCCATACAAGCAATACTGATACAAGTCAGTAACAAGAGCATAAACATTTGATTCCCTGATTTAGAAAACAAATTAAATACTCAGTAGTTTATTTGTACGGTCAGTATACCTTACCCCCATAGCCTTGCAGGAAAGAAACATTTTTAGTTGTTACCAAAACTAATTCTAACTTTTTTCAGCCTACTTTCCTTCACTTTTTCCTGTATAATTGAGACTAATGACCTAACCAATTTCAAACACCAATCCTGAACACTGTCTTTGTGACCAACACACCACATTCAGATTCTGAAGCTTTTATTTTAAACAGTTTATACGGTTAATCTTGCAAGCATGAACCAAGTGGTGTAAATCCCTGCAGTAAGATCTTCCTGAGCCCAAAAACATACAACCTGAAACAATTACTAACATTTGTAAACTATCCAGTCTCCCATTCATTTAACTGGGTATTGATTCTAAAACCTAATAACAACATAAATGTCAAGAAATTATTCTATTACTGATCATGTTATAGGATGGTATGGAGAGTGAATTGGGAGTTGCTCCAGGAAGGAAAATACAGAGAGAAGAAAGGAAGAACACAAAGGCAGGAAGGAAGGGAGAAAAATAGAAAAGAGGATGATTTTTAAAAAAAGGGGGGGAGGGGGAAGAGATATAACAGTGGACAGAGAAATAGCATCACTCAGCAGAGAAACATAAGATGAAAAACAAAGCACCTCACAAATCATAACAATTTACAGCAATAGTCTACCATGCTTACTGAAGTCAAGTAGTACCTTACTGTGAAGTATTCCCACTGTTTTCCATTGACCTATTGTAGAGTAAGGTACTATACAACATCAGCAAAGGTGGCACAATCCACCCTTAAATTTTTAGTTACTATATAAAGGTCATACTCTATTTCTGAGCCTTATAAGACAGACCAGCCCTGCCTCCCTGCCCCAGCCAATATCTACTTCCTCCAATTTGTTCTCTCACAGGAGAGCTTCTTTGGCTATAAGCACCCTGACTATGTGGAGTTCCTCCATTACAAATATGATCTCTCCATCAACCCTTACATTTTTCCTAGCCGAACAACTCTACTTCTCCACCCTGATGAACTCCTATCTCCACAATCCCAGCCACCCATTTGCCATATTTGACTCCTCCTTTAAAAACCTCAACACCTTTCATGCTTTCCCCTCTCAGGTCAGGATCTCACTAAATGTTTTCAGTGACAAAGTTAATGAGATCTAACATGACTTACCCACTGTCCTCTTTCCACTCAGCCTTGTCCCCTTCCCTCTAACCTTTTCCCCTACCACTCTCTCCTCCTTCTCCCTTGTCATCGAGCTAAGTTTCTTGATTGTTCCTTCTCCTGTAATGTCTACCTGCCCAAGTGACTGCATCCCATCTGCTGTCTCTACCCTCACTTCCTCCCTTACCTGTCATCTCATCTCTCACTCTGCACAAGTTCCTTCTCTAATAATTCCCACTCTTGAATCCATCTACCTCTCCAGTGAGAGCATCGTCTCTCCAAATATGATTAATACACAGTCTACAACCACTGCACTGAGTTCCTCTACTTCAAACTTTTTTTTTAAACCCTCCAGTCTGACTTCTGCCCTCTTCACTGAAACTGTTCTTCTAGTCTCAAATGACCACTACCTGGACAAATGCTAGCAGTTTACACCATTTTCAACCCTCTTTGAACTCCCAGCAGTATGAGACCATTGACCACTCTCTACTTCATTAAATTCTGTCCCGCATTGGCTTTTAAGTCAATATGAGAATCAGGAGAGAGGACTGACTCCAACTTGTCCTTCACCATCTCCTTCTTTCAACATCTCCCAAGACTCAGTCCTTGACCCTCTGCTCTACCAGATCTGTGACTATCAACATATTTGCTCATAAAATCAAAGACCTTAAATTCTTACTTTTTTCTGGCTATAAATTGTATCTTGTGTGTCAGAGCAGTGGGTCTTCCCTTTAGCAATCTCCTCACTTGAGGGTAAATAAAAGGGGCAGAGAAAGATGGCAAAGCAGCTTCTTTAGATAGTGTATCAATCAAAAACAAGAACAAGATTCACCTACATCTCGCTGAACAATCTCTCCTCCCAAAAATTTAAAAGGTTTATTTATTTTATACTCCTAACGCAAGAGAAGAAGAATATACTGGAATTGCAACAAGCAGCATCATTACTGAATCCATGTATTTCTAAAGGCTCCATAATTCTGTCTCTCCACAAGGTTTCCACTTTCCTCACCTAGCCCTGGAGTTAAGGTTAGAAATTTGTAGTTTCCTGTAACATTTAAATACAAAATTATATTAGCTACCCTCTAGTCCACAGGTATTTCCCCCCATCCTCAGCATGCTTCAAAAGTCTCTTAAAATGGCTTTCCTATTTCCCTAGATACATTGTGAAAATTAAGTAATGCAGAGAGAATATATGGGTTGTATTTCAGCTAAGCCTGGTGCTTTGTCAGCTTTTCCTTGTTTTAATTTCCCCAATTTCTCCGCTCTAGCATAAACTACAGCCTTTTTGACATTTCACCTTAATCCAGTGAAAAATTTATCCTAGTCTAAGACATGATTCTTTCAGGCTCCTAGTAATATCTACTACAAACTTCAAATGCTTTCCTTTGGTAGGGGTACTGAATGGCTATGCTTGGATGGCTATTGGTTTCTTATATATCTGAAGCCTAATTTATCTTCATTATGGAAAAAGTCCAGCAGAGGGCAACAAAAATTATTAGGGGGCTGGAGCACATGACTTATGAGGAAAGGCTGAGGAATGGGGACTATTTAGTCTGCAGAAGAGAAGAATGAGGGGGGAGTTGATAGATGCTGTCAACTACCTGAAAGGGGTTTCCAAAGAGGATGGATCTAGACTGTTCTCAGTGGTACCAGACGACAGAACAAAGAGTAATGGTCTCAAGGTGCAGTGGGGGAGGTTTAGGTTGGATATTAGGAAAAACTTTTTCACTAGGAGGGTGGTGAAGCACTGGAATACTGGTTACCTAGGGAGGTGGTGGAATCTCCTTCCTTAGACGTTTTTAAGGTCAGGGTGTTGGACTAGATGACCTCCTAAGGTCCCTTCTGTCAAGGTTCCTTCCCCACTCTGAACTCTAGGGTACAGATGTAGGAACCTACATGAAAGACCCACTAAGCTTATTCTTACCAGCTTAGATTAAAACTTTCCCAAGGTACAAACTTTGCCTTGTCCTTGAACCATATGCTGCCACCACCAAGCGTTTTAAACAAAGAAGAGGGAAAGAGCCCACTTGGAGATGTCTTCCCCCAAAATATCCCCCCAAGCCCTCACCCCCTTTCTTGAGGAAGGTTTGATAAAAATCCTCACCAATTTGTACAGGTGAACACAGACCCAAACCCTTGGATCTTAAGAACAATGAAAAAGCAATCGGGTTCTTAAAAAGAAGAATTTTAATTAAAGAAAAGGTAAAAGAATCACCTCTGTAAAATCAGGATGGTAAATATCTTACAGGGTAATCAGATTCAAAACAGAGAATCCCTCTAGGCAAAATCGTAAGTTACAAAAAGACACAAAAACAGGAATATACATTACATCCAGCACAGCTTATTTTACCATCCATTAAACAAAAGGAAATCTAACGCATTTCTAGCTAGATTACTTACTAATTTAACAGAAGTTCTGAGGATGCCTTCCTGATCTGTTCCCGGCAAAAGCATCTCACAAAAAAACCCTTTGTCCCCCACCCCGCTTCAGATTTGAAAGTACCTTGTCCTCTCATTGGTCATTTGGGTCAGGTGCCAGCTAGGTTACTTTAGCTTCTTAACCCTTTACAGGTGAAAGGGTTTTGCCTCTGACCCGGAGGGATTTTATAGCACTGTATACAGAAAGGTGGTTACCCTTTCCTTTATATCCATTATTGATGGGGGTGGAACTGAGGGTGGCTTCTGCCTGTCTGACTTTAGGGAGCTTATATAAAGGAATTAATGTTGTAAAAAATAATGGATGTTGTAGAAGAGTAGTCTCTGTAGAAATTTGATGTATATCCTTATCCAAAGCATTAAAATACACACAAGAAAACCTTGGATCATGACTAATTCTTTGACGAGCCTCACTTGTCTTTGGATGCAGTGATTTATGGCTCTAACAGATAAAGGAATGTCCTGTGTGAAAGTATCACTTTCCTGCCATTGATCCTGAAATGACCTCCAGCTATTGGGATGGAATATTATTTCCAAGTTTACAAGAAAATACTGGCCCTGAACAGTTTCCATTACAATCTGTCTTTAAATAAGAAAAATAAAGGAAGAAAGGTACGGCCAACTAAGTTGTAATGAAAACCCTATAAATCTAGATAAATCTAATAAAAAGCAGGCAAGAGAAATACATGGGAAAAATAAATTAATACAAAACCAGCAGGTCCAGATGCGTACATTCCAGGGTGTTTAGATTTAGCTAATTAAGCCATCCACAATTATTTCTGAAGAGACAAAAAAAAATGTGAGAGATACCAGCAGTCTGGAATAAAAATAACCATACACAAATGTGGAATGCATTTGCAAAGAAATAATGAATACACATTCCTGATAAATGCAAAGTTGGGCACCTAAAAATATTAGCAAGTTTAAGGCAAGAGGCGGTGAGGAAGAAATATTTCCTTTAAAGGATAACAAAAACAAAACAAAACAAAAAACAAAACAAAACAAGGAGACCAGAGGCTTCTAAAAAACACCTTAAGATAAACTTTAGTTTTTAAAATCAAGTTGCATAAGTAGTAGTAGAAAGGAACACAATGAATGTATAATATTTAGATTTTACTTAAATAAGTATTTAATACAGTGCTTAGCAAAATCTTAATGGAAGAGTTAATAGAAACTGAGCTGGAAAAGAGCACTCTCACATGGACTGAAAACCAATTGAAGAACCATAAACAAAAAGGCAAGGATAAATGACCATATACTGAGTTTGGATTGTTGTTAAATCTAGGTTTAATATCTTTATTAATTTATAGGACAAAGGGGGTAAAAACAACACAGAATCATAGAAGATTAGGGTTGGAAAAGACCTCAGGAGTTCATTTACTCCAACCCCTTGCTCAAAACAGGACCAACACCAACTATATCATCCCAGCCAAGGCTTTGTCAAACAGAGCCTTAAAAACCAGTAAGGATGGAGATTCTACCACCTCCTTAGGTAACCCATTCCAATGCTTCACCACCCTCCTAGTGAAATAGTGTTTCCGAATATCCAATGTAGACCTCCCCCACTGCAACTTGAGACCATTTCTCCTTGTTCTGCCATCTGCCACCACTGAGAACAGCCTAGCTCCATCCTTTGGAACCCCCGCTTCGGTAGGTGAAGGCTACTATAAATCCCCCCTCGCTCTCCTCTTCTGCAAACTAAACAAGCCCAGTTCCCTCAGCCTCTCCTTGTAAGTCATGTGCCCCAGCCCCCTAATCATTTTCATTGCCCTCTACTGGACTCTCTCCAATTTGCTCACATCCTTTCTGAAGTGGAGGGACTAAAACTGGACACAATACTCCAGATGTGGCCTCACCAGTCCCAAGTAGAGGGGAATAATCACTTCCCTCGATCTGCTGGCAATGTTTCTAATGCAGCCCAATATGCCGTTGGCCTTCTTGGCAACAAGGGCACACTGCTGACTCATATCCAGCTTCTCATCCACTATAATCCCCAGGTTCTTTTTTGCAGAACTGCTGCTTAGCCAGTCGGTCCCCAGCCTTTGGTGGTGCATGGGTTTCTTCTGCCCTAAGTACAACTCTGTACTTGTCCGTGTTGAACCTCATCAGATTTCTTTTGGCCCAATCCCCCAATTAGTCTAGATCACTCTGGACCCTATCCCTACCCTCCAGCATATCTACCTCTCCCCCAAGCTTAATATCATCCATGAACTTGCTGAGGGTGCAATCCATCCCATCATTCAGATCATTAATAAAAATGTTAACCAAAACCGGCCCCGGGACCAATCTCTAGGGTACACTGCTTGATACCGGCTGCCAACTAGATATCGAGCCGTTGATCACTATCCATTGAGCCCAACAATCTAAGCACCTTCTATCCAACTTCTAGTCAATTCATCCAAATCCATACTTTTTTAACTTGCTGGCAAGAATACTGTGGGAGACCGTACCAAAGGCTTTGCTAAAGTCAAGATATATCATGTCCACTGCTTTCCCCATATCCACAGAGCTAATTATCTCATCATAGAAGGCAATCAGGTTGGTCAGACATGACTTGACCTTGGTGAATCCATGTTGACTGTTCCTGATCACTTTCCTCTCCTCCAAGTGCTTCAAAATGGATTCCTTGAGGACCTGCTCCATGATTTTTCCAGTGACTGAGTTGAGGCTGACTGGTCTGTAGTTCTCCGGATTCTCCTTCTTCCCCTTTTTAAAGATGGGCACTATATTTGCCTTTTCCAATAGTCTGGGACCTCCCCCGAGTGCCGCAAGTTTTCAAAGATAATGGCCAATGGCTCTGCAATCACATCAGCCAATTCCTTCTGCACCCTCAGATGCATTAGACCTGGACCCATAGACTTGTGCATGTCCAGTTTTTCTAAATAGTCCTTAACCTGTTCTTTCACCACTGATGGCTGCTCGCCTCCTCTCCATACTGTGTTGCCCAAGACAGCAGTGTGGGAGTTTGAGAAACAATTAAAGTTATATTTTATATATGTATCTTCACTAAACAACAATTGTGTGCCTACATGCAAATACTGCGGGGAAGTGGGGGTGAGAAACAGGACAATAGCTACGATTCTTTGAAGGCTGTCAAACCCTACAGAGGAAATGAAAGAATTCAGGATGGTCCACCAAGATATAGCGAGGAGTAATGTGATAGAACTCAAAAAACTCCAGGAAGGCAGCGTAGTCTAGTAGATAAAAAACCACCAGATTGGGATTTAAGAAACCTAATTCTTATCCTGGCTCTGCCACTAACCTACTATGTTACCTTGGCCTAAGTTACTTAACTCTGTGCTTGTATTTCCCTTTGTATGCCTTACTCCACAGCAGGGGTTCCCCAACTTGGTTCGTGGCTTGTTCAGGGTAAGCCCCTGGCGGGCCGCGAGATGCTTTGTTTACCTGAGTGCCCACAGGTATGGCTGCTCGCAGCTTCCATGGCCACGGTTTGCCGTTCCCAGCCAATGGGAGCTGCTGGAAGTTGCGAGGGCAAGGCCACCGCTTCCCACAGATCCCATTGGCCAGGAACAGCGAACCGCGGCCACTAGGAGCTGCAAGCAGCCGTACCTATGGACACTCAGGTAAACAACGCATCTCGCGGCCCGCCAGGGGCTTACCCTGAACAAGCCGCAAACCAAGTTTGGGAACCCCTGCTCTACAGTGTAAATTTTCAAGGTATGAATAGTCTCTCACTGTGTGTTTGTACAATGCCTAGCACAGTAAGGCTCGACTATTGGTTGAAAACTAGAATATCATAATTAAC
This sequence comes from Dermochelys coriacea, assembly GCF_009764565.3. Taxonomy (NCBI): domain Eukaryota; kingdom Metazoa; phylum Chordata; order Testudines; family Dermochelyidae; genus Dermochelys; species Dermochelys coriacea. The sequence continues at coordinate 36,117,431 of NC_050070.1, read as the reverse complement.
AAAATACAGACAGCTGGAAACTTTTTCCAAAAAGTTTCATCTCTCTCTGTGTGGAATTATCTCCAACAGAAATCTGAAAAAGTAGCAGAAGTCGCTGTAAAAGACAAAATAGGCATTTTTACATATAATAGATAAGAATCCTACAACTAGCAGAGAGATTGAAAAAAGTTAATTTGGCAATCTCAGATTCTGTGGATTTTCTAAAGTTAAAAAAACTGTCTGGATTTTTTTTTTTTTTAAGACCAGTCGTGTCCAAGTCTATTAAGATGGGATCATCTAGATGTAAAATATGATTGTAAGAACCAAAATATTGGTTAAAATGATAGCAGTTGATGTGATGACAAGGAAGAACCCATTGGACTGGATTCCCTGTTAAGAATGTAATAGCAAATTAGGAAACAATAGCAACTACTGAAGTGAATGGCAACATGAGGGCTGGGTTGTTGGGTGTGTGTGTGTGTGTGTGTGTGTGTGTGTGTGTGTGTGTGTGTGTGTGTGTGTGTGTGTGTGTGTGTGTGTGTGTGTGTGTAAATCAATTTAGTTAAAGGTATCCTAGTAAAATAGCTTTGGTAACTTTGAATTCGGAGTGTTCCAATTGAATGTGTTTATTTTGCAAGACATGTTTGCATAAATAGCATATTCAGTAGACTTAATTTTTTCCTAATTTTTCAAGAATGAAGAGATACTTGGAACAACAACGTGTTTGACCTCTCCGATTTCACATGCCGAAAATTTTACTTTTCTTCAGGAGTGATGATTTCTTCTTGAGAAAGCAGCAGGTCATCAAGCTGTTACAGGATGAAGATTGTTTACTTTGTTTCACCCACATGCAAATAATCAGTGAATATACAGATGAGCTTTAAGTACTATTCAGTCAGTCTAATCTGTCACTGCCAGAAGTAAGAGTGCATAGTCATCTTCAGCTGTTGGGAGATGTTTGGTATTTTCCTGACAGGAAATCTTGTCTAATGCTTCTCACCAATCAAAGTTCATCTTGAAACGAAGGTTGGATGTATGGTTGCTGACAATGTAGTTATTCATAGGTGAGCAGTCCATGAGCTTTATGCTTTACTTGAGGAACAAAAAACTCTCTCTCTTACAACAAGTACATACTCTACACCATGGGAAGGCATTTCTGGAGAAATACCCAGGTGAGTAAGCAGGAAAGGATTTTCTTTGACACCAAAGTCTAAGTATCTTGTTTAATGTTTGTAACTTGGATATGCACATTACTGCCAAACAGAAAAATGCCAACAGAACACTGTATTGAGCTATTGTTGACAAATCTTCAAGTCATCTAGGACTAAGGATTTTCTCATCCTTAATTATATCAATGGGTGAGCCTGTAGAACAGAGTTTAGATGCCTTTTTGCAGAACCCTTGTTTCATAGGCACAGAACATATCCTTTAGGAACATAAAGCTTTAACTCTTTTCCAAAACTAAGATTTATTTTCTTATCTTCTTGATCTGGAGAAGCATAAAACCTTCAGTAGGGAGAGTTGTCATACCAAGTAACGAAACTACAGCAGAATCCTCTGTAAGGACTTATCTGAGAAGCTCAGAATATGTCAGTTGCAGAGGGTAAAATAGTTTAAATAGTTACAGATAGCCATACCTTTTATATGATTCTCCCACTCACATAACTTGAGAGGAATCATGAACAGGTAGGAATGGAGAAGAGTAATTATTTCCTGATGAGCAGATTTTAGTAGGGATGAAGGTATACAATGCAATCCAAAGGCAAGTCTGCAACAATCCTGGTATTTCAGAATCAAGTTTTACCTGAATACAAGCATCCCTACGTTCTATAAAAACATCCAAGGTAAATGCTAAATACTAAGCACACACAATACTAAGTATTTACCTTGAACAACTAATATCTAAATATCAATTATGCTCAGAGATAAAATAAGAAAAATAGAACTTTAATCAGTTAACCAGCACAACCAGTCAAATTGCTAAAGCATCAAAGACAGACCAAGTGACAGACAAAAAAAGAGTAAACAGCAATCATGCTCATTACAGGTACCCAATAACCTCAGATAAAATTCACACATGAAAGAACCCAGCTATTTATCATTCTGTCCTGAACGTAAACTAGTACATACAATGGCAGCAACACAAAAAGCCCTTTCTGAATAGGAATGTAAGTTAGAGGAACTTAGGTTCTTCTGAAAATGCAACTTTCACTCCGAAGTCACAGACAGTTTTTGAAAATTTTAGTCATGGCATAATAAGTAGTCAGAGGTAGATCTTACTATGAACTGCAGCATGTGTGGGTTACAGCTGCAAATCAGATGGAAGGAGATACTTGTGCACTGAAACAAGTACTCACATGGTTTGATCTTAAGAAACTGTCAACCCTTACTTTAAAGCAGAGTTGGACTGCACAAAAATAATAGGTAAATTTGATAGCTAAGTGCTATCAAAATCTGTTTGATACTGAATGTGTTGCATAATATTGGTGACATTATTCTAAAATGTTTTCAAGTAACAGATTCTACTTCTGTCCCTCTGGATTTTGGGATCCTCAAGAAAATCTGATGTGTACATCATGAAGGCCTAGACTAATGAATAACAAATTTTAGATATTTACTGTAATCATAACTAACATTGTTGGAAATGAGATTGGAAATGAAGCCTATGTGATGTTCCACCTTTGTCTGCCATTAAAAAAAAACAGCCATCACATTACTGTGAAGAGATGTTACTGGAAGTAAGATGTTTCAGAGTAGCAGCCGTGTTAGTCTGTATTCACAAAAAAGAGAAGGAGTACTTGTGGCACCTTAGAGACTAACGAATTTATTTGAGCATAAGCTTTTGTGAGCTACAGATCACTTTATCAGATGCATTCAGTGGAAGTAAGATGGTGTAGTTAGCACCTCTTCTCTCACTGCTACATGAAGTTGGTTTTTCATGTTTTTAAAATATTCTTGGTAGGTCTAGAATTACTTTAAGTAGCATGTTTTGTATTTCTGTGTCCCCATCATCATTCCCTCCACACATTTGTATCCTTTGGTCATGTTCAGTTTGTTCTGCAAGCTGTTCTAATAAGGATTTTTACTTTCCTAAAAATATTTGAAACTATAACCCAAAATTGGTTCAAATAGTATGGTGGTGAGTGTAGTGAAAAGTGAAGTGTAAGTCACTAAACAGATAGATCCTCTTAATAATCAAATAACGTTTCTGTATTATGTAAATACTGCTGAATGCTAGCCAAGTCAGTCAGCTTACTGTATAGTAAGTCATGACTTGTGCAAGTTGTCAGCACAGTGGTGGTATTTGTGCCTTTTCTAAAATCTTTCCTGTAATTTGCCAGAAAGTGAAACAAATAGGAGGCAAAAATAAAAATACATCCTAAATGTAAAAAATTTTTGGTATCATAAAAATCCCCACCATCATCTCTCAGTACAGTTCTGGATGGGAAGCAACACCAAAAATCTTCTGACTTTTTAATTAAGAGTTCACAGATTCTGACAACTCAGGAGCAGATGACAAGCCTGGACATGTACTGAATTATTTAAACAAACAAACAACCTCATCCTCCCCTTCTTTCATCAAAACAAATTCTCTCACACACAAATTCAGACCCTTCACCAGAGGGAAATGCAATGGTAGTTGCTAGATCTTTAAAATACTTTGATTTTGCCACTATTTAGGGGTATAAATAGCATTTAAAAAATAACCGTTTAAACTATTAAAACTATATCAGTTAAAAGTTTCACCATTAATGAGTTCACAACATAGGTGTGGGAACTAAGGATGCGGGGGTTGCTCTAGCTCCCCATGTTTTACCTAGGGTCCCACCCGCCAGCCAGCCCCCCTGGAGTCCCAGGGCTCCACTCCCAGCCCACCCCCCAGCTTTGACCCCAGCCTCGGCCCCCTTACCATTTACTGAATACATTACCGGTAAGACTGATGCCTATGGGTTAACCAGTTAACATTTTACATCCCTACCACTATTAGCTTTCTCCTCCCAAGATTCAGGTTCAACCAGCTGTCTCATCCAGATGCTGATCACAATCGGAAGAACCATGGTGAAGCTATTCTAAAGTGACGAACCTGTACTGCTGATATTTGAGACCACTGCACTTAGCAACTTCCCATCCATCCCCAATGGAATCACATAGATGTTTAAAGAACAGAAGAGAGAATCATGTTTTGTGGGATTCCCTCAAGTCTGGTGAGTGCTCTGAAGTAAAGGAGCACTTTCCCAACACCACACTTTGTGAGCATCCTAAAAGGAAGGACCAGAGCTATTTCAGAGACTTCCCATCAACACCTATGTCTCCAAGACAGGACAGTAGTTTGCCATTATCAGCACTGTACACAGATCCAGAGGGATGAGTATGAACATCCTCCCTCCGTCCATGGCAGGGAAAGTGCCATCAGCATGAAGAACGCTTTATCTGTCCCATGACTTGGACTGAACCTCATTTGGCAAAGATCCATAATATTGGTGTGGATAGGCACATTTAAACGTAGTTCTTTGCCAGCTTCCCAGTTATCTTGTTCAAAAATGGGAGGCTGAATACCATGTGGTATTTTATAATCTTTGGACTAACCAAACCTTATATAGCCAGACAATAGCTTTAAGGTGAAAAAGTAGCACTGACACCCTCCATCAGTAGGGATCCTGGGTGCTGCTTTCCCCAACAATATGCACCGGTCTCAAATCACATATAGTGAAAGATTTCTATCAGTGCTTTTACAGTGTCTTGCTCCATAAATGTACCAGATGCCACAGGGAAGCGAAGAGGTTGTGTGTTTTCCATCTTATATTTTGTATATAGCTCCTGCTTCCAAACATGGCTTCATGCCTCTTGTGGAGGTGGTTTCCCAGCCAGATGGATGACTCAGAAGAGAAAATCTTACTACTGCAATTGTAGCTCTGTGAGCAGCTGCTTTGTATCCTGGGAAGTTAAAGGCAGGAGTAGATGCTAGAGAGAGGCTCTGACTTTTTAAAAGCCTACCAGAGCTGCTGATGAGCATCATCATCTCATTACGCTTGAGGAAATATACGAGAGACTCTATAGGAGGGCACTCCTCTTGATCAATACATTAGTTCATAGCTTCCATAACACAGCAGGAATGACCAAAAACATCACAACACTACACAGTACTGGAAGTCTGCTTTTTCTTCTGTTAATACTATCATATTATGAAGTGATTCACGTTACCCACTTTTTCCATTTTAGATTTTGATCTCTGAATGGTGTAACTTTCTGTACTGAGTGTATGTTTCTCTTAGCCAGTTCTTACACTACTTTGAACTAAAATTAAGCAGACATCCTGTGGGTTACAAACCATTTTGTAGTACCATGGCTATCTGTGCTGTGTCTCAAAAATACAAGATAAGGGAAGCATCTCAGAGTAATGAAGTCCATTAAACAGAACAAAAATGTTAGCGCCCTCTGTTGATTAGATGCCATTACTATAACATCTAAATAACTTTATTAAGTTTAGATATGTAACATCTAAATAACTTAAGTGCAAAAGATGGATGGATTGTACTGAAAATTGGAGGGAAAGGTATCAAAGAGCTTGCAAAAAACATTTTCACCCTAAGCCAGGAAAGTACGGAGAAAAATAGGGAAACAGCTAAGCTCACAAAAAAATAGTTTAGGGAAACGGAGTATTCAAGATAATCTTGTAGCAACACAGGACAGACTAACTGAAGTTAGAGAGTTTAGGAAGAAAAGTAGTCCATCTCAAAAGTGATGCATTAGATTGAGTGAAAAAACACTGAAACGTAGGCAAGATTACACTAATATGCATTAAGCCTCACAACAGATCTGATATAGGTAGGGAATATTATTCAAGTAGTAAAAAATGGGGTACACAATCTGTATTATACTCAACCTCCATCTAAAGAACGGAGGTTCTAATTTCATGATAGCTTGCAAAAAAAAAAGGTAATTATGTCTATTCATTTAAATATATAGAAAGAAATAATTAAGATTCACAAATACTTCGATGCATATATACTGTGCCTTTTTCTGGTTTATGAAACAATAGGAAGCCACAATTCAGTCTTGACTTTGGTAGTTAAATATACTTCAAAAAAGTAAAACAAATAAAAGCTATTCCCAACGTGGTTATTCCTATCCAAGGCTTTTTTGTATAATAAGTTTGTTCTTGTATTTAAGGAGACTTGTATAGTAGGAGTTTATAAGTGCTTTACACATTAGCTTTTTCTCAAAGGGCTTTGAAGTAAAAACGTAATTATCCCACTTTTCTTCTTCCCCAGATTTTGCCCATCGTTTTGGTAACTTCAAAAATAGCTACCAAAAATGGCCACAAGCCACATTTTCCTGTGTCCTGCATTAGCACAGCACATCTCTCTCTCTCATGCACACTCTTCATTTTGAAGTGTTATTCCCATCTTGCTGAAGTACAAGTGCTGGCAATAGACTTTTTCAGTCTCAGTTTGAAGAGGGGCAGCAGATAACCCAGACTGACCAAAATGGACAGACTTATTTGAAGGGGGTGTGTGTGTGTTTTTTTCTTTGAAGGGAAAGACAGTGACCTTGTATTAATTACCTAGTCTCATCCAAAAAATTTCTTATCAATTTCCAGTGAAATTTAGCACCATAACATCTTTTCAAGTATCAAAAATTACCAGACAGGACTTACGTAATTGTCCATTACATAGAAGACATCTCCATATGCATTATAATAATCAAGTTAAAAACAAGAATATAACTAAACAAATATGTCCAAGATAAGAAGGCAACTTCTGTTATGGATGACAAACTAATTTACAAGAAGTTCAAACAGAAGAGATCCAGAAAGAAGGAAAAATAAAATTATTAGAATACCATCTCAGTTTTCCATGTGGCACTAACATGATTTAGCAAATACTAAGTAGAGGAACACAGCTGATTAAATGGTCTATAGGGAGTAAGGTAATAGAAATAGGGAGACACAATATAATGCAGAGACTTGAAAGCTAAAATTAATATTATGGCTGAAAATGGGAGCCTATCTAAATTTTCCAGAAAGAGTTTTATGCTGCCAATTAAGAGATGGCTTCAATTTGAATAACTAAGGCTATCCCAAGACAACCCCTAATATGTCTGGTAGCTAGACAAGAGGAAAGTTAGAGGCTCTTCTTACAGTGACAAAAATATGCAGCCTAAGTAGTAGCTTTAAAAGGGTTTTGATTGTTTCATTTGCTTGCATTATTACTTAAAGTAAGTTGCCTACTACATTCAATATTCCTTGTTATAAGACCACCACACTGTGTGCTTTCTACTCCATACATTGTTATTTAGAAACATCAGTAATAATTTCTGAATCAGAACTTGTTTTCTCTCAAATGCTTGTGGCCGATTATTCTAAATGAAGATGCATGAAGCCCAAATAATACAACTTAATATACATAAACTTGTTGAAGCAAACAAACAAACGTGAGCTAGAATACACACAGGCTAGAACGGAAAAAACAAACGTGAATGAGACATGGATCCAAGCTGCAGAGATAAAAAATGGATAGAGATTGAAACAGAACATTACAAAAAAATTGAGGTGTTTAGATTCAGCCCCATCTTCTCTAGTATAAAAATATTAAATAAGCTACCTATCAAACAAATGCAATTCTTAAACTATTACACATATTCCTATTACAAACAATGCAACATGATACAGTCTTGAACAGTGATTTTAGAAATATTTTCATTAAAGTGTAATATTTTCTAGAAATAAAAAATCCAAAGTGTAAAACTTTCAGACATAGTGTAAAACTATTAATGTTTACATTCAAAGTTTTATATGTAAAAACTGAAAAAATGAATGGGACATCATCTACTTACCTACTCCACAACTGTAAATAAAAACAAGTATCTAATTTGCTCTTTAACACATTACACACTATGCACAATTCAAAGCTCTTCAAAATTAGTACTCACCAGCTCAAGAAAACTAAAGAAAAACAGCATTAAGAAACTAGAGGGGCTTTTTTTGGTTTCTTTGTTTTTTTTAAACAAACAGAGTATACATCAAGGAGCTACTGAGAAACTATCCTGAAGTTGTTTAAATAGATATAGAATTTTAGGACAGATTCCTGCTCTTTCAACCTTCCCCATGGATCACTGGCAAGGTGAGGAAGTTATGCCCAATAAGTCATGCCAGTAACATTTTGTTTTACAAATTGTTTTGTAACGATTTGCACTTTCAGTCCAATTCCCCCTTCAGAAAACCAAAAAAGTTTGTTACTGTACCCATCCACTATGAATTAGTCTTAGTTTTGTTAAGCGTAAGAAAATGTTATTTATTACCATTTTTATTAATGGGTTAGAATACCGGCATAGGTGAGCAGAGTCTTAATTTCACAGATACAGCAAAAAGGTTGAAGTATGAGAAGTACTGAGGCTCTGAATCAGCCTCGAGATTCAGGAAAATAAATGTTAATTTATATTCTATTCACACTTAGAAGGTTATCTTCAAAAAAGTATGGCCTAGAATTTATTTTAACGAAACTGAATATTTATTCAAAACTAATATCATAGGTCCCTTTGCTTGCCAGAGATAAACTTCCCACTAACTAGTGGGAAAAGAGTGATTTTTTCAAATCTCAAAATATGTAGTCTCCACATATTCTAGCCCAGGAAGTATACAGAGCATCTTCAGACAATAGCTGTACATGCAAGTTTAGGCTGGTCAAAGAGTCTTAAGCTGTTGCTGGTGAGATATTTTAGGTAAAAGCTATACAATCCTCTATGTGTATTATATATGTATATGTATGTATATATGAGTATTATATATGTAATTTGTAACTACTATATTAAAATGTTTCTGCGCTTTCTAGAAGAGATTAGTGATGGCAATACACTATTTTGAAACCACCTTTTACGTTACCAGTTTGAAAAACCAGTAAACATGAACTCTAAAAGTACAGAAGCCTATAAAAATATAGATATAGGGCACCTCTAGTTCAGTAAATTTAATCAGGCAAACAACTTAGATTTATTTTTCTATCTTGCTTCAATAATGTATATTTAAGAAAGCGTTTTGGAAAAGTGAAAAGAGATCCCATTTTAAGCTACTCATGTATTGCCAGATGTGCAGCTATTGTACATCCCATAAATATTAAAACACAAGTTCAAATAAGTTGTTAAAATGCACTTACTTTTATTGTAGCAGGTTGCTAGCACACCTTTATCTGCAGGACTGGCACTAATGTGCCAAATTTCACCCACTTGATGGATGAGAACATTTTTGTTTATAATGTTATTTTCATCATCAAAATCTATTATGTGAATCTACAAATACAATAAAAAGATAACATTAGGGCTCCACTGTTTTCCTGTGGGTCTTAATTATACATGATGACAGCACAGAACCATGTAATATGAGTTTTATGACTGATATCTACTTTAATTAATTGTTATACTAACAATATAACTCTTTAATTTCATGCAGGATATTTTCTCTAAAAAAAGTGATTATCTTATTGTGAAGAAATACCTTTTGTTTTTTCCCCCTGGTGCTGCAACTACAGCATTCAACTGCATTTTCCATTTGATGGTTAACAGAAAATGAGCCCTAAACTTGCAGCTGATCACTTTGCTAGCATTCAAACCCTCCATTAGATGTCTAAGATAATTCTGTATTCAGATCAACAGAAATGAATCTCCCTTAAATGGATAGGCGGAGGGATTATTAGTAGATGTAATAGGAAAATTGATGCCCTACTAGAAGTTTATCAGCATTCTCTCTTCAGCTACTGTATATACATCTGCACTTATCACCGACATCAGGAAATCTGTCACCATTTTAAAAAATTGACAGGGAAAAAAATTTCAACCTTTCAACTTATAACAGTCAACTTAGAATCTAGCCAATTGTTTATCAAATTTAACAAGTGGTTTCAGGTGTTACTCACAAACCTCCCCCTTGTCAATTTTTTCTTTTGTTTTATAAACACTTTTCCCTATTTTTAAAAATTAGCTTTATTTCCTCAGCTACCATGTGGAAGACTCGCACAAAAAGCAGGGGAAACAGACTAAGACTGCCCCCGAAAAACACTTAACATGCATGAGTAACTTTACCCATGCTAGTAAGCCCTATCAGAGGTTCAACAATAGAACCCTCCGCATGGCGAAGAAAAGAAATTAAACTAAAGACATCCTATTCCCTATTATTAAATTAGGTCATACTAAAAGTTTAGCCACACAGTGCTGTAGGCAATTTTTTTTGAAGTGTTTAATGTGCTAGATAGAACCAAACAATCCAATTTTAGGATTTGTTTGTTTAGTTTTGCAGTACTGAGTATTCCCTTCACTACGAGATGATCTTGCTCTCAATACATCAACTCCCAACCACAGCAAGGGTTATATCCTCTAGTCTTGTTCATCTCAAATTAGTATTCATCTTTTCCTCACTCTCTTCAGTGCTCCCTTCAGCAATTACTTTCTTAAATTGGACTTTGGTTCCCGATACCAGTACCATTCTCCTAGTCTCCTGTCAGACTCTAAGACATCCAAGAATCTAAAATGCTCAAGGAATCATCTCTCTCCAGTCATCATCTGATGACCCAAACCATGAATCCATCTATGAAGCGAGACATTATTCATCCCCTATACCAAGACATATCTATCCTCCTGTCCAATTTAAAGTGACCCTCTGCCTTTCAAAATATTGTCCCTGGTTTTACGTTACCTTAATTATTGCTTGAGCATGATCTACTCTGCCAGACCCTACCTTGGCCTCCGCTACATCCTTTTCCCACAACTGCACATTATGACTTGTGCTGCGTCATCTATGATTTCTCCCTCATTTCATCTTTATCTCTGACCTTCAGGCCTTCTCTTTTTAGCTCTTGACAGTCTCAGTAAAGTATGTTATGAGACTCTTTATAAAAGGTAAAATGCATACTTGTACTGGATAAACTTACAATTCCAACTATTTGCAGACAAACTGGGAGCAAAATACTGTATTAATTTGGGACGTGAAGATAAAGAGAAGACAATAGCAATGGACACTGGAATTAGAGTCAGTGGAAGAATTCCTTCCTTTTATAACTCTTTGGCCTAAAGTACCTCCAAACAGCCCCAAAGTAAGGACTGAAGGGCAATTCCTATTATTCCTACAATGTGAATCTTTTACAATTGCTTCTCAGTCTTGCATCCCTGAGACAGATAGGATCCCTCCAGTTCACCATTTCAAGCAAGAGAAAGATAATATAGCAGGATTTTAGAATGTGAGAATCACTGTACTATCCTGCATATGGGAAGAGTCAAACTAAAACTTTATGCCAATGCTGCAGCATGCAATACATCAGTCCTGCCTGTCTGCATCTTTTCCTTACTCTCAGCTCCCTCAAAAAATATGAAACCTTCTACTGAAATTATTAAGTAGACTCCTTGCAGTGCAATTGGTTCCCTAAAGGTGAACTACAAATCAAAAATCCATTTACTTCAACAATGTGTATTATAGTCCCCCACTAACCAAAGTAAGTGGGTCATTCAGCACATGAACCAAAAGAATACCTTGAAGGGCCTTATATAAGGCCCTTCAAAGTCATATAGACAGTTTCTACTTTGCTGTGAAGATTCTGCTTCAGCTGATCTCACAGCTACCAGGCAACTTCGCAGAAGTGAAGAGTCAACTCATACAGGTTGAGGATAAATCCTTGATTAAAATAGCCTTTTGTCAAATGTGAAATTTTATTTATTTTTATATCCTTTTGGTGTAGGGGAAAACATGAAATATCCTTCTTTTGTAGCTGTGACATGCATCCTAGGTACAAGAAGAGATGCTACAGCGAAGTGTGAATATGTTGGCCTGCTGTAAGTAAGAAGGGAGGGGGCTTAACAACAGAAAAGAAATATTTTCTCTCCATGGTTTCTGTGCTAATGTTCTTCTTAGCCTGGCCATTGTGAGCATTCAGCACATATTTCTAAAGTTGATGAAATCTTGTTAGTTGTTCTGTCATTCACATTTAGTATTTTCTTCAAATACATTTGGGCCAAATTTATACTTAACACAATCCGATGCCATAATGGCAAATAAGACAAACCACCTCACATCACACTCTTATATGGGCTTCAACTCTGAAATGTACTAATCAATGTTGTTCAAGTAAGACATCAAAGATCACCTAGGATGCATGTCACAGCTACCAAGGAAGGATATTTCATATTTTCCCTACACCAAAAGGACATAAAAATAAATAACCTTTTGCAAATGTGAAATTTTATTCTAATCAAGGATTTATCCTCAACCTGCAAGAGTTGACTCTTCGCTTCTGCAAAGTTACCTGATAGCTGTGAGATCAGCTGAAGCAGTATCTTCACAGCAGAGTAGAAACTGTCTATATGACTTTGAGGGCCTTATATAAGGGTAAAAGGTATTCTTTTGGTTTATGTGCTGAATTATTATTGTTCCTACACTTTTAATATAAATGTTACAAATTAAGTGTTTTCTGTTTCGAGTTAACCTTCTGTAAATACCTCCATTTCTTCTGCTGCAAAGCTGTTTTTGAACTTCCTACTTCCATAAATCAGGACAGCTCTATAACTAGCTTTCTTCTACAACACACCTTTACGTGACTTGAAACAGAACAAGAGATTCTGCATATATTGATGCTATGTGAAAAACCCTCCTGACTGTATAGCGCCTCATTAGAAGTCACAGCACCAAAGGTGTCAGCCAGCTACTAAAGATAGGTCAAGTAATGGGGAAAAAATGGTGCAGAATTAAGCAACAATTATTAAGGCCTATAGCATTTCTTGGGGATTAATGACTAGCTGGGAGAAGATGATAGCATGAAGCACAGCTAAGTGCCACTAACCACAACTATTTGTTAATAGTCCACTAAAAGCCCTGCACCTCTAATGTTAGTTCTATTCCCTTGAAAAAGAGAAAAAAAGTCAGATAGTGAAAAAAAGTGCTTGATGCAGGGTCAACATGTACCTACAGGGTTAGAGTAAAGAATTAGTGCCCACAGTCACCTTCTCAGAACCATGTCAACACTTCCTTTTCAGTAAATGTTAATGATTTGAAACTCATTGGATATTAGGTGACAACTAGCGGGTGCTTCGTCCTTAAAAACTAGTAATTAAATCCTTTGCTAAATACTCCGTGAAGTCAAAGATAGTTTATCCTAGGCAAAAAATTACATGTAATTACCCAGTTAGTATAGGTTTCAGAGTAGCAGCCGTGTTAGTCTGTATTCGCAAAAAGAAAAGGAGTACTTGTGGCACCTTAGAGACTAACAAATTTATTAGAGCATAAGCTTTCGTGAGCTACAGCTCACTTCATCGGATGCATTTGGTGGAAAAAACAGAGGAGAGATTTATATACACACACACAGAGAACATGAAACAATGGGTTTATCATACACACTGTAAGGAGAGTGATCACTTAAGATAAGCCATCACCAACAGCAGGGGGGGGAAAGGAGGAAAACCTTTCATGGTGACAAGCAGGTAGGCTAATTCCAGCAGTTAACAAGAATATCAGAGGAACAGTGGGGGGTGGGGTGGGAGGGAGAAATACCATGGGGAAATAGTTTTACTTTGTGTAATGACTCATCCATTCCCAGTCTCTATTCAAGCCTAAGTTAATTGTATCCAGTTTGCAAATTAATTCCAATTCAGCAGTCTCTCGTTGGAGTCTGTTTTTGAAGCTTTTTTGTTGAAGTATAGCCACTCTTAGGTCTGTGATCGAGTGACCAGAGAGATTGAAGTGTTCTCCAACTGGTTTTTGAACAGTATCCCCGATACTGTCACGGCTAACCTGGTGGCAGAACTTTGTGACTTTGTCCTGACCCATAACTATTTCACATTTGGTGACAATGTATACCTTCAAATCAGCGGCACTGCGATGGGTACCCGCATGGCCCCACAGTATGCCAACATTTTTATGGCTGACTTAGAACAACGCTTCCTCAGCTCTCGTCCCCTAATGCCCCTACTCTACTTGCGCTACATTGATGACATCTTCATCATCTGGACCCATGGAAAAGAAGCTCTTGAGGAATTCCACCATGATTTCAACAATTTCCATCCCACCATCAACCTCAGCCTGGACCAGTCCACACAAGAGATCCACTTCCTGGACACTACGGTGCTAATAAGCGATGGTCACATAAACACCACCCTAAATCGGAAACCTACTGACCGCTATTCCTACCTACATGCCTCTAGCTTTCATCCAGATCATACCACTCGATCCATTGTCTACAGCCAAGCGCTACGATATAACCGCATTTGCTCCAACCCCTCAGACAGAGACAAACACCTACAAGATCTCTATCATGCATTCCTACAACTACAATACCCACCTGCTGAAGTGAAGAAACAGATTGACAGAGCCAGAAGAGTACCCAGAAGTCACCTACTACAGGACAGGCCCAACAAAGAAAACAACAGAACGCCACTAGCCATCACCTTCAGCCCCCAACTAAAACCTCTCCAACACATCATCAAGGATCTACAACCTATCCTGAAGGACGAGACATCGCTCTCTCAGATCTTGGGAGACAGACCAGTCCTTGCTTACAGACAGCCCCCCAATCTGAAGCAAATACTCACCAGCAACCACACACCACACAACAGAACCACTAACCCAGGAACCTATCCTTGCAACAAAGCCCGTTGCCAACTCTGTCCACATATCTATTCAGGGGATACCATCATAGGACCTAATCACATCAGCCACACTATCAGAGGCTCGTTCACCTGCGCATCTACCAATGTGATATATGCCATCATGTGCCAGCAATGCCCCTCTGCCATGTACATTGGCCAAACTGGACAGTCTCTACGTAAAAGAATGAATGGACACAAATCAGACGTCAAGAATTATAACATTCAAAAACCAGTTGGAGAACACTTCAATCTCTCTGGTCACTCGATCACAGACCTAAGAGTGGCTATACTTCAACAAAAAAGCTTCAAAAACAGACTCCAACGAGAGACTGCTGAATTGGAATTAATTTGCAAACTGGATACAATTAACTTAGGCTTGAATAGAGACTGGGAATGGATGAGTCATTACACAAAGTAAAACTATTTCCCCATGGTATTTCTCCCTCCCACCCCACCCCCCCACTGTTCCTCTGATATTCTTGTTAACTGCTGGAATTAGCCTACCTGCTTGTCACCATGAAAGGTTTTCCTCCTTCCCCCCCCTGCTGTTGGTGATGGCTTATCTTAAGTGATCACTCTCCTTACAGTGTGTATGATAAACCCATTGTTTCATGTTCTCTGTGTGTGTGTATATAAATCTCTCCTCTGTTTTTTCCACCAAATGCATCCGATGAAGTGAGCTGTAGCTCACGAAAGCTTATGCTCTAATAAATTTGTTAGTCTCTAAGGTGCCACAAGTACTCCTTTTCTTTTTGCCAGTTAGTATAAAACACCTTCACAGTCAATAGTTAATCTTCAGGCATTTCACTGTCTAAGATATAACAATGAAAAAAAGGTTTTGCTCCTTGGTTGTTTTTTTTTTAAACTAAATTTTTTCTGTAAGTCATTTTCTTCTCCCTCTGCCAATCATAGCTTATACAGATATATAAACACTGCACCCAGATCTCTATACCTTGAACAGCTTCTCTTATTATTATTTATACACCAGGTGGTTTCCCCTCTCTAAAACTCAGTTTCAGGTAGCTTTCCATTGCTAACTTTGGCTCCATCTGTTCTCCCTTGCATGCTAGGTTATATTTAACAGGAGAAAAACAAAATAATCTGCATTTTGAAAATACTCTAGGAACATTGATCCCTTCCCTACATTTTCTATCGCAGGGGTGGGCAAACTATGGCCCGTGAGTCAGATCCAGCACCTCAGGGCTTTGGATCCAGCCCGCGGGATTGCCCGCCCCGTGGCGCCGCAGACCCTGCACCAGGAATTGGCCAGCACCACGTCCCTCTGGCCCCTACGGGAGCGGGGGCAGAGGGCTCTGCGCGCTGCTCTTGCCTGTGGGTACCTCCCCCAAAGCACCCTTTGGCCAGGAACGGGGAACCGGGGCCAATGGGAGCTTTGTGGGAGGTACCCACAGGTAAGAGCAGCGCACAGAGCCCTCTGCCCACCCTCCCTCAGGGGCTGTGGTGCCGGCGGCTTCCTGGTGCATGCCGCTGCCATCCCAGAGCCACTCCAGGTAAGCAGTGCTGGGCCGGAGCCTGCACCCCAACCCCTCCTGGACCTCGTACCCCAAACCCCTGCCCTGAGCCCCCTTGTACGCCCTGCACTCCTCCTCTGCCCCAACCCCTTGCCCTGAGCCCCTTCCTGCATACTGCACCACCTCCCACACCCCAACCCCCTGCCCCAGTCCTACATTCATGGCCCTTCCTACAATTTCCCCACCCAGATGTGGCCCTCAGGCCAAAAAGTTTTCCCACCCCTATTTTATCGTGTCTCCTCAGTCTCCCACTCTTGGTATGTTTTTATTTTTCATCACATTCTCTGTCAGTTGGAAGGAGTAAGCTTTTCAGGGCAAAGGTCTGGTTTTCATACTACAGAATGCCAATGTGACTGTACAAACAAACAAGGTGAAACAGCTGTGTTTGCTATGCCATTATGGATGCTGTGTTCAGTGGTTAAACTGAGGGGGAAGGTGGTTGTACTGTTCCAACCATATGAACCACCAAAGTGAGAAACTGCTCACATTGGATTGTGCAGCTTTTCAAAATATGATTGTGCATGCCCTCTGAGCTCAGCTCCCCATTGACAGAGCATGACTTTGTCCATGCACTCTGCTAGGCTCCTTGGGCTCGGCTCCTTCTTGACTGGCTGGGGGGAGGGAGGGGAATATCTCTCAAACTCAACACCTACTAATAGCACCAAAATGAGAAACAGAACATGAAAAACAAAAAACAGTTCATGTTGACATTAAAGTTACTACTGGGCATCTGAGACGAAACTTCACTGAGATGAATGGTGATGAGCTTCTGTTCCAGGCTCTCTCCTCTCTCTTTATGTCATTTATACTCCTCACATTTGAGGTTTTCTTTGCAATCATAATAGCTAGAGATTGACTTCAAAAAAAAAATGAAAGCTGAGATTCTGGAGAATAAGATATAAGAATTAGAATAAGAAATAAGATAGAAGAAATAAGATAGATAATAAGATTATCTTATAAGAATAAGATAGAAGCTTGAGAGAAGTGTCAGCACACTACAGCACCATGCACCTCCTGAATCCAAGCTCTGTGTGTGTGCTAAAGGTATTAGTGAATAAATACTGTTACTGAAACTATTCTAATGTGAAAAGTTAGTGACTGTACTAACACTATGGGTTTTTTAATCTAGTTTAGGGCTCCAGCCTGCCCTTCAATATCAAGGCTTGTCCTAAGGTTCATCTTATAAAAAGTCAGCTATTTTACTTTTACAAGGAAAGCTTGGACAAAAAAGATGGCTGTCTATAGGCTGTACGTCACTGTAGCCTTTACTCCCTGCAGAAACACAGTGATGGAAGTTTTATGGATATTCACAGATAAAAAATGAAGTTTGTCTACAGCTCTATTCCCATGAGCCTATTACTTACACATACATGTCTTTAAGGAGTTCCACTGAAGTAAATCATGAGGGCTTAACTACAATTTCAAAATGGAAAGCAGGATTTTATTTTAATTGTGTTACCTGTTCTGCAGTTTAAATTGGTTCTACAAAATCAAAAGCAGTAACTTAGTAATAGAACTGGACAAATAATATTTGTTAAGTAACTCATTTGATTCATTTGTAATTTCTCTCAAATAAGTTATGATAAACATTTTTAATTAATTATTCACCAGTCTTAGAAAATGGGGTGACTATGAAAATATATTAACCTTTTAAAAAAAAAAATGACATCTCATTCACCTAACTAGTTATCAAAATTTTGTTCACATAACACATTTTTTAAAATAAAGCATCTAATGCTCAAACTTGGCAGGAAAGTGAAGTAATATACCAGTAAAAAAAGTTAAAGAATATTCCTGATACTTAACATGTATTATTCTGACAAAAGTTTACCTGATTATCATATTTGAGAGACTGTGTCCCAACCAAAAATCGAATGGCATCCGTTTCTGCTATCTGGGGTGTTAAAGCACGTGCCTAGCAAAAAAGAAAACCGTTATAAAAATACAGTGCAATACATTATTGATAATTTGTGAAAATCTTGGAACATAAAAGACATCCCAGTTGATCACCTTAAGCACCAAACTTTTACACTGCATCTTTCTCCTGAACTTTGTCTGTATTTAGGCTATTTATCTAAGTGTTCTAGTGTAAGGATTGCTTCTCACATCTGTAAAGTACCTACTATACTCTCAGTGCTAAATAAATATGTCCATATTTATTTATTTTTAAAAACCATGATTCAATGTTAAGGATTTCTCCCAAATTAATTATTCTTAACAAACCCAGAATCACAGAACATGGGAAGGACGCAAAAGTGGCTGCAAAAATACTTAAGGCGGCTGCAATGACAAAGGGCATTCTTGGACAAATTATTCAAAATAAACATTTTACACCTTTAAGTAAGATCCGTGAACTCACACAAAGTCACCAATTCATTCTTTTCCCTACTATTCATAGGAAAGAGCAAGCTAGAAGGAAAGAAGTTCTTGGTCCTCCTTGCTTTTTAACATTAAGCCACTAAAGCTAAATCCTACCAGAATGACCATAATGGAAATTATCACCCTCCACTTACTCATAAAAAGGCACAGCACTGATAGTGATAATGCAGCCATTCCCGCCCTACCCTGCCATTTGCTTCCACCCTGTCCTCAAAGGGCCTCCTCTCAGTGGTAGAGGATATTTCAGTCTTTGGCCAGTTTGCTAAAGAGACCAATAAGATGCTGTAATGAAAGGTCAGATAACTTTGGAATTCACATCCCCACTTGCTCTTAAATATCCCAAATCTGTAGACACTCCAGGCAAAGCCCATATTTTTAAGCAGGCATTTTGGAAGGACTGCGGTAGCCAGTAGCTCTGCCCACTTCCACTACAACCATTCTTTTTTGGCTGACATAGTTAAACGCTGGGTGATTAGGTGAGATTTTGTTTCACTATAGCCTTACTGATTAGGAATCAATTTTTAATTGATGACTAAGGTGGCTAGAACTTTAGAGAGACATGCTTTTAGGAGTGTTATTATTTTATCTATTTCATTTTAACCACAAGTTAATTACAGAATAGTATTTTGGAAAAACCCACTTAGATCTTCATTGAATAAAACAAGCAGTCCAACCATCTGTTTAGGGGTTATGATCAGATTGGACCTGGAGTTCAGAATTCATTCTGGACCACCACTGAACAGATAAACATTTCAGATGCTAGACTGAATACTGATTTTAATAAAAAACTACATTTTATATTTTAGATTTAAACCTGACATGGGTAACAAGTGAAATGAGTTTATTGGTCAAAAACTAGTACACAGTGAGCATTTAAACAGATCATAAAGTGAGTAGAAATTTTGATTCAACTGACTGTTTATTCTCAGGACATGCTAAACTCTGAAATAATAGAAATGAATCACTATGGATTTATTATGGTAGATCTATGCAATGAAACTTACATTGCATCTATCTGCATTGAGTCTATACAGAGCCAGTGTTGCTAGTCTGTAGTGTTCAGTGACAGCAAGAAAGTTCACCAAAAGCTATTAATTTTTATAAAAATTTACATTGTGGATTTTCCTCCAGCCATGGTGAGAACTTCTTTTCATTTCAAATCCCCTGCCAAGTTCTTTTCACGAAAGCACCACTAAAAACAACCCAGTCATTACAAACCTCCTTCAATCAAATAGACTTCAGTTGTTTAACAAGTGGAGTAGAACAAAACAACAACAAAAGATCTCCTGGGTCTTTCATGGAATAAAGAAATACTGGTAAGAACTTTGTTCCCTCCTCTTTAAAGAGCCTCTTCTTAAAAAGCAGTTTAGACTCAAGGTGCACTTTAAAAAGAAAAAAAAAATGGAATGTCACCATATGCTGACATTTGTCTATGTACAATCAACTTTTTCTTCTTCCTCCCCCCTCCAAAAAAAATTAAAAATGGGAATTGTATTTTTCCCCACTCTGTTGAAAATATTAAAAGTTTGAGTTAAATATCTGAAATTGTAATCCATTTCAAAATAAAGAACTGACTTCCTACATGTTATCCTCACTCAAAGAATGGAAAAAAATGCATCTGTGTTTATCAGATTCAGATCTGTCAGTAGGGGCTTACCAGTATCTGAGACAGTTTGGTTCTTAATAGGGATAACGGACCTTCAGATGGTTCATGCACAAATATGCAAATCTGTTATTTTTTATTGTGTCTACTCAGGCAAGTTGATTCACAGAAAGTCATAATGGCAAACCAAACAGCTATTGGTATGCAGAAATTACTGCCAACCATGCTGACCAATACTGCCTCTTGTTTAATTGTACTTTCTTGTTTGTGTATATCGGTCTGTTGTCTTCCGTCTTAGACCTAAATTGTAAGCTTCTTGGGGCAGGGACTGTCTTTTTGTTCTGTGTTTGTACAGCACCTAGCACAATGGGTTCCTGATCCATAATTAGGGCTCCTCTGTGCTATAGTAATACAAACAAACAATAATTTCAACAGGTGATAGAGGTACTTCAGAGGGACAGGACATGTGGTCAACGTATAGGAGAGTAGTACTTCAAGCTTTGGCAACTGGTTGTTTAAGCTTTCCTCCCCTACCTTAATGATAAGCCTTGGTATTGAGTCACTGTGCACTGCTGCTGTCCACCTCCATTTGAAGCATGCACAGCCTAATTCACCAGAAAGCTTGAGATACAGAAAACCTCAGCCCCATAATCATATCCACAACTGAATAGGTATACCCTAGTTAATACTGAAATACAATGGTTATACTGAAAAGCATATGAACCACAGAGACATAATCTAGTCAAGTGAATAAAATGAATTGGCATTTTCATTTAGTGCATTCTAAAGCAGTTTATAGAGCCATGAATTACATAGCTGGAGAGGAATAACCATATGCATGCAAAAAAAGGGTCTATAATGCATCATCTGTTTCCAAGGTAGTAAAACTATCATACTTTTAGTAGCAGCAGTATGAGCTCTGAATCAATTTAAAACAAACCTTTCACCC
The DNA here is from genome assembly GCF_009764565.3 of Dermochelys coriacea. Classification (NCBI taxonomy): domain Eukaryota; kingdom Metazoa; phylum Chordata; order Testudines; family Dermochelyidae; genus Dermochelys; species Dermochelys coriacea. The sequence continues at coordinate 36,096,370 of NC_050070.1, read as the reverse complement.
CTCCACTACAGCAAAAAAGGAGACAAAGATATTACTTCAAAAAAACAGTTATGGGATAAGAGGGAAAGTCTGCTCATGGATCAGTAACTGGTTAAAAGATAGGAAACAAAGGGTAGGAATAAAAGGTCAGTTTTCACAGTTGAGAGCGGTAAATAACAGGGTTCCCCAAGGATCTGTACTGGGGCCAGTGCTGTTCAACATAATCATAAATGATGGGAAAAGGGATAAACATTGAGGTGGCAAAGTTTGCAGACCATACAAAATTACTGAAGACAGTTAAATCCGAAGAGGACTGTGAAGAATTACAAAGGGATCTCACAAAACTAGATGACTGGACAACAAAATGGCAGATGAAATTCAATGTTGATAAATGCACAGTAATGCACACTGGAAAAACATAATCCCAACGACACAGTCAAAATGATGGGGTCTAAATTAACTGTTACCACTCAAGAAAGAGATCTTGGAGTCATTGTGGATAGTTCTCTGAAAACATCCAGTCTATGGCTGTGAACAGCTCTGAGTTACCGAGTGTTTTTTGTCTGATGGAACTGACACTATGTGTCATGGAACTGTCATCTGACATTCTTCTCATCTGGGGCCTTTGACACATTCAGCGGATGTCAAACAGCTTGATTTGGCATGCAAGTGGTCAGCTTAGGGCTAGTGGTTGCTGAACTGCACAGAATAATCAAATTCCAGCATTTCCAGTTTGAGTAAGTTATGTCTAGATTCTGAGTCATCTCGTTCCATCATGCCCATCTAGTAGCACCCAGTAACTCGATTAGACGGGTCAGTTACATTTGGATCACCAGAGGATTCATATTAAACGGAGAACTTGAGCACGTTTAGCATCAGGCACAGTGTATAGACTAGATTATGGCCATGCTTAATGGATGCATAGGCAGCTTTGAAGATGGCTTCTCAGAAATGACTGAAAGCTACATCGACTGGGATGATGTATGATGGTATAGAGACAAGACCTTATTCTAAAGCATCTGTATACTTCTTCCAGTCTGCGTTTCTGAAATCCCATCTTGGTTTGTTAAAGATTCTAATGATTGGGAGCTGTAGGCCAATGTGAATAACAGAAGGTCTGTGTTGGTTGTGTGGGAATCTTCCAAGACCAGACATAATGCAGGTAGGGAGTGACCATTCACAGATAACACCCAGCACAAATCAGGAGAATATTCACAAGATCATCTGGCTAAACAGAAAGCGCCTCCCTGCTTTGCATCATGGATGACGGCAAGTTCATTGTTAGATGCCCACTCCACCAGTTGGTCTCCATTAGCATCTGATGCCCCGAGGATCCCTAGTAAGGATGGTGACTGTTTAAGTCACCTACATGGACTGCTGCGTGAGATAGTCTTGACAGAACTTTCTGGTCCCAGTTAAAATATGGTGGCTTGTCAACATTTGTGATCTGGAAACTTCCCACCTGAGTCACAGAAATTAGTAGATGTAAGCTCAGTGGCATCTGAGATGTTTGAACGGATCAGCAATGGATCAGCAGCTGATCTCTATGGCAAAGGATCAACATTCTTGTTGCGCTCCCTGTGAGTACTCAGTTCATACTCAGGAAACTGATGATCCAACCAGCAGACCACACTGAAAGTCCTTTCTAGGGCTGAATATTGATCACTTGCCAGATGACATTCCTGATGCAATTCCTTCCTCCAACATTTGAGCCATCGGGCTAGCCCTGAGTACTGCAACTCAACATTGCAGGATTGTCAGCAGCCAAATGCAGCAGTGATTTATCCTGTTGTCACAACGACATCATCTGCCTGCACGAGATGCACACTTCCATTGCAGAAACTGGGACTAGACAGCTGGGGATGGATCACTTGATAACTGCCCTATTTTGTTCATTCTCTCTCAAGCATCTGGCATTAGCCTCTATTAGAAGATAGGATACTGGGATAGATGGATCATTTGTTTGACCCAGCATGACCATTCTTAGTTCTTATCACACTGGTGACTCACTCAATTTGTGATTCACTTTTAAGCCTTATCCTTTTTAGCATTACTGCTGCTTAGGCAGTTTTCCCCCATTTTGTAGTTGTATGTTTGATTTTTGCTTCTGAGATGTAGCACTTTGCACTTGTCTTTATTAAATTTCATGTTGTTGATTTCAGAGAATTTTCCAATTCGTCAAGGTCACTCTGAAATCCTGAAATCCTGCCCTCCAAAGTGCTTGCAACCCCTCCGAGCTTGGTGTCATCGGCAGATTTTAGAAGCAAACTGTCTGTTCCATTATCCAAATGATTAATGAAAATATTGAATAGTACTGTACCTAGGACAAATCTCTGCAGGATCCCACTAGATATATCCCCAAGTCTGACAGCAAACCATTGATGATTATTGATGATTATTCTGTCAACCAATTTTGCACTCTCCTTATGGAAATTTCATCAAGATCACATTTCCCTAATTTGTGGAGCTGTGTCAAAAGCATTACTAAAAATCAAGATATACCACATCTACAATCTCCATCTATTCTCTAGGTCAGTAACTGTGTGAAAGAAGAAAATTTGGTTGACTTGGCATGATTTGTTCCTGACAAATACGTTGGCTATTATTATTATTACCCTATTATCCTCTAGGTGCTTACAAATGAGTATTTAATAATTTGTTCCAGTATCTTTCCAGGTATTGAAGTTAGGCTGTCGGGTCTATAATTCCCCAGCTCCTCTTTGTTCCTCTTTTTAAAAATAGGTGCTATGTTTTTCCTTCTCCAGTCCTCTGAAACCTCACCCATCCTCCATGAGCTTGCAAAGATAATCACTGACATTTCGGACATAGCTTCAGCTAGGTCCTTCAATACCCTAGGATGAATTTCATCAGGCTCTGGACTACTTGAATACATCTAACTTGTTCTTTCCCTATTTTGGCTTGTATTCTTTCCTCCTTGTTGTCAATATTAATTGTATTAAACATCTGGTCACATCAACTCTTTTAGTGAAGACTGAAGGAAAATAGGCATTAAAAACCTCTGCCTTCTTGAAGGCACCTATTATTACCTCTCCTTCCCTGCTACATACTGAACATATACTTTCCTTTGTTTTTCTCTTGCGCCTAAGGTATTTACAAAACCTCTTCTTACTTCCCTTTCTAGGTTTAACTTATTTTGTGCCTTAGCCTTTCTGATTTTGTTCCTACATGCTTGTGCTATTCTTTTGTACTCATCCTTAGCAATATGACCATGCAGTGTTCCCTCTAATTTTTCCCACACATGCGTGGAATGAATTTTGTTGCGTGTCACACAACACCTCCATATTGATGCACATAACAAAATGCATGTGTTGGGGGTGAGGCTGAGGGGTTCAGAGTGTGGGAGGGGGCTCAGGGCTGGGGCAGAGGTTGGGGTGCAGGAGTGTGAGGGCTACAGCTGTGGCTGCAGGTTCTGAGGTGGGGCCAGGGATGAGGGGTTTGGGGTGCAGGCTGCCCCAGGGCTATGGCAAAGGGGGGGGGACTCACCCCAGCTCTCTCTCCCTGCCATGGCAGCTCCAGTCCTGGGATGGAGGGTTGGGGTGCGGGCTCTGAGGTGGGGCCAGGGATGAGGGGTTTGGGTGCAGGCTGCCCAGGGGCTACGGTGGGGAGAGAAGACTCCCCCCCAGCTCTGTCTCCACAACAGCAGCATCTGGGCGGAGCCCTAGCCGTGGCAGTTGGGGACCAGGCTGAGTTGGGGCCGGGGCACCTGCCCCCTGGCCGTGGCAGGTCCAGGCCGGGCAAGGAGCACCTGTCCCCCGTTCATGGCAGGTCCGCCGGGGCTGGGTTCCCCGAGTGCCTGCGTAGCGCTTAATAGGCTGCAGCTCGGCCACACAGCTTACAGGGAATTTAGGACCATGCTTCCACTTTTGTTGGATTCCTTTTTGATTTTCAAGTCTTGAAGACCTCCTGATGGACCACACACTGCCATTCACTCAGCAAATAAGCAGCAGACATATAGTGATCCAAGGGGATCCATTCGCCACATGCTCCAGTTTAGATGATCAACCTTCCCAGATGTAGTCCTGGACTGATGAAACCTGATCAGGTCCCTCAGGCTGGGACTCCCCAGGGATGAGGTAGAGGAAATTTAGAAGAAAGAAAAGTTGCCTCAGGTGTAGCTTCACTCCAGAGACATCTTCATCTGCAAGCCTTTCATCCACCCTCAAATCTACTACTTAGGATATACACACCTTCTGCTTCTATTTACGCAAAACATGCAAATATCCAAGTACAGAAAACACAAAACGTCATCATATTTTCTTCACAGCATCATCCAAATCACACCACTACAAACATACAAACAACAACTTCCCAATATGGGAAAACACTAGTACAAGCTATTTCTACTTAAACAATTTCCTCCATTTAAAAATCAAACACACAAACAAGATTAGCTAAAAATCTAAAACACACGCACACATCTATGTACTTCAATCCAACATACCAAACAGCCAAAAAATATCCATTTCTATTCTATCCGCTCTGTGTATTTGGGGATTAAAAACTGTACATTTTACATAAATATGTAAAGAGGAGATGTCATATAGGTAAGATAAAAGAGAATGCAAGCTTTGGTTGCAGACTGCCAGGGATGGCTGAGGACTTAACTAGGAATTTTCTGGACTCTTCTTTGGTTGTGCTAGAGAAACATTCACTTGCACAGCCTTAACTGATTTTTAAATGAAGATTTTTTGTTTTGTTTCGTTTAATGAAATGCTTTTCGCATGAATTTTTTCTCTTACATTCAGCCTAAGTTTTCCACTGTCATTCTGCTACTCATTGTTGCACCCAATATGTCATACTAAACCGTTGTTCTCCTTTATTTGCATGTGTATCTTTCAAATTTGGGGAGCCCTTATATCCCTAATTGTTTTTTGGTATTACAGCAGTACATAGACGCCCCAGTTGAGATCAGGACCACATTGTGCTAGGCACTGTACAATCACATAGTCCCTTCCCATCTCAGAAGAGCTTACAATAAAAATAGACAAGTCAGAAAAAGGTTGGGAGGGAAAAACTGAAACAGAGAGGGTTGAAGTGACTTCCTCCAACTTACAAAGCCAGTCAGCAGGAAAACCGTGAATAAAACTTGTTTCTCTCCTGAGTCCCAGTACACTGGACTACACTCTCCACCTCTGACATCATTTGTCTATGATGCCCCTAGGTACATTTATAGACATTTCTATGGCACTCATCCCTGTAGTCCAGCAAATACACACTTACAAATTGTACTACAATATGGCAACTTCTTTCTGCTACAGAGGTGCTCAAAAACTAATACAAGCATTCTTGATTTGGTCTTACTATTTCTGTATGAAGAAGAGCTAGTGTCTCTAGTTCAAGATATGACCCTACAGAAGCAGTCAAAAAATCAGTGGACATTTTTGCCACTCTGCTGCATTAAAAACTAATTTAAATCCAACTGCTACTATTGACCCTTAATATTTTCATAATTGTTTAATTTCTGCAATGCTAACACTTAGCTTACAGATAGAAGCGTGGACTAAGTTTCAGCAAGTTTTGTTTTGCAACAATACTAATTTTCAACTTTTAAGCTTACAAAGCAAAACATTCTCCCAATGTACGTCTTTTAAGACTTCAAACATATGAGCTTTCCAGATAAAATTTTATTGAAGTCACTCTCCGCAACATGAGAAGGGAACGTCTCAAGGTACAGAAGTGGAGAAAGAGGAGAAGCCTGGATAAGAGTTAATTTAGGATTACTGCTCATTTTAATTATCACTTGAAAAAGTTCCATCTTAGGTTTTTATACCTATCATGGTAGGATCTGAGCTGAAAAAGTTCAGTTATGATTTTGTACTGAAAGCAAAACAAATTCTTAATTCACAACTATTCTAAATCCAAGGTGGGCAGAGAGAGGGAAGAGATAAGAGGAGCATTTAAACAGTAGATTAAAATCTAATCTGTGGGCCAATAGCGTTTGTTGTTGTTGTTTTTAAATGCTGTTCTAACTAATAAAGTACATGGTTTTTAAAGTGCCATATTTTGGGGAAGATGGTCTGAAAATACATTTAGAAAATTTATTATAAGCATTTTTTCCATTGTATCTATTCTCTCCAATACTCCAACCTACAAATTTACTTTTAGTATTTTGCTAGTGGTACAAGTTTAGGGACTGATACAGTTATACCTAGAATATCATTATAAAATAACCTTTCAGGGCAAGATTTTATAGTTAATGAGACTTCTGGGATAACTCATTGTTTAATCTATCTGAATTAGAAGATTATAGGTCAGTAGTTCAAGTTCAACACAAGTAGATAGCACTGAAAAGTCAATGATATGTGATAGAGTTTGGCAGTATGCATAAAGAAAGTTTGTAGTCTTTGGCCACCATACAAATACCACTACACCACAGCTGATAACCTTTTCAGCAGAAAGGCCAAGACAAAGGTGAGTATGATGCTGAGGCATACTGACAGGGCAACATAGGGAAATTTGTCCTGGTGCTGCACCTGTTTTGCAGATAAAAGATAATTTCAGACTCCAGGTCAGTCAAGAGGACATCTTTCACTAGCACTAAAATCAGTCAACAACTTTAAAGAAAAAATCTTTCTAACCCTTTGGGAATTCTGGATCATCACTCAAACAGCCAAACATTCATGGGAGAGCCAGTCTGCAAAATGTCATCATTCTAAAAGCTAGTTCATAACTGATTCTGTGTAATCAGGTGCCCTATTTCTCAGTTCTTCTCTCTTTACAGACTTCTAGCTCTAAGCAAACCTGTTGAAACAAGTGGGAAATATGATTGGCACAGTTCTCTTAGAACATGCAGTGCTAAATTTAAACTGTTAGATACTAAAAACTAACTTAACTTAGCTTTATTAGCATTATTCAGTTCTACATTTGCCTGGGATCTGACTGTGGGAAAAGAAGGGCCACTGTTAATTCCAGGCATAGAAGGGGCAGGCAGCCCAAGGATGGAACTGTGCCCTTGACAAAAGAGGGCTTAAGTAACAGCTGGGCTCTCTTGATCAGGGGAGTAAGAGTGGTTGACAAGAGCAAACACCAAAGATTTGGAGGATAAGAAAGGAGACACATAGGTTGGCAATCTGAGGAACTGCAGGAGGCAGCTTGTTTGTGAGCCAGCGAAATAGCAGTACATCCACTTAACAGCAGGAAGTGATCTGCCTTGGAGAACCCAGCAAACAGCAGTAGCCAAAGCCCAATCAGACAGTTAGCAGTTAGCCCTACAGGAAAGGCAAGACAGACCAAAGTCGACATTCATTTGGCTAAGGAACATACTGTATAAGAAGGGCACAAGTACAGGAACTCTACTTACGTTTCCTGGGCAGCAAGGGACTGAAGCTTAGAACTGCCATTCATGAACAAATAGAAATGTTTGTGGCTTAGAACCAAGGCTCTGTGTACTATGAAATTATGTGGCTGCATAATTCTCTGTTTTGTAAGGCTGCCACATAAAGGGATATCAGGGGCTTGGCAGCTGGGGAGTCTGGAAGTAACTGAAGGAGCCAAACAAAATACAGGCAACAGAAAGAAGCACTTGCTCCAGCAGAATTTAAGAGCTCTTCTGGAGAGGTATTTCCCCCCAGTGCTTCCTCACTGCTCCAGGAGAGGTTACATCAAAAGCTCTACCAAAGTGGAGCTGGGGATGGCTCCATGTGCCTTAGAAGAGCTATAAGAGGGAATGAGTCTATCCTGTGTAGTTCATATTTATTTATAGGCATTTCTATGGCACTCATTAATTTAATACCTAAGCACTTTACAAACTTGAATTTATTCATATGAAAAACAGAAATATTAGCCTCATTTTACAGATCGGAAACCTGAGGCACAGAGGAGTGTGCTTAAGTGGCTTGCTTAAGGTAATTCTATGGAAGCCAGAAATACCTAGGAATAACACAGTAGTCTGTGAGCTGCTTTGTGCCTTAACCACAAAACTATCCACCCTTCCTCCCCATTCCAAAACTGCTCCAGAGCTCTGCCACATAGACACTTCCTCCTGCTCACCATTAACTTTTACAAATCCCCCGTTAGAGCTACAGTCTCAGAAAGTCCATTGCCTTCTATGCTCCCAACCAGGCCTAATTCCAGTAAAACCTAATTCCTATCATCTGCTGCATATTTCCAAAACAATAAGTGGAACTGCTCAGTGCAGACTTGTGAACAATGGTTAGGATGAGATCTAAACGATTTGCCACACAATTTACATCTACTATATCAAATAGTACTTTGCTTAGAGAAAAGGAGTACTGGTGGCACCTTAGAGACTAACAAATTTATTAGAGCATAAGCTTTCGTGAGCTACAGCTCACTTCATCGGATGCATCCAAATGCATCCGATGAAGTGAGCTGTAGCTCACGAAAGCTTATGCTCTAATAAATTTGTTAGTCTCTAAGGTGCCACCAGTACTCCTTTTCTTTTTGCGAATACAGACTAACACGGCTGCTACTCTGAATACTTTGCTTAGAACACAGTATACATTCTGTGATCCAAAATAAGAGCCTACGGGCTAGAGGTATTTAGGCATCTAATGCCCTTTAAAATCTGGAATTATCAACTCTGAAGAAATAGCAGGATGTATAGCCTCTATGATCCAATCACATAATGGTGAGGTTATGATAGTCAGACTTGAGCTGATTTAACATCCAATAGTGTACACACAAAAACACAACTGCTGTCCATCCTCCCTCACAGCTATGTTGCTGTGCAGGCAGCGCAGCTGCCCCGGCCGGGCGGCAAGCACCTGCTGCTCTGAGCTGCATGGGCGGGAGGGTTGGATAAGGGAGTGGGGGGGGGGAGCAGTCAGATGGGGCAGAGGTTCTGGGGGGAGGCGGAGGGTAGGTCAGGGGATGGGGAACGGGGGGTTGGATGGGGGGTCCCATGGGGGGCAGTTAGGGGCAGGGGGTCCCAGGAGGGGGCAGTCAGGGGGCAAGGAGCAGGAGGAATTGGATTGGTCAGCAGTTTGGAGGGGGCAGTCAGTGGGCAGGAAGTGGAAGGAGGCGGATGGGGGTAATGGGGCCAGGCTGTTTGCGGAGGCACAGCCTTCCCGGCCCTCCACAGTTTCGCACCCTGATGTGACCCTCGAGCCAAAAAGTTTGCCCACCCCATACTAGCTCCTCTTGCCCCCACGCTGTTAGGCACCTCAACAAGTGGCTGTTATGTTACATGTGAAAGCAGGCAAAGGTCAGAATTAAGGCTGTCACATAAACACATTTTGCGGGAAGAACCCCTGATCATCAGCTATATCAGGGGGAGGCTGTAGATAGTCTGATCACCTTGCCTAGCATCAGCTGCCCCCAGCGCCTGCTGCTCTGCAAGGGGATGACCCCTTCCACTGCTCACCACGCTACCCCCTGAAAAGCCCTGTCACGCACCCCAAGTAGGCAATGGCCACCCCCCCCCCGTGCTTCCCTCCAACACCGCCCCCCGACCAGCAACAGCCCCCCTCCAACACCGCCCCTCCAGCCAGCAACAGCCCCCCTCCTTCCCCGCAGGCTCCCTCCAACACTACTCTCCCCTGGCGAGCAACAGCCCCCCTCCAACACCGCCCCCCCAGCCAACAACAGCCCCCCCCCTTCCCCGCAGGCTCCCCTCCAACACCACCCTCCCCTGGCGAGCAACAGCTCCCCCCCCCCCGGGCGATCAACAGCCACCTCCACGTGCTCCCTTCTAACACCGCCCCCGCTCCTCAAACCTCTCTCTCTCCTAGGGTCTCCTCTCCCCCCCTCATGCGCACCTGGAACTCCAGCCCATAGATCACTGGCGCGTCATCCTCCATAGCCTCCCCACGGCTCCGCCCGCAAGGCCCCCCCCTCAACAGCCGCACATCCCTTTCCCCGAGCCGGCCCCCCGCTTTCACGCGTTACTCGCTAGCCTAGGGGGCTTTCTGAGCCACTGCGGCATCCGTTGCTCTCCCCTTCCGGGTGATGGGAAGGAGACGCAGGTGCGGTAGAGACCGTTTCCCGGTTGATGGCGCAGGCGCAGTAGCTACTGGACCCGTCGGGCGGCGGCGGTGCAAGGCTGCTGCTGGCGCTAAGCTGGTGAGGGTCAGGGCTGTAGGTAGCGCCGGGCCGGGCGGAACGGAGGGGCGGGGCAGCCTGGCGTGGGGAGGCGGCGAGCGGGTCCTGGAGAGGGGCGGGCGGGGGTACGCCGAGGTCCCGCGTTGGGGTGAGGCGGCAGCAGAGGCGCCTCCCCGATGGGCTGTCACTTGTGCCACGACTTGCCGTGGATGTGCAGGGTCTGGCTGCCACCCGCAGAGCAAAGTCTTTCCCCCCCGCGGGGGGGGGGGGGGGGTCGTGGGACCCGCCTGAAAGTGAACCCCAGTGAGAGGCCCTTGAGCCAGGCCTGAGGGGCTGGGACCTTCCCGCCGCCCCCTCTCCCCCGTTTCCCTTTCTCTGTTAGACAGTGGCCTTCCGCCGCACCCAGCACCGTGCTACCCGCGAGCAGTAACCAGACTCTGTGCTGACGCCCTGCTTCAACCCCGCTGCCTGCGGATCTTCAGCCCTGTTTGCGGTACCTAGCAGGGCCTTTCAAACCCCCTCGCTCTACCCACCCTATTAAATGGGAGGTAGCGGGTACTGACTGGCCAGACCAAAGGTTTAGCCTGGTGAATTAGCACAGATGCCCATGAAGACTCAGAAACTCAGAATTCCGTGGCAAAGCTGTGAGCATACATCAGGGATAGGCAAATTTTTTGGCCCGAGGGCCACATCGGGGTGCAAAACTGTGTGGAAGGCTGGGCACTCACCCCACAGTGGCTGCAGCTCCTGGACTGTGGCAGAGCTTGCCTCTCTGCTCTGGACTTTGCAATCTCCAAGTTGCAGCGCGGCTCAGGTTTGGCCCTGCCTCCTTCACAGGACCAAATTTGAAGTGAGCGGAGCTGTGAACCGGCTCATGAGGTTGCAGTGCCACTCTAAACTTTGGCCTACCCAGATGCTTGTCATCCTGATGGCTGGGCTAAACCTGAGTGGCACTGGGACTGCAGAGGTTGGAGTGCCTGGATCAGGGAGGTGAGCCCCGCCAGCGCCGTGAGACAGGAGCTGCTGTGTGACCCTTTGAAATATTCTGGCAACCCAGTTTTGGGTCCCGACCCACAAGTTGAGAAATCCAGTTAGAGACGACAAAGGAAGAGAATGAGCTACAGAGCAGGCTAAAAGTATTTTCAATGAGTATAACTGGTAGAAACTTTTCAATGAGATTTTTAGAATAGCTTTGGCCCATCCTGCAATGAAACCTATTCCTGTGCCTGTGCAAAGCACTGTTGTTTTCAGTGGGATTCTGCATGGATTCAGTACCAGGCTAGCTGTAGTTTTATATATAAAAAGATAAGCCTTCACTTCATCAAAATAAAAAAAAATATGTAATCATTACTTAGTCTGAGATGAGAAGCAAATTAGAAGCCTCCAAGGTTAAAGAAATAAATTCATCTCCCAGAAAAATTGGCTGCTTTCTCCAAACTTGCATAGGTTTTAAAATATGGGAAAATATAGCTTTTTTGTTTTTGTTTCAAGTTTTTCACAATCAGTGGGTAATAGGTCAAAGATAAAAATAGAGTGTATTGACTGAATTTTGCCAGAAGCAGTGATAGAGAAACCCATTTGGGGGTATCCAAAGTTTAGATGTTAAAAAGAGAGGTTTAAAAATGCCAGTTAGATTTAATGACAGGTTTCAGAGTAGCAGCCGTGTTAGTCTGTATCCGCAAAAAGAACAGGAGTACTTGTGGCACGTTAGAGACGAACAAATTTATTAGAGCATAAACTTTCGTGGGCTACAGCCCACTTCATCGGATGCATAGAGTGGAACATATAGTAAGAAGATATATAGATACAGAGAAGGTGGAAGTTGCCATACAAACTGTAAGAAGCTAATTAATTAAGATGAGCTATTATCAGCAAGAGGGGAAAAAAAACTTTTGAAATTTGAGAGACAAACTCCTAGAGTTGAACAAAAGATTTCAGAAATCTTAAGACGCGTAATCCTCTGTTTCTGTGGGTCCCAGCACTATTTTTAGTGGAATCGGTAGCAAAATGCCCACCGTCTTCAGTGGGAGCAGGATCAGGTGCTTATTGGTTTTCTCCTTTCCTCTATACCCAAACACGTTTATTATTTATTATCATTAATATTTATATTCCAGTAATGCCTAAAGGCCTCAGCTCAAGCAATTGTAGTAGGCACTGTACAATCATAGTTAATTTAATTCCCTTCCTTAAAAAGCTTATAGTGTAAAAGGAAAGAGATATAACAGGTGACTGACAGAAGCACAAAGCAGAGGGGTAACAAAAATAGTGGTTGCATGAACAATTTTTAGCCAATCAGTAGCAGTAATCACAATTCATCATCTGAATGCCACCTACCTAAATCATTATTGAATGAGTGACCAAGAAAAAGGAAAGTGTGAGCTATTAGTTTGTCAGGCAAGCAACCCCCCCAACTAGGACTTCCTGTCTCCGTTTGCCCTTTGGAAAGAATATCAACCTTTTGTAGTTTAGATAAAACATTGTGAGGTGTGTAGATGAATGAAAACGTGTATCAGGAGAGGTGGTGATGTTGAGAGAAGTTTTCTGAACAATCCAAAGGAAGTAAACCTAGAGGGCAATGAAGTCTAATACCCATAGGATTCGAAGATGTTTTTGGTCAAATAGGGAAGAGGGACTCTTGCCATGGGAGAGAGTAAGCCTACATTTTTAGCCTGCTTTAAATGTATTATTTGATTCTTGCAGTATCAAAACCAAGGAGGATCAGAATAAGTAATTTTTAGCAGAAAGATATTTTTGTAAGAAAAAGACAATCTGGTCAATTTTAGTGTTGATTTTTGGAGCTGCCTCTCAGCTCCAAAAATATTAATAATACTGTAATATTATTTGTTTAATTGGAAGGAAATATTAGCAGCATAATGCTAAATGTCTTTTTGGGGAGGCTGGAGTGGTTGAATGGGAGCGTGTGCATGCACACTCACACACTATTGCCTTCCTGAAATTATAATGTTTTGAGACTCACAAGTACATAGTGGCAAAAGGTAAATTTAAAACATTTTTGTGCCAAGTACGGAATAGCTGGCCAACAATGAAGTGTCAAAAATAAATACTCTAATAATCAAATGACTACATAAAAAGTCCTTCTGTGCCTTTTTTAATAAATACTCTTGAGTTTCAGAACAATGATTTAAATTGATCAATAAAATTAACTTCCGGAATATCTTTCTCTTTCTTTAGTCACAATGGAAAATAATCAATGTAACGATGAGGATGCTAAGAAGAGTGTTTCAGATGAGGAGGCAAGTGGAAATGTAGTTCAGCAGAGGGCTCAGGAAGAACTTCTCTTTCATGAGGAAACCATTGATCTTGGTGGAGATGAATCTGAGTCTGAAGGGAATGAGACCATCTCAGAGGATTCCAATAACTTCATAGATAAACTTAATGAACACATGATGGAGAGTGTCATTATTTCTGATTCTCCAAACAATAGTGAAGATGACACTGGTGAACTTGGTTGCCTGCAAGAGATTGTGGAACAAATGGAAGTCGAGGACATTTGTACACCAGAAGAAGAAGTGAATAAGGAAGAAGCCCTAGGTAATGACAGTGAAACTGAATATGAAGAAACCCCTAAAGATATTTCTGATATTGGAACAGATGATCAGGCATCTTTAAAGGAAGAGTTGATTCAAGAAGCAGTGAAAGATGAACCAAAAGTGGGAAATGAAGCTCTCGGTGACTCAGCACCAAGTAATATTGATGAAAGTAAATCCGAGGAGCCAGTATCATCACCCCTTGCCAGAAAATCCTCTCCTGAAGCTGAGCCTATCCCTGTATGCACTATTTTTAGTCAAGCAAACAATGTTAATACTCAGCCACAGTTGTTCATACATGATGGCTTTGAGCCTCAAATGGTGAAGTCTCCTAGTTTTAGTAGTGTACATGAGGTTCCGGTGAAGTCTCATCCACAGGTGGTTCAACCAAGTCCTAGCTTAAGCACATTTTTTGGTGACCCTGTTAACACTAATAATCTAGCTGCTGAGTTTTTTGATTCATTTACTACATCTACTTTTATTTCTGTCAGTAACCCTAATGCGGGTTCTTCAGTCCCAGAACAAATGTCATCTGTCAATACAGTTGGAGACAATTCCAATGACTCTGCTGACCCTACTTACTCTGTAGGAAATGAGAGATCTGAAGCAGGTGGTCCCCCTGCATCTTTAGAAATGACACAATCTCCTAAACCATTTTCACAGATCCAAGCTGTTTTTGCTGGAAGTGATGACCCATTTGCCACAGCCTTGAATATGAGTGAATTAGATAGAAGAAATGATGCCTGGCTTCCCAGCGAGGAAACTAGAAAGGTTTTAATTTCAGTAGCCACTCAGCAATATAGTACTCTCTTTATAGACAAAGAGAATCTCACCATGCCTGGATTAAAGTTTGACAACATCCAGGTAAGAGTCTATAGCTACATCCTACTTTTTGTTCATATGTTAGGGCAATGAAATGGGATGACACATCTAGTGGTCTGCTCTTTTTATTACCTTGTTTTACAGCCTGTGCTCATCTTGTGTGTACTATTGCAGTCCTTATTAGAGCATTGACGATGACTGACTGAGCAGTCATTCATGAAAGGACTCAAAAAACTGACTCGCGTGTTATGATCAGAAAGTTTTGTTACTCATTTGTAGAGACTGATGCAATCAATTTATATAGAATCTAGGTTTTCATTTAAAAAGTCATTTCTAGCTTTTACAAAGATAACATTCCAAACCTGAACTGGATATAGATTAAAGCAATGTGGCATCCTTTGAAGTTTGCAGATGGGTAACTCCAGCGCTTTTGCTTGTAGTATTCAGTGCTACAGCAGAGTGACGAAAGTCTTGTCATTTTTCATAGCTGATGTTCAGAATGCAACTGGTAGCACTGACACTGTCAAGAATCAGGTCATTTGCATTCTGACACTGCTTAGGAAAGCTAAGAGCAGCAACAGAGGCAGGCATTGAAGCCATTTACTGGTGAGGAGGACCAAAGATGAAGGTTGGTGGAGGGACAGAGTAGTGGAGACCCATTCCCTTCTCAGCAGTCAGGCAACACTGCAAAGGAGAGAAGAAACACAAAATTCCTTTCTTCTAGATTTTAGCAAGACTAGAATTTCAAGTTTATCTGACATCTGTTGTCCAGAGGCTGATATGAAAGCAGTATGCAGAGACTGCTTCATAGTAGAGATTCTTGTATCCTCCCTTGTCCCAGCAGCTGAGACTGGCTGGATGATAAGCTTCTCAACAGAATTTTGCGTCTGGACTTTACAGGTCATGTTCCTCATCCTCCTCTTTCATCTCTACATCTCTGGCTACTAAGTTTTGTCTTTCAGATGGTACAGGGCAGGTTATACTGGGTTTTTTTTTTAAGCCTTATTTAGTAGTTCCATAGTATAAAATTCATTTTCATTCAGTAGTGAAATAAGAAGTTTCAAAGTACCTGTCAACAAGTATGTCTGTCAAAATATAGACAACAGAAAATAGTTCCTCAAGAAGTAGAGCATTAAAGAAACCCCTACGACAACTTAGTTCCTGTTTCTCTGTTATGCTTTTGCTGGGCACCTCAGTCTAGGTGTGTCATGTGCCAGTTGGACACATCTTGGGTGGGGGGGAGAGACGGTGACGGTGGGGGGGACTCTGGTCTCAGATACCTGCACCACCTGCCTCACAGAGCCCAGCTGTGAAGCGCCCCCCCAGCCCAGATACTTGCTATGACCCTGCACCCCATATTTTTCATAGTGATATTATTATGATATGACTATGGCATAATTCTGATGTATATTAATCCATTGCACTCACATCCCCAAAGCCTAGCTGCAGAGCACCCTCCCCCCATCCCAGACACCCCCCAGCCTCCCCTCTCCCCCCCCAGCACAGACATTCCTACCCCCAGAGCCCAGGCATTGGACACCCCCCCAGCCCAGACACCTGCACTCCCTACCCCCCAGAGTCCAGCTGTGGGGCGCCCCCCCCCCAGCCCAGACACCTGCATTCTCTACCCCCAAGAGCCTAAGAATCCAAAGAAAGAAACAGCCTGATGCTGGGACTGGGCTTGTACAGTTTCCTGTACGCCCCCTCCTCCCTTCAGGATGTGATGGGAACTGCAGCAGCCACCCTCCAGCTCCCCTTCTCCCCCTGGCAAGTGTCCTGTATTTGTGACCTGGGCTCTGCTGTGTCCAGCGGTCCCCAGTGGTGGCCAGCAGCTCTGCATCACCAATTCTGTGGGGAAAAATGAAATTCTACACAGAACATTAATTCTATGCAAATTCTGCATTGCATATCGGTGCAGAATTCCCCCAGGAGTGTATATTACAGTAGTGCCTAGAGGCCCAAGTTGAGATTGAGGGCCCTTTATGCATGACACAATACAATCACATACTGAGAGGAAGTCCCTGCCTCGAAGAACAGACAAGTCAGAGAAAGGATGGGAAATAGGCACAGAGAGGTGAAGTGACTTACACAAGATCACATAACAGATGAGTGGCAGAACTGGGAATAGAACCCAGGTCTGGATTGACTTCCAAGCCATTGCTCTCCCATTAGATCACACTGCCTTCCCCAAGCAGTATAACGCTACCTGCTCTTCATTCAGTGTCTCTCTAATTTTTAAACTGTTGCTTTCCGAGGGTTTTTGCTACCCTTAGTTATTTTTGGTCACTCCTGATTTGATGTCTTCTTTATGCTCCCTGCCATTGTCTTCTGTTTTGTGCCAATTTTTCTCTTACCTCATTTCTTCTTCCCCCTGCTTTCCCTATTTGCTCATTTATTGACCTCTATTTTACCAGCTGTCACTGTTTCCTCTTTCTTGCTCATTTAATGTATTTCTCCCAAATTAGCTTCCTTTCTAGCACGTTTAGATTCTCCTCACCACTGTTATGATTTAAATTGTCTATTTTTCAAACTATAGATGGATGCAGTAACTAATATTGATTTTTTTTAAGTTAAATTTGCTGGCCAGCGATGGTGATAGTAAGCTATTTTCTGCCAATGAGAATAAAACTAAGTGCACTGCAAAATAACATCTTTATAATTGTGTTTAAATTCACAGATCAATTGTACCTAAATTGTGATTGTGTTTAAATTAACAGTTTTTTAAAAATCTAATAACTCCTTTTAAATTTTACCCACTGTCGGTAAAGAGATTAGAGGATCATAAGGGCTAAATGATTCTGGCCCTCTCCGAGTGTAAGGGTATTGAATTGCTGAAATCTTGTGCAGGGAACATGTTTGTATGATTTTTACCCAGCGTGACATCCAGCATTCTGCTCCTGTTGTGGAGCCACATATGCTGCTATATTCTCCTCTTCCTCCTGGGTGAGAATAGAGAGAATATTGTTCTGTGTGGCTAGTGGAAAAGGGAGGCAGAGGGAGGTACTACAAAACCTCCTCCATCAGTAAGCTGTTAATTTCTGTATACTGTTGTCCTCCAGAAATGCCCAGCAAAACTTACTGTAGCTCTCCTTTGGACTATTTTGTAAGGATGGAATATGTGGAGGAAGGGTGGCCTCGTGGTTAAAGCGTGGACTGGGCCATCAGAGATCTGGATTAAATTCCTGGCTATGCCACAGACTTCATGTGTAATTTTGGGTAAATTAATCTCTTTGCCTCAATTACCCCTCTATAAAAGGCAGTGATAATATTTCTTTTCTTTCACCATGAAAGAAACGGCTCTGAGAGGGGAGAACTGCTCCATTTATATCAATGGGGGATGTCAGTGCTGATGTCCGTGCTGAAGCCTGACAATTTAAATCTCCATAGCCACATTTTTACTAATGATCTTTTTAGCAGGAACACGTAGGTGGTGTAGAGGCAGGTGGTGTAAAGGCACGTATTTTGGCAGGATGCAGTGGGTCAGCTATTTGCCACCAACAAGGATAAGGAATTCAGATCCTCCTCCTCCTCAAATTTGAAGTCCCTCTGCCCAAAATGTGAAGGAAAAGAGAAGACGCGTTTCTTAACCTGTGAACATTGACTGGATCCTGGTGTAGCGCTGGCCCCTACGCCTCAACTGAACACTGACAATTGCATAGCTGGGAAACAGTTTGGCTCACCTATGTGTTAGTATTGTTAAAATAGGTATTAGATTTATAAAAATGTCTTTATACTTTATAAAATAGTATCACTGATAATATCTGTATCCCATGTTATAAGGTAATATTTAAGTGTTTGCTCTGTAACTGTAAACTACCAGTCAGGAGAGAAGCATTACCAAGTGTGAAATACTAGTCTGCCACAGAAAGAGTTATCTTCTTCCCAACAAAAGAAGGCCCATAGACACCAGACAAACCATTGTGGAACATCAGAGGACACATTACTTTGTTGATTGCTTCCTTCCACAGCCATGAAGAGGAGATGTGTTTGTGGACTTGTCCCATCAGCTTGGACTGTGGGGGGAAAGGAATAAAAATCCCTCACGAGGAGAAACTGAATTTTTATGCTACTTGGGCTGTGAGGGCCAAGGATTACTAAGCATAAGCAAAAGATCCCCAGTGCTTGACTTGGATTAGCCCTGCAGGACATATAGAGCTTGCTTATTATAGATGCTTCTACCACCGTTTGGCACCTAAGACTGTAACTCATTTGTATATGTTTATCTGCTTTAACCTTGTTGATAACTCTTATTTCTTTTTCTTAGTTAGTTTTCTTGTTAGTTTCTTGCAGGCTACAAGAGTTGTCTTTGATGTAAGATTAAAGTGTTATTGACCTGTTCCTTTGGGACTGGGAATAATTTGAATATTGATGTGATTTTTAGTGTAAGGAACCATCTATCACAAAGTCAAATTTGCCTAGGTGGCAAGATAGACTGGGTTACCGAGGGGACAGTCTGTGACTCAATGGTTAGACTGTTAGAATGCTTGAGGAATTTACACTTGATACTTGGTTGGTGAAATTTAAGTATAGCAGTCACAACCAATTTGGGGTTTGTGCCCTGCTTCGTAACAGTTTGCCCTGAGTTTGGTACTCACGCTCTTGAACCACTGCAGAGAGCTTGACGCTTGGCTATCAAAAACCGGTCATATTGCATGACTACAATGGTCCCTTCTGGCTTTATAATATATGAATATATCAAATCTCAGGTTTGTATAAAAGCTACCATCACTATGGTTTTGAAGTTCCTCAGTACAAGGATCTGCAGCACATTTAAAATTTGACAGAATATAATAAGCTGAATTTAATATCAAAATAAGTAACCAATACTTTTCTGATTGTACTACTGGACTGTGGGGGATAAAGGAGGTCAGTGACAGTGATGGGGCATTGAAAAAAGTGCTGCATAAATGTGGGTGTCTGCTGCATAATTTAGGTTAACATACCACATAGAACATGTGGCCTTGACTATGGGCAGAAGTTAGAAGAGCTCAGGGAGCTAGTTACAGCTCTCTGATTCTTGGGGCCAGCCCCAGATCTGACACATCTTGGTGCTCTAAGTTGTACCATTAACAGTTGCTCCACAACATTTCCTTCCTGCCCTATACCAGACATGGGAGTGGGGCCACAGGTACCAGGACCCAGCTGCAGTATACTTGTGGCAACAAGGACGTCTTCTTCAATGGAGGAATTTTCTGCTGGGGAAGATTGACTCCTGTGCTTCTCATGCAGCACAATAGGGCTGTGAGCAGCAGAGTACCTGACCCTATGACAACAAGAGGAGTAATATACGAAAAATGCAAATCCCAGTGTCTGTATATATAAACTAAGCGCGAAGGCATGCTGTTAAACCGGCACCCCTAACTAAACTATATCCAAAAGTATGTTATAAAACTGCCTCACTGTAGCCAAATTCATTTAATAGCACACATTAAACTAGCCTCTACTCAACTAAACTGCATGTAAAATCACAGTATAAGCCAGCTTCAGTATAGCTAAATATAGATCTAGTAATGGGCGGATCTCAATGCACAAAGTTTGGGTGCCTATCTCATCCTAATTATTGAACTTTTTGTTTTTGGAAAAGTCTCAAATATGTAAAGATTTGCATTCATTTTACAAAAAGAATTCATCCTTGAAAACAAACACTTTCACTGAAAATATCTTTCCATTAAAAGTATTTTACTTGTCTTTTCTTTCAGAGTTTTTTGTTACTAGAAGAAAGTAAAAATGGTTTTTTGTTATAATCTGTGTTTCCTCTTTCCTTGCCACAGGGAGATGCAGTAAAAGACTTAATGATCCGTTTCCTGGGTGAGCAAGCAGCAGTGAAGAGACAAGTTTTAAATGCCAATTCCGTAGAACAGTCTTTTGTAGGCTTGAAACAACTAATTGTAAGTAAGAATACTTTTAACATTCATCATTTAATTTTTATTAAATTCTGTACTTCCCTATAAATACTTCGGTGCTAATGATTGTGTAATATAGTACTTATTAAAAAAAAAAAAGTATGTATGTATCTCTTCATGATTTCCTATAAAACTAGAACCAAAATACTGTAGCCTTTGATTAACATTTGTGCTTTTAAAGGACAAAGTATGATGATGATCAATATTTTTAACATGGGCAAGCTAAATTGAAGATTGTTTCAGATACATAGCATAGTACACATAGTACAGTTTAATTTACTCCCGGGGGAATTCTGCACCTACAAATTCTGTGCACAATATTTTAAATTTTAAAATTTATATATTTTAAAATTTTGCAAAATTCTGAATATTTTACTTGTCAAAATAACACAATCACACTAGTGATTATAGTCACACTAGTTTCAATTATTTTGGCAATTTATTTCAAAATACCTGTCAGCAAATACAGACACAAAAAAAGATTCAGGAAAAAAAATTTGACAAATAGATTCCTTAGTAGGCATATTAATATAGAACAGAGTAATTCATTTAAACTACAATACAGAAACTTATTTCTTGCAGCCATCAGAATCAGTGCAAAGACTTGGAGGAATCAGAATGGAGGACTTGAGGTAGATGGAAGGAGGCTGGGAGTAAACCTGGATGGTTTTTTTGTGTGGATGGTGTATTTTCGGGGGAAGGGATTGTCAGGGAGTTGGGGAACCTCCCCCACGCAGACCCTGGCTGACCCCTGATCTCTCCCATTAAGTCAGGCACATCTACCCCCATCCCTGTGTGTTCCTGCAGTCCCTCTACCCCATGTCCCTGTTTGGCCCTGCATCCCACCTCCCATTCAGCCCCTGGCTCAATGCTGTCACCCCACTACCTCCTGAGCCCATGCCCCAGTCTGTCCCCTCTCCCCACAGCCCTTCTGAAACCCAGTCTGTGATTCTCCCCACCACCACCATCTTAGCACAAAAAAAAAACAAAAACAAAAAAACAACTGTGGAAGACATGAATTCCCCACATGCACAGTGGCGAAGAATTCCCCTAGGAGTATTAATTGAATAAAAGTATCGTGAATGGTTTTAAAGCAGAATTTGTAGTCATTGTTTACAGATTCTTACATTTCTGCTTACCCACCATGTTTCACTAATGCTTTGTGAGTTTCTTAATCAATGAACAAACCTGGGTTCTGAAAAACTCTCACGTTATTTTGTCCTGTTTTTGGGAAAAAGAAGGTGGAGAAAGGGTATTTTTCATTTTTTGAACGTCTGTTTCACTCTGAAGCATTTACATGAACATAACATACTTGAAATTCTTTGATACTAGGAACATTAGATTATAATTTCAATCTGTGAGTGAAAAGTTTATTTTATAAATTAAAAGGAAAATGACAACATCAGGGTTCTTGATACATTTATTAGCAATCTGACAATAAAAATGAAATCAAAAGATGAGAGCAGTCATCCTGAACTTCCACAGTATGATCATTCAGCAATCTATTTAAGTATCAGTGTGATGCAGCTGTGAAAAAGGCAGATGTGAGTATCAGGAAAAGCACTTCCAGTAGACTTAGAGAAGTATTAATGTCATTTTACTAGACACTGTTAAGACCTCATTTGGAATACTCTGTACAGTTCTGGTCACCCATGTTCAGAAAAGATGTATTTAAACTGGAA
This sequence comes from Dermochelys coriacea, assembly GCF_009764565.3. Lineage (NCBI taxonomy): Eukaryota > Metazoa > Chordata > Testudines > Dermochelyidae > Dermochelys > Dermochelys coriacea. The sequence goes on along the minus strand of NC_050070.1, from coordinate 36,074,413 downwards.
TAGGTGCAGAGAAGAGCTATTAGGATGATCAGGGAAACGGAGGGACTATTTTATGAAAGGAGACTGGAAGGTATTGGCTTGTTTGGCCTAACAAAAAGAAGGCTGAGGGGATATGATTGCTGTCTATAAATACATTGGAGGGTAGATATCAGAGAGGATGAAGAGCTGTTTAAACTAAAGAACAGTGTTGGCACATGAACAAATGGATATAAACTAATCATGAACAAATACAGGCTAGAAATTAGAAGACAGTTTCTAACCATCAAAAGGGCGACGTTCCGGAGCAGCCTCCCAGTAGGAGTCGTGGTGTCAAACAACTTAGTTTTAAGAGAGAACTGGACAAATTTAGGAGTGTGATTTATGACAGAGTTACATGTGATGGCAGGGCTCAGCAGCCCTGAGGCTCACTTGCAGTTTATATCTTAATATTCCTAAAAGCTCATACTTCAGAGTTTCAGCCAGACACCCGCAGGGGTCAGGAAGGGATTCCCCCCCCCACCCAGTGTATTCTAGGTAAGAGTATTTTGATCTCCATCCTCTGAAGGAGGATGTCCACTGCTTGAAATGGGACATTGTTTGGGGTGCACCAGGGCTCTGAGGTGATATCAAGCTTTCTCTCTCTCAGTGGCTTGGCTGGCTGGTTCTTGAGCACATGCTTATGGGTCTAACTGATTCCCATATGTCTCAGGTACAGCGGCAGCTCTTAAAGAGGCTGGTGAGTTCCAATGAGGGAACTGGAAGTTGGGTGATAGGCCAGGACTACCTAAAATAACTCTGTGGGATTACCCTGATGCCTTTTTGCCAACCTTTAAACAGGTAGCTGTTAATGCCAAATGGGACAAGGGTGCGTGGGCACTGCAGCTAGCCCCTTACCTGACCAATGAGATTCAGGTGGCTTATATGGCCCTAAGCAAACACCAAGCTAAAAACTATGTATGATGGGTTGCCCCCCTTTAAGGTGCCACCTGATGTACTGGGATCTGCTGAGCCTGCCTGTTCTGCCAGCCTGGGCCCCCTTACACTGTCTTGCTGAGCCAGGCTCTTAAGTAGTGCTGAGCCAGGCTCTTACTCTTAAGTAAGCTCCTGTAGTGCACATACACGCAGGGCCACGCCCAGCTGCAGAAGGACACAGACACTGAGATCAGCTCTGAGAAGACTCAGCTTATGGGACTTGCCGCAGAATTCAGGTACCCACCTCCCTTGGAGTTCAGACCCAAAGGTATATTGTCTTGTGCTGTATAGGAAAATCTGCACAGCACAAGCTCATAAAAATTCGGCTTCTCCCTCAATGTGAAGAGAGATATGCACAGCTTCTTGCGCCCCTGCCCCCTCCTGATATGGATTGCACAAACTGGGTTATGTTATAAACAAACAAGAAATAAGTTTATTAACTACAAAAGACAGATTTTAAGTGATTATAAGGGATAGCAAACAGAACAAAGCAGATTACTAAGCAAATAAAACAAAATACACAAACAGCTTAATTCGGTAAAAGAAAGAAACGGTAAATGTAATTTCTCACCCTAAATGTTGAATTAGGTGGGATGTAGAGTTTCTATAGCTTAGAGTTCCAGTTATCTCTTCTTACAGACTGGACCCCTGTCTCAGTCTGGACTCCCCCTTAGGTACTTTCAGCAGTCTTTCTTCTTGGGTAGGCAATGGAGGAGAGTCTAGACTACCTCCTCCCCAGCCTTAAAAAGGATTTACCTAAAGCAGGAAACCTTTGTTTGATCCCCATACCTCTACAGAGGAAAAGTACCAGCAGTGTCCAAGGTGATATTTTGTATCAGGTGACAGGACCACCTGACCTTGTAGTGTCACAACTACATCCCAGGATGCCTCTCAGGAAGGAGAGAGATTAGTATCTTCACAGTCTTATTGTTTCTTCCTAATGCTGTGATGGCCAGTTGTCTGGTGGGTGTCTCCTAAATACACACACAGTTGTCATTGTTACATAGTCCATGTTCCTAACTTTAGATAGAGAAATGATATATACCTACAAATTGGATAATCACATTCAGTAAATCATAACCTTTCCAATGATATCTTACATGAGCCATCTTGCATAAAGTATATCTTAGTTATACCATATTCATATCATAACCATATTTCTGTGAAGAATATGGGGTGTAACATCAGACTATGGGTACACTTAAAGATGCTATTTTGCACAGGGTGGGCTTGTCAGCGAAAGAATATCACCAAAAATCCCGAGCAGCTAGATAGAATGGTAGGATATGTCCCGGGGCTTTTGCGCAGAAATTGTCAGACTGGGCCAGTCATTGGTTGAGTCAGAGAGTCAGTACTTTAAAGGCCCTCACGGACTCAATTATTCTGGAACAGTTTACACCGAGCCTCCCCAAGGCTATGAAAGTCTGGAAACATCAGTCAGAATTGCTAGAGGCTGCTGTAAAATTAAAAGAGGAGCATGTGAAAGCAGACTTTCCATGAAAAGAGCTCTGTTCTCTACAGCAAGGAAGGGAGGAAAGAAGCTTGAGGAACCTTATTTATTGAGGGCCTGGAATTGGTCACGACAGGTAAACAAGGGTGCCCCAATTGCCTGCTTAGTGATTTTATACCAGTGCGGTGGCAAAGCTCATATTAAAAAAAAAGACTGCACCTACATGGACTGTGGGTTTGCAGAATTCTGTGAGTGGACAGGTGTAAAAGGAGGACCTGAGATAAAGAAAATTCCCATCAAAGTAGGCCGGATAATTACAAAGGGACATTATGAATTCAGTGGAAGCATGTTCCCTTGTACAGAGCACCTTGGTTAGACCACAGTATCGACAGGAGAGAGTGACAATAACAATGTATTGTGTACTGTGACGTTATTGATTTGAACTGGGACCATATAGATCATTGTTGCAACCAAGGTCCTATAGTGGCACCAAATCTTATATAAAGGGGGTCAAATGAGGTGTCTAAGACAAGGTTATGGTTTGCTGGTTATGATTATGCTATCTGTATATGCGTATCATTTTATAGTTGAAGTTATGACTATTGGCTCTATACTGTCTGTATTTCAAACTTATGCTATGCTTTTGGGTGACACTCCAGACCAATTGGTGTCAGCTCTGCCTAGCCTGCTTGATGGACCATTAAGGACCATCAGCCATACAACTGACCCATGAAGAGAAGGCAGACGTGTCTTGGGACTCAGCAAGGTATGCAGGAACATGCCTATGGCAGAACTCTGAGGTTTTTCCAGGCCATGTGGTGGACAGCTTGTCTTTGGAACAAAGAAAGAAAGAGACCACATGGCAAGAGAATATAAAAAGCTGCTGCAGCTCCTCCCTTGGGTCTTCAATCCTGCTTCATGCCTCTGGAGGAATTTTGCTACACTGAAGCTTTGAACCAAGGACTGAAAGACCCATCCCAGCTGTGGATTTACTCCAGAGACTTGATTTGAACCTGCAGTTTATTCTATCACTGCTGCAAGCCTGAACCAAGAACTTTGCCATTACTGTATGTAATTGATTTCATTTAACCAATTCTAGGGCTCATCTATATCTTTTCCTTTTATGAATAAACCTGTAGATTTTAGATTCTAAAGGATTGACACAGCATGATTTGTGGGTAAGATCTGATTTGTATATTGACCTGGATCTGGGGCTTGGTCCTTTGGGATCGAGAGAACCTTTTTTCTTTTACAGGGTATTGGTTTTCATAACCATTTGTCCCGATAACGAGTGGCACTGGTGATGATACTGGGAAACTGGAGTGTCTAAGGGAATTGCTTGTGTGACTCGTGGTTAGCCAGTGGGGTAAAACCAAAGTCTTCTCTGTTCGGCTGGTTTGGTTTGCCTGGGTGAGCATAGAAACCCCAGCCTTGGGCTGTAACTGCCCTGCTTTAAGCAGTTTGTCCTGAATTGGCACTCTCAGCTGGGTCCCGCCAGAATCAGCACCGTTACATGTACATGGGGAAAAGAACACTTATCCCATGGCAGTTGTTCCATTGGAAGTGGAAGGAAAGTTTAAATGGCAGAGAGTGGGTGTACTAAATCCATTGCCTTACTTGATAACACTAGGAACTTTCTGGTAGTAAACATTTCTCGTAGTAAAAGGGCAGATGAGGGGAATGAGTGACCCCAACAGATGGGTCCATGTAAAGAAAGCACTAATGTAGACCCTCCAAGTAGCCTTCCAGGTGCAGTGTTTAATAACTATAGACATCCTATAACAAGCCCAGAAAGAACAGATGTGCTGGAGGATTTAGGAAAGAAAAGCTTGAAGAAGGTACTAGATCAGGGACACCTAAAGGAGCAGGTGGGCAGAGGCTCAACCAACTCCCGGGAGGACCAAGCCATGTGCAAGGTACAGGATGATGAACATACAGAAGAGAGGAAGAAGAGTCCCAGTAAAGAGGACTTGGCAAGCAAACCTGCCCCAATAGTCCCAAGCCCAGGGGCACGATAAGTCAGGAGAAGAGAGGGATTCTGATATTAAGGCTCTAGAGGAACAATTTACTTTGACAGATACAAGCCAGGAGCAAAGTAAGCTGGAGGAAAGATCTATGGGATGCGACTAGTGTGATGACCTATGGGCTGAGGTGGGACTGTGGGGGAAACCTCTACCCTTCAAATCTACTATTTTTACAGGTAAAAGGCAGGAGACCAGAGACCCTCCCCAGCGATCTATGGAAGACCAGTCTGAAAGGGCTGGAGAAGCCCCAGTAGAACCCCAATGCTGTAAAGATGGTAGGACTTGGGTAGTGTTTTTATAAAAAAAAAAAAAAAAAAAAAAAAAAAAAAAAAAAACCTCCTTGGGAGGAAGGAAAAGGTCTCAACTGGAATAAGTGCGGAAGGTATGTGACAGCATTTTGTGTCACATTGGTTGCTGCAGCAGGCTTAATGGAAGTTAATAAGCCTGTTTCTGTTGGGGATCACTGATACTTGGTGGCAGTTGCTGGGCTGAGGAGGCAATTGGCCCAGTAATGGGAGGATCTATATTTGGAAGGAACAGATTAGGCAGCGGTACTCAGGATAGGAGATGGTCTGCACTTTGACACAGGCCCATCCAAAGAGGATGGAGCTAGGCTGTTCTCAATGGTGGCAGATGACAGAACAAGAAGCAATGATCTCCAGTTGTGGTGGGGGAGGTCTAGATTGGATATTAGGAAACACTATTTCACTAGGAGGGTGGTGAAGCACTGGAATGGGCTACCTAGGGAGGTGGTGGAATCTCCCTTCCTTAGGGGTTTTTAAGGCCTTGACAAAGCCTTGGCTGGGATGATTTAGTTGGTGTTGGTCCTGCTTTGAGCAAAGGATTGGACTAGAAGACTTCCTGAGGTCTCTTACAACCCTAATATTCTATGATCCTATCCCAGATATGAGTATAATTAGCAATAATATCATTATGCATTTCCATTTTGACAATATATATTTGAGTGGCTCTGCTCATGTCTTAACCTTGTGCTGCAGGACGAAAGTGTTTTGCGTCAGTAAACTTTGGGATTAACATATAGCCCAATAGAGGTTCCTCGGGATAGGCAGGCGCTTGTGTAGTCTGTTGAATATAGTCTATGGACAATATCCTAGTTTGTGCACATGGATGTTGATGGATTTGAAGGAATTACAGGGCTAATGTGGATTCCAGCCAGTAGGAGCAGAAGCAGGCAAAGAATTCAGTGAATGCTCTGGACATTTGGTGAACTTTATACAGTTTTGACTGGCCTTTCTCTGTCCTGTGTTCATTGTCTGTTGCTTCAACCCTCGCCCTCCTTCACAGTCTCTTCACATCAGTTTCACTCTACGACTGTACCTCTGACCCCTTGTCCTCCCCACTCTTCCTTTCCTTCCTATTTAGCTTATTCACTTCCAAGTAACTCCCACCCCAACAATAATAATAAAAAAAAAATCATGGAAGTAGTATGATGTTTTCTGATATTGCATTGTTCCTTCCACACTGCATGTGTCTTGTACCGCTTCCCCCCACCCTGTATCGGTCTTGTCTGTTTAAATTGTAAGCTCTCTGGGGCAGGAAGAGTCTACTACTCTGCACATGGTGGGGGGGGGGTCCCCATTCTTGGTTGACCTTTCAGCTGTATGATAATAAATATTACCAACAGAAACTTTGAACTTCAGCAGTCATTTGGCATGGGCATCCTGAGAATTTTGCATACAGTTAGCTGGGTATTTTGAGGATTGTAGTGTTGACAAATCAGGCCAGGAATTGTGAGACTTACTGATATGTTGTTTGTTTCAGAAGATTACAACTTTAGGCTGTAGGTGCTGGCGGTAAGGGTGTTAGATGCTCCTTTTCTGTGTGGTAGTTATTATTTTGGTGGTTAGTTCTTTCCAAACCATAGAGGTTCAGATGTTTGGGGGAAGCCCCCTTTCTCTGCGAATTAAGAAACAACGCATCTTTTTCAGGAGAGGAGATTGGATGTGTGATCATTCCTATCAGGTCAAGTAACCTTTTAGTCAGTAGGCTCTTTTGGGCTGCAGACTTGTAGGACTGCGACATAATGATAATTCTGTTGTTACCTTAGTTTTTAAGTGGGCTCTTAAGCCCCGGGACTGTGATGCTCCAGATTTGAGCATCAAAGAAAGGAAGGCTGTGACAGTTGGAGCATCTGTTGCCTTCCCCCTTTTTGACTGCTGATAGGACAGGTTGCCTTGAGAAGATGTCATGTTATAGAATTAATTAATAAAGTAGCAGCCACTTGGCCAGAAATCTAGAAGTCTGTATATTCATCCTCATTGGCCCTCCATTTGCAAATAGTTGTTCTCGAGTGGATAATATAATTGTATTCTGCAATCTTCTTTATAGAAGTTCTAAATTTTTCTTTGTCAATGAGATCTTAAATTTTAGCTTTCTTTTTTATTTTCCAAGAGGAAAAAGTGTTAATTTTTTTTAAACTTGATTCTGGACTAATTTCTGACTTTTTTTTTTTAAACCCTGTTATATAAGAGTGGCTGATAAACCAATCTGAAATATCTACTTTGGCTAGTAGTATAAAAACTCTAACATGTCGCTTATTGATTTAAATATGGCCATAGTCTAAAAACAGTCTCCTGTGATGTCTTCTAAATAGACATACTTGCTGTGAATCTTACCATAGCCATTTTCTGATTCCATTATCACCTTCATATCAAAATATTATTCTTATTCTAGGAGGTGCCATGTATAGAAAATGCTTGCCTACTTAGTTCTGGGGATGGTATCCTGATCTTGTTGAAGTCTATGGGAATTTTGATATTGACTTCATTGGGGTCAGGATTTTGCCCCTGGTGTTTGCTTAAAAGCCTGATGTTTTGCCCATCAATCCTTTTATAAAGGAAATTTTGGAGGTAAATTTAGTGCTTGTGGTTGACAACCCTAATAAAGCCCTGTCTGCAGCAGGTACATACCAGACGGTGACTCTGCAAGTTTACTCATGTTGTCCTGCCAATGCACCTCAACTCTGAACTTGAGGAACTGTCTCCAGAGGTGAGAAGGTGGTTCAGTCACCAAGTCCTCAGCCTCTCTGCTGAGACTGCCAACAGTAGCAACAATTATAGTGACATTGACAACTGACCCCAGAAACTGAACTGAGATCACAAAATTGAATTCATGTTATCTCACAAAATAGCCTTCAGATTGTATTGACCTCAGATCATAGCTGCCTTGAGGTGGATTCAGGCCAATAATTTAAAGATGAAAGGATTTATATCCCACTACCAAGCTCTTGAGCAATGTTTTGCATTTCACAATTTTGAAATTTTGCTTTGGAATACCACTGAATACTGGTAGAGAAGTACAAAAAGTTCAGGAAGTTTTGCTATCAGACTGTTTTACAACTCGGAGCACTGAGGACTACAAAATTTCAGTAGCAATTTAGCAACCAGTTTTTAAAATCTATATGTCTGATGTAGTACAGTAGTGGTAATTTGTAAATAAAGTTACAAGTCTATAAAAGGTAATAAGCATTTATGTATCTTAACTGAAATCTACAAACCGAATGTTTAGTTCTCAAAATGTTTTTATTATTATAGTGCATGGGCATGCAACTGTCTCATTTACTTTTATTTATTAGAGAGAGCCTATCCATGCAACATTATTTTGTTTTACGGTAGCAAGTAAAATAATGCTTAGATCATATAAACATTAATGGTGTTAGTCACAACCATTCCATAGATTAACTTTTTACCTCCCTTTGAATAAATACCACTGTATTTGTTACTAGATATGGCACACATTTGATATTTCCATTGCAACATGTTTACAATCTTTGTGACGGTACTAAGAGTTTTTGATAAATGCCATATATGAGTGTTTATTGTATATTAGTGCTTTTAGTGAACATAATTTCTTTAAGTGGTTAGCCCAAAAAGGGTTACTTAAAACATTTTCCTAAGTAACGTCAAAGTGGTCTACCATTGGAATTTACAGAGAAGAATGTTAAACTAGTGGAGGAGGACATTTTAATCACTTTGATGGTTTGACATGTAGAGTTAGACTTCCCTGTGAGCATTTAGTATTGACATAAAAGTATTGACATACTATTACTTATGCATAAGATTAATATTATGCTTTTATATATCTTGTCAAATATAATACATTTGGTTTACAGTTATATGGCACATTAAAAACTTGGAAGTTTTACTTTTAAAAACAGCTTCAGTTAATTTTTTTAATCGTTTAAGCAATTTCAAATAGTTCTCCATCTGATTTTTTTTTTGAAGTCCAGAGGAGGAGAGCATGCATCTGTTTACAGTTCTACATGAACAGCATTAATTGTGTCTGATAGAAGTTTGGGTGGCCTGATTTTTCCTGTGTCTTTGAAATCACTCGATGGCAATGGAACTGGGTTTTTCCGTTGCAGTAAACAATGTTATAAATTTTCTTTGCTCTCTGGGGGGTGATTTGGATTCTCATTAAAGCCAGATATGATGACTGTCCACAAGCTATGAACTTCTTTTCACAACTCTGATGTCCATTACAAATATTATCTTCTACCTTACTCTTGAGTTTTTCTTGAGAATAGACTGTCAGTCTCCATAATTGTATAGGGGTTTTGTAAAGTGAATGGCTGTCCATCCGAGACTTGGTAGAGAGAACCAAATTTGTTTATTTTTTGACTGAATCAGGATTTGAGGTCAGGTCTCCATAGATTAAGGGCTAGCTCATTGGTCACCTGGTCTATATAACCTTCGTTAGGAAAATGGACATACCTCATTCATAGAATCATAGAATCATAGAATATCAGGGTTGGAAGGGACCCCAGAAGGTCATCTAGTCCAACCCCCTGCTCAAAGCAGGACCAAGTCCCAGTTAAATCATCCTAGCCAGGGCTTTGTCAAGCCTGACCTTAAAAACCTCTAAGGAAGGAGATTCTACCACCTCCCTAGGTAACGCATTCCAGTGTTTCACCACCCTCTTAGTGAAAAAGTTTTTCCTAATATCCAATCTAAACCTCCCCCATTGCAACTTGAGACCATTACTCCTCGTTCTGTCATCTGCTACCATTGAGAACAGTCTAGAACCATCCTCTTTGAAACCCCCTTTCATATAACAGAGAAAGATGACACTTGTTCCTACAATCCGGTGTCCTCTGGCTGTAAACTCACCAGAATTCATAAAATAATCAAGGTTGGTCCTGAGCAGTAACTAGGAGGGAGACTTCCAAGGGAGCTTACATCCTGAAGTCAGTAGTATTGATGACTCAATAGGGACTTCTTTTCCTGCATGTATCAGTACTGAAACAAAGTCCCAGTATATTGGAAATCGGTCTTTCAGGCAATCCATAAAACTGAGGAAATTTAAAAGATCCCATGACAGTTTTTCCAAAGGAAGGAATATTAAGGAAGGTATTGCTGTCCTAACCAAATCTGGGCTTTGGTTTTACATTCTCTTTTCTTAATTTTCTCCCTAGTGTCAGTTCGAGTCATTTTGCTTCCTTTCCGTAAAAAATATTTAAAAAAAATAAAACCATAAAACTTTTAATTGCCTCTGCACATTCCCATCCTTAGGATGCATCCACAGTGCAGCTTGGACTGATGGAACATTCTAGTAGCAGCATCTGTTGGAGTGCTCTTGAACTCCATACCCCTCACCTCCAAGTTCTTCACATTCAGAGAGTGGGCCTAAAAAAGGGCTAATCCTCAAAAGCATACCCTCAGGATCCAGTGCTTCCATTCCATGCACCAAAGTAAAAATATATTTATAAGACTCTGTCCTCAGAAATTAGAGTAGAGCAAATTGGTGGACAGTTGAGGACCACGGCCATATTATAGATTTTCACCCTGCCCCAAATCCGAGTCCATTGGTTCCATGCTCAAAGCCTCTTTACAGCCATAATAAGGCACCCAATACTTCCTTGGAACAGCCAATTCCTACTGGATCCACAGTAACCAGGATGCCTCAGGTTCATTGCATCAAGTAATGAACATTCTCATTCAAAACTGCTTTTGAATCGGAGGGCCCCCTCGTGTAGCACCAAAGACGTTATTCTTGATGCTTAAAGATAAAAGAGAGAGAAATAAAATAATACAAAGCTAAACCTGTTTCCCTGTCGATGCAAACCTCCCTGGAGATAGGCGAATCCACTGTCAAACTACTACTGGTTCCTCAAGCAATCTCTCTCGCCCCTTTTGGTTTTTCATTTAACCAAGCCATTATCACTGAAAAATGCTTCAACTCCAAAATCAGGGAACCTAGAGAGCACCGTCAAGACAGTATGTTCCAAGATTTCAGGTTGTTAGATTGACCTTCCTTCCCCAGGAATTGTAACAGTAAATTTCCTACTGGGTACTGGCAGGACTGAAAGGTAGGGTGGATTTGATTTAAATCACTAGTCAGGAAGACTCAATTTAATCATGGATTTCTACATAAAAGTGCATTCTTGTTGGTTGTTATAACCTTAAATGAGCTAGAGATAGTGCTTGTCCCTTTTTTTTTCTTTTAATGCTTGTAATTTAACTCTGTCATTGCATAGTTCTCTTTTTAAGCTCTCACTCAGTTCCTTCCAAATTTCAACAGGTTCAGCAATAAAACAACTATTTCCCTGCATTTTGTTCAAGGCTACAGAAATAGGCTTTAGGATACTCAGCATGTGTTCAACATTTCTCTTAAATCCAATGTTGAGAACTTTGGCTATGACAGTACCATCTATTTTTTCACAATTTTTTGTTCACACTGTCATCAGATTAGGCCAGTTCTTGATGTAGTGCTCAAAACAGTCCACTACCAAGTTCCATCGCACGTCTTGTGGGAGAGTTAGCTTGGTTCCTCCTATTTTTTTCAGAGCAGCTGCTGCAAAGTGGTTGTTACGGAAGTATTTTGCAATTTCAACAACATTGGCCTTTACTTCTGTAACACTGAAGTTTTTGGCTTGGGAGGTGCATCAAATGAGCACTGCAACTGTATGTTGTTAGCGTGGGGACTCTCTTCTAAATAATTTCTTCTCATCTTGTATACATTTGCAGCATTGTCTGTGACCATACTGCATACTAGACATTTGAAATTTTTTTTTACAGTTTGTTATAGCTTTTACTACTACTACTTGTAAGTATTCTGCTTTGTGTGCATTTCCTGATGTATCAATTGTTTCTGTAAGGAAGACATTCCCTTCTTCTGTTGTCATACAAGGTCATGCAACAGGATCATTGTGGACATTGCTCCACCCATCAAGACTCAGGTTAACAATTTTACCCTCTTGACCTTTTGCACACTGCTCAATTTCTCTTTCATACACCTTATCCAGCAATTTGCCTGTGACATCTGCTCTGTTGGGTGAACTGTATCCTGGTCTTAATGACTGAACCATGTTAATGAAATGTGGGTTCTCAATCATACAGAAAGGAGAGTTTGTTGCATAAACAAACTGGGCGATTTTTTTCATCAGTTACTTCTTTTTGTAATCTGCTGGTTCTTATCACAAACTTCTACCTCTCTGCAACTTATCTGTGGTTGTTTCTGGATGATGGAGATTTTTTTTTTCTTTTTTTCCACAGGTTATATACTGTGGCTGTGTGACGTACATGATGTGACAGAAATACTATCATTGGCAGATAACTCTGAAACTATAGAAAATGATGGTGATCTTGAAGGTCTTTAGAATCCTGTAGGTTGAGGATGGATTCTTCTAAACAAAATAAGTCAATATAGTTTTTTTAATTATTATCATACTGCTCATTTAGTATTACTCATTGAATTTACTGACAGTACTAATTTAAAGGTGAAATTGTAAAAGAAAGATTTGCCTCTTTCAGCTATTTATTTTTTTATCACAACTGCATCAAAAATGATAGTACCATAGAGTAACAACTATATTTTTTGCTCAAACATGAGAATTCAAGAGTAGTCCAGAAGGAAGACAGGCAGTCCTTGAGAAAGAAGTATGAAATAAAAAGTTTACCGACCTGAAGATCCTGCATGTTCAGACATGTTCCTTTCATCATCTTCAATGCAGCTTCCTCCTGAAAAGGAACACTTCTCATGATGTTATTTCATTCGGGCACCTGGGCCTTGCATTTCTTGGTTGCACTGTTTGCATTTTGCACTTATGCTTGTCTTAACCAGAGGTAGAGGAACTTCATTAAAATATTCCCAAACTGGATCTCTCTTGTGGCCTGCTCCCAGAGGTTTTCCCTTAGTGAGAGAATGGTGTGGTAGATCTCAAATAAACGAAGGCTACACTCAGGAAAAACCTCAAAACTTCTGAAATATGCAGCTCAAACAGGTTCACTTTTGTTTCTACTGCCTGTCCCTCCCTTCTCTCATTTATCTCCAGGCTTCTTCTCTTTTTCCAGATCTATTCTGCACCCAACCATCTTCTATTCATAGAACTTTTTGAAACTTTGCACTTTTAGAGAGAGGTAAGGGATTGACTCTTATGTACGCAAATTTGCAGAGGGACAATAGGGTTGAGGTCTGTTATTTCTCACCTCTATATATTTATTTATTTACAAATATTTTTTGCTGTTAACAAGCATGTTACCTCTGGAGACACAAATCCACAGTTTGAGAACTGCAAAACTAAGCATCTCTGATGGTATCTTCTAGACTGAGCTCTGAGCCCCATTGGGTAGATAGAAAGATTAACCTAAATAATCTATACAGAAGCCCCTGGAACCCCATAAAATTGGGTCCCTAATCCATGAACGATTGGAACTCATTTACAAAACTTTTCTTAAACATGGTATGAATATATTGTCTTATACTTTAGAATTTATAATCCCTATTCCATGATGGGATTATCCATATAATGTATCTTAATTAAAACTATCTTTACATAGGGTTTTTCCCCTCAAAAAGCATTTTATCAAAAAAATCAAATTTAAATAAAAATCAATTCTATTTTTATTATTTTAAATCATTGATTTTTATCCACCCTGCTGAGAGGTACTACCAGGGGCAATGTGACCATCTTGGCCATTCCCTATGTGTTGCCCTGAATTAAAGAGTTGAAGAAAGGCAGCTGCAATTGGAGGTTTCTCCCGAAAAGATACAGGGGAAATGCCCCATCCTAGAACCATCCTATTCGGATCTGTCACTCATACTAATACCAAAGGAAGAGTCTCCTTTGCTTGTCCCCAGTATGCTGTCCAAAGAAAAACTAAAGAGGCCTATCGAACTTCTGGATACAGAGCCAGATGTTCAAACTTTGCCAGATGACAACATGGATACGTCGTCATCTTCCCCTCCAGAAAGTATGCTCCAGTTACACAAACTCATTCAAAGGATGGTTCTACTTTAACATCTCTTTGTTAATCTTAAAGGAAACTGTACACCCAGTTTTCAGTGTTTGGGTTCACCCTTCAGTTCTGGATGGTTTATTGCCGCCAGCAAAAATACCTAGTTAAACCCAGCATCTGAACCAGGAGTAGTTAACCATCTGTCACTTGCGAAGTTCTTGTTTATCCAGACCATCCAGCTCCAGATTCATTGGTAGTGTTTGCCACTAAAAGAGATGAAGAGTAGCAACTCCACTATGCCATTTCAGCTAAAGAGGGTGAGAAGACTCTGTATGGAAAGTATATTCTCCTCTGCCACATTTGGACATTACAGTGGTAACCTATCAGATAGTAGTTTCCACATACACATATTGGGGAAAAAATAGCACTGCTTGTCTAGTCATTACCTGAGGACCAAAGAAAACTGGCCACAGCTCTGACTATGCATGCCTTGAGAGCATCCTTTAACATTTCTGATGTGGTATGTGGAGCTGTTGTGGCATCCACAATTAATTTGAATAACCACTCATGCCTACATTTGTTTGGACTTCCTCTGGAAACAAAAACCCAGATAGAGGATCTCCCATTTGATAGTGAAGTGCTGTTTAGCTTTTGAACTGACAGAGTTCTAGAGAAGTTGAACCTGCAGTGTTCCTGAGAATTTCTCAGGAAAAGATCTGATGTACCAACTTTTTGTTACCAGAGGCAACCATATCCCTCCTCTACTTCCTGTTCATTTATAATGAAGCAGTACCCACAAGAGCCTACTATTCAGCAACAGTAGAGAAGCGCAAATTATAAACCATGGGCTAAAGGAAGACCATCTCCCTCTGTTCTGGCCCCTTCTACTCAGGTTTTACAAGACGCATGAGAATCCCAGGTTAGTTTTAAACCTACAAGTTGCTATCCCTTCATTTTAAAACTACATCTCCTGTTTTTTAGGTCCTTAATCTGCTATCACCACAGATCTTGCAGATTGTCCAGTAGGATTACTGCATTCAATTCTATGCACTCCCTCCCTTCCACCATTCTTACACATCCCTCTTCAGGAACTCTTTTCAAAAGAACTCACTAAGATCAGAAGTCCATTTACTACTTGAGTCAGGTGCCATAGAGGAAGTTTCTGAAGAGTTTGAGGGGCAAGGCTTTAGTCCAGGTACTTTCTGATTCCAAAAGAAAGATAAGGAGTATTGTGCCACCTTACAGACTAACAAATTTATCTGAGCATAAGCTTTCGTGAGCTACAGCTCACTTCATCGGATGCATTCAGTGGAAAATACAGCGAGGAGATTTATATACACAAAGAACATGAAACAATGGGTGTTATCATACACACTATAAGGAGAGTGATGATTTAAGATGAGCTATTACCAGCAGGGAGGGGGAGGAAGAAAAGCTTTAGTAGTGATAATCAAGGTGGGCCATTTCCAGCACTTGACAAGAACATCTGAGGAACAGTGGGAGGTGCAGGGGGGGAATAAACATGGGGAAATAGTTTTACTTTGTGTAATGACCCATCCATTCCCAGTCTCTCTATTCAATCCTAATTTGCAAACTGGATACAATTAACTTAATTCCAATTCAGCAGTCTCTCATTGGAGTCTGTTTTTGAAGTTTTTTTGTTGAAGAATAGCCACTCTTAGGTCTGTAATAGAGTGACCAGAGAGATTGAAGTGTTCTCCGACTGGTTTTTGAATGTTATAATTCTTGATGTCTGATTCGTGTCCATTTATTCTTTATTCTTTTATGTAGAGACTGTCCAGTTTGACCAATGTACATGGCAGAGGGGCATTGCTGGCACATGATGGCATATATCACATTGGTAGATGCGCAGGTGATCGAGCCTCTGATAGTGTGATTAGGCCTTATGATGGTGTCCCCTGAACAGATATGTGGACAGAGTTGGCAACGGGCTTTGTTGCAAGGATAGGTTCCTGGGTTAGTGGTTCTGTTGTGTGGTATTTGCTTCAGGTTGGGGGGCTGTCTGTAAGCAGAGACTGGCCTGTCTCCCAAGGTCTGTGAGAGTGATGGGTCGTCCTTCAGGATAGGTTGTAGATCCTTGATGATGCGTTGGAGAGGTTTTAGTTGGGGGCTGAAGGTGATGGCTAGTGGTGTTCTGCTATTTTCTTTATTGGGCCTGTCCTGTAGTAGGTGACTTCTGGGTACTCTTCTGGCTCTGCCAGTCTGTTTCTTCACTTCAGCAGGTGGGTATTGAAGTTGTAAGAATGCTTCATAGAGATCTTGTAGGTGTTTGTCTCTATCTGAGGGGTTGGAGCAAATGCGGTTGTATCATAGAGCTTAGCTGTAGACAATGGATTGTGTGGTGTGATCTGGGTGAAAGCTGGAGGCATGTAGGTAGGAATAGCGGTCAGAAGGTGGAGCAGTGGTGTTTATGTGACCATTGCTTATTAGCACCGTAGTGTGTGGACTGGTCCAGGCTGAGGTTGATGATGGGATGGAAATTGTTGAAATCATGGTGGAATTCCTCAAGGTCATCTTCCATGGGTCCAGGTGATGAAGATGATGATGATGTCATCACATTAGAGGAATTAAAGGCAGTGTATTAGACTTTCAAGTCCTTTCTCTCTCAGCTATAGAGCAGAGTGGCTCAAATAGTTACTGACAATACTTCATCAATATTTTACACGAACAAGCAGACTAGAGCACATTCCAGCCAACTGTGCAAAGAGGCCATAGCTCTCGGTCAGTGGTGCATGCTACAGCAAATTCATCCTATAGCTCACCACCTTGCAGACAGGGACAACGTAAGTCAGCTGAGCAGAGGCTTACACAGTCAATGCCAGTGGTTGCTCAGGAATTCAGTAGAAAATATCTCCCTGTGGGGGTATAGATCGAATAAGAATTGAAATTGGATTTATGCTTTTATTGGTTGCCCATAAAAAGAACCTTTCCCACTTGTGATCCTAACACTGAACAGCCTCTTCAGGAGATGGACATGATTACAATAAGACACAGTTCCAAATGTCAAAGGTTTTGCCCCAGAGCAACCAGTCTATTTCAGATGTGTCTCTTTTAGACTGCAGGGTAGGTCACGTCTAGGTGTTCCCTCCAATTCCTCTTATTTTCCTGAGGACTCTCCAAATTAAACAAGACAGGGTCAGAATTGTTTTGATTGCTCCAGTGTAGATGAGACAACAATGATTCTTGGATCTCCTGCAGCTATCACAAGACTATCTGTCTCTCCCTGAAGTTCCAGGCCCAGCAGATAGATTGGATTTGCCAGCTGGACCTAGATCTCTCCACTTGAAAGTATTGGCCTTAGGACTTTTACAGATCTAGACTATCCGGTGTTATGATGGCAAATGGGAAAGGTTCTTTTTATGGGCAACCAACCCAATTTCATAAACCCAATTTCAGCTCTTACTCACTCTCTGCTGAATTACTTACTTCATTTGAAATCCTTGGGACTCTCCATATCATTGGAAAAAGTACGTCTCTAGCCATCTCCTTTTATTATAGCTTAGTAAAGCAAACAACTGAATTCGGCCAGGATATAGTAAAACAATTCTTGAAGAGGTTAATAAATGTCTACCCAACAGAGAACCTGGATGTACATGGTACCTCAATCTAGTATTTAGTCAGCTCATGAAACCTTTCTTCAAATCTATGGGAGAATGAAACTGGGGACATCTTTCAGTTAAAACTTTTACTGTAGCTACTACATCTGCTAATGAACAAGCTGCAGGCACTCATGGCTAACACCACTCCCTTTTTGCAGTCACAAAGATAAAGTGGTCCTTTGTCCACATCTGATATTTCTCCCCAAGATTGTAACAGAATTCCATCTAAACCAGTCCATAAAATTGCCAGTATTTTTCTGTATTTCTCACACTCACTTGGGAAGTTAAGTTACACACTTCAGATGCTAAGAGAGCATTAATAAGCCTAAGGAATATAGGAAATCACCTAGACTGTCGCTTAGGGGAAAAGACGTAACTTCAAGAAATTTCCTCCCAATGCCATTGTAAGTTGGTTAGATTCTGTACTAATGTGTGTTTTAAACACATCGCTGTTCTTCTTCCAGAAGGGCATGGAGTATACTTGGCTAAAGTGAAGGTTATGTCTATGGTTTTCCTTAGACATTCCCATATTAGAAATCTGTAGAGTTACCACTTGTAAATCAGTTCATACTTTCACAAAACATTATTCCCTAGATCTGGCATCTAGATCAGATGCACAATTTGGTAAAGCAGTATTACAAACTCTATTTAACTCGACTTCCTTGTACCACTATCCAGGGAGGAGTACTGCTTACTAAACTCCAACAAGTGGGAATGGGTAAAGGTCACTTCAAGAAGAAATTAAGGTTACTTTGAGATTAGTTCTGTACACACTCACTCCCTTCCCACCTTCCCCGCTTGGAGTCCTAATTTCAGTTTGGACTTAAAGAGGTGCTAGAAGGAACTTAAGTGGTCATTGCACTATGCCCTCTCTTATAGCTCTGTCCTCTGAACATTCACAACAGCAAGGAGTGGGGCAGGAACAAAAAGAAGGCTTCAGTATGCACAGCTATTAGAAGTTTTCTCCAGTTCAAGATGCACCATCAGTGCACCCCAAGAATGTGAATGTGCACAGGTCATCCTAGAGAATACTGTTTACGGGTGAATCTTCATTTTTAAAATTTTGAAAGGTGTGTCTAATGCATTCAATCCAACTGCATTTTCTGCACCTTAACCTTCATCCCTGTCAGTATGGCAGCTTCCTATTCTGTTAATTATTATTTTTATTACATGTAAGAGATTTTATTTTGGAAAAAAATAGTGATTTACTCTTTCGTTATGAAGTGTAGTGTAATCTGTAGCAGGGCTATTAGACAGTACAATAATACATGATGATGTTGATTGATAATAATAATAATATACAGTAATCTTCATTAAAGCTTTTCTTCAAAACAGAAAAATTTTGACATTTGGAGAATATCAATAGTTGCTCCAGAGTCCGGGTTAAAGTCTCTGGAAATCTATTTGCTGTTTAATAGGCTTCAGTAGAGTACACAACAAGGTAGAAATTTAAATTTGCTAGCAAGTGCATAGTTATAAAGCATGATATGTGAGTGCAACATACTGAACTGAGCTGAGGTTGATTTTTTTTCTTTTGATTTTATCTATGAACATAAATATTTAAGTATCAGATGGTGTTTGCCCTTGAGAAAGATTAAATGTGAATTCAAATGTTTAAATAAAAAACAACCCTGCAATCTGTAATTTTAAATTTTACATTTATTCTCTTAAAAAACAAACTATTTTCTCCTCCCTCATTGTTAATTGTTACTAGACATCCTGTGTTCAGTTGGTGATTGAATGAACTTCACCAAAGATTTGATCCTCCACTATTGAAATCAATAGGAACAGCATCAGACCCTAAATGTGTTATAATATAGAGTACTTTGGGTAAAATGGATAGGATATGACTTGTTTTTATTCTACATTCTTTGAGATGGCGAAAAGTGTTGAGTATTGTGGACGGATTAGAAAAATATGATAGATGGCTTTAACTGGAAAACGCCTGTGATGTTTTTATACATTGTGTATACTTCTGTTTTAGTGATCTTAAGCTATATCTCATGCTCAACTTCACTTTTTGCCTAATTACATAGGTTCCTAATTACACTTTTTACTGGCCAGTTTTACCTACCTTGTCATTTTTACTAATGGCTAGATATAGTTGCTTCAGGCAAAATAAGCAGCTGTGCATTTTAGTATCTCATTTGTTGGTTGGTTACTTCATTCTTTTTCACAGAACAGCAAAAACTGGAGAGCAGCAGTTGACCTGTGTGGACGACTTCTGACTGCCCATGGTCAAGGCTATGGCAAAAATGGGCTACCTACTAATCATACAACAGATTCTTTGCAGGTATGGTCACATTACAATCATATGAGGTGGTTAAGGCCCCATTCCTGTAAAGGAATCCGCATGGGCAGACTCTTCAGTGTAGTCAGATCCCTTTGCTGGATCAGTATCTAAACTTGTACCCTACTGGTACACAAAATAGTTCTCTCATCTAGTTATATGAAAATAGATTTTACTTTAAATGACTGCTTAATATAAGTAAGTTGATTACACACATTTACATATAGCAATATAGCATACTTAATTTCTTTTGACCAATGTGAGTATCTCCAAAGGTTCATGCTGTTTGTTTCCTTCATAATCATTATAATTAGATTATGATGACTCTCTAAAATGGACAATCTATACAAATGTTAATCTGGTTATTTTAGATAATGTTGATACAGATGTTGTAAACATGTTTTGTGATCATGTTGACACAAGTTGCTAAACTTACCTTTTAAGAACCTTAAATCAGTAAAACTTCATGGAAGAATGACAGATATTCAGATTTATAAAATGTTACTGCCTGAAAACACATACCACTCTTCTTATTCTTTTCTGCTAGTAACTAGCAAGATCATGGAAGTTCATGAAAGTCAGAGCAATTTTTTAAAACTGCAGAAAAAAGGAAAAATGAACATATAAATTTATTGAATTATAGTTATCTGAAATTTCTGGTAAAATAACTTGAAAATTGTAATGAGGCTTAGAACCAGATTTGCAATATTGGCCTGTTGTGCTAATTGGACCTAGCCTAATTGTGATCTCAACTGTGAGAAGTGAGTAAAGATTATAAAGTGTCTCAATAACCTATAGCACCAAATGTTGGAAAAAAGGTGCAAAAAGGAGACAGACTGAATTAGTCCAAACAAAAAGACTTATTGATGTAACTCAGGTTTCAGAGTAGCAGCCGTGTTAGTCTGTATTCGCAAAAAGAAAAGGAGTACTTGTGGCACCTTAGAGACTAACAAATTTATTAGAGCATAAGCTTTCGTGAGCTACAGCTCACTTCATCGGATGCATTTGGTGGAAAAAACAGAGGAGAGATTTATATACACACACACACAGAGAACATGAAACAATGGGTTTATCATACACACTGTAAGGAGAGTGATCACATAAGATAAGCCATCACCAGCAGCAGGGGGGGAAGGAGGAAAACCTTTCATGGTGACAAGCAAGGTAGGCTAATTCCAGCAGTTAACAAGAATATCAGAGGAACAGTGGGGGGTGGGGTGGGAGGGAGAAATACCAGGGGGAAATAGTTTTACTTTGTGTAATGACTCATCCATTCCCAGTCTCTATTCAAGCCTAAGTTAATTGTATCCAGTTTGCAAATTAATTCCAATTCAGCAGTCTCTCGTTGGAGTCTGTTTTTGAAGCTTTTTTGTTGAAGTATAGCCACTCTTAGGTCTGTGATCGAGTGACCAGAGAGATTGAAGTGTTCTCCAACTGGTTTTTGAATGTTATAATTCTTGACGTCTGATTTGTGTCCATTCATTCTTTTACGTAGAGACTGTCCGGTTTGGCCAATGTACATGGCAGAGGGGCATTGCTGGCACATGATGGCATATCATGTGATTCACCTGCGCATCTACCAATGTGATATATGCCATCATGTGCCAGCAATGCCCCTCTGCCATGTACATTGGCCAAACCGGACAGTCTCTACGTAAAAGAATGAATGGACACAAATCAGACGTCAAGAATTATAACATTCAAAAACCAGTTGGAGAACACTTCAATCTCTCTGGTCACTCGATCACAGACCTAAGAGTGGCTATACTTCAACAAAAAAGCTTCAAAAACAGACTCCAACTGAATTGGAATTAATTTGCAAACTGGATACAATTAACTTAGGCTTGAATAGAGACTGGGAATGGATGAGTCATTAAACAAAGTAAAACTATTTCCCCATGGTATTTCTCCCCCCCACCCCACCCCCCACTGTTCCTCTGATATTCTTGTTAACCGCTGGAATTAGCCTACCTTGCTTGTCACCATGAAAGGTTTTCCTCCTTCCCCCCCCTGCTGCTGGTGATGGCTTATCTTAAGTGATCACTCTCCTTACAGTGTGTATGATAAACCCATTGTTTCATGTTCTCTGTGTGTGTGTATATAAATCTCTCCTCTGTTTTTTCCACTGAATGCATCCGATGAAGTGAGCTGTAGCTCACGAAAGCTTATGCTCTAATAAATTTGTTAGTCTCTAAGGTGCCACAAGTACTCCTTTTCTTGATGTAACTCAAGAACTGTGTTAAGATCATACCCGTAAAGAACTAAGTATGGAACCAGACATCAATGGACCCTAACGGATGCGTTGGAAGCTAGGCCTAATTGGTGGACAAAATAAAGAGGATGTGGGCTATTCCACCCATCGCTCCCTTTTGAAGTCCTTAAAGAAAGAGACTTTGGGAGAGAAATTGGCTACGGGAACAAGCTTCACCCTCATGGCTTCCATCCCCTCTGTCTCTTGGGACCTTGGGCCTTCGTCATCCTGATCTCTATGTGATCAGGCAGGTCTATGTGACTGGGGACTCTTTATTGAGAAGAATAGACAGGCCTGTAACTAGAGCTGATCCAGAGAATAGAAGAGTGTGCTGTCTTCCGGGTGCTAAGATACGGGATGTAGACCTGAGGTTGAAAAGGATCCTAAAGGGAGCGGGAAAGAATCCCCTAATTATCCTTCATGTGGGAACAAATGATACTGCTGGATTCTCGCTGGAAAGTATTAAGGGAGACTATGCTAGGCTGGGCAAGACGCTTAAGGAAATTGAGGTTCAGGTGACCTTTAGCGGGATCCTTCCTGTTCCTAGAGAAGGGCAACAAAGGTCTGACAAGATTATGACTGTCAATAGATGGCTTAGGCAGTGGTGCTATAAGGAGGGCTTTGGGATGTATGGCCACTGGGAGGCATTCACCGACAGAGGACAGTTCTCTCGGGATGGACTTCATCTGAGTAGGGAAGGAAATAGACTTCTAGGATCAAGGCTGGCACAACTGATAAAGAGAGCTTTAAACTAGGAATTAGGGGAAGATGGATAGGAGATGTTCAGGAAATCTCCACGCCAGATTTTAGCATTGAGAGGGAAGAAGACGAAGTAAGAAAGGATACAGCCGTGGGTAGGAGAATGTATATAAGGAGCGAGGGCGGTGTGGCTACTAGTCTAATAGGTTATACTGGCTGTAGAATGACTGTGCCTAATAGGGTACAAAATGTGAGCGAGGCCAAACAGCAAAAATTAAGATGTTTGTACACCAATGCGAGGAGCCTAGATAACAAAATGGAGGAACTAGAGCTACTGGTGCAGGAAGCGAAACCAGATATTCTAGGGATAACAGAAACATGGTGGAATAGTAGTCATGACTGGACTACATGTATTGAAGGGTATGTGCTGTTTAGGAAAGACAGAAACAAAGGTAAAGGGGGTGGAGTAGCATTGTATATCAATGATGAGGTAGAATGTAAAGAAATAAGAAGCGATACAATGGATAAGACAGAGTCCGTCTGGGCAAAAATTACATTGGGGAAGAAAACTAGTAAAGCCTCTCCTACGATAGTGCTTGGGGTGTGCTATAGACCTCCGGGATCTAATTTGGATATGGATAGAGCCCTTTTTAATGTCTTTAATAAAGTAAATACTAATGGAAACTGCGTGATCATGGGAGACTTTAACTTCCGAGATATAGACTGGAGGACCAGTGCTAGTAATAATAATAGGGCTCAGATTTTCCTAGATGCGATAGCTGATGGATTCCTTCATCAAGTAGTTGCTGAACCGACTAGAGGGGATGCCATTTTAGATTTAATTTTGGTGAGTAGCGAGGACCTCATAGAAGAAATGGTTGTAGGGGACAATCTTGGCTCAAGTGATCATGAGCTAATTCAGTTCAAACTAAATGGAAGGATTAACAAAAATAAATCTGCAACTAGGGTTTTTGATTTCAAAAGGGCTGACTTTCAAAAATTAAGGAAATTAGGCAAGTGGATTGGACTGAAGAACTTATGGATCTAAAGGTAGAGGAGGCCTGGGATTACTTTAAATCAAAGCTGCAGAAGCTATCGGAAGCCTGTATCCCAAGAAAGGGGAAAAAATTCATAGGAAGGAGTTGTAGACCAAGCTGGATGAGCAATCATCTTAGAGAGGTGATTAAGAAGAAGCAGAAAGCATACAGGGAGTGGAAGATGGGAGAGATCAGCAAGGAAAGCTACCTAATTGAGGTCAGAACATGTAGGGATAAAGTGAGACAGGCTAAAAATCGAGTAGAGTTGGACCTTGCAAAGGGAATTAAAACCAATAGTAAAAGGTTCTATAGCCATATAAATAAGAAGAAAACTAAGAAAGAAGAAGTGGGGCCGCTTAACACTGAGGATGGAGTGGAGGTTAAAGATAATCTAGGCATGGCCCAATATCTAAACAAATACTTTGCCTCAGTCTTTAATAAGGCTAAAGAGGATCTTAGGGATAATGGTAGCATGACAAATGGGAATGAGGATATGGAGGTAGATATTACCATATCTGAGGTAGAAGCAAAACTGAAACAGCTTAATGGGACTAAATCGGGGGGCCCAGATAATCTTCATCCAAGAATATTAAAGGAATTGGCACCTGAAATTGCAAGCCCATTAGCAAGAATTTTTAATGAATCTGTAAACTCAGGAGTAGTACCGACTGATTGGAGAATTGCTAATATAGTTCCTATTTTTAAGAAAGGAAAAAAAAGTGATCCGGGTAACTACAGGCCAGTTAGTTTGACATCTGTAGTATGCAAGGTCCTGGAAAAAATTTTGAAGGAGAAATTAGTTAAGGACATTGAAGTCAATGGTAAATGGGACAAAATACAACATGGTTTTACAAAAGGTAGATCGTGCCAAACCAACCTAATCTCCTTTTTTGAAAAAGTAACAGATTTTTTAGATAAAGGAAATGCAGTGGATCTAATTTACCTAGATTTCAGTAAGGCATTTGATACCGTGCCACATGGGGAATTATTAGTTAAATTGGAGAAGATGGGGATCAATTGAACATCAAAAGGTGGATAAGGAATTGGTTAAAGGGGAGACTGCAACGGGTCCTACTGAAAGGCGAACTGTCAGGTTGGAGGGAGGTTACCAGTCGAGTTCCTCAGGGATCGGTTTTGGGACCAATCTTATTTAATCTTTTTATTACTGACCTTGGCACAAAAAGCGGGAGTGTGGTAATAAAGTTTGCAGATGATACAAAGCTGGGAGGTATTGCCAAATCGGAGAAGGATCGGGATATTATACAGGAGGATCTGGATGACCTTGTAAACTGGACTAATAGTAATAGGATGAAATTTAATAGTGAGAAGTGTAAGGTTATGCATTAGGGATTAATAATAAGAATTTTAGTTATAAGTTGGGGACGCATCAATTAGAAGTAACGGAAGAGGAGAAGGACCTTGGAGTATTGGTTGATCATAGGATGACTATGAGCTGCCAATGTGATATGGCTGTGAAAAAAGCTAATGCGGTTTTGGGATGCATCAGGAGAGGCATTTCCAGTAGGGATAAGGAGGTTTTAGTACCGTTATACAAGGCACTGGTGAGACCTCACCTAGAATACTGTGTGCAGTTCTGGTCTCCCATGTTTAAAAAGGATGAATTCAAACTGGAGCAGGTACAGAGAAGGGCTACTAGGATGATCCGAGGAATGGAAAACTTGTCTTATGAAAGGAGACTTAAGGAGCTTGGCTTGTTTAGCCTAACTAAAAGAAGGTTGAGGGGAGATATGATTGCCCTCTATAAATATATCAGAGGGATAAATACAGGAGAGGGAGAGGAATTATTTCAGCTCAGCACCAATGTGGACACAAGAACAAATGGGTATGAACTGGCCACCAGGAAGTTTAGACTTGAAATCAGACGAAGGTTTTTAACCATCAGAGGAGTGAAGTTTTGGAATAGCCTTCCAAGGGAAGCAGTGGGGGCAAAAGATCTATCTGGTTTTAAGATTCTACTCGATAAGTTTATGGAGGAGATGGTATGATGGGATAATGGGATTTTGGTAAGTAATGGAACTTTAAATATTCAGGGTAAATAGGCCAAATCCCCTGAGATGGGATATTAGATGGATGGGATCTGAGTTACCCAGGAAAGAATTTTCTGTAGTATCTGGCGGGTGAATCTTGCCCATATGCTCAGGGTTTAGCTGATTTCCTTCCCGACCCCAAATATGGCATTTTCCTCCAGGGCAGATTGGAGAGGCCCTGGAGGTTTTTCGCCTTCCTCTGTAGCATGGGGCATGGTTGACTTGAGGGAGGCTTCTCTGCTCCTTGAAGTCTTTGAACCATGATTTAAGGACTTCAATAGCTCAGACATGGGTGAGGTTTTTCATAGGAGTGGGTGGGTGAGATTCTGTGGCCTGCGCTGTGCAGGAGGTCGGACTAGAGGATCAGAATGGTCCCTTCTGACCTTAGTATCTATGAATCTCAAGAGGTGTCTCAACTAGACCGGGCCAGAGAGAGGGTAGCAAGTGGAGGGTAGCAGTGGAGGTTCAGAATTCCCCCAGGAGTAAAGCAGGAAAGAGCAGTCTCTCTCCTCCACTTGCTACCTGCTTTCCCTAGGTGCCTGGCTAGACTGGATGTAAACTGCCTTGTGGATATTACCACAGTAGCAAACACATTTGAAATACAGGTACATAGTCAGTATTCATAACTTCAGATATTAACATGATACATGCATGCAAACTGAACAATCATACTCAGCAAACCATAAATTTTCCATCAACACCTTGTATGACATATTTTGTACAAGATTTGTTATAATTACATGACAGTGGTAGCAACAATGATCTACATAATCATATTTTAATCGTATAATGTCACAACCAGAACGACAGTTGTTACCATCTTTAATACCATCTAAGATATGCTCAGACAAGAAGGATGGGGTTTTTTTTTTCCTAAGACTTCAGCTAAAGGCAGAGGGAACAAAGATGTTGTTAAAATGAAAGCCTTACTTAATATTTTACATTTCAGATGCTTTAATTGTTTTTCCATCTAAATTGTATGTCCGCCATGGTACTGAACAGGCTGAGATCTCCGTATACCAAACCCCAAGCTTTGTTTAAAATTTTTAAGTGTTGGACGATTTTTAGGGCTGTTTGGGGTTCTTTGGGCCCCTTTATTCCATCTAACTTAATGATACAGATCTCTCTAGAAACTTCCACTGAAGGGTCCAATACATCACAACTGATCAAAATATCATTTTCCTGGGTTCTACTCTTTTTTGTTAACTTTTCTCCAAACTGCTACATGACAAGCATATATGTTTTACTCATGCAGATCTGAGATTAGTTTTTTGACTGTTTAATTTACTAGATCTGAAATGATTAAAACACTGAGAGTAATTTTTAAGTTTGATTTACAATAGAAGCCAATAACTGATCTGGGATTTTCATACCTGTTGCAATTTTAGCTATGGTTTGTGAGACTAGCACTGCTGGTGAAGTTGAATCTTTTCCAAAATGCAGAAGCGGAATTTGAGCCATTTGGAAACCTGGATCAACCTGATCTGTACTATGAATATTATCTTCATGTA
Source organism: Dermochelys coriacea (assembly GCF_009764565.3). Taxonomy (NCBI): domain Eukaryota; kingdom Metazoa; phylum Chordata; order Testudines; family Dermochelyidae; genus Dermochelys; species Dermochelys coriacea. The sequence continues at coordinate 36,047,335 of NC_050070.1, read as the reverse complement.
TACCCAGGACGCAAAGGTAAGGCACTTGGTTTATACTATACTTTTATCTCCGCTGTGAACAATCTCCTCCTCATCATAAAGTACACAGATTTCAAATAAGGAACCCAAACTATCATCCGTTTTTTAAATGGAGTGAACTTCTAGCTGCTGTTTAGAAGAAAATCATTAACGGTTATGCTAATGCATTTCTTATAATATAAAGAAAGGATAACGAGCTTTTAATATTGTAGGCAGGCAGAGTTCTGTGTATAATCCAATACAGTAATATAACATCTGTTCCAGAGACGCATGGTTTTAGTTGGTATTTTACCCTTAATTTATTGATCACATTTTATATACAGTTTTTATCTAATGCACTTAGAATTAAAAAAAAATAAAGAAATAAAAATTAAGGTGGTAGTATATGTTTCTGGTGGGGAAGTGGGCAGATGTGCATTGACAAAATCACACAGAATGAGGGAAAAAAGGATTCCTGGATTAAAATAAATTATGTCTTTTGCCATCCTTCCTAAACTCATTCAATGTGCTATGAACAGGCTAACTTTGCAGGAGTTTGCGTAAACATTTTAAGAGTTGAGTAGAGGAATAGGTAGTGAAGAAAGATTAAAAGGTAGCAAAAAAAAAAAAAAGCAACTTAGACACTTTTGCTGGGGTGTTGTTTTAAGCAGGTTACAAGCAGTTAAATACATAGTGATGTATTAACTATAGTATTGGTATTATAATTTTAAAATAGAATACAACCATCTGGATAAAAGGGAAGTATAATACCAATTACAATATGTAAAAAATGATAACCTGCTTCTCATACTGTACTACTTGTACCTTTTTGTTCAGAGTATTCCAAACCTTTTCTTAAATCAAAGCTGTTTGTAACTGATTAAAAAATGTTAGTTACTATAAGAAAAAGGGGTAAAATTAAACTAAACTAATATGAGAATTAGAAATTTTTTTCATGAAAAAATACTAATCAAATGTGATATTGACCCCCTATTTAGTAATTAAAACTAAACGGATATTAATAGATTCATAGATACTAAGGTCAGAAGGGACCATTCTGATCCTCTAGTCCGACCTCCTGCACAGCGCAGGCCACAGAATCTCACCCACCCACTCCTATGAAAAACCTCACCCATGTCTGAGCTATTGAAGTCCTTAAATCATGGTTCAAAGACTTCAAGGAGCAGAGAAGCCTCCCTCAAGTCAACCATGCCCCATGCTACAGAGGAAGGCGAAAAACCTCCAGGGCCTCTCCAATCTGCCCTGGAGGAAAATTCCTTCCTGACCCCAAATATGGCAATCAGCTAAACCCTGAGCATATGGGCAAGATTCACCAGCCAGATACTACAGAAAATTCTTTCCTGGGTAACTCAGATCCCATCCATCTAATATCCCATCTCAGGAGATTTGGCCTATTTACCCTGAACATTTAAAGTTCCATTACTTACCAAAATCCCATTATCCCATCATACCATCTCCGCCATAAACTTATCGAGTAGAATCTTAAAACCAGATAGATCTTTTGCCCCCACTGCTTCCCTTGGAAGGCTATTCCAAAACTTCACTCCTCTGATGGTTAAAAACCTTCGTCTGACTTCAAGTCTAAACTTCCTGGTGGCCAGTTCATACCCATTTGTTCTTGTGTCCACATTGGTGCTGAGCTGAAATAATTCCTCTCCCTCTCCTGTATTTATCCCTCTGATATATTTATAGAGGGCAATCATATCTCCCCTCAACCTTCTTTTAGTTAGGCTAAACAAGCCAAGCTCCTTAAGTCTCCTTTCATAAGACAAGTTTTCCATTCCTCGGATCATCCTAGTAGCCCTTCTCTGTACCTGCTCCAGTTTGAATTCATCCTTTTTAAACATGGGAGACCAGAACTGCACACAGTATTCTAGGTGAGGTCTCACCAGTGCCTTGTATAACGGTACTAAAACCTCCTTATCCCTACTGGAAATGCCTCTCCTGATGCATCCCAAAACCGCATTAGCTTTTTTCACAGCCATATCACATTGGCAGCTCATAGTCATCCTATGATCAACCAATACTCCAAGGTCCTTCTCCTCTTCCGTTAGTTCTAATTGATGCGTCCCCAACTTATAACTAAAATTCTTGTTATTAATCCCTAAATGCATAACCTTACACTTCTCACTATTAAATTTCATCCTATTAGTATTACTCCAGTTTACAAGGTCATCCAGATCCTCCTGTATAATATCCCGATCCTTCTCTGAATTGGCAATACCTCCCAGCTTTGTATCATCTGCAAACTTTATTACCACACTCCCGCTTTTTGTGCCAAGGTCAGTAATAAAAAGATTAAATAAGATTGGTCCCAAAACCGATCCCTGAGGAACTCGACTGGTAACCTCCCTCCAACCTGACAGTTCGCCTTTCAGTAGGACCTGTTGCAGTCTCCCCTTTAACCAATTCCTTATCCACCTTTTGATGTTCATATTGATCCCCATCTTCTCCAATTTAACTAATAAGTCCCCATGTGGCACGGTATCAAATGCCTTACTGAAATCTAGGTAAATTAGATCCACTGCATTTCCTTTATCTAAAAAATCTGTTACTTTTTCAAAAAAGGAGATTAGGTTGGTTTGGCACGATCTACCTTTTGTAAAACCATGTTGTATTTTGTCCCATTTACCATTGACTTCAATGTCCTTAACTAATTTCTCCTTCAAAATTTTTTCCAGGACCTTGCATACTACAGATGTCAAACTAACTGGCCTGTAGTTACCCGGATCACTTTTTTTTCCTTTCTTAAAAATAGGAACTATATTAGCAATTCTCCAATCAGTCGGTACTACTTCTGAGTTTACAGATTCATTAAAAATTCTTGCTAATGGGCTTGCAATTTCAGGTGCCAATTCCTTTAATATTCTTGGATGAAGATTATCTGGGCCCCCCGATTTAGTCCCATTAAGCTGTTTCAGTTTTGCTTCTACCTCAGATATGGTAATATCTACCTCTATATCCTCATTCCCATGGAATAATAGGATTAATATTAATAATAACCTAATAATAGGTTCACCCCAGGTCTTTAGGCAAATCCTGCTGCTGCATGAAAAGATATTGCTAATATTTTAAGAGATCTCTGTCCTCCTGTTTATGCTGTCTCATTGAGAAGGTTCTATAAATTTCAAGTATCATTGTTGAAGTTCAAAACGTGAACTTTTACTAACTATATGTGGGCGCTTTTCACCGTTTTAAACTTCAATAACACCACAGCATTGGTGCTAGATGATCCCCAGGTTTCTCATAGTTGTTCTTTATTTGAACAAAAAATTATTGTCCAGTGGTTCATAAGCAATAGAATAGTAAAAGAGAGATTTTTATGTTCCACTTGAACAATCTGGGGGGGGAAAAACCATAATATATTTCTCAGTTTTGAGAGTAGGGTTTTTATATTATCACAATTACAATCTATTGATCCACATTCTCCTCCACCCTGAGTATTATATTTAAACTGGTTCTTGTTACTTAAGATGGTTGCCATGTGGCAGTAGGATTTTAATTTTAAGTATAGCCTAGCTCCTTTGTCCAGCACTATATAGGAACCCTCCAGTTCTTCTCTTACTAAGCATAGCAGCCTTCCCCAACTCCATGAGTTACTTTCCACAATATTCTAATTCACAGTTGATCGCCATTGCCAAGGAAGGACATTAAGAATATCCAGGATCCTTCACATTTATAGAAGAAGATATAATTTAATGCAGTGCATTGTATGACTTTATTTCTTCCATTGAAGCATCTCAGTAGACTAGCATAGCCAGTTTGGACTCTCTCAAGAGCCAGCTCTCATAAGTGAGGGGCAATCACCAAACAGAGTCATTCACGGTGAACTTGACAGAGGTTCTGTGTAGCACCTTTAAAATGCATAACACAACTTGCAGCACATCTTATGTGGATTTGGGGATAGCTATGGTGTCTTTAAGCCATCTATGAGCTCTTGCAGTCCTGGGCTGATCTGAGGTTTGGAGAGGCCCCTGATGTAACTTAAACAACCTTGGAGGCCCAAAATCTCCACAATGCTGTAAGCTGTAGCTGTTTCCTTCTCAGCACCCTTCTCCTACAAGGTTTACAAGAAGTTACTTGGTAATTGGCCTTCCTAGGTTCCTAAACTAGGGGACCTAGCTGGATATGAGGCTTGTAGGGCCCCTTTTTGTCCCTCTGGCTTTTTTAGGCTACATAAAGGGGTTAGAGCGGGGATGAGGATCTCACTCCTTTTCTCTAAGCTTTCATACCCCCCCCTTTTTTTTTTCTCATTTTGATGCTTTACAAGTATTTTTCTTCTTTCTTGCTGTGTTCCTTAGGATGTGATGTTAGCAGTAAAGGTGATACGTTGATAACTTCTTGAACTTTAAAAATAAGTAGTTTTAGCCCACAAAAAAGTGGTGTGTAGTTTCCAATGCATGAGAGCTTTTAGCCACAGGAGAGTTTTGAGTAATATGCAGAACTTAGATAGCAGACTGTATAAAGTAGGCTATTCAGCAGATATTGCATTAACTCCTCCTTCTGAGACTGGATATGAAATACTCTGTTTCTGCAGTGCCATTACACCCAAGATCTGAAATGTCTTTAACAACAGCTTGTCATGAACTTCATACAATTGCTAAAATTATCTGTAGTGGAAGGTATGAGCTGTTGACGAGCAGTCTATTTCAAGATTACATATCTGAGGTGCCAAGACCACAGAATGAAGATCTTACAACAGGGAGATTTTGACCTCATGCGTCACTTCTTATTTACAGTAAGAAGAAAAGGAGTACTTGTGGCACCTTAGAGACTAACAAATTTATTAGAGCATACGCTTTCGTGAGCTACAGCTCACTTCATCGGATGCATTTGGTGGAAAAAACAGAGGAGAGATTTATATACACACACACAGAGAACATGAAACAATGGGTTTATCATACACACTGTAAGGAGAGTGATCACTTAAGATAAGCCATCACCAACAGCAGGGGGGGGGAAGAAGGAAAACCTTTCATGGTGACAAGCAGGTAGGCTAATTCCAGCAGTTAACAAGAATATCAGAGGAACAGTGGGGGGTGGGGTGGGAGGGAGAAATACCATGGGGAAATAGTTTTACTTTGTGTAATGACTCATCCATTCCCAGTCTCTATTCAAGCCTAAGTTAATTGTATCCAGTTTGCAAATTAATTCCAATTCAGCAGTCTCTCGTTGGAGTCTGTTTTTGAAGCTTTTTTGTTGAAGTATAGCCACTCTTAGGTCTGTGATCGAGTGACCAGAGAGATTGAAGTGTTCTCCAACTGGTTTTTGAATGTTATAATTCTTGACATCTGATTTGTGTCCATTCATTCTTTTACGTAGAGACTGTCCAGTTTGGCCAATGTACATGGCAGAGGGGCATTGCTGGCACATGATGGCATATATCACATTGGTAGATGCGCAGGTGAACGAGCCTCTGATAGTGTGGCTGATGTGATTAGGCCCTATGATGGTATCCCCTGAATAGATATGTGGACAGAGTTGGCAACGGGCTTTGTTGCAAGGATAGGTTCCTGGGTTAGTGGTTCTGTTGTGTGGTGTGTGGTTGCTGGTGAGTATTTGCTTCAGATTGGGGGGCTGTCTGTAAGCAAGGACTGGTCTGTCTCCCAAGATCTGAGAGAGCGATGGCTCGTCCTTCAGGATAGGTTGTAGATCCTTGATGATGCGTTGGAGAGGTTTTAGTTGGGGGCTGAAGGTGATGGCTAGTGGCGTTCTGTTGTTTTCTTTGTTGGGCCTGTCCTGTAGTAGGTGACTTCTGGGTACTCTTCTGGCTCTGTCAATCTGTTTCTTCACTTCAGCAGGTGGGTATTGTAGTTGTAGGAATGCATGATAGAGATCTTGTAGGTGTTTGTCTCTGTCTGAGGGGTTGGAGCAAATGCGGTTATATCGTAGCGCTTGGCTGTAGACAATGGATCGAGTGGTATGATCTGGATGAAAGCTGGAGGCATGTAGGTAGGAATAGCGGTCAGTAGGTTTCCGATATAGGGTGGTGTTTATGTGACCATCGCTTACTAGCACCGTAGTGTCCAGGAAGTGGATCTCTTGTGTGGACTGGTCCAGGCTGAGGTTGATGGTGGGATGGAAATTGTTGGAATCATGGTGGAATTCCTCAAGAGCTTCTTTTCCATGGGTCCAGATGATGAAGATGTCATCAATGTAGCGCAAGTAGAGTAGGGGCATTAGGGGACGAGAGCTGAGGAAGCGTTGTTCTAAGTCAGCCATAAAAATGTTGGCATACTGTGGGGCCATGCGGGTACCCATCGCAGTGCCGCTGATTTGAAGGTATACATTGTCACCAAATGTGAAATAGTTATGGGTCAGGACAAAGTCACAAAGTTCTGCCACCAGATTAGCCGTGACAGTATCGGGGATACTGTTCCTGACGGCTTGTAGTCCATCTTTGTGTGGAATGTTGGTGTAGAGGGCTTCTACATCCATAGTGGCTAGGATGGTGTTTTTAGGAAGATCACCAATGGACTGTAGTTTCCTCAGGAAATCGGTGGTGTCTCGAAGATAGCTGGGAGTGCTGGTAACGAAGGGCCTGAGGAGGGAGTCTACATAGCCAGACAATCCTGCTGTCAGGGTGCCAATGCCTGAGATGATGGGGCGTCCAGGATTTCCAGGTTTATGGATCTTGGGTAGCAGATAGAATACCCCAGGTCGGGGCTCCAGGGGTGTGTCTGTGCGGATTTGTTCTTGTGCTTTTTCAGGGAGTTTCTTGAGCAAATGCTGTAGTTTCTTTTGGTAACTCTCAGTGGGATCAGAGGGTAATGGCTTGTAGAAAGTGGTGTTGGAGAGCTGCCTAGTAGCCTCTTGTTCATACTCCGACCTATTCATGATGACGACAGCACCTCCTTTGTCAGCCTTTTTGATTATGATGTCAGAGTTGTTTCTGAGGCTGTGGATGGCACTGTGTTCTGCATGGCTGAGGTTATGGGGTAAGCGATGCTGCTTTTCCACAATTTCAGCTCGTGCACGTCGGCGGAAGCAGTCTATGTAGAAATCCAGGCTGCTGTTTCGACCTTCAGGAGGAGTCCACCCAGAATCCTTCTTTTTGTAGTGTTGGCAGGAAGGTCTCTGTGGGTTAATATGTTGGTCAGAGGTGTGTTGGAAATATTCCTTGAGTCTGAGACGTCGAAAATAGGATTCTAGGTCACCACAGAACTGTATCATGTTCGTGGGGGTGGAGGGGCAAAAGGAGAGGCCCCGAGATAGGACAGATTCTTCCGCTGGGCTAAGAGTATAGTTGGATAGATTAACAATATTGCTGGGTGGGTTACTGGAACCATTGTTGTGGCCCCTTGTGGCATATAGTAGTTTAGATAGCTTAGTGTCCTTTTTCTTTTGTAGAGAATCAAAGTGTGTTTTGTAAATGGCTTGTCTAGTTTTTGTAAAGTCCAGCCACGAGGAAGTTTGTGTGGAAGGTTGGTTCTTTATGAGAGTATCCAGTTTTGAGAGCTCATTCTTAATCTTTCCCTGTTTGCTGTAGAGGATGTTGATCAGGTGGTTCCGCAGTTTCCTTGAGAGTGTGTGGCACAAGCTGTCAGCATAGTCTGTGTGGTATGTAGATTGTAATGGATTTTTTACCTTCAGTCCTTTCGGTATGATGGTCACATAAACACCACCCTATATCGGAAACCTACTGACCGCTATTCCTACCTACATGCCTCTAGCTTTCATCCAGATCATACCACTCGATCCATTGTCTACAGCCAAGCGCTACGATATAACCGCATTTGCTCCAACCCCTCAGACAGAGACAAACACCTACAAGATCTCTATCATGCATTCCTACAACTACAATACCCACCTGCTGAAGTGAAGAAACAGATTGACAGAGCCAGAAGAGTACCCAGAAGTCACCTACTACAGGACAGGCCCAACAAAGAAAACAACAGAACGCCACAGCCATCACCTTCAGCCCCCAACTAAAACCTCTCCAACGCATCATCAAGGATCTACAACCTATCCTGAAGGACGAGCCATCGCTCTCTCAGATCTTGGGAGACAGACCAGTCCTTGCTTACAGACAGCCCCCCAATCTGAAGCAAATACTCACCAGCAACCACACACCACACAACAGAACCACTAACCCAGGAACCTATCCTTGCAACAAAGCCCGTTGCCAACTCTGTCCACATATCTATTCAGGGGATACCATCATAGGGCCTAATCACATCAGCCACACTATCAGAGGCTCGTTCACCTGCGCATCTACCAATGTGATATATGCCATCATGTGCCAGCAATGCCCCTCTGCCATGTACATTGGCCAAACTGGACAGTCTCTACGTAAAAGAATGAATGGACACAAATCAGACGTCAAGAATTATAACATTCAAAAACCAGTTGGAGAACACTTCAATCTCTCTGGTCACTCGATCACAGACCTAAGAGTGGCTATACTTCAACAAAAAAGCTTCAAAAACAGACTCCAACGAGAGACTGCTGAATTGGAATTAATTTGCAAACTGGATACAATTAACTTAGGCTTGAATAGAGACTGGGAATGGATGAGTCATTACACAAAGTAAAACTATTTCCCCATGGTATTTCTCCCTCCCACCCCACCCCCCACTGTTCCTCTGATATTCTTGTTAACTGCTGGAATTAGCCTACCTGCTTGTCACCATGAAAGGTTTTCCTCCTTTCCCCCCCCCCCCCCCCGCTGTTGATGATGGCTTATCTTAAGTGATCACTCTCCTTACAGTGTGTATGATAAACCCATTGTTTCATGTTCTCTGTGTGTGTGTGTATATAAATCTCTCCTCTGTTTTTTCCACCAAATGCATCCGATGAAGTGAGCTGTAGCTCACGAAAGCTTATGCTCTAATAAATTTGTTAGTCTCTAAGGTGCCACAAGTACTCCTTTTCTTTTTGCGAATACAGACTAACACGGCTGCTACTCTGAAACCTATTTACAGTAAGGTGTATCAACCTGCTCTGTAATCTGATCACCTCTAAGAGAAATCAGCTGAAGACTGTATGGAGCTGACCTGCTTCTTATAAAGCTTAAGGCTTGGAAGCACCTATCAAACCTTCATGACTCAAGTTTGGGAAGCGAACTACGCTATCTTGCAGAGGACGAGAGAGAGAGCAATTCTGATTCTGCCTTGAATTAAATTACACAGTGTTGGGATATGAATAAAAGGAAGATAGAATCTATGCATCATTAACCAGCTAATTTAAATGATGAACATAAATCATACATATATTTTAGATAAAGTGCATGAACATGTATCCATAATGCACTGCTGTTTTCTAATTTTTCTTCTAATTTTGTGGTGTAACAAGCATAAAAGTAAGAATTTTTTATTCACAACATATAGATGAAGCAAGCGATTAAAATGCACTTTAAGAAGAGTATATATACAAATAACTTAAACAAATTAGTTTTAATACATTTATTTTAAATAGTGTGCGTAATATCTACCCATTGAAAATATTAGTAACAGGAAATTTAATAAATTAGAAACTGGAACCATTAACTTTTTATGCTCCAGCCAAGAAATGTTAAATATTTCTCTGGGCTGCTTTTAACATGATTTGCTCCTGCAGGATTGGAGAGGCTTGCATCAGAATCTGGTTTTAGTTCTTACCCCCAAAATTTCCCTTCGCCTAATTAGCTCCCACTTCCCATGGAACCCTTCTGGACTCTGTTGTCTCCCTTTTACACCCTGTCTTGCGTTCTATTGCAGTTGATACTCACAGATCTACCTCTCTACTTCTAACTCATCTCTTTCAATCCAGTAAGACATCTGTCTTTGTCTCTGACATCTCTTCTTTGAATACCTTTGTATTACAATAGTGCTTGGAAGCCTCCAACTAAGATCAGGGCCTTATTCTGCTAAGCACTGTACAAATGTGTAGTCAGACGCTATCCTTGCCTCAAAGAGCTTACATTCTATGTAGATGAAAGAGAGAGCGAGAGAAGGTGGAAGAAAAAATCTCTGTCAATTAAACTTATTTTGGCCAACGTGTACCTCTCATATTTCCTCTGAAGCTCACCAGGTCTCTCAGTTTTCTATCACTGTTGACAACACTACCAGTGATGCCAGCTTTGTTGTCCGTTGTGACAGTTTAGGAATATGTTGTCCCTCAAGGGTATAACTAGGAAATCAATGCTCTCACAGCCAGATGGACTCTGGGGAAAACATGTTTAAGCAACTCTGGGCTCAGAAGAGGTCTGGCACTGGTTTAGGGGGTCTAGACAGCTGGACTACAGGGATCCCATTGCTCAAGAAGGGTGTCAAACACAGGGTCTGCAGCTGGGAGCGTACTTGAGACCCAAAGCTAGAAACTGTGATCAGTCACTAATAGTACTGGCCACAAAACAAGAATTCAGTTTGACAAAAAAGTTGAGGTTTTGACTTTTTTTTTATTCCAGTGCAGAAGGAAGATGAGACCCTGTTGTATTTTTTAAAAAAAAACGTGAGTGAGAGACCCACTCAAGAATAGCCAGTAGCCCAGGGCAGGGCACCCAACTGGGTTGTGAGAGACTCCGGTCAAGTCTGAATGAGGCAGAATAGGGACTTGAACCTGGATGTCCTACATCCCAAGCAGGTGCCCCGATCAGAAGACTATCAAGTCATTGATTCTTTTTGTGGCCCAATGAATATTTAATTGATTGTATAACATGGAACAGCTATAACTGGAGAGACTGAGAGAGAGAGACTGAGACTATAGCCTAGAACAGGGGTTCTCAAATTGGGGGTCGCGAGATTATTACATGACGGGTCGTGAGCTGTCAGCCTCCACCCCAAACTCTGCTTTGCCTCCAGCATTTATAATGATGTTAAATATATTTAATTTATTAGGGGGATCGCACTCAGAAGCTTGCTATGTGAAAGGGGTCACCAGTACAAAAGTTTGAGAACCACTGGCCTAGAATATAGGAGATGCAGGTTCAAATCCCTGCTCCAAATTAGGCAGATCAGGAATTTTCAACATGGGTCTTCAGTGAATGCGATAATCAGTGGGTAGTTGGCTATTCTGGAGTGGGTTTTTCTTTCTTTGGTGTTGGTTTTAACTAATCTGCATTATTCAGTTAAAACATATCAAAAAATTTCTAGTCACAATTCAGGGCTGAGAAGCACATGGGATTCAGTGGTTGGATTCTGTCACAACAGATTGGTATATGTCCAGAGCGTGGGACTGGGCTAAGTTGTGATGCCACATTAATCTGATCTTCGCACAGTTATGTCCATGTTGTTGTCTGTCCTCTATGCATGGAACCTTCTTCTGGAACTAATATGCGAGGTCACTACTCTCTGTTTAAATTCCTCCTTAAAACTCACTATCAGCAGCAACCAGGGAGTAACAAGACAGAAATTGGTGGATAGTTTATGCAATTAAAATAAAAGCTACCAATATAGGTGGCAGCCTTTGCCCTGGCCATTCTGCTTGTATGCTTCATCCCCTTTTTCCATCTTCAGTCTGTTTTCTGTATTTCAGATTATAAACTTTTGTTCCTGTATTGCTACATTCTTTTGTGGGTGAGGTCTGAAGAAGAGCTCTGTAGAGCTCGAAGGCTTGTCTCCTTCACCAACAAAAGTTGGTCCAATCAAAGATATTACCTCACCCACCCTGAGTCTCTCATATCCTGGCACCAACAAAGCTACAACCACACTGCAAACATTCTTCTGTGTTGCACTTTCCAAAGTGACTGGTGGTATATTTGACCAACTGTAAATCCAGTTAAACAAAAATGTATTTGTGTGGATGATTACCCCCATTTGTGAGCCAGAGCAGATGCTTGTTTCAGGAACAGGTTTTGGTGTCTGTAATTACTATTCCTTAATCCTTCTGTGTGCACTGGTACTGTCTGCTAATCTATAGAGGGATCTGCAGAGACAATTTCATTAGGGAAGAAAGGAAGGCTATTATGTCTGTAATCAAAGTTCTCTGAATTATTGCCTCTGCAAATACATACTGATACCCCATAATCCCCTTTTCTTTGGAATCTGCAAACAGCCTTGAGGCTGAAGAGAATAGAGAAGCTGAGGTGAATACGGCCTTTATATTTGCAGTTGGAATTTATAGTCCATGCATGTGAGCTCCTAATGGATTTACTGGTTTTGAATTGTTTTGTGCTTGGTAAGGCATGGTGTGCAACATCCTACACAGTGGTTCTGTGGTGGCAATATAATCCTATAGAACTCTGTTGTCAGTTGGCTTGTGTCTGTATATTCTTCCGATGTGCTGTTCCAGCTCTGTGCAGCTAGCTGGTTCAGTAGACCAGCTGCTGAAGGCTGGAGTGTTGTTGCCTCAATAATGCTGTTCATGCTGCCCAGTGCTTCTGTCCTTGAAGCTCCAATGTTATTACTACTAACAGCAGATAAGGTAGCCTGTTCATTCAGCAAATCTTGATGTTGCTCATAAAGACCGCAGGCATGGTTTGGTGACAAAGACACTTGGCCAGGTTTATTGCCTCCTAGGCAGAATATCGGTGCCCTGGCTCTGTGATTACAGGCAGGCTAACACATGAGTGCCTAATAGCAAGGAGAGGCTCAGTCAGCAGTGGGAATTTCTGCTGTCCCCTAGGCCACACAAAGGATTAAGGCGAAGTACCCCAACATTTATAGGCTGAGACAAACAACTGGAAAACACAACTTACATGCCACCTTTATATATTTCATGACATCTGTTACCTCTCCTTGTTCCTGATACTTGAACAAAACTATTCATTATTCTGTCAAACCATCTTATCTTATACTATATTGGTGTATAGCTATACTAACACTGAAATATATTTATGTAAATATCTAATACTTAATACGCTAGCAACAACTCTATCAAATTCATAAACTTATAACCAGCTACTTTAATACTTGGCCTAGCTTTAATTCATGGCCTCTGATTGAGGCCTCAGATCTTGTACCAAGCCCAGTGCCCCAGACGCTCTATTACAAACTCCATCCTAACTTCACCTGTGATATGGTATGCTCCTTTTCCCTTTTTAGAACTAAACTTACTCTATCTCATACTAGTTTTCTGTAGGCACACATTTGTTGGAGTCTTTCTTTTATGCCTACTGCTGTGTCTACATAATTCTCCCCAGCTCTTCCAATTTACCTTTATTTCCTTGTCTCCTTTCTCAGCTGTTTCCTGTACTGATATCTTTTCTGTATAGTATGACACTCACTAACTTTCTTCATAGATGTCCTTATTTTTAAAGTAAATTTTCAGCTCCATTTATAAAATACTTGTCTTCTCAATTGAGTGGCCACATGCATACTTTGCTTCAGGTAAGATTTATACACATGCAAAGAAATCCAAAAGGCTGCTAGCTTGTGGAATAGAATAGCATCTGAAAAGAAACAAAGCTGTTTACTTGGATTGCTTTTTTTCAAGGGACCAGCCAGATTTCAATAAATTATCTAAAACCATATCTGTTAGTTCTGTTTTAAAAAGAAAAAATCCATACGCTGAATGTTCTGGGAATTTATTACAGTTCTTAGGCGATGTCTACACTTAGCAGGGATCGACACTACTGCAATAGATGCAGTGGGTGTTGATTTAGTGCAGCTATTGAAGACCCACTAAAATGACCACAGAGCGCTCTCCAGTTGACTCTAGTACTTCACCAGAACGAGAACGTCTCTAGTCAACACAGTGCAGTGTAGACACTGCAGTAAATCAACCTAAGCTATGTCGACCTCCTACGTTATTCACATAGATGTAGTAGCGTAACTTAGGTCAATTTACCCCGATAGTGTAGACAAGGCCTTAGTCTTTGAAATTTTAAAAAATTGTAAACTGAAAAGGGAAACACACTAACCTGTTTTCTTATAGTTGATACTTTGGACCTGGTTCCAGAGATTATTTTGGTAAAAGAAAACATTAATGTGAGTAAGAAATCAAGTTTGATATGAGGAGACATTTTAAGGTGAAATAAGATAACCAGCCTATGTTGCCTGTATTTGACCTGATTCAGAATATCTAGAATATCAACACTATCTCCAAGAATAAAAATAGTCTCCAGAAAACTTGCCTCCAGCCCAGTCTTACCTCTAATATGCAACTTCAGATATTTTGGAACATATCATGCATTGTCTAAGCTGGAGAAAGAGGTAAACGTTGTTTGAAAGCTGTTGACAGTTATTTTTATTTCTAATTCTATACTCTTAATGTGACTAGCTTTAAACTAAAGTTTAAAGTAAAGTTACTTACAGAAAATAGTGTGATATATTTTGAGAGACCACATCTAGAAATACAAACAATATAACTAGTTTGTTATAATCAGACTTTATTCTTAGAAAGAAAAGGAGTACTTGTGGCACCTTACAGACTAACAAATTTATTTGAGCATAAGCTTTCGTGAGCTACAGCTCACTTCATCGGATGCATTCAGTGGAAAATACAGTGGGGAGATTTATATACGTAGTGAATATGAATCAATGGGTGTTACCATACACACTATAACGAGAGTGATCACTTAAGGTGAGCTATTACCAGTGTGGGGGGGGAGGAAACCTTTTGTAGTGATAATCAAGGTGGGCCATTTCCAGCAGTTGACAAGAATGTCTGAGGAACGGGGGGGTGGGGGGGAATAACATGGGGAAATAGTTTTACTTTGTGTAATGACCCATCCACTCCTAGTCTTTATTCAAGCCTAAGTTAATTGTATCCAGTTTGCAAATTAATTCCAATTCAGCAGTCTCTCGTTGGAGTCTGTTTTTGAAGCTTTTTTCTTGAAGGATAGCCACTCTCTGGTCTGTAATCGAGTGACCGGAGAGATTGAAGTGTTCTCTGACTGGTTTTTGAATGTTATAATTCTTGACGTCTGATTTGTGTCCATTTCTTCTTTTACATAGAGACTGTCCAGTTTGACCAATGTACATGGCAGAGGGGCATTGCTGGCACATGACGGCATATATCACATTGGTAAATGCGCAGGTGAACGAGCCTCTGATAGTGTGGCTGATGTGATTAGGCCCTATGATGGTGTCCCCTGAATAGATATATGGACAGAGTTGGCAACGGACTTTGTTGCAAGGATAGGTTCCTGGGTTAGTGGTTCTGTTGTGTGGTGTGTGGTTGCTGGTGAGTATTTGCTTCAGGTTGGGGGGCTATCTGTAAGCAAAGACTGGCCTGTCTTCCAAGATCTGTGAGAGTGATGGGTCGTCCTTCAGGATAGGTTGTAGATCCTTGATGATGCGTTGGAGAGGTTTTAGTTGGGGGCTGAAGGTGATGGCTAGTGGCGTTCTGTTTTCTTTGTTGGGCCTGTCCTGTAGTAGGTGACTTCTGGGTACTCTTCTGGCTCTGTCAATCTGTTTCTTCACTTCAGCAGGTGGGTATTGTAGTTGTAAGAATGCTTAATAGAGATCTTGTACGTGTTTGTCTCTGTCTGAGGGGTTGCAGCAAATGCGGTTGTATCGTAGAACTTGGCTGTAGACAGTGGATCGTATGGTGTGGTCTTGATAAAAGCTGGAGGCATGTAGATAGGAATAGCAGTCAGTAGGTTTCCGGTATAGGGTGGTGTTTGTGACCATCATTTATTAGCACTGTAGTGTCCCGGAAGTGGTTCTCTTGTGTGGACCGGTCTAGGCTGAGGTTGATGGTGGCATGGAAATTGTTGAAATCCTGGTGGAATTCCTCAAGGGCTTCTTTTCCATGGGCCCAGAAGAAGATGTCATCAATGTAGCGCAAGTAGAGTAGGGGTATTAGAGGACGAGAGCTTTAGTCACTCGACTACAGATCTAAAAGTGGCAATTCTTTAAAAAAAAAAAACTTCAGAAACAGACTCCGAGAGACTGCTGAATTGGAATTAATTTGCAAACTGGATACAATTAACTTAAGATTGCATAGAGCCTGGGAATGGATGGGTCATTACACAAACTAAAACTATTTCCCCATGTTATTTCTCCCCCCCACCTCCCACTGTTCCTCAGATGTTCTTGTCAACTGCTGGAAATGGCCCACCTTGATTATCACTACAAAAGGTCCCCCCCCCCCGCTGGTAATAGCTCACCTTAAGTAATCACTCTCGTTACAGTGTGTATGGTAACACCCATTGTTTCATGTTCTCTATGTATATAAATCTCCCCACTGTATTTTCCCCTGAATGCATCCGATGAAATGAGCTGTAGCTCACAAAAGCTTATGCTCAAATAAATTTGTTAGTCTCTAAGGTGCCACAAGTACTCCTTTTCTTTTTGTGAATACAGACTAACATGGCTGCTACTCTGAAACCTGTCTTTATTCTTTGAGTTTCTCTGCATTAATACAGGAAGAGTTTTCATTTTACTCTTCACAGTTGCAAGTTTAGCTACAAGGAGATGTGATTGTTCTGTCCAAAATTCAATAGCTATTAGTGTACAGAAAGGTCATCCCTGTGAGACGATTTCTTCTGGGAAGAGGAACATAAAGAAGTTTCAGAGTAGCAGCCATGTTAGTCTGTATTCGCAAAAAGGAAAGGAGTACTAGTGGCACCTTAGAGACTAACAAATTTATTGAGCATAAGCTTTCGTGAGCTACAGCTCACTTCATCGGATGCATTCAGTGGAAAATGCAGAGGTCTTTTTGCTCTTCTTTCTGCTCTGTAATAGCTAATGAAAGTAGGCTAGGTATTTGGTCAATGAGCTGTCTTCGAAATTGCTGCTTGCACGTCTGCTTTATATAATACACTGGGGCATCTGAGGTTGAATGTTTGTCATGGCTTTCATGAGTCATGGATTCTGTGATTTTTTTCATGGGGTTGTGGTTTTTCGTTTGTGTGTACACAATCTACGCTATTATTATATATAGCGGTTGTGTTTGTGTTCATTACAATAGCAGCTTATAAAGCCACTGGCAGTAATAGAGGTCTTTTTCCGTTTCTGATTCCTATGTTTCTGTGAGAGAATTGATAGATAAAATTTCAATTGCTATCCACTTCACACCTGGGATGATTTGGGTTTGATTCTGGTTAGTACACTATTGAAAATTAACATTATCTATTACATTAAATTTAAACTCTAAATTAAAATCTCTATTTGAATGTTTTAAATGCTACAGAAATTGAAGATAATATATCTTGTGTTTTTTCCCAAATTCACAACACAGAGAGAAGGTGTCAGGGTTCCCTCCCCACTCTGAACTCTAGGGTACAGATGTGGGGACCTGCATGAAAGACCCCCTAAGCTTATTTTTACCAGCTTAGATTAAAAACTTTCCCAAGGCATAAATTTCGTCTTGTCCTTGAACAGTATGCTGCCACTACCAAGTGATTTAGACAAAGAAAAGGGAAAGGACCACTTGGAGTTCCTATTTCCCCAAAATATCCCCTCAATTCCTTACTCCCCCTTTCCTGGGGAGGCTTGAGAATAAACAAGATGAGCACAAACCAGCCTTGGATTTTTAAGATTCAAAAAACCGAATCAGATTCTTAAAAAACAGAACTTTATTAGAAGAACAAAAAAGATAAGAGAACAACTCTGTAAGATCAGAATGGAAGATAATCTTACAGGCATTTAGATTAAAAACATAGAGAATCCCTCTAGGCAAAACCTTAAGTTACAAAAAGACACAAAAACAGGAATACACATTTCCTCCAGCACAGTGAATTTCACAAGCCAAAACAAAGAAAACCTAACACATTTTCTAGCTAGATTACTTTCTAACTTTACAGGAGTTGGAGGGCTTGCATCCTTGATCTGTTCCCAGCAAAGGTATCACACAGACAGACAAAAGCCTTTCCCCCCTCCAGATTTGAAAGTATCTTGTCCCCTCATTGGTCATTTTGGGTCAGGTGCCAGCCAGGTTACCTGAGCTTCTTAACCCTTGACAGGTAAAAGGACTTTGCCTCTGACCAGGAAGGATTTTATAGCACTGTATACAGTAACAGGGTTACTGTTCCCTTTATATTTATGACAGAAGGGGTGGGAGGTTGACCTATTAAAGTTCCCTTGCATGCACAATTCACTACCTTATTTCTTTTAACTTCCTCCCAGTGTTGTCATTTTTCTTATTCCTTTGAAATAAAATCAGCCACCAGTCCCCCATTGTCTTGTGTGGTCTTGTGGAAAGTTAAATGTAGATGCTAACTAAGGAACATGTTATTCAATATTTTATTGAAGGAGTTTGAGAAACTGATTTCCCCCTGTACACCTTCTGATGAACTATGTTACTAGTCTTAGTACAAGTACTTGGGTTTTCAAGTTGCAGCTGTATTGTAGCCACAGGATGATACTTCTGGGTGACTGGTGAAGACAGAAAATCTTATGGTGAGAGTCTATGAATGGTGCGAGTCTAAACAGCCCTCAACTATTATTCTAGCGGTTTTTGTTTTTGCTCCCTGTAAATAGGACTGTGTTCCCTTTGTGGCTGACTCCTATACAAGAATAGTTTGAGGTTTTAATAGAAAGTAGGGCTGCCAATTAATCGCAGTTAACTTAAGCAATTAACTCAAAACAAATTAACTTGATTTAAAAAATTATTCACAATTAATCGCAATTTTAATTGCACTGTTAATAATAGAATACCAATTTAAATTTATTATAAATATTTTGGATGTTTTTCTACATTTTCAAATTTGTTGATTTCAGTTACAACACAGAATACAAAGTGTACAGTGCTCACATTATATTATTATTTTTGATTACAAATATTTTCACTGTAAAAAAGGAAACGAAATTGTATTTTTCAGTTCACCTCATACAAGTACTGTCGTGCAGTCCTTTTTTTATCTTGGAAATGCAACTTATAAATGTAGATTTTTTTTGTTACATAACTGCACTCAAAAACAAAACAATGTAAAACTTTATAACCTACATGTCCACTCAGTCCTAGTTCTTGTTCAGCCAATCGCTAAGACAAACAAGTTGGGTTTGTTTACGTTTATGGAAGATAATGCTGCCTGCTTCTTATTTACAATGTCACCTGAAAGTAAGAACAGGCGTTCACATGGCACTTTAGTAGCCAGCGTTGCAAGGTTATTTACATGCCAGATATAGTAAACATTCGTATACTAAACATTTGTGCCTTGGGCACCAATACGTTAACCTGTAAAGTAACTCACGCTGTTGAAAAGTCCCTTGTGCTGATTTCTTGTGTGGGACATAATATATACAAGGTGAAATTGCACATGATAAATGCATGTGATCGCAAAGAAGCTACCGAAGGTCTAACAGGAAACTTGCCGTATGCCTCTTTGTCACAGAGGCACATTTATTTTCTGTGCCTACTCTTATTCAGAGTTTTTGGCCAATAACTGGTGAATGTGTAATACAAAAATGTGTCATGTCCCTCTTACTGCAGAGAATTGCATATAACTCATGCCTGAGTTCTTCTGGAACCTCTGCTCCCAGATGGGTTCCAAAAAGACTAGTTTGGAGGGGCGTGGAGCAAAACAGAAGATCTCTGTGGGTTGGGAAACTACAGATCCACACAGTGTCACAGCAAATGTGCTGCTGCATCTTCAGGTGAAGTGGCATCTGACTGCTTGAAAGCCCCCTGCCTTGCTCTTGTGTGGTCCCAAAGTAGCTGAGTATGTGGAACAACTCACTTGTACAGAGTTGAAGATTCAGAGAGCAGCCTCCTGGCCCAAGCTTTTCCCCATTTTTGTGGTTTGGCTCAGCTTTGTATGGTATTGGTGGATGTCCATCAACAAATAACCTTCTGGTGAATGGGGAAATTGAAGTGAGACTGGAGCTACCAGAAAGTTGTGAAGGAATAGGGAGTAGGAGAAAAGTGGTGGGTAGGGAAGAAACAGAACAAGTGGGGAGGGAAAACGACGAAAAAAGAACAGACAGAAAAAGAAAAGTGTGAGAGAAAACACAGAAAAAAGAGATGGCAGAACCTGTGTCAACTTATGGGTAGCAGACAGTAGCTAATCCATTCCACAGGTAAATTGCGCCAAAAAAAAAAAGTGGAACCATTGTTATATATGGTGTCAACGTTCCTATCTGTTGCCACATGTAATGCAATTGTGGCAGACCTCCAGTGTTAGCAAAGAGTTCATCCCTCATGCCCCTGATGATGGCAGGAAAGATACTAAAACTTCTAGCAGAGCTGGAGAAGTTTGTCAGCTATTTTGTTTGGGTTGTGTGACAGATCTTTATTATCCCTTTAAATTTATGTGTATTTTGATGCTCAACCTTTATCTTGTTCTGTCTTTGATTAAATCTTCTAATACAGCATTTCACAAATTGTGATTAACACTAGGTGATTCAGGGTGGGTATATTTGTTTGTTAATTTATGCAGCACCATGGCAAAAAGGCAAGTTATGTCGTCACTTGTATGGCTGCTTAGTCTAGTTACACATGGCACTCTTTTCAGAGTAGCAGCCGTGTTAGTCTGTATTCGCAAAAAGAAAACGAGTACCGGTGGCACCTTAGAGACTAACAAATTTATTAGAGCATAAGCTTTCGTGAGCTACAGCTCACTTCATCGGATGCATTTGGTGGAAAAAACAGAGGAGAGATTTATATACACACACACAGAGAACATGAAACAATGGGTTTATCATACACACTGTAAGGAGAGTGATCACTTAAGATAAGCCATCACCAACAGCAGGGGGGGGGGGAGGAGGAAAACCCTTCATGGTGACAAGCAGGTAGGCTAATTCCAGCAGTTAACAAGAATATCAGAGGAACAGTGGGGGGTGGGGTGGGAGGGAGAAATACCATGGGGAAATAGTTTTACTTTGTGTAATGACTCATCCATTCCCAGTCTCTATTCAAGCCTAAGTTAATTGTATCCAGTTTGCAAATTAATTCCAATTCAGCAGTCTCTCGTTGGAGTCTGTTTTTGAAGCTTTTTTGTTGAAGTATAGCCACTCTTAGGTCTGTGATCGAGTGACCAGAGAGATTGAAGTGTTCTCCAACTGGTTTTTGAATGTTATAATTCTTGACATCTGATTTGTGTCCATTCATTCTTTTACGTAGAGACTGTCCAGTTTGGCCAATGTACATGGCAGAGGGGCATTGCTGGCACATGATGGCATATATCACATTGGTAGATGCGCAGGTGAACGAGCCTCTGATAGTGTGGCTGATGTGATTAGGCCCTATGATGGTATCCCCTGAATAGATATGTGGACAGAGTTGGCAACGGGCTTTGTTGCAAGGATAGGTTCCTGGGTTAGTGGTTCTGTTGTGTGGTGTGTGGTTGCTGGTGAGTATTTGCTTCAGATTGGGGGGCTGTCTGTAAGCAAGGACTGGTCTGTCTCCCAAGATCTGTGAGAGTGATGGCTCGTCCTTCAGGATAGGTTGTAGATCCTTGATGATGCGTTGGAGAGGTTTTAGTTGGGGGCTGAAGGTGATGGCTAGTGGCGTTCTGTTGTTTTCTTTGTTGGGCCTGTCCTGTAGTAGGTGACTTCTGGGTACTCTTCTGGCTCTGTCAATCTGTTTCTTCACTTCAGCAGGTGGGTATTGTAGTTGTAGGAATGCATGATAGAGATCTTGTAGGTGTTTGTCTCTGTCTGAGGGGTTGGAGCAAATGCGGTTATATCGTAGCGCTTGGCTGTAGACAATGGATCGAGTGGTATGATCTGGATGAAAGCTAGAGGCATGTAGGTAGGAATAGCGGTCAGTAGGTTTCCGATATAGGGTGGTGTTTATGTGACCATCGCTTATTAGCACCGTAGTGTCCAGGAAGTGGATCTCTTGTGTGGACTGGTCCAGGCTGAGGTTGATGGTGGGATGGAAATTGTTGAAATCATGGTGGAATTCCTCAAGGGCTTCTTTTCCATGGGTCCAGATGATGAAGATGTCATCAATGTAGCGCAAGTAGAGTAGGGGCATTAGGGGACGAGAGCTGAGGAAGCGTTGTTCTAAGTCAGCCATAAAAATGTTGGCATACTGTGGGGCCATGCGGGTACCCATCGCAGTGCCGCTGATTTGAAGGTATACATTGTCACCAAACGTGAAATAGTTATGGGTCAGGACAAAGTCACAAAGTTCTGCCACCAGATTAGCCGTGACAGTATCGGGGATACTGTTCCTGACGGCTTGTAGTCCATCTTTGTGTGGAATGTTGGTGTAGAGGGCTTCTACATCCATAGTGGCTAGGATGGTGTTTTTAGGAAGATCACCAATGGACTGTAGTTTCCTCAGGAAATCGGTGGTGTCTCGAAGATACCTGGGAGTGCTGGTAACGAAGGGCCTGAGGAGGGAGTCTACATAGCCAGACAATCCTGCTGTCAGGGTGCCAATGCCTGAGATGATGGGGCGTCCAGGATTTCCAGGTTTATGGATCTTGGGTAGCAGATAGAATACCCCAGGTCGGGGCTCCAGGGGTGTGTCTGTGCGGATTTGTTCTTGTGCTTTTTCAGGGAGTTTCTTGAGCAAATGCTGTAGTTTCTTTTGGTAGCTCTCAGTGGGATCAGAGGGTAATGGCTTGTAGAAAGTGGTGTTGGAGAGCTGCCTAGTAGCCTCTTGTTCATACTCCGACCTATTCATGATGACGACAGCACCTCCTTTGTCAGCCTTTTTGATTGATGTCAGAGTTGTTTCTGAGGCTGTGGATGGCACTGTGTTCTGCATGGCTGAGGTTATGGGGTAAGCGATGCTGATTTTCCACAATTTCAGCTCGTGCACGTCGGCGGAAGCAGTCTATGTAGAAATCCAGGCTGCTGTTTCGACCTTCAGGAGGAGTCCACCCAGAATCCTTCTTTTTGTAGTGTTGGCAGGAAGGTCTCTGTGGGTTAATATGTTGGTCAGAGGTGTGTTGGAAATATTCCTTGAGTCTGAGACGTCGAAAATAGGATTCTAGGTCACCACAGAACTGTATCATGTTCGTGGGGGTGGAGGGGCAAAAGGAGAGGCCCCGAGATAGGACAGATTCTTCCGCTGGGCTAAGAGTATAGTTGGATAGATTAACAATATTGCTGGGTGGGTTACTGGAACCATTGTTGTGGCCCCTTGTGGCATATAGTAGTTTAGATAGCTTAGTGTCCTTTTTCTTTTGTAGAGAATCAAAGTGTGTTTTGTAAATGGCTTGTCTAGTTTTTGTAAAGTCCAGCCACGAGGAAGTTTGTGTGGAAGGTTGGTTCTTTATGAGAGTATCCAGTTTTGAGAGCTCATTCTTAATCTTTCCCTGTTTGCTGTAGAGGATGTTGATCAGGTGGTTCCGCAGTTTCCTTGAGAGTGTGTGGCACAAGCTGTCAGCATAGTCTGTGTGGTATGTAGATTGTAATGGATTTTTTACCTTCAGTCCTTTCGGTATGATGTCCATCTGTTTGCATTTGGAGAGGAAGATGATGTCTGTCTGTATCTGTGCGAGTTTTTTCATGAAGTTGACAGATTTCCACTCTATACGGCTAAATTCAGTGCCTTGCATAATCACAGGTTTCAGAGTAGCAGCCGTGTTAGTCTGTATTCGCAAAAAGAAAAGGAGTACTTGTGGCACCTTAGAGACTAACAAATTTATTAGAGCATAAGCTTTCGTGAGCTACAGCTCACTTCATCGGATGCATTTGGTGGAAAAAACAGAGGAGAGATTTATATACACACACACAGAGAACACCTTCAGCATCACCTTCACCTTCAGCCCCCAACTAAAACCTCTCCAACGCATCATCAAGGATGTACAACCTATCCTGAAGGACGAGCCATCGCTCTCTCAGATCTTGGGAGACAGACCAGTCCTTTCTTACAGACAGCCCCCCAATCTGAAGCAAATACTCACCAGCAACCACACACCACACAACAGAACCACTAACCCAGGAACCTATCCTTGCAACAAAGCCCGTTGCCAACTCTGTCCACATATCTATTCAGGGGATACCATCATAGGGCCTAATCACATCAGCCACACTATCAGAGGCTCGTTCACCTGCGCATCTACCAATGTGATATATGCCATCATGTGCCAGCAATGCCCCTCTGCCATGTACATTGGCCAAACTGGACAGTCTCTACGTAAAGAATGAATGGACACAAATCAGACGTCAAGAATTATAACATTCAAAAACCAGTTGGAGAACACTTCAATCTCTCTGGTCACTCGATCACAGACCTAAGAGTGGCTATACTTCAACAAAAAAGCTTCAAAAACAGACTCCAACGAGAGACTGCTGAATTGGAATTAATTTGCAAACTGGATACAATTAACTTAGGCTTGAATAGAGACTGGGAATGGATGAGTCATTACACAAAGTAAAACTATTTCCCCATGGTATTTCTCCCTCCCACCCCACCCCCCACTGTTCCTCTGATATTCTTGTTAACTGCTGGAATTAGCCTACCTGCTTGTCACCATGAAAGGTTTTCCTCCTTCCCCCCCCTGCTGTTGGTGATGGCTTATCTTAAGTGATCACTCTCCTTACAGTGTGTATGATAAACCCATTGTTTCATGTTCTCTGTGTGTGTGTATATAAATCTCTCCTCTGTTTTTTCCACCAAATGCATCCGATGAAGTGAGCTGTAGCTCACGAAAGCTTATGCTCTAATAAATTTGTTAGTCTCTAAGGTGCCACAAGTACTCCTTTTCTTATGGCACTCTTTAGAAGTGAGTAACCAAAAGTGGATATTGGTTACTCACTTCCAAATTCTAGCATGCTATGTAATTTTTAGTGGAGAAAAATTACGATGGTCACCAGTGGTAAGAGAAGCACTGTTATTTCTGTTCTGCCATCTTCGTATTTCTTTATCTCTTTCTTCCAGCTTCATTATCCTCCAAACCCTTGAAAAAGTATTTTTGCAAGGTTTCCAAACTACCTCTCAACTCATAACAGCAACCAATGCATTATATGTATCCAACTGGTGTGTGTGTGGTTAAATTGTAAACTCTTTGATGTGGGTACCAGCAAGTAAAATTTTCAGAAGTGCCTAAATCCCATTTTCAAAAATGATAGGCACTTGGGGAGCCTAAATCTCATTGAAAGTCTGTGTGACTTAGGAGCCTAAGTGACTAAGGGTTGTCTACAAAGTGGAATAATGTTTACTACGGGGGTGTGATTTCTAAAGTACACTAATGTGTGTTATGCATTAATTGGTCTGTATAGACCCTGCTGATACGCACTAAAGGTTCCCTAGTGCGCTTTAATGTAGTACTGTTTCAGATAGCACTGCATTAGCTTTAGGAACCTTTAGTGTGCACCAGCAGGGCCTGCACAGACCAGTTAATGCACAACACATTAGTGTGCTTTGGAAATCAAACCCCTATAGTGCATATCAGCCCACTGTGTAGACAAGCCCTAAGTCACTTCTGAAAATGGGCTTTAGGCACTTTTGAAAATTGTACCTATGTCTCCATATAAATTTGTGCACTTCCAAGTATACAGTTGGAGCTAAATAATTTGTATTTTTCTCTCTCCTTTTGCTTTCTCTTTTTTCCTTTTTTCCGTATTTTTTTTTGTCTTTCCTTCTCCCCACTCCATCCTTTTAGTTTTCTGTATTTCCTCCTTACAAGGATGCTTGTTTCCTTATACAACCTTTCTAGGTGCAAAATGTTTAGTGTGTAGGAAGATTATAGAAAGGTATGAAAGAAATGGTACAGATCCAAAATTATTTCCGGAGACTAGGATTATTATTTTTCCTTCTACATCAAGGGTTTTCTTGCAGAGGAAATTCAATAGCTAATCCGAAATAGTTTCTCTTCACAGTGAGCGCCATAGCCTAGTTAAGCACTAATTTGATTGCTGCTGGTATTTGCCACCCAAGATGCATTTGGGTAGGCTGTAGACAGTGGATCAGGAAGCATATCTAGGGATTTTGGGTGTGAAGGGGAAGCACTCACACTTAATTGCCAGCCATTGAAATCCTCATTTTTCTGGTCTAGAACTGTTGCATCTACATTCTGGGGTCTCATTTTAAATTTGGTGATTGGCATCAAGTGGTGTTTGTTATGACACCTGTCAAAATATACAGCTGTTCTTACTGGAACATGAATTGGAATGTTTGGCCTTATCAAATTTTACCTGATCTTACTGGTTGTTCCATCTGTTCCAAGATCTTTGGATTATCTGTCTTGCTTTTAAGAGAGATTTATTTTTTTCTGGTACCATTCAATTTTTCCTTCTTTTATGCTATTAATATATGAAAAGGACAGTGTCAACTTGAAAATTATATTCTTTGAAAATGTTGAACCTACTATAATTAAAAGTAACTCCAAAGGTAAGTCATTGGGAAAAAAATAACAAAATGAATTCCCGTTTTCTATACTTTTTACTCTACACAAAGCTGCTTTTAGAACCCCAAAAGCTATCAACAGTGTTTAAATTTAGGGACCTTGAGTATGGAGACCTCCAGCACCTGAGTTAAAGGAGAACTCCAGTAGCTGGCAGTAGAAGTAGGCTGTTCTCTTTTGTTCACTAGCTTTTCAAGTGAGTAATACTGTCAGTGTTACTTTTGTTGTTCTGCTGGATAGCCAGTCAATATCTCCCTTGCTGAAAAAAACCTTATAAACATCAACTGGAGAGCAGAAAACCCTTTTAACAATATATATGCATTTGAATTTCAGGACATACTATTTGTTTTTATATACTGCTATATGAAGGTGTACTTGTTATTTGATCAACATCAGTATATTCGGTACAGTACTGAATAATATACAATAAAGGACCTGGTCTCTACCTGAAGGAGTTTATAATCAAAGTCTCTGATCTTGCAGAGGGCTGCATACAGCCAGTCCTTGATGTATGCATCACATCCCTTTGCTAGTAGGATTCTACATGGATGTATATGTCCACCTATGTAAGGGCCCTTTGCAGGGCTGGGCTTAAGTTAGGCAATACAGTTCAGACCACAGAACAGCAGGTAACCAAGTACAGGGAACGCTTTCAGACCATATAGTTGACACTTAATTCTGTAGAATCCGAGGCTGGAAAAGACCACTGTGACAATCTGATCTGACCTCCTGTATAACACAGGCCAGAGAACTTCCCCAAAATAATTCCTAGAATATATCTTTTTAGAAAAACATCCAATCTTGATTTTGAAATTGTCAGTGATGAAGAGTTCACCATGACCTTTGTTAAATTGTTCCACTGGTTGATTAATTATGTAATATAGCACATTTATTTCTGTCATTAGACATTAGATTAGTATTAATATACTCATACTTTTTTGCTTTCTCTTTTCCCATGTAATCCATTGGTTATTGAAGCAGTTATATTCCCTTTTACTGTTTTTGATCCATAGGTTGATGAGATTAAATTTCATATGCTGAATTCTATAATCCATTTATCAGACCTTTATAATACTATTGTTATTGAGAGGTTATAATACTCAGCAAATATCATTGCTGCTTCTCATTTTTGTTCCAGGTAATTGAAACAATGTATAAAAACAAAAATAACAATCCTTTCTCCATACTGATATACTCTCTGCCAATCTCCTCTTCCATCCTGAAATACTTTCATTCAAAAGCACCCAGTGTTTTCAACATGCAAATGATTACTTCATCCATTCACACTGCTTATCTCCCCAACTCTTCTACCATGACTACTGACCCATTCGAGGAAGGATGGTGTTATGATTATGGCAGTGACTCAGTGCCCAGACTCTCTGGGGGACTTTGAACAAGTCACTTGCCCTAACTGTAAAGGAGGATAATGGTACTTCCTTTCTCTCACGGTTGGTCTATATTGTCTGTTCAGATTGTAAACTCTTCAGGGAAAGATTTGTCTCTTACTACAGTATTTTCTTTTATGGTACCTAACACAATGAGGCCACAATCTTGGTTGGCACATGTAGTCGTATGTAAATTTCATATCTGAATGTTAACATTATATCTGTCGTATTTCTGCACAACATTGATTTTCTTTGGTCTACAAATTAAGTATAGCGGGAAACTATTTATGACCCACTCTGATTAAATTTGGGAAGTGGTTTCCATTCTAAGTCCATGTATTTAATTATTCAGAACTTCCTGAAACTTTCAAATCATGTGCTGAAATTTTCCATACTTGGTTTCTACCTGAAAGTTTTGGACAGTTTCAACAAAACAGTTCAAATGCTTTTAAGCAAAGGAAGCGTGGGAAAAAATAATAATTAAATTTAAATAATTTAAATAAATATTAAATAATAATAAAATAATTTTTGTAACTTCGTTGTTTTAGTAATGTAATCTTAAAGCTGAAATTATTGAAATTTGCCCTGGAAATTTACTTTGATTTTACTGAATTGTGGGCATTGGAAAAATCACATACTTATCATGTGTGACAGAGTGCACTTAGGGCCTGATTCCATTTAAAATAAAATAGTTTTTTTTAATATAGCCAAATGCAAAGGTATACACTAGGAACAAGAACTGCAGATCATATCTATAGAATCGGGGACTATATGCTGGAAAGCAGTGATCTGAAAAGGATTTTCGGCATCATAGTTGACAAGCAAGACGAGACATAACAAGAACCAGTGGCTCGAAGCTGAAGCCAGACAAATTCAAATTAGAAATTAGGCACACATTTTTAACTGAAACAACGTACCAAGGGATAAGGGGATTCGCTCCTTCTTTTGATTGATGTTCTCAAATCAAGACTGGATGGCTTTCTGGAAGATTTATATTAGCCAAACACGGGTTATGTTTTAGTCAAAAATAAGTTATTGGGCTCAGTAAAGGGGTAATGGGGTGAGATTTAATGGCCTATGATATACACGAGATCATACTAAATGATCTAATGTACCTTTCTGACCTGTGAATCCAATGCCTATTGAACTCAATGGGAGCCTTTCCATTGATCTAAATCGTTGTTGGATAAGGCCCTTGAGGAAGGCTGTGCATTCATATGTACTCAAATTAGTTTTCCAGGCAACTGACTGATCACTTGTAAATCTCCTAAAGAGTATGGGATAGGGCATGCCAGGTGTGTCTAGCCAAGTAGTTCTTCAATATGTAATTTACCGTGCTGCTTTTTTTGCAAGCAAGCAGAACTTTGAAATCTTAGAGAAGGATACTTTTTTTGTGTCCACCTTTTTTCTTTTTAAGTTTTAAAAAAATGGCTTGCTTTGTTTTAAACTATATTAATAGACTGTTAAAGTTTCATGGTTAAGTATTCAAAAGGCATGAAATGACAGTTATGGTTCCCCTTGTGCATATATGTTACAATATTGGACTACATAATGTCATATTATTTCTCAGTAAAGCAGAAGAGGGATTTTTTCAACAGCCCTATATTCAGGATTTTACATTCTGTTTGGATATACGAAGAAGTGCACAATACTGTGTGTGTGTAAAAACCATACTAATTCAGCATACTACATAGAACAACATGTGACAGTGAAAATTTGCTGGTTATGTATAGGCCATCAAAGTTCCCAGCAGATGAACTTTGATTAATTCTCTCATCCTTTGATGTACACTGTCTGAGAAAGACTATGCTAGTGATTCAAAAGAAAATGCACTCTATGAGGTTTACTGACCAAAAGCCTGGCTCATTGATTCTTTCTGTTGGTTTCAGTGAGTGCTGAATCAGTCCCAAAGGCCTGCAAAAAAATTATGCATTTGAGTAGTCCCACTGAATTGAATTGAATTGAATTACTGGTGGGCATAAGTGAGTTCAATTGAATTACTTGTGTTCATAAGTGTTGGCAGGTTCTGGACCAAAATTATTAAAACTGGATATGTTAGAGCGAAGATACTTTATCCATATAGAAAGTGTCAGTAATGGTTTAAACTGTTTTCACAGTGAATATAGTGTAAATATTTAAGAATACAATATGCTGTACATATAGCTAAAGTTGCAGAAAAAGTATATTACAGTTGTATTACTTTAGAGATTGTATAAAATCATGTAACCAAGACTATATTGTATTGTATGTGCACAAGGGAAGAGGTAAAATTTGTGCCTGAAACCTTAAGTTTGCACACTTAATCATGGATCCTCAGTGTTCTATTAACTTTGTTTTATGTATGGGAGTCTAAGAAATTCCTATTCCTTGCATCTGTTGTTCTTTATTCTTTTTTCTACTTTGACTACTTTTTGCACTACCTTGCTTAAGCCTTGTCAGGATTCCTTCCCCTCTCTGAACTCTGGGGTACAGATGTGGAGACCCACATGCAAGATCCCCTAAGCTTATTTTTACCAGTTTACGTTAAAAACTTTCCCAAGGCACAAATTCCACCTTGTCCTTGAACAGTATGCTGCCACCACCAAGTAATTTAGACAAAGAATCATGGAAAGGACCACTTGGAATTCCTGTTCCCCCAAAATATGCCCCCAAGCCCTTACACCCCCTTTCTGGGGGGGGGGAAGCTTGAGAATAATATCCTAACCAATTGGTTACAAAGTGAACACAGACCCAAATCCCTGGATCTTTGGACGCTGAAAAAAAATCAATCAGTTCTTAAAAGAAGAATTTTATTTTTAAAAAAAAAAAGGTAAAAATCCTCTCTGTAAAATCAGGTTGGAAGGTAACTTTACGGGGTAACAAAAGATGCACAAACCACAGAGGAACCCCCCTCTATCCTTAGTTTCCAAGTTACAATAAAACTGGGATGAACCTCCCTCCAGCAAAGGGAAAATTCACAAGTTGAGAAAACAAAGATAAACTAATACACTTTGCCTGACTGTACTTAGAATTTCTGTAACATGAGAGACTGGTTCAGAATGGTTTGGAGGACATGGATTAATGTCCAGTCCCTCTTAGTCCCAAAAGCAAATAACACAGAAACAAAAAACCCAAAACAAAGCCTCTCCCCCACCCCAGATTTGAAAGTATCTTTTGTCCCCATTGGTTCCTTTGGTCAGGTGCCAACCAGGTTATTTGAGCTTTTTAACCCCTTACAGGTAAGGAGGAATTTTAGGCTACCCTTATGGTTATGACAAGCCTTACTTAGCCATACTTATGGATCTGCATTAATCTGTGAACACCTTTTTTATTTTTCTCCATTTCCTGTTACTTCAAGTAGTTGATTAAGTTTCAACAATTTCACGGATTTTTCCAAAAATTTCTCTACTGAAGTGTAACATCTTGTTTTATCCTTTCTTAGTGAATTAACTGGATGTTAGTTATTGTCCACGTCTTTTTCACTTTTTGTTTTTCGTGATCTTTTAAAGAGATGCAGGAGAACATTTAAAAAAAAATTAAAAATTGTTAGTTTATAAACCATGGGGCCCTGAGCAAGATAGTTATACCAACCTAGCTCCCAGTGTAGACAGTGCTATGTCAACAGGATGGCTTCTCCATCGACATAACTACAGCCTCTCAGGGGGTTGGAGTACCTACACTGACAGGAGAAGCTCTCTTGTCGGTATAGGTCCCATCTTCAGTAAGTGCTGCAGTGGTACAGCTGCACCAGTGCATCTCTTAACTTTTTTCGCTTTTCCTTTTAACTTATTTTCTTCTACTTTATTCTCTGACTACATCATTCATGATTTCACTTTATTCTGAGTCTTAAATATTATTTGGTTCATTTGCATGT
This sequence comes from Dermochelys coriacea, assembly GCF_009764565.3. Classification (NCBI taxonomy): domain Eukaryota; kingdom Metazoa; phylum Chordata; order Testudines; family Dermochelyidae; genus Dermochelys; species Dermochelys coriacea. The sequence continues at coordinate 36,016,023 of NC_050070.1, read as the reverse complement.
GACTTTTATCAAAGTAAATCTGGAATTTGGCCCTCTTGATATTTACAGTATCGTATCGCCTATTGCCAACTCCAAATGTTCAGAAATCATAAATACCCCCCAAAAAATCATGAGATTGACTTTAAGATCATGAGACTTAAGAAAGTAATAAATGTGGGGTTCTTGTGATTTGCTTTCTAGTTTCTGAGCCTTTAATGTACACTTGGGCCGTGTTTCCAAGCTTTTCTTCACCTCCGTGAAGGCTAGAAAGTTACTTTTCCTTTTATTGTGAGAGTCTCACCTTTCATTATCACTTGTTTTCAGGCACTGGGTCTTTAAATAAAACATAAAATAAAACATAATATATCCCGAGACTCATGATAAAGTTGCAAGAGTTGGCAACTCTGAAAACTTACCAGAGTAGTAATTTAGCAGGTTTGAAATGAAGAGAAATATTTTCCCTATTTTACATCTGAGATTTTTAGTTTTTTTTCCTTTATAAATGTAGATTTATATAAATGCAGAAGATTAGTCTTTTAAAAGCTTAAATATTTCAAGAAGAATGAATTTTTACTGTCTGAATTTTCACCTTTCCCTCCCCCAAGTGTGTGTTTTTGTTTTGTTTTTCCTTTACACTTTTTTGCCCTAGGTCTCGGTCTTGCTCCCTTTAATGTCAATGGCAAAATTCCCTTTGACTTTAGCAAGGTCAAAATTAGGCTTGTAGTGCTGAGTAACACTAAAGCTATTTAAACAACAATTAGTGCAAATATTTGTTTTGAGCTGTAAGAGCATGCTTAGAAGAGAACTGCAGCAGGTTTTCTTCCACTGCAGTTTACTGGGAAGCTGTTGCAGAGAGGATTGGGTGTTGCTTACAAGCTGCCAAGTTTTGATGAATTGTGACTGAGAGTTTTGTTTACTTTGTAGAGACAATGAGGGGGGAAAAAAGAGACAAGACTTGAGGGAATATTGCAATAATAATGAGAGAACAACAGTTTCCTGTTCTTGCCTTCATTTCCTCAAAGCTTCGAAGGATCCCTTCCTTTTCATAGCAGAAATATTAATCACTAGTGGCTCTCAAAGATAGCGTGTAGTCATCAAAAGTTTACGTAGCGTTAAAGCTCCAGAATACTAATTGTTGCAACTTGTTCTTTAAGCAACTGTTGTGAAATACTTATGGTCTTAAAGAATTCTCTTTATATTCCATAGATAATGTTCTTTGTGTGTTCCTGGGTAAATCTGATTATATGATCCTGTTCAACTTGAAATTTTTTTTTTATTGTAAGAGGGTAGTGATGCCCTCACAGCTCATAACCTAGCTATCTCCAAGGTAACCACGTGCAAGACAATTCACATAGAAATGCTTTACAACAACATAAAATATTTAAATTTCACATTTCTTGTTCAGCTATGGTTTTAGTTTTCATGTTTTATTTCTCATCACTATAATGGATTTATATTGTAAATATACCTAAGTTCTCCTATTTATAGATTAAGCAGTATGCTATTTTAAAGCTACTTAATGTATTATTCATGTTTCATATTGCAAAATCCTGTCTGTCCGCTTAACATCGGCACCCATCACCATGTATCCGAGTACCTTCTACATCAAATCAGTAGCAGTAGTGAACTCCCTAATGAACTGCTTGGAATCTCCAGCTGTCATCCCTTTTTAAGGAAAATACTGTGGAGTGGTTTTTTTTGTTTGCTCGTGTTTTAGGTTGTTTTGATTTGTTTCATATTTTTATTTTTTGTGGGAGGTGCTTGAGTAGATGGGGAGGCAGAGTGTCAATGTTGTGAGTCATTCTCTCCATCAGTGTTTGTTAGTTTGGCAGTATACTCAAATTTATTTCTTTCCAAATTGGAACAGTAGATTTTTATCCTGTGTTTTGCTTATAGTAGCAAAGATATTTTTTCTGCTATCTCAATATGCACACACACAACTCCTCAATTTGTCACATATTTAACAAAAAATACTGTTTGGGTGACTAATTACCTCACAATTTAAGCAAATCTTTATAATTACATATTCAACTATGACATTATTAAACTAATGTAGAATTGTTTTGTTTCATCTTGTTTCAGTAATTATTTAAAACCCTGTGTATCCATTTCAGAGAGCAAAATTTTAAGTATTATATTTTTACTATAGATATGTTTTTCTTTCAGATATTTTAATTACTTAATAGAAAGATAAGCTTATATTATTTTCAGTGATCCTTTTTAGTGCTCATTGGTTCTGTGCTAACTTAAAATTTATTTAGATTATTTTCTTTGGTTCTGTGTTTAGTATATTTTTTTTATTTTTAGGATATTTTCATTGTCTTTTTTTTTTTTTGGCAAGGTTTGTTACATTTGCAGTACTAATATTCTCGGTATATTTTTCCTTTGTTACTATCCTTGTATTAAGACCATCAACAAGTTTTTTTTTTTTAATCAAAAGGCTCAACATCCATGCCTCATAGGACAGTGGAAGTTGTGTTTGGGGGTGAGGGGGTTGTAGATTTGCCCTTTTCTACTAGAAGGGCTCGTCCATTCAGCTCCTTTGGCATTTGTTTTTTTACTCTCAGCAGGAGGAAACTGAAAGACATGCCTTTGATTCAATATGATGTGGTTGTGTCACAGAGCAACAAATCAAAGTCCTATTGTTTAGACCAAAATGCTTACTGAGCTCTGTTAAGTCGGTTAAGTCTTCAAAGTTAGCACTTTCTGTGATTCTTTCATTAGATTGTTTTTTACTTTTTATCAGTAGAGCTTGATGAGACTTCACTGTAGATTAACAAGAGTCATATTGCAGTTTGGTCTTTGCCTTTTTCATCCTCAGTTCTCCCCGTGAAATTCTGCTGACCTGCTTTTAGAGCCCATTATGCTCATAACCTTCCCTTCCACCGTGATACACACATACGTCACCTTGTAGAGTCTTTTGATAACAAAGATTCACAATCATCCACTTTCTCAGAAGATTTTTAGTAACTTGCTATTGCTTCTCTCATGCTTTCAAAGTCTTTCTCAATGTTTTTCTGTCACAGCAGTTTAAAGATAATTATTCCTCTTCCTCAATCTGAAAAAAAGCCACCGATTCAATTTTTGGTGTTAGAGATTGTACAGTAGGTAGAAAATATTGAAGTATTTTTGTCAGTTTCTTTTAAAAAATTATTCTAGAGTAAAAATAAAACTTTTTATGAACAAACCCTTTCAGATGCAATTTATAGGGATGCCATAAAAATTTTCAAGAGAAGTTGATTTGTTTGTTTTATATCTATGTATTTTGAAGGTTGTAACACTTACAAACCAGTGAAGACTTTTAAAGTCTAACATAAAGTAATGATCATTATTTTTCCCCAGGAAAATAAGTCCCCAATTGTTTTTTAAATTAACATAATGTCATGTTTTCATATGGGTGCTGCTGAGTTGCACCTAAGGGTAAACACATGAAAATCATTTAATAAAAATGAAGATGGATGTTTCTAGATCCAATATGGGGGGAGGGAATCAAGTTGATTTAACTGAGAACAGTTTGGATCTCAAACTTGATTGTCCCAACAAGGAAAACATCCCAGGGTTTTTCTGTAAACAAAGTTAGTTCTTAAAATTAAGATGTGTATGCACGTACGTTTCTCCCTTTCAAAGGACCATTTCCTGATCTGATTTGACCGGCAGTTACAAAATATTGGGTAAGTTGACTGACTGGAGTGCCCTATAAGAGGTTCAAGTTAAAAGTTATTTTTTCTCCTCACTGGATGGCAGCAGTTCCTTTTACCACATTTTCATGAGAGCATATGCATAGCTATGTGCATTCCTCCCAAAGAGCAACTTGCCGAGCAGAATAATTTAGCAAAGTAACCAACCAACCAAGCAAATCATCCATTTTTTTTCTGCTATTCAATAGGATATGCAAGGAAACTGAGGTGAGAGGGCAGTACAGTGAGTGCCTTCAGGATTTTTAAGTTCAGGTTGGCAGCCTGTTCAGTGAACAGTAAGTAACTGAATTTGTTGTCTGATCCTCGTGTATACTTGCCCTGGCTGCTGGCCAATAAAATTTTTCCAGACATGCTTGGATCACATTACTATAGTAAAAATTATTTTACTTAAAAGGATTCTAACTATATTATCAAGATTTATTGCAAGAGAGGCAACAGAGCGAAGAAAAACCACCAGTGTGTTGGATCCTTCTGGGATGTCAGCATGGGGCCACAAAGAGCATAAAATAATACAAATCTAGGAGTTGGAAGCAAGGTATTGATCTCTTACTTCCTGTGGGACTGGCTCCATGTTGCGGTACTCTTTGATGGATGCTGTGACATCACAGCAAGGTTCATAGTAATGGATCACATTTGATCATCCTAACTGAGCTGTTGGGGACTTTCAGCATGTACCAAAATTGTTTTGTGACTCAGCAGGACACTATGATTTCCCATAGCTTTCTGCATCAGAAAATAATTAAATGAGTTTTTCTACTCACACACAGGAAGTGTAATTTATAAGCCAGATACAGTCGGCCTTCAGCTCCACTCATCTCTCTAACATAAGGTGACACCGGCTTTGGTGATACGACTTACTAATGTGGTTCACACAACTAGTGGCCTCATGTGCAGCAACGTAGAGGATCAATAACTTTCCAAAATAGACAGTTCCAAAGCTGGTTTACATATTCTGTGATGTGTTAGTGAGAAGCATGTTTCCTCTGTGGAACTGCCTATGGACTGAACTATGCTGATTTGGTTCCCCAGTCAGGTCTCCCACATGACATTACTGCTGCTGCTGTGTTACTCGGTTTTATTAGTTTTTACAAAGAGAGCCAATAATACAGCCTTGTTCTGAGTTCTTTTCAGGGTAGTTATTGGTATAACGCCTTCACCAACAAAAATTGCTTGGTTTCAGAGTAGCAGCCGTGTTAGTCTGTATTCGCAAAAAGAAAAGGAGTACTTGTGGCATCTTAGAGACTAACAAATTTATTAGAGCATAAGCTTTCGTGAGCTACAGCTCACTTCATCGGATGCATTTGGACCAAATGCATCCGATGAAGTGAGCTGTAGCTCACGAAAGCTTATGCTCTAATAAATTTGTTAGTCTCTAAGATGCCAAAAATTGCTTCTAAGCCTTCAGATGTTTTTCGATTTTTATAGTCCACATTCTCTGAATCTTTGCTACACAAACTGGATCTAATTTGCCTTTTGCTTGACACAGAAAAATCTATTGGAGTATATCATGAGTTGCATGGATCATACCACACCAGTATGGGCTAACTTTTCTCCAAAATAACCATACTGTCTTATGCATTTCTCGTTATTACTTCTTAGCAGAATTATTACTTGAAGGTTGAATTAGAGCTCATTGATCCAACGTTGTGGTAGAGAATATGGCCAGCCTTAGGTCATGTTTTTAGATGTGCAAGACAGGCATTTGAGGTTCATAGCATTCTGCTACAAAACAGTTTTAGCGCAGTGTTCCCTGATGAAGAGATTCTGCAGTGCTTATATTTTGGTTGTTCCCAGATTGCATGCCTGGCTCTCTAGCGATCTAGACATTTTTCCTTATCTTGTTTTGTCCTGTGTTGTGCTTGATTACTAGTCAGTATAAGGACATATTAATCTCTTTGCTATTGGTTTGATAACGTTTTTAAATGTTTCCTTAAAAAGAATTCCATTTTTGCTTTCTTTAGTTGTATAACACATAAGATATACAACACAGAGTATGTTTACTCCTACAGAGGGAACACTTCAGTCTCTAAGAGGAGCCTTTGGGGATACTTACCTTTGGAGAAAGGGAATTTACTTAAATGTAATTGGAGTTCTCTTAAGGTCATGATTAGTGAGTGGTTTTCTGGTTAAGATTCTGTCTTGTTTTTAAAAAAAAAATCTTTAGAGACAATAACTCGTTGTATATTTCCCCCTTTGATACGTGTGCCTTATTAGAGCAAGTGGAAAATCTCATCACCTTTCTAAAAAGCTCCTGAATCCTGTTTGAGAACTGGTGAGCCAAAAATGAGACTCTGTGGAGGATAATCCCTTTAGTTTAGAGTATGCCATCAAGTTAGTGTACTAGACTTTTACAGGCAAGTGTGTTTTTTTTTTTTCCTCTCTCTGTCATCTTCTCCTCCATCATCGTTTTCCCATTTGTTACCAATAGCTTTGTTTCTTAGGATCTGATTCTTCCCTCAGATAGTTTTGCTCAGTGTCCATTGAAGTGTGCAAATATCTGAGAGAAAATAAGGTGCAGAGTGGGTCTGAGTCTCATTGAAGTCAATTAGGATGCTGAGATACTTGCAGGACTGGGTCCTTAGATTACTGTATTTTTTTTCTTTTACTTTCTAATAACATTAAAAGAAGGCAATCTTTTTGTTGCAAATATTGGTTAAAGTTCTCTTTCCCCACCCCTTGGGTTTGGTATCCTTCTGTCTCACTGAAAGGAAAACTTTATTCAGTATGGGATTCACAGCGTAATGAGTCCCTCCGTAGGAACACTACTGTCTTCACTGGAGACAATATTTAACACAATAAAAGCTGAACTAAAGGGGTATGGGGAGTGGTGGGGAGCTGTTTGGTGTTGCAGGGATTAGCACATTGGATCCCAGATCCTTACTGGGGCCTTTGGGTACTATTACAATACAAACTAATGATGATAGAATCTCAAATAACATATTTTACTTCCTTGTTTTTCTTTAATTACATATCAGATTTAATATACCTATGTTACAGTATTCCTCTTAAGTTTTTGTTGTTCAATTTGCTATTTTCATTCTCTTACCTAGTTTCTTTTAACATATGTGGATTTTCTATCTTTATTTTTTCTTTGTCTTTTTTTTTTTTAAGGGGCCCTTTAAATCTGCTTTTTATTTATTTGGAGGAAGCGTGAGTGCAGGGAACTGGACTAGATGACCTCTCAAGGTCCCTTCCAGTCCTATGATTCTGTGATTTAATTTTCATTTAATTTGTGTTCCTTTCATATTTGGTTTTCTGTCTTTTTCAATGTATGTGTCATCTTCGTTTAAGAGCTACCATGAGAAAATGCATCTTAAATTCTTCAGTACTATTTGTAAATTAGGGGTTATTGTATTTCTGTAGCAATTCTGTAGTTAAATTGTAGATGAGTTTCCATTCTAAACCCTTATTTTTCAGTTGCTAATAAATACCTCTAATTTCTTTTGGACTTCTAGACACACCATATGCTATTATTTTAAGGATGAACTAGTTGCACACTTTTACCATTGTGATTATGCTTGTCTGTAGATATTTATATTTCTCTGTTCAAAAATATATTATTCTATAAAGTAGCAAACATTTTACTCATTTAATATTTAGTTATTTAATCAAGGGAAGAAGAGAATTTAGAGATTTTAATTCCTAATCACTTTCTCTAGTGAATATGCCTAGGATATGTTTTAAGAAATACCATATAGACCATAGGCAACCATATGCATTGATAACTGTAGCAATCAAATTCAGAACCATTTCATTATGATTCTAGGTTCCATGGTTCCCTTTTCCATGCGGATTTTACATGCTGAACTTGAACAGTACCTAGGAAATCCTCAGGAGTCACTTGATAGACTGCACAGCATGAAAACAATCTGCACAAAGGTAAAAGCTTCTTTAGATCAGAAGTTCCCAAACTTTTTTTGCAATGCCATTCTCCATGGGAACCATATAGCCCGCGTGCCCTCCCCCTTCCAACTCCTGGTTGTCCAAGGCAGAAAGTGACTCACTGAGGGGAACAGGCAATGCATACTTAGGACGTCAGCAGGGCATGACTGGCTCCATGCCTGGAGGGCTCCAGGTGGTGTGGTGTGGAGCAGAGCAGACTGGGGCTCCTTGTCCTCCCCATGCCAAGAGCTTCTTGGTTCTGCAGGCTCCGGAGGATTTAAAATACATGGAGCTGCAGCTGGCTGGGTGTCTGGGCTGCAGCAGGGCAGTACATAGGAGAGGACATAGGGAGTCCCCAGCAGTCAGGGAGGTAAGGAGAGGGAGAGTAGCAGGCTGCTGCTGGGACAGGGCTGGGCAGGACTCTGCCCCCTGAAAATCTTCTCATGCCCTCTCCCCCCAGGGCAGTGCACCACACAGTTTGAAAAACTGTGCTCTATACAATAGAATCTCTTAATGTTTATGCAGGTCTATTTTACTGCCTTTACCCAGAGGATCCAGTGTAGGACTAGATTTAGGCTTTAGACTAGCCCCGACAATGGGGTGGTATTTAAGTGCAAGTCCCCAGAAATTGCACAAGGAAAGGATTGTGCCACTCCTTCCACAGCTTCTGGGGCGTAATTTACTTTCTTTCCTTTTGGGGTTGTAGAATTCTTCCCTCTCTCACCATGCCTGCCAGCTCTGTTGACTGGGGTAAGGGGGGACAATAGCTGGGTAGAAAAATGGCTGCATCCTGATAGAGACTGTGCATGCCTGAGTAGGAGGGTGTATCTTCTTGTACAGCTGCATGAAACCAGAGCATAATATAGCTCTTACTGACCAAGAAGTCTGCTTCCCCCCCATCAAAAGATATTAGCACTCTGGATAACTTACAGTGGAAGTGAGAAAGTGACTGAGGTAGTGTCTTCTATTGGACCAACTTCTGTTGGTGAAAGAGAGACACTTTTGAGTTTACACAGAGCTCTTCTTATGTATAAGCTCAAAAGCTCATCTTTTTCACCAGCAGAAGGTGCTCCAATAAAAGATATTACCTCACCCTCCTTCTCTCTCTAATATCCTGGAACCAAGATGGCTACAACAACACTGCATACAGTGATGGAAGTGACAGTTATTTGGAAATTCTAATCAGTTATTTTTAAAAGATTGAGATTTAATGCAGTATTAGTTCTTGTTTTTAACAAGTGCTTTTCAGTGCTGAAGTTAGACTAGTGCTGTTGTGGGTACTCATTGTACGCAAATGTGACAAAAAGCTTCCCTTTGCAAAGTTTATAACAAATACCTCTTCTAGTATCTCAGATTAAGAAATACTGTTTTTATTTATTGTAAACTCTATTATAAATTCCAGATTAGCTCTTTAAAGAACTGTAGCATTCCATACAGTTGTGATACTGACAAATTTTGCAACTTTACCAAAGATAAATAAACATGAATACCTCAGGTTTCAGATTAGCAGCCGTGTTAGTCTGTATTCTCAAAAAGAAAAGGAGTACTTGTGGCACCTTAGAGACTAACAAATTTATTAGAGCATAAGCTTTCATGAGCTACAGCTCACTTCATCAGATGCATTTGGTGGAAAATACAGTGGGGAGATTTATATACACACACAGAGAACATGAAACAATGGGTTTTATCATACACACTGTAAGGAGAGTGATCACTTAAGATGAGCCATCACCGGGGGGGGGAGGAAAACGTTTCATGGTGACAAGCAAGGTGGGCCGTTTCCAGCAGTTAACAAGAACGTCTGAGGAACACTGGGGAGTGGGGTGGGGGGGAGAAATAACATGGGGAAATAGTTTTACTTTGTGTAATGACTCATCCACTCCTAGTCTCTATTCAAGCCTAAATTAATTGTATCCAGTTTGCAAATTAATTCCAATTCAGCAGTCTCTCCTTGGAGTCTGTTTTTGAAGTTTTTTTGTTGAAGGATAGCCACTCTCATGTCTGTAATCGAGTGACCGGAGAGATTGAAGTGTTCTCTGACTGGTTTATGAATGTTACAATTCTTGACGTCTGATTTGTGTCCATTTCTTCTTTTACATAGAGACTATCCAGTTTGACCAATGTACATGGCAGAGGGGCATTGCTGGCACATGATGGCATATATCACATTGGTAGATGCGCAGGTGAACGAGCCTCTGATAGTGTGGCTGATGTGATTAGGCCCTATGATGGTGTCCCCTGAATAGATATGTGGACAGAGTTGGCAACAGGCTTTGTTGCAAGGATAGGTTCCTGGGTTAGTGGTTCTGTTGCGTGGTGTGTGGTTGCTGGTGAGTATTTGCGTCAGGTTGGGCGGCTGTCTGTAAGCAAGGACTGGCCTGTCTCCCAAGATCTGTGAGAATGATGGGTCGTCCTTCAGGATAGGTTGTAGATCCTTGATGATGAGTTGGAGAGGTTTTAGTTGGGGGGTGAAGGTAATGGCTAGTGGCGTTCTGTTATTTTCTTTGTTGGGCCTGTCCTGTAGTAGGTGACTTCTGGGTACTCTTCTGGCTCTGTCAATCTGTTTCTTCACTTCAGCAGGTGGGTATTGTAGTTGTAAGATTGCATGATAGAGATCTTGTACGTGTTTGTCTCTGTCAGAGGGATTGGAGCAAATGCGGTTGTATCGTAAAACTTGGCTGTAGACAGTGGATCGTGTGGTGTGATCTGGATGAAAGCTAGAGGCATGTAGATAGGAATAGCGGTCAGTAGGTTTCCGATATAGGGTGGTGGTTATGTGACCATCGCGTATTAGCACCATAGTGTCCAGGAAGTAGATCTCTTGTGTGGACCGGTCCAGGCTGAGGTTGATGGTGGGATGGAAATTGTTGAAATCATGGTGGAATTCCTCAAGGGCTTCTTTTCCATGGATCCAGATGATGAAGATGTCATCAGTGTAGCGCAAGTAGAGTAGGGGCATTAGGGGATGAGAGCTGAGGAAGCATTGTTCTAAGTCAGCCATAAAAATGTTGGCATACTGTGGGGCCATGCGGATACCCATCGCAGTGCCCCTGATTTGAAGGTATACATTGTCCCCAAATGTGAAATAGTTATGGTTGAGGACAAAGTCACAAAGTTCAGCCACCAGGTTAGCCGTGACGTTATCGGGGATACTGTTCCTGACGGCTTGTAGTCCATCTTTGTGTGGAATGTTGGTGTAGAGGGCTTCTACATCCATAGTGACTAGGATGGTGTTTTTAGGAAGATCACCAATGGATTGTAGTTTCCTCAGGAAGTTAGTGGTGTCTCGAAGATAGCTGGGAGTGCTGGTAGCATAGGGCCTGAGGAGGGAGTCTACATAGCCAGACAATCCTGCTGTCAGGGTGCCAATGCCTGAGATGATGGGGCGTCCAGGATTTCCAGGTTTATGGATCTTGGGTAGCAGATAGAATACCCCAGGTCGGGGTTCTAGGGGTGTGTCTGTGCGGATTTGTTCTTGTGCTTTTTCAGGGAGTTTCTTGAGCAAATGCTGTAGTTTCTTTTGGTAACCCTCAGTGGGATCAGAGGGTAATGGCTTGTAGAAAGTGGTGTTGGAGAGCTGCCTAGTAGCCTCTTGTTCATAATCCGACCTATTCATGATAACGACAGCACCTCCTTTGTCAGCCTTTTTGATTATGATGTCAGAGTTGTTTCTGAGGCTGTGGATGGCATTGTGTTCTGCACGGCTGAGGTTATGGGGCAAGCGATGCTGCTTTTCCACAATTTCAGCCCGTGCACGTCGGCGGAAGCACTGTATGTAGAAGTCCAGACTGCTGTTTCGACCTTCAGGATTGGGACCACCCAGAATCCTCCTTTTTTGTAGTGTTGGTGGGAAGGTCTCTGTGGGTTAATATGTTAGTCAGAGGTGTGTTGGAAATATTCCTTGAGTCGGAGACGTCAAGAATAGGATTCTAGGTCACCACAGAACTGTATCATGTTCGTGAGGGTGGAGGGCCAAAGGAGAGGCCCCGAGATAGGACAGATACTTCTGCTGGGTTAAGAGTATAGTTCGATAGATTAACAATATTGCTGGGTGTTGTGTTGTGGCCCCTTGTGGCATGTAGTAGTTTAGGTAGTTTTGTGTCCTTTTTCTTTTGTAGAGAAGCAAAGTATGTGTTGTAAATGGCTTGTCTAGTTTTTGTGAAGTCCAGCCACGAGTAAAACTATTTCCTCATGTTATTTCTCCCCCCCCCCACCCAACCCCACCCACTGTTCCTCAGACGTTCTTGTTAACTGCTGGAAATGGCCCCTCTTGCTTGTCACCATGAAAGGTTTTCCTCCACCCCCCCCCCCCCCCCGCTGCTGGTGATGGCTTATCTTAAGTGATCACTCTCCTTACAGTGTGTATGATAAAATCCATTGTTTCATGTTCTGTGTGTGTGTATATAAATCTCCCCACAGTATTTTCCACCAAATGCATCTGATGAAGTGAGCTGTAGCTGATGAAAGCTTATGCTCAAATAAATTTGTTAGTCTCTAAGGTGCCACAAGTACTCCTTCTCTTTTTATGAATACCTCAGTGTTTGTTGTATTTGCTATACTTACTCTCAGAAATACCTTGAATAATACAAATACAGAAGTTAGATAATTTCCAATGTTGTTTTGTTATTTTAGACAGTTGGCAAGTTTTACCAATGTATTTAATAAAACAAAGCATAGAAGAATAACTAGGATTTTAAACCAAAAACCAGGACTCCATTCTTTTTGCTGTGTACAGGGTTTGGCAAATGAAGGGTTTTGTGGCTCTTGCCATACTGTTAGAAAGAAGAACTGTTTGGAAACACTTATGGGATGTACAGAGTTTGGCAACTGGGAGAAGTTCTTTTTGGGACACTTTTCATCATCTTGCAGAGTGTATCTGCTGTTGTTGGGTTTAGTGTGTGGGTAGTATTGGTGTCCTCTCATCTGGGGGTCCCTTCTGGCCTTAGACTCTGACTCTGTGACTCTGACTTTCTGACCCTTTGGCTTTACGTCCTGCCTCTTCTCTGACTTTCCTTTCCCTGCTCCTGGATAAGCACTCTTCCTTATCTTAAAGAGACTCATCTCCTAACTGCTTCTGAACTCAGCATCAGCATAGACGTCCGTATTGAATTTTGAATACACTGGCATACAATATATTATAGTGTTTCAAATCCTGGTCTGGTGCTATCTGGTATTTGAAGTGCCACACTCTTTGGCGTGTGTCAGAGCTTGCAGCTGGCTATATTAAAATGGTCAAATCCCAGTTATGACATAATTAGCCATGTTTCCCTGCCAGAACAAAGATGTCTGGTCAACCTTGAGATGAAAGATATGCATTTCCTCTTTTTATTTTTCTTTTTAAAGGAGATAGTACTATTCAGTTATTTTAAAGGCCTAACGACCATATGGCTTTAGTTGTGTGCCATCAGATACATATTTTGTCTTCCAGTGCACCTCTAAGACAGGAATTGCAGGAACAGGTATAAGGGAGAGAGAAGGAAATAAAGAGGAAGATGCATAAACAGGACAGATGAGAAATTTTACAGAGTTGGTAATTTAACCACCTAAAACATTTGAAATTGCTTAGAAAAAAAATTACTAAATCTGACATTTCTGCATATATAATTGGTCACACATCTGTTAATCAGGACCTTGTCTGCAGTGTTCATGAGTAGAATACGTTCTCCACATAAAAGAAAAAGTCATGGCACAACCAAAAAAATAACTTTAAAAATAAGGGGGAATTGATGATGGGGGATCTTTGCAGCCATTAATCAATAGTGTTTGTTTTGTTTTATTACTTTAAAAGTGAAGGAGGAATATTTCAAAATCCTTAGCCCTCCTTCTCAATTACAGAAGTGTCTATGGATACCCATTATGTAAATCTGATGATCTTGGAATCATAAAAGCTAGAGGTGGGAAAAGTTGTATTAGCTCACCTTCTAGCTCCCTGCCAGTGCATGATGGTTTTCTAATGCTTAGTCTAGTTTTTAATGAACCAGCTTGTGAGGTTGACACCACTTCCCTTGGAAGACTATTCCACTCTAATACAGTCTCATTGTAAGAAAATTTCCTCATATTCTGTTTTCCATTACTTAATTTCATCACATTACCCCTAACTTAAACTCTGTATAATGCTAAATATTATCTCTCACTCCAAGGTGTTTACACCATTCAGATATTTGTAGACGTCACTTTAGCCAATCTGTGCACATCACATTTAACTCTTTCATTCTGCTCTTAACTCAGTCTCTCCAGCCCCCTGATCATTTTACTCTGATGTGAACTCCCTCACATTTGCCAGTGTGTTTCTATAATCAGGTACACACAATTGCACTTAATATTCAAGATGAGTTCTGATGATGTTGCACCCAAAACTTCATCAGATATAAATATGGGGCATGAAGTCATCTCTAAGGCTTAGCCAGCCAATCAGTTTTCGTCATGTTAAATATTTAATCATGTTACAGTATAAACTGTAGCCAAATGGGCAGATCCTATTCAAGAGATAGGCATAACCAAAGCTTTTCAAGTCAATATCAAGGGGCATAATCAAAGTTTCTGTGGTCAGTTAGTACAACGCCTGCCTGAATAATCCTTATTTGGATTATAATATTAGTATAGAGTATTATAATTCTCCCATTGTGATAAACACCAAATTCACACAGAAAAATAAAGGTTACCCTAATAAGGGTCATGCATGCATAACTAGAGTTTTGTTTTGCATTCCTTATGCAGATTGTTGAATGGAAACTTTTCCCAGAATCCAGTTTTATTTAATCAAATGTATAGCTGTGGATATGCCTCAAGGAGGAATTTAGATCATGTACATTTTTCCACTGAGTTCAAATATAGCTATGAATATAACCAGTGAAACAATCACAGGAACTGCAGAATTGCATGTCCTACAATTTGTGTGTCATTGCAAATTCTGCCTTTTTCTGCATAAGTTAAGTTTCTTGTTTTAGGGCAGGGGTAGAAATTGCTAATACACTGTGTAGTACCACTCGCCTTCCCTGCATAAATCATTATGTTGTTGCCATGTTAAGCCAGCATTGCAGAGAACTGTCTCCAGACAAACAGTAGCATCAGCAGCAAAGGTATGAACTGTTTCTTCCATTTACCTCAATGATGTGTTCACTTGAAAGTCTAGCTGGGACCCACTTAAATGCTAATACTACCGTGAAAGGAACTCTAACAAACACTCCCCTGGAGACAAAAATTTAAAGAGAAGACAAACTTGCCTTGGACTAAAATCATCCCTGGTGTAACCAGAATGAAATCAGTATAATTACTTCAGAGTTGCATTTTAACCCATGATTCTCTTCTGTTGCAAAATAAACTCTTTCCTTTTGCCTGCCTGTTGACTAAAATGGCCATTTTTTTGTACACTGCTGAAGAGGCACTAGGCTCCTACCTGCATCTTTTGGCACCTAAACTTCTTTAAAAATCTATTCTTTAAGTTCCTAAACCCCATTTTCAAAAGGCTCTTCATGCCTAAGGCACTTTTAAAAATGGAGCTTAAGCTCTGGAATTAATTGATCTCTTTTAACAATTTTACCCTATTTCTTGTATTGTTTGGAAAGCACAAAGCACATTTGGAGTGTTACTGCACTGTAAATAATCTCTCTTTAAACTGTCGTGCGCTGAAAGCACTAGGTACACAGTGCACTCAGCCTTCAGGAGAGGGAGTGCTTCCTATGTTGCCGATAAACTAAACCCACCAGCTAATTAAAGAGTGAGTGGTTTAACAGGCTCTTAAGGGAGTCCCACTCAGTCTACTGTGACCAAGAAGATGAAACTGAAATACAGTGATTTATGAGGGGATGGGAAGCAGCAAAAATAGGGTAATCTTCAGGAGTCAGAGACACATTTGGATACACCATAGCGGGATTGGAGAAATGCAATTGGCTTACATTACAAATGAAACTGTAGATATATATAGATATATATATTTTCAAAGTGCAGCTATCTTAAACCATATGCTTCAATAGTTATACATATTCATTCTCCAGATAGTCCAGCAAACATAATTTTTTGCTCACTCCATACCTTATATTATTTAAATCTCTAATAAATAAAAAACGGCAACAAAATCCCAACTTTGGAAAGCAAATGGAGCTGAGAGTTAGAAGGATCATTATTTACATTAAGAACAAAAAGGGCAAATTCTATTTAAAACTAGAGTATCAATGAATTTATGGGATACATAAAATAAAATTTGAAAAAACCTCTTAGTTCTCTTCTGGAATCAGTTTGACATTTTTGCAAGAGCATTCTCTTCTGGGGCATATTTGATATTTTGCTTAACAAAATGCATATGCAGGTGTATGCTGTCTTTTAATGCTTTCTGAGTATCATAAACCTGAACTCTAACATCAGCACTACAGTTCAAAGGCTTTCTGTTATGATTGATCTAGCTATAGTAATAATCAGTGATTTTGAAATGTGTCCATGTGAAACACTCCTGTTTGAATTGTTTTACATACAGACTATGACAACTATAGATAACTTGCGTATAATAGAAAATGCTGCCTAATTCCAGAATGCCTGTTTAAAGTCATGTTAGTTTTAAAAAATTTGTTACAGATATTAGAAAATTTGGAGCAAGGCTTAGCAGAAGATGGAAGTATGACTAACATTACACAAGAGAACAGACAAGGTAGGCATTTTTTTAAAATTTCTTTTTACAGTCAGTGTATTTTTATAACTTGCCCAGGTATGCCAAAAGTTTTCAAAAGACTGCCCCAAAGCTGTTAAAAGAGTACTTTGTGATATTATAGTCTCTTCAACCCCTGAAATGATACACCTTGTATTTTCATTTGCTGAATTCATTTAACAGTTTCACCTTTTATTTTGATCAAATTGGTGCATTAAATCAAATCTCCTTTGTAGTTTGAAGAAACAGAGCATGGCTGCCATTCTTTAGTGTTAGGTGTACAAGAAAATAATGCATTGCTAAGGCATTGGAGACAGACCAGATGGGTATCTGTCTTAAGAGGCTCATTGCCTCCATCAATCTTCTCCCCTGAAATCTGAGAAACTTCTTTAGATCCAAATTTCCCCTCCTTCCCTGTTGGTCCCAGCAGATTATATTAATTTGAAAGGTCTTTTGCTATGTATTACCATATTTTGATTTAATATTTATGGGAGACATTTTCTTTTTTCCTTTTTATTTTATTTAACTTTTTTATTCAAGATCATGGGGCAGGAAGAAAGGGGATTGCGTCGGGAGCTGCTGTTAGAGAATCCTGACAAGAAAAACATTCCTTTTTCCAACCTGAGAGCCTAAGGCTCACTGAAAATCAACAAGATTTGTGGATCTGGGCCTTACCATCCCAAAGAGACTTAGGCACCTAAACTCCACAACGATTCATAAAACCCTGTTTGGCTGCCTCCTAACCCTAAATTTACTCAGCACCTAAATTTTTGCTTTAAAAGTTTCCAAGACACAAAAGATTTTGCCTCTGTGCATATGCACAACACCTCACTCATGGCGTCCAGATACCTAACCCGCAGCGGGATCCTCAAGTCAGATAGGCGGGGAGATGCCTATCTTCCCTGCTGGGCCCAGTCTGGTAAGCATGCAGAGAGCATGCTTAATGGATGGGGACTCTACAGAATCCAGCTGGAGGAGGGAGAAGTGGCAGTTGTGTTCTCCCTTATAACATTTAGCACAGTGGTTAGAGCACTTGCCTGGGACGTGGGAGACTTAGGTTCAATTTCCTTCTGCTTGATGGGGATACTGGACTTAAACAGGGGTCTCACACCTCTCAAGAAGGTGCTCTAACCTTTGAGCTATGGGATATTCTGATGTGGAGTCCTCTTAATCTTTCCTGCTGAAGTTGGATGTGAAAGAGTGATTGGAGCTGGGGGACTGGATCTAGAGTCTCCCATATCCCAAGTGGGTGCCCTAACCACTGGCCTATAGTCTCATTTGCATTTTCTCTCTCTGGCCCTATGCTTATGTAAGTATTAATATAAAGTAGAACAGCTTCAATAGGAGAGACTGAGGAAGCCCCACATCAGACTATTCCTTAACCCCATGTTTAGTACGCTCTTCTGAGACGTGAGAGGCCCCTGCTTAAATCCTTTGGTCCCATCAAGCAGAGGTGAGATTTGAGCCCAGGTCTTCCACATCCTGCGTAAGTGTTTTAACCACTGGGCTAAAAATTATAAGGGAGATACTATTGCCACCTCCTCCAGCATTTCTTGCAAGGAACCACTTAGGCACCTAAGTCATCTGACACCATGAGAGGGGTTTCCAGCTGGGGATTGCAAGCAGACATAAGCTCCTCCCTGACTTAGGCACCTAACTTTGTCGGAGCAGGGCTAAGGATACACCCCTCTCATCAGCCTCTCCCATTGGCTAGCTTAGACATCCCAGCATCATCCTTTTTATGAGGTAGCTGTCCCAATAGATCTGTAAAGGTGCTCAGTACACTGTCAGCTTTAAAGTTTTATGGGCTGAGGATCATCCTGCATGTGCCAGTATTTTGTACTTCAGAAGCGGCAACCCTAGTCACTTTTTTGAAAAACGGGACTTAGGCACCTAAGTAATTTAAGTGCTCTTGAAAAGTGTATCTGACATGAGTTTTTAGGCACTGTAACAGGGCACGTGTACCCCTTACCATGTCGAGCAAGCTAGGGGTTAAAACATCTATCACAGGAAGCCAGAAGCCTGTCTTCCACTGCCAACAATCTATGAGTTAACCTGGTTAACATTCCTTGGGACACTGTTCCCCTACAGGGTCTAGGAAACCATTGTCTACCATTAGGGTGGGAGGAGAATGAATCAGTTTGTCTGGGTATAGTTGCCAACCAATGTGAAATTTTGCTTTAGACAAATCTCTATAAGCTAAGTGCTTTTTAGGGGGAAGAGGCATGTGCAAGAACCCATCAGCCAGATATTTGTATATGTATTCTGGTGAATATTAAATTTACTTTTTTCTGGGGACAAGACCAAAAAGCAGAGAGAAATACTTGGCCTTTCACAAAAATTATTTGAAAAAATGAAGCTCCTTCTCTTTCTATTGGCTCTGTTTTCACCTTGTATTCCCTCTCCATACCTGGCTTCCTTCACAGGATTTCATTCTTTTCCATACATTGGGTTTCTCCCACATGGATTCCCACCTCATTTTCCCCAGGCCTTTTTGCCATTCCCTACCCTCCCTCTAAAAGACTAACTGCTTTTTGTCACATACGCAGAGACTTCTCTCCTAGCCACTTACTAGCTCTATCCCCTGCAGGCTACCCCTCTCACCTGCGAGTAACTGGCTCCTTGTTCTACGCCACTATGTCTGCAACTGCCTTTAGAGCTGTGCTCAGCTCAGCAGGGGGAAGAGCTAGAAAAGAGGTAGTCAGCAGGAACCAGGGGAGGGAGTTGCTGAACAGCTGGAGAGATGCTGCTATGCTTGGAGTACAACTGCCTATCTGCCTAACAGTGCCAAAGGACACTGGGGATGCTTGTGGGGACTGTTGGCTGCTCTTGCTGATGGGGTTGGTCGGCTCTGCTCCCTACTTGCCCCTGTGCTGCACTTTGAGCTGCAGGAGGCTTTATATTTTGTGGAAAATCTAGCTGAAACAAACCTTATTAACTGTGGCTGAAGATAACCTTAAGTGATTATGGGGATTATGTCTGGGGAGTAATTTCCTTATTGCCAGTGCGAGTAGGTGCTGCACCAACCAGCCCATGACGTGCATCTTCTCTAGTGTGGAGCAGAATGTCTCATTTTCCAGTTGTTCAGTAGGAGGAGAGATTTAGCACTGCACCATTTGCCTGGTAGCACGTTTGTTTTCTATAAGGAGCCAAGTCTGCAGCTGCACCACGCACAGAACTCCCATTGAAATGAATGGGAGCGCATAGAGCCACTGTACAATCAGAGCCTAAATTAAGAACCATTAGGAAGCAATGTTCAGATGGATAGTGTAACAGCAAGGGCTTGCAAGGTGAGTTACTGTCATTTCTACTACCAGGTTACAGATAATAATCATCAGGTATTGGGTTTCTATTTTTTGTTTTCCCATGTCATTCTTTAGCCCCTTGCTGCCAGCAATAAGAATTCCTCCTGAGTGTCCATTTAGTGCATCTTGCATATTTATTCAGCCTTTGGACTTACAGGGCCTGAGCTTGTAGCTGCTCAATGTTCAGAACTCCCATTGTCTTCTGTGTATTGAGCAGCTGTAGAAATGTACGCAGCCATCTAGGTGACATTTTCCAGCATATTTGAAAGTTCTCATTGGCTGCTGTTTTTACTTTACTCTGTGCCTGTCCTGGCTACCACATAGACATCTTAATAGTGCCAGCAATAACAGAAAGTGTTCTTTATAACCAAGTGATGTCACAACACAAAACAATAAACTATAATCAAATGCATTCTTTTTTAAACCCATCACAGTAAGTTTGAAATATGGTATGAGCTACGTAATAGCTTAGTTTTCAATCAACTGACTTGAACTCAGACCAATGTAACCCCAGATTTTTTTAATATTAACATTTAGAGACAACACAATCACAAAAACATCAGGAAATGCATTTGACAAACCTAAAATTGCTTCAAAAATGGGATGTTAACATCATTGGAAAGAGTTATTTAACACTGTCCTGTTTCTGCCATGGGCTCAGAAAAAAACAAAAGGTAGAAAACATGGGGTAGAATGTCCTCTCATGGTATGCAAGGCACTCTCTGGTAATGGCAATACATGTTTTTCATGAACTTGGGATGGAAAATATATAAAATATGACTTCATACTGCTGAATGATATAAGAGAGCTATGACTAAGGAAGCTATTATAAATTAAATACCAGGTCCAATATTGGAGACAAAACTATGCACTCAATTTTTAATGTGTCTAGAACATAGTTATATTTTGTACCTGTCTCACCAAGCTTTTATTACTGGTAATGAATGGCGTTTGTAAATCATTAAAAAAAATTAACTCTCTGTAACCTGCCATGGTTTTTATAACAGACTCCTTTATTGCTACACAAGAACAAAGAGTTATCACTGTTCTGTTGCAATCCCCCGTTTTTCTTCCTGTCTTTCCAACCCCAATACAGTAACTGAGAGTTGATCATCGGGGTGAGCCGTAATATTTGTTTTCAAATAATTTAATTCAAAATCAATCATGTACCAAATTAATATCCATAATGTCTATTTTTGCAGAACAGAAGACTACGTTTATTTCTAATACTGATCTATAGAGCCCTGCACGGATACAAAATTTGTATCTGCATCCAATCCGTGATCCGTAAACATGGTCTGAAGATATAAAGCCGATATCCTCAGATTTGCATGTCTCTACTGATCTATGGTCCCTGTGACAGTGGATACATAAGGAGAACCATTCTCTTACAATATCATGAGTCTGTCTCAAACCAAGGGAATGAGCAATCTGCTGCTGCAGCCTTTAAAGCCTGCAAGCTCCAGGAGCGCGGAAAAGACAGACAGACTCGGCAGATTTTTCCACCATATTACTAAGCCAGAGGCAAACAAATAGTCCCAGACTCAGTGAGCTCTGACCCTGCATGTTCTGGCTTTGAGATGAGATTTCAGGCTATGTTTGGGTTTTTAGTTGATCAAATTTAATCCCATAAATTACACAACTGTATGCTAATGATAATAATTATTTAGATGTTTCTATGTATCTTTTGTTCTGATATTAGAAAACGTGTGGCTTCTTTTAGTATTTAATATGTTGCCTGAACTAAAAGCTGAAAGGTTATCTGTTGCTTTTGCATCGTAGCATCATTTATGCAGATATTCTTTTCCTAGAACCAATTGAATTAGTCCCTTTGAGAGAGGCAGTATTTTCTATCTGACAGTACGGCGTGGCAAAGAATTAAAAATTCTATGCTAAAACCCAGTGATTTTAACAAGGGGGATCTTTTAAATCAGAATTCATAGGACCAATAATTGATGGCTAGAAAGAACCTCTAATTTATTTGTGCACATTCACAAGCTGCTCTTATTTTGTAGCCTCTGTTGAGCTGTGGAGGTCACGTCTGGGCCGGGTGATGTACTCCATGGCAAACTGTCTGCTAATGATGAAGGTACGTGGGTGGCAATAAATGCAGAGTTACCGTATATACTAGAATAGAATGTCAGAGAAAGTGCAAGAGAATTACTGGTGCATGGATAGGGGAAGACTACCAGATTGTACAAGGTTTAGCTTAGTGAAGAATTTAATTAGACTTAATAATTACTTATTTAATAGATAACCACTTGCAGCAGTGTTCTTTAGGACCATATCTACACTTATTTCTCCTGAAATCATTTCAGAGCACATGCAATAACAATACAGAATTTGCATTTTTAAATTGAATTTTTCAAACACTTAACTAAATACTGTAATTAAAACCAATTATATGCGCTCTGTCTTTCTCAAACTATGTACTAGTAATATTACTCTAGTTGCACGCAGTAATGATACTGTAGGCTTTGTGTTTGACAGAGACTCAAAGCATTCAAATACATCTTGTGCCTTTGTCCATATGTCTGTGCAACAAGATTCTGACCCTGAAGTTTTCAGTCTCCTATAGCTGCAAAGGAAGGAACAGCCAGAGAGGAGTTGGCTATTTTTTGCCTGTTTTTCCACCCTCTCCTGTAAGACCTTCGTACTCCATTTTGTGCAACAGCTTCTCCTTGCATTCAGAAAGAGGGAACAACAAACTTCTTCCAAAGTAGACCTCGTTGCCATGGGAATAGGGATGCCCCTGTGCTAAGCTTCTGGCAAGAGCTATGGACTGCCTCAACCCAGATTTTAAAGCTACTTTATGGATCAGTTAGCAGCAAAACCCCAGAACAACACTGTCCGCACTATAACCTCTCACAGACCAGGCTCTGAACTTCTCCGTATTCCTAGTGTTGAACCCTGTTACAGTTTTGGCCTTCACAGCATTCTTGGGATGTTGTGAAGCCCAAAACTGTAATGGTTCAAAAAAGAATTAGATAAGTTCATGAAGGATAAGTCCATCAGTGGATATTAGCCAAGATGGTCAGGGATGCAACCCCATGCTCTGGGTTTACTTAGCCTCTGACTGACTGCCAGAAGTTGGGAATGGACAACAGGGTGGTGAATACCTTGACAATTGCCTGTTCTGGTCATTCCTTCTGAAGCACCTGGCATTAGCCACTGCCGGAAGACAGGATACTGGGCCAGATGGACCATTTGTCTGACCCAGTATGACCGTTCTTATGATCCTAGTTGCCCAACAGCATTCCTGAACCTGGCTTTCCATAAAGCTGAATAAGCTACTCATAAGCCTTGTTTTCGTGATGGTTTTTAACTCTCAAATAATATCTCAAATAGAGTACAGGTATGAAAGTGTCAGTTGCCCAGAGACTGCCTTAAAATGCAGCATTCTGGTCTTATGAGGATCCCAGGAGATGGAAATACATATTCACAATAGTTAGAGTGAGATCAGCACTATTCCCTCTTACGTAAATACAACAGCACAGCAAATCAGGGTGGTTAGAAGGAAGCCCCATTCTGTCTTTAAAGCAAACAAGTCTTTGTTTTGAATCAGAATCCTGAGACACAGTCAGTTTTCAGGGAACTCTTCTTTTTCAAATGCAGGTGGCAAAAAAAATTAAACACTGAGTCTCCATCCCAAACTTAAATCTATAACTGGAGTATAAAAATATCCAGTTAAAGAAATATGGTTAACAAACACTGCAGGTTTTCAACAAGTTATACAGTAACTTTGCTTTTAACTATACTATTTTTTTCCATAAGCTCCCTATATCTCCTTTAGTCATTTCTGCTCTCTTCTTTTCTGCTTCTGTATCCCATTCTTGCTTCTATTCCCCTTTCGTCCTTTTCATGATATTTTCATCTCACTTCAATAGTGGCATGAACTCCAATTTCTAAGCCAGTCATCAGTGTTTCTGACAAGGTTGCTTCAAGAGAACTGCAACTCATTTTCCTTCCTGCATTTCTCAAAACCAAGTGTATTCACAATCTGTATTATAACTCTCAGTCTAGGAAACTAGAATTCCAAGATTTATTCCCATAATTCAGATTTCCCACATGACAATTATATGTTGCTACTGAACCCCCAACATAGCCATTACTGTATTAAACTTGTCCTTGAATATGTTGCATGTGCCTTCCCATGATGCACATAATTTTCAAGAACTGCCTTATAAGAGTCAAAGAGGAGTCTGGTGACACCTTAAAGACTAACAGATTTTTGGGGGGCATAAGCTTTTGTGGGTAAAAAAACCCATTTCTTCAGATGCACTTCTTCAGAATCCCAAGCATCGCTACAGGCTGGGGACTGATGGCTAAGCAGCAGTTCTGCTGAAAAGGACCTGGGGATTACAGTGGATGAGAAGGTAGATACGAGTCATCAGTGTGCCCTCATTGCCAAGCAGGCCAATGGCATATTGGACTGCATTAGTAGGAGCATTGCCAGCAGATCGAGGGAAGTGATGGCACTGGTGAGGGCACACCTGGAGTATTGCGCCCAGTTTTGGTCCCCCACCCCCCCCATTACAGAAGGGATGTGGACAATTTGGAGAGAGTCCCGCAGAGGGCAACAAAAATTATTAGGGGGCTGGGGCACATGACTTACGAGGAAAGGCTGAGGGAAGGGGCTTGTTTAGTCTGCAGAAAAGAGTGAGGGTGGATTTGATGGCAGCCTTCAACTGCCTGAAGGGGGGTTCCAAAGAGGATGGAGCGAGGCTGTTCTCAGTGGTGGCAGATGACAGAACAAGAAACAATGATCTCAAGTTGCAGTGGGGGAGGTCTAGGTTGGATATTAGGAAACACTATTTCACTAAGAAGATGGTGAAGCACTGGAATGGGTTACCTAGGGAGGTGGTGGAATCTCCATCCTTAGAGGTTTTAAGGCCCAGCTTGACAAAGCCTTGTCTGGGATGATTTAGTTGGTGTTGGTCCTGCTTTGAGCAGGGGATTGGACAGGGTGACCTCCTGAGGTCTCTTCCAACCCTAATGTTCTATGAAGATGTATGAAGAAGTGGGTTTTTTACCCATAAAGCTTATGCCTAAATAAACTGTTAGTCTTTAAGGTGCCACCAGTTTCCTCGTTGTTTTTGTGGATACAGAATAACACAGCTACCCCCTGATACTTGACACTTATAAGAATATTTTAAGAGCAGTTTTCAAACATAAATCATATTGCAGTTAAAATCAGGACAAAGTGTGAAGATAATCTGTACGGTATATGCCACAAACCTTCTGATGGGTAAATTGGCTTCTTGTTTATTTTTTCTTTTAAATTTTCCCAAATGTTAAAACAGTCTTAATAACGAACAATGCTCAGATATTCATCTCTGCTTTAATTGATAAATTATTTTTTTCAAATAATGATTTTTAAACATGGTCTTTCTTGAGGACAAGCATTTTTTGAGGAAACGAGTTACACAAAGCTTCAGATGTGTATAAAAGATATCAGTTGTATGTAATATACTTCTAGAGGAGGATTCATTGTAAAATATATCATTCAGTTTTGAAGCTTTTTGTTTTCCTGTGTAATGAATAAACAAACAAATTCTGGGTTTCTCCTGAACTGAGTCAGTGCAATCTATCGCCATCTAGTGACAATATATTATACTGAGATGTAATCCTGTGTTGATTCTGAAGTACTATTTGTTACTTGAATCATTTGTGTTGTTGGGTAGAGTGGTGATGATGATAAGTTATTTACTGAACTGTAATAACGTTCCCTGTAACCTTGGTGTAAAAAACATTGACTAATTTCCAGCTGTAAATTTTATTAACCTTTTCCTTTGGACAAAAAAGTTAACTAGTATTTGTTGAAATATAATTATAGATTATCTTTAAGGCTAGGATTGTCAAAGGACCCTAAAATGATTAGTTTCCATTGGAGTTGGGTGCCTAAGACCTTTAGGCTCTTTTAATAATCCCAGTCTTAAATATTAAATCCAATAAATTCCCCTCAGTGTCATTCTTCTTGACCATCCTGAAAGGAAAACTTGCGTGGCCCATGAAGTTCTGTACTTACATGGCCACATTACCACTATATGAGCACCTCACTAATAGCCCTGTTAGGTAGAAAATGTGGTGATTTGAGGCACAGAGAAGTGATCCACGATCACACTCGAAACCTGTGGTGGAACAGAGAATTGAACCTGGGTCTCCTTTACCCAAGGCTAGTCCTCTAACCCAATGGTTTTCAGACTTTTTTTTCTGGCTACCCAGTTGAAGAAAATTGTTGATGCCCGCGACACAATGGAGCTGGGGATGAGGGGTTTGGGGTGTGGGAGGGGCTCAAGGCTTGGGCAGAAGGTTAGGGTGCAGGGGTGAGGGGTGCAGGCTGGGGCTAGGAATGAGGGGTTCAGGATGTGGGAGGGAGCTCTGGGCTGGGACGGGGTTAGGGTGCAGGAGGGGGTCTGGGCTGGGGGTGCAGACTCTGGGGGGGCCGGGTTATGAGGGGTTTAGGGTGCAGGAAGGGGCTCTGGGTTTGTGGGGGGCTCAGGGCTGCGGCAGGGGATGGGTGCGCACGGTTGGGGCACGGGCTTGCCTCAGGCGGCTCCAGCTCAGCAGCGCAGCGGGGGGTGCTAAGGCAGGCTTCCAGCCTGTCCTGGTACCACAGACTGTGCTGTGCCCCAGAAGCAGCCAGCAGCAGGTCCAGCTCCTAGGCAGAGGTGTGCAAGCGGCTCCTTGCAGCTCTCACCCACAGGCACCGCTCCCTAGCTCCCATTGGCCAGTTCTCAGCCAATGGGAGTGTGGAGTCGGTGCTCAGGGTGGGGGCAGCACTGGGTCTACTGCAGTTAAAACAATGTGGAGGAGGAAGGGAAGACCACAATCTATACTAGTGACGGAAGAGTCTGATTTGGGTTCTGTTCTGATTTAAAAGACAGAGACAGCATAAATTGTCCTCTCTCTTGCTTTAATTATGCTGCAGCACTCTCTTCTGGATTCCTAACACTGTGAAACTCTGTTTTCATAGCCACTACACAAGTACTACAGGGAGGGAAAAGGGCAAGTTTTTCCTTTTTAATAAAGTTATTCCTATCCTCCTTTCTCTGGACCAGTTTCTGAGGACTAATCCTAATGACCAGTTGAGGGTGCAAAAACATATTTTGCTTTTCTTCACGCAAATAGCCTGATCAGATTCATTGGGACTATTTACATGAGTTAGTCTATCTAGGTTTAGGTCTAAATAGTGCTTGATTCAAAAGTTATTAAAATTTAACACAGTTTTGCCCATTCTCATAATTTGGCATGAGTAATGCATATTTGTCCCCTCCTGCAGGCATTCTCATGATGATGCAAAAATCTTCAGCCTTCATGTGATTTTTTTTATTTTTTTTTTTTAAAGGAAGCAGTGTGTGAGAGAAAGAGAACTCCCTACTTCTGTTTTATAGTTTAGTGGAAGGTGTGTGAACCTTTTAAGCCCCAAGACCATGAGTTCTAGTCCTAACGCTTCCAATGATTGCTGTTAACGTTTCTATACCCTTCTCAACCCTTATTATAAGCCAAGATTTCATATCATATAGGAGGGTAACTGTCCTTCACCATTTGCACAGATAACTGGGAGCTTACACAAACTTGCTTCAAGCAGAGCTGAGAATGAAACACAGGTCTCTAATATAACAGAGCTAAGTTTATCCACTTTGCAACATAGTTGTCCAGAAGGAACCTGTCAAATCAGGTGCTTGTGTAACTAACATTAGTGTCATGTGGCTCTGTGCCATAGTGTAGTGGGTAAGCCCAGAGATTAATGACTTTGCTACTGCATCCATGCAAAGAGGTGTGGTTCTTTATCTGAAGTGTTAGTGACTCACCCTTTTACACTCAGAATACAACCCTGCATATGTCCCAAGCAGGGGCATTGTTTCATTAGGTTATGCTCTCTGTAACTGCTATACCACCATCTTCTCCCAGAACGCGGAATAGAAACCAGTCACCCTGTGTCCAGCCTTCCATTTCTGTAACCCACTCACGGGTGTGTGTGTGTCTCCCTATATGGGCTAGTCTTCGTACAGATAACGGCATGCTTTCCTCTTACCACTTACTCTTTAAGCTGAAGTGGAGGAGATCTATGTTTTGGGATCAGAAGATTGTGGTTTCCAACCCTGCTCATACCCATGTGGGGGTGAAAAACTACATATATGTATAAAAGTTAGGGTAAGGACCGCAGAGCGATAATTGGATTATTTTATTTTGTAAAACATTGCATTTAAAAGTGAATTAGTATAACATCACATTTGTTTTACTGTTGCATTTTTATATGTGTAATTGGTTACGTATAATGTCCCTTTAGACATATATGTTGTGACAGACTGCTTTGTCTCTTCACTGAAGAGTTAACTCAAGTTCTCTCCCCTCAAGTTATTCCTCTGAAGTTAGCATAGCTCAAGGTGGAGCAGCCACACTGCAAAATAATATTCAAGCAGCTGCATTCACTCGTATGTGGTACAAAGACTTCTGGGTACACATCCCATGATTCTTAGCACTGCAATAAGTTGAGCTGCTTTATGAATTCTTTCCCATTGATTTG
The DNA here is from genome assembly GCF_009764565.3 of Dermochelys coriacea. Classification (NCBI taxonomy): domain Eukaryota; kingdom Metazoa; phylum Chordata; order Testudines; family Dermochelyidae; genus Dermochelys; species Dermochelys coriacea. The sequence goes on along the minus strand of NC_050070.1, from coordinate 35,987,991 downwards.
TGGGAGAACTTTCTGCCCTATCTGGATGTTGGAGGGTGGGGGAAGCATTGTGGGAAGGCAGTGGAGGTCTAGCAGCACTTGAGTAGTGTTAACCTGTATCCACATGTGCTCTCTCGAGTTTTAAAATATGCCCCCTCTTGAGCTAGCCACTCAAGTTAAAAACTCCAGCACACTTGAGTTAAGGGGTTTTATGTATGGATGGGACTCAAGTTATAACTCAAGTTAACTTTAAGGTGCAAGAAAAGTCTTTAGTGTGTGTTTAAGACTAAGACTAACAGCATGTGGGAGATTTTGCCTGTGTCCAGAGCGGAAGAGCCTTTTGGTGAACTCCCCTAAAAGATCAGAATTTGATTTAATAAACGTATTATTCCAGAAAGCTAGCCTTGTTCTCAGTGGTGTAACATTAATGCTTATGGAAGCATCTCACGACATGACAAAAGACTATAGAGCCTTTACCTGTCAGTCACCAGTTTGAATCATACCTAGCTCAACAGGGATTAAAAATTGTTCCTATCTAATATAAGTTTGGTGGTCCCTATGAGGCGAGTTTGGTGAATCCCAGTTTCCAGCTTCTGCCTCACAAGTCACTACCATGCTTTTCACTAGACTGTAAGCTCTTCAGCACAGGTACTGTTTTCATACTATGTGTTGTTTATACGGTGCTTAGTATAATGGGACCCCAATGTCGGTTGAGTTCTCTACCAAGAGTTCCAGAAGCAGAGGCCAAAATCACATTACTCACTATAAATTTGTGAGAGTTCTCAACAGTGTAAATATCACGCACACATTGATAGAAGAGGGAGTTCAAAAGAAAGCAGACCAAATAAAACCACCTAACTTTTTTAGGGTCAGTCTGTTGGATTTTTGAACTTCTGGGGAGCCAATATTGATACAGTAACATTTAGTATGACATGGTGCATCAGAGTGAAAACAAGAGCTCTAAATATGTCAGTTATTAAATATTATACGTGTATAATTGTTAATGAAGTATAGTCATAGCTTGCAAATTGTTGCAATTGAAGATCTCTTTGATTTTTGTTACTGCAAAATTGGATTATTACAGGTGGTGATCTGGGTCAGAAATAGGCAGGTCTTAGTCATTTTAAATATAGCCTTAAGAACACGTAACATAGTTCACAATATTTTCCATCAGTTATGGAGTAGAGGAGAAGGCAGAAGAAATGCCTGTGGTATTTTTTCCAAGTAAGTTGGGGGGGAAAGTGACCCCCTGTTGCTTTTCAGCATTAAAACTTGCAGAGATTAGAGCACCTTCAAGAGGCAAAACAAAACAAAATGGTAGGCTACTAGGCAGAGTGTATACACAAGCATCTCAAGATAGCTGGCAAAGCCTGGAAAGAGCAGGCTGTGCCCTTTAGTCTCTGACATGGCTTTGATTCTGAGCATCGCACTAGAAGTCCTTGTATTACAATTTACACATGGAATTTTCAGAAGTGCCAAAATCACTTGGGGTGCATAATCCCCTTGATTTAGACTAAATGGCACTTGTGCTCTTAATTCACTTAGGTGCTTTTGAAAATGCCACCTGAAATCATTATTGGAAGCTGAAGAGTAAATAGTCAGGTTGTGTTGCTAATTTTGCTGAGGGGAGACGTGACCCAGTGGAAAAAGAAGTGTAAAGAAAAATCTGCCCACTTTATCACTGGGTGTAGTGTACATTTCAAATAGAACTGAATAGTCGAAGGTTAGACATAGCCAGCAGCTAGCACTTCCCTGTTGGGAGGAAATTCATTACATTAAATATTTGCAATAATTTTAATTCTGTACTTGTTCTCATTAATATCTGTTTACTGCATACACACTTTTTAAACCAGCATACGTAAAACAATGAGTGAAGCTTGATCTTAAAATCTAGTCATATGCTTTTTTCCCCCTTACGGACTATGTGCTTGCTTGTAGATGGCATCACACCAGTCATCTAAATATTACCCAGAACAGGAACCCTCAGCTGTTGAGTGGAATTGGAAGGATTTTCTTCAGGTATATATGTTACTCTGATATGCTAAGTAACGTTGTTGACAGTAATGTAATGCGTAATTGCTGTATTTAAAACTCTGTTGTTCTTCTCATTAGGTGTATATATGGCAACCTATATGTAAAAGAGGCTTTAAAATAAGATGACACTGCAGAGTTTCTACCATGAAACATTTGACTAGATTAGAAAATGTAAAGTATTTACAGTGGTGAATCAAACTTTAATTACATTATCTAACAAAGATCACACTATGGAAATTATACCTAGTAATTATCAGCTCAAATGGTGAGATCCTGGTCCCACTAGAGTCTATAGCAAAACTCCCACAGACTTTAATGGGGCCAGGAATTCACCCCAATCTAATTTCCTCCTCCTTCAACCCAGACAGGCTTTCTGGTGTTTAATCAAACTGCTCCCTAAACAGCTTAATCCAAAAGCCATGTGAGAATTTCCTCACCTTCCTTTTTCCATGCATTATTTCCATTGTGGAGAGAGAAGCAACAGTGTTTTCATGTGTACAAGAATATGCATATGGCAGTGTAGATGACACCTATTAAATACTGTTGGAATATTACATTGTTTTTCAAAAAAATGATCTCTTAGTACTATGCTACATAGTTATCTGATGAAAATTTAAGTCTAATATTTCATATCCAACAAATCCATAAAGAATGGGTTTGTAACATTCCTATTGTAAACACTTCAGACTTTCTCTTTTATTAATAAAGAACAATATTAGTGCTTAAATGATATATTTATAAACTTCTTATCTGTGGTGCTAAGGCTATAAATTAAACTGTTCTATTGGGATTCTTTTTACTTGGACAAAAGATAATTACATTATTATTGTTCATTTGAAATCATATAAGTTGTCATTCAACACATCCAATATGGAATGTTCACTTTTTCTAGCAGGAATTTTATTTCAAGATAGTTGATCATTCAGTAGAGTGGAGGTGGTGTTTGAAGGTCTTTTTCTGACATCAGAATTGATCTAAACGTTAAAAGTGAAATTCCTATACAATTGAGAAATATAAAAGTAATATAACCTAAATAGACAACTTCTACTAACTATGAATAAAGCTCCTTCGAATCCACATAACTAATAATTCTGGGTCATAATAGAAAAATCGATCAGCCAGTTGGATGCTTACTTCGGCACTGTCATGTCACAACGCAGAGATCACTTCCTGCCACTCGGATTCTTTCTCTCAGATACATCAGTGACTGCCATTAACACACTCAACATCAAGGAGTGAGCGTAGTCTGCCCCCATGTCTCTGAAGAGCAGTCTGTCCATTCAATTTAAAGAGTGGTGTTAACAGTCTCTGAAGTGCATCATTCTCCTGGATGGTTGGCATATGACATGGGATTATTCGAATTATTGGTTTTACTGCCAGACACTGGACCTTCCTCATAGAATAGCAGAAGGGAACAATAAAGCATGAGGTGCTATTGGCCCTGCTACATAACCTGGACAATAGCTAATGAAAACACCCCTTCTAAATGCAAATAGTTCTTCGGCCTGGTGCATCAGGAAAATGTCTTTATTGCTTGGCAATATCTCCTGTTTTTATCTGGTAGTTTTTGAATAAAAGAAGGATTCAAATTGCCTGTTTATGAAAATAAGAATAAAACCCTCATTGAGAAGGAGGGTAGATGGACTGAAGTTTAATAACAACAATTCCATTGGAGAGTGCTAAGCAACTGATACAGGAATTTTGATGTTAAAAGACGCTCCCCGACTGTGCAATAGTTCCATCTGGAACTCCCTTGTGTAACTTGAGTTTTGCGTAAGTTGGAATGTATACCCAACTATTACGCCAAAAAACCACCTCTCTGTGTGTTTGCTTTTGCCAGGAACAGATCAGGAATGCAGCCTTCCAACCTCTGTTAAGTTAGTAAGTAATCTAGCTAGAAAAGAGTTAAATTTCCTTTTGTTTTAATGGCTGCGTAAAATAAGCTGTGCTGGAGGGAATGTATATTCCTGGTTTTGTATCTTTTTGTAACTTAAGGTTTTGCCGAAAGGGATTCTCTGTGTTTTGAATCTGATTACCCTGTAAGGTATTTACCATCCTGATTTTACAGAGGTGATTCTTTTACTTTTTCTTTAATTAAAATTCTTCTTTTAAGAACCTGATTGATTTTTCATTGCTCTTAAGATCTAAGAGTTTGGGTCTGTGTTCACCTGTACAAATTGGTGAGGATTCTTATCAAGCCTTCCCAGGAAAGGGGGTGTAGGGTTTGGGGGGATATTTTGGGGGGAGGACATCTCCCAAGTGGTCTCTTTCCTCTTCTTTGTTTAAATGCTTGGTGGTGGCAGTATACTGTTCAGGACAAGGGCAAAGTTTGTACCTTGGGGAAGTTTGTAATCAAAGCTGGTAAGAAATAAGCTTAGAGGGTCTTCATGCAGGTTCCCACATCTGTACCCTAAAATTCAGAGTGGGAAGGAACCTTGACAGCCTGTAAACAAAACAAAGAGGGGTGTGAACTTGGGGGGAGAGCGAGAGAGAGGTACAGCAAATAGGAGTTGGGAGCCAGCATGTGTAGGTGTCAGTTGTGTAGCATGTTTGAACTCTAGAACAGGCAAACTCCATGAGAAGAAGACAAAACCTTTTGCAAAAACTGAGGGGAAAGGCAAAGGGACACTTTTCAGCACGCAAGCCTCACGGTTTCTCAGAAAATGGTGCCAAGTGATTCCCAAGTAGTCTTCAAACTGATCTGCTAGCCATGACCTTGCAACTATGTCTTCCTGTGTATTCATAGACCTAGCACAGTGGGTCCCTGATTTTGAATGAGGCCTTCAATAGCTACCATCATTAAATACTAAATGAGGGGAGAATTTGGAAAGGCCACAGTCTACCCCAGAGATGCTTTAAGAGGTAATATGAGTAAAGCTGTCAGCAATCCCTCGAGACACATCAGAGACAATTCAGCCTGATAGGTTAGGAGGAGACAATGAGATGGTTTGATCTTCAGTATTTCATTTATGCTCCTAAAGTTCTGAATCTGCTTGTTAGCTACCCTTATTTGCTATTTGAATAACTCCATCAAAGAACTTGAAAAGTGAAATTACTGTTTAATTTACAAACCAGTGCTTTTAAGTTGTTCTGTGACTATTTTAACCCCAGTTTCTGCAAAAATTACAGCAAAGGGGACTTAAAAATAGCCCCCCAAATTTTTTTTGAAAAATAATCCTTTTTCAGACTAACAGAAACCATGGTTAGTCAATGCAGATTACATTGGAGGAACATTAACCATAGGTTTGATTATTTGAGGCTAACAAGAGGGCTTTGTGTTAATTTGGAAGCATTAATAATCATAATAGTTAAATTAGTTCAGAAAAAGTGACTGAAATTCCTAAATTAATTATATAAAATCCAGTGGCGGGGGAAAGTAACTTTAAATGGTTAAAATTCCAGGACTAATTTAAACTTCTTCTTGTATGTCAGATATCCTGGAAAAGCAAAAGAGATAATGGAGTACAGGCACTTAACAAATGAATAGTTTATGTATAGTAATTGCATATTATTCGGAGACTTGAATGCTGAGATACAGTTAAGAAATAAGAATTGTTCATGATAACTTTTGTAAACTACCATATTTTTGCTAAAAGAGAAGAAAAAGCTTATTTCCTAAAATAGTCACTCCTAACTTAAAACCTATGTGACATTTGATTTACTTCACACCTTGACCTCCCTCCCAAAAGAATTATCAATTCTGTTTTCTGACCGTTCCCAAATCCACTCCTTCCACCCATGCACCCCCTTTATCATCTAGCCCAATACTTCTGAATCTACCACATTACCCCTTCCCCAGTACCCTCACTGAGACTCTTCTAAGTGGTTTCTCTACCTGGTATTTTTGTCTGCGTAGCAGCAGTGGTGGGTTGTTCTCTGGTCTTTGGCATTGGGGTGATTGCTCAGAAGGGGACTAGATCTCCTCTGGTCATAGGTGGGGTAGCCATCTGAAGAATGGATCTTCCACAAGCTACCTGGCTACCATGCTCCATCTCACTTACGATTGGTGGCTCCTGGCTTTGAGGAGTGATCCTGTTTCCTCTCTTGTGTAGTAGCTATTGGAGGTAGCTCTGCTATCTTCTCATTTCCAGCTAGTTTTGCAAACCTCTGGGGTTTTCTTTACAATGGAGAGCCTGGACACCTGTCAAAGCTATTAGAAATGAGGAGACAAAGCCACCACACTATATTCTAATGTTCCACTGAGCCCAGTTTAAGAACCAGGGCCTTAGGGAAGAGGACACTATGTGGTTTTTGTTACTCACTTCTATGAGCTTAATGAGGAATTGTAAAAGTCAGCCTTCATAATGGCTTTAGTCCATTCACAGTGAATAATGGCTAATTGGAGAGGTAGAATTATGATGCCAGTTACTTTAATACTTCATATGTTTTCACGTTTTGGTTCTTTGTGGAAGGATGTCCCAGGAAGATATCATTTGAATGGGTGTTTCTCATGCATTGTCCTAACTTTCTTGTAATTTTTGTCATCCAGATTGGAGATATAAAAACCGCAGAAAAATATTTTCAAGATGTTGAGAAAATGAGTCAGAAATGGGATGGACTACAACACCAAATTATGGTTTTAATGAACAGGTAGATAATTTAAGAGCTAAATGAAACTTTAAAATATGATTTTTCAAAATGTGCATTGTGACTTTTAAAGTACCCTTGAGAGTCTCTTTCTCTTTCTTGCTCTCTTTTATGTAACTACATCTGTCAGAAGTGAGACTGAATGGCATGTACACCCATGAGATCTGTATTACTTGGTGTAGTCATCTTATCCTGGCTTGAAACTCTTTAGTTACAAGAGTTGATTTTACAAAGTTATTTCTCATTCTTCAAAGCATTGCATGTTTTACCCTATTTTTTCAATATATACTTTTATGAACAAAGAAGCTTTTTTGGATTCTGATCCTGCAAACAGATTTGCTTGTGCAGACCCAGCACTTGCTAGCTTCAAATGGATGCCAAGATATGCACTAGTAAATCAGATTGCATGATGAAGTCCTCAGATTTTGGTGTTTATCATATTAGCTAAATATTTTGACAAGTAAAATACTACTACAAGTGTGTTCTGGAAACAGATAACACTTGTAGTTTCACAGAGAGATTATTTTAGGAAGACTCTCTGTATTTTAATAACAAATATAGAAAAGCATTGCTTTGATGGCAGAATATCTGAAGTGGCCAGTGATCTGAATTGTCACTTCATTTGTCTGTAAATTGGTGTCTCACAGCTGTCTCACAACTACACTGTGAAGAGCAAATGTCAAAAACTCTCGCATTTATAATAGGGAAAATAAAAAGTGATCTCCATTCCATTTGAAATGTATTATCACTTTGGGTTTTTCAGGATAACTGACTCACATGTCACTTACTTTCTAGAGCATTTCTCCATCTTGGTCAAAATAACTTTGCAGAAGCTCACAGAGCCTTCACAGAAATTTTAACGATTGACCCTGCAAATGCTGTGGTAAGACTCCGGATGTATTACATTGAATTGACACCTGAGTGGTTCCTGTCATAGCTTATCCCTTAGATTTAGATAGCACCCAAAGGGTGCTTGGAGCTCTATAGAAAATTAGGTATCGTCCATGCTCCAAAGAGCTTTCTCTATACATAAAGATAAGATACAAATAAAAACAAAGGGATGAGTAGGGGAAGGCAGGAACAGTTTACCTGACGAGCATGATTGTTTACTGCATGCATTGTAATGGGTTACATGTTAAGGGGGCTCTGTGAGGGCGTTTATATGTTGGCTTTGTTTTGTTAGAAGTACATATTGGAAAACAAAATGGCAATTGCAAACATATGGGGAAATAATTTGTCATCAGATAGTATTAAAGGGACACTATCAGCTTGAAAAATCACACTTTTTTACCCCATTTTAATTACTATTTTTAGAAATAACACTAAAGGCTCCTGATCCTGAAACTGCATCTGTGCATGCACATGGGTCTGCCCGTACAGAGCCAGCTGTAAATCAGAGCCTAAAATTCTTATCACTGAAAGATATTACAGAAGAATTGTCAAGTTTTTTCATCTTGTTTACTTGTATATTTGGCAGCTCTCTGACTATAGGGATGTATCAGTATGCTGATCCTTGGGCACAAGTATATATCCCCAGTGCCATGTTCCCGGGCCCCTTTAAGACTGAGGGAACCAAGTTCAGGGAGCACATGCTTGGAATCCTGTGACTGCAGGCTGCAAATGCCACCTGCTATAACTAGAGACAGCTTACCCTCATTTGTGAGAGACCTACTTAGGAAAGAGGGTTGTATCCTCCCCCATCCCCAGCTTTCAGAAAGTGTGAAAATTTCCATTGCTAAGTATTTCATACTACTTTTATCTCTTTTGTACCTTGTGTTACTTAATAAATTCTGCTCTGATGAACAGGATATGGAACATGATGAGCATTTGGGATTTATTTGGACTGCTCTAGCTAGTGAATCTAGCCATTGACTTAAGTCAGTTTCAGTAAATCAGTTTCCCCTGTTTGCATCTATGTTTCATGTAGCTGCAGGGGAGAGAAGGACATTTTTAAAAATAGAAATATGCAAGTGTAAAACTCGAATAATTGGCAGGAGGATTCAAGGACAAATGTGGTATCTGAAACCACTTTCAGCTCGCTTTTAACATTATCTATTGAGTCCCTTTACCAATCTGAATTCCAGCTTGGATTCTTCTGTCTTTTAGAACTTCAGATGTTGGAGGTCAGCTAGTTTTTGTTATGGGATAAACACTGAAAGTAACCAAGCTCCCAATGCCAAGGATAAAAGAATTGAATTGTAGGATAAATAATACATTTCAACAATTGCAACTATTTGCAAAAAAAAAAAAAAAAAAAAAAGTAAAGACTTATTAAATTTGGTTTGACTCCAGACTCAATATATATATTATAATCTTTTTCTCTAGGCTAATAACAATGCAGCTGTTTGTTTGCTTTATCTGGGAAAATTGAAGGATTCCCTCCGGCAGTTGGAAGGAATGGTTCAGCAGGACCCTAAACACTACCTACATGAGAGTGTTCTTTTCAATTTGACAACTATGTATGAGTTGGAGTCATCCCGCAGTATGCAGAAGAAGCAAGCGCTACTTGAGGCTGTAGCTGTTGAAGAGGGTGATAGCTTTAACACTCAATGTCTCAAGTTAGGGTAGTTTGTTTTCATCTACCAATTTTTTTTATGAAAAGCTGATTTTTAAAATTGTACATACTCGCTAATATGTAAATGTTCCTCTTTTGAATGAAATTAAATAAAATCTCTAATTATGAACATATAGCAGAATTACTACACTATCTACACGGTCTGGAACAATAATCCTTGCCTGTCTCTATTGGGATTTTGTGCTTATCTGTAGCCAGCTTCATCTCTGCAGGTCTGTTACTATTTAGTTATTCCTAACTGTCGTATCCATAATCACATTTACTCAAATGGATTCCTTTTTTTTTTTTTTTTTTTTTTAAGGAGTGACATGTTTGAGCTGACTTGTCTTGATGGTGGTTGTTATAAATTCTTCAGTGATTAGGGGAGAAACATGATATTATCAAGTCTCATAACATGGCTAAGGGTTCCAGAGAATGTCTGTATAAGTAGCATTTATCATAAAAGTTAAATCCTGAATGCAGATTTGCTTTCAGCATCTTCTAGTGTGTATATCCCACCATCCCAAGCCAATAAACTCAGTTCCTCCTATTTGTGCACTCAGTTGATTGTTTCATTTTTTAATTCAGTATTTAAAACCCTGTACTTTCAAATGAGGTCTCTGGATCATCAGAAGAACCATCCCTTAATTTATCCCTATTTGATAGCGAATCGATCCAAATACTCTGTTAATTTGTAAAACAGTTCTAAATACGATAAATAGAGCTATACGTTGTGCTGACACACAGTAATGGTCAGGAGTAAGGCTACTCCAACTGCTGTAAAAGAATCTATCATCATGAATTACTGCGCTGGGACAATGTGCAGTCTTGAGCTACAATGGTTCAACACCATGTCTTCTAGTCAGGTTTTTATACTACACCTATCACTGTGATATCTCAATGCTTGTAAACAGTACAAGCCTACATTTTAAAAGTAGCTAGTAAGATTGATTGAGATGTCCAACTTGAGGCGCATCCTAAAGGGACCTGATTTTCAGAAAGTTCTAAGTGTTCACCTCTGAAAATCAGACCTCTTTGAGGTGTCCAAGTTGGGCAGCCAAATACTGAAGTTCTATAATGACTGATCACTTTCGAAAACTTTGTCAGCATAATAACAGCTGTATGGATAAGTGTTTTGGCCCATTATTCTGTAATGCTGCTATTTCTCCCATAAGGTATTGGTATGTTGATACAATGGATAGCCAGGCTCCCGAAAGTTTTAAAAAAATTAATCTGTATAGGACTTCTGTGGTTAAGGTCAGTGTTCCACAGCGGAATCTGAACCCAACTAGTCCAAGAAGGACGTGCATTCAGTTAAACTAGTTATAAGATATCATTGCTAACACTTATTTAAGAGCCACCTAGGGGTTTTTTGGCAACTATTTTAGCACAGTGAGATAAAACTATTGGTAGTTTATATCTCTTTTTGATAAGCACAACATATTGCTATAATGTTAGATGTAATATAAAGACTATGGAGCAGATCCTCAACTTGAGTATATTGTCATTACTCAATTGAAGTCAGTGTAGTTTACAGCAGATGAGGATTTGGTCCAAGATGTTTTTCAGTGAAACCCAAGATAATACTGTTTTTCAGTATAATTTATTATATGCACAGTCTTCCCTACCTGATCCCCTTTTCCCATGTTTAATATTTCTTCTAGACAGTTATGTAACCAAGATATATTTCTACCACACATTTTCCTTGTAGACATGGAAGATAGCAGAAAGCAATTCCAATTAAATAGCTCAATTTACAATGCAGTGTAAATAACATTACTGTGGGATACAGCTTCTCTTGACATCTTGCTTAAGACCAAGTGTAGCATCAGTTTAGTATCTGATATGGTCTCCTGTGCAACTATAACTGCACTTTTAGCAGGCCTGAATAGGTCTTCACTATCTCTAACTACTATGGAACAAATTCACCATTGCCCTGCATTTTGTTGTAATAATTTGTACCAGTGCAAAGTGGGAGTAAATTGCTACCACTCTGATTTTGTAGCATCTTACACTCACTTGGCACTAGCGTAAAGGACTACAACAAGGTGCAGGGGGGAACAGAGAATCGGATTGTGTCCTACTTGGGGAATCAAACTTTAAAAAAACAAAACACTAAAGATCTTCTGAAGCAATGATATTGTTTTTTTCATTACCCAGCTTTTCTTTTTCCTATTATGTAACCAGAGACTGTCCGACACAAATCACTTCAAACACAAATACACTGCCTATTGTACAGATGCCATTTCAGCATGTTTTCTATGTTTTTTATTTCCAGAAGACTTTATTCTGATAACAATGTTACTGAGGAAGCTTGGACTGTAAAACCTCGAAACTCAATGAGCCATTAAACAAACGATATCGTTGGTAAACTTACAGAATATTTAATTGAATTTTAAAATGTAGAAAGTAGGATTTGATTATTATTGCAGAATCTATTTAAATGTACTGGTTACAAAATGCAAAAAATCGTTAGTGTTGCAATATGGCTGAGATTTACATACATACAGCTTAGTAGCTTCAGAGTTCCCCATGTCTAAGCCAGACAGCACACATCTAGGAATTTTAATAGCTATATATGGTGTTAATTTTAATGCCTTATGGCCAAATTTTGCCCTTAGTGATACCCAGGCAATCCTGAGGTTTCCTGAGTGTAAGTGAAGGCAGAATTCCACCCTCACTCCAGCATGATGTGTCATCTGGCCAAGTTTTGGGAGGATGTAGAAAGCATAGCTTGGAATAAATTGATTTTTATATTGTTAAAATCTCAAGCATAACGTTGCCTTATCAACTTTAAAATACGCTTTGATTTATTTCACACATTCAAATAGACACAATGTATGGAATATCCATCCTGAACAGATCTGTAAGTTTCTATCCTTTCCTCCTTCAAATCTGTCTTCAACACCCACTTCTTCCATCAGACCTACAGCAAATTGGCATCCAAAAATGGACAGGTTGAAGGGCAATTGAATATATTATTTGTATTACAGTAGCTCCTAGGGACCCCTGTATTGAGGCCTCATTTTTATGTTCTGAACTAACATAAAAAGATGATCCTTGACCTAAACTGTTTACAATCCAAGTCCCCAAAATAAAGCATAAGCTGTGTGGGCTCTCTGCATAGATTTAACTCATAGATTTCAGAGTAGCAGCCGTGTTAGTTTGTATTCGCAAAAAAGAAAAGGAGTACTTGTGGCACCTTAGAGACTAACAAATTTATTTAAGCATAAGCTTTCATGAGCTACAGCTCACTTCATCGGATGCATTTGGTGGAAAATACAAAGGGAAAATTGATACACACACACAGAGAACATGAAACAATGGGTTTATCATACACACTGTAAGGAGAGTGATCACTTAAGATAAGCCATCACCAGCAGCAGGGGCGGAAAGGAGGAAAACCTTTCATGGTGACAAGCAAGGTAGGCTATTTCCAGCAGTTAACAAGAACATCTGAAGAACAGTGGGGGGGAGAAATAACATGGGGAAATAGTTTTACTTTGTGTAATGACCCATCCACTCCCAGTCTCTATTCAAGCCTAAGTTAATTGTATCCAGTTTGCAAATTAATTCCAATTCAGCAGTCTCTCGTTGGAGTCTGTTTTGAAGTTCTTTTGTTGAAGGATAGCCACCCTCAGGTCTGTAATCGAGTGACCAGAGAGATTGAAGTGTTCTCCAATTGGTTTTTGAATGTTATAATTCTTGCCGTCTGATTTGTGTCCATTTATTCTTTTACATAGAGACTGTCCAGTTTGACCAATGTACATGGCACAGGGGCATTGCTGGCACATGACGGCATATATCACATTGGTAAATGCGCAGGTGAACGAGCCTCTGATAGTGTGGCTGATGTGATTAGGCCCTATGATGGTGTCCCCGAATAGATATGTGGACAGAGTTGGCAATGGGCTTTGTTGCAAGGATAGGTTCCTGGGTTAGTGGTTCTGTTGCGTGGTGTGTGGTTGCTGATGAGTATTTGCTTCAGGTTGGAGGGCTGTCTGTAAGCAAGGACTGGCCTGTCTCCCAAGATCTGTGAGAGTGATGGGTCGTCCTTCAGGATAGGTTGTAGATCCTTGATGATGCGTTGGAGAGGTTTTAGTTGGGGGCTGAAGGTGATGGCTAGTGGCGTTCTGTTATTTTCTTTGTTGGGCCTGTCCTGTAGTAGGTGACTTCTGGGTACTCTTCTGTCTCTGTTAATCTGTTTCTTCACTTCAGCAGGTGGGTATTATAGTTGTAGGAATGCATGCTGGAAATAGCCTACCTTGCTTGTCACCATGAAAGGTTTTCCTCCTTTCCCCCCCCCCTGCTGCTGGTGATGGCTTATCTTAAGTGATCACTCTCCTTACAGTAAAAAGAAAAGGAGTACTTGTGCCACAAGTACTCCTTTTCTTTTTGCGAATACAGACTAACACGGCTGCTACTCTGAAACCTTTATGAGAAAATCATAACCTTAACTATATCTATACACATGTATTTATATAGCTTCACGTACGTTTATTCAGATTCTTCATTACTACGTTTTTTTATTGTGTGGTGGATGATAATTTTTTTACTCATGATTTGTACCAAGCTGTGTTTGGATGGAAATTGGAATTCAATTAAAAATACACAAAACCAGAATTGTAAAATTATTGGTTAAATAAAACTACATGCAATGTCCTGGTTGCATAAGAAAAAAAGTAAGGTTATCAAAACATGTTTGCATTTAAAACTGATCACTAAACAAAGAGAAGACTGAGTGGAGAAATAACAGTTTTCAAGTACATAAAGGTTGTTATAAGGAGGAAGATGGAAAAATTGTTCTAGTTAACCTCTGAAGACAGGACAAGCAGCAATGGGCTTAAATTGCAGCAAGGGGAGGTTTAGGTTGGACATTAGGAAAAACTTCCTGTCAGAGTAGTTAAGCACTGGAATAAATTGCCTAGGGCAGTGTTTCCCAAACTTGGGACGCCACTTGTTCAGGGAAAGCCTGTGGACCTGCCGCTTCCACAGGTTCGGCTGATCGCGGTTCCCACTAGCTGTGGTTCGCTGTGCCCGGCCAATAGGTACTACGGGAAGTGGTGCGGGCCGAGGGACATTAGCTGTGTGGCAACATCAGAATTTAGTCAGCTTTGCACATGCCCATTTGTGGAAACTTAGGTGAACTGGGGGTCTTAGGCACTTAGAGGGTTAGGCAATAGCTGAGAGGAGGTTTTGATAAATGTCTGTAGCACATAAATGTTGGATTTAGGCATCTAAAGAGACAGGTGCCTGCATCCCTTTGTGAGTCTAACTCTATGTGGCTAACCTGCTTAGGTGTTTTGGAAAAATTCCACTATCTGCACCTTTAGGTATCTAAAAATCTATCCCCATGTCCTTCCCTAGCTTTTAAAATCACTCAAGCTCATCCCCTCCCATCTGGATTTTATTCACAGATTGGAAGAGGAAAACAAGCATTCCTGCTTCTTAACTCCCAATCACATTGAGGTAGTCCAAATGAAGAAAATACTTGCTTTCCAACTGCTAGCGAAAGTGGAACCAAAAGTAATTAAGGCAAACCATTTTTCTGCACAACAGAAAAGAAAGTTCTAAAGAAGAAAGCTGTAAATATCAGCATTCCGTCCGTGGTAAAGAGTGGAAATATAGCTACTTACTGTAGTACGTGACACTGCCATATTTATAAAGCTTGAGTTGACCATTAAAGATTTTTTCACCTTTGTTCCTTTATGTAAAATAAAAAAGCAGCACTCTTTAACTCACTCAGACTTGAGAAGGGCTCATTGATACAGATTTTAATTATTATTTCAGTTAGTTCACTAGATTAAATTTAGGCTTTAACGTAATTTCAAATTTAATGTTACACAGGTTTATTTTTAAAAATGTATTTAAGTTAAATAATATTGATTTAAGAACATAAGAACGGCCATACTGGATCAGACCAAAGGTCCATCCAGCCCTATCAGCCTACCAACAGTGGCCAATGCCAGGTGCCCCAGAGGGAGTGAACTTAACAGGTAATGATCTAGCGATCTCTCTTGCCATCTCCCACCCTCTGACAAACAGAGGCTAGGGACACCATTCCTTACCCATCCTGGCTAATAGCCATTAGCTTATTAAAATAACACTATCCAGTTTTTATTTATTTTAACCATTGATTTTTATCCATGCTGTCTCCAGCAGTGACCAATGGAACATATTTCAAGAAAACACAAAATAATGCAGCTGTCTATGCAATACTGAACCAGGAGCAGGAAAAGCATGGGGATAGAGGGCATCTTAAATTCTAATGCTTAAATCTTTACAGCCCTTAATATTTTTCATCTCAGTTCCTGTAACTGAAGAGGCTAATTTAAATCATACTGTATTAAAATATACATCAAAAGAATGTTAAGGTTGCAAAGTCAAGCATTCAGAAGTTACTAAATGCCAGAATTAAGGTTACCAGTGCAACCTTAATTCTGCCACTTAACTTTTAGATTCTTTGCTGCCCAGTGGAATCCTCAGCCCTGAGTTAGGCACCCAAGCTCCCTATGCACTGCATGGGGACAATCAGGTGCCTAAGAAAGAGAATCACCAAATACCCAGTAGCCTGAGAGTTCAGGCACTCACCTGGAAGGTGGGAGATCTGGATTCAAATCCCTTCTCCAAAGCAGGGAAAATGAGGATTAACCAATGGGTTATTGGGTAGTCTGGAAAAAAACCTCATTCCCACTCCCAATCAGGTCACCCCTCCTAGTGCTGATTTGGGCCCCCCAGGTGAGATAAGCAGGGTCATATCTAATTTGAGAAACCTTTGTGGAAGTGTTTGAACTAAAGCAGTTTTGTGCATGCCCACCAGCAGAAACTTAGACATCCATGGGGACTTTACTGCCAGAGACTTAGGCCTGGTCTGCACTACAAAGTTAGGCCACATCAACCTAGTTGTACAGGTGTCTACACTTAAAATTGGTCTCCAACTGCTGTTCGCACCTCTTGCACTGGCATAGTAACCCATCCCCCAAGTGACGTAGAGCCATGGTGGATGTACTTAGGCCGATCCTGTGTGAGTCTATGCACTGTGTTGGTTATATCGACGCTAACTGTCCTCTAGCAGCTGCCCACAATTCACAATGACTGCTCTAGTCTCCATTGTGAACTCCCCCCGCCCCGCCACCCAGGGGTCATGGAAATTAGGAGCCCCCCTCCCCCTCACATTTAAAGCAATTCTAGTTTTTTGACGTTTTTTCCTGATTGCCCCACTTGGTGAGTACACAAACAGCTCTCTTTGTAGAGTGCAACTGCCCAGCTGACCATGCCTGCTACATGCTCCTGCCTGGAGTAGACAGCAGATATTGGATCTCCGGGCCTGTGGGGAGAAGAGGCTGTGCAGGCACAGCTCCAAACCAACCTTAGAAATGTCAACATCTACAAGCAGATTGCATGGGGATGCAGGCGAAAGGCTCTGACGGGAACCAGCAGCAGTACTGTGTGAAAGCCAAGGGGCTGCATCAGGCATACCAGAAGGCCAGGGAGGCCAACAATTGACCAGGTGTGAAGCCACAGACTGCCACTGTTATAAAGATCCACTCAGTGAGATCTCACTATCATCCCCCACAGCACCATGGCTACCTCCAAGGACCCCAGGCCCCTGCCAGGAACAGCAAGGAGAAGGAGGTAGTGGAGGAGGAAGAGTATGAGGGACAGGTGACCGGGGGATCCAGCTGCTCAATGAACCAGGACCTGTTTTTAATTCCACTACAGTCCAGTCAGTCACATCAGTCAAGCACAGCGAGCCCAGTACAGGTGAAAGAGCTCAGGGAAGAGTGTAGATAATTTTCAATTACAGGGATGGCACCCCCCAAGCAGCAGGACACATCTTTGGCTTTTCATTAATTTTCTCATGCTAGAAGAGGTAATGGTGCAACCAAGAGAGGTAGAGTTGCTATCTGCTTTTCATTCCCCTCTGAGTTTGGTGGGGTGAGGGGGAGGAGGAGGGCATGCAAAGCAATTTGTTTATGTACACAGGGATATTCTTTGAATCCTCCATAGAGTTCTCAATGAAACTTTCATGGAGGTACTCTGCACTCCTCTGCCAAAGGGTTTTTGGCAGGGTGCCTTATTTCTTCCTCCACAGTAGGACACTTTCCTACACCACTCAGCACTATCGTCAGCAGGCACCATTGCTGTACACAAGATAGCATCATGTGGGCTGGGATGCTTTGGGATGCCAGCTGCAGCTGTGCACTCTCTGCCTTTGTTACCCTCAAGAGTAAGATATCAGCTAAAATCACCACTGCCTATGGAAAATGATGCCAGTATTCAGTGCCATTGCCCTATACTACTAGAATCATGCAACTAAGCTATTCCCTCCTCATTTCCCCAACCCCAGGTAGGTCACATTAACCATGCCTGGTACCATGCACAAGCAATCCCAAGCAGAAGGGAGAATGTAGTACTTACATCTTGCAGCAAGGGGAGTGAGTCAGCACCTGAAGTTTCGCTGAATACGCTGACAATGGTGCCTCTGCACATTTTATCTTCATCTGCTGACACTGCCACCTTCAGGGTCTCCCCCTCCACACCCGTGGAATGCCTGAGCCAGATAAGGAGGAGAAAGAAGAGGACTTGGGATGACAGGTTCAATGAACTCCTGCATGCCAACACTGCATCCAACCGTGAGCACAGGGCCTGCAAGATTAACATTGCAGACAGCCTGGAGAAGGAAAGAGTGGAGAAGAGTAAGGCCTACAAGTCCCAGCAGGAAAAGGAGAGGAAGATACACCAGGACATAATGGGACTTCTCAGGCAGCAAACACAGACGCTGCAGACTCTGGTGGACCTGCAGATTCAGCAATCCCAGGCTCACCTTCCTCTGCAGCCCATTGAGAACTCAATATAGGGACATTCCCTGTGCCCACCCTTCTGCCCCCGCCAACATTCCACATGGCATTGGGGTCATTGCACTACCCATACCACTCCACCTGGAGGTCATTAAAGACATTCACAGCTTCCCATACACTGACCAGTGAAAGCCATTCCATTATTTGAAGATATTTCATCTTTATTAGTTCACATTTGCTGCAGAATGCTCAGCAGTTCTGAATGCAACCAATTACCTGTTACTGTTGGTGTCACACAACTCATAGAATCATTCACAAACAAAATGAATAGGTGCATTGACAATGTTATCACCACACAATTCCTCCTAGGCCACAAAAGAGCAAAGCCAGGGAGAGCACCCTACAACACCACACACTACTTTGGCTCACTGTTAAAATGGTCTTTCAAAGCCTCCCTGAGCCACATAGCTCCATGTTGAGCCCTTTTAGTAACCCTTGTATCTGGCTGATCAAATTCAGCAGATAGCCACTCCACCTTCGCCCTCCAGCCCACTGGAAACTTCTCCCCTTTGCTTCACAGGTATTATGCAGGACACAGCAGGCAGCTATAAACGTTTGGATATTTTTCTCACTGAGGTCCAATCTTGTGAGTAAACAATGCCAGCAACCCTTCAAACAACCAAAAGCACATTCAACTGTCATTCTTCACTTGCTGAGTTGGTAGTTGAATCATTCCTTGGTGCTGTTGAGGTGAATGGCTTCATGAGCCAGGGGAGCAAGGGGTAGGCTAGGTTGCCCAGGATAACCATTGGCATTTCAACATTTCCAATGGTAATCTACTAGTCGGGAAAGAAAGTCCCTGCTTGTAGCTTTCTGAACAGCACTGTGTTTTTAAAGATGCAAGCATAATGCACCTTCTCTGACCAGCCCACATTGATGTTGGTGAAGTGTCCCCAGTTATGCTTTCATAAACACAGTAGCCCTTTCCGTTGATATACTCAGTGGGCTGGCAAGGTAGTCTGGTGCAAAAGGGATTTGCATGCTGTTTATCACTCACCACAATTTGGAAACCCCATTGCCACAATTCCAGCCAAAATGTCCTACACATTTCTGAGAATCACAGTCCTACATAGCAGGAGGCGATTAATTACTTTGCACACTTGCATCATAATGGCCCCCACAGAGGATTTCCCAACTCTAGATTGCTACCGGTCAGACAGGACTCCATCTGTCATTGGAAGTTTCCACAGTGCAAGCACCACTTGCTTTTCCATTGTCAGTGCCGCTCTTATTTTGGTGTCCCTGCGCTGGACAGCTGGGACAAGCTTGGTGCACAGATCCAGGAATGTAGCCTTTTGCATTCAAAAGTTCTGCAGCCACTGCTCATCATCTCAAACCTACATTATGATGTAATCTCACCAGTCAGTGCTTGTTTCTCAGGGCCAGAAGTGGTGCTCTATCATCTGCTGCCGCACCAGGAAGAACCTTGAATTGTTTCTTGCAATGTCCCACAGCAATCTGTCCTCCAAAGAATCGTCACGCTCCCCACTCATTCAGTTCTTCTTGGGGCTCTGTAAATACTCTGGGATCATGCACCTTGTGTTTGCAATGCTCATGTCAATAGTGCAGTGCTGTGAAGGACCCATCTTTCTGTCAGAGATGGTGAACAGTGAGGAGGGCATGTTTGTAGGATTTGAAAAAAAGGCAGGAAAATTATGTGATGGAGACAGTTGCAAACTGGGAAGTTGACCCCACGCTCCCAGTCATCCCTGCATTACTTGTTTCGGCCCCATCATGCATTGACAAAACTTCCCAAAAGACAGTGCATTGGACGGTGGCAGTTCCACAGTGGGATACCTACCCATGGTGCATTGCACTCTGCAGCAATATAAGCACTCCTGGTGCATACACACACCGTCAACAAAAGGAGCCAAGTAGGCATGTGCACAAGTGATGTAATAACTGCAGCAGCTGTATGTCAACATAGCTTGAGTCAACATAAGTTTCTGGTGTAGCCATGGCTGTAGGCACTTAAGGAATTTAGGCATCTCCAGGTTAGGTGGTGGCTGAATGGGGGTTTTGAGGATCTCAGTGATACTTAAATGTTGGACTTTGATGCCTAACTGCCCATTTGGCATCTAAGTACTGCAAGAGGGAACCGAACCACATCCAATTCCCCTGCATAATATTCAGCTGCTTTACTCATGAGACCATCCTTACCCCTTTCTACAATCCCCTGCCTCAAAAGTTAACCCTGGGGACAATGTTCACTTAGCCAAACAATTCAGTGTAACAGAATTATGAAATGCCCTTCAATTTGCATAAAAATGTCAGAGAATCATGGAGAACAGAAGTACAGGGATTTTTAAAATATTATGAAATATTTACTAACAATGAACAGAACAGCTAACAGCTTTAATGGGTTTATAGGAACCCTCAACCATATTGGATACTTCACTATAATAGAAAATTTATTTACTGTAAAGAACACACCTGTGATGCTGTGACCAGGCTGGGCTTCCCCTTGCAGCTGGAGGAGGCGGTTGGGGCTGCTGCCCAGAAGGCTCCTTCCATGTTGGCGGCTGTGGCCCTCCATCAACTGTGGCATCCTTCCCACCACCTCTGGGAGCACTCACTCTTCAGCCCTGTGGTATATGCCCAGGTGGGCGTGGCCCTATCTGCTGCCACATCGCCACCTGCTGTGGCCCCTCCATCCACTACAGCTGCCGTTGCCTCCTCTTTTTACATCAGAGTCCCATCCCCACCGTGACCAGTAGCCACAGCATCCATCGCCTCCTGGCGGATGCCTCACACCACATTGAAACCTCTGCATGGGCATCGACAAGGGTGATGGGGCCCTCAGCTATAGTGGCAGCCTCCAAGGTGTATGGGAACACCATCTTCTTCCTGGCACATGCACACGCCCCTGCCTGAAGGCAGCGGGAATGCTGATGGAGGACGACCAGGCGTCTGTGGGCTTAGTTGAGGCTATAGAGCTCTCGGCCCCCGCCATCCTGAGGTCACCTGCTGTGATTCTGCACTTTGACCTACGAAGGTGATATAATCTTAGGAGCTGAAGTGTTCGAAGGCAAAGGAGCTCCAGTGGATTCCCCTGCCTCTCTGTAGCTAAATCCTAATACTATTCTCATTTCCAAAGATTCTCTTTTATTTACAGTGATACAGGCCTGTGGGTTTGGAGCAGAAAGTTTTCATTTCTATCCTCACTTAATTCTAGAGCTAGTTCATGCTGTGAAAATGGCACGAGCCGAAATGTGTTGGTCTTGACAGCAGAGAGATGGGTACCATACCCGTGCTGTACCACCAGGGTGTATATATCCATCTGTGGAGGCAACACAGCAAGGCTGCACTTCAGTTTTGTTTCCAGTATTGTATTCTGTATATGACAGTGAGATTTCCACAGAAATCGCTGTGGACATGACATCTGGGAGGAAAGGAGAGGGAATAGATGGCAAAGGTAAAGGCATTGGTTAGTAGCATTAGCCTGCTGGTTATATTAGCCTCCAATGTCTCAGCGAGAGCTCCCCCAGATAGGGTGACTAGATAGCAAATATGAAAAATCAGGTCATTTTATTCGCGGGGCGTGGGGTGGGGGGGCATGTATAGTTGCCTGTATAAGAGAAAGCCCCTAATACAGGGGTAGCCAACCTGAGCCTGAGAAGGAGCCAGAATTTACCAATGTACATTGCCAAAGAACCACAGTAATATGTCAGCAGCCCCCCATCAGCACCTCCACCCTGCTGCCCTGCTCCCAGAGCCTCCACCCACCAGCAATCCTGCCGATCAGCACCTCCCCTCTCCCTCCCCGCACCTCTCGATCAGCTGTTTCATCGCTTGCAGGAGGCTCAGGGGAGAGGGCAGGAAGGGGTGGAGTAGGGGCAGGGCCTGTGGCAGAGCCAGGGGTTGAGCAGTGAGCACCCCTGGTACATTGGAAAGTTGGCACCTATAGCTCCAGCCCCGGAATCAGTGCCTATACAAGGAGCTGCATATTAACTTCTGAAGAGCCGCATGTGGCTCTGGAGCTACAGGTTAGATTCACCGCCCTAATATCTGGACAGTCTCCCATACAAGTACTTAAGTGCAAACTCTTTATTGTGAAAGTGCAACATACAAATGTAGAATTATTATTTTTACATAACTGCAGTCAAAAATAAAACAATGTAAAATTTTAGCACTTACAAGTCAAAGCATGAAGGGCCATACAAATGTTTAGCATATCTGGCACATAAATACCTTGCAATGCCGGCTACAACAGTGCCATGTGGACATCTGTTCTCACTTTCAGGTGAAATTGTAAATAAGAAGAGGGCAGCATTATCTCCCAGAAATGTAAACATACTTGTTTGTCTTAGCGATTAGCTGAACAAGAAGTAGGACTGAGTGGATTTGTATGAGGTGAATTGAAAAATACTATTTATCTTTTTTACAGGGCAAATATATGTAATAAAAATAACATTAAGTGAGCACTGTACACTTTGTATTCTGTGTTGTAATTGAAATCAATATTTGAAAATGTAGAAAAACATCCAAAAATATTTATAATAAAGTTGAATTGGTATTTATTATTGTTTAACAGTGCAATTAAAATTGTGAAAAATACCAATTTTTTTAATCTAGTTCATTTTTTTGCATTAATTGCATGCATTAACTACAATTAATTGATAATCCTAGTTTTAAGTAACTTTTTTTAAATCTGCAAGTACTTTTCAAATATTTTTTGAGAACAAGCATATGCCTCCCATTTGTCCCAGATATTGGTTGACCCCCCAAACCCATTCTCCCGGCCTGTCTGGGCCCTGAGTTTCAGCTGCCAGGGCTTTTTTCTGTTGGCCCTGCTGTTGCAGGCTCTGCCCCCTTCACTTCTGACTGGTCACTGCAACCAGCAGTGGGGAGATTCGCTTCCTAGTCCACCAGCAGCAGGGAGACTCCCGGAAAAGAACCATCTTCAGAATGATATGGTTGCGGTTACTGAAATATCCATTTTATGGAATGATGCTGTCTGTACATAATATCATACATATATAAAATGGAAAGGAAATTTATAAATGTATTTACAATTGAGAGATTTTTTTCATTGTTATTTACTTCTTCATATGAATAAAATTTCATTGTTCCTCGTTTTCTTTCTCTTCCACTATGTGCTTATATAATTTAGCTAGTTGTCCACATATTGACAATTGCAGAGAATACAGGAGTTGAAAGTACTCCGCTTAGACCTATACTTTAACTTATAAATACATACGTACTATTTCCATAGCATACTTGGGCTTAAGTACTTCTGTAGTGGTGTACTTGGCACTTATACTTATGTCCTTTTTATCAGTGCTTACACCATCATCCAAACCACTCCCACACTTGCAGGGCTTGAGATTTCAGTCTCTCTTCCTATTCTTTTTGGTCATCCATCCTATTCTCAGGATGCTGACTTGCACGGCTTCTCCCCTCACTTCTTGCCTCCTTTTCCTAGGGCCCAGTATAGGAGTAATGCACTCCTGCTGCTTCTCTGAATATCTTTATCCCTGGTTCTTGCCAGTCCTTTCCCTTCTCTGTTTGACTGCTCTGTGCTCCTTGCTTTAATTTCCTCTCAGCCTACCACCCGCTTTCCAGGTGCACCAGGTGGTATTAATGGCATTAACTAGAGCAAAAAAGCTCTAAGTAACCTCTTCATGGCCTGTGTGTGGCTATCATACTAGCTAGGACGAAAGGTTGGAGCCATTTCTATATACATTTGTGACTTTTAGGATTCTAAATAGTACATCTTTTCTTCAAAACCACGACTTCATTTTCAGAAACATTTAAAGGGTTAAAAATAACTGCAAGTCTTTATAAATCCAGACTCTGCAATATAATGAAAAGTTGTCACTACAAAAGGGAACTTAGGATCTTGGCAACTGGAAGAACCTTTTTAGTAAGGTGGGCAGAATCAACCTAATCCAATGAATATAATATGAAGACTCACAGGGTACATCTACACGGAGATAAAAAAGCCAGCTGGCCCAGCTGACTTGGGCTCGTGGAGCTCAAAAATTGCTGTATACATCTTCGACCTCAGGCTGGAGCCAGCGGTCTGGGAGTCTGTGACGATGGAGGGTCCCAGAGCTCGGGTTCCACCCTGAGCATCTACACAGCAATTTTTAACCCTGCAACCTTAACTCCATCAGCCTGGGCGAGCCACAGCTGTGCCGCAGGGCTTTTATCCCCATATATGCCCCAGGCCTCCATTCCCACTATCTTGTAGAGTCATTTGCACCTGTGCAAACCGGGTTTAAAATGTTACTAATTTGAAATGGTATCAGTTCACATCCACTGTGCACAGCTGTAAACAACTGCACACAGGGCCCAGCAGTGAAGAATCTGCAGGTCTTGATCTACACTCCAATTACAGCCTCATCAGGAGACTGAGCATGCACAACATTCTGCACTGCAGGCAAACTTTCCTTTTAAAGCAAACATTTAGACAAAAACATTGTCATTTTTGACATTGCTGAGATTTATTTCAATAATACTCCTGCAATTACACAGTGTCTAAAGATCTCAAAACACTGGACCAAGGTGGATAACTCTACTTATCTCCATTTTACACATGGTGAAATTAAAGCAGAGTTAATGATTTGTCCAATGTCAAAAAGCAAGTCAGTGACAGAGCTGGGACCGGAATACAGTTAGCACGGCCACAGAAACGCTATTGTCCAATGGGTTTCTTAGTGTCAGGACATGGAAATAGCTAACAAACAGACATTTTAAGGTAGAAAATCATTTTATTAAAATGCTACAAAAGTAAATCACTGCAATTCATTATAACAAAGTCACAGACATTTGTACCAGGGCAGAGCTAGGTAAGTTGCATATGAAGGTTCTGATTATGTAAATTCATCTTGTGCAGATTCTTTGAGAGAATGCAGCTGTTTTTTAATTAAATACAATCATCTGAAGTAGTTTGATAGCATCATTTCAGACTAGAATGAATATTAAGCATTGTCCATACTCCCCATTCACCCGCCCAAAATTAGAGCTAGAGAAGCACATTTGGACAGGGGAAACAGAACACATCCCACAGCGAGTGGTATTGACATACAGGATTCCCAATTTACATTCTGCTCAGGCTTGAGGACATTCCACACATTAGACTTCAGAGAGTACTACTGTGCAACTTGTGCCAAAAACTTCATGTACTGTCCTCGAGCAGGAAAGTGATCAGCTGGCCGGTTGTATGCTGTCCAGACTGGTTCTCCAACAAACAGCCTCATTGTCTTCACATAGTTCTGCGGAAGGAAAAGGAAACTGCAAATAGCATAACAGCTCCTTTTGGAGGCATCTGAATTATAGAGTTAACAACTCCTGTTGAGGTTTATGATACTTTCCACTTCTGTAACATCTTCCAAAGCATCTCAAGGTGCTTTAGGAGCTTCACACCAACCTGGGAGTTCCATCACTATTTTGCTTCAGTGTTCCTAGCAACCTGGCCATTGTAGTAGTAACTGTACTTTGCGCTTATATACTGTTTTTAAAACTTCAGAGGATCCTCAACACCCCGTAAGGCAGATAAAGTCTTATCCCATTTCACAGATGGGGAAAATCCATGACCTTGAGCAAGTCCCTCAGGCTTTGCCTATACTGGGACACCGGCCTTGGTGTGGCTGCACCAGCACAGACCCCTGAATATAGACATGCAGTGCTGGGGTTTGCACCAAGTGAGCACATCCTTGTCCACAGGTGGGAGTCAGCACCAGGGCAACTACACTAATTGCTGATTCAAGGCTATTCCCACAGATAGATAAGGCCTTTGGGCTATATTACACATATAACCCCTCTCAGCAAATCAGAGAGCAAGTCAATGGCAGAGCCAGGAATTCATCTAGGATTTCTGACTGCCAACTGTGGCTCTAGCCACTAGACTACACTCCCTCTCTACAGGCAAGTTTAGTACTCAGGAAAGATGCCAAGACAAGTATGCTCAATTTATCCACAGAAGAGGTACAGAACAGAGGCAATTCAAACTTCCCTATGCGGCTCTGTCTTCAGCCTAGATGAATCAGTCTCCATGCCTCAGCCAACTGTGGTGGCAGTTTGTGCGATGGATAGCTGTATAACAGAGGTGGGCAATCTACAGCTCACGGGCCAGATACTGTCCTGCCCGGCCCTTGAGCTCCTGGCCGGGGAGGCTACCCGCAGCCCCTTCCCTGCTGCCCCCCTCCCCTGTAGCTACGCCACCACGCGAGCAGCGCGGCTTGCGCCCATGCACCTCTCAGGCTTTCCAATAAGCCAGTCCTGCCACTCTGAGCAGCATGGTAAGGGGATGGGGAGTGTTAAGAGGGCAGAGGGTCCCAGGGGGCAGTCAGGGACGGGGAGCAGGGGGTGGTTGGATAGGTGTGGGAGTCCTGGGGGACCTGTCAGGGGTCGGGGGTGTGGATAGGGGTCAGGGCACTCAGGGGACAGGGAGGGGGGGGGGGCTGGATTGGGGGAGGTTCTGGGAGGGGGGTGGCCTTGGGACAAGGAGCAGGAGGCGTTGGATGGGTCAGGGGTTCTGAGGGGGGCAGTCAGGAGGTGGGAAGTGGGAGAGGTCAGATAGGGGGCAGGGGCCAGGCTGTTTGGGGAGGCACAGCCTTCCCTACCCAGCCCTCCATACAGTTTTGCAACCCTGATGTGGCCCTAGGGCCAAAAAGTTTGCCCACCCCTGCCGTAGAATCTCTGGACTCAGACAATACGCTGATTTCACACAAGATACAGAACATGTCTAAGATGGCTGTGACTTGAAGTCACTACTGATGAGCTGCATGTGAACTGGCAACTACAAGGTGAAAGCTCAGATTCTATAAATCATTTTGTATTCCTTACATTCCTAGTTTAATGAACTGCAGATCTGAAATAGCATATTTAGTCACCAATATGCAATATGCCTTTGTACACTTGTCTGTCAACACATATACCTAGGAGTATAAGAGATAAAGCCATATACAAACATTTTCATCCAGTGTAAATCGGTGATATATGCCAGCAGGAAGAGTTATCATGTCTCCCTTTTCCATGAAAATCCGGATCCACTTGTCATCTTTGTCTCGAACATCAAAGTAGCCACTTCCTTCAAGGATGTAGCGAATTTCATCATCCAAATGCAAATGTTCTTCATAAAATATTTTTATCTAGGGTAGGAAGGAGAGGATATTATATTTCTTTTTAAGTTTGTTGAACAAAGAAATAAATATAAATACAAGGGCATAAGGAGATAAGTATCAGAGAGGTAGCCGTTTTAGTCTGGACCTGTAAAAGCAGCAAAGAGTCCTGTGGCACCTTATAGATAGTCTCCCAGACATTGGGAGACTCTCTTTATAAAGGAGTCCAGAAAGATATAAAACTCTGACCAATGCATTACTAGACTATGTTAACAGCACATAAAGTCAGGTCTATGCTTGGTAGGATAATATTCATCTATAGTTGTACAATTATTTGCACAATATGACAGAGCTGAAGTCCCCTGTCACTTTACACTGGAATAAGTCAAATGCAACATCACTGCCTACTGTAGCTAATCATCTACATGAGAACAACATAAGTAATTATTGCCAGCCAGGTTTCCCACTGCATAGTGATTTGTACTGTCAACAAGAATTAGACCCTGGGTCACAGTCCCAAATTCAAGGCCTCGCTCCCTAACCAGCAGAGATAATGTTCTCTCAGATCTTTGGGAGAGGAAGGATACTTTGTCTTTGAGGCAATTTAGGAGCAATAATGCCAGGCTCTGAAGGAGTCCCATGAGGACTTGCGGGGTAGGGAAGAAGAGAGAGAGGAAACTACTGCAATGCCATGGGTAGGGAAGGAAGTGATGAACCCTTGAGGAACAACTCCATTTAAGATGGATATGCAGAAACCTCACCATCTGCACCGAACTCCTGAGTTACCATACCATTCACATTCAGTTGGAGTGGCACATCTTTATGTTTAACTGGTGAGGAAGGAGTTTCATTATAAAATGCATAACTGAGAACTTGACATTGTTCCTGCTGATCTGTTTTGAAGCAACCAGGACATTAGCTCCCCAAATTAAAACATTTCTCAGCTGGGGAACTGCACAAATCCCTCGTACCCCTCAAGTATTAGCACATTTCAGACTTTAAAAAAATGTACTGGAGACAAAAGAACTAAATTACCAACTAATACATTTTGCAGGCTGACAATCCCCAAAGTGCATGTAGCTGTAGGCGTCTTTCAAGTTTGAAAACTGTCAAGTGGGCATGCTCACAAGTTATTTCAAATGTATGGGAGGTCACAAATTCCCATCAAAATGAATTTGGCAGAAGTTCCAATTCCCTCCAATGGTGAGCATGTTAAAATATTCTTAGCACTAAAATCAATCACCTTGACAACCACGCCAAGAGTGGCCTCCTTTTTCTAAGAACACTGAGAAATTATTTATGACAGTACTGAGGGATTTGTTATTGTTGATTAAAATTACCCCCATGTCCTAGGGCAGCAGTGACCAAGCTCAGGGCTTGCTGCTCTGAAGTTCACTGGGGAAAGATTTTGCCAAAGCCCCAAGCTGGCAATGGCCTGACTTAGTGTGGATGATAATCTAATAGTGTTTGCAGGGCTCCATTTGCATATGTGCAGTTTCAACATGACAAATGAGAGCCACTCTTATTAATGGGAACCATTCTAAAAGGCATCATATGTAAGCCACAGAAGCGAAAGCAATTACAGAAAACACAAAACCCTCTCTCGTTTTAAAAACAGAATCCAAACAGTCATTTGAAAAGCTAAAAACTAAACAATGTGATTTTTAAAAATGGGGAAAAATCTATTGTTCAAAGAGCAGGTTCTGAGCGTGCACTTCAAAAGCTGGTGCACGCTCTAGTGGCAGACTTCAGAACTTACTCCCTTCTCAGCTCCAAACCAGGGCTGCTTTACCTTGTCTTGATAATTTGGCAGCTTATCTTTATGTATCGTTATTATATCCATCCAAGAATAGTTTTTCTCTTTCCGAATTCTTGCTAGGTCTGGGTCAGTCTCATAGTTGTCAGCATCCAACTGTGTGATTTTTTTCGAGGGAGGGAAGGAGGAATTAAAAACAAACAAACATCCATGAGAGACAGCCAGGATACCCAAACAACCGCTTCCAAAACCAAAAAGTGCAGTCAGTTAGTGTATAAATAACATTTCAAGTTACATACTAGTTACTAACAAGTCCAGCAAGGTTATTTATTTGTTATTGTGTAGTCTACAGGGAAAAAAGGGATTACAGAAAAGGTAGCTTTTCGAAGTCAGTGTGGGTGTTTCAGCGGGACGTACTGGGGAAGCGAGCTCAATCTGCCTTCAAACACTGCTCCCACAGAGTCTGCTTCTCGTTCCAGAGCCAGAATCCCAGTGTTGGAGTGAATAGTGTCTGTCCCTCACAAAGAAAACAACTGGGAGTCCCTCATGACTAATCAGCAGGATTGTCATTGTCCCTGCACAGTTGCTGAAGTTTGGAGTTACCAGGAGGAACATTCTCGTTGTTCGTAGTTACTTCACTACTGCTTTCCCACCAGGCAGCCTGCCAACCCTGGCAAGGCATGCTTCCAAAACAAATTAGCCTTAATAGGGGAAGCAGCAGCATGACAACATAGATAAATAATAAATAAATAACATTCGGTTGAAAGTTGGCAACAACAATGTGGGGAGGGAGGGTGGGTGTCTTCATCGATTATTTTAAAACTTCATTAAACTGCTCTGGTTACAGACTTTCTTTGCTCAGTATCTATTATTGTTCCACCTTCCCGGATGTGGGAAACATTTTAATAACCCAAATGAAAGAGGCTGTGTGAGGCTCCACATTTTCAGCTCTATTTTTTTTTTTTTGGTAGGAATTAACAATATGCTCAGTGACCTCTTACTGATAAGCCTACACTTTATGCAATAAATACCATGCTATAAAAACCTTTATAAATCGCACCACAGGTACATATCACAGCCCTAAAAGAGTTTCTCATATCAGGCTTATAAGAGTCTCTTATAAAGGCTACTTGCTCTAGTGAACCCAGCATGTGACTGGGAGACAGGAATTATTGAATTCTATCTTGTGTATCCATAAGGGATACATTTTACAGTACAAGACTGTCTGGCTTGTAGCCTAGGTGTCAGAATTGCTCAGTTATGCAGTTCTTCAGTCTGACCCACCATTATAGCAGGGGTCAGCAACCTTTCAGAAGTGGTGTGCCGAGTCTTCATTTATTCACTTTAATTTTAGGTTTCGCATGCCAGTAATACCTTTTAACGTTTTTAAGAAGGTCTCTCTCTACAAGTCTTAAACTAAAGTAAAAGTAAAGTAAAGTAAACAAGGTTTTCAAAATGTTTAAGCAGCTTCATTTAAAATTAAATTAGAGTACTGATCTTACACCACCAGCCCACTGCCAGCCTGGAGTTCTGTTCATCTAGGCCGGCAGCAGGCTGAGCGGGGCCAGCGGCCGGGACTCCAGACTGGCAGTGGGCTGAGCGGCTCAGCCCGCTGCCGGTCTGGCATTCCGTCCGCCGGCTCCTGCCAGCCAGGGTCCCGGCTGCTGGCCCTGTTCAGCCCGCTGCCGGTCTGGGATCCCAGCCCTGCCCACATAGAGTGGGTACCTACCTTCTCCCTGGTTCTAGCCCATTCTCTTCCTCTCTCTCTGCACTGAGCTGAGGGTGGGAGTGCACTGAGCACAGGGCTGGGGGTGAAGGAGCAGGCTGGGGGTTGGGGTGCAGGATCTGGCCAGGAGCTAAAATGAGGGAGAGGGCTCAGGGCTGGGGCAGGAGGTTTGGGTGTGGAGTGCTTACCAGGGCAGTTCCCATTTGGTGTGAGGAGTGCAGATGGGAATGTGTGGGAGCTCCTGTTTGATGCTCAGGGTGGGGGTGGGAATGTGGGGGATGCAAGAGTCAGGGCATGGGATGTGGGGGGGCCGGAGTCAGGGCTGGGTCATGGGGAGGTGCAGGGGTCAGGGCAGAGGCTTGGGGTATGTGGGGGTGCAGGGATCAGGATAGAGGGTTGGGTGTGTATGGGGGGGTGCAGGGATCAGGGCAGAGGAAGGGGGGGTGAGGGTACAGGGGTCAGGGCAGAGGGCTAGAGGTGTGTGCAGTGGGTGCAGGGGTAAGGGCTGGGGGTGCGTGAGGGGGTGCAGGGGTCAGGGCAGGGGGTTGGGGGTGTGGGCTAGAGTCCTGGGGGTGCTCCCAGCACCCTGCCCAGAGCAGCTCACAGCAGGGGGCTGGAGGGGATATGCCCTGATTCCACCCCACTTCCCCAAGGCCTTGTCCCCACCTCCTCCCTGGGGCAGCGGGGGCGCAGCGGCAGGGAGGGAGACGAGGAGGGGCGGAGGCGGGGAGGGGGGACCTTGCCTGCCCTGCAGCAGCAGCCAGCAGGACCAAGCTTCTTCACCCTGCCCCTGCGGGGGGGCGGAGAAGAGCGGGCCGGGGCAGGCAGGATTTTTAATGGCACGCTGCTGCCTGCCGGGGTCCTGGCCGCAGGCCTGCTCAGCCTACTGCCAGCCTGGTTCCCCAGTGGGCTGAGTGGGGCTGGGACCCGTCAGGCAGAAGCGAGCCATTAAAAATCGGCTCGCATGCTGTCTTTGGCACACGTGCCAGAGCTTGCTGAGCCCTGCATTATAGAGCACCACCAATGTACAGGTACTTCACTTTAGAAACCCCTTGAATTAGCCTGTGGGAAGGAGAGATCACGGTTAGCTGCCCAAATGTACTGAGCTAGGTAAAGCAGTACAATTCTTGAGTTTAGACAAGGCCTCAGACTTAAGCTAAATTAATTTTGAAAAGTGGGGACTTAAGAGGCTAAGCCCGTGATGCAGGTTTTGTCTTAAGAAGAAAAGGAGTACTTGTGGCACCTTAGAGACTAACAAATTTATTAGAGCATAAGCTTTCGTGAGCTACAGCTCACTTCATCGGATGCATCCGATGAAGTGAGCTGTAGCTCACGAAAGCTTATGCTCTAATAAATTTGTTAGTCTCTAAGGTGCCACAAGTACTCCTTTTCTTTTTGCGAATACAGACTAACACGGCTGCTACTCTGAAACCTAGGTTTTGTCTTGTGTACATTAAACCGCACACGAGGTTGGAAAGCACATGATACCCCCTTTACATTTAAGCAGGCACGCATGCTTCCCATTCCGGCGGGGAACTTAGGTTTTCACTTCTGTTTAAAAGAAACCAAATCATGATTTTTAAAATTACAAGGGCAGGACACCGACACTCCTTGGGCCCTCCCTGCACTGAGATTCAATTCCTTATTGAAGCACCATGTCTGGGCCCAGACAGGCCTTTTAGGCTACCTGATACCTTTGGCTTTCCTTTGGCACAGGCTCTGACCCACTGGACCATGAAGATGGGTCTCCATTATCTCCAGTATTAACAGGCAAAGCCAGGCCAGGAAGTGAATGGTATTTCAGGAATAAGCGGGAGCATCGGTCCAACGGCGGCGGGTGCGAGTGCTGCGGCACAGGCTCTTGGCACAGGCAGGGGCTGAAGTGCAGAGAGTTCATTTAAAAGACGGACGGCAAGTGGCTCGGGCAGAGGAGGGGGCCCACCCTGGGCGGGGGACCTGGCAAGAGCAAAGCAGCCCCGGATCAAAGGCCAGCGGGCGCCCTCAAGCCGCCCCCGCCGCTGCAGCGGGGGTTGGGAACAGGGATCGGGCCACGTGCAGCGCCGGGCTGCCGCGCGCTACGGGCCAGGCCGGGGCTCGCACGCGCTAAACGAGTCCACGGGCGGAGGCGGCTGGGCCCAGGGGCCCGCCCGGCGCAAGCAGCTGCTGCGAGACCCGACGGCAGCCGGGCGGGCTGGAGGCTGCGGGCCAGGGCCTCCCGGGGGCCCCTGGCTGAGTGGCCGGGCTACAGGCGCCGCCGCCCGCTCCCGCGCTGCAGCCCCGTCTCGCTGCCTACTTTCCAGTGGAAGACTCCGAGCCGGCGCAGCTGCTCCAGGCTGACGGGCCGGGGCGGCTCCTGCCGGTGCGGAGCCCTCTGGTCCTCTCCGGACTCCTCCATGTACCACGCTTCCACCATGCTGCCCCGCGGCGCGCCGGCCCGGCTCTAAGCCAGCCAGTCGGGCCCTCCCGCCGCGCGGGATCCGCCCCGCTGCCAAGGCGCCCGGGCAGCAAAGGGGCCGCGGCTTCCCCACCCCCGCCCGGCCGGGAGCTCGCGGGCCACAAGCTTCCGTGCGACTGGGCAGAAACAGGCTGCCTGGGGCAGAGGAACAAGTTCGAAAGCCTCCCTCCTAGGCAAGACACGTGTTGTTGGAAGAGGAAATCCAGCAGCTGCACGGAAACACTTGGCAGGAACGTCTCGATATTCCACTACCCCCAGAGTTAGTTTACCCGTGCCAGGTTTCAGAGCAGCAGCCGTGTTAGTCTGTATTCGCAGAAAGAAAAGGAGGACTTGTGGCACCTTAGAGACTAACACATTCTTAGAGCATAAGCTTTCGTGAGCTACAGCTCACTTCAAGTGAGCTGTAGCTCACGAAAGCTTATGCTCTAATAAATGTCAGGTTTCAGAGTAGCAGCCGTGTTAGTCTGTATTCGCAAAAAGAAAAGGAGGACTTGTGGCACCTTAGAGACTAACACATTTCTTAGAGCATAAGCTTTCGTGAGCTACAGCTCACTTCAAGTGAGCTGTAGCTCACGAAAGCTTATGCTCTAATAAATGTCAGGTTTCAGAGTAGCAGCCGTGTTAGTCTGTATTCGCAAAAGAAAAGGAGGACTTGTGGCACCTTAGAGACTAACACATTTCTTAGAGCATAAGCTTTCGTGAGCTACAGCTCACTTCAAGTGAGCTGTAGCTCACGAAAGCTTATGCTCTAATAAACGTGTTAGTCTGTATTCGCAAAAAAGAAAAGGAGTACTTGTGGCACCTTAGAGACTAACACATTTATTAGAGCATAAGCTTTCGTGAGCTACAGCTCACTTCAAGTGAGCTGTAGCTCACGAAAGCTTATGCTCTAATAAATGTCAGGTTTCAGAGTAGCAGCCGTGTTAGTCTGTATTCGCAAAAAGAAAAGGAGGACTTGTGGCACCTTAGAGACTAACACATTTCTTAGAAAAAAGAAAAGGAGGACTTGTGGCACCTAGAGACTAACACATTTCTTAGAGCATAAGCTTTCGTGAGCTACAGCTCACTTCAAAGTGAGCTGTAGCTCACGAAAGCTTATGCTCTAATAAATGTCAGGTTTCAGAGTAGCAGCCGTGTTAGTCTGTATTCGCAGAAAGAAAAGGAGGACTTGTGGCACCTTAGAGACTAACACATTTCTTAGAGCATAAGCTTTCGTGAGCTACAGCTCACTTCAAGTGAGCTGTAGCTCACGAAAGCTTATGCTCTAATAAATGTCAGGTTTCAGAGTAGCAGCCGTGTTAGTCTGTATTCGCAAAAAGAAAAGGAGGACTTGTGGCACCTTAGAGACTAACACCTTTCTTAGAGCATAAGCTTTCGTGAGCTACAGCTCACTTCAAGTGAGCTGTAGCTCACGAAAGCTTATGCTCTAATAAATGTCAGGTTTCAGAGTAGCAGCCGTGTTAGTCTGTATTCGCAAAAAGAAAAGGAGGACTTGTGGCACCTTAGAGACTAACACATTTCTTAGAGCATAAGCTTTCGTGAGCTACAGCTCACTTCAAGTGAGCTGTAGCTCACGAAAGCTTATGCTCTAATAAATGTCAGGTTTCAGA
Source organism: Dermochelys coriacea (assembly GCF_009764565.3). Lineage (NCBI taxonomy): Eukaryota > Metazoa > Chordata > Testudines > Dermochelyidae > Dermochelys > Dermochelys coriacea. Next base: position 35,953,361 of record NC_050070.1, on the reverse strand, counting down.
GTAGCAGCCGTGTTAGTCTGTATTCGCAAAAAGAAAGGAGGGACTTGTGGCACCTTAGAGACTAACACATTTATTAGAGCATAAGCTTTCGTGAGCTACAGCTCACTTCAAGTGAGCTGTAGCTCACGAAAGCTTATGCTCTAATAAATGTCAGGTTTCAGAGTAGCAGCCGTGTTAGTCTGTATTCGCAAAAAGAAAAGGAGGACTTGTGGCACCTTAGAGACTAACACATTTCTTAGAGCATAAGCTTTCGTGAGCTACAGCTCACTTCAAGTGAGCTGTAGCTCACGAAAGCTTATGCTCTAATAAATGTCAGGTTTCAGAGTAGCAGCCGTGTTAGTCTGTATTCGCAAAAAGAAAAGGAGGACTTGTGGCACCTTAGAGACTAACACATTTCTTAGAAAAAAGAAAAGGAGGACTTGTGGCACCTTAGAGACTAACACATTTCTTAGAGCATAAGCTTTCGTGAGCTACAGCTCACTTCAAGTGAGCTGTAGCTCACGAAAGCTTATGCTCTAATAAATGTCAGGTTTCAGAGTAGCAGCCGTGTTAGTCTGTATTCGCAGAAAGAAAAGGAGGACTTGTGGCACCTTAGAGACTAACACATTTCTTAGAGCATAAGCTTTCGTGAGCTACAGCTCACTTCAAGTGAGCTGTAGCTCACGAAAGCTTATGCTCTAATAAATGTCAGGTTTCAGAGTAGCAGCCGTGTTAGTCTGTATTCGCAGAAAGAAAAGGAGGACTTGTGGCACCTTAGAGACTAACACATTTATTAGAGCATAAGCTTTCGTGAGCTACAGCTCACTTCAAGTGAGCTGTAGCTCACGAAAGCTTATGCTCTAATAAATGTCAGGTTTCAGAGTAGCAGCCGTGTTAGTCTGTATTCGCAAAAAGAAAAGGAGGACTTGTGGCACCTTAGAGACTAACACATTTCTTAGAGCATAAGCTTTCGTGAGCTACAGCTCACTCAAGTGAGCTGTAGCTCACGAAAGCTTATGCTCTAATAAATGTCAGGTTTCAGAGTAGCAGCCGTGTTAGTCTGTATTCGCAGAAAGAAAAGGAGGACTTGTGGCACCTTAGAGACTAACACATTTCTTAGAGCATAAGCTTTCGTGAGCTACAGCTCACTTCAAGTGAGCTGTAGCTCACGAAAGCTTATGCTCTAATAAATGTCAGGTTTCAGAGTAGCAGCCGTGTTAGTCTGTATTCGCAAAAAGAAAAGGAGGACTTGTGGCACCTTAGAGACTAACACATTTCTTAGAAAAAAGAAAAGGAGGACTTGTGGCACCTTAGAGACTAACACATTTATTAGAGCATAAGTTTCGTGAGCTACAGCTCACTTCAAGTGAGCTGTAGCTCACGAAAGCTTATGCTCTAATAAATGTGTTAGTCTCTAAGGTGCCACAAGTCCTCCTTTTCTTTTTACCCATGCCGAGGGTGAGCGTCTGGCTGGTATGGGACCAGCCTGGCTGGCTTTTTTTTTTTTTTTTTTTTAAATGGATTTGCCAGTTGCCAGAAAAATAATGTAATCTGCTTGGTTTGGGTTGTTTACTTGTTTTTTTTTACGTGGGTCTAAAGATTTGCATTATTGTCACAATACTAATGTTCAACGTTTCTGTGTCCAGCTCAAGTTGCTGCGTTGGTCCCATTTCTGCAGTTTAAGTCAGCAAATGGTGTTAGAAATCTTATCTATGAACTGTGTGTTATATCTAGAGCAGTGGTCCCAAACCAGTGGTGGGCGACCTGCCATGGGCCGCACGCGGCCCATCAGGGTAGTCCGCTGGCGGGCCACGAGGCAATGTTTACATTCACCGTCCGCAGGCACGGCCCCCCGCAGCTCCCAGGGGCCGCGGTTTGCTGCTCCCGGCCAGTGGGAGCTGCGAGATGCAGCTCGAGCTTCAGGGACATACTGGCCGCCGCTTCCCGCAGCTCCCATTGGCCTGGAATGGCAAACCGTGGCCACTGGGGGCTGCAGGCAGCCGTGCAACGTAAACAAACTGGCGGCCCACCAGCGGATTACCCTGACGGGCCGCAGGTTGCCCACCGCTGTCCCAAAATGTGGGTCGTGCCCCCTCCCCCCCCGGGGGTGCGGAGGAATATTCGGGAGCACGGCAGGGCCCCAGGTCAGCCCCCATGTCATCCAGCCCCACTCCACCCCAAGCCATGGCCCTGGCTCCTGGCAGGACTCACACCCAGCTGCCTAGCTCCATTCCGGGCCCCAGCTGGCCCCAGTCTTGGCCCCCTTATCCCGTCAGTGGCATGAGATTAAGAGCAAAAGTGTCCACTAATTTTTTGCACCAAATTTGAAGCACATATGATCTGATTTTTTAGAGAATTTAGGCCATGTCCACTACAAAATTAAGTTGACCTAATTTAATGTATAGCTGCCACAGTAATTAAATCACTTGTGCGTGTCTAAACTTTGCACCTTATGTCGATGGTGTGTGTCCTCACCAGGCACGCTTGCACTGATTGAACTGTCAGCGTAAGGTATTGTGGGACGGCTTCTGAAAGCCAGCAACTGTCGATTTAAGCAACAGTGTCTACGCTGACGCTGCGTTGAACTAACTACATTGACACTGACTCTACGCCTCTCATGGAGGTATAGTTATTAAGTTGGTGGAGTGGATGAGTCATGTCAGAAATTTTAGTGTAGACACTTACATAGTTGGGTTGACACAAGCTGTCTTGCATTAACCTAACTCTGCAGTGTAGACCAGGGTTTAGGGTGACACTGAGGCCCATTGATGTTCACTACTGGGTCAGCAACTCTTGTCAGGCCTCACATACTTAGTATATCTAACACTCTGTTGCCATAATCTGTATCTAAAAGTTGTCATGTAAGATATCATATACAAACTGGTAATACTTGTCCTGAAAATCATTGTGTGGTGTATGTACAATGTTATAAATATGTGCTAGAATTATGTCCTTAAAATGTGTTTGGCAAGCAATGCATAAACTCAGTCAGCCATAGACAAAGGAATCTGTATTTGTGTAAGCGGGGGAATAGTCTCACTATTGTGGGGAACTTTCCTGGCTTCTGCACTACCCCGAAGAAGTGGGCTAGCTCTGCCTCCAGCTCCCTGGGCTGCTTCTTTTGCCCCTCTGCCTCTGGTTGCTACAGCTCTGCTCCCAGGACAGGTCTGTTCTGCAGGCTGCTTTTGTGACTCTGCTCCCAGCACTGACCTGCTTCCTGGGCTGCTTTTCTGGCCCCTCTGGCTCTGGTTGCTGCAGCTCTGCTCCCAGGGCAAGTCTGTTCTCTCTGGGTTGTGCCTCTTGCTTTGGGGCTGCAGCTCTGCTCCCAGCAGAGGGTCTGCTCTCTCTGGATCTGGCACAGCTCTGCTCCCCAGCTCACCTTGCACCCCTGCTTTCTCTTTAGCTCGGCCCCACTCTGTCTGACCCAGGCAATTCCAGCTCACATGGAGGACGGGGCCTCCTGACTCCCTGATTAGCCTGCCTGCCCGCCCTGTCATTCAGGCTGACCTGGAGCATTGGCCTCTCCACATTGTTCCTGGGGACTATCAGTCTCAGGGTCCTGATTTCCCATAGATCTTTTCCCTTTTAGTACTGGGAGCTAGCCAACCAAAACACCCCAACAGAATGTTAGTAAGGGGGCAACAGTCCCCTTACATTTGCATGTCTGACCAGCCTGGTCATCAGGCAGAGATGATGAAGGTACACTTACATGCGTGGTAAACAAAGCCATCAGGAGAGCAAGTGGGGAAAGATGCAGCAGGGTCAATGAACTTTGGGAAGATATAAGGAGAGAGAAAAAAACATTTTGGCATCCTTAACTTGAAGGGACAAAGGAACTGAGCAATTGGAGCTCTGTGGAGGCTCTGGCTTGAGAGTCTGGTCAACCCTGCTGGAAAAGAGACTTGATCAGAAACACTTTAAACAAGAGTCTAGTTAGTTAAATCAGGTCTTAGTCTTAGAAGCATATAGTTACTTTTGTTTGCCTGTAACGCTTTTCTCCTTTTACTTTGTATCACTTAAACCTATGACTTTTTCATTCAAGAAACTTGTTTTTACTTTTAATATAAGCCAAGACAGTGCTGTGATCGAAATAAGAGTGTCAAACACTAGCTAAATTAATGGGTTGCTGTTTTCTGACTCTTTAAAGAAGTAGTGATCTTAACTTCTGCAAGTGTTCCAGGGGAGAGCTGACACTACAGGGAAGATGGTTTGGGGGAAATTTGGGACTGGGGGGGGGTAGGTGTTGGGATCACCTTGCAAGGAATAACCCAGGCTGGTGGAAGCCAAGGTGAGGCTGTTGTGCTGCTGGTGCCAGGGCTTTCAGCCAGGGCTGAACAGTACAGATAAGCCCAGGGCTACAGAACAGGCAGTGACACAATCCGTTACTGATCTGAGTTGAACCCAAAGTTACACTTAGCATTACACACAACTTCTGTTTGAGGCTCAGATCATGCCCCAGCATCTTAAGTTGGACACCCAGAAAATGAGGAACATAATTAGGGACCACCTCTGAAAAGTTTGGTTTAAGTGACTTGCCAACCATCATATAGGAATTCTGTGGCAGAGGCAGGGATGGAATACAATTCTCCAGAGCAGCATTCAACTGCCTTAACCACAAGGTCAGCCTTTCCCTGTCTGCAATCCACTACCTCAGTTTTTACACACCTTCCAACTTCTGCAACACATGAAGCAGAGGTAATACAGACAATTGTATCCTTCACTACACAACCCTGATTCATGCCCAGAGTATGGTGACTCCAGTGCATTGAATAAGGCAGAGGTTCTGTGGAAAAAATATTGTATGATCATCTAGGAGACTGTATCATAAATAATGCATATGCACATAGGTAGGGCCCTACCAAATTCATGATCCATTTTGGACAATTTCATGGTAATAGGACTTTAAAAATAGTAAATTTCATGATTTCAGGTATTTACATCTGAACTTTCACGGTGTTGTAATTGTAGGGGTCCTAACCCAAAAAGGAGCTGTGGAGGGCAGTGGGTCGCAAGGTTATTGTTGGGGCGGGGGGGCGGGGTTGCAGTATTGCTACCTTGACTTCTACCCTACTGCTGGTGGTGGCCCTGCTTTTAGAACTGAGCAGGTGGAGAGCGACGGCTGCTGGTCAGGAGCCCAGATCTGAAGGCAGAGCTGCTGCCAGCAGCAGTGTAGAATTAAGGATGGCATTGTATGGTATTGCCACCTTTACTTCTGCACTGCTGCCTGCAGAGTTGGACCCTTATTCAGCAGCCGCCACTCTCCGGCTGCGCAGCACTGAAGGTAGCAACACAGAAGTAAGGGTGGCAATACTGTGATCCCCCCCTAAAATAACCTTGTGACCCCCCCCAATATTTCCTTTTTGGTCAGGACCCCTAATTTGAGAAATGCTGGTCTCCTCTGTGAAATCTGTATAGTCTACAGTAAAAGCACACAAAAGATCAGATTTCACAGGGGCAGACCAGATTTCATGGTCCATGACGCATTTTTCATGGCCATGAATTTGGTAGAGCCCTACACATAGCGAGCCAAATTAACCTTGATTTTGTCCTTTCGTAACTTTTGAGTGCTTGACTTTGCAACTTCATTGTTCTTTTAACAGTTAGTGTCATTTCCTAGGGTTTTGAAAAAGCAAATTGAAAACAAAAAATTCCTTTATGCAGCATCATATTACACACGATTCATCAGCATTTCTGTTCATGTAAGCTTCTAAATGTGTTTAGCTCCAGCTTTGAGCAAGGCATCATTGGTGTTCCTCCAGCCTCACTGTCCAAACATTTCACCCAGGGCTAGTTTACAATTTGCAGAGCCACAAAGCGGCTAGAAAGCAAGCTGTGAGACACTTGCCTCTCCGTTCCCACTGCCAGAGTACAAAGATCAGGTGTTCCAGACTCATTACCACAGTAGGGATAGGCCTATTCCTTTTGTTCTTCTGCCAGAGGGGAAAATCAAGTGGAAGGTTGCCACAAATTTGGAGCTGCTTTTGGAGGGGGAAGTCAGGAGGTATTATCTCCTTTTGACCACGGGGGAGTTTGGAGGGGACTGTAAGTCTGTGTAGGACCTGAAGCTCTCATGCTTAAGTCTGGATCTACATACACAAATATGCTTAAACCTTAATTTTTTTCCCAAGTAGGTAGAATGTAGCAAAAGCCAGAGGAAATGCACATTGTTGTGATTCTTGTTTTCTTCCATTTATTTTAAACCCATTTTCTCTCTTTTGTTCCTGCTCTCATTGCATATGCTGAGAATAGCATGATGGGTATCAAATTATTTTCATTTTTCTGATGTACCTAAAACTGACAGAGGGAAAGATCAAAAGTGATCAGCAGGATTTCTCTAAAGCCCAGGCTCCTACCAATGCCTGGAGGCTGCATCTCCTTCAGCTCCCTGTGCTGCTGGAAATTCAGTTTATGAAATGCTTGAGCAAATCATTTCTGAGTCAGATGCTCCTCACAGTATCCTTTGGTCCCCAGGGCAAAACTGAGGGAATTTCTTCTATGCTAAGCAAGCTGGAGGAGCTGTCTGAAAAAGACAGATAGATAGGCATAGAGAAGAAGTGCTCTTAGGTACAAGGAATAGAAGATAATTTTAAATCTTTCAGCTCAGGTTTCTTGGGAGAACGATCACCAGTTGGCATTAGGCCATCTGAGTTTTAGGTTTTGTTACATTCAGTTTAAGAAATTAAAGAAAATAAGACAACAGTTTGGGGTATTTTGGGGATGCTGGGGTTCCAGAATAAAAATCTTATTTTTAGAATTCAGTTTTTCTCTGTATTTTATGTAAAAGTTGATCATTTCTCCAACTATATTTTTTAAAGCAAACACATTCACTCTTAACTGGAACAACTTGACATGCTTCATCAGTTACATTTTCAATGTATATTCTGGAATGGTGTTTCATTCAGCGACTGCACTAATTTTTCACCTGTAATACAGATGCTGAGAGCAAATGCGGGCTCAGTGTAAGTTTTTGGACTAGAAAACAGTGTGATATAGTTAGTTATGGCAGGGCACTAACCAGAGGGAGGATACGTTTTTAAATTCTGTGCAAATAATGAGAGGGTGGATATGTTTTTAAATTCTACTGTGCAAATAACTAAAGGAGATGATGGAACTAAGCGTGTTCTTTGACATTAACAGAGAATATCATCTTAATGTGACTACTTGTATTAGTAAACAAAATAGCATGGACAGTTGTATATGGCAAAGTACACTTTTCTCTAAGTCTTTTTTGTCCTGGTATGTGTCCCATTGGGCCAAAATAGGACAAACTGTAGTGTTACAGATAAGATATTCCTCAGCAAATACCACTTATGATACAGCCTTGCAGGAAACCTTTGTACTTATTGGGAAATGTAACTAAAATAAGAGTGAATTGTGTGAAAGAGCACCAAATGTATTGAGCAAACCAACTAAATATCAGCGGCCTGTGGTAAAATAGGGAGACAGGTAATGGTGAATGTAGCACTCCTCCAATAGCCTTATATCTCTGGGTAAAGGATGCATGGGTGCGCTAATGACTTTGAGCTTGAAGGGTCCATGGAAGATATGAGGGCCTGAGGAGCTTATTGAAGAATTCTCAATAATTCCTGCCCTTCCCCATAATGTTTCAAAAATAGGATCCTCTGTGGTAAAGCATGATCATGTACAAGAATTGCTAACTGGGCCAGTTCAGTCATTAAAAATGGGCAAATAAGTTGGAAGCTGCAACATTCAGGATGCAAGGCTTGTTGAAACCTTCAAACTCATCCTTATCAGAACTGAGAATAGGTGAATGGTTAATATGTTTTGCCAGAATGCGAAAAGATAAATGAACAAAATCACCAATTAGTTGTAACGGCTCTTGGTGTTAAACAGTGTAATGTTTCTTTGGCCTTAAGCTGCATGCAAGCCGGGGTACCAAATGTTGTCATAAATCTTAGAGATGGCACAAATGGAATTTTACCTGTAGAAATTTGGAAAATCATATGGGATGCTGCCACACAAAAGGAGCAACAGTTACAAGCCTGGTGGAGATTAGTAAATTTTACTTATAATATTAACATCAATCGTTGCCCATGAATTGACAATAGCAGAAGCTACTGTTGAAAAGGTGTATCCCATTGTAGTCCTACATATTAACTGAAAGGGTTCTGTACTTTATCCAACAGACCATAGAGCAGGGGTCGGCAACCTTTCAGAAGTGGTGTGCCGAGTCTTCATTTATTCACTCTAATTTAAGGTTTTGCGTGCCAGTAATACATTTTAACATTTTTAGAATGTCTCTTTCTATAAGTCTATAATATATAACTAAACTACTGTTGTATGTAAAGTAAATAAGGTTTTTAAAATGTTTAAGAAGCTTCATTTAAATTAAAATGCAGAGCCCGCCGAACTGGTGGCCAGGACCTAGGCAGTGTGAGTGCCACTGAAAATCAGCTTGCATGCCGCCTTTGGCACGCATGCCATAGGTTGCCTACCTCTGCCATAGAGGGTATGGGCTGTATGGGACAATGATAAATGGCAATCAATAGATTTAGAAGCCTGTGTTGTAGATCAAGGATTAGGATTTATATGTGAAGACTATGCTTTTAAGATCAGCAATGCATGTTTTAATACTAATGAAGGAGTGTGCCATTTGAAGTACATAGTGAAGAGACTGGTGAGAATGCAGTGGAGTACATAGGAAAAGGATGTGTGTTTTAGAACTGTTTATAAATATGTGATAATTAATGGAATGTATAATCAAGCTATATATAATTATTCTAATGTTTGTAATGTCATAAAAATTGAAGGTTGTGATTTTATGTTTACATCACCAGTGTTTACAAGTCAGTTGTTAATTGAAAATTTCACCATATATCAAAGTTCACACCTCATGTCAATTTGTATGAATTTTTCATTAATAGCAGAACTTCTAAAACATCAGAATTTACACGGTTAACAAAGGCTAAAGCGACTGCAAAGAAAATTTTTAATTACTGTACACCATAATGGTGAAAACATAAAACAAATACTAGAGAAAGTAAAAAAGGTTAAAGAACATCAGTGGTGGGAAACACTGGGGATGGTTCCCCACTGCAACTAAGATGTTTGATCCAATTATAATATTATTATACATCCAATTATAATATTATTACAAATTGTAATTTTAGTTGTGTTAATATGTATATATTGTTGGATAAGACAGGTAAAGTGACAATTTGAGTGGACAAACCAAGAATATCACATCACACATCGCCTCATCGTGTAGCTGGAGCAGACCTGGATTGGGATATGAGAGTTGCCACCAAGAACTACTATGCTCCACTGATGGCTGCAACGTGCTAGGTGTTGAGGAGGTGGAAGCCTGCCCCATACCACTTTACTTGAAATCAATTGGCTGTCAAGGAGGGAATTGTTGTAGATTAAAAGGGGGTTAGCCTGACTCTAAATGGTCCAGAATTACACCTTACAGAAGCTCATGGTAAAACTGTCTGAGACTGGTTAGAACTAGCTAAAGAGAAGGGGGCAAGAACATAGCAAGCAAGAGAGAGAAGGTTCCAGAGAATATAGGAAAAGTGCACAAACATCGTGGTTGCTAAGACAACACAACAGAGTATAAAAGACAGAGCGTGAGGAGAAGTTTGGCACTCTGTGGGACTTCTGAGACTCTCACAGGTCATCATCAAGATCCATTGACGCAGACTCCGAGGACTCATTCTGGTACTTGGCCAGCTCTGTTGTGGGACTTTCCTGCTAGGACTGCATAAGCTAGAGTGCTGTTAACGGTTAATAGTTGCTTAATTAGGCATTCAATAATCTTTACTTAACTAGAGAGTGGAATGCTCTTGTCCAATTACTGGTGTGCCCCAATTCATCCACAAAATTCAGTCAGCAGTTGTGGAATCCCTCATTGGAGGTTTTAAAGAATATGTGGGCTGGGGATGGTCTATGTTTACTTGGTCCTGCCTCAGTGCAAGGGAATGGATTAGATGACCACTCAAGGTCCCTTCCAGTTCTACATTTCTATGTACAGTTCTACAATCCTGGCCCTATCACAGATTCACTTTGTACATCCTCTCCCCTCTCCCAGTCAGGTTACTTAACATCTCTGCTTCAGCTTCCCCATCTGTGTACTAAGAAAGATAATGCTTGCAGGGATGGGGTGAGAATTGATGTCTGTAAAGTGCTTTGAGATCTTGGATGAAAACTGCTGTAGAACTATAAGTGTACTACTGCCATCTGTTCAATGAAATCAAGAGCCTCCTATCTGTGTCTCCTTGGCCATTCAATGATACCAGAGATTCTCTTTTAGCTCCAGTGGTAGAGGCCTGTGGGTCTGGAGTAGGATGAGAGGTCTATTTACACTGTTGCACTGAAATTCTAAATGGCTATGATGTGCAGCTTGCAGTGTTCAAAATTGGAGCCTGTATATACTGCAGGTGTAATACACAAAATTCCCTCTAGCAACTCTCCAACATCACAAACTAATCACTGGGGAGGCAAGGTCGAGGAGGTAGTATCTTTTATTGGACCAACTTCTGGTAGTGAGAGGGGCAAACTTTCGAGCCCCACAGCTCTTCTTCAGGTGTGGGAAAGGTATGCTGTGGGTCAGCTAAAGGCAAGGTGGAACAGATTGTTTAGCATAAGCAGTTAATGTATATTCTAAGGGGCCACTCTAAGTAGAGTGGCCCATTAACACCGCTACAGTCCCACTGTAGACTGGTGTTTGATGGATGAAGAAAAAAAGGTAGAAATACTACTGCAGAAGAGATGCTTAGAAGCATTTGTGCTTGTTGTACACAGCATAAATGCAGAGTGCTGACGATTCCTCAGAAAGGCCTTCTCCCCTCCCATCTAATTACATAAACCTATGCTAAAGCAGCATCAAGAATGCAAAGTCAAGAATTCAAAAGTTAAATCCCAGAATTAAGGTTGTTCCATCTTTATTTGGTCCCCTTTTGTGTACATATTACAATGACTTCACTTAAATGATCACAGTGTTTTTGCCACAGTATCCCTGCCACATACAGTGGTCACTCTATAGGTGGCTGTTCAATATTTCCATTAGTTCTATTCATTGCTTAGTGTGCAGCTTTAGCTTTATTTACAGCCCACCATCTAAATCCTAGGCCTACTATAAAATTGTTTATTGTGGGGCTTTTCTGGGGCTTAAGTGACTTGCCCAGCATTATACAAAAATTTTGAAGCAGAGGTAGAGAAAGGAATCCAACCAAATTTCCAGGGTGGCATTCGATTGGATAAAATTTCCTGGATGGGGGACATATGGAAAAATTAGGAACTGGTCTTTTAATTAAAAACAGCCAATGCCTACACACAAGGGAACCAAAGTAAGGTTATATGGGCAACCTTAATTCTCAGATTTCCCAATTTTTGAGTGCTTACATTGCAGGCATAATATTCTTTTAACTTGGAACTGAGGAAGCATAAAAAGTTTTATTAAAACTTTTAGTAAAATTAATTAAAAAATTAATTTAGTAAAATTAAGGGTTGAACGTAATTAGAGGCTTTCATAAATGCTCCCTGACAAAGTTAAGCTGCAATTAAACCTCCAATACACATGGCTGCATTTTCACCCGAAGTGACTGATGTTGGAATAGGGTTTTTACATGAATTTAAATGGACTCGGTTTGTTTTTTTGAGCTGGCAACCATGGTAAGGCCTTTGCTTCATCAGCTAAACTATCTGATGAACCATGAACACTAGCAGAAGTTCTGCAGGCCGCATACAACCCTGCAATACACATCTGAAGCTAACATTAACCTCAAGTGACCCCCGCATAAATCCATTTAAAGGTACTGCAGTTGCACAGGTATGAAGCCATAATCAGGCCTGCTGAACCTCAGCCAATTATAGTGATTTGTAATACAGGAAAAGTCCAGTTCACCCATCAAAGCCTACAGTGAGGTAAGAAATTTGCTCACTTTGAAAGTATGTTTCATGTACATAGGGAACTCTACAGCTGCGTTTAATAAAGGCCTTGACTAGAGTGGAGATTTGCCCCTTTATAGCCATCCATGTAGTTTAAATGGTATAATCCCTAGGCATAGGAAGGCAAAGCCATTCTGAGCAGTGGAGCTTACCCTGGTTTCAAGTGGAATAAGTGCCAAAATGAGTATCTTTGCCTATCTACACTAGAAATGACTGGTTCAGCTTATACCAATGACTGGATTTGGGGCAAAACGCCAATCTATACACATCCCATGTCATTTGAAGATAATTTTTCATATTGTAAAATTCTAAGAATGTAGGATTTTAAAGAACTGATACTTTAAAGAACAAAATTTTACTAAGTATAGAAATGCTAGCATAGAAGAGGTGGAGTTCAGGTGGGAAAAGGATCAAAGCGACAGTAATACAACAGAGAGGGTGTAGCTGTAGAGGATCCCCTGCTATTGTGAGGGAAAAGACAAAAAGGTGAATTAAGCTGAATGTCTCAAGGTTGACGGGGAATGACCGATGCTGAGGAAAGGTGGCAATGGTCAGAACCCGCCAAGTGAATGATCGAGTTGATGGTTAAGTGTCAATCCGCTACTGAATGTCGGAAAGAGGAAAGGAGGGGAAAAGCTTTAGTGTCAGAGCATCAAACAAACCTAAACAGCATCGAATAATATAGGGGAAACAGAGGGGAGAGTCAGAAAGTGAAGCTAGGATGGGATGGAGAAGAAGGGAAGAGTCAGACTGCATTTCGGGGGGGGGGGGTGGAGCGTGGGGAAGAGGTGTGGGAAGCTGGCATGGGAAGGGGCTGGAAACAGGAGCCAAATGCATCTTAGAGGGTAAGATATATAGGCAAAAAAAAAAAAGGGAGGCTGATATGGAAGAATGACCATGAAAACAGAGTAAGGTAGAGAGCAATGTATAGAGATTGTGAGCAGTAAAGTATGTTTGGAATGGGACCGAAAGAAAGGAAATCAATTGGAATGAGGTCAGCAGAATCAGATGATAGGTAGAGAGAGAAAAAAATAGAAATGAGGCAGGAATGGGGTTAACAGTGCAGCAAGAGAGGGGGTGAGCATGTCAGGACAAAGAACACAAAAAGAGAAGAATGTGTTAAATTCTTGTTCATGGGGAAAGAAGAATGGGACAGACATAGGGGAGAGGGAAACAGAACAAAAATTATAAAGGTTTAAGAAGAGGAAAAACAGCAAAATAACTTGAAAAGCATGATAGTGCTAGAAAAGCAGGGGGCAGAAAAAAACAGTGGGAACACAAATGTGGCACAGGAACAAATTTGCAAAAGCAGGCAAAAAAGCAGGAATTAAGTAGTATGTTACATGATATGGTTATATGTAGAGAAGACTCTGACCAGCATGAAAGTCACCAGAATGCACATGGATTTGAGTGTGAAACAATCACTCTCAGTGAACAGGTGTAAAACAATGTAATAGTCAACATGGCAGTTTTCAGTATGAAGTCACTCAGGAGCCCATTTTGTGATGGCAATAACTGACAAGGGGCCAGTTAGAGGCTGCTTCAGGAAGAAGCTGGAAGCAAAGTCTACAGGGGACTTGAAATTCAAGTGGCTGGAAAAGGAAGCCTGTCTAACACTTCCCTGCAACCTAGTTTGTTGATTGTTACCTCTGTAAGTGTGGATGAACAAATACTTTACAGTAGCTTATCTGGATACTATTTAGGGATGTAAAAGGTTAACCAGTAAGCATTAGGCTTACCGTTATCTGGGCCTTAACCGTTTATCCCGGCGGCCGGCTGGAGTGGGGCCACCTAGAGCCCAGCCCCTGCCCGCCTGAGCGACTTAGGTTAATGGTTAACCGGTTAAATGGTATAATTTTGATCATTTAACCAGTTAACTTTTTTAACCGATATTTACATCCCTAATACTCTTACAAGCTAACACACAAACAAACACTTATTAGCATTTGAGAAGGTTCAGTGGGGGAAGTTATGTTTTATAGGATTATGCAGTTCAAATAATTGCCATTGCACTTTGCTATTTTCTACACTATTTGCTTAAAAACATACTAACAAACTTTTCAAGTTTAAATTTATTTCAATACTCTTGGTAAAGAGAAAACGTCTATCATTCACATTGCAACGTATTTCCCTTCATAAACTTTTTGAAACAATTATACTTTGCAAAACCTAAAGTTTTCATCTCAGTTATGGAACATCTAAAAAAATTCTTATCAGGTACTGTGGCAAATGGAACTAAAAAACACCTTACTTTTACCAATATCTGAATGTTCAGTAAGCCTCTACCAACAAAGCAGCGATTAACCAATTAACCTGAACACTCTTAAAAAAAAGTAGGTGTGTTTATACAGGACAGCATATATTTAAAATTTTTAAACCAGAAATAAGATAAGGATAGTTACAACAAAAAGTTTAAATTAAACTTATTTTGAACATTCCAACAGGAAGTTTTCACACTGAAAGAAGGTATGTCTTATGGCTTAAACAGTCTTTAGTTAGCAAGAACAAAGTTTTCTAGTCTCGATAGCATGCTAGGAGTTTTGTTTTCCAGCTCCTTCTCTTGCAAGTCTATCAGCCACTTCATTTCCTGTAAAGCCAGCATGACCAGGAACATGCATCTGTTGAGAGATAAGTCTACAGTTATTTGACTCAACACACTACCAAGATTCAATAGTCAAGAGACCACACCAAATACACGAGATCTGATCACCTGGTCAGTCTTTATTAATCCCAAGTATAACAGCACCTTTCTAGAGCATTAAGTGATTGCTTCTGCATATAGCAGGCTTCTCACAACTAGGATTCTTTTAACTGGTTCGCAAAAAGAAAAGGAGTACTTGTGGCACCTTAAAGACTAACAAATTTATTAGAGCATAAGCTTTCGTGAGCTACAGCTCACTTCAGCTCACGAAAGCTTATGCTCTAATAAATTTGTTAGTCTTTAAGGTGCCACAAGTACTCCTTTTCTTTTTGCGAATACAGACTAACACGGCTGCTACTCTGAAACCTTTAACTGGTTCCTATCTCAGAGTCAGAGCCTAATTTTATTTATTAAAATGTAGGTAAGCTTCAATAAGCAGATACCCTCTGAGTGCCCACTCCATACATTATGAATGCAAAAAATAATTTAAAAAATATATATACAATTAATATGCACTAGCAATTATAAACCCAAACTTTTCCAACCCGTAGTCATTTCCCTCCCCAGAAGTTTGAAGGTGCAGGAACAAGATGGGCTCTGCATTACGTCCAGAAGGTTACACGCACATTCTGGCAGTAGAAGCAAGAGGAAAAAAAGTTTTAAAATTAAGGACTCATTTAGGGCTTTCCTGGATAAAGTCAACACCCTGAACACCATCCTTAAATCCTGGAAGACTGGCTTCACATGCTGCTGACATGAAACCCTTCTTAAACAAGTTAAAAGCAGTATTCTGTACTAGCTTCATTTTTCCAGTGGTCTCAAACAGAGCATGTGCAGCAACATGTGGCGGTCTCACCCTGAGGTGACAAAGGCAGATTGTTGCTCTGAGGTCTAGACTAGAAGTAAATGTTACTACACCAGTTGCAGATGAACTCAGTGCTCCAGGAACAGCCCAGGATTTATTAGCTCAAATAAGTCATTTACTTCTTTACATATGGCAGTCTCACTTGAAGGCGGTAATATAAGCTCTGCCACCATTTCTGGCCATATCCCAAACCCAGCAACATTCTCAACTCTCACTTAAGTTCCAAGTTCATGAAATGCAGCACTATCTGGTTTTCAGACTAGCACAGGACACTCCTCTTATTGTTGTGATTTGTTTTGTTAAAATCTGAACAGTTCCACCAATTCTATTCCCAATGCAGCACTACTGGAGAGGGAGTGTAGAGGGGAAACCTATAAAGCCAGGACTCCCTCCCTGAAGTGCCAGAATACAGTGCTCCAGCCACTGTCAAATGGATTTTCTGCTGTATTTGGAGGTTTGCTTTGTTTAGAGCCAGGGGGAAGTTACATAAAAGACAACAGATTTAAATTTTAGTTCAGTAAAGTTGTTTGCTTAACTGCAACCTGGAGATTACATTTCTACTAGTGAGACAAGGTGGAGGAGACAATATCTAGTTAGCCTTTGACATCTGAACAGAATACATCAGTGAAGTACAATAAGGGAAGGAACTTCCTTTAGGAAAATCCCCCAAGAGACGTATAAGTTTCCACTTATGCCCACTCTATTGTTGTAGGGATTACTTAATGGTACATTTCCTTCGATTCTGTTTCACTAGCCATAAAGGCAATGGTGCAGAGATTTGTTTCCGAATTAGGTATCTCTGGAAGGTTACAGGCAAATTTAGAATAATTAGAAACGTGGCTATGGGGACAGTATGTTGTTCTCAATGCTGCATTATTTGCTACTAGAAAAGTTAAAGGTTTCAGACTGAATTTAAAATACTATCACTAGTTACTCAGTAAAAGCTACTGTATCCTACTTCTATGTTTGAGATAGAGTTCTTCCCAAACTGAGAGCTAACATGGGTATTCTAAGGACTGCCATATTCATGCTTCTAATATTATTGGAAAAGCCTTGAATATACCACAGAAAATCTGAGTTAGACAGTTTGTTTGGCACCCTGCTGGCAACTGACCAGTTCTGCTAAAGTAAAAGTTTACTGTATCAACTTACACACCGCTGAAGACTAATTTAAGAATCTTATCTTAAATTTTTGACCTTCAGCCCTAAACCTCCTCTGTTAGTTTCTCATGTATTCTTGTTTGATCCGAGCTTGCTCCCTTTTCTGGAAATCCCTAGAGCTTTAACAGTGTGGGGCTTTTCTTGGGAGGCAATATAGCGATCAAATGTTTAAGTATATTGTTGGATAGGATCTGTAGATCCTTTTGGGTATTTCTTAAATGTATACGTGGTAACCATCTTACTGACTTATTTTTGGATGGAGCTAATAATTTTACCTTGTACTTTTTCTGGATTCATGGTAGCTTTACATTTACTAAAATTCCTTATGATGCTCTTATTTGTGAAAATGTGTAAAATATTTTTGAGGCAAAAGAACCTAAGTTAGTAGCGCTTATTCAGTAACACTTAACACCAAAATTACTCACCAGGGTGGATAAAAACCAATTAAAAAAAATCCGATTTTTTTGATAAAATGCTTTTTGAGGAAAAAAAAATCTAAAAATAGTTTTAATTAAGATATATTATAGCTCAAAGATATCTCATCATGTAAGAGGGATTATAAATTCTAATTCTATAGTATGAGGCAATATATTCATGTAATGTTTAAGAAAAGTTTTGGAAAGGAGTTCCAATAGTTCATGGATTAGGGACCCAATCTTATGGGGTTCCAGGGGCTTCCGTACAGATTATTTAGGTTAATCTTTCTATTTACCCAATAGGACGCAGTGCTCAGTCTAGAAGATAGCATCAGAGATGCTCAGTTTTGCAGTTCTCAAACTGTGGATTTGTGTCTCCAGAGATAACATGCTTATTAACAGCAAAAATGTTTTAAAATAAATATTAGTTTAATAAATTAGTTTATTAATAAAATAAATAAATAAATAAATAAAATATTTAGAAGTGAGAAATAACAGATCCCTATTGTCCCTCTGCAAATGTGTGTACAGAGTCAATCCTTTACCACCCTCTAAAAGTGCAAAGTTTCAAAAAGTTCAATGAATAGAAGACTGTTGGGGTCAGAATAGAACTGGACAAGGAGAAGTCTGGAGATAAAATGTGAGAACAGAGGGACAGGCAATAGAAACAAAAGTGAACCTGTTTGAGCAGCATATTCCAGAAGTCTTGAGGTCTTTCTGAACATAGCCTTCATTGATCTGAAATCTACCATACCATTCTCTCACTGGAAAGTAAAACCTATAATGGCAGCAGGCCGTAAAAGAGACCCAGTTTGGGAATATTTTAATGAAGTTCCTCTACCTGTGGGTAAGACAGGCATGTGTGCAAAATGCAAAACAAAGAAATGCAAGGCCCAGTTGCTCCCTTCCTTCTCAGGAGGAAACTGCATTGAAGATGATGAAAGGAACATGCCTGAACATGCAGGATCTTCAGGTTGGTAAACTTTTTATTTCATACTTCTTTCTCAAGGACTGTCAGTCTTCCTTCTGGACTACTCTTGAATTCTCATGTTTGAGCAAAAAATATAGTTGTTACTCTATGCTACTACCATTTCAGTAAGTTGTGATAAAAAAAATAAACTGCCTATTTCAGCTAATCTTTTTTCAATTTCACCTTTAAAGTAGTACCGAGCGTCAGTGAATGCAATGAGTAAATACTAAATGAGCAATACTAAATGAGCAGTATGGTAATAATTAAATAACTGCATTGACTTATTTTGTTTAGGAGAATCCATCCTCAACCTACAGGATTTTGAAGACTATCTACCTTCAAGATCACCATCATTTTCTATAGTTTCAGAGTTATCTGCCAATGATAGTGTTTCAGTCACATCATGTATGTCACATAGCCACTGTATATAACCTGTGGCAAAAAGGAAAAAAAAAAAAAAATCTCCATCATCCAGAAACAACCATAGATAAATTTGTGATAAGAACCAGCAGATTACAAAAAAAAAAAAAAAAAAAGGTAACTGATGAAAAAATTGCCTGGTTTGTTTATGCAATAAACTCTCCTTTCTGTATGATTGAGAACCCACACTTCATTAACATGGTTCAGTCATTAATGCCAGGATACAGACCACCCTACAGAGCAGATGTCACAGGCAAATTGCTGGATAAAATGTATGAAAGAAAAATTGAGCAGTGTGTAAAAGGTCTAGAGTCAGGGTGGACAAACTTTTTGGCCCAAGGGCCACATCTGGGTATGGAAATTGTATGGCGGGCCATGAATGCTCACAAAATTGGGGGTTGGGGTGGGATGAAGGCTCCAGCTAGGGTGTAGGAGGGTGCTCCAGGCTGGGACTGAGGGATGTGGAGGGAAGGATGAAGGGGGATCAGGGCTGGGGAAGGGGGTTGGGGTACAGGAGGGGGTCAGAGGTGCAGGCTCCAGGCAGTGCTTACCTCAAGCAGCTCCTAGAAGCAGCGGCATGTACCCACTCCAGCTTCTATGCAGAGACGTGGCCTGGTGACTCTGTGTGCTGCTCTGCCCCTGCTGCTCCCATGGGCTACGGTTCCCGTCCAATGGGAACTGTACGGGCAGCGTGCAAAGCCCCTTCGCTGGCCCTACGCATAGGCGTTGGGAGCCGTGTGTAGTGGGGCAAGCCCCCGAACACACTCCCTGGCTGGAGTGGGTCAAGTCCCGGACCCTGCTCCCTGGCGGGAACTTGAGGGCTGGATTAAAACGTCTGGAGGGCCGGATGCAGCCCCCGGGCTGTAGTTTGCCCACCACGGTCTAGAGGGTAAAATTGTTAACCTGAATTTTGATGGGTGAATTTAAATCAAATCCACCCTGTTACTCACCCACTGAATTTCCATTCCCTCTGAAAGCTTATCAAGTCTTTCAAAGTCTTCTTTATTTATTACATCTTTTCCTGTGCTTGTTCTCCAGCCGTTACTTTTCCAGTTGTCTACCCAACTTGTTATACCTATGGAAAAACAAATTAACATTTTATTGGAAGACTAACTTGTAATTGGAAACTGTAACTAACTGGATATATTTTTAAAATTCAGCAGGAATGTAAATAACTTGTGGCTACTGCATAGGAAGACAGTGAGAAAACAGGACAGCTCCTGCATCTCTTCTTCCACCCAAGCATCCCCCTTTCCCTGTCCAGTAGCTCCTTGGCCTCTTCAGGGTGTGGGCATCACCCCTTAGAGGAGGTAGCAGATTACTTCCAGCTCATTTGCCCTCTGAGCTGCTGGCTCATGCTTTGGGGGGAAAAACAGAAAGATGAAAGTTTTCTCACCCTCCTCCCCCATGCAAAAATCATATAAAGTCATTCTTCTGCCAAGAGCCTCTCATATTTTGGAAAGTATAGATAAAAAACCAATTACACAAAGAATCTCATTCAATTATCTGATCAACAAGGAAGCCTGACTTGATACTGTGCCCAAATCATTAAGGACATACATTTAAGTGCTTTCAAGACAAAGTTGTATCAACATCATCCCAAAGCCAGCAGTTAACATTCACATTTTACAATGGGAAAAACTGAGGCAGACAAATTGACTTGCCAAAGACAAAGTGATTGTTAATTTATTAGCTCTCAGGAATTCCCATCAAGAGCTTGTGCTCAGACAACAAAAAATTAAAAAGGACTCTGGGATCTAGTCTGTTAGACGTGACCAGCAAAGAACAAGATGCAATTGTGCCTTTTACTTCTTTATGATGTATAAAAGATCTAAATGTTTTTTCTCCATCTGCTTTCATGTTAGAAATTCTGGATATTCCTATACTCTGAAATTATAAATCACAAAGAACTGAAAGCTGAGTAACTGAGGGGAAAAAGGGTTAGGTCTATTAGAGAACACATTAAAGCCACTGCCTACTACTTATAGGAGGTCTTGTAAAAAATTCAACATCCTAACCCCTAAGGTGAAACCTCACAATATACATTGGGAGACAGCGCCCTCCAGCAGTCTTCCATTTAAACCAGGGAAGGATAGACTTGAACAACATTTATAGAGGTAAAAACAAGCAGAACAATCTTGAAGTGTTTCAGGTTCTGTTTTTGTATCAAAGCAAAAAAAAAAAAAAAAGGGGGGGGGGGGGAGAGAACAGCCATTTTCCTAATACTACTTGCTGGCCACTTTTCAGATATACAGCCTACATTTATAGGGTTTGGTATTAAAATTAATACACCATTTTGTATATTGCACCCTTTGCTTCTGCCAGAATATTTTTTATTATAGAGGTTCAGTATCCAATATTTTAAAATATTTCCTACATTACTTGCTAAACCAGGTATCCTGTCTATTCCAGAGTTTGATACAAAAACAGTGGATATGATTTTGGCAAGCTATGGAGGATGTTCTTTTCCCTGCTGTTACTGGGAATTGAAATGAGTTATGCAAAATGCCTTCACACACCAATTTTACAGAAACAGATTTGTAGGGCTTATACAGTGAAGGTATGTGTTCTACATTCAATACACAGCAGAGCTGAAATAGTTAACTTACCATTTATAGTGAACTTGCTATCTGTGTAAATAACCAGTTTCTTGATGTTTTGACTCTTTGCTTGCTCTATTGCTTTGCAGGCTGCCTAAAGGATGTGTTTCAATCATAATTCAGAAGATTGTGAACAAAAAAATACATACAGAAGAAATACAACTAGAGAATTTAGTGTGAAGACACACAAAAATTGCAGGAACATATCAGAAGTCCCACAGTCTAGAAGTCTGTCAGAGACAGGATACAACGTGCCTCAGTGGAAGACAGAGAAGCCAATTATGGAATAACTAGTCCACAGAAAAAACTTCTTAATCCTGCCAGCTAACCCCTTCAACCGTGAGGGTTTATATCCTGGCTATTTTCCTCTAATAGAACTGTGGATGTTCTGATTATCCACATAAATGTCTAATGCTGTTTTGAATCCTAAGCTCTTGACATCAGTGATATTTTGTTGTTTAAAAGGTTAGTTAAAAAGTATTTCCTTGTATCATTTCTGAATGTCCTTTCAATTTCATTGGATTTTCCTTTTCTTTCGAATAGGAGCACCATTTTATCTTCATTACACTGATATTGTTCTGTAGACCTCCACCATGCCCACTATTGTTCATTTCGTATCTAAAACTGAACAGTCCTAATGTTATCTTTCACATAAAAGTCTTGCCATCATTTGTCTCTGAACTCCTCTCTACTTCTGAGCTATCTTCCTTGAGACGGATAAATAGAACTAAATACAAATATATTTGAGGTAGAAACCCAAGAAACAGAATAAGCCAATGGGAGTTCCAGAAAGCAACTCTGCCAACTCCTATGCAGAAATACTGTTAGCAGAATCAGCAGCTTCCTTTTTGACTTGTATCATTGCTAAATCCCTCACAGCAGAGCCCTACTAAAACTAAATTGAATGTGAAAATATCTAGGAGCTTCTGCAGCTAATTAAGTTGTGTGGCATCATAGTGCTCGATTCTTTTCCACAAGTATAAAACAATTTTAAAACTCCACAACTTACATGTATTTCAGCTCTTTGATTCGTCTGCCGTCCAGAAAGCCTATCACTAGTATTTCTGTTTAAAAGCAACACAAAATACATCAGTGGTTCACACTACTGCGGAAGTGTATAGCCACAGATTGGGGCATAACTAAAATCTCACCTTCAGGGGGACTAAAATTTTTAAATGGCAAACAATCTGAATTTTGGGCATGCTCGGCCCTGTTCCTACTGCACGTTGAGAACAAATCAGTCAATTTAATATAATTACATGTAAACTTGTGAAACCACTTAATGAGAGCCTAAATTAAACCTTCCCCAAGATATTAGCCTGGGCAAATGCAAGGTGAGTCTTGTTATATTTTGCCTACATTTCTAACCTCTACAGGCACCTTTATTTCTGCATTCAGTGATGGCTGTGATTCAATATTCCAATTTAATAACTGAGTTTATTCTTTCTAGCTCATTATTTATCTAATTTGGTGAAAGTCTCAGTCAAGTAACTGCATTTTGCATTCTGAACTCGCTGAATTTAAAGGCCATACAATTTAAGTGTTGAATTACACAAGACCAATATTAGTAAGATTTTGTACAGCAAATGATTTAACTATGATCTCAAAATTACTTACAAAGGGTGGCCTGGTCCCCAATAGACTCCTACTCCAGCACGTGCCTTACGACGCCCATTACTTGAGCAGCAGCCATCTGTATAAACAACTACAGAGTCACCTGCAAGAGATGGATACATGCAACCTATTTAAAAAGTCACAAAACAATTTTCAGTTGTTCAAAGGCATAAGCCTCTTTGAAATACATAAAATTGTTTGTTAACGTATTTCCTCTAATAATGCTCTAGCAACTTCTACACACAGAAGTTGTATATCATTTGCACTGCTGTAGAATCTCTAAAATAATTTTAGCCCCACCTTTTTCACAAGAGCTTAAATTTTTGCCAACCCTGAAGAAGATTCTTGTGTGGAAGAGCTTCATGCCCTCAACTCCAGGTCCCATCTCATTTTTCTAAGATGGCCATCAGCCGCAATGAAAAGTTAAAGTACATGTTTAAATGTGTTCACGCAAGTGTATTTACTCAGGGTTCTGACATGGTTCTGTATCAGTTAAAACATTATTTCAACCTGTCTACAGTCGCCAAATCAAGCTATGTAATAATGGCTAGTCTTGTATACTCAAAATATGCTTGACCATAAGATTACTTAAATTATTGCTCTGAAGGCACTCTAAACATTACCATTAGAAAGCCAGATTGTAATGCTTGCATTCAGATATCCAGTTCTCTCGCGCAAAACAATAAAAGGTTCTTCAATGCCCTACCTGGATCACCCATTAGGGAGGACTAGGGGCTAGAAGAGGCAACATTCCAGGCATACCGTAAAGGTTAGATCTACACTGTTAAACCAAGCAGCAAGAGTTGAGGGCTTCTCACAGAAAAAAACATGCCAAAGCTTCACACTAGAGAATTTCAACTTGAACCAGGTTTTGGCTGTTAGCGAGAGAAGTAACTTTAGGGAGCTGTTAAATACTCTGTTTAAAATACTTTATATTCATGCAATGTACTTCAATAAATTGTAGTCCCAAAGAGACTTACCCATATATGAGAATTTATCTTTGCTCACTGAAGGTGCCGAGTATGTCTCATTGTATTTTACATGTTTTTTGTTAGGTTCTTCCTCAGAAGACTGCTCATATGGTCTCTTGCATGTGCTGTAACTTGGGCTTGCTGTTTCCAGTTCATTCCAGTAACTGTCACTCTTTTGCGTTAAACTAGATATGCCACTGGTAACTTAGGAAAAAATCATTATACACAAATATATATATAAAAAAAAAGTTAAGTTACAATATGCATGCCTAATTGTAGTAGTATTAGTAGTTTAACAAATAACTTCTAGGGAAGACATTCTGGCGGAAGTACCATGTTAAATTTCACACCATACCTTTAATCCCCAACAATTTCTTTTTTAAAGAGGGAACACAAATAACGTAGAAGTCATCATTAACGCTATGTTAAATTTCAGCATTAAGGTTCATAAATTAACGTAGCCATGTTGCACACATGTAGTATTTCTATATTGTGTATAGCTGAACATAGCTTCATGTTTAATGTTAGAAATTTGCTTTTGTGTTTCCTGGATATTTTTATCTGTGGCAATATTTTTAAACAGGAGTAAATATATTAAAATAAAATTGATAATTGGAAATGAAAAATCCAGCAGTAGCATAATGAAATAAACTTAAGAGGAGTTCAATACTAAGACTGAGTATTAAATTTGCACAGAAATAATACTCACATAACTAATCCAAAGCCATCTTTTGATTTTTCCCTTATCCTGTATATTTTATTAGATACTGAGGATAGATGAGGCTCAGAGCAGATTTTCAGAAGCACTCAGCATTGCCTTAACTCTGCTACCATTAAAAGCCAGTGCTGGGCCCTTTTTGAAACTGCCACCCTGTGACAGAGTGCTAGGCAACAGCAGATGAACTACCACTCTGGTCACTGTATCTCCAATTAGCTGCCTGGAAGTAAACTGATTATGACAGTGTGACTAATGGACAGATTGGGGATGGGCTGCAGAGAGCTATAGGCTAATAAACTCATTAGCTCAGAAGGTAGATAAGCACAGGGGGAGAGAAACAGTGTCTCAGAGTTAGTCCCAAGAGAGATTTCCCACTTTTCCTATCCTTAACTAGGGGATTAAAGATGATATACTGTTGTAAATAAGATGCTGCAAAGGTGAGGGAGAACACCATAAATAAACCACACGTGTTTACAATCAGAGAGTCTCCAGTGCTCTTGTAGCAGTGGAAGAAGAGCAGAGGACATGCTTGTTAAACACCCCTTCAACTATAACATTAGGGAAAATTTATGGAAATATTTAGTTAACTTCATGATAAAAGAAGTTTGTCTGACAGTAATTCATCAGTCCCTCTGTGCAACAGCAACTGATTTACATTCAATTATAACAGTGGTCCCCAAACTTTTTGTCACATCCCTCCCTTACCAGTAATGGAATCTATCTGTCCCCCGCCCCCCCCCCGCCACAGTTGGAAGCTGGACCAGTGCTGGGGTGGCACTTCTTCCCCACCCCCCGGATGGCAGGCCCGGGCCCCACTATGCCCCCTGAACTTTCCTCCATGCCCCCCCCTACGGAGGCATGCCCCACAGTTTGAGGGCCTCTGAGTTATAGGATGCAAAATATAATATATACCACACAACATGGTATAGTTTTCAAAGATGCTGAGCAGGGAGGAAGTTGTGGGGGTTCCTGCATCTCAGAAAAATCAGACTATCATATCCTACTTTTACCTGCTGTTGCTTTGGAAGCAATACCCATTAGTTCCAGAACAGCCTTCCAATTGTGGTGAGGACAAGAAACCTAGCTTGGTTTTTAAGATGAAGCTTTGGTGTGCTGAGACCACTGCTTCTCATGGCGACCTATACTGTCTCATTGTTTACTTGTACTCCCCATCTACCGGTACGATTCTGTCTCTTGTCAGATACTAAAAGTATGTCCACAGTACTGAAGCTCAACTACAATGCTGCAGCTGTGCCACTGTAGTGCCATAGCATAGGTGCTTCCTACATCGAGATCCCATCAACATAGCTAATCCACTTCTCAGAGATGGTACCTAGAGCAATGGAAGAATTGTGCAGCTGACCTAGATCTACACAGGGGGTTAGATTGACCTAAGTACATGACTCCAGGTGTGAAATTTTTCACAGCCCTCAGGGATGTAGCTAGGTCAACCCAATTTTTAAGTGCAGACCAGGCCTTAGGCTTTGTCTACACTACACTTCTGTTGGTCAGAGTTGTGAAAAAAAACCAGCATACCCTGGACGGGCATAAATTTCACTGACAAAAGTGCTAGTGTGGGCAGCTCCTGACAAGATAGCTAATGCCGTTCGTTGGAGGTGGTTTAATTATGCTGGCAGAAGAGCAGTTACACGGGAGACCTTACAGCAGTACAGCACAGCTGCCAACTTTCATGCAGTAAATAAGCACCCCAACTTTCACAATAAGACAAAAGACAAGGCCCATACAAGCCAATCCCTAAGAATCCCAACACTCTTTGTGATTAGATCCATCCAAAAAACTTCAAAAACAGACTCCAATGAGAGACTGCTGAATTGGAATTAATTTGCAAACTGGATACAATTAATTAGGCTTGAATAGAGACTGGGAGTGGATGGATCATTTCACAAAGTAAACTACTTCCTCATGTTTATTCCCCCCTTCCATCCCCCACTGTTCCTCAGATGTTCTTGTCAACTGCTGGAAATGGCCCACCTTGATCATCACTACAAAAGGTCCCCTCCCCCCACTCTCCTGCTGGTAATAGCTCACCTTAAGTGATCACTCCCCTTACAATAAAAAGAAGAGTATTACTTGTGGCACCTTAGAGACTAACATGAAGTGAGCTGTAGTTCACGAAAGCTTGTGCTCAAATAAATTTGTTAGTCTCCAAGGCGCCACAAGTACTCCTTTTCTTTTTGGAACACAGACTAACACGGCTGCTACTCTGAAACCTGCGCACCCCTGACTCTCGCTCCCTCCCTTGCCCCTGCTTGCCTGGAGCAGATTTTAAAAAGAGCAACAAGCTACGGCATCCGACGAAGTGAGCTGTAGCTCACGAAAGCTTATGCTCTAATAAATTGGTTAGTCTCTAAGGTGCCACAAGTCCTCCTTTTCTTTAAGCTACGGCAAGGAACATGCCAAACAAACAAGCTAAAAACTAGCCAACAAGCAACTCACAAGCCAGTTAGGCCAAAAACAAGCCCAATTTGGGCTTTTTTTTGGGGAGGGGGGGGGAGGTTTGGCATGTCTGCAGTACAGCTGTGCTGCTGTAAGGTTCGTAGTGGAGACCTAACCTTAGAGCGTAAGTTGCTTGGAGCAAGAGCTGTCACCATCGCAATAGGCATAATTCCAACAAGAAATACACATGGAGATCTGTGATGGGGTTGCCAGCAGGCCCCGGACTGGATACCCCTGGCCGTCCTGCCAAACGTATGTTCCTGTACAGACGCTGCCCCCTGGCAGGGAAGGGTGGGCGGGGCTCGCTGCGGCACTACCTGCTGAATGGGGTGAGGATTGCCGCGCCTCGCTGCCCACAAAGGACAAAGCCTCTGCCTCGCTGGCGAATTTCTTGAAACTGGCGGCCGGGTACCTGTTCACCTGCTCTCGGCACTCCTCCCTGCAACACAGCAGCGACAGGCGGGCCGTCAGCACGGAGCCAGGCGGCCGCAGGGATGGGACAGGACCCCGCGGGCTCCTCCTCCTACGCCGGGCCGACGGGGAAGCCTGGGCTCCCTGGCCGCGCAGGCGACACGGCGCCCCGACCTGAGGGGCTGAAGGAGCCAGCCCGGCAAGGCCTAGGGAGGGATAGCTCTAGCTCACTGGTTTGAGCATTGGCTTGCTAAACCCAGGGTTGTGAGTTCAATCCTTGAGGGGGCCATTTGGGGCAAAAATTGGGGATTGGTCCTGCTTTGAGCAGGGGGTTGGACTAGATGATCTCCTGAGGTCCCTTCCAACCCTGATATTCTGTGATTCTGTGATTCTAGTAGGAGGG
This sequence comes from Dermochelys coriacea, assembly GCF_009764565.3. Taxonomy (NCBI): domain Eukaryota; kingdom Metazoa; phylum Chordata; order Testudines; family Dermochelyidae; genus Dermochelys; species Dermochelys coriacea. Next base: position 35,925,825 of record NC_050070.1, on the reverse strand, counting down.
GAGGGGGGAGGGGTCCAGCCTTGCCCCGTACGGGGAGGAGGCGGCCCCAGCCGGCCGGGGAGCGGGGACCACCCGGAAGCAGCCACCCTCACCAGGTCTGATAGACTCCGATCCTCCTGCCTCTGCGCACCGCGTAGAACATGCTGCTCCCGTCGCCGCCGCTGCGGGGGACAAAACAAGGGTGAATAAGCGCCGCGAGCAGTCGCCGCAACATGGCGGCGGTACCGCCGCCCGGCCCGGCCCTCAGCCTCGAACCCGTTGCCGCCCACCAACCTGCCTCCCACACAGATGCTTTTGCCCTACGGCGGCCCCGCTCGCCACCGCCTACTGCGCAGGCACAAAGCACAGCCACAGTCGTTCCCCCCCCCTCCTTTGCGCAGGCGCAACCTAGCAGCTGCGCTCCACCAGCGCAGGCGCAATGCCGAGGTCTCGCATCAGGCTCACTTGGCCTGCCTATTGCGCAGGCGCCGCCCCATTCCTTCGTCCAGCGTCTCCTACCGCGCAAGGACCCCGACTGCGCAGGCGCATTGCTCAGCCTTCTTCGGAGCGCCTTCCTTTCCTCCTAGGACTCGCGAGGACCAGCCAGGGCTGGGAGACAAGGGGCGGGCGGCTCGTTACAGGTCCCGCGCGGGACCAAACTGACAGGACATGCGTTTTCATTAAAGCGGTTCTGGTGGAAGCGGGTCGCCTCAAATGCAGGCTGGAGCCGATACGTCTCCATGCGCCAGACCCCTCCCCCCCCCAGCACAGGCCACGTGGCCGACCCCCTCGGTCGCACCCAGCTTTCCGAACCAGTAGGGCAACGCGTGTTTCGGCTCGCGCCCGCCCCTGAGCGGCCTGAAGTCCCTGGGCCGGGGCCGGGGCCGGGGCCGGGGCCAGGTGAGGCGGCTCCGCCTTCACCTGCCCGGCCATTCAGTCGGTCCCCGCGCCTAACCTCGCCTCTTCCTGGGCTTCGCTATCCCTTACCTAGGCCTGGCGCATGGGCAGCAGCCGGGCTGCTCCTGCCTTCCCGTCTCGGGCGTGCTGCTGCGGGGCGGAGGGAGGCGCGAAGAACCGTCTCGTTGCCCCCCAGGGGTGCAGGGGGAGCAGAGCTGCGACTCTTTCGCTTTCGGCCCCTAGACGGGCTGCGGTGCCGGCGGGGGTAGCGCAAGGGAGAGAGTTTTGCAGCGGCTCTGCTCCGGAGGGGGCAAAAGGGGGCGAGCGCCGCGACCAATCGGAGCCTCAGCGGGGGCTTCCCCCCGGCGGGCCCAACGTTGAACTGGGGCGCCGGGGCCTGGGCGGGATCGACTCATGGCGCCGAGTGGCTTTGGCGCAGCAGGTGCAGAATCTCTTGACAAAGTGGTTTGCCCGGGGGTGACGGCCAAGTCTGTGCCGATGGGGCTTCCATTTGAATAGCGCTCGGTCATGGTTAAAGGTTTCTCCATTGTTAGGCCTGCGTGGCCCCTTATCACCCCCTTCGGATTTCATCCCAAGAGGGAGGTAAAAAGACAGTCAACGCACAATGACCATCCTTACAGTCAAAAATGGAGATTGCAGCTTAATAAAGATACATACAGAGAGGTCAAAATCCCACGCAAAATCCATAAATGGTACATAGACTGATTCCTTAAATTGTCACACGTGGGTTCCACCTTCATTACAAACTGTGCCTCTTGCATTTTACTTCCCTAGCTGGAAGGAAACCTGGAAACCTCTCTGTGCATATTTGGCCAGACAAAGATGAAAGTAGGAGTTCCTGGCCCCAGTCTGGAAATCCAGGGGCAGCAATAAGTTTAGTAAAATACAAAGACTATGGACCACTTTGACATCAATTTTGCCTTCAAATGGGAGGGAGTGATTTTAGGTTTCACCAGATCCTTAATATGCTTGCCAATCAGCATTACCATTTTCTTACCCAAATTAAGATATGTATATCTTTGATGGGCATTGGGGTGAAAGAATAATTGATTTGGTCTGAGTCCCATGAAAATATAACAACTATGGCATTTTTTTACTTCTGACAATTTATTGGTGATGCTCTGCATTATACCCATTACGAAAATGGCTGCTTTTGGTATTTTCACCCAAGGCTTATTTATATTTATTTTCATTAAAATATTAACGTTCTCAAGGTTTTTACTGAGATTCTCAGCATTTTTTACTCTTTGGATTTGCAGCATATTGTGCGTGACTGCCCTTGCTTAGTTTTTCCTTTAATTAAAGGCTTGCTATAGCAGAAGGTTTTCACATTCATTTTATTTATATTCTCTTTTGGGCAACAGATAATAAAAGAGCGAACAGCAATAAATGAAGGGGAGAGAAAAGACTGCCTGTTAAATTCATCTCATTAATTCTTGGGTTGAACAGACAGGTCCATAAATTCAATTTACATGCAAGGACTGATCAGTAACTCTTCTACTGTCATGACCAACATACTGAGCTCAGATTCAAAGACAGAGAAAAATGACTTTGAGGTCCATTGAATGCCATCCACATTCACCTTTGTTCCTCTCTGTCAATAACACTGAAGCTGCAGGTAATCAAATCATTCCATAACTTTTGCTTCATCTACATGGATTTTTTTCTGAAATATTCCTAGCATTGCTGTAGCGCTGCAGTGACAGAAACAATGGGAGTACTAATGTCGACAGCAACTGGCATTTTTACTACTGTACTTTGTCCTCTAGCACTGCTGCGTAAGAAGTAAAAATGCCAGTGGCTGGTTTACACCAGCTTTCCCATGGTTGTCATACCACTGGTGGATTTGTGGAGATTTTCAGAAGAAGCTCAGTGTTGATGACGCAATCCAGAGAAGGCATTCCAGGTGACATAACTCACATTATTTGCATTAAGTGACAGGACTCACAGAGAAGTATAATAGGAATCATTTAGTCCCCATCTACACCAGAACATATGACAAAATCAGGGGAGATACAGCTGTGTCGGTCCCAGGATATTAGAGAGAGAGAGTGGATGAAGTAATATCTTTCATTGGACCAACTTCTGTTGGCAGCGGTTCTCAGACATCATTGCACCACAACCCCCTTCTGACAACAAAGATTACTACATGACCCCCGGTTGGGGGGAACCAAAACCTGAGCCAGAATGCCGCCTTCAGCCCCAGGACGGGGGGCTCAGGTTTTGACTTCAGCCCCAGGCCCCAGCAAGTCTAATGCCAGGCCTGGAGATCCCATTAAAATGGGGTCATGACCCACTTTGGATTCCTGAGCCACAGTTTGAGAACTGCTGGGTAAGAGAAACAAGCTTTTGAGCCACTCTACCTTGAATGATCCCTTAGAATGCGGTTCTCAACCTTTTTCTTTCTGAGTCCCCCCAAACATAGGCACCGACTCTGTGGGTGCTCTGGGGCTGGAGCACCCAGGGGAAAAATTGGTGGGTATTCTGCACCCACCAGCAGCCAAGCTCCCCTCCCTGCCCCCTCCCTCACCTCAGCTCACCTCCGCCTCCTCCCCTGAGCACGCCATGTCCCCGCTTCTCCTCCCAGCGCTTGCCGCCGCAAATCAGCTGTTTCGCAGTGTAACAAGCTCTGGGAGGGAGGTGGGAGGAGCGGGAACGCTGCGCGCTCAGGGGAAGAGGTGGGACCAGGGCAGGGATTTTGGAGAAGGGGTTGGAATGGAGGCAGGGAAGGGGCGGAGTTGGGGCAGGGACTTTGGGGAAGGGGTTGGACTGGGAACAAGGTGCAGAATGGGGGTCGGGCGCCTATGTCCCCAAACATGCTAGAAAAACTCCATGGCCCTGTGGCAGGGGGTGTCCGGGTTCCAGCCACCGGGCGGGGAGGGGAGCAGTGGCGCTGGAACACTTTTACTAGTGGGGGTGCTGAAAACCAACCCCTTCTCCCGCCCCTCGAGAGTAGGGTCTGGGAGCAGGGCCGTGTCTATGGGAGTGGGGGAACCGGATAGAGGTAAGGGGGTCGAGGCTGGGAGTGGGCGTCAGGCCAGCAGCTGGGACCCCGCGTTGGGGGCCAGAAGCAGAACCCCAGGCGTGGGACTGGGACCCTGCATGCAGGACCGGGAGCAGAGCCCCACGTAAAACCTGGGGGTGCTGCAGCACCCCCACTCCCCAGGCCCCACATCTATGGAGGGGGTTGGGGAGCTTGGGGCTTTAGCCCTGTGGAGCGCCAGACATGGGGGTGCCCTCCATAGGTGTAGTTTGACTTCTATTTTGGGAGGCCAGCTCTGCACAACAGGGCCCAGGGAGGGATCGCCACCTCTACCCTCTGACTCACCTCAACAGGCCATTTAGCTTGTCGGGGCGGGTGGGGGGCTGCACAACCAAAAATTACAACTGAAAAGGAGAAACTCAGCTCAAAAAGTTTAAAAATCACTCAGAATGCAGGCAGGGCATAGCTAGGGGCTGTGAGCAAGCAGGGGCGGGTAGCTCAGGATGCAGGGAGGGGGTAGCAAGGGACTGTGTAGGCGGGGAGTAGCTCAGCATGCAGGGAGGGGGAGCTAGGGGCTGTGTGCAGTTGTGGGGGTACCTCAGGGTGCAAGGAGAGGGGTTGCTAGGGGCTGTGGGCAGGCGGGGAAGGTAGCTCAGGGTGCAGGGAGAGGGGTAGCTAAAGGCTGTGTGCGGGTAGCTCAGGTGCAGGAAGGCATAGCTAGGGCAGTGGTTCTCAGCCAGAGGTCCGGGGCTCCCTGCGGAGCCACGAGCAGGTTTCAGGGGGTCCGTAAAGCAGGGCCAGCATTAGACTCGCTGGGGCCCAGAGCAGAAAGCCAAAGCCACACCGTACAGGGCTGAAGCCCTGAGCCCTGTCACCTGTAGCTGAAGTCGAAGCCTGAGCAACGTAGTTTTGTGGGGGCCTCTGTGTCATGGGGCCTCAGGCAATTGCCATGCTTGACACCCCTTAATGTCAGCCCTGTCTTTTATATGCAGAAAACCAGTTGTGGCACAGGTGGGTCATGGAGTTTTTATAACATGTTGTGGGGACCTCAGAAAGAAAATGGTTGAGAACCCCTGAACTAGAGGGTGTGTGCAGGCATGGGGGTAGTTCAGGGTGCAGGGAGTGGGGTAGCTCAGCATGCAGGGAGAGGAGTAGCTAAGGGCTGTGTGCAGGTAGCTCAGGATACAGGAACGGGGTAGCTAGGGGCCGGGGGACCCCCTCCTGCCAGCCCTGGAGCCGGTTCTCGCCACCAGGCAGCTCTTATCTGCTGCACAAGCAGTTAAAGGGGCCTGGGAACTGAGGAGCTGCTGCATCCCTTGAGCCTGGAGCACCAGCAGCAGACAGGGGAGGTGGATGACTGCTCCATGGCACCAGCAGCAGCTGCCCTGCAATGCCTGGCTCCAGCTTCTGGCCTTTGACCTGGCTGCGAGACGGGGTCCTGGGAAAGTGGGAGAGAGGAGGCAAGGGGGAGGTGCGGAGCTGTCCCTGGGACTGCCTGCTCTGGTTAGGGCTCTGCAGTTTGGGGGACAATGCCCCCCATGTGCCCCTCCAACTCCGCCCATGGGTTCAGGGCTTCTTCCCCACAGGGCACCGCAGCTCGCGGACCCCCTGAAACTGGCTCACAGCTCTCCAGGGAGCTGCTGACCCATGGTTGAGAACCACTGCCTTAGAATATGTGCTAACTACTTATGCTAAACAGAGGGATTAGGGGTTTGTGGGGCCCTTGGCCAGAGCAAATGGGGGCCTCTCCCCACCCCTTCTGCCTGCAGTCCTCCCACTGTTCCCCTGCCCCACTCCGTGCTCCTACTGGGAAATGCCGTTGGGGAACAGGGGCTTGCTCTGCTCCTGTTAGGATATAGATATTCAAACCTGTCTGCAAAGGCCTATACTTTAAGAATTTAGGTATATGTTTGTCATTTAGCTAGTTATAGAGGTACAAAAGAAAGAATCAAAATCACTGTCTAACTGTATAAGGTCTTTTCTCACTGTGACAGTCTGAGCCCCCCCCCCTTTTATTTTTTGAGATTTTTCACCTATTTTATTAAGATAATGTTGAAGTAAAAAGAAAACGGTACAGAGTTTTAGGCATAGAAGTTTCTGGTTATCAGGGAATAAGGTACAAATTATCAAGGGGTGCGAAGTTCAGTTTAGGAGCGGGTGGCGTAAGGAATACATAATCTGCAATCTCCCCGATTGGGGGTAAAAGTTTAACAGGTCAAAGTACAGACATTGAGATATGGGGGTATGTTGTCCATATAATAGCTATGTTCAGGTGTGGAGTATAATGAGCAGATTCGATGATGAGGATGGATCTACCCTCATTTGGTGGGATTTAATGTTCAGTGAGTTTATGGTTCCAGTTCATACGGTCCAATGAAAAAAAAAAGTCTCTCAGTCCCTTTCCCATGGTTGATGCACGATGTTGTACCGGCTCACACCTCCTGGTACTGTCGATGGCCGGTGATGTGTTCGATGTAGATGTCCCTGGACCATCGGATTGTGTCTGAGACCATGAGGCGCCACATGAGCCGTGCGTACCGTTGACCGATCCCGCAGGTCCACAGCACACGCTTGTTGCAGGGGTCCCAAGCGCCCAGGGCTCCGACAATCAGGGCATTCATCTGCACCTCGTAGCCCTTCGCTCTCAGGGTGTCAGCCATGGGGGCGTATTTTTCCAGCTTACGAGCTCGGGATTTGCGGAAGGTCGGGGTCCTGTTCTCAAAGGAGACCGTGATGTCGATGAGGATGATCTTTTTCTGGTCCTCTTATACACAAAAACTTGACCAGAGAATTCTACTGAGGAGGCTGACCACGTCCACAACCGAATCCACCTCTAAATTGGAATTCAGTAGCTGCTCCCGCACCAGCCTTAGCCTTTTTGTCAGCACCAAATGGAGCGGTACTGCGTCTGTAGGTATCTCTGTCAGCATCTCCCCGAGTAAGACGAGCAGGGCGTTCACCTTCCAGACCTTTGGGCTGCGGTCTGCCAGTCTCAGGGTGGCTACGGCGCAGGGTGGCAGGCACAATCTCAGGGGGTAGATGAAGATAATCACGCAAATACTGGATACCCTCGTTGTTCAGATACCAGTAAAAGTGCCTCCAAGCAAACTGCTCCTTCATGTAGCCACGCGATTTCAGTGACTGCATGGCTTTCATGACATGGCGGTTGGGCACATTCTTGTCTGCCAGCTCTGGGTGTTTAGGCATGTGAACATCTTTCTTGGCCACCATCACTCCCTCCTTAAAAAGGAGTTCGTAGATGGCAATCCGGTTCTTCTTGGGGATCAACATCGTCGTGCTAGCAATAAGCCCTGTTCTTAGGCTAAGATCTCTGGATAAGCAGCAGAGGCAGCCATAAACTGGGAAGCAACCAGTCACATCCTTACATTCCAAACTAGTCACATTGAAATCAGGTGCTATTGGGCTATTAGGAATACAATCCTGTCATGATAATGCCTATCGCCTCCAGAGAAAGGGAAGTGCCTAGAAGATATAAAAGGAAACTTAGTTTGATAGCATCCTGTCTGGCAAGAACTCACTTATCAATAGCTGGGATGTGAAATCCTCATTTCTTTGTTGTTCTATTACTGTAGTCCCCCTTTCCCTATTGTTTGTCTGTATAATCTCAGTCTGGTTCTGTGATTGTTTCTGTCTGCTGTATAATTAATTTTGCTGGGTGTAAACTAATTAAGGTGGTGGGATATAATTGGTTAAATAATCATGTTACAATATGTTAGGATTGGTTACTTAAATTTCAGTAAAATGATTGGTTAAAGTATAGCTAAGCAGAACTCAAGTTTTACTATATAGTCTGCAGTCAATCAGGAAGAAGGGGGTGGAGAATGGGAACAGGGACACAGACAAGATTTCTGTGGTGTCAGAGCTGGGAAGGGGGACACTAAGGAAGGAAATTGGAATCATTGTTTGCTGGAAGTTCACCCCAATAAACATTGAATTGTTTGCACCTTTGGACTTTGGATATTGTTGCTCTCTGTTCATGCGAGAAGGACCAGGGAAGTGAGTGGGTGAAGGAATAGCCCCTAACAGCTCCCCTTGACACTCCTGCCAGGGAGGAGGGTCGGGGCACAGGAGCGCTGGGTGGAGCAGATTGGGGCATCCATTTTTCCAGGGGCACCCAATTGGCTAGGGCCCTTTGGCATGGACACAGTTGGCCCAGTGGCTAATGTGCCACTGAGGCTGAACAATCTGTTCCACTTTACATTGAGCTGTGGTGCTTGGAGTACTTTTCCAGAACCTGGAGAAGAACTCTATGTGGCTCAAAAGTTTGTCTCTCTCACCAACAGAAGTTGGTCCAATAAAAGATACTACCTCACCCACCTTGCCTCTCTAAACTCACGGGAGCTAATTACCAGAGTTCTTCCTTCCCTTGCACAGTTACAGCACAGTTTTAATTTGTAATATAGGTGAGAGACCTTAACTGTGTTCCCTAAGTAGGCTAAAGTTTGAAAGCCTATAAGTGAGGCCCCTGATGCAGCTACAATTATAATGTAGCCGCAGTCTTAATCTGGTGGTGATTCATTGTTTTTTTTGCCAGAAATGTTATAAATGGCTCCCCAGATTAAGGTATTTAACAAAGTATGGAAAACAGTAGTTCCAGCATTTTTTCTTACCACCGTTTTGTCTAACCCTGGTCTTCATATCAGTGTGGCAGCCAGTCTACTCTTATGCCTTCCATAGTTGATACACTAGTGTTAATGACAGGTTTCAGAGTAGCAGCCGTGTTAGTCTGTATTCACAAAAAGAAAAGGAGTACTTGTGGCACCTTAGAGACTAACAAATTTATTAGAGCATAAGCTTTCGTGAGCTACAGCTCACTTCATCGGACGCATTTGGTCCACCAGACTCCAGCAAGAGACTGTTGAATTAGAATTAATTTGCAAACTGGATACAATTAATTTAGGCTTGAATAGAGACTGGGAGTGGATAAGTCATTACACAAAGTAAAACTATTTCCCCATGGGTTTCAGAGTAGCAGCCGTGTTAGTCTGTATTCGCAAAAAGAAAAGGAGTACTTGTGGCACCTTAGAGACTAACAAATTTATTAGAGCATAAGCTTTCGTGAGCTACATCCAATGAAGTGAGCTGTAGCTCACGAAAGCTTATGCTCTAATAAATTTGTTAGTCTCTAAGGTGCCACAAGTACTCCTTTTCTATTTCCCCATGTTATTTCTCCCCCCCCACCCTACCCCCCACTGTTCCTCAGACGTTCTTGTTAACTGCTGGAAATGGCCCCTCTTGCTTGTCATCATGAAAGGTTTTCCTCCTTCCTCGCCCCGCTGGCGATGGCTCATCTTACGTGATCACTCTCCTTACAGTGTTTATGATAAAACCTATTGTTTCATGTTCTCTGTGTGTGTATATAAATCTCCCCACTGTATTTTCCACCGAATGCATCCGATGAAGTGAGCTGTAGCTCACGAAAGCTTATGCTCAAATAAATTTGTTAGTCTCTAAGGTTCCATAAGTACTCTTTTTCTTTTTTTTGTAGTAGCAGTAGCTAGCTGCTAATGTACTTGCTCAGTAGGCCATCCATTAGTAGTAGAGCTGGTCAGAAATGTTTTAATCTAAAAGTTATTTTAATATATAAACAGGGAAAATTTAAACTAAAATTTCCACACAGTCACACAAAAATTATCCTGTTTCTCCAGAAGCTGCAGTACTAACAGATACAATATTTCTCTCACTCATACCCACAAGGACCTGACTCTGCAAAGATTTAAGCACATGTTTAAGTTTACAGGCTGTGAGTAGTCCCAGTGAAGTTAATGAGAATAGTCACAGAGCTAAAATCAAGATAAGCACATGTGTATGTCTTTGCAGGATCAGGGCCAAAGTCAGTATATTAAAAGTGGTAATGAGAGAAAACAAGCCCATTAAAGAGTTAAGTTTCCTGTGAGGGCACTGTGACTGCAGAACTCTCTGCTATAAATTCAGCCATGTTTTACTACCCCTTTCATTCAAATTCTCTTTAAACTGCACTATTGGCTTTGTTTGGTCTTGATTTTACACTAGGTAAGTTTCCAAAATATTTTTAAAAATCTTTTTCTTTCTTAAACTCAAACATACAGGCTATCCCTTCAGTTCTGTCTATTTAATTTTAATGAAATTTTATTTATTGTTTTTCTTTTACTTGAAGTCTGAAGAAAGAATAAGGGTTTCATATAGCTGAGGGAATGATGCAAACAAAAAGAAGGAGGAAATAGGCAGAAAAAAATAGTGAATACGTTTGTTAGTCTTTAAGGTGCCACAAGTACTCCTAGTCTTGAGTTTCTGCCCTTTTAGGGGCTTCCCTCCCCCTGTCATACAGATCCATACTAAAATTGATTGTAAATTCTGTTTAGCTAAAATTATTACTGACAACATTTGTTGGTCAGAGTTGATGGGCTGGCGGGGGGGGGGGGGGGCATGGAGGATAATCTGTGTTAGATAATGCATTGGCTTGAAGCATGTTTAAACTAAACTTTAAATTTGTTCCTCAGGATGGGTAAAATATCCCCTTACTAAAGTCTTCAAGAAACTAAATGCATCTTATTTTAAGCCATTCAGGAATTAAATAGTCTCTTACAACCTCAGGACTGTCACTTGGTGTCTTGCAGAGTAACTATGCAGGTATACATTTAGTTACTATGATGGCAAGTATTATATCATTACTGAAATAGTCAAAAACTGAGGAAAAGAAGCCACCATATTTACCTGCTTCTAGCGACACCCTTCTCAGAGATCTTCCAAAAGAAAAGGTTTTCTGGTTTTGAATTTTCAATTTGACAACTAATACACATCATGGGTGCAATTGCTACCACTATAACACTTAGTCTTTTCTTTAAAAAAATATGTATATACCTTCATATTGGTGGGCTCTGTTTCTTGCATGGAAAACTGTATCACTATATGATCATGGAGAGCTATTCTAGGAGCTCTTAATACCAAAGAGGCATTAGTTTGCTTAGAGGAATAATCATTGGACTGGGGAACTAGAAATAGCGGAGTTATACTCAAGTTTCTATAATTGACTTATTGTGACTTTGAGAAGTCACTTGACTTCCTTGTTCCTTCTCTGCTTTCCTCCTGTAAAATGAGGTATTCAAATATCCCATGTCTGTTGTGAGGACTAAGGGCTTGATTCACAAAAGGATTTAGGTGCCTAACTGCCATTTTAGGCACTTAAGTCCTAGAATCAGGCCCCACTGGCATTCACAAAGCCCCCACTCAGCTGCCATCAAACCCTGTAGGTGTCTAAATTCACTCAGCACCTAAACTTTTGCAATACAAGTTCCCTAGGTGCCTGTGTTTTCTTCTTCTGAGCATGCGCACTGCGGCACCACAATGGGGATCTAGATGTCCAAGCTTCAGAGCGTTACGTGAACTGTGGGAAGATAGGCAGGCCTCTACCTAACTCACTGCTGGGGCCCCAAGCTCACTTACAGATGAATGAATGTATGTAGAATGGGGAGACCTTTCCTTTTAACTTTCAGCACAATGGCTAGTATAGTTGGCTGGGATGTGGAAGACCCCTGGCTCAAGTCCCCAGAGAGAGGGAGAGGATTTGAAAAGGGGAGCTGTAACCCAGGAACGACTTGGTGTCAACTGGCAGAGGGCACCGGGGTGCGTAAGGGTTACAGGGATCATCTACATAGTTAGCCAAATAACTTCATGGAAGATGTCTACTGAAAGCCTATATCTTACTGATCATCATAAAACTTGCAAAATGTATGGATAGATAATATGTAAGGAGTTATGTGAAATGTTATTAAGGTCTATGATGGGCCTGGTTATCAAAAGATGAGAAACAGCCTTCTTTGAGGCAAGAGATGTTTATCCATTTGTCTGACTAAATGGAAACTGAGTATTGTATGGTTCACAATAGACACCCATTTATAGTCTGAGCCTAATGCTGATGAAGGTATTGTAAATTCCCTTTCTGGAAGTTCTTACAGAAGAATTAAACCAGGAGGAAGGAGTCCTCTTTACAAGATAAGATGATGGATTTTTGGACTATAACTGTAGGTACAGGCTATACTCTCCATCCTTTACTGAGGGGACAGGCTGAGAGAATGGCTTGTTTCATGATGATAAAGGGATCACAGCCTACCGGGCTGAAAGGCGGTAGTGAGCAATACTAAGTTCTAGAATGCATATTATAATTGTATTTTATATGTAGTTAATTTTCAATACTTCCATCAATATGCTGCTTCTTGAATCTTAGATATGTTTATAATAAAAACAAGAAGTATGTTTAAGCGCTGTGTGTGGAGAGGAGTGATGATCTTGAGGTGTAACTGGCAAACTGAGGTGTATTTATTCCTTTGGGAGTAGCAGATCTGTGAGTGTCTAGTGGAACTGGTTTTGTATAGTTTAGATGGATGCTCAGAGTACTCAGGGTAGGGGTGCTGGAACAACTTTTGTAATGGGGCTGCTGGGAGCCATTGAACCAAACTGTAAACCCTGTATGTGATGTAAACCACTTCAAGCCGGGGTGTGCGGCATCATGCCCACCACCCCTAGTTTCAGCATCTATGGCTCAGGGTTTGATGTGCACCTACTGTTAATCTGTAGAGAGCTAGGGCTGATTTCTGGAGGCTTGGAAGGCAAGTGGCTTGTGTTACCAGAGGCTGGTGGTGCGGGGGAACTGACCCACAGTAGGCACAGACAAGGCTGAGAGCAGATAGTAGGGAAGTGCCACACAACCATGGGTACCGTCACACTTTCCAACCTCTTAGAGCTCTAACAATAGGTTATTTTGTTGCGGTGGGGGTCCTTTAGTCTCTCCCCTTGAAGTTGTTCCGCTGTGGATTAAATCAAGACATTGGATGAAAGAGCGACTCTGTAGCTTCATGGTTAGAGCACTCATCTGGGAGGTGGGAGACCCAGGATTCAGTTTCCCTGCTCCAATAACTGTATATACAATTTATTCACAGTGGAACAGCTGTAACAGAAAGAAAAGGAGTACTTGTGGCACCTTAGAGACTAACAAATTTATTAGAGCATAAGCTTTCGTGAGCTACAGCTCACTTCATCGGATGCATTGTGAGCTGTAGCTCACGAAAGCTTATGCTCTAATAAATTTGTTAGTCTCTAAGGTGCCACAAGTACTCCTTTTCTTTTTGCGAATACAGACTAACACGGCTGCTACTCTGAAAGCTGTAACAGAGAACACTGTAGACTAGGAGCATGAAACGGGCTTGAATTAACATAAAATTACAGAAGGAACTTAAATCTGCTGAAGGGCCAGAAAAAGAACATAGCACAAGTAGGGCCCGGCCCTGGCAGCTCCACATGGCCACCTGCAGCCCGAAAAGAGGAGCCTCCTACCCATCTTCCACACACCCCTTAACTTGGTAACAATAAGAGGCGCTACTCTGAACCGCACACATGCGCCCTGTGTCAATATAGTGCTATGGCAAGGCGACTGCGCATGCGTCATCCTGCATGCTCTTTTCCATAGCTTCATCCGAGAGCCACGAGCGCCTCAGCCGGCTATGACCACACTAGTCAGCGCCCATGCCAATATCTGAATTCCCCTGTTCGGCTTCACTGTGGCGGAAGCAGCTCGGGACGCTATAGGCCGGACTGCCCCTCTTCCGGCTTTGGCTTCAGGTCTCTGTGGGCGGGGCGAGTCCTTCCCGGGCAGGGATCTGAGCGGCTCTCGCGAGAACTCTCCCTCTTCCTAGGCCGGCGCTGAGAGAGGTAGGTGCTTGAGGCCGCCGACGCGGAATCGCGTTTAGCCGCTGTCCGCGCAATACCGCGCCGAGCGGGCCCCAGCCGCTCGGCCCGGAGGAGTCGGTTGGGGATGCGTCCGATTAGCGGCCTCCCGCGGCCCGATGGCCGCCCAGGGACCCGGCACACCTCGCCTGGAGCCAGGGGGTACCCGGCCCCGCGGAGCCTGTCTCCTCCGGGCAGAGCTAGGGCCTCCGACCGGGCTGTGGGGCTTCTGAGCCGGGGCCCGGCGGCCTCTGTCCAGGCCGGGGATCCGTACGGCTTCTCCGTACAGAGGCCGCCCCAATAAATGGCTGGGCTCAGCGTGTGGGCTCCTGCCGGGCTCTGGCAGCGGGGGAAGGGAGCAGCCCTCCGACCCGTCTCCCTCGAAGAGGCAGTGGCCCTGCAGCGCGGCGTGGCTTCTGTCAGGAGCCTGGTCCCCGAGACGTCTGACTTGCGGGACTCCACTGCTCGCTTTTCCCCATGTGACCGCTTTGAACTGTGCGCGGCTTGTGAAGCTTCTCACCTCTCCTCTCAGGTCTGACACACAGACGAGTTGCCCAGTGAGACGGATGAAGGGCCTAGATCTCTGCTGTGTCCAACTAACAGAAAGCCCTTGGCTGGGCATTGTGGCTGGTAGTCGTGTGTCTGCTGACAATTGAGACGTTTCTGTTCTTTGGGTTGTAGAAAGGCCATGTTCAGTTCTAGCGCGAAGATTGTGAAGCCCAATGGTGAAAAGCCAGATGAATTCGAGTCTGGTATTTCCCAGGTATGTTAGTTTCACTCCACTATCCCCTAATAACTTGAACTAAAAAAAACTAATGGAAGCACAGGTATAATTCTAGCTTGATTCAAAACTGAAGTTAAACTGCCTGAATAAGTCTCAATTTCCTGAGGGAAAAATAGGAATTGCAGACTTTTGCTTCATATTCTGCTTCTGATGGTAGCAAATACCTTATGCTTCAGAGGGAAGTGTAAGAACTAGCCAGTCACCAGTGAATGGTGCATGTATGCATTTTGGGTGGTGAGGGTTAGGGTGTGCGTTCTTGACCTCATGGATCAGTTTATGCCTGGAAACAAATATATACAGACCATTTATAACAGATGATTGATTAGCGTTTAGCAAACTAGTACATGGACACAAATGCATCAGAAAGTAAAATGATGCAACTTAAAACTGATAATAATCAAAATTGTTCTCTCATTCTTTTCTGTAGGCTCTCCTGGAGTTGGAGATGAACTCTGACTTAAAAGCTCAGCTGAGAGAGTTGAACATCACAGCAGCTAAGGTGGGTTTCAAAAAACTTGCACCCCATCCAAAAAAGGTGACTGACTTTGTTGCCAACTGACAATTCAGTATGTTGGTATCTATTTTAAATGGATATTAATATGCCATGTGACAAGTGGTCAAAAAGTTTGAATTGAAGATGAATGCAAGATTTCATGGCATTGTCTTGCTGGATACTGTTGTGACTTAACAGGAGGAGGCAGACGTCAAGCTTTGTAACCCTGTTTATTGGAGCTGATGGCTGTAGCTTTTTATTTTTTATTTTAAATACAGTTCTAGTCTTAAAAGTGACTGTAAAAAATGCCATTAGAGCTTACACAATTCTGACTCCAGATAAACTGATCAAATTTAACAAGTATAAAACCTATTTCTAACTTCCCAGACTAAGTTTGCAGGACTGGATCTGAAAATCCAAATGACTTCTTGCTTACTTTGCTAACCCTGAAGTTGCAATTGCAGAATCTTCATCAATGAAATGCAGACTAGAATTGTCCTGTTTTTATAGAACAGCTCTGGGATGTCTAACATATGTCTCATAATATTCATGTCATTATAAAAAAATAAATAAATAAACCATCAACTTGGCCTATATAAAATGGGAGCAGATCAAGATACCAGTCTCGCATAGTCACATAGTGTCAGCTCTTCAGAGTTTAGTTTTAGTTTAGGATGTGATTGTGAAAATGGCATGAGGTCTATAGTTAAAACAAAAAAAACTTCAGAACAAAATTTGTTCAAATTACAAATTCTTCTGCCAGCCCTGTACAGCAAACCTGAAATTCAAAAGTGATCTTTGTACATAAGCAGTAATAAAGCTTATGCAGGTTCTTTTGTCCCTAATAGTAACTGCAAACTTGTTGGGGTCTATACAGGAATGTTGACTGGAATTCAGTAAACAAATCTGAAGTTGCAAACCGAATTGTGGACTTTAGGGGAGTGGCTGGGGTGTGCACACTGACTTCTAATGGGGCCTGAATCTGTCTCAAGAAGCATGCTCTTGGGAAGTGCAGTACTTGTGCCAAGAGGGCTGTTCCTAATGAGATAAGAAGGGCTATTGTTGAACAGATTTTGAAACAGTGAGGGACACAATGCATTTTAGTAAATCCAACATGGGCTTCCAGTGAGGTGGGTCTCAGAGTGTTCTACCCAAGTGGCTTTTGGGAGCATAGCTCTAAGATAGAGGTGGAGAACCTTTTTTCTATCAGGGGCCATTGACCCACAGGAAAAAAATTAGTGTGGGCCACGCATGGGGGTGGGGCGCAGAGACTCAGGGCTTAGGCTCCAGAGAGGGGCCAGAACTGAGGGGTTCGGGGTATGGGAGGGGTTGCGGGATCTGGGGTGGGGATGAGGGGTTTGCAGTACAGGAGGGGGCTCTAGGCTGGGGCCAAGGGTTTTGGAGTGCGGAAGTGGGCTCAGGACTGGAGCAGAGGGTTGGGCTGTGGGTGGGGATGTGGGATGCAGACTCTGGGAGGAGGCTCAGGCCCGGTGGCACTTACTTCAGGAGGCTCCTGGGCTAAGGCAGGCTCCCTGGCTCCGCACTGCTCCAGGAAGCTGCTGGCATGTCCCTAGGCTGAGGCACGGCCAAGCAGTTCTATGCGGTGTGCGCTTCCTGCGTGCGCAGCTCCCATTGGCTGCAGTTCCTAGCCAATGGGAGCTGCGGAGGTGGAGCTTGGGACGGGGGCAGTGTGCAGAGCTTCCCTGAATGCACCTGTGGGCAGGGACATACCAGTTGCTTCCAGGAGAAATTTCCAGATGAAATTAGGCAGTGGGCTCGATCCAGCCCCCGGGCTGTAGGTTCCTCACCCCTGCTCTGAGGAGTAATGACCTAGAGTCCCATTCCATGATGTTGGAGGATAAGCTTGTGCCCAGCAGTAAGGCTGGTGAGGGAAGCATTCGCTTCCTAGTACTTGATCGCATGCTAGGGAGGTAAACCATGCAGGACACAATCATGTTACCATGTTTATAAAAGTATTTGCAGGGAGACAAAGTACTATTGAAATAGCAGTGTGGATCTTGGCAAATCAGTAGATGTGACTGACTAAGCTACCTTACTATTTGTATGAAGATGTAGCGTGGAAGACAGTTAGTGGAGGGTGTTTAGGCGATCAACCTGTTCATGCTGATTTTTATCCTCCATGTATGCCATGGGTAACATTATTTTATTTGAAACTTGATCTCAATACCAGCCCCATGCAATTCTGTTGCACTGGAGACCCATTCAGTCTACATATTGATGTCTACTTGTGTGAGATTCTCCTGTTTGAAAGGGTCAGTGAATCTGAATTGTAATTGCAACAATCCAATTCCATGTAGGGATACTAGCCTAATGGGTGAAAAGGCTGTTCATTTCATACAGCAATTTACAATTGCAACAAAGCTTGATGAGAACTGCCATTATTACGTTTAATGGATTTTGTAAAGTGCTTGCTGTTACTTCAAAGCTGACCTGTGTTTAGGGGATTTAAAATCAAAGGTAACTTAAGTGTATATTTTGTCTTCTATCTTAGGAAATTGAAGTAGGGGGTGGTAGAAAAGCAATCATAATCTTTGTACCAGTTCCTCAGCTGAAATCTTTCCAGAAGATCCAGGTCCGATTAGTTCGTGAGCTGGAGAAAAAATTCAGCGGCAAGCATGTGGTGTTCATTGCTCAGGTAAATAGTTGATTATTTTTTATGGTTTATTACTCTGTATGTGGCATATTGGTTCCCTAACCTGTTGGGGCTGGGAAGGTAAATGTATCGAATGTGTGGTTGGTTTGTTTTTGCTGTAGATGAAATACCTTTCCAGACACTGTCAGTCTGTGGCTGCACATTAGTGCTTCTTAAAGCAAGCTGTTGAGACTTGAGAAAAACTATATAGGATGGCTGAACCATACTCTGAAAAGGAGAAATAACATGTAGCTGGAGTAAAGTCCTAGAAGTAATGAAACTTAAGCAGGAAAAATGTAAGCATAGTATTTTTGCAGACTCTACAGTGATGATAGAATAGAAGTAAGCTTTAATACAAGCAGTCGGAAGAGGGGGAGTTTTATTTGCTGTCTTTTAAAGTGAAAAGGAAGAAGGGGCAATGCTAGTGAGATCTGACCTCCTTTAATCTTAACCTCTCCTCCTCCTCCTCCCCCCCCCCCCCCCATCCTCCTCGGTTTAAGCCAAGAAAAGCTTTTTTGAGGTGGGAATAGATGGATGGGAAGCCAGCATTAGGAAGAGGGCAAGCCCCTGGAGTTATGAGGATAACTTTAAATGGATATATATGTGTTTTCTTAATAGTTATGAAGGTTATACTTCATCTGTGAAAAGATCAATTTTTTTGTATTGTGGTTTAAAAGGATAAAAATACCTGAATTGAAGTCATGTGACTGAGTATATTCTGAACAATGAAATGCCTCTGCTAGTCAGATGTCTCATACTCGTATGCGATAGCTCACACCCAGTTTTGTCTTAACACAATAACAAATGTATAACACTGTTTAATTATTGAAATCTTTAATGGTATAGAAAAGGTGACAAATTTGTTTTAAAGGAATATAACAAATCATACCACTGTTCATTGAGTACTTGAGAACATTTGTCTTCAGTGATAGTGGCTTGGTGATAGCAAGCATGACAGTTCTGGATATTGCATATTGGAGCCAAGGCTCAGAAGGCTTGTCTTCACTATGGGGGTAAGTCGACCCAAGTTATGATACTCCAGCTATGTGAATATGATACTCCATCGACGTAGCTTTGGTCGACTTGCCCCAGTGTCACTGCACTGCATCAATGGGAGACGCTCTCTGGTCGGCTTCTCTCTCTGTTCTTGGGGAGCTGGAGTACTGGGCTTGACCAGAGAGCGCTCTGCTGTTGATTTTAGCAGCTATAGTGAAGATCCACTAAATCAATCCCTTCTGAATTGACCACTATGGGGAGATTGATGCTGCTGTAAAGACCAGCCCTAGAACTCCTACCTTCCTAGTTAAACAGTGAATCTTCTCGCAACATAAGGCTGCCTATGATGAGTTGCACTGGCTTAACTACAAAGGGATATTTTATGCTGATTTTTAAACTGTTGTAGACTTCTTTGTGGACATTCTAACTTAGGAATCCATTTAAGCTAAACCAAAATCCCTTAAAACTATTTTAAGCTAAACCAAAGTAACCCACTTTTAAACTAAAATAAGTGTCCATGTGGGGACAGTCTGCACAAGTTTAACAAATGCAGTGTAAATATCCCTTCTACAACTTCCTCATAACATAGGTGTCCAAACAACTGACACCAGGAGCAGATGAATAACAATCTCAAGAATAATCTAGCAGGAAATCGCAATGGGCAAAACCCTCTGCAGTGTGGTTTTTTTTTTAAGCAACTATTTCTAGAGAAGGCCCCCCCCTCCACCCCCTGATGTGGGTGAACAGATTATCTTGGCTATTAGCTTTGTTAAATACAAACTGTTCTCCCCAAACCTTTCCTTCTTCCCACTGAACATACTTGGCATGAGAATTTGGTGGTGGTTTCAGCAATGCACTACAGAAACTGACTTTATCATAAAGCTCAACTTCTACAATTGGAATTTGGTTTTGGTTATTCCTGAGCATTCCTTGATGCTGTGTGGAAATAATTGTAGGACTTGTGCAGGAGAATGGTAACCCTTGAAAGAAAGTCATATTTATGACTTCAAATCTGAACATCTGATTCTGAGGATATTGGCTAAATGTTTCATGAGGCTTGATATCCCCTTCTTTCACAGAGAAGGATTTTGCCCAAACCAACAAGGAAAAGCCGTACAAAAAACAAGCAAAAGCGTCCAAGGAGGTAAGTAAATGTTACGCTGCTGAAATGTGTGCCATTCCACTTGCATGACAGCCATTTTGATCATACGTAAAGGGTCTGAGAGAGATTGGCTCTGCAAAGACTCTTCCTTTCAGCATGTAAAGTTAAGGTACAAATAGTGCCCTTTACCGTCCCAAACTTCCTTGCATCTTCAATATTCATATCGCTTCTCTTCAAAATCAATCCCTCAATGTGTTTCAGAAACTTACTACTGTCACTTTCTAATCTTGCAGTTCTAGAATGGCTATGAGATAGCAGTGAGGACTATGTTCTACAACAGGGGTTGGCAACTTGTGGCACACGTGCCAATTTTTAATGGCATGCTGCTGTCTGCCGGGGACCGATCAGCTGACGGCCCTTGCTACGGAGGGGGAGAGGGAAAAGGGGAGCTGCAGCGCGCTCTCTGCTCTGGGGACCTTGGGGAAGGGGGTGGAATCAGCATATCCCCTCCAGCCATCTGTCGTGAGCCAGTCAGGGAAGGGGGCTGGGAGCACCCCCACAAATCCAGCCCACTCTCCCCAGCCCTCTGCCCTGACTTCTGAACCCTCCTCACACACGCACCCCCTCCCCCACACCCCATGCCCTGACTCTTGCATTCCCCATCCTGAGCACCAAACAGGAGCTCCTGTGCATACACCACACCCCCTCCCCCCACATTCCCACCTGCACCCTGAGCCCCCTCCCTCATTCTAGCTCCTGGCCAGACCCTGCACCCCATCCCCCAGCCTGCTCCTTCACCCCCAGCCCTGTTCTCAGTGCACTCCCACCCTCATCTCAGTTCAGCGAGAGGAAGAGAATGGTAGAACTAGGGAAACAGTAGGTACTTACTCTATGCGGACAGGGCCGGGACCCTGGCTGGGAGGAGCTGGCGGACGGAACCCCAAACCAGCAGTGGGCTGAGCGGCAGCGGGCTGAGCTGCTCAGCCCGCTCCTGGTCTGGTGTCCCAGCCACCAGTCCTGCTCAGCCCACTGCTGGTTTGGAGTTCCGTCCGCCAGCTCCTCCCAGCTAGGGTCCCGGCTGCTGGCCCCACTCAGCCCGCTGCCGGCCTAGTTGAACGGAACCCCAGGATGGCAGCGGGCCAGTGGTGAAAGATCAGCATTTTAATTTGATTTTTTTTTTAAATGAAGCTGTTTAAACATTTTGAAAACCTTGGTTACGTATGACAGTATAGTTATATAATATATAGACTTATAGAGAGCTTCTAAAAAAGTTAAGATGTATTATTGGCACGTGAAATCTTAAAGTGAATAAATGAAGACTTGGCACACCATTTCTGAAAGGTTGCCAACCCCTGTTCTACAACATTGGCTTAGTTGTCAATTCTGAGATTTTTGGTGTATTCTGGCCTTGCATGGAAACTGGCAGTACATTCCAAATATGTTGTACATATTTTCCCAATCTTTCCATCTACATTCAACGCTCTTTTTTTCCAGTAGTAGCTAGCAAAATATTTGCTAGCAGCAATTACAAATAACTTCTGTTTTTCTGGTCTGCCCAGCCACTGTCTTAAGATTGTGGGCATCTTGGAAAACAATGAGGCAATGTATGTAAACTGAGTAACTTAAGTGGGTTGGGTTAGGTTCCCCTCCCTCCTCCCAATAACTTGTTCACCTGTTGTAATGCTAGCCTTGGAACAGATGAACATCCAGGGAATGGATGCTAACTCTTTATCTGTACTGCAGAGAATTCAGTCCAGGAATTACGTTCTAGCTAAATTCCCTCTAAGCTGCGTGGTTGTGCAGTAGGCTATCAAGGGCTGCACAGGCAGGAAGAGGCACCTCTCCCCTGGCCACTGCCATGAGAGAGGGCTTGGGGAAGTCCTCTCTCTCCCTAGGGCAGCCTGCACCCCAAACCCCTCATCCCCAGCCCCACCCCAGAACCTGCACCCTAGCCAGAGCCCTCACTCCCCAGCCCTGAGTCCCCTCCCACACTCTGAACCCTTCAGCCCCACCCCCGGCCACACATCACCTCCATATTGGTGCACATGGATCTAAAAAATTAGAGGGAACACTGCATGCTAGCTTTAATTAGGCAAGGTAAAATTAGAATGGTGATTCACAGTGTGTGCGCTGACGGATATACATACAACATATCCTTACTTTTTGCCCCAAGAGATTTGATTTTTGTGTAATTTTTGGATAGACTCACTTTTGTAGTTTGTTTGCTACTTGGGTGAGTGGGGAAGGAGGCTGGGCTTGCATGGGAAGCTGTGATCTAGGAGGTAACTTTTTTATTATTATTTTTTATTCTGACTTGGGGTAGAGCTAAATTCTAAAGAAAGTCATCAATCAAAAATAGTGTCCTTGGCACTAAAGTTCAAATTTAAGCAACAGTTTGCTTCTGTTAAACATTTTTCTCTAACTAGTTGGTCTGACTGAAATTGTGGACTGTCTATGTTCACTGAGTGATTTGCATTTGGTGTTGCTTTCATTCTGGGACACAATCAATTTTACTGTAATTGTAATGTCAAGGATAATATTTAATATTGTGATTTTTTTTTTTTTTTTGGAACATATGTAAATGGGCATTCATAGGGCACTTACAGGAATTTTTGTGGTCTAATATGTAGAAAACTCAATCTGACACTGCAGCATTAGGGCTGTATGGGGGAAACTTGCATTATAATTACCTTAAATTGCAAACACTGTTCTACAGAACCTGCTAGATGAGTCTGTGTTCCATTACAGAATCATCTCTAACACTGCAAGAAGTGGGACATTGGAGGGGAATAACCTAATAATTTTGCTAAAATGTCAGGTTGATGCATCCTAACTTAATGCAGTAAATACATTCTTAAAAGTAGAAAGAACGAGGAATACTTGTGGCACCTTAAAGATGCTCAAATTTATTTGAGCGTAAGCTTTCGTGGGCTAAAGCCCACTTCATCAGATGCATGCAGTGGAAAACAGAGTAGGAAGGGGTGTGTGTGTGTGTGTGTGTGTGTGTGTGTGTGTGTGTGTATATACAGAGAACATGAAAAAATGGGGGTTGCCATACCAACTCTTAAGAGTTGGTATGGCAACCCCCATTTTTTCAAGAGTTGGTAATGCAACCCCCATTTTTTTCCTCTTTGTGTGTGTGGTTTATATATAATCTTCCTACTGTATTTTCCACTGCATGCATCTGATGAAGCGAGCTTTAGCCCACGAAAGCTTGTGCTCAAATAAACTTGTTCGTCTCCAAGGTGCCACAAATACTCCTCATTCTTTCTGCTGTTACAGACTAACACAGCTACCACTTTGAACTCTTAAAAGTAGTATCCCTCAAATTCTTCATTTGAGGAAGTATTGGTCACACTTACAGGTGGCACTATTAACTTGTATAAATACAACTTGCTTACACTGAATAGTGAAGCATTGATAGAAATAGTGTAGTCTCAAATATCACTTTCACTACAAACTGCTCAATTTTATTTTGTACTGCCTCCTGGAATAGCTGCTGAGATAAATTGTGGCATGGTCATAACTAACTTTTTGATATGGTGGAGTATGGAATTCATGTTTACTGTTTATTTACCAGCCTATACGTTCCTTTGTCCCAGGAATTATGGTAGTATCTCTTTGGCAGATTATAGGGGAAGTATGTGTTTATAGTCGTCAGACTAAACTTGCCAACCCCTTGAAGGTTTAATTCAGGGGTTCTCAAACTGGGGGTTGGGACCCCTCAGGGGGTCACAAGGTTATTTCATGGGGGGGGTCACAAGCCACCCCAAACCCCACTATGCATCCAGAATTTATAATGGTGTTAAATATATATAAATTAAAAAAAAACAAAAACACTTTTATAAGGGGGGGTGGCACTCAGTGGCTTGCTATGTGAAAGGGATCACCAGTACAAAAGTTTGAGAACCACTGGTTTAATTCATGAAAATATTGTATTTCAGCCGTACACTTACTGCAGTGCATGATGCCATACTCGAAGATCTGGTCTTCCCTAGTGAAATTGTGGGCAAGAGAATCCGCGTGAAACTAGACGGCAGCAGACTCATAAAGGTCCATTTGGACAAAGCGCAACAGAATAATGTTGAACACAAGGTAAGGAACTAACTCTATACCCTTCTCTGTAACATAGGGGTTGTGATGAGTCATCTAGTTGAGTATAAAACTCAAAACTGTGGCAGCGGCAAGAGTATGAGAACTCTGCCCTGATCTTGAATTACATTTTGGACTAATGAAATGCTAAGAGAATTTTTGAAATCAAGCTTTAGTTTGACTGCACTTGGCTGCCTTACACTCTGCTTTTGGTTAACTCATTTGTGGTGACCTTTTTCCTACTTGCTTCCTCTTAGCATGAGTGGTAGAAGATGGGTTTCTTATTTATAATGAAACACTTGATCTTCAAAGCCAATGTGCCAGCTACATCATGGAGTAGAGGGCCCCACATATCTGTGTGACTCTGCTTCAGCTGCCTTATGGATTGAATAGCTCTGAAAGTCTGAGTCTGTTCTGCTGGCAAATCTATGTGATTGATGGCTTGAGTCTTGATGTTCTACAGAACATTATCACCTCCCAAATAAAGAATTCTGGGAAGTAATCTCAATATGGAAGAACTGTCATCAATTTAGTATTTCACTTAGTCTAACTTTTTTCAGGAAATGTGGCTTCATTAATGCTGGTACATAACTTAACTCGTTCAAAATGACGTGGGAAGCCTATCATTTTCTGTTGAGATAGGATTTCTTAGCAGTAACTTAAGAAACTAGCCAAATCAAACTTGGAATAACATGAATTTTGAATGCTGGACTGAATCAGTTTCTGAATGCATCTGTCATCTTCAGTATAGTCATCCATTGAGGTTACTTGTGGCTCTGTCCAACCGGTATATCGGAGTATAGCCCTAAGTGCAATGATGTACAATCCCCTTCCACAGTGTTGAAGAGCAAGCCTGTCCCTGGCTCTAGAGCTGATGAGGGCAGCATCCTTTATATTCATATAACTTCTCAATCTCTAGACAATTACTGAGGAGAAACCATGCAGGGTGCAACTTGAAATGTAATATACTATGTCTGAACTGTACAGCAGAACATGCAGCTTTTAGAAAACTTATTGAAAGTAAACTAATGCTCTTGTACTTGACTTTTTTTTTTTTTTTTTTCTTTCCAGGTGGAAACATTTTCTGGTGTCTACAAGAAGCTCACTGGCAAAGATGTTATTTTTGAGTTCCCAGAATTCCAGCTGTAAAGTGCAAGAATGACTGAATAAACAGTTTAATTGTTCATATCTTAAGCAATTTCATTAAACTAAACACTTTATAAAAGCACACTACAGAAGGAGGAAGTAGCTGACGTAGGTAACTGGTAATAGCTTGGCTATGGAACCTTCTAATTTTAACTGAGTTGCATCTATTAAAGTTGGTAAGAATTCATGCCCCCAGAACCTAATGGTAACTAGGTAAGAGACTTCAGTTTCTAGTGGACATGTCCATATCCTAAATCACACAGAAAGCCTTTGTAGGGAAGTACACTAAACAGGCCTGAATAATACCTTCTCTGAGGATGAATTGTTCTGGCAAGGTTGTGTATAGAAACGTAAACTCATGAGTTTTTTGCATTTGTTTTAGAAACTCGGGTAGAATGGAAATCAACAGTTCCCAAGGTTGGTGGGAACATTAACCTACATAATAAATACTTGGCTTTAGATATGAGAGCCTTATATGGGGTGGAGGCAGACAAAATTCCACTTGCTTATGGAACACAATTCTTAAACCTATTTCAAAGGTCACAAGGCTGAAATTTAAGCAGTGTTCTTCCCTGCTGGTTAAGCTGTCTTGCTTTGCTATAAATTGTAGGCTACTACTAATGGGAGAACATCTAACTACAATGCAGGTTTTGTCAGTCCACAGGTTCAAGGTGTAATCTTGCAAGTCTGTAGGATATCAAAATGGATAAATATGGTTTTCTAGTTGCTTCAGAGTTCAAGGGTTGTGATAGACACTTGGAGGTTGGTCAGTGGGATTTGTTTGAAGTGATGTGGGGAAGCCTACATGGTTTACCTCAACAGCTTGAGACATTGCCAATACTTCTGAAAGACAGATAGGGTGCCTATGAAATGGGTGACTTTTAAAAGTCCACAAGCAAGTCCAAGGCATAGGGTGACACTCCAAGTATGTAAACAATAACTTGTCTTCCTGTGGGATGAGGACTGACAGTTGAAGTCACTGGGAATCTGAGTTCTTAACTAAGCAAGACTTCACTAAATATTAGGGCTGTCAAGCAATTTAAAAAAAAAATTAATCATGATTAATTGCATGATTAAACAATAATAGAATACCATTTATTTAAATATTTTTGTTTTCTACATAGATTTCAGTTACAACACAGAATACAAAGTGTATAGTGCTCCATTTATATTTGATTACCAATATTTGCACTGTAAAAAACAGATTTTTCAGTTCCTCCCCATTGCAAGTACTGTAGTGCAATCTCTTTATTATGCAAGTTGAATTTGCAAATGTAGAATTATGTTTAAAAAACAACCCTGCCCTCAAAAATAAAACCATGCAAAACATTAGATCCCACATTCCTACTTCTTGTTCTGCCAATTGCTCAGACAAATCAGTTTGTTTACATTTATGGGAGGTAATGCACCTGCTTATTATTTACATCACCTGAAAGTGAGAACAGGTGTTCTCACTTTTGTAGTCATTATTGCAAGGTATTTATGTGCCAGATATGCTAACATTCATATACCTCTTCATGCTTCCATGCTCATGACACTCATTTAAAAAAAAATAATACATTTAATGTGTGACTGAACTCCTTGGGGGATAATTGTATATCTCCTGCTCTGTTTTACCCACTGCTTTGGATCATTGAGCAGAACCTGTCATCAGCATGGATGCATGTCCTCTGGAACGGTGGTTGAAGCATGAAGGGACATGAATCTTCAGGGTATTTGGCATGTAAATATCTTGTGATGCTGGCTACAACATTCCCATGTGAACAAACGCCTGTTCTCACTTTCAGGTGACATTATAAATAAGACACAGGCAGCATTATATCCTGCAAATGTAAACAAACTGGTTTGTCTGAGCAATTGGCAGAACAAGAAGTAGGACTGGGTGGACTTGTAGGATCTAAAGTTTTCCATAGTTTTGTTTTTGAGTGCAGTTTTACAACAAAAATGTACGTTTGTAAGTTGCACTATAATGATAAAGAGATTGCACTACAGTACTTGCATGAGGTGAATTGAAGAACTCTTTTATTTTTAGAGTGCAAATATTAATCAAAAATAATAGATCTATATGCTTTGTATTCTGTTGTAAGTGAAATTAATATATTTGAAAATGTAGAAAGACATCCAAATATATTCAATAAATTTCACTTTTTGATTCTATTGCTTAACAGTGCAATTAATCTCAGTTTTAATCATGATTAACTCAAAAAATTTAATCATGCGAGTTAGGTGCAATT
This sequence comes from Dermochelys coriacea, assembly GCF_009764565.3. NCBI lineage: Eukaryota > Metazoa > Chordata > Testudines > Dermochelyidae > Dermochelys > Dermochelys coriacea. The sequence goes on along the minus strand of NC_050070.1, from coordinate 35,898,725 downwards.
AATCGACAGCCTTACTAAATATCCGTGCTACTTTAAACAGTTGACTGTCATCTCCACTGCATGTGGAGTAAGCATCACATTTGCCCAGACAAATATCTGTGTTCTACTTTTTGCAAGTGGCCTTTATGGTGTTGGAATCCAGTATTTAATTAGAAGGAAGAATTAACATATTAGAAGGCAGGCAGGTAAATGTCTTAAGAGCTTTGGTGTTTAAAAAATGGCCCATGGGGGAAGCTTAATAGCACACATCTCTTCCTACCTATTGAGTGGCTCCAAGTGGATCCTTTCTTTTGCCGGCCATTCTACAGTTCCTGATTTTACTGCCACCTTCTCCCCACCAGTTTTCCACGGTCCTAGCAATCTGTTCCTTTCCTGAAGCTGTGCAGGAGAAGGACTTAGTTGCTGCAGCTTGGCTCCATCTAGCATGCCCCCTCTCTTAGTAGGGCAGAAGCAGCCTTGTATTCTATTAAGAGGCACCAGCTGCTCACTGTCTCTTCAGTAAAGCAGGATTTTTGTGATTTTTTTTTTTCTCTTCTCTCTCCTCCCTCCCCCCCATGCATGGGTGTAGAGGGCAATATCTTGTCTTCAGTGGACAAGGCCAAAATCTACTTCTAATTGTGGTGGTTGTTTATGGGATATACATTTGACTACATACTACCATCTATCCACATGATGCTCACTGATAAATGTGGGAAATGTACAGGAATCTGGGCTTGAATAAGTGCCAGTTAATACAGTGTCAATGGAGGAACATGTACCCACTATGATGCCATCAGTACTTCCCTTTTTCATGTCTGTCTCCTTTTCTTCCCTGCAGTAACTTAACATTCTTATCTCCTTGGTGTTAATCAAAAGGAACAGGAGTACTTGTGGCACCTTAGAGACTAACAAATTTATTAGAGCATAAGCTTTCATGGGCTACAGCCCACTTCATCGGATGCACAGAATGGAACATGTAGTAAGAAGATTATATGCATACAGCCAAGTTGGAAGTTGCCATACAAACTGAGAGGCTAATTAATTAAGTGAGCTATTATCAGCAGGAGAAAAAAACTTCTGTAGTGATAATCAAGATGGCCCATTTAGACGGTTGACAAAGTATGAGGATACTTAAGGAAATATTCAATATGTGTAATGACCCAGCCACTCACAGTCTCTATTCAAACTGAAGTTAATGGTATCTAGTTTGCATATTATTTCAAGCTCAGCAGTTTCTCATTGGAGTCTGTTTTTGAAGCTTTTCTGTTGCAAAATTGCCACCCTTAAATCTTTTACTGAGTGGCCAGAGAGGTTGAAGTTTTCTACCGGTTTTTGAATGTTATGATTCCAGATGTCAGATTAGTGTCCATTTATTCTTTTGCGTATTCTTTTGGTTTTAATCCAATCCCTTTTTTTTCATTTCATTCACTAAGATGATTAGTGACATCTAATGAAATGTTTTGGGTTTCAAATTTTATGCTCCAATTAAGTTAATGGAGGACAGGAGCCTAACATGGTCTGAAGCAGTCTGCAGACTCACAACAACATCCCTGCCTTGGTTCATATTGGGAAGGCTTTTCACAGCCTAGACCCTTCAGAATCTAGCTTCCATTATTAATAAAAACAAATGTCCTGAAGGCCACAAATACAAGCAGGTTGAATTTGGTTTGAGCCATATGTTGGACAGCCTTGCTTCAAGGATCAAGAATAGCACCTCTCTCCTGCTTCCTTATTACATCTCTAGAGCAGTGGTTTGCAACCTTTTTTCATGGGTGGGCCACTAAAACATTTCCAAGGGGGTCCAAACTTCCATTTGAAATCTTAAACATAGCTTGCCTAGTGTGCTAGAGTTTGGTCAGCCACTTGCCTGACTATTGAGGCTGATATTTGGGAAGGCAGTGTGTTCACAGGCAGTCTAGTAATGGAGATCTCTGGGATCAAAATTGCTGGTTTTGAGTCAGTAACCCTTTGCAATCTCTCATCAGCTGGTAGTCTGTCTACTCGTTAAGGTGGAGTGGGTTGCATGTGGGGGGAGATCTTGACTCTTACAGAAAACTAGTGACAGAGCAACATGTTCAGAAATTAGTACATCTAAGTATTATGCAGTTCAGATGTGCAGGGCTGTCTCACAGTATTCTGGTTGCCCACTAGTACTGTAATGTCTGAGCATCTCACAGTTTCTGAACTCTTTAACTCCCCATTCTCCTGTGAGATAGGGAAGTGCTATAACCCCTTGTGCTTAAGTGACTTGCCCAAGGATACATGGGAGGCCTTGCTCTTACTAAATCCTAGCCTAGTGCCATAACTACATCCTTCCTCATTTTAGGAGGCTTGCAGAACCTTGGAGCTATATTAAAATTTTATAAACTGTTTGTTTGCAAATAATTGATTTATATTAGGTTTAAAAACTGGCACAATCCCACTCTAATGAAATCCTAGTAGAATAGGTTATCCTTAGCTGTAACATGCTGAGCAGGTAAGGACTTTGCCCCCTTCCTGGCCCCAGTGCCTTAATTGCATCTTTGTTCGCAAGTTGCATAAACAAGATCCATGCAAGTGCTCTCATGCTGAGCAAAGGGGTAGAACTGTAGCTCTGCCATGTCTCCCTTAGTCCCTCTTGCAATGATTACTAGAATTGGACAGATGGGACAGAGGAATAAGTAGCACCCTGAAAATTGCTGCAGTAACTTCCACTACACTGTCACAGAATAAGAGGGGAACGGGAAAAAATGACACTCAAACTTTATCTCCTGGTAAGCGGCTCCCTGCACAAAGTTGAGCCTAACGGCTTCCTCTAGCCATTGTTTGAGTTTGTGGACTCTTGTGACCAAGAAGAGGAAAGTTTCTTACTGGAAGACTTCCTTCCTCACAGCACACAGATTCACAGATCCACGCCACCCTGTTAATTACTGCAATCAAGTGTTTCTCTTTTATGGGCTTTGCAACAAGTTGCTATAGTCACAGTTAAATGATAAATATACTGTTTAGCCAGCAAGCGCTCTCAACTCTGGACAATATTGCACTGGCAAGCTCTTCAGGAGGAAGCACTTCCCCCTGTGTCTCTGACTCAGATTTGATTTGTCTCCAGAGCAGCAAGAGAGAGACTGGGGGTATGTCTGCGCAGCAGTTGTGCAGGTGCTTCCCAGTTCAGGTAGACAGACATGTGTTAGCTCTGCTTGAGCTAGTGTGCTAAAAATAGCAATGTGCTGGTGGCAACTTGGGCTAGCCACCTCAATATGCACTTGGGGTCACATGAGATTGTACCTGGGTGACTAGACTGAGCTGCCCCTGTGGACATGCTATTTTTAGTGAGATCTGCTTGAACTATCAGTAGTGTCTGTATAATCATGCTGGGAAGCTGCTGTGTTGACCTATCCTAAGGGCAAGATTTATAAAGTTATTGAGGTGCCTAAAGTTGCAGATTGACTATCCACTTATCTGCAGCTGTAAGCACCTAAATACCTTTATAAATCTGGCCTTAAAACTCAGTGGCTGTTACATTAACCTTTTCCTCCTGATATTTCCCATGTTTGTAGATCCATGTTGGTACCAGTGGTGGGAATACTAATGTAGATCAGCTTTGTTTGTTTCCCATCGTAAAATGGGGATGATAATACTTATCCCATTTGTATTAATGCTTATGAAATGTTCTAAGATCCTCAGAGGGTAGGGCCTACAAAAGTGATAGGTGGTATTACTATTTATCCCCAGATTTTTCTTGATCCTGAATAACCCTCTAGCTGCTATTGTCTATTTCTCGTGTTGCCATTCTTGTCTATTACAATGCCCTCCTATCTGCTTCATGCAGGGCCAAAGTGTGTTTAGATAATGGCCCAAATAAAAAGTGGCATAGATTTGAACTGCCACAGGGTGAGCACAAGAAGGTACATTCTCTTTCTGAATGGCCCAAAGGGCGGGGATTCTGCACTGGCTGCACCACTAGTGAGCTGTTGCACAGGAGGGCAGGATCCCAGAGCTGCTGCCTCCCTTCCCTGCCCCTTTGTGGGGTGCTGAGTGCCCATAGAAGAACAGAGGGAACAATTGCTACTCTCAGAAGTACTGGAATTGTATTTGTGATGTTCTCACCATGGCCATCATGATTAGAACTGTTTGATTTATTATTTTAAATATTTAAGGTTGTTGATGGGTTTTGTTCCTTAGGCAGAACTTTCTCCATAGCATCTGATCCTGCACTCCATTGACTTCAGTGGGAGTTGTTTCAACTGGGTTAAGATTGCCCTCAGTTTTTTTCTATTTATTTCTTTAAGAAGTGGATTTAGGGATCAGTCCTTTATTCCACGTGCAGGGTGAACTCCCAGTGGTTTTGGGGGGAAAGCACCTTCCAGCTTTCAAGTGGTTTTGTTTGATTATTTTTTCTTATTTCCTGCTAGGAAATCTGCCCTTACCTCTCTCTTAGAGAAACAATTTCTTTCTCCTTAAATGAACCAAAGTCATTAGTGGTTTCTCTTTATTTTCTTTTCCCTTTTCTTGGGGGAAAAAAGCACTCAGGAATGCATTCTCGTTACAGTGCCTGGTCTTCCCCGTAGCCGTGTTCGATTTTATTTATTTTTGCTTCTTTTTCAACCTTTCTATATTCTTATTTACTTTGTAAATCCCTTAATGTTTAATATCTCCTTTGCTGCTAACTTCCTTCAAATATTTTTAATTCCCTTTATACTTCCCTTCTTGTCTCTCCAAGTTGTGTTTATGTAGAGAGATTTAAATATATATGTAAATATATGTTGCATTGCTATTGTAACATGATCTTCAAGAACTTGGACTGAATTCATTTTGCTGCATTCTTGGTCAAACAGTTTCCTTAGCATTCCATTGACAGCATTTGCTACAAGGACCCATTTCTGTGTGATGCTACTTGTCCCTTTTATTGTCACTGAAGTCAGTGGCACTTCTTATGAAAGTAAAGGTAAATAGGCTTGGACCCTTAATTTGACATTGTGGCCTTTTTACCTTTACATTAGTAGTCCCCTCTCTTTGAACTTTTGGACAGACATAATTTTACCATCATCTAGTCAAGTTTTAATCTCTAATAATTATTGAAAAATAATAAAAAAAAAAAAGTGGGTTGTTTGCCAGGTTCCAGCCTAATGTGGAAATGAAATGGCCAAGAGACTAAACCGCGAGGACCTACATTTATAATGGAAAAAGCTGTTCAGACTTTTAACTCTAGCTGTGCTAGAGTTTGATATTTCTGTAAGAAACTTTACATTGCAAGTTACCAACAAATGTATGAGTCCTTTGTTAGAGACTAGTTAATTGTTAGTATAATGTGGGCCACAGTTGTTGGTTGTGGTGACAAAGGTTTTTTTTTTTTAACGAATCTGCCTTTGCACATCCAAATGGCTCCCTAAGGGCTTTGTTAGTGATACTGACTGTACAAAAATGCACATGGGGCTTAATCCTGAGCTGTGCTAAGCATGAGCTTGACACAGCTTGTGCAGGGGTAGTGGAAAGGGAGGCAAAGGTGTCTAAGTCACCTTTTATGTCCTCCTTGATCATCAGTCCAACCAGGGCCAAGATCAGTCAGAATGCAATGGACTTATCTCTGATGCTTGGCCGTCCCTGATGTGTTGCCTGTGAGGGTAGGAGAGCCAGCAACAATGACGTCAGGACACCTGAGGATTCCCATTGGCAAGGTGACTCTTTGGCTATTCTTTCGGGGGGGAGGGAGGGGGAATCTGATGCTTAAAGTATGTATGAATTACTTCTCTCGGCACTGAAGTGCCATTATATACCGAAGGGTGAAAGTGTGACAACTGTTTAAGTGTGAACAGCAACAACATAGTAGACCAATTCAGAAATTATACTGTAGAATTTCTGAATGTCTGTTCTACTCCTTCAACAGGCATGGAACTTCCCTTTGTCAATGGGTAATTCCATATGGGTAAAGAAAACAGAAAGGCTTGGAAGAGACCAGCCAGGTGGAGAATTGAGTATTTACATTATTGTGCAGTGTGTGGAGTTTCTGCTCTTTAAACAGTAGCATGCTTTACTCCAGAAGTGAAAAATACTTTAGCCAGTTGCAAAAATAAGGGAAATTGGGGTAGGCAAAGAATGTATTAATTACATACATTGGAATTTGAGTAGGATCCTTGACTCACTATCTTTTGAATATCAGCTGCTGAAATTCAGTGCAGGAAAAGTTGTGCTCTGGTGGGAATGTGTGTGTGTGTGTGTGTATTTAGTTGGATCTAAATGGTTACAAAGGGGTTCTCTGCTAGTGAGGGGGAGGGGACAATGAGAGTGCATTCCCAAAAAAGTACATTCCCAAAATAAGCAGCTTACATCATAGACCTCTTCAGTTTTCCCACACTTCTTTCCTAATTATTGTCTTGCAGGACAGCTGATCTATTTCAAACAGGAAGTTGTTTACAGATAACACTTGCAACTGTTCTGTCTGATTTGTTGAACTGTCGAAAAGCAAAAGACAACATCTTTTCAAATTAAAAAGTGTCAGATTTCTGTAAACAGCAGCATGAGGGTCATCTGTGCGATTTCCCTGCAGGCAGAGTGTGCTCTGCAGTCCCCATTTTCTCAGCAATCATAAGGTAGGAGAGACTTTTGCAGTTTTACTGGTTAGAAGCGTGTAAGGAGGAAAAAGTCTGGATGTACGATAGAGACTGGACATGTGAGTGGAAACATTCAAAGTATGTCTGACAACTGGTGTGGGTTAGCTGCAGGATAAGAAACAAAGTTTGATATACTGTATTCTGAGAGATAATGTGGACCTTACTGCTTGCAAAAGCCTAATTTAGCTGAAAAAATCCCTGTTTAACTTGGGATTTGTAACAGTGTCAAAGATACTTCTGAGCAAGAGAAAGTGAATTAAAATAAGATTTTTAATTTTTTTTGTTTGTTTTTAACAACTGAAATTGAAATGTATTAACTTTTTATAACCACTGGTTCTGATTTTAGTAATTTCAGCATAGCATGTTTGGTTAGAACACACATGATTTAATTGCCAGAGTAGCAAGAGAGAACTGGCTGTGATTCTTCATAAAATAATCAGTATAGCCATTTAAGACTAGACATGCAAAACACATTTCTCAGTCTCTGTCTGTTCTGGGGCACCAGGATGTCTTCATCTATTACAATGATGAATGTATAATATAGCCCCCAAAGCAAAGGATAGAAGACGTGTGGCAATGGTGTCATACTGAAGTGGACTGTAGAGAAGCGGTGTCCACTAGAAATTCAATGCTAGCCACACTGGTAGCCACACTTGTGGCTTTGAATTTTCGTTAACCACATTATAAAAATGCCACATGCATTAGCCGCAATTCAATAGCCTATTAGCCACGTGTGGCCAGTGGCGAACGTATTGGACACAGCTGCTGTAGAAGATCGGATAATGACACAATACACCAATGGCCAGTAAAGGGGTAACTCTAGAGATTGAGTCAAGGATAATTAGGACTGGGATTAGTGGTATATTGGATAAAGGGAAACTTTATTAAAATTAAAGGTTCATATATGCAGTTTATAGATGTGGATATTGGCTATGAGGTTTGGGAGGGGAAACGTTTCTTACAAAATTGAGTGTCTAATTAGAAAAGTGAAAAGCACCACTTTTTAATTCTCATAAAAAGAAATAAAAGAAACTCCTGAGATTAAATTATTACAAATTATTAGTCACTAGTTACTCTGAAAATGTAGCTGAAAGATGATAGCAATTTTTCCACTCTCAGCAGCTGATTTTTGGAGTATTTTGGTGTTAGCTATTTCATATTTACAAGCATGCTCATTTAAAGCAGTAAAGATATTGGAGGATGTAAACCAACCATTGACTTAAAGAAAAGATCATTGATGTCATTTTTATGAATCAAATTCTCAATCCTTCTATGATATCACTTACTAAAAATGCCTGTAAAATGTTGATCAAGATACCTAAATGTATATTCTTAAAAAGGTATTGCATTTTAATTTTAATGCTTTGAAATCCAGCTGATTTTGATTAGAACTGAAACAGATAACAGGCAAAAAGATGATATTGTGGCTCTGATTCTGTGAATATTTTCTTCCATAATTGTTTCATTTATAGTAACCTCAGGGATTACTTGTAAGCTTCTGGGGCAGAGACTGACTTTTACTGTTTTTTTATTCAGCGTGTGACATAATGCAGTGCTGATGTTGGTTAGGGTGTCTAGATACTGCTGTAATACAAATAAGAGATTAAAAAAAATGTTTCTGACAAGAAGTGGGTGGCTTTTGTTTGTGGGGTTTTTTACATTGAATGTGTCCCTTTAAGAATGTTTGATTGTCTTGAGATAATTCACCCTAGATGTGAACATCCCAACATAGAATCACCTAAAAATAGCATGTTCTGTATCACTAGCACTTTTCATAGGAGCATGGTAAGTCATAATCCAAATTCATAGCCAAACCCTGTGACTTTGACTGATGACCAATACAGAACTGCATTGTGGAAGCAGCAGAGTCCAATCGCATAACTTGTAGTGGAGCTACCATGTTGAAATCTCTCTGAGTGAATTCACATAGCCTTAAAAACTTCATTTTTACTCTATATTAGGATTGCTCAAAAGTTTTCAATTTAAACTTTTTTTGGATAGAAAATTGGGGTTTTTACACAAATTTTTTTGTAAAGTGTCTTTTCTGTGGAAAATTTTGTTAGTTTTCATTTTAATCAAAATATTTCAGCCAAAACCCAAAAGTATTTTGGCTAAAAATGGAAGTTGTAGTTTGCTGCAAGTCCCCATTCTTCTCTATGGGCTGGGATCCCTAGCTGCACTACGTCTCTTACACTACATCGCTTTGCAAAGGTAAACTTGTGCATTGTGGGAGATGTAGTCCAGCTGATGACCTTGTCCCTTGGGGACATGAGCATACTACAACTCCTCGGAGGCATTACACCTCTTGATTTTGGCTAAAAACTTTGTTTTGCCAAAAACTCAACATTTCGTATGGAAATCTTCCACAAAAATTTTTTTTTTCTTTTTTTTGGTCAAATTTCTGTGGGGGAAAAATACTCTGTTGTACTCTCCCACCCACCCTTTACCAGCCCCGAAAAAACCCAGAAAATTAGCCCAATTCTAGTCATCAGCCACCTGCAAACTAGCCAGCCTCTGAAATGTTAGCAGTTGAAAACTTCATCTGCGTTTGGAAAACCATGTTTACTCATAGGCAGTATCAAATCCCAGTGATTATTATGGATTCACTCCTATCGATCTAAGGTACTTCTGTGGCCTCCAGCTCCTAAAGTGATGAGCACCTCACTATCTTTAATGTAGTTATCTTCACAGTCCCTTGTGAGATAGGGAAGTGTTATCCCCATTTTATAGAGGGGGAACTGAAGGAGGGAGAGACTGAGGGACAGATTTTTGAAGGTATTTAGGATTCTAAAGTTGTAATTAGGTGTAGGGGATTTTCAAAAGCACCTAGGAGCCTAACTCCCAATGGTGCTTTTCAAAATGCCATGAAGAGTGGGATCGTAAAGGGACTTATGGGTAGCAATGCTGAGCATCACGGAGCCTAGAAAATGAAAGGAACAACACTGTGTCCACAAAGCCTGAGTTGGACACCAAAGTTTCCTATAAAAACATGGGTGGACAGAGATGCCTACCAATGCCATCTCCAAAAGCCAGCACACTAGGTGGGGCGGAACTGCCTAAATTAGCCATGGGTAAGTGTTGAGGGGGGAGAGAGGCACCTAAGTCCAGACTGCAGGGAGATTCCTAGCTTTGCTAAGCATTACACAAATGGGAATGTGCTTCCTGACTTCCGTTGGCTTAGGCACCTAAGATATTTCTTGTGGGACTGAGTTAGGCTCTCCACACAAAACAGGGGGAAGAGGAGGTGGTGGTCCCCACCTGTATAACTCTTAGCCTAGCAGTTACAGCACTTGTCTGGGATGTGGGGACCCAGATTCAATTTCCCCCTCTTTCCCAGAAGAGGAGAGAGGATTTGAACAAGGAGTCTCTTAAGAGTGCTCTAACCAGTGGACTTTGGAATAGTCTGATGTGGGGGCTCCCTCATTCTCTCCTTTTGAAACCATTCCATTGTGGATAGATAATGAAAGAGCAAGTGGAGTAGAGGGATTGGACCCAGGGTCTTCTACCTCCCAGGGGGGTGCCCTACCCAGCAGGCAACAGCATCATTCTCTCTCTGGTGTTTGACACTTCTGTCATTAATGGGGTAAGTGCAAGTAACCTTCTAGACCGAATCACAGAAGAGAAGGATCTCATAAAATGTAGACAGGAAGTTGGTAGGGTATAGCAGAAATGGCCAGCTGAGAGAAGAATCAGTGCAGATATTAAAAAGGGGAAGCACCCTATGTAACCTGCATTGATTGTGAGTAGAGCTCAAGGTGTTGGTTTTAACCTCTAAAGACTTAAATATCTTAGGACCGAGTTACTGCTAGATCACCTCTCTATGGTGTTGATTACTGCGCTTGAGCCCAGAACTTGAGCTAGAGCTCTCTTAATGTAGAAAGAGGAAGCTGCTGGCAGCTGTTGGTCGTGTTTCGCTCTGCAGCCTTTTGGGGAGGATTTGAGAGTAGAAGGGCTTAGTTTATTAATAATCTTTATTTGCCATGGAGTTTAAGCCATTACAGCTATATGAAGCAGTTGCCAACTCTCATGAATTTGTGAGAAATTTGGAATATTTGGTAGTTTTTTGAAAGTCTCAGCTTCCTTTTCTTTTTTTTTTCTTTTCTTTTTAAAGTATAAGTTTATAGTACTTGGGATTGTAGAGAAGCTTGTAAATATGACCTGCATGCACCCCAAAGGCTCAGCAATCAATGACAAACTAAAATAAATTGGCTTAAAAATCATGAGATTTTTTTAAAATCATGATTCTTTGCCGCTTGACTCATGATTTTTGAATACTTGGGGTTGGTAACAATGTAGATATCTTCCAGCTGAAAGTGCCAAATTTCACACAGCTCTCCCCGATCTTGCTACACAGTAAAGAAACAACCTTTATGACAATTTATGGCCAATATTTTCAAAAGCATCCACTAAACTGGAGTACCTCACTCTCTTGGTTCCTACAAATAAATGCAACTGGCTGCACTACCGAGGTCACATGTAGTCATTTTTACAGGGTTAGGGCATAATTGAGACAATGGGGGGACCTGGTTTTCAGAAGCGTTGAGCATTTATAATTAAACCCCTGGGGAAGTTTGGGTGCTCAGTATAACAGAAAATTAGATCCAATGTGTCTCAAGATGCCTCCAAATTCTTGGAAAATTTAAATCTGGATCTGTATTTGAACTTTCCAGCTTGGGTTCACCTCTAGTTTCATAATCAGAATGGTTGTATACTGTGTTCCCATTACACTGCGCAGTTGTGTGGCCGCCCAGGAGTGAATCAAGGGCCGTGCACTTTGTTAACAGAGCTGCGCACAGCAGCAACATATTCAGGTGCCCCTCCCCCTGCTGCTCTGCAGCTACTTTGTTCCTCTGCCTTGGAGCTCCTGGCCAGCTGCTCCCCGGATCCTTCTGCTTGCTGTGCAGAGTAGGGGATGGGGGATGACGTCAGGGTGTCCCGCTCTCCCCACTTTCCTCCTGCCCATGTACCCCATCCCCACAGAGCAGGGGACAGGGCTCAGGAGCAGGAGAGCTCAGCTGCTGCAATCTGAGACTTCTTGTGTGAGTGCCTTAAAGAGTGCACGGTCTCCCAGAGACTTCTCCAGCAGCCAGCACACACACAATCTGTGTGTGTGTGTGTCTCTCTCTCTCTCCCTCTCACTCACACTCACATGAAAACTCTGTTTCTCACATGCACATACACACACTGTCTGTCTCATGCACATTCACACGTGCACACTGTCTCACACTCGCATACTGTCTGTCTCTCACACACAAACATTATCACACACATACACACACACACACACTCTGTCTCTGACACACTCACCTCCCAACACATACTTGTCTTTTTGTTTTGTTTTGTTGTTACTTCTTCCTGCAATGCGCACATATTCTCTGTAATTTTATTCTTTGACTAGTTTATGCATTTCATAATTTTATTTCTCTTATGCTTAAATTTAATAAGTTGAGTAGTGTGTTCTAAAATGCCAAACCTGTCCTGTCTGGAGTAATTATCCCTGTGGTAACTTTTAAAAATATATATATTAGATCTAGGTTTTTTGCTTCTACTGGTGGCACATATCTGCACATTACCTCGATATTGGTGCACCAAAACAAAATTCATTCCACACATGGATGAAAAAATTAGAGGTAACATTGGACTTGTACATGCTTTGGAGAACTGGATCTACAAGCCAGCAGCAATGACTAAAATGGCAAATATGTTCACAGTTCTCAGATCTTGAAAGGCAGAGCACATTCATTATAATAGGAATTTCTATAGGTTTATGCAAACCCTAAATTCAAGAATATACAGGAACAGACAATCTTTTAGTTGCCCTATTGTCCAGGCAGTGGCTCCAGTCAGCACAGATTTTATTCTAAGACTCTTAATTCTATGACTATAGTTGGGTAGACTCGTTGTCAATTCCCAGGCCCATTTAAGGCAAATTGGGACCACAGGCCCATCCTTCTGTGGATTCCCCAAGGACCAGCCCCCAGACTGTGGCCCTGTCCCCATGCTGTGGCCTCATCCCTCTCTGGGATGGTAGTTGCAGGGGCCATCTACATGAGCTGTGTGATGTGCTAGTTCAGGGGCCCACCCTCACTTTTATTTGGGTTGGTTGGGGCTTTCTTCCCTCATCCTGAACCACAACTCCCTCTCTTCAGGTGGGCATCATCCATTCCAGAGGCAAGAAATCTCAGCTCCCACTCACTGAGGTGAGGACTTTGTGTGTGTGAATGGGGGCACCACTTGACACCGCCCAAGTAAAACCATAATGAGATGACAGCGACACTCACCCTTTGTTCCACCAGATTCTTCTTCTGGGATGGTGACAGTAGGGTCACACAAATAGCAGCAGATTTCAGCACCAGCAACCCATTTAAGGTGGGTGAGGGCAGTTCACACCTCTTACATTAGTTTAGGCTATCTGCAGAGGCAGGTAGATATCACTGCCTCAGTTATACTTGGGTCACATTTCCAAGCCTTCCCTCGCAGTCATGAAGGATAGAATGAAATTTAGCCGCTGATATCATCACTTGACTTCAAGAATATACAGGAACAGGCAATCTTTTAGCTATCTTATTGTGTCTGTTGGTTCAGGTGTTGACTCCAGTCACCAAAGATCTGGAGTACAAAGTGCCTGTTGGGACTTGCCTTAATCTGGCCTCTGGTCAGTTCAACAATGTTTTTGAAGGCCGCTCTCCTAATGAAGGTCTCTACCTGTCTGGTTCTCTGATGGTCTCTCGATGATCTGTTGTTTGGAAACCTGAATAAGTAAAAATGTTCTCAGTGGCTGAGACAGTTTCCCTAAAGTTCCACAAGTCACAAAAGCTCTTCTAAAGTTGTGTTTGCTTCCCTGATATTATTGCTTATTTTTTTTTCTGACTCCTCTATTCCTATGATGTTCCAGCCCATACTTTATTCCACATCACCCTGCTTAAATCTTTCCCTTATGGAATTTTTCTTCTAGCCTACTGCCTTCTTTTGGGGGGAAGTTGGAGGGGGGGAAGGTAGAAGGGAGAGGATGGGATTATTTTTGAAATGATTAAAAATAAGAGGTTTAGCAAACATGACCAATGTGGAAAGGTTGAAAGAACGGGGCATGTTTAGAGAAGAGAAGAGATGGCTGAGGGGAGACATGATAGCAGTCCTCAAATATTATAAAAAGTGGTTATAGAACATAGAAATGTCCAAATTGGGTCAGACCAATGGTCCATCTAATCCAGTAAACTGTCTTTTGACACTGGCCGTTGCCAGATGCTTCAGAGGGAATGAATGGAACAGAGCAATTATAGAGTGATCTATCCCCTGTTGTCCAGTCCTACCTTCTGGGAGTCAGAGCTTTAGGGATACGCAGAGCATGAGGTTGTGTACCTGAGCATCCTGGCTAATAGCAATTGATGGCCTTATCCTCCATGAATTTATCTAATTCTTTTTTGTATACATTTGGCCTTCACAACATCCTTGGCAATGTGTTCCACAGGTTGACTCTGTTGTATGGAGAACTACTTCCTTATGTTTGCCTTAAACATGCTGCCTATTAATTTCATTGGATGACATCCTGGTTCTTTTTTTATGTGAAGGGATAAATAACACTTACTTTATACCATTCATGATTTTATAGATCTCTATTATATCCCCCTTACTTGCCTCTTTTCTAAACTGAACTGTCCCAGTCTTTTTAATTTCACCTCATAGGGAAGTTGTTCCATACCCATAATCATTTTTGTTTCCCTTCTCTGTACCTTGTCCAATTCTAATATATATATATTTTTTGAGCTGGGGCAACCAGAACTGATGCAGTGGTCAAGGTGTGGGTGCACCATAGATTTATACAGTGACATTATGATATTTTCTACCTTATTATCTGTCTCTTTCCTAATGGTTCCTAACATTCTGTTAGCTTTTTGACTGCTGCTGCTCATTGAATGGATTAAATTATCCATGATGACTCCAAGATCTCTTCCTTGAGTGATAACAGCTAATTTAGTCCACATCATATTGTATGTATAGCTGGGATTATGTTTTCCAATGTGCAGGACTTTGTACATCAACATTGAATTTCATCTGCCATTTTGTTGCCTAATCGACCAGTTTTGAGATATCTCTTTGCAGTCAGCTTTGGGGGCTTTACTATCTTGAGTAATTTTGTATCATCTGCAAACTTTGACACCTCACTGTTTACCCCTTTTTGCAGATAATTTTTGAATATGTTGAACAGCACTGGTCCCAGTACAGATCCTTGGGGGACCCTGCTATTTACCTCTCTCAGCTGTGAAAACTGATCATTTATTCTTACCCTTTATTTACTATCTTTTAACCAGTTACTAATCCATGAGTGGACTTGCCCTCTTATCCTGTGACTGCCTACTTTGCTTAGTCTTTGGTGAGGGACCTTGTCAAAAGCTTTCTGAAAGTCCAAGTACACTATATCCACTGGATCACCCTTGTCCACATGTTGTTGACCCCTCAAAGAATTCTAATAGAGCAGTGAGGCATGATTTCCCTTTACAAAAGCTGTGTTGACTCTTCCCCAACATACTGTGTTCATCTATGTGTCTGATAATTCTGTTCTTTACTATAGTTTCAATCAATTTGCCTGGTACTTAAATTAGGTTTACCAGCCTGTTGTTGTCAGGATTACCTCTGGAGCCTTTTTTAAAAATCAGCATTACATTAGCTATCCTTCTGTCATTTCTGGTACTGAGGCTGATTTAAGCGATAGGTTACATACCACAGTTAGTTCTTTCATATTAGAGAGCCTTCAGAACTCTTGGGTGAATACTATCTGGTCCTGATCACTTATTACTGTTTAATTTATCAATTTGTTCCAAAACCTCCTGTGCTGACACTTCAATCTGGGACAGTTTCTCAGATTTGTCACCTAAAAGGAATGGTTCAGGTGTGGAATTTCTCACATCCTCTGCTGTGAAGACTGATGCAAATAATTCATTTAGCTTCTTTTCAATGGCCTTGTCTTCCTTGAGTGTCCCTGACTGCTTGCCCCTCCCAGGATATGGTAGCCTATGCGGGGGAATAAGGGAACCCTTTTTGTGCTCTTATTCCTCTGTGTGGAAGCATAGCCAAGGTCACATTTTAGCCATTAACATTGTGAGGGTGATTCAGACTGTATGCTCATTCAGTATTTAGCCTTGCTGCCGAGATTCCCAGCAAATGTGCCATTTCTGATGGTGAGGTTTATAATGTGGATTGCATCTGTAACTGGATTGAGACTACCTGCTTATTTCACACTGGCTACTGAATACAGCAATCAAATGGCAGGGACTTTTAGTTACAATCACATTAGGCTAGATTTAAATTGATGGCATGGGGTGAAAGACTTCATGTCCCATTACTGATCTTTTGGGCTACCCGCATGATGGCCTGATGTCAATTTGTTCAGTCTAGCCATAAACCTGCACACAAGTGTGCAATGGCTACACAGGAGAACCAGAATTGGTGACAGACATCTTCTCCATATCTTCATTCTTTGATCTGGTTTTAATTTTCTCCCTACTTCTGTTACTACAAAGTGCTACTGAAAGGAAGAAATCAGGAGGACTGTGATAATTCTTTTCTTTCCTGAAAGAGCATTTTTGCAGTCCTCTTGTAGATCAGCGTTTGGTGACCTATTCCATCAAACTATATTTCTGGGCAGTTTCTTTTCCCAAAGGGTCTACCTACAGCATAACAGTATGAAGCCTGTTTCACTGACAGATTTGTAGGAGGCTGTGATTTCAGTGAGTTAAGGGCTTGTACACACTACAGTTTATGTTGGTGTAACTTATGTCACTGAGGGGTGTGAATAAGCTACCTCCTGAGCGATGTAAGTTGCACTAAACTACCTGCTGGTGTGGACAGTGCTATGTCAGTGGAGAGCTTCTCCTGCGACATAGCTATCATCCTTCGGGGAGGTGGTTTTATTATGCCTCTGGGAGAGCTCTCTCCTGTCAGCATAGAGCATCTTCACCATACACGCTACAGTGGCGCAGCTGTACTGATGAAGCTGCACCACTGTAGCACTTCAAGTATAGACTAGTCTTAAGTCTCTTTCCAAAGTTGTTATTCACCTTGCTTAGGTGTAGATGACCTCCTGGATTTATTAAAGACTCTGGTGTATTTACATTCCATGATGAGATTGAAGAGACAAGGGCTCTTGTATCAAATACTATAAAGATACCAGTGGCAGCTATCAAAGCTGTGAAAGGTAAAATTTATGCATTCTCCTACCCTGGGCTGTCAACTCAGATATTTGAATCTTTCCATGTAAATCCCTGGTACATTTCTTCATTCGACTTTGATGGTAACCTCACCTTTACTGGGCATCTTTTTCATTGACAGATATGGAAAATAGAAAATAAGTCTTGCGTATCAGTGGTCTTTTTTTGTTTTATTTTGTTAAGAGAAGGGAATTTTACCATCCTTTTTACCTAATTTGTCTTCTGAATTTTACCTCAACCAGTGTAGTCTTAAAAGGAACAGCTGAATTACCATAAATCCCTATTGTATTGTACAACGTATGTTTTTTTGGCATACAACCTGTACATATTCTTTTCATGCTATTTAGACTATAGTATGCACAAACATACTCCATTTGTGTAACACTGCATGCTCTCGGAAACTATTAGAAACCTTTGGAATTCCCATGACTGTTTATTCATTCTTTTGTTTAGGAGTCAGTGACCTGCAAGCGCTCATTATGAAGAGAGATCTGTGTTTTCTGGTTACTCTAATTAGCCTTGCCTTCCTGTCACTGTTAAGATCTGGATATCCTCAACATATTGCAGAAGAGTCCTGCTCTGTTCAGATTCTTGTTCCAGGCCTCAAAGGTAATGTTTGAGTCTCTCCCTCTGCCTAAATAGTAATCTTTTTTTCTTACAGGTTCATTTGAACCAATGACAAGTCGTATGCAATTTTTAGCAGGGACTAACATCTCTACAAGGTGCCTTATAATTGCCCTTTCCATAGTAGGATTTGGAATAACTTTCCAAACATGGCCAAGCACAGTTTGTAACATGATTTGTGTCCATTAAAACAACATGGTTACAAACTGCAGGCCTGACTCTGCAAAGGCCACTCATGAGGAATAGGTCTTCCTTATGACTTCAGTGGGTTTATGCTCTATGAGTAGTACTCAGCGTACATAAAGGTTGCAGAATCTGGCTCTGTGTTATGACTGTCTAGAAAACATTTTATAAGACATTTTATTGCCCCTGTGAGAGGGACTATTTGGAAATAATCAATAACTCTATATTTGCTAAACTGAAGTACACCTTTCTTTGTGGCAAACTCTGAGAATGCTGAGCACCTTCAACTTCCATTGACTTAAATGCTCAGTGCCTCTTAGAGTTTGGCCAGGTATGATTATGAAAATAAAGCTGCTTACTGTTTGCTCTTCATTTTGGCCAATAATATTGCCTGATACAGATGGTATGACAAAATATTGGTCTCTTCTAAAGGAATACCTTGGCATCCGTACTTTAAATAGCACAGAACTTCTAAATTAATTCTTGTTATGAAGCAATAGCGTGTATTGCCAATGTTATACATAATGATCCAAATTAAGGGTGTGTGCAAAATCTTGGCCCTATTGAAGTCAATAGCAAAACTCCCATTGACTTCAATAGGGCCAGGATTTTGTCCGAGATGTATATAAGGATGTTCTATGTGCTATTCCTAATGAGTGGGTATGACAAGAGACTCTGAGCTATAGACCAGGATCAATTAACACATCTTCAGCTGACAAACTTGCATTGTCTAAAAACTATACAATTTATCTACATATTAAACCTTACAGTTTTTCTTGTGGTTGTGCCTCTATTGTCAAATGATGTCACTCATTTAAGATGGCCACCAGCGTTAAGAAAACTCTTATTTTTACTGCACAACTGAGAAATGCTTTACTTTCTGAGTTTTCAGATTGCTGACCTAAGAAAAAGGGTAGAGTTTTCTTTTCACAGGCTGGCCCCTGAACTCTTAGCCATGTTGACACCTAAGGTGGGGGGTGAAAAGTAGAGCAGTGTTAATTTGATACATTCAGACAATCCATGATTTGACTGAGCCTTAATTGTTTCCATTCATCTGCCATCTTTGGTATGGATCTCACACAAATAACAGCATTATCAAATTTATTATTGCATAGCCTAGTGATAGAGAAGATTGATCAAGTGGTCAGAACGAAGCATGGGGAACTAGGAACTTTAATCCTGTTCTGTTGTTGACTTTCTCTGTGTCCTTCGGCCAGTCCCTTAGTCTTTCTCCTTTCACTTCCCCATTTGTATAATCAGGGTAATTCTGTGTACTGACATTCACCATCTCACAGTAATTTTGGGAAGATTAGTTAGTTAATGCTTATGAAGCACTTAGTGCCATCTAAATGCTAAAATTGCTATTATTACAATGTAGAATTTTCCCAGCAATAATTCTGGCCTTTTTTTTTTTTTTTTTAAGTAAGGCAATCAGGAATAGAGCCATAAAACAATGAGAGAGCTTGAAAACCAGAATGCTTTAGTGCTTTCACTCCACCTAATTAGAAACAGTCATTGACATGGCGAGGGAGATTGATGTACAATTTCAGTGAAGCACATAATGACCTGCTAAGCTTAATGTAAAATCTCTAAAAAGCCACCAATGCCCAAACTAAACTGTTGGGGGACTGACTGTCTCAGAGGCGTGGTAGTGATATACAGAGCCTTTCAACTGTTGGCTCAAATCCAGTCCATGTCAGGAACGACCAAGATTTCCGCTAAACTGAGTATATGTATGGCCATATGCCCAAAACTCAGCTCCTGTGCAGAGCTGAGTGCTGCTCACAAGCAACACTTAAATATGCCATAGCTCCTCCACTGCTGAGCTGCCACTGATATGGCAAAGCGTGGAGCAAAGCATCTCATAATGGAGCCCAACACAGCCAGCTGGGCTCTGACTGCTTTAGAAGGATGTCCCAGAAGATCTCCCATCCCTGTTCCTTACTGGGAGCTTATACCTGGAACATGTCTGTAGCAGGCATTGGGGAGAATGGGGGAAGAAGAGAGGTTATGGGGAACAGAGGAATGAGATGTTGGGGACCCTGGGAAGTGGGGGAATTGGTATACCTGGGAAGGGAAAGAGATTTCTAGGAGGGGTAGAAAAAAAGATAATGAGGGAGACTTAGGAATGGACAGAGATAGCATAGTGTGCCAGAGGCACCAAGTGACATGACAAAAGGGAAGAGGATGAGAGAGATGGAGAGGCACTGAGAAGTGTGTGTGTGAGGTGAAAAGAAACATACAAAAGAAGAAGGAAAGAGAGAACCCAAAGAAAGGAACGAGAGAGAAAATGGGAACCCATTGAAGAAGAAAACGGAAAATAGAGAAGGAAGGAAAATTGAAATGAAAATAAGACTGGAAAAAGAAGGGAATAAAAAAGCCACACACCGATTTCTCATTCATGTACTTGCATCTTAGGTTTGCTTTTTTTTAAAAAAAAAAAAATAAACCTAATGAAATAGACGAGATGATTTATTCTGGGACCTAGATGGGGGTGGGAAGAGGAAGGATACTGTGGTTCTGGGAGTCCACATGGCACAATCATGCATGCTTTAGAAATCCAGAAGTATAAGATTAATAATTAGAAAAGCATGCTAGTACATGAGAGAAGAGATGGAGGATTCAGACCAACTACATTGCTCATTCAAACCTCTCCTAAAACACTACTACTTCTGCCAGGCCCAAAAGAAGTGAGTTTATTATTATTATTATGGAGAATAAGTAAGTGTGTGTGTAATATAAAAACCTTCTGAGCCATTCTAAGCTTTGGATTTGCCAATTTGTCCTGTCTTCTGTCTTTAAGACTGTAAGCTCTTCAGAGCAGGGACTGTTTAATATTCTCAATGATATGTCACGCACAAAAAAAGTTGACATGAAATACATAAAAATAATCATAATCTTTCTTGCTGTGTATTCACTCAGTTAATAGTTCTACTCACATATAGGGCACGCTGGTAATGACAGAAAGTTATCACCAGCTAATGGGTTCTCCATAACCTGTGTTTATTATTACCATTATTATTTGTATTATGGTAGAGCCTAGAGACCCCAACTGAAAACAGGGATCTCATTGTACAAACACATACTGAGACATAGCCCCTACCCCAGATTGCTTACAAGGCAAGGAAAAGATGCAAGAAAGAGGAAAAAAGGCAATATTATTATCGACGCCCCCTTACGGATGGTCAAACAAATAGAGGTAGAAACTGAACTCCAATATTCTAAGTCCTAGTCCAGTGTCTTAACCAGAAAGACCAGTCTTTCTCTCTTTGGTGGTCTTAGTCCATATCACAAAACCCACAATAGTCTTAGGTGCTGACTGGCACATCAGGCAGTCTGACAGGAAAGCCAAGGAATGGGCCTAGAAACTGATGTATTCTTTCACTCTTAGAAATGGTCCCTCCAGGTCAAGGTCACTGGAGAAACATGCTACTGTTGCCCTCAAACTAGGAAAAAATGCAGACACAATTCCTGAAGCAGGCGTGATCTATCTTAGTGACCCCGATGCGTGGCTTTCACTCTGGAGTGACTCATGAAGTAATAGGCTGTAGTATCTTGCTCTGCGTCTCCACAGAAAAAAAGGCTAGAGGGAAAATACTATCAAGATTTATGTTTGGCAAGTAAGGAGTCTATAATCATCTCAGGGGGAGAGATAGTAATATGGAGCCTATTGGCTACTCAAGGATAAAAAACCAGAAAATCTTTAATGTGCCAAAGACAAGTAAAAGTCACATTAGTTATACCATTTACTGTGAGTTGTCAGCAGTATTTTCTCATGGAGAGCAAGGGCCTCTCCCTAGCTTTGACTACCTGAAGGTGGCATTGGTAGATGGTCAGGAGCCTTGGAGCTGCTATCCTCTGGAGGCACAGGCAGCCTTGGAATTCTGAATGCAGCCCTCGAATAAGGAGCAGAGGCCTGTGGAGATTGCTGCTTTCAAGTATGTGAGACTCCATTTTGTTCTCAGCAATCTTTCTTCTCTATGCACTTCCTTATGGTGGCTGTGGCTTGTGTTAGAGAACTCCATGACTACACGTGGACCATAGCTTCACGTTGGCTACCCTGCTTTACATACAAGATAGAGAATTATTGGAAAACTTATCAATATTCACATTCCTGGGTCCACAGGGTATGATGGCAACAGCTTTGCCTTTAGTTTCAAGATGTCACTTCATCTCATTGTAGTCATTGACATTGTTTTCTTTTATGTTTGTGGTTTTCTTCTTTTTCACAGAAGCTGTTGTTTTCTTAGCTGAGACTTTGTTAAATTGCTTATCGAGATTCTTAGTTATTTAATTAGTACAGCTATTTGAATTGTATTTTAAGTAATGAAATATAGTTGCAGGGGTACAGAGCAAACCACTCAACCACAAACACCCAGTTAATGAAAACAAGACAGCTTACATTTATGAAGGCTGCTATTTAAATATGAAGAGTCTATATTTTATTCCCTGAGCTACTTGAGCATGAATATAATACATAAGAGTTCAAACTAAAGAAATTAAGAGATGCAGCAAATTATCAGGAATGAAGATGAAGGCATTTCCTCCAATAGGTCCGAATCTATCATTACTCAGCAAAACACTTAAGGATGCTTAATGAGACTTAATATATGCATCAAGTTAAGCATATGCTTACGTGCTTTGCTGAAGAGGGATAGATTTAAGCATGTGCTTATGTGCTTTGCTGAATTGGGATGTAATACAGTCATGCAGTCAAGATGATATAAGATTGATGGTGCTGATGTACTACTTGATGTGTCTGCTGTGTCTACTCATGTGAATAATCTTATTGGCTACAGATGAATAAGGGCAGCAGAATCAGAACTTTGGTTTAGGCTATGTCTGCATTGCAAATTACTTCAGTTTAATTTATGTTGCTTAAGGGTGTGAATAATCCATGCCCCTGAGGGATGTGAGTTATACTGACCTAAGCCATGGTGTAGACAGTGCTATGTCAATGGAAGAGATTCTCCCACCGATATAGCTACTGCGTTTTGTGGAGGTAGGCATTATTAAGCTGACTGGAGAGCTCTCTCCCATTGACTTAGTGTCACTGACTTCACCAGAAGTGCTAGAGCGGTGCAGCCTTAAGAGTCAGTTATGTATTCTCTGCCCTTAACTGTAGGTATCATGTGACCTGTTAATAGGCTGTGCCATGTTCTTCATGCAACACATGAAGGCTACCAAAGTCAAAATCCTCCAGCTCGTTCCTTAATGTACATGTGGCTTTTTTCCAAAGGCAAAACAAAATGAAGTTCTTCTAGTCATTTATTACTGATGGCAATTCAGACTGACTGAGATATCTACAGGAAGTGATGGATCAATATGTTTTATTCTTTCTTCTTCTTTCCTTTTATATTAATAGGGGAGGCTGGAGAAAAAGGGGAGAAAGGTGCTCCAGGGCGTCCGGGGAGAGTTGGACCTTCAGGAGAAAAAGGTAACTTGGTTAAAGAAGATAGATTAAGAAAGTTATTCTTGATCAAAAGTTTTGCTGGTGGATGATGAGAATCCTTTCTGTTTTTGCTAAAACTAAGGCTTCCCTGGCCATTTCCCTATGACCTACATGTTAGAGAGATTATTCCTTCACCCACTTACTTCTCTGGTCCTTCTCTCATGAACAGAGAGCAACAATACCCAAAGTCTGAAGGTGCAAACAATTTGATGTTTATTGGGGTGAACTTCCAGCAAGCTTAAATCCAAGTTCCTTATTCCTTATTTTCGAATCCCAACTTACTTCCTGTTTGCCCCTAATTTATGTAGTAATTTTCTTAGCAATACCTTAACCAATCATTCTACTGAAACTTACCTAACCAATCCTAACATATTGTAACATGATTAGCTAACCAATTATATCCCACCACCTTAATTAGTTTACACCCAGCAAAATTAATTATACAGCAGACAGAAACAATCACAGAACCAGACGGAGACCATGCAAATAAACAATAGCAAAGTGGGAACTATAATGACAAAACAATACACAAGTGAGGATTTCACAACTACATCTATAAAGACATAAGGGTTTTCCAGCTGTGTCTATTGATAAGTGACGGACAGAAAACTATCAACCTAAATTTTCTTTTACATCTTCTAGGCTCTTCCCTTTCTCTGGAGGCGATAGATCGGATCACCTTCCTAATAGCCCCATATTGACTAGTTTGGAATGTGAGAATGTGACCGGTCGCTTCCCAGCTTATGGCTCGGCCTCTGCTGCTTAGCCAAAGGCATTGGGCTAGGAACAGGGCCTCAGACCGTCACAGTGAGAGAAGGCCCTTACACAGATTCTTTCTTGTATACCTCTATTACTAGCTAAATGATAAACGTATACCTACATTCTTAGAGGATAGGCCTTTACAGACAAGCCTGAGTATCTATATCCTAACATTACACACCCCATTTGGAGATTGTGTCTACCACCTTTCTGGTCAAAGAGACTCATTTTGGAACCCATTAATGCTGTTTCTTGATTTGCCAGAGAGATCCCAGTTGAGAAAGACATTACGTTATGTGGCCTCCATGTTGTTGTTAGCTTTTGCTGCCTGGGTGATACCTGCTGCATATAACTGTGAGACATGAGCATTAGATCACTGGAAAAACAAGTTCAAAACCTGATTTTCAGACCCTGTTCTCTACTGCTGTTTGCACACACACGTGCATGCCCTTTTGGCACATTAATACCTGAAAATACAGGTGTTAGAATTTGCACAGGCAAAAAACGTTTTGACACTTGTTGTGTGACCTTGGGTGAATTACACACTTCTTGTGTCACAGTGTAGCCCTCTGTAAAATGAGTACACTAATACTTGTAGTGAAGGTCATTTAATTAAAGCTTATGAAGGACTTTGTGATCTTCGGATGAATGACATTTTATAAATACATAATTACCAGAGCTGACATTTCAACATTTGATTTTCTCCTGAAATGGCATTTTTGATCGAAATTAAATATTTTGACATTTCAGAAATAAAAATGTTTCATTTCAGTTTATTGAACTGACCTGAAATGCTTCTTTTAAAATAATATCAATATTAAGCTGCATTTCCATCTGGTGATGTATCATGGCAGTCACATGATGCATTATGGCCACTGTAGTCAAGGAACCTGATGCACCTATTCTCTACTGTGGGCCAGGCTTCCTGACTGGACTACATCTCCCCAAATGCACCAAACCTCATGTGACTGCCATGATGCACCATGAAGCTCAGCCTACATGAATCAGCTCATTGCCTTATGGGAGATATTGTTAGACCCTGCGGGGCTGGAACCTGGAAGGTTCAGGGCTGCTGATGCCTATGTATTGCAATGGGGGGCTTAGACTAGGCTAGGCTCCCATGGGAGGACCCTCTGAGGCTGAGCTTGGCAGGAAGTACTTCCAAACAGGACTAGAGTGGTGGCCCCCACAGCCCCCTGATTGGCTGATACCAGTATATAAATCAGGAAGCCATGAAGGGGAACTGTCTGAGCAACAACATAGACTGCGTTGCCCATTTCTGCTTCAGACCCTGATTCTGATAGGCCCTAGACTCTGGTTTCTGACCTTGGTTTGTCTTCGACTTTGCTATTCGATTGCTGTCTGTAACCTGGTAACCAACCCCAATCTCCTGGTAACCTGACCCTGCCTGCTTCCTGATGCTTGACTCTCAGTTCACCCTCTGGCCTGTCTTGGACACTGACTTCCTGGTACCTGATTCAGCCCGACTAATGTCTCCTGCTCCAACCACTCAGTCTCGCTACCTTCTTCCTGGTTGTGACAGATATAATCCTTCAGGGAGTCTGGCCCATAAGAGAGAATGAGGCCTGGAATTATAACTCCCATAAGACAATTTGCCATGATAGGAATATGCGGTTAAATGTTGTGTTGAAGTGATATGAAATGAAAAATAGAAAGGCAAGACTGGAAGGGACATCCTGGGCCAATGAGTCCAGTCCCTTGCTGTCTCGGGCAACCATGTTATATAATTGTGTTCATAAATTTTTCAAGCTCCAGCTTAAAATTAGTTAGGTTGTTTGCACCCCTACTGAAAGGCTGTTCCAGAATCTCACTCCTCTGATGGTTAGAAACCATCTCCTAATTTCCAGCCTAGTTTTCTTCTTCTAATTTCCAGCGTAAACATTTTGGATCAGTTCAGAAATCAATGTATTCAGATTTGTGTCAAAATGACCTGAAATGAAATATTTCATTTAGATTTTCCTGACTGAAAATAATAATTAAAAAAACCTGTCAAAATTTTTGGAGAAACTACATTTTCCGATGGAAAAGTTGTTACAATAGAAAATTTCTGCCTCGCTCTAATAATTATAATGCTTTTTCATTCCTGTGTGCCTCTGCAATTCTGTTTTCGTGCTGGGCCTGGAGGAGGAAGTGCTGAAATAAAAATACCTTGTGAGAAAAAACACCAAAACCAGCAAGAGACAAAGGAAAATAGGAGTTTCGTGGCCTATGTATTGGTATTTTTCTAGATGATGCTTCCAGAATGACTGAATAGAGGCAAAACCTTTTACACCAGTCAAAAAAATTAAAGAGCAAGACATTTTTTTCATTTCTCCTTTATCCAGCCGAGTTCAGCAAAGTAGATTGTATTGGACATATTCTCATAACACCTGAAGATGCAAATATTTTGTTTTAGCAAAGTGTGAAGAGTTTATAAAACAAACTCCTGTGTGAAATGGACTCCAATTAGCTCGTCTTTTTATTAATATTTTATAGTTTTTAAAAATTTGTCTACATTAATTGCTCTCCACAAATGCTTTTTTCATATGAATATAGGTTATTTTTAAAATAATGTGGAATACATGATACAAAAATTATTCAAGGCAATTAAAAACCCTTTATTAGAGACCCCCTCTCCCCCAGTAGGGTATATTTGGTTCACCAGGCTTTAAGAAGTGCCTCACTAGCAAGAAAGCAATCCCGATTGCAGACAAGCACTCCCAGTGCAACTGCTGCCTCGGGGAAGGCCACATCCAGCAAAAGTGTGGTCTCTGCCAGCAAATCCAGCCACGATCTTGTAAGGACAGAGAGCTCTGACAGAACATTATCTTCATGGAAGCAGCTCTCAGGCCCTCACAGGATCGACACCATGAGTCACCTGGCAGATGTCAGTCTTCCCCACAGTTCTCTACATCTAAAGGCTGTGGGTCAAAGAAAAAGATTGCTGCCCCCTCTCACAAGTCATCTAAGAAGAGAGCCTGCAGTCCTCATAATGAGCCCCGAGATAGCTGTAAGTGATCCCCATCTCGCTTGGTATCTTTGGCACCATCGATACTGAGACCATCTCAGTCCAGTACCCGTGACTCATGGAAACCAACAGCAGCCTGTACCACTGACATGCTCATGGACCCTATGGGCATGGGCACCGAAGGACGGGAGTAGGCACTCCGCTAAAAAGGAGCTTCCATTATGTGAATGTACATCGGTACCATCATCATTGCCTCATCCAGCTCCGGAGAGACCGGTACAGACAAGATCCCCGTCTCCCCCAGCAGTGCCACTAACACTGCGGTGGTCATTACTGGCAAACCAGAGGAGGTGGTATCACAGTACTTCTCTCAGGCTCCATATGGTGCTCAGTACCAGCAAGGCCCATGCCCATAGATGGTCCCATCACCACCATCGTGGTATGGCCACCCATGGGCACCAGCACCAGGCTCTGTGCCACCATCATCCCAGTGGTCTTATTGGGACCCGTGGGCAGCATATCACCAACATGCCTCTCAGGCTTTAAACCTCACCCAAGAACCCTCAAGGCACACCACCTCAGCCACAGCATCCAGTGCTTTGGAGCCTCCACAAAATATCATAGAGGAACAGGAGGGTGGGCCAAAGAAGCAATGACACTGAGGAGCATATCCTCCTTCTCCCTGGATGAAGCTGTCATTGCCTTCCCCACCATCTCTGGTAGATAACTTTTGTCTCTTCCAGGAATTGGCAAAGACAGTTGCAGACACACACTCCAAATACTCCTGGAAGAAATCAAGGATATTCATAATCGGCTCCTTGACATCCTCCATTCTTCCTCCTCCTCCAAGATTGCCCTCCCTATTAATGAGGCCATCTTAGACCCGGCAAAGACTCTGGCAAACCCCAGCATCAGTAGCACCAACCTCCAAGCGGGTAGACAAAAAATACGATGTCCCCGCGAATGAATCTAAATTCCTCTTCTCCCACCCATCACCCAACTCCATCGTGGTGGACACCATCAATTACTGCAGCTGGCAACACCAGTTGAGGGCCACTCCCTAAGATAGAGACTGGAAGTGCCTAGCCATGCTTCAAATCCATATCACCAAGTACCAGGCCCTCACAGCGAAATATGATTATATAAACTGTTCAAAACTGAATGACTTTATTGAGCAGATACCAGAGTTAGATTGTGACCAATTTAAGGCTATTATCCAGGAGGGCCAGTTAGCGGCAAAGACATTGCTGTAATCTGCCCTTGACATGCCTGACACAGCAGCTAGTGGTGATGCAAGGGCGTCATAGCTCCATCTGTCAGGCTTCTGGAAGGAAGTAGAGTCTCCTGTTGAGGACCTCCCCTTTGAGGGCACAAAGCTGTTTGCAGAGAAGACTGATGCTCCCTTCACACCCTGAAGGACTCTAGGGCCACTCCCCAGTTGCTGGGCATCTATGCACCAGGAAAAAAAAGACTATATTTAGTCCCCAATCCCTGCATAGACCACACACATCTCAATAAGAAAAGGAGTACTTGTGGCACCTTAGAGACTAACAAATTTATTAGAGCATAAGCTTTCGTGAGCTACAGCTCACTTCATCGGATGCATTTGGTGGAAAAAACAGAGGAGAGATTTATATACACACACACAGAGAACATGAAACAATGGGTTTATCATACACACTGTAAGGAGAGTGATCACTTAAGATAAGCCATCACCCACAGCAGGGGGGGGAAAGGAGGAAAACCTTCCATGGTGACAAGCAAGGTAGGCTAATTTCAGCAGTTAACAAGAATATCAGAGGAACAGTGGGGGGTGGGGTGGGGGGGAGAAATACCACGGGGAAATAGTTTTACTTTGTGTAATGACTCATCCATTCCCAGTCTCTATTCAAGTCTAAGTTAATTGTATCCAGTTTGCAAATTAATTCCAATTCAGCAGTCTCTCGTTGGAGTCTGTTTTTGAAGCTTTTTTGTTGAAGTATAGCCACTCTTAGGTCTGTGATCGAGTGACCAGAGAGATTGAAGTGTTCTCCAACTGGTTTTTGAATGTTATAATTCTTGACGTCTGATTTGTGTCCATTCATTCTTTTACGTAGAGACTGTCCAGTTTGGCCAATGTACATGGCAGAGGGGCATTGCTGGCACATGATGGCATATATCACATTGGTAGATGCGCAGGTGAACGAGCCTCTGATAATGTGGCTGATGTGATTAGGCCCTATGATGGTATCCCCTGAATAGATATGTGGACAGAGTTGGCAACGGGCTTTGTTGCAAGGATAGGTTCCTGGGTTAGTGGTTCTGTTGTGTGGTGTGTGGTTGCTGGTGAGTATTTGCTTCAGATTGGGGGGCTGTCTGTAAGCAAGGACTGGTCTATCTCCCAAGATCTGAGAGAGCGATGGCTCGTCCTTCAGGATAGGTTGTAGAAACACATCTCAATATCAACTTCATTGCCACCGTGAGTCACAAAGAAGGAAAGGAAAATTTCCAAAGTGCAAACCAGCTGGACCACAATCTTCTTCGTCCCAGCCCTCTATGTCCAAACACCAGTTTTGAAGGGTGGGTCAAGGCGCTGTTAGACCACTCCCCCCAACTGATACAGCCGATAAACGCTTTACACCCATTTGGTCACCAATTGGCAACATTCTGCAGTGCCTGGGAATTCATAACATCAGGCCAGTGGGTCCCAGAGATCATTCAAACTGGCTGCACCATCCATTTTACTTCCCTACCCTCTCCACAATACCACTATTTTTTTTTTCCTGTGGGGTTTCAGCCCCTCAGCATTCATAGAGTTAGCACGTATGCTGCTCAGGAGTCAGCTACAGTGGAGCACCCATAGGGACATTATTCGAAGAAGTTACTAACCTTGTGCCGTAATGATGGTTCTTCAAGATGTTTGTCCCTATAAGTCCTCCACAACTCACCCTCCTCCCCTCTACTTTGGAGTTCTTGTCTATGGCTTGGCAGTAGAGAAGGAACTGAGAGGGGTTAACCTGCATGCGCAGACTAGCCTCGTGGCAGGGCACAAGTAGGGACAGTGCCTGTGTGGGCCTAACAGACACCACTACTGAAGTTCTTTGATCAACAGCACAGGGATGCAAACACACCTACGGTGGAGCACCCATAGGGACACGCATCTCAAAAAAAATTGTTGCTGCACAAGATGAGCAACTTCTTCATCTTCTGCCACCTGGAAGGGACTCAAGGTTATTCTGGATTTTATCCAGAAAAGTCTTTAAGCACATGCTTAACTTTAAGCATGTGTGTAGTCTCATTGGCTTCAGTGCAACTACTCCTGCATGTAAAGTTAGGCACACGGTAAGTGCTTTCCTGCCTCTCAGAGAGGAAGTGTGAATGGAACATCAGCACCAGCAATAGTAGGTGAGCTACCTGTGGAATCTTTCCAAATGAGAAACAAATGAGGTTTGTTTAATGAACTCTTGTGCCTGCTGTCATTTTTCCAGGGATTGGGTCTATTTATTATCTAGGAACAGGGACTTTAAGAAAAACACCAAATATTGCAAGACTCGTGGAAAATCACAAGAGTTGGTAACACTGAAATAGCCAACACATGGCCGTTTTTTCCAGTATTCTCCCAGCTAACTTTTTATCTAGTGCTAAGAGCTGGTGATCACCTGGAGGATACTTATTTCATATTATAGAAGTGCTAAAAAAGCATGTCCATCCACGTGCTCTAAGCACCATTAAGTGCTCCACTATCTAAAGAGCCCAGCCTGTTATTGGGGCAGTAAACTTTTTAGTTCAGTCTTTAACCTCTTTGTGGGCCTGATTTCGGACCATGTAGGTGTTAGATGACCATGTCCTTTAATTACTAAGTTATAGTATAATTTTTAAGCACATTCGTACTGAGTTTTATAGTTTAGTTATTCTTTTGTGACGAACAGACATTAAGTAAGAGAGGCGTTTTCAATTTTTGGGTCCCCCAATAGGGAAGACTGTCAGTCAAAATCTTTATAGTAGTAACACTGTTAATGTTTGTTATATTCTGATGCTATTTGAGTAAATGGTGGCTGACTTGAGAGAGTGTATGTAATCCCTTTGTAGTTTTTGCAGTATTTTCTGTTTATAATAACACTTTGTGATCTCGAACATTTGTGTAATTCCTTTTGTGTCCTTTCTGTTTTATTTATTGGACAAGTTAATTCTAAGATACTGTAACTACTATCTTTGGGTTTTATAAAAAATCAGTGAATAAATAAATGAAATGTATAAGAAATGCTGTCCTCCTATTTCTGGCCTGATCAGAGGGAGGAAGTACTGGGAACCTTGTGAGAAAATCTCTACTCTAGTGATATTTGCAGCCCAATTTTGCAGAGCCAAAAGATTTTGATAATTCAAATAAACAATCAGATGTTTGGATGCTTATCTAAAATAAACCCAAATGCTAAGCTGTTTGATGTTTCTGTGTCACTAGACATTGGTTAAGAATAAATTCATGTTACTTTCCTCATTGCTTTTGATTATTCTGCAAATAGATTACCACCTTATATCAGCATTTTATAAAGCATTGGATAAGATTTAGATTAAACACAGGTCACCTGGAACAATTATAATCAGTCTTCCAAAGTAATTTAGACCCTGTATTATACTATATAGTATAAGCAAGAGGAAAATATTCTGTATAAGAGATTCTGTGACTGACGATTAAATGTCATGAGCCAGCTTCTGTCTTTGAATGAATATAGGCCTCTACTGAAGTTATGAAAACATTGCATGCATAGCTGAGGGAGAATCTAGCCTTAAATTATGGTTCACGGGTGAATAATATAGTACAAAGGATTAGCCTTCCACTTGAGTTTAAATCCTGATGACAGTTACAAATGGAAATGAGTTAGGTGATCTCATCAAAGTCTCCATTTGTGTCCATTATGAAATGACTGTCCATCTCAACACAACTGACATTCTCCCCTCAGAAGATGGATTACTGGTCAGGAGTGATCTGAATGATTTCATAGAGCCGTGAGCCTGTGTGTTAGGCCCAAACTTCCAGGAGCACGAACTCCTCATAACAATTGAAATTAAAAAAATATAGTGAAGCAAACATCCCCCAATCAATACAAATGCCCTCTCAGTACCACCCAAGGTAGACATTCTAAAGCATTTAAAATAAGAAATGGAGGGAGAGGGGGCAGGAGATAGGGGAGTAATGTTGGAAAGCACTGTCAAGCTAACTGGACTCTTAAAAATAAAAGGGGCCCTACTAGGCATTTTAATTTATCTGCAGTCTTAAATAAACACCTGAAAATATACAGAATGTATCTGAACTTTCTGCTATTACACTGCATAGATCTATAAATTAGGTTTCCTCAAAACGTTGTGGAATAGCTTGAACCTACAAGTTGCTGAGCTCTCTGGCTCTGATCTGGTGAAGCATGTTACCACATGCTAATCTTAATGAATAATGTCATTAACGTCACTGGACTGTTACCAAATGCTCAGCAGTTTGCAGGATCAATGTCTGAGAGAGGTAATGGTATCTCAAGAGATATTTTAATATTACCTACTGCTCATTACAGTGCAATCTCCTTCATGTCTGATTCAATATTCACATGACTTTTCTGCTCCCTTAGGGGTGTTGCTGGCAGAATTCTGTACAAAAGCCCTGGTGAAAGATGTCTTGTGTAGACAATTATATATATACACAAAGTTGCCATCTGATTAAAAAATATTTTCCAGTTCTACTTTAAAATGCATATATATTTTGACAAAAGTGAGGCTGATGGATGTCTTCAATTTCTCATCATGTTAGATGAAGGTTTATTTACATAGCTTCATTGATACATTAGCACAGTAATTCAGTCTAAATTACTGAGAAGCTGCTTGGTAGTTTAAAGTGCAAAAATCATCATTCAGAGCCACATTTTTAAACATGTGTGGGTAAGTTGTACCCACAAAAGGGACGTGTGTATGGCACAGACAGATAATTGATTATGCAGTTTTATGTGTTTTGCATTTGCAACTGCATATTTGACATGCCTTTGCACCTCCCAGACGTATATTGCTGGTACAATTCAAATATGTCATATATATTTGCCCCGAAGGCTGTTGTGTAGAATTGTTGTATTTTAGAGACCGTGATCAGTTTTAAGAGCTGCTTTTTAACTTCCTATTATATCTCACCATTTGCCACTTGCATGATTTATTATTATTATTTATTTATTTGTATTGCTATACAATAATAATGGGTAATTTCAACTATCCTCATATTGACTGGGTAAATGTCACCTCAGGGTTTGATGCAGAGGTAAAATTTTTAGACACCATAAATGACTGCTTCTTGGAGCAGTTCGTTCTGGAACCCACAGAAGGAGAAGCAATTCCTGATTTAGTTGTAAGTGGAGCACACGATTTGGTCCAAGAGGTAACGATAGCTGAACTGCTCAACAATAGTGACCATAATGTAATTACATTTAACATCCTTATGGAGGGAATAGTACCAAAAAAAAACCCACCATGATAATATTGATCTTTAAAGAGGAGAACTACCAAAAAATGAGGACGCTTGTTAGATGGAAATTAAAAGGAGCAGTCACCAGGGTTAAATGCCTGCAAGCCGTAAGGGGACTATTTAAAAACATGTTGATAGAGGCTCAAACTAAATGCATGCCCCAAATCAGAAGAGACAATAAGAGGACCAAAAGAATAGCATCATGGCTAAACAGCAGAATAACGGAGACCATTAGAGGCAAAAAGGCATCTTTTAAAATTTGGAAGTCAAATCCTAGTGAAGATAATAATAAGGTGCACGAGCAGGTTAAGTGTAAAGGCATAACAAGGCAGGCCAAGAAAGAATTTGAGACACAACTTGCTAAAGGTTAAAAGATAAGAATTTTTTTAAAGTGCATTAGAATCAGGAAGCCTGCCAAAAGGGGAGTAAGGACCACTTACTGTGACCAAGGTATTAAAAGACCACTCAAGGAATACAAGGTTACAGGGGTGCTGGAACAATTTGTATAGTGTGGGTGCTGAGAGCCATTGAACCAAACTGTAAACCCTGTGATGGAAACCACTTCAAGCCAGGGGTGCGATAGCACCCCAAGTTCCAGCACCTATGCAAAGTCATTGCAAAAGAAGATAAATGAATTATTTGCATCAGTCTTCACTGCAAAGGGTGTTGGGGAGATACCCATATCAGAGCTAGCCTTTCTAGGCAACATATCTGAAGTAGTGTCTCACTACTGATTGATGTGTCAATGGAAAAAGTTTCAGAACAAACTGATAAATTAAACAGTAATAAGTCACCAAGAGCAGATGATATTCACCCAAGAATACTGAAGGAATTCAAAATATGAAATTTCAGAACTACTAACTGATACTCATTGCTGAAACAAGCCTCCAGACCAGATGGCTGGAAGGTACCTAGCAAATTGGTAGAAGATGTAGCAAAGAACAGAATTATCAGACAGGTTAACGTTTGTTGGGCAAGAGTCAACATGGCTTTTGTAAAGGGAAATCATGCCTCACAAATCTATTAGAATTCTCTGAGGGAGTCAACAAGCATGTGGATAAGGGTGAGCCAGTAGGTATAGTGTGCTTGAATTTTCAGAAAGCCATGGACTTATCTAATTCTTTTTTGAACCCAGTTATACTTTTGACCATTACAGTGTCCTATGGCAATGAGTGACACAGGTTAATTGTGCATTATGTGAAAAAGTACTTTCTATTGTTTGTATTAAATCTGCAGCCTATTCATTTCATTGGGTGCCCCTGGTTTTGGTATTGTGGGAAAGGGTAAATAACACATCTATTATAAGACAAGAGCCAATGGATGGATACAGACAGACAGACGGGAGTACAAGGAAACAAGACAATATAGGTCAGCATGAGAGGCATGGTCTCAGTACATCAGCAGCCTAACTTTTGTCAAACTTTTTTGTAATCATTTCAGCAAAGGAGAGTTGTAAAGAGAGATTTGTAGCTTTGCAGATTTTTATGGGGAGTTCTTCCCAAGCATGAAGGGCAACATGGGAGAAAGCATGAAGTTGCTTGTTTGCAAATTTAACAAGTGGGTGTTTGAGGCTGGCATCATAGGCCAGTCAGAGGCGGGAACTGACCTTTTGATACAGAGAGATAATGACTGGCATGGGGATAGGTTGCAAAAGGTCTTTAAAGTACATACAGGTAGTTTATGTTTGATGTGATAGAGAAGAGGAAGCCAGTGGAGGGGTGACAGGATCAAAGTGACAGGCTAGGAAAATGATCTTTGCAGCAGCATTTGAAATGGAAATGAGCAGGGTAAGACTGCATTTGTCAAGGCCAGAAAGAAGATGTTGCAATAATCAAGATATGAGTTAATGAGAGCCTGGATGAGAGTTTTAGCTATGTGGATGGAT
Organism: Dermochelys coriacea; assembly: GCF_009764565.3. Taxonomy (NCBI): domain Eukaryota; kingdom Metazoa; phylum Chordata; order Testudines; family Dermochelyidae; genus Dermochelys; species Dermochelys coriacea. The sequence continues at coordinate 35,863,611 of NC_050070.1, read as the reverse complement.
AGGAAAGGTAGTCTCTTAAAGATATTATACCAAAAGAATCTGCAAGATTTAGACATAGCCTTGATGTGAGAACTTAGAGGTCTGAGCTGAAGATAACATCCAGGTTATGGGCCTGAATGACAGGCAGGGTGGTTTACATAACTATCAGCCAGTGGCATCCCATAAAAGATGGATCCTGTTTTTCAATTTTATATATTCATAGAGATTAAGGCCAGAAGGGACCATTGGATCATTCAGTCTGGTGCAGGCCATTACATCTCATCCAGTTACCCTGCATTGATCTCAATAACTTGTATTTGACTAAAGCATAACTTGTGTTTAACTAAAGCATTTTTTCCAGAAAGACATCCAGCCTTGATATGAAGAGATCAGAGATGGAGAATCTCACTCTTCCCTGGTAGTTTGTTCCAATGGTTAATCACTCATTTTTTTTTTTAAAAAAAATTGTGCTAATATCTAATTTGAATTTATTTGGCATCAGCTGCCAGCCATTGGTTCTTGTTCTGCCTTTGTCCACTAGAATGGTACCCAGTATTTTCTTCCCTTGAAGGTACTTTGTAAATTGTGATCAAGTCACTTCTCAGTCTTCTTTTTGATAACAGATTGAGCTCTTTATGTCTCTTGCTGTAAGGCATTTTCACCACCGCTAAAATCATTTTTGTGGCTCTTGTCTGTGCACCATCTCCAGTTTTTCAATATCCTTATTAAAATGTGGATAGCAAAATTGGACACAGTATTCCAATGTTGGTCTCACCAATGCCATACACAGAGGTAAAAATCACCTTCCTACTCCTGCTTCATTACTCCCCCATTTATACATCCAAGGTGAGATTAGCCCCTTTTTGCCACAGTATCACACTGAGAGTTCATGTTGGGTTGCTTGTCCACTGTGACCCCTAAATCCCTTTCAGTCACTGCCCCCCAGGATACAGTCTCTCTCTGTTGTTATGGCCTGCATACCTTGTTCCTTTGCATTTGGCTGCATTAAAACGCATTTTGTTTGAATGGTATGGGCTCAATAGTTCAACTCTAGTGTTTTCTGCCTTCTCTTGTTCATGGGAAGGATCTCCAAGAAGATCAATTGGCTTTCCTCTTCCTTAGTTCCCTTCCAAGATCCTGAAGTCTTCTATCATCTGTGGAGTTTCATGTGATGCTGAGGCATTGGTTTCAAAGTGTATCACCAGTAAGACTTGCAGATGATTGTTTGTACTGGTTTTGTCCAAATTTGTAGTTACATCTCTTTTGGTCACTCCAGGGAGACAGCATGAGGACTGCATTCCCTCCGAGCTGCCATCCTCCCCAATTTCCTCATGCCTCTTTTGGATTGCTCTTTTGGCAGTTCTGTGATCTGCTAGAATGGACTCCACAGGTGGTCCCCAAATCATAGTTTGAGAACCAATGATGTAGAGGATCTCTCTTTAACTTGTTTACTCCATAGGAAGAAATAATTACATGGAGAGAGGCTTTCCCATGGGGAAATTAAATGGTTATCCCACGGGGAGATTAAATCACAGAGAAAAAGAGATGTAAAGCAAGTTTGATGAAACCCTTGAATGACGCTATAGTTTGCTACCAGCCAGTGAGTGTTTCTGTGAGGATGGAACAAGCAATCTCCTGTAGGGGGAGAAAAACTGTAGAAAAAAAATCAAATCCAAACAATTCTTTTAATGAGCACAGGATGATTTTTTTTTTTTTTAAATTTTTTAAAGTCAAAACCTTTATTACATCGATGGGGAGAGGTGGACCGAACCAAACCCCCCTGTAGCCAGCAGGGGGCAACATGCTGACCCAGCCCAGGAGGAAGGCTCCTTCTGCAGCCATGTCACAGCTTCTTCAGCCAGTCCAGCTTGGGCCCCTCCTTGTCACAGGGGTGGGAGGGGATGTTGGGCATATTGCCGTCATCTCGCATGGGCACTGGGTAGACATAGGGCGTCGCTCGGTTGATCATGCCGGAGAACTTCGTGTAGGGGCTGAGCAAGGGCGCCACTGCGGCCAGGATGCCGATGGCGAAGGAGACGGTGATGACGGGCTCCTTGGCCCAAGCGTCCTTCAGGAAGGCACCGATCTTGCTCAGCGCCGCCATATATGTGTTTCCTGGGTTTGAGATAAACAAACTTTTATTTCTGAGTAGAACACATAGGCTTCATTTTACTGGTTATTATTGATAAGTAGTCTCTTCTGTTTGCATGAAAGGATGTGAAGTCACGAGAAGCAAATTAGTTATGTTTATATATCATGTCTGTTTCATTTCGGATACAGCTGTTTGAAATTAATTATTAAGGACCCCTAGGACTGGGTGTTCAAACTTCTGATATCCTTTTACTATAACCCCCAGTCTTCCTGTAACCAATTCATATCTGAGTGAGCAAGGCCACTTTCTAATAAGGTCATAACAGACTAACACTTTTTGACACACTTGGAGTTCCTGGGAAATACATCCCCAACATTCATCACATTCCAGCAAAAATAACTGCAGTTAATACTGTACCATAGACTGAAGCCTTAAAGTGTTCAAAGAATCTTGAATCCAACATGTGAGTTGAGGCTATCTCCCAGACAGTACTTTTTCAATTGATTATACAGATTGCTTCTGTTTTTCTACTGGGATCATATGCATTAGGAAGAAAATACCTGTGGTTTCATGTACAGTTTCCTAATTCCACAATGACTGTGTACACATCATTCCTTTTAGAACTTTTGGTCCTTTTCCATAATCATTTGGTGCATAGATACCAAGTTAAAGATGCCTAGGAAATACCATAGATAATACAAGACAGACGTTGGTCATGTGACTTGCCATTTTGAATCAGGACAGTTAGCCAGTAACCCATCAATTCAGATGTCCTTTCTGACCTCAACCAACACCAGATGCATCCAAGGAAGGTGGAATCTGAGCTTCCTACCCCAGCATAATGCATCTACTGGTAGCTAGTTGTGAAATTCCACCCACGGTAATAAGGAGATTTCTTCCTGACCCTATGGAGACTAGGTTTTGCCTAGAAGCATGCTATTTGATTGTTCTTATCTTAAAATTATATTTTTAGTTATAAAAGTATCTAGGCTTTAAAAAAAATCCAGCCAAGTATATGACTGTGATCTGCAGCAGAGAATTCCACAGGTTGATAATACGTTGGGCCAGATCCTCAGCTGGCATAAATTGTCATAGCTCTAGTGATGCCAACTAAACTATGACAATTTATAAGCTGAAGATCTGGCCTATTGTGTATAGTAATATTTCCTTGAATTCATCTCATTGAATGAATGGTTCTTTCATTGTGGGACAATGCATAAAATATGTTGCACAGTTTAAAATAAGACTAGATTTCCTTTGAGAAGAAGACACATAGGATTTTTAGTGGAAACAGTTGTAGATCAAGCTGCTTCAGGAAATGCTGGGCGAGTTTGTCTCCCCTGCTCTAGTCCACTTATGCAGACTCATCGGGCAAATGGGATTGAAAACTCGTGGAGCTCTTTAGCTGGTGTATAGCTGGCATAACTAGTTGCTACGCCATCCCCTGTGCAGTCCCTAGTATAGAGGGCTTACTGGTATGAGGAGGGTGTATGGCCAGAATTTGGCTCTCGTATGTCTGTGTTGGATGAGTGGGAGGACATAGCCAGTGGGCATACACTGAGCAGTAGGATCAGGGTTCTCTTTTGAGCCCCCCTTCCACCATGCCTGATGGTGGGATGTGCAGCAAAAAAACAAGGTTACTCCCTTTTAATGCTGTTTACAAGTCAGGACAGAGACATTTCCTGGAAAGCCTACTTGAAACAAGTCATCTGACACAGCAGGTATTCACCAGGTCAAGATTATCCCCCGTTTCCCTCCCCCAAGGATGAATGATCTTGCTGGCTTCAGAGTTACTACACTACAGGCAAAGAGCAACTTCCAGCTCGGACAAACTAAGTATTTATGGCACCCGTATATCCACTTGTATTTGCTTAGAAGAGTTGTAGCTTACTAACCATGGGTGGCCTGGTTTAAGCCAAAGCTTCTTAATGTGCAGTGTTTAGCAATTGTTGTCAGACCCTGGTCCTCCTAGCACTGAAAATGTTTTGGCTGCTAGTGTAGACAGGGCCAAACCATTTTCAATATTCATTACAGAAAGCATTCTAGACACTGGGTAGCAGGAGATATCTCCCATGCTTTTGAATAGTGGGTTTTGAAGTCTGTTGACACTGTCTATACCAACAGGATAACAATTTCCCATATTGGTTGAAGGGTGTGAAGGAGAAGAGTCACACTTGAGACTTCTTGGCTCGCTTTCCTAGCTTAGACACATATGGTGGACCAAATTCCACTTTTGACTAGTGATGGTAGAATGTGGCCATTGATTCCAGCCAGTGGATCGGAACATCACTTTTGATTAAAACTATTTTAGTGATAAATGACATGACAGATACCTTCTGGGGAAGAGTTCAGATAAATGATGCCAAGACCCACTCTCTAATGATTCATTGGTCAGATAACAGTGGTTTCTCTTCTTCAGCTTACTTTGTGTGATATATGAGGATAAAGCATGACACATACCTCCTACAATGCACTTGTTTTCCATGAGCTATCTGAATATTCTGTTATATGGTACAACCAAGGAAAAAGGGGTCAAAGTCAGATGAAGAAAGTGAATCAAATCCTTTTCTATTAGATTTCTGTGTATACACAATGGAAAGCCAGGACGAACACTGAAAGGAGAAGAGGGTAAATTTATGGCAACTCTGTTGACAATTTATGTCAGCTTTTGTAATGTGCATATTTATCCTTTATTCATTAAAAATTGCTGAGGAAGATGATTTTCAAGTGGCTCATTTACCACAACTCCACTGTAAAGTACTGCATGGTGTCTCCATTAAAATTAGTAACACTTTACATTCCTGCTGTGAATTACTTAGACTGTGTGCGTGCGTGCATGCATGCGCACGTGCGCACATGTGCCCCTAGAGGGCAAACATAAGGCTTTCACTATTTCTCATTATGATACTATTGAGATGTTTAGAGTATAGAGAAAAGAATAAGTATGCAACTGCCTTCCACTGAATTTACAGAACACAAAGACTAAATTCTGCTCTGTTACTTTGCTACTCCATTAGATCAGAGCTTTACAACCTTTCCAGACTACTGTACCCCTTTCAGGAGTCTGATTTACCTTGCGTACCTCATATTTCACCTCACTTAAAAACTACTTGCTTACAAAATCAGACATAAAAATACAGAAGTGTCACAGCACACTGTTACTGAAAAATGGCTTACATTCTCATGTTTTACCATATAATTATAAAATAAATCAATCGGAATATAAATATTGTACTTACATTTCAGTGTATAATATATAGAGCAGTATAAACAAGTCATTGTTTGAAATTTTAGTTTGTACTGACTTCCCTAGTGCTTTTTATGCAGCCTGTTGTAAAACTAGGCAAATATCTAGCTGAGTGGCTGTACCCCCTGGAATACCTCTGCGTATCTCCAGAGGTATGCGTACCCATGGTTGAGAACCACTGCATTAGACGAATTGACTCATTATGCTTAAAGACCTGTAAATCTCTTGAATTCCGTAATAGATTCAGCCCTTTGGTCCACAAGTTTTTCTGGAATCTCCCCTTATTTTCAACAATACATTGGCATGACAAATTATCTGAGTGGAGTCGTACAAAACTTTTTTTTTTTTATGGCTTTCAGTCAAATTCTATTTTCATTTAGACCTGTGTAGTCCCAGTGAAGTCAACTGCACTGAGAAGATTAAATGTGCTTCTGTGTTGTTTATGTAGCACGCCAGGGATGAGGAAAAAGCTGGACTCCTGGAATTTGACAAACCTTGGTGATCATTCATTGTAATTGCAAAGAAAATTTGCTACAACATTTTCTGCTGCCTGCCATAGAAAATGATACTGAAGTGCTGCTGGGGGTCTGAATAAAGCAGACAATGTTTTTAATCTGTGTCTTTGATCTTTGTGTTATGTTTAGGAGAAATGGGGGACAAAGGACAGAAGGGCAGTATGGGTCGACATGGAAAAATTGGTCCCATTGGTTCAAAAGGTATATTTGATTCAATCTTTTTTTTTCTCCCATAGTGTCTCAACTGAATAATCAAGGGCCGTTTATCTTTGAGATGAGTCCGGTTCTTAATTAAAATTACTCAGATTTTCTCAGGGCTTACTTACCACAATAGATAGCAAGTCCTATAATTAAATCACATTCTAGTCAATCAAATGATGGAGATCTCTGGACTAGTTATCTTGTACCCTGACACACAGCAGGATCAAGAGATCTCAGAAAGCTGACTTTTGGGTCGATTAAAGAGTTTTTAAGTTACATCAACCTCCAAGTATAGGTATTTAAAGGAGAGCGGGTGGGAAGTAGGATTGTACTTTGGTAGAGGCACAGATTCAGGAGCCATGAGGTCTGAATTCCTTGGACTTCCCACTTCTTCTGTGACATTGGTCAAATAATTTTGAACAGCATTTTCAATGGAGTGGTCTAATTTTAGGCTTCTAAATCAAAATTTAGCTACCTAAATAAAAGTGGCCTCATTTTCAGAAGTGCTATTTCCTTACAGATTCCACAGAAGACATTGCTCTGTAAAGTGCCTAAGAAAGTTCTGGCACAAATAACAGGAGATGGAACAGAATGAAACTAGTCATGATGTTTGTCCCTGAATCCAAACTACACAGTTTGAGCGTGTCTTGATGATGAACTGACTGGGACAACAAATCCAAATTTTCCATCGTTTGGGGCCCATCTCTATATTATGCATTTGTTTTTTGCCTTAAATCTTAGTCATTAACACACAAACCCTGTTTAGAAACTTCCTGTTAATGAAATTGGTGACCCGATCTGTTTGTTGAGCAGCAAAATTGATGATATTTTTCATTTTTTAGGTGAAAAGGGAGATAATGGGGATATAGGGCCACCTGGTCCTAATGGAGACCCAGGTAAACCATGATAGATCTTCAAAGTGTATAGTTTTTTTCAAAAAAATGTATAAATCATGTATAGTACACATTCCTTTTAAAGGTTTCAGAGTAGCAGCCGTGTTAGTCTGTATTCGCAAAAAGAAATTCCTTTTAAAAATGCTGAAAAATGCTGTTGGAACTAAAATTTTTAAATAACCTCTTCTGATTTATGCATAGTAATTTGGATTATACTGCATATCTACAGGGTACTTTTACAAAAAGTTTTTTGAGAATGCAATGGCTGCTGGGAGTTGTACTGTAATTCCTTCTGGGGGGGTGGACCACTGCTTGAAAGAATGTTCAATAGTTCCCCACTAACTCAACCTGGATTTAGTTTTTCCAGAAAGCTAATGGGAGCAGGAATGCAACTTGTTCCCAGTCATTCACCACTGTGTAAAAAGACATCTCTGGACATCCTACTTAGGCCCTGATTCTGCACTGAGAACCCTGTGGGGGACCCCTGCACCTTCATTGACTTCACTGGGACATCTCATGGGCACAAAGCTGTGCTGTGTATGTGGTTCTTAGTGCATGAACAGGGCCTAAGGAGCGATTTAGGGACTTCATGCCAGTGTCTACAAGGCCAATAGGCTCAGGCTTTGCAGAATTTATTGGCAGGGTAGGAGGGCATATTTTCATCCACAGCTGTTGTTCTCAAACTGCAGGGGCAGGTGCCCCAGGTGGGGTGCAGAATGTATTCTGGGGGGCATGAAAAGCTTTTTGGGGAAAAGAACTTACTGCATGCATTTTACCCCCAGCAATGAATAAATAACTAAGCGGATTCCTCCGGATGTATCAGGTCCTCAGATTGCACTGTGCATTTTCATGGATTTCTGCTAAGCTTGCCTAGCATTATTCAAAGTCATCGCCCTCTGTACTTTAATCCATTCTTTGCTGTGATGTGGTGTATGCATTTAATTGTAAGCATCGACCACAATTGCAGTTTTTCTTTTGCTCTTATTACAATGGATCGTTGGCTCTGTTTGAATCAATGCCTTGCTGTTTTTAATATTTAGTGAGAGTTGCATGTTTTTTTTTTATGGGTATTTGTACTTGTGTGTTGCGGGGAGGGGGGCTGTAAATTACTACAAACACAAAGAAGGGGACACAATCAAATACATTTTGAGAACCACTGATCTATAGAACTAATCTTATTTTGGTTTTCAAGAATACTGTGATTTTTGCCAGCTATGCCGGTGGAGAGAAGCTGTTTTGCAAAGCCCTTCTACATATCATTTGAGACTCTGAAAAACCACTGGATGATCAACGGGAACACAATATCTTGTTAGGAGTATGAAAAGCTTAGGGCCAGTCTACACGTAAAATGTTGCACGGCGCATCTGTACCAGTGCAGCTGCATCAGTGAAGATGCTGCTGTATTGATGGGAGAGCTTCTCCTATCAGCGCAGTTAATCCACCTCCATGAGAGGCAATAGCTATGTTGACAGGAGAAGCCCACCCCTCGACATAGTGCTGTCTATGCAGGGGAGCTAGATCAGTATAACTGCATTGCTCAGGGGTGAGGAGAAGAGTCTTAGGGATGGATAGTGACTTGGACTGTGCCCATTCAAAAGGAGAAGGAACCCCCCTTTCACTCCTACATTTGCTACTTAGACCCTGGGTCCGGGCATACAGCAGTAAGCAGCAAAGGGCCTGCAAAGTGCTTTAGCACATGTGTAAGCTCAAAATGTTTTTAAGAGGTTTGCTGAAGTGGCATGGATTTAGACAGTTGTTTAAAAGCTTTGCTGAGTCAAGGGCTTAGTATGTGCTAGCTACACTAGCCTAGGAATAGCTGCAGGAGACACTTCTGAGTCGCATTTCTTTCCCTGCTTTCTCCTTGCTCCATTGGGGGTTAGTAATTTACTGCTGATCTACACTACTCAAATTTCAGAGTGGTAGCTGTGTTAGTCTGTATGAGCAAAAATGATGAGGAGTCCTTGTGGCACCGTAGAGACTAACAAATTTTATTTGGGCATAAGCTTTCGTAGGCTAGAACCCACTTCATCAGATTCATTGAGTGGAAAATACAGTAGCCGGTATGTATAAATAGTACATGAAAAGATGGGAGTTGCCTTACCAAGTGGAGGGTCAGTCTAATGAGACAATTCAATTAACAGTAGATTACCAAGGGAGGAAAAATCACTTTAGTAGCGGTAATGAGGGTGGCCCATTTCAAACAGTTGACAAGAAGGTGTGAGTAGAAATAGGGGGAAATTAGTATGGGGAAATTAGTTTTTGTAATGACCCATCCACTCCTAGTCTTTATTCAGGCCTAATTTGATGGTGTCCATTTTGAAAATTAATTCCAGTTCTGCAGTTTCACATTGGAGTCTGTTTTTGAAGGATTTTTTTTTTTTTTTAAGAATTGCCACTTTTAAGCCTGTTATTGAGTGACCAGGGAGATTGAAGTGTTCTCCTACTGGTTTTTGAACATTATAATTCCTGAAGTCAGATTTGTGTCCATTTATTCTTTTGCGTAGAGACTGTCCGGTTTGGCCAATGTACATGGCAAAAGGGCATTGCTGGCACATGATGGCATTTATCACATTGGTAGATGTGCAGGTTAACGAGCCCCTGCAGTATCAGTGCGCCAGCAGCCTAACTCTTGTTGAATTTTTATGTAGGAATTGTGGCAAAGGGGAGTTATAAGGAGGGTTTTGAAGGAGAACAATGAAGTGGCTTTGTGGATATTTACAGGGAGCTCCTCCCACCGGTGATGGGCAGAATTGGAGAAAGCACAAAAGTGCTTGTTTGAAAATTTAACAAATGGGCCATGGAGGCTGACATTATAGGCAGATCTGGGGCAGGATACTGAATGAGAGCTGATAGGTGAGGGTGGGATTAGACAGTTAGGCAGCTAAACTGGATATTAGCATGATTAAATACAGGTTTGAATACCCATATGCAGAACTGGGTGCCTTACCTGGAACCTAGTTTTCAAAACTGGGCTCATAGAAGTTACCTTTTTAATAATCTCATTAAAATTGCTTTTTTCAGACCAATGTAAATTTGTGATAATGGGCAGAATTCTAGAGTCTTAAGTCTTTTATTGGAAGAACTATAACAAACGAACACTTTTGAAATGACCAGAACTGTCTTTTAGGACTAATTCTGAGCATTACATAATAGGAGCAAGATCTGCCTCTGATCTGCTGTGCAGATAGATCCCTTGTGCAGAGCAAATGCAGAATATGCCATACAGATTTCCTGTGTGGAAAAGATATCTGCAGTGAAGATGGAAGAGGAGATTTTTGCCTTGTATATGCATCACTGAGAACTAAGAAGTATAAAGTCGTCCTATTTTTGTTCCTAGTGGACTGGTGTCTGTCACATGTTTGGCACTAATTGGCATCATCATTTGGGATCTCCTCAGAGAGGCCAAGGACTGAGGTGGCATAGAGAGTGAACTGAACTCCTATAGGTAGACCCACAGGTCAGAGTGAAGGATGTTGGTGGGTCAACATGGGGAAGTTTGCACAGTTGCTGCCTATTATTTGGACAGAGAATTTCACTCTCTGGGGTCATCAGGCTAGCCCCTTTTGTGAGCAATACAGTCACATAAATATATTTCACAAAACATTTTTATTTATGATTGTATATACAATTTAACAGCAAGCAGCCCCTAATCTCTGCAGGCATCCCCTGTGAATGCAGCCAGCTAAGGAAGGCTATTGGTGAAATGGATATCCAAGTGGCCCAGCTGACAACTGAATTAAAATTCATAAAAAATGGTATGTTTATTTTGTATGTTTCTCCCTTTCCAAGTGCCCTATTTTTTTTAATGATGAAGCTGCTCTTAAAGAATATGGCCATATCATATTTGATTTGTGTATCTATTTTTGTGGTGTGCATTAAGTTGGTTTATAGAAATGCGAGTGCTCACTTTTCAGCACTGCCCTCCCCCGCAGCTGTCGCTGGTGTGCGTGAGACAGATAATAAGATATACCTGCTGGTGAAAGAAGAGAAAAGATATATGGATGCCCAGCTCTATTGCCATGGAAGAGGAGGAACACTGAGCATGCCCAAGGATGAGAATACAAATAGTTTGATTGCTTCTTACATCAATCAAGCAGGGCTCACCAGAGTTTTCATTGGGATCAACGACCTGGAAAAAGAGGGCAATTTTGTGTATTCTGATCGATCACCCATGCAGACCTTCAACAAATGGCGCAGCGGCGAACCCAATAATGCCTATGATGAGGAGGACTGTGTGGAAATGGTGGCCTCCGGTGGATGGAATGACGTTGCCTGTCACATTACAATGTATTTTGTTTGTGAATTTGACAAAGAAAATGTGTGAGGATGTCTGCTCCCCTGCTCCCCCATTTGAAGCAGATTGTATCACTTACCCCTTGTTTATAAAGTACTAGTTATATTTTACGAGTATATAACATCAGTGTTGTACAGCTGTAAATATAATTAGGTATTTCAAATATCAATATTTACCCTTCAGAAGGGAAGATAGAGTTAAATAAGACATAGTTTGTCTTGCCCTAAGAAAATATGTATTTAGATAAGGTCTATATTCTGCCCTCCCTGCAATTAATTAATGAGGTTGCATGACAGCAATGGAGGGCAGAATTTGGCTCTATGTTGTTATAATGTTGTGTCTGAAGACGTAGATTCTTGATATTGTTTTATCTTAACAACATTTTTAATTGTTAATGTTAATTGCTCATACTGGTTTACAAAGATGACATTTCTGGCTATTTCAAGCCATAAGGAAAAGTTTTTGTATACTCCAGCTACTTAATATAACTATTGCAGTAGGGTTCTGAATGGGCAGGCTTTGTACCTGTTTCTGTGACACATGCACAAGCCAATTAACCCATCAGTTCTACCATTTTTGTAACATCTTTTTATTAAACTGTTTGCAAATAACAACACAGAGACAACTTCAGTGAGCGAACCCATTTACATTGCCTTGGGGAGTCGAAATGGCTCATAATTCAGTACTAGAAGGAGATAAATCAACTTTGTGTTTCTTCAGAAAATGCAATGTCAGGTTCTGTCTGTTTTACATGTTGTTTAACTGAGGGTGGGATAAAAGAATTTACCAAAGTAAGCCAATACTCTAAAGGTGTATTTGAGCCCTGCTGGAATATTCTTGGATGGCATTCTAGCACTTTTTTGGGGAGCTGGAATGGCATTTTATGGCCCTTCAGATACTTGCATTCTGGCACTTCTCGAGCGCAGCGCTCGCTAGTCTATTTTTGCTTAAGATATTCGTGATTGATATTTTTGGTTACAAAACACAAGGAGGGCTTCCTGAGTACATCATGAGTCTCACAAAACCTTTGTTGTCCAACAGTTCCTTTCACTGGGACAAATACTGGGGTCTTCACTTAGTTTTCACTCAGTCCTTAACTTGATGTCAGCAGAAGATTGGCCTTAGTAAAGACTCCTAAAAAGGGCCAAATTCTCTGCAGGCATAAATGAGCACAGCTCTATTGACTTCAATGGATTTCATTCATTTGTCCCAGCAGAGAATTTATCTCTGAGTAAGGACTTCAGGAATTGGTCCCTTATTTTGTTCCTGTGCTTACTTCTCTTCCTTGCTACTCTTCATGGCTATATCTTCTCTTAAATAAAATCTTATTTATTTTTTAAAAAAAAAATGAGTACACCTATAGGGATATAGTTCCAAAGGAAGGCAGTAAGTCATTTTGCCCCACTTATTTGTGTATCCAATTCACAACTGCATGTGACTGAAAAATGTGGTATATTTTTGAAAGGTATAACTGGACAAAAAGAGTGATGAATATTGGATATTTGTAGTGGCCTGTTGCAATTCCTCTCATCATTTAGTCAACTACTCTACATATGAAGGTCACTGGGAAACCTCTGTCGATTGTGTTTTGCAGACAGTGTGTGCTTTCAATGTTTTAAATAATTTGTAAGGGTAAATAACACTAAATATGAAACAATCACAAAGCATGTCTGATCAATCTGGGAAGAAATATCTAAAAGAAACTCAAAACAGGCTTGGTGTGTGATTTTTAGGTAGCCTCCACGTATTAGGCAAGACCAAATTAATAAGTTACTATACAGTGCTACAGCTAATGGAAGACTACTGACCATAGGACTTTTGCTTAGTTCCTCAAAGCATGACAACATTTGAGTTTACATGTTAATTTTATTCTCAAGGAAATAAACAATTTCATCCTGGCATGCTAACTGTTGTGAAGTTCAACCTGTTATATATAAAGGTTTACTCATGAACTCCGAAAACTGGTAGAATATTATTCTAATATATGAAAACCATGCAGGCCATAGTGCTACAGAGACATAACCCTAAAGAACAATTCAGATGCTGACTGGTTCTGCTTGCCAGTGTTTCTTTCTGGTACAGGTAAAGTACGGCTCATGTGTGCTTGGTTTTTCCAGTGCTTTAACTGAGATCTCAGATAATCTTGGTGTGGTTGTATACTTACTTACAAAGGTTCTTATTCTACAGAATCTGAGAAGGACTACAAATGTATCCCTGTGGGTCAATTTGCACCAGGGATGCAAATATTCCCTTTTGAGTTTTGTAATGGTTTGCCTCCTGATAATAAAACCACCCCAAGGCTTTTAAACCACCAATATGGTTGGGTCAAGTCATTATAGCTGTATGGTAATAAATAAGGGCAATCTGAGTCTGGGTTCCTGCCTGCCTAGGATGGCACTTGCCGACATAAAGTATCTTGAAGACACTTCGTGTGCCTAAGCTGTCACCTTTGCCCACTCTTTACCCATTTTTGCAAGATGCTGATGTGATTGGTTGATTCTGCATGTATGAATCTCTTTGCAGATTCCTTTGGATGAGGTAGAAAACAGGCCTCCAGTCCTAAAAGCCTTAGTTGAGCTGGGCAGCAGGCACACAACATTTCACAGATTTATAGAGTGTTTCGTGAATAATCTGAATTTCTGCTCAAATGGCTAATTAATATTAAGCAGCAGAAAACCCATTTATTTCCCTCCATTTTTCATGGTACTTGTGTAACCCACACACCTTCTGGTGGCACCGAGACCACTTAGAGACACAGAGAGAGATTAATGAGTCTGCTCTACAGCCTTAGCTAACAGCCAGTTAGCTTTTAGCTTATGCGGTAGAGGCTCATGCACTTTGCTCCCGAGGCTCCAGATTTGATTCCGCCTGCCAACAACTGGGATTTGTCAGTGTTACACTTACACCATTTTTTCAACAGCTTTTGAAGTATGAATTAAAAGGGAAACCAACTATATTGTTAAGGACTTTCTATATCCTTGTTCACTATAGGTTGTCAGAGCCCTAACTCCACTGTGTGGGGAGGTAGGTCTCAACATTACTCAGTTCTCATTGCTCAGGGTGGGTCTTTGGCTGTGCTGCGGGGAGTCACAACTCACTCTCTGTTCTGCTGTGGGGAAGGGGGTCCTCTGCACCGTGCCTTACGTGGGGCAGATTATAAAGTTACAGTCTAGCCCTGGGGTGGGCAAACTGTGGCCCATGGGCTGGATCTGGCCCACCAGCTGTTTTAAGCCAGCCCTCCAGCTCCTGCTGGGGAGTGCAGTCTGGGGCTTGCCCCGCTCCATGGCTCCAACTGGGGAGCAGGGTTGGGGGCTGTTCCACGCTGCTTCCTGAAGCAGTGGCATGGCTCTGCTCCTGCTCCTATATGTAGGGGCAGCCAGGGGGCTCTGCTCTGCACGCTGCCCCCGCAGCTCCCATTGGCCGGGAACTATGGCCAATGGGAGCTGCAACAGTGGCATCTACGGATGGGGCAGCGCGCAGAGGCGCCTGGCTGCGGATCTGTGTAGGATCCAGAGTGGGGATATGGCCGCTGCTTCTGGGAGCTGCTTGAGGTAAGTGTCGCCTGGAGCCTGCACCACTGAGTCTCTTCCTGAGCCCCAACCCCCTGTTCCAGCCCTGATCCCCCTCCTGCCCTCTGAACCTCTCAGTCCAAGCCCAGAGCACACTCCTACGCCCCAAACTCCTCATCCCCAGCCCCCCTCCAGACCCCGCACTCCCAGCCAGAGCCCCCACCTCCACTCCCTACTCCCCTACCCCAGCCTGGAGCCCCCTCCTGCACCATGAACTCCTCACCTCCAGCCCCACCCCAAAGCTCACACCCCCAACCAGAGGCTTCATCCCCCTCCGCACCCCAACCCCAATTTTGTGAGCATTCATGGCCTGCCATACAATTTCTATTTCCAGATGGGGCCCTTGGGCCAAAAAGTTTGCCCACCCTGGTCTAGCCCTATGGGCCTGGTCCAAAGGCTACTGAAGTGAATGGCAAGACTCCTAGGGTATGTCTACTCTGAATCTGAGCTTGTGGACTCAGTGTTTCCAAGTCTGTGCTTGAGCATCCTACTGCATTATAAATCTGGGTTTAAAATGGCTTGACCTGGGACTCACAGCCATACTAATTTGTCCATACTGCCCTGTGTGGACCTTCTGACTTGGGCCTGCAGCTTGACCTGCATCCACAGAGCAAAGTGACAGGGCTTGGACCTGAGTCACAATAGGACGTAGGCTCTAACCCATCCCCCTAGTATGATCCTAGGATCTAGGACCTGAGTTCTTGCTGACCCAAGTCGGACTGATAGGTGTGTGGATGGAAGTGGGGAAGTTGTCAGAGCCCAGGCTTAGTGTGCAATTTAGCCATACCCCTATTGAGTTCAATAGTCATTAGATCAGCTCCTGTCACTAGTGATGGAACTAGTGACCACTGACTATTCTAATAAATAAGGGAGATTAAACAGTAACATTTTATGGCATGGACTTTGTTTGAAAAATCGTTGTATTGTGAGATTATTTTTTTAGTTGGGAACAGAAAAATTATTGGTATTTTTCATACACATTAAGAAACATATACTTGTTATGTATTTCTATGGAAGAAGTTAAGAATGCATGAGCAAAAAGCAATTGTAAGTGTGAAGTAGAAGGTCTTCCTAAGAAGCTAATACAAGGTTTATGTCAATCTGCACGTGGTCGTCTTTTTTTCTTGGTCAATATTTGTCCCTAAATATTAAAAGAAAATGTTTTTACCTAAGTGATGGACATATAGGGTGTGTTTTGGGAAAACTGTCAATCAATCTAACAGGTTTCAGAGTAGCAGCCGTGTAATCTAACAGTCTTCTATATAGTGATTTCTTCTGGCCCCTGAATCAATCTTTCATATGAAACGCATTTATTTTAGTCAAAATAATGTATTCAGTGTATTTTACATAGTAAGGATGTTTTGTTATGTATCACCAGCATATTTGAAAATATGTTTCAAAGACACTTGACAGGTGAACAGCTCACTCACGCGGTGGCTATCATGTATCCATGAGTTATAAACTTGTTTAGATCAAAAAGAAGAGGAAGACTAAAGATAAGTCCATTTTATACCAAAAATAGAGCACTTTTATTGGAATTCTATAAGGAAAATGATTGACTCTCTTTACATAAGTTCAGGTAACACTGGTTGAGATAATAATGAACCTGTTATCAAATTGGTGGAAAGCTTTGGCCCTTGTAGCACTCTGGCCTGAACTGGTCCATGGCCTAGAGATTTATTTCGTAGGGCTCTAGCTTTCATTTTGTTTCAGCCTATCGGCTAACTCCTAACTTTCCAGTTCCCAATCCCATAGCTTTGTGTGTATGTGTGTGTCATATCTATTAAGTCTCCAGCTTTTAACTGGAGAGTCCAGCTTTCTTTGTGTGTGTGTGTGTCTCTCTCTCTCTCTCTCGCCTCTGGTGCTGAGTGATCCTCTGCTACCTTGGAATTTGTAGTGAATTTTCTGTGCCAGGCAAGGCACACAGGAGGTGTAACCAGGAGCAGATACAGAATCCTCTCCCTCCTGACTCTACAAGAGTGTCTCTGCCTTCCCGTTCCTTCCCCTCACTGAAGGACCCTGCAGCACCGAACCCGTCCATCAGCATCGTTCCCTGTGCAACAGTGCTCTCAGCGGGGACCTGAGCCTGCTTTTGTAATGGAGAGATGCCTGACCACTACAAGATACTGGAGGGAAAAACTGATTTTGTGTTGTGATAAGTTTTGACTGTTTGGGAGGGAAATTTTTTTTTGTTGGGAATTGATTTTATGGAGGGAAAGAACTGATCATGTGAATGGGGAACTGATTAATTTTGGCAGGTGAAGAGAGAACTGATTCTGTGTGGATGAAATCTTGGTGGATTATGGAGGAGGGGTTTGAGGAGAGTTGCATAGTTAAGGTATTTAGAAGGGAGCATTTCAATTTAGCATGGGGAGGAAATAACTTTTAGGGGAAGGGAGGGATAAAGAGGGAGGAAAAGGTGAGAAGTGGCTATGGTGGAGTTAACAAAGAGTATGCACACCTCATGTAAATGTTACCTAGAAGAGTGCTCAGGCTTTTTGGTTGGCCAAAGTAGGCAGGTCTGTAGATAAATGCCTGTGTGTGTGTTAAACCAGAACAAAACAGTCTGCTCCCTTCCAGCAGGAAGCATGGGAACACCAACATCAACCACCCATAAAAATAGAGTTACAGAGTCAGAAAGTTTCAGAGTAGCAGCTGTATTAGTCTGTATTCACAAAAAGAAAAGGAGTACTTGTGGCACCTTAGAGACTAACAAATTTATTTGAGCATAAGCTTTCGTGAGCTACAGCTCACTTCATCGGATGCATTCAGTGGAAAATACAGGGGGGAGATTTATATACATAGAGAACATGAAATAATGGGTGTTACCATACACACGGTAACCATAGTGATCACTTAAGGTGAGCTATTACCAGCAGAAGAGCGGACGGGGGGGAAGGGGACCTTTTGTAGTGATAATCAAGGTGGGCCATTTCCAGCAGTTGACAAGAACGTCTGAGGAACAGTGGGGGGTGGGGATAAACATGGGGAGATAGTTTTACTTTGTGTAATGACCCATCCACTCCCAGTCTCTATTCAAGCCTAAGTTAATTGTATCCAGTTTGCAAATTAATTCCAATTCAGTAGTCTCTCATTGGAGTCTGTTTTTGAAGTTTTTTGTTGAAGTATTGCCTCTTTTAGGTCTTTAATCGAGTGACCAGAGAGATTGAAGTGTTCTCCGACTGGTTTTTGAATGTTATAATTCTTGACGTCTGATTTGTGTCCATTTATTCTTTTACATAGAGACTGTCCAGTTGGACCAATGTACATGGCAGAAGGGCATTGCTGGCACATGATGGCATATATCACATTGGTAGATGTGCAGGTGAACGAGCCTCTGATATTGTGGCTGATGTGATTAGGCCCTATGATGGTGTCCCCTGAATAGATATGTGGACAGAGTTGGCAACGGGCTTTGTTGCAAGGTTAGGTTCCTGGGTTAGTGGTTCTGTTGTGTGGTGTGTGGCTGCTGGTGAGTATTTGCTTCAGGTTGGGGGGTTGTCTGTAAGCAAGGACTGGCCTGTCTCCCAAGATCTGTGAGAGTGATGGGTCGTCCTTCAGGATAGGTTGTAGATCCTTGATGATGCGTTGGAGAGGTTTTAGTTGGGGGCTGAAGATGATGGCTAGTGGCGTTCTGTTATTTTCTTTGTTGGGCCTACCCTGTAGTAGGTAACTTCTAGGTACTCTTCTGGATCTGTCAGAAGGAACCACCAGA
The DNA here is from genome assembly GCF_009764565.3 of Dermochelys coriacea. Classification (NCBI taxonomy): domain Eukaryota; kingdom Metazoa; phylum Chordata; order Testudines; family Dermochelyidae; genus Dermochelys; species Dermochelys coriacea. Next base: position 35,845,106 of record NC_050070.1, on the reverse strand, counting down.
TCATCTAATCTGACCTCCTGTATACTACAGGCCACCAACACCAACCATCCACCTGCACACTAAACACAATAATTGGAATTAGACCATAGTATTATAGCTTTTGGAAAGCTAAGCAATTGCGTGCCACAGGCAAAGAACAGGAGGATCAAGATGTACCAGTGCCAAACATGAAAGTTAGGAAAACAAATCAGCACTTCCCATTCCTCCTGAGGTGAGTGACAGAGTGAGGAGATGAGGGATGGAGAGGGTAGAGGAGAGATCGAGTGATAAAGCTGAAGGAAGAAGAGCATATGCTAGAGGTGAGTGAGAATGAGTGTGTGCATGCTTGTATGAAAGAAAAGAGTAAAGGAGGAGCCCAACTGAACATCTGATCTCTGGCCACATGGGGGACGTCTACACTTTGATAAAAGACCCACGGCGTGGGTACGGTCGGCCCGGGTCAGCTGACTCAGGAATGTGGAACTCAGGCTGCTGGACTATAAAATTACAGTGTAGATGTCTGAGCTCGGGCTGGAGCCCAGGCTGTGCAATTCCGTGACAGAGAAGGTCTCAGAGCCTGGGTTCCAGCCTGTGCCTGAACAACTACATTACAATTTTTAGACCAGCAACCTAAGCCCCACAAGCCTGAGTCAGCTGACCTGGGCTCTGAGACTTGGTGGCATGGTATTTTTTAATTGCAGTGTAGATGTACCCATAATTCGTGACTGTGGGCCTGTGAACAAGTACCAGTGCCCTCCACACTAGTGATACAGTAGGGATAATGGAGAGACAAACAAAGTGGGTGAGGTAATATATTTTATTGGATCAACTTCTGCTGGTGAGAGCAGTTGTGGATTAATGCATGGGGTCCAGGCCCAGGAGCCTCCGCCAATTTGGGGGCCTCTGCAGGAACGCCAGAACTTGTGTAGAAGTCGGGGGGCCACTGGCACTGGAACTGTGTCCCTGCCTCCTGCTCCTCTTCCTCCAAGGCAAAGCCAGAAGCCAGAGCTGGGCAGTAATGCCTGGGCTGCTGTGGAGAGCCCTGGCCCCTCCACCTGCCCTGGCCAGGGTGCCCTAGAGCAGCCCCGGCCCATGTCCCCGACCCCTGGAGCATGCTGCCCAAGACAGGCGGAGGGTCCAGGGCTTCCCACAGTGGCCCAGGCTCCATGGACAGCTCTTACCATGGTTTGGCTCTGGCTTCTGGCATGGCCAGAGAGCAAGGCATGGGGGAAGAGGAGAAGCAAGGGTGTAGCCCCATGGCGAGGGGGGTCAGGCCCACCTCAGCCATCCACCAGGAAAATGCTGGTGCCATGAGCAGAGATTATGCTTCGTGGCAGGGGACTTTATCAGCTCCCCTGCAGAGAAGCACAGCCCCTTCCACTGCTGTTCCTCACCTACCCAAGGCTTTTCCACCCATGTTAAAAAGTGGGTGGGCATGCCCTCCCCAACCCGCCTTCCTCCAGTTCCAGTACACCTGAGCCCCTGGAGTGTGGGGGGCCCAAATGTTTGTCCTTTGTGCCCAGGACCCCAATAAATCTTAATCTACCTGAGAGAGACAAGTTTTTGAGTTTACACAGAGCTCTTGTTCATGTCTGGGGTTCTCTCGGAGTATTTGGGTGGCCTGTTCCATGATGTGATCCACTTTTCTGGCGGAGTGTCCTCTCACCAACAGAAGCTGGCCCAGTAAAAGATATCACCTCACCCACCTTGTCTCTCTAATATCCTGGGGCTGACATAGCAACAACATCCCTGCATGCTAGTAGGGATATAAAGAAAAGGAGTAAGAAAATTAATTTGTTAGTCTCTAAGGTGCCACACATACTCCTTTTCTTTTTGCAGATACAGACTAACACGGCTGCTACTCTGAAACCTGTCATTATAGTAGGGATATGTTACTATATTCACTTTACTGGGAGCATAATCCAGTGCTGATAATTCAAAGGTTAGATACCTAGCATTGGTGCCTGTCTGTTCTAGTAAGTATAAGAATATTCAATACTGTCAAAAATTCAGCAACTGCTGGTCTGGTGTGCAGTGTAATGATCTCTGTGTTACCATACTATCATCTAGTGGCAGTAAGAGGCAACTAAGGCTATATCTACACTACAGCTTATGTCAGCATAATTTATGTCACTCACGGGCGTGAATAAACTACACCCCCCCCAAGTGACATAAATTACACTGACATAAGAGCTGGTGAGGGCAGCGCTATGTTGGTGGGCGAGCTTCTGCCCTCGACATAGTTACTGCTGCTCGCTCTGGAGTAGTTAAGCCGATAGGAGAGCTGTGGACTCTCTAGTGTAGCCGTGCCTTAAGCTTTCTACATCTTTGCTTTACTGAAAGCTGATTTATAACAGGTTGGCGCCACCTACGAAAGGAAAGATATGTTACACATTACAACATCCACAAGTCAAATTTTATCCTTGCTTCATCCTTCAGTGCAGTCATAATCATAAGTAGGTACAAAATTTCAGGACTAGGAGAATTAAGTTCTGCATTCAATTAATTGTGTTTGTCTTTCACTGAGATGAAATGTAGCAAAATAGGATAGTATAAAAGTGGAATTCATTAACTTTATTATTACAAAATAGCATCCTTTTCTACACATCAGCACTATTTTTTTTGTCTTAATCTAGTTCCCTGCTGTTTTATCCCCATAAATTCTATCCTGCTCTGGACACAAATTTAATAGGGAAAATTTGTCCTTTAAACCAGGTAAGGTGTGAAATCTCTTCTAAATGCCCAAGAAGTGTATGTAGAGGAAAAGATTGTACTTGATCACTGTGCAAGGTATTACCATGGCACACTGATTTCATGGTTGTTTCTTACCATGTCTTAAATTCATACATCTTGGGAATAGACTAGAACTCCTGCTCCCTTTAGCCTTGCCCATGTACAAGCATAGGTATCTGTCCAGAAGCCAGGGACAATATCGTTTCTTCTATTATTCTGGTAATCAGAGATCTTGCATTTCTTCTACGAGTGATTGCTCACATGTATTCCACAATAGGTGTGTGTGCTCACTACATGCACCGGTGCCAGAAGCTTTTCCTCTAGCAGTAACCGTACGGGGGAGCACCCCCTGCAAACCCTGAAGTGGCACCTGTCTGGTGCAGTATAAGGGGAGCTGCATGCTCCCCCCGCCCTCAGTTCCTTCTTGCTGCCAGTGAAGGTGCATTGGAACTGCTCTGCTCCAGCTTTGCTTTAGCTCGTCCCCAGAACTGTTTGTTCGTTCGTTCAGCGTTAGTACCTGTAGTTAGTTAGCTGTTTAATTAGTTTAGTTAGTCAGTGAGCACGCCCCATGCCCCAGGGTTTAAGTTGTATGGCTCTTGTAAGCGTTCTATGCCAAGAAGTGACTCGCATGCAGACTGTTTGCGCTGCTTGAGAGAAACTTATATCAGCAAAAGGTGCAAGATTTGCAAGTCGTTTAAACCTATGGACCAAAAGAGAAAGGGGCATTAGGCTCAGGGCCATCCTGATGGAGTCGGCGCTGACCCTGACCCTGGCACGCTGCTCTGAACCAGTACCCTGCACTGCAACATCAGAACGTGGCAACCCTCCGGTGCCATCGACCAGTTGGCACCGCTCACCATCACGGGGCATGCCAAGAGGGCCAGGAAGACTCCCTCTTCGCAGCGGCACCGAGGGAAGTCTGGGACAGAGGCTAGGCCCATGTAGGGCAGTACTCGATCCCCACCAGGCCCCAGATCTCTTACTCACGTTGAGTGGAGTAGCCTGGCCCCTTCAGAACAGGCCTCTACGGATGTCCGGATGCTGTCCACGCCTGAAGTCCACCAGGCAGCCCAGGACATTATGGCCATGCCGGTTTCCGGAGAGCCGCTGATGTTGGCCCCGCACTCCAGAGGCAAGCCGCTGCTGGGATCTCTGCAGTTGCCACTGGCTCGGTACTGATCTTGGTCGAGGTAACGTTCCCAATGCCAATCACCGCCCAGCGATCGTTCAGGGCAGAGTCCAGTTGGATTGCCCTTGACACCGACCTGACTGTCTGGCTGGGTTCTGTCCCTCCGGGATTCACGGCACCACTCGTCCGCAAGGAGCGAATATTGGTGGGACCATGGTGGGCATCGCTATCGGTCCTCGTCTCAGAGAGGGTACTGCAGTCAATCACGGCATGGTCGTCAACACCATTTCCGCTCGGACTCCTGCTCCAAGTCTCTGCCAAGAATCGCAGCCCCGGGCGTTGATTTGCCAGCGTTTCACCATTGTGGGTCTGCCCGTCGAGGTCATTCGCAGAGCAGCTGTTACTGCTGGTACTGGTCCTCCACGTCGAGATTGCGGTCTCATGGCCATCATAGTTCCCAGCACCACCACTCCTCCCGGACCAGAGACAGCAGCAGATCTTATGCCAGCCCGGTCTCCATTTGTAGCCGTCCTTTGATGGGCCAGGCCAGCCAACCCGAACAGCCAGTCCCTCCACTGCCACACCAGGTGCAATGGCACCGAGTGTCCTGGCTGGCCCAATGGTACCAGTGGGCACCGTGGTCTCCGGTGAAGCCCCCGGTGGGAGCTCACTCGGTGGCCGGAGCTTCGGAGGCACCGTCGGCCTCCCTTTTCAGACCCCCGAGAAAGGAGGTGGTGAGACCTGTGTCCTCAGCAGTGCCGGCCGACACTCCAGAGCACCGCACCAGCCTCTTCACCCTTCCCGGAGGAGGAGATTGCAGCCCCACCCCCCTATGTCCCACAGGAGGACTTCAGGGCCCACCAAGAACTCTTAAAGAGGGTGGCAACAAGCCTCCACCTCCAGGCAGAGGAGATGGAGGAGCCCTCAGACTCCTTGTTTTACGTGTTGTCCTCATCGGCACCAGGTAGGGTGGTCTTGCCTCTCCATGAAGGGATGGCTAAGATTTCAAATGCCCTGTGGCAAACACCAGCCTTGTTGGCCCCCATCTCTAAAAAGGCAGAACACAAGTACTTTGTACCAGCTAAGGGGGCTCTGGCTTTCTACCTCAAGCAGACCAAGCAGTTTGGAAAGTCCTCACAACTGTTTGTCACCTCTGCTGAGCACGCGAGGAGCCAGCCGATTTCCACTCAGCGGCTTTCCAATTGGATCACTTCGTGCATCTGTTCCTGTTATGAGCTGGCTGGTGTCCCCCCGTCACCCATTGTGAGGGCACACTCGACTCGGGCACAGGCCTCATTGGCTGCCTTCGTGGCCCACGTCTCCATCCAGGACATTTGTAGGGCTGCCACGTAATCTTTGGTTCACACGTTCACCTCACACTATGTGATCGTCCCCCAAACCAGGGATGATGCTGGGTTCAGCAGGGCTGTCCTCCGTCCTGGGAACTTGTGAACTCCTACCCACCTCCAACAGATATAGCTTGGAATCACCTACACATGAGCAATCACTCAAAGAAGAAAAGACAGTTACCTTTTCAGTAACTGGTGTTCTTCAAGATGTGTTGCTCATGTCTATTCCACATCCCAACCTCTTTCCCCTCTGTTGGAGTTGTCTGGCAAGAAGGAACTGAGGGTGGTGGGAGTGTGCAGCTCCCCTTATACCGCGCCAGGCAGGCGCTACTCCAGAGGTCACGGAGGGCGCTCCCCTCTATGGGTACTGCTAGGGGAAAAGCTTCTGGCACCGGTGCGCATGGCGAGCACGCACACCTATTGTGGAATAGACATACATGAGCAATACATCTCGAAGAACACCAGTTACGGAAAAGCTAACTGTCTTTTTCTCTTTAAAGAGCTTCTCTTTTCTTGAATCTATGCAAGCCCACAGGGCCAATTTAACATACTTTTAAAAAGTTTATATTGTATGTCTTATATTATCATGGACACTGATTTGCATGTACAATCATATATTACCTACTTAAAATACATTATTTGAAAATTTAGCCCAAAGCATTAGCTAATGGGGACTCACTTAAACTTATAGGTTTTGAGGATAAACAAATGTAAGCAAATTTGCTTGTAATGAAGTTTTGCTTGGGTGAATTAGATATTTCCGTTTATCTTCATTTGTTTCTTACATCTTTGTAATTCCTGAATTTATTGGTGGTAAATGGTGTAATCGGCTTTAACTGACAGTGCTTAATGTGTGAATCTGTTGGGAACATTATTGCAATAGTAAATGAGTAGACAAGCTGACCTCTGAGATGTTTTACTCATTTGAGGCTAAGATGTAGCTTTTCCACAAACCCTGAGTAAGGGGCAGCGCACTATTTCATTGTCCCAAGAGCTGACTGGGAACCAGACAGTGACTCTGGTTATGCCTATGCCTGATAGAGTTCTGTGCCTGGTGCAGATTCCTTCCTCTGGAAGGCTGGCTTGGCTCTGCTGACCAGCATGTTAGAGGGAGGACCCAAGCTTCTTCTCTTATCCTCCCGCTCCCAGCCCACCTGCACGAGAGGGGGACTAGTGCCCCCTGGAGGCTGCTTTTCTCCCTGTGCTACACTCAGCAATATATAGGAGCCAGTAGCCCCCTTACTCATTTGTGCAGCAGCATTAGGCTAGTGATCTAGTGCTCTCGTTGGAGCGCACATAGCTAAATGGCAGAGAGAGACGGGATACAGTGGTCAGCACAGCGATTAAGTCCCAAGAAGGTAACTTGGGTGCCCTTTGGGTGAGGGGAGGATTGTCAGCCGACATCCAGCGGCAAAAGCTTGACGTAGAAGCATGGGGGTCGGTGCCAAATCCCACTTAGGAACCATAGTGTTAAGTGTTTATGTCCGAGGAACTGGGCCTACAAGGATTTTTAAGTTCTGTGCCTCCTGTGGTTGGGCAGGGCTCTTCTAGTGTGGACAATGGAAGGGCAGGGCTCTGACGTCTACCCTGGAGTAAAAGACCCGTGACATGGCCATGGCTAGCCCGGTCAGCTGACTTGAGCTTGAGGGGCTTGGGCTGCGGGGCTAAAAATTGCTGTAAAGACGTTTGGGGTTGGGCTGGAGTCCAGGCTCTGGGAGCTCCCCACCTCTGGTTGCATGTCAGAGGCTCGTTTGCTGCTCAAGGTTCTCTTCTGTAACAGGCCAGTTATTGAACCAAATACATAGTGAGGGTTGTTTTGGAGGAGGGCTGAAGGGGGTTAGTTTGTAGTAGGGATTGATTTCTTAGGGATGGGGAATGGGTAGGGGTCATACAATGTAAGGGGGTGTATAGACCCCAGTTACCTTGAAGATGGGGAGGGGGCAATGAAGGAAGCTCAGGGGAAGGCAGAAGCTGAGCCAGCTGGGCTCAATTGCAGCTCCACCAGCAACAGGCTTTGTTTCAGTATGCATCAGAGCTGGGAGGGGTAGAAAGAAGGAAACTCTCCCTGAGACCTCTGTGGAAAGGGCTTGAGACACCTGTGTCAAAAGACCCTCTGAGCCTTATCTGCATTTCTTTTAAAAGGAAGCCCTAAGAGACCCCTCTTTACCTAGACCTTCTGAGAGTGAAGAGGACGTTGTATGGTGCAACTCCCTTTTTAGTGCAAAAGAGAAAAGAAATCTTTGTTTGTGAATCTAAAATACAGGTGTGGGAGCCTTTCTCAAAGGGATGGAAGCTGCCAGTGGAGGTAACTACGGCAGGGAGTCTCTCACACATGGCACTAGGGGAGAGATTGTGTTGATGTCTTTTTGGAACATTCTGCAGGGAAAGGGTGCCTCCTGGTACAGCAGCTGCATGTGGACAGGGAGCAATAGAAGCACATGAAAGCATGGTGAGTCAGTTTCTGCAGATCCAGCATCAGCAGAAGACACAATTGGCCTCATAATGCCAGGAAAGAAGTGCACTTGACTGCACAACAGAATCCTCAGATGCTTTACTGTAGTACAGCTATTGCAACTACTATATACCGTTCATCCTATACATTTATAATTTCGTGGAGGGTGGGGGGAACCTTTGTCTACCTCTTACCACTATATATAAAGACCCAGAACCTCAGGTGCAGCCATGGAATGCACAGGAGAACTTGGGAGAGAAGCTGCATCAGTAACTGCAAGTTTCACAATCCTAGGCTGTCTTGGTCCAGTGTCTGGGGAAAGTTTGAGCAGCCTAGAGACTGCACAAAGTTAAAGTGGCTTCTAATGGCCCTAAGAACATTAGAGCAATCAGGAATTGCTGGGGTTCAGGGATTACTTCGCCAAGACCCCTTTTCCCTAGTCACATCTCCTGTGCCAACAACCAATGTGTGTGTGGCATAGCAGCCAGTATGCTGGCCCTGTACCAAGGGAAGATCACAGGATGAAGGGATAATCCTCCTATGGCTGGTTATGCCAGCTTTAGGGCTGCTTTATGCTTGTGGCATGATGCAAAGCAGCCAAGTGCAGCCAAGAAAATGTGCCCTGAGCTAAATCCTTCCTTGAATCAGTTAGGCCAACCGTGGAATATGCTGCACAAGTCAAGATATAAATAAGCTGTGGCTGTACATATTTAAGCTCCAAAAAGAACTGCACAGAAAAATATTTATAATCAGTCTAAAACAAGGAAAGATGAGCTGTTAATCTTTGCTTTTCAGAATCAATAAGTCCAGTGGCTGTTTACTGATCAATGGCATCACTATGCTTACTATGGGCTGCAGACAAACATTTAAAAACTTTGACCTCTTAGCAGATACAGGATTGGAACAAGTCATAAGGTAACATGAAAAAGCCATTGCTGACAAGTTTTTTATTTTTTGATAGGCTATTTTACATTGCATGGGAGTATAAGGTTATTTCAGATGGAATTAATCTTTATAAGGATTTAAGTATTTGTTTTCCAAAGTAAAGTAACTTCTAAAGTATTCTCTCAAACAATGTTTAATAACTGTTGGGTTGTCTAATTTATTTGTAATGGTGTGCCTAGATCAGACAATGATGGGTCCATTTAGAAACCTAAATAGTATCTGAATTATGAAATACTTCAGCACAAGAAAACTATAATTTTTCCCTTGACATCCGAAGAGACGTGGTTTTGGAAAATACCAGTTATGAAACATAAAGGCCTTCCCCTGACCTTTCATCTTGTGTCTGTAATTGATTACAGACACAAGTCATAGAATTCAGACCTCGAACTTCCTAAATGGAACTTTTAGTTGTGCCTGCAGATCAGATAGTTAGACCCTGAAGTGTGTATCCACAATCAAATGTGACTATAAAATTGCACCAGCAATCAATTGCAGGTGCCAAAGTAGAGGCTGTTATTGAAAATATCTCTCTTAATATTTTATGGTAGCGATGTGTAAATTTGGGTGTAAAAATGAAAGAGGTCCCTTTTTTGATAACAGAAATACTGAAGAATATAGTGATATTAGAAATTCTATATGAGATTTCCCAAAAGACACTGCACCAAATTTTTGATATTTTTTCCCTAATCCTGATCAATGTCAATGTAACTTCATGGCATTCATTTCTAATAATGGACAGTGCCATTTGCTCAATACAAGACATACAAAGAGTACTGAAGGAATCACTTTTCTCTAAAAAGTAAAGTATCTACTGTATAGTGGAGGTTTTGATTGCCGGAGTTGTTCAGTAAATGCATGTTTAACAATAGGAACCTGTAGAGTAGCCTCTTGGTGGCAGAATGTAGTAACATGGAAGAAGTTAAATACATCAACTGGCTGCTGATTGCTCTAATTACAGTTGGAAAACATTAATGAGATAACTCAATCAGATTATAAAGAAAGCATAAAACAACCAACTAACCATTATGGAGAAAAAATCATATTTAGTAGGTATAATGGAAATACTGTTCAGGGCAACATGTGGTAAATTATAATAGCAGGACTAGGCTTAAGGGTGTGTCATGATGGGGTGAGGAAAGAATCCTTTCCTTTCATGTCCTGGGGGTGGGAACAAGATAATCTCCTCTCATCTTGTGGAGCAACAGCAGAAGTGCTCCACAGCTCTGAACTGTAGTCCCAGAGCTACAATAGTACCCACAGCAATTGCATCCCCAAGCACTGAAGAGAATAAGTGGTGAATCTGAAAATTCTGGATCACTGGCTGCTCCTCTTTCCCAGTCCCCAAACCCTATGCTATAATCACTTCCAGGGAGCTACTGCATAGCAGATATCTACACTGAACACAGGTGCAAACCTCTTGCACAGGCTCCATAAATCTTGTCCCGCTATCTAGTAGAATCACATCAATTATGCATCAGCCTGGGGTCTCCTCAGCTGTAGAGGAGAGGGCAAGGTTTGCTTCTTAGGGTCCTTGTCAGTGCTGTGGTGGCAAACCACTGTTGAGTTTTGAGGTCAACCTAGAATGAAGCCTTCAGGCTTTTGTACACTCCTTTCTCTGTCCCTTTCCTTCCTACCTTTCTGTGCTATCACATTCTGCTGTAAATTTTAAAACAGCAAATACTGTTTCTGTAGCCAAATGAAATGGGTCATTTCTCATTATTGCAGGCTCACTGCAGAAATGTCACCCAAGTAAGTGCTGATGTTCTTAAGGGGCAGCTTATGTATTACTCCTAGGATTACAGTATTGCCGAGGTGCCTGGTGCTTTACAAATCAACTAGAGATGGAGTCCCTGACCTGAAGAGCTCATAGTTAGACAAGAACATAAACACAGGGAGAAGCTATGAGGAAACAAGGGTGGCCCTACATGTAGTTCGCCTCCCCAAGCTGGCAGGAGCATGAAGTATCTGCACAAGGAGTATGTGCATATATCTCCTGACAAAGGAACCATTGGCAGACCATGCCACCTGGCCCCTAGACAGTGGTCTGGGATACAGTGATTATTCTAATCTGATTGTTGGTATAATGTTTATCTACAGATCAAGGGAGGGTTCCAACCTTGGACTAGAGTCACCCACACTAGATGCACATTTCCCTGCATCTGAATGACGAGGGGATTCACCCTGAAGGAGGGCAGGCAGTGCTGCTCTTATCCACCCTTCCTCATGATCTTTGCAGTGAAATGGCAACTTTTAGTCAAGGCTTGTGGTATGGAGGAACCTCACTGATGACAGCTGCTTAGCTGTTGTGGCTGATGCAGTGCATTCACTAGCTCCCTGGGCTATGCTTGCTCTCCTGCTAGCATTGTCCTCCTTTATGTCGCACATTGAGGAGAAGTCAACTAGTACTTGATTCTCCCAGAAGATTTCCCACCACTGGGAGCATCCTACCGAGTCTAGGCTGGCACAAAGACATGGACCTGAAGCAATTCTGAAACTTCTTATAACATGCCATATTTCATCTGCAGAAAAGAAGAGCGAGGGGGAAGTGATTAATAGAAGGTGAACTTTGATATCGTGATGCAAGAAGGTAAATTAAGAATCTACTCTTTCAGCTTTGGAAAATATGTGGACTTTTTATTTATTAAAATTTGATTTAACTCCCACACCTAATCATATTTTTGTTTATCTCAGATAGATGCATATTATAAATCAATGGAGATGATAAAAGCATATCCTGAATGTACATATAGTTATTTTTCTTCCAACTAGTAAATAACCTCATTTCATTAATTCTGTCCTGGCTTCTCAGCAGTCAGAGAAAACTTGGACTCCAGAAATGGAAGTTATGCTGAACATGCTCCTTTCCATTTCTCTTGTTTCATCTTAGAATAGAATAGAATACTTTACTTCTGCTTTTAGAAGAAAGATGGCTGCTCATCTCAAGGAGAAAAACCTCAAGTTTTACCTGACTTTTACACCTGAATGATTTGGCATGTGAAGCTGTAGGAGGAAAGGTAAATGTATGCAATTCAAAACACAAATTGTGCTTTTAGTGCAGATTATACTTGAAATTTTTACAGCTATTTCCTACTGAGGATATAAAAGTGTTTTGCAGACACCAATGAATTAAGTGTCTCAACATTCCTGTGTGCTAAAGTAGTATTATCCACATTTTACAGATGGGAAATAGGAGACACAGAGAAATTAAGAGATTTGCCAAAGGTCACACAGGAAGTCTTTGGCAGAGCCAGGAATAGAACCCACAAGTCTTAATTTGCAGTTTTATAATCTGAACACAAAATCTTTCCTAGTGTTCAAATTCTCAAGATCTAGTCAACGCAATTTTTACCTATGTTGGAGCAATCCGATGAAAGGAGCTAGATATACCCAATGATATACATCCACTTTGCAACAGAGAAAATTGTCATCAGTGTTTGAGTTTTCTGGGTCAGTCATCCTGGCTTCCTATGCTCCAAAGAAGGGCAAATCAGTAATAATGCTATTGTTGATGCATTACGACAAGGTTGTAGAAGGAGACAAAAAAGAAACCCCACATTATTCTCCAGTAGAGTGACAAAAGTGGTGTTGATAACAATGACCATCTTGCAGGAATGTACTTCCTACAGATGTAAGACAAATAGGTGGCCAATGGTTCTTTTCTTCAACATGCTTGATGTTGCTGGCATTGCAAGTTTCATCACTTAGGTCAGTGACAATCCTGCTTGGCACCACACTTGCCCAAGACAAAGAAGGCTCTTATTCCTTGTCAATCTAGGAGAATGACTTGTAGATGCACATATAAAGAGAAGAATCCTTCACACACAACATTTCTCCATCCCTATCAAAGCAGCATTCTCATCCCTTGGCTACCATCAAAAAACAGCCACCACGGGAGTACCTAGCAAACTCAGCAGTGGACTCTACTAAATTTGCCCAAGGTCAGCTGATCGGAAGGACTACAAGCAATGTGGAGAATGCAGTGAATTTGTATGCTCTGACAACTCCACACTGATGCTGATGTGTAAAAATTGTATACTGACTCATACTGAATGAGACTCCAGCTAGTTCTTTCAATTTGCTCGTTAAATAAAGATTTCTCACCTAAAACATTAAAGAATTATTCTTAGTTTCTGAATGCATTTGGGGGACAAAAGTCCCCCACAATATATTTAATGTAACTTTTTTCTCAATACTGGATGAAGGTTAAAGAAAAAGATGCTCTGCTGTAAAATGATCCATGTCCTTAAGATTGTTCAGTTTAGCATATGTATGTACAAAACAGAAATACATATTCACAAATATAGGACTGTATCTCATTGATGGAGGTACCAGTAGTATACCTCCACTAGCAGGGCTTCTTGTCCTGCAGCTAAGGGGAGGTAAGAATCCTCAGTGGAAGGCCAGCTGTGGCCTGGTTTGTGATTAAAAAGATATTTTGTCCACTTCTTTTTTCTGCATCATGTCATATGAATCCTTATAACAATGCTTCTAGTCTGAAGAACCACTTAAGAAGGTGGAGGTTTTTCAGGTGTATGCATCATGAGTTATTTACAAAGAAAATGAAACAAACCCTTCCCTATGTCACAGCAGTAGGTAATTTTTTTGTAAATAAAGATGCGGAAAGAAGAGTAAGGCCCTGATCCTCTAGCAAACAATTGAACTCAATGGGGTTCTGTACAGGTTCATTGGAGTACAGTATTGGAAAGATAAATGCATACAAAGATGCAGAAAGAAGAGTAAGGTCCCAATCCTCAAACAAACAATTGAATTCAGTGGGGTTCTGTGCAGTTTCATTGGAGTATTGGAAAGAGAAATGCATACAAAGAAATTTTTTTTTAAAATATGGTCTTATATGTATATGTCTATAAGCCTTTAGGCAACTTAATATTTTCTTTTTACTGGATAACTTAACATTGCACTAGGAAATGAAATAAAATAGAATATATTTAAAATTATTTTATTTTTATTTTTTTTATTTGTGTAGGTTTTATTTGCAACGGATGACTTTTTTGCTCCTGCGGAGAATTTCTTGAAGGTATAGTAGGCTGACATTCCCCACTTTGGAGGGTATGCATGGACTGTTAAAGATTTTAGGCTTCAGAGGCAGGGACTGTAACTTACTGTCAGAGACCAGGATGTGGGCAATCATGCATAGTGGTTAGAGCGGGAGTCAGCCATCAGAACCTAGGGTCAGAGCCAAAGACAGAAGTGAGGAATCAAAGGAGAGGGTCAGAGTTGGGTTACTTGGAGTAAGACAGGGCTAAGAACAAGCAAGTACTGGAGCCGGGGTGAAAGTGGGCTGGTACGGTGTACTGGTAAGAAGGCAGTACTGGCCTGTACCCAACCAATATTAAAGCACTGCTGCAGTAGCACTTTAACGTTGCTGACCCCCGTTGGTGGCCCTTCCAGTAGGGACCCTACCAGCAGGGCTGCCAACAGGGGGAAAAGGGGCAGCTGCCCCGGGGCCAGCAATTTAAAAGGGCCCAGGCTCCCGGCCACTGCTGCCATTGGCTTTACTGGAAATTACTTACCTTGTAATTATGTTTCTCCCTTTGCAAGATTCTTGTTCTTGGGTCCCTAGTTGAGACAGGCAGAACTTCCTTAGTTGTCTAAGGGCAGCGGGAGTGGGTAGAAGCACAAGACCTCCTTGGTCCCCAATGGTGGTTGTGTGTGAAATGTAACTGTAATCCCTAGAATCTTCAAGTCACATCCTAAATTAGCAAGAAGCAAAAGTTCACCAAATAGCATCAAGCCAATCATTGAAAAATTAATGCCTCTGAAATTCAGCACAATACAAACCGATCAAGATGTAGAGATAAACATCACCAACTGGAGATGTCTGTGCAGGAAGCAAACCCCATTGTGTGCACGGATTATGCAAAAACATGCTTGCATTATTATGAGAACATAAGAATGGCCAGGCTGCATCAAACCAACAGTCTGTATAGCTCATTATCCTGTCTTCTGACAGTGACCAGTGCCAGAAGCTTTGGAGGGAAAGAACAGAACAGGGCAATTATTGAGAGATCCATCCCCTGTTATCCAGTCCCACCTTCTGACAGTTAGAGATTTAGGGACACCCAGAGCATGGCGTTGCGTCCCTGAATTTCTTGGCTAATAGCCACTGATGGACCTATCCTCCATTAACTTGTCTAATTCTTTTTTGAACCCTGTTATACTTTTGGCCTTTAAAACTTCTCCTGGCAATATGTTCCACAAGTTGACTGTGCGTTATGTGGAGTACTTTCCATTGCTACTTCATCTTTTGCATCCCACCCATTAACTGGTTTCGTCCAACTCTTGCCTCTTGTTGTTAACCTGGATTGCTGTTTGGGGCAGTGACTGCCTTTTTATTGTGTGTTTGTACAGTGCCAAGCACAATAGGAGCTAGTGCAATACAAATAAATAATAATAAATAGGCTTCCCTTCAAACTTTGAGGGGGTGGGTGGATGAATGTGAATCCTAAATGATAATGTCTTCTGAGAAGCAGAATTACTAGGTAGGAGATTTTTCTTTCTCTAAAGGTGCCATCCAGGTAGGAGTCTCACTCCTAAGGTATATCTACACTTTGAGAAGGGGAGGTTGAGGACACATACCCAGTCCAACTGTGATCAAGCTATTGCCGAGGTATTCAACCTTATTTCATTTGTGGACCCCTAAAAATTTTTGAATGGAGGAGTGGACACCTTCGGACCCCCAAGAATCCGCGGACCATGGGTTGTTGAAAACCACAGTTCTGTGGTAATGTCAACATATCACAGACCCCTTAGACGTAGTCTTCAGACCCCCAGGGAAATATAGACCACAGGTTGAAAACCCCTGAGCTAGTGCACTAAAAATAGATTGTAGTTGTGGAGATTTGAGCAGCATGAGGAGCTAGTGCCCCCTGTGCTGAGTACAATCCTGTCAGAGATGCTAGTGTGGCTAGCCCCTCCCACCGCTTGCACCACCACAGCTACACTCTGTTTTTAGTGTGCTAGCTTGATCAGAGCAGGTGCGGGTATGTCTCCTCAAGCTGGGGACATACCCTTAGAGATTGAGAAACTTGAGGGATGCACCAAGAAAAAACTATGAATAAAACCACAACAAGGCCCAAGAACAAGCCCAATGTTAACAACATGAATACAGCTGGCTGAAAAATGGAAATTCCTTCCCAGGAAAGACTATATATTTTTGAATTTTTTTTTTAACCAGACCAGAACAAAATGTTCAAAAATTGAAATTTTGAGCAGGAAGGAATTTCCAGAAACATTCAGTTTTGGGAGAACCAAAATGGAGGTTTTTGGCTTGCTGGCTGCCTGCCTGTCATGCTCCCTGGCTGACTGGCTTCTCTGGGAGCCTGGGGAAGTGACTAGCCAGGCAGCTGGGCAGCCTGGGAACAGGCTGTCCCGGGAGCCTGGAGATCAGGCCTGCTGGGGAGTCAGCCAGGTGGGCTGCTAGGTAACGGGGACCTGGCCACCCCACAGAAGCCAGCTAATCAGGGAGATGGCCAGTGGCTCCCCAAGTACCCCTTAGAGCCAGGAAGCTAGCTAGGCAGGAAGTGGGCCACCAAGCTTTCTGAGTAGCCCATAGAGCTGGCTACCAGACCACTCAGCTCCCTTAGCAGTCTGGGAGCTGGGGAGCCTGGAACAGGCTAGCCTAGTGAGCCTGGGAGCCCTTGCTCCTCAACATCTCACTTGGTGGGCTGCTGGAGAGCCTGAGCCCAGAAAGCTGGCCACTCTGGGGAGCTGGGCTGTCTGTCTGGCTTCCCTGGCTGTGCAGTGAGCTGGATGCCTGCCAGGTGAGAAGCTGGGCAGCCTAGGGAGCCGGAGGGACCCTAAGCTCTCCAATATCCTACCAGGCAGCCTGTCAAGCAGCTGGTGGGGAGCCCAGGGAGGCAGGCAGTGGGTGGGCATGCTGGCAGGAAACCAGATGCCTGGCTTCCATCAAACATTATGACTGAATGGACACATTCCGCAGGAATACGTCAATTCCACAGAACAGAATTTTCCAAAAGAAAACATCTGATCAGTTCTAGACATGAAAAAGAAGGAATTTTTGCATGTGCATTTTTGTTTTGAGCATAAAAGAAGGGTCAGATACCTCCCTGTTTCAGGGCACCTTGGTCACTACTCCATGTAGTGCACTGCCTGGCCAGTCAGTGTGGTATCTCAGTCACAAACACCCCACACACATTCACCACATGTGTATTTATTCTTTCCTTACAAAGTATCATAGGTTAGTGTAGGATTACAGCAAGTAGAGGAGTCCACACAACTTCACTCCTCAGCCCAGGCTCACCCTCTAAATACTATGTTCCTCCCATTAATATCCTCCCAATTACTGAGCCAATTGCCCCATTAGCCTAGCAATCACCACACAATTGTCAGTGATCCCCAAAGGAAATTCATTAATTGGCTTCAATTAAGCCTGTACTCTTCTCAATGCTGGAGCAACCTCAGTGACCAAGATGCTACTAATAGTGCCCGGTCACATGCCCCAAAATACTAGGCTTAATATTATAGCCTGTAGGCAACCAAAAACAAACGATCTGGTTCTGCATTGTCTTTTCCATTATGGAGTCATTTACACTTGCGTAAAGTGACTGTAAGGTAGCTGTACAATGAGCCAGTTGGTAATAATGAAGGGTGGTGGCCCCTATTATCTCTCTGACATCTTTATTGTGACCAGTGACTTGCTACTTTTGATAAAGGAAACATTTGTACAGTCTTGATTATGATTACCAAACTTTTTGATTCTTGATTACTGATTTATTTCAAAGGCTGTCTCATTACTACTGTAATAATAACTTCTGAAAGGTACTCAGGTGTAATCAAAATTCAGGCATTACAGCAGTGGAAACTATTTCAATGAATCAAGTGGGATTTCCCCTCTCCCCCTGCCTCAACTACCATTTCCTTTAATCTCCTAGTAAATAATAGCACAATCATTTAGGAACATAGGAACTGAAGAGTGGAAGGGACCTCCTATGTCCCAGAGTCCAGTTCCCTGCTTTTTGATGACAACCCTGCCATATAATTCTGTTCATACATCTTTCAAGCTCCATCTTAAAACTAGTTAAGTTAACTAGTTTTCTTTGCACACATTCTTCCTCTGACTGCACCTCTTTTGAGGAAGCAACTTTAAAAATACATTTTAGCTTTGATTAGAATTTATCACGACTTTCAAATACTTCCATTTAAAATACAAAAACAGCAAACTGTTCCTACGATCATTACACATGCAAAAATCTCACTGATATCAGTGGAGTTACTCTGGATTGATACCATATATGTAACTGAAAGAAAAAAACTGGCACATGGAAGTCCAGCTCCTCAGTTGAAATAGATCAGTATACATTCATTGTTTGATGCATCTGATATTTTTCTAGAGACAAGAAAGACACGTATATGCTCCTTAACTAGTAAAATCAGTCAAGCGGCTTGAAACCTGCATGTTCTATACTGGTCAAAATTCTGTGCTCAATACACTAAGCTTAGTGGAGTTGTATTGGTATAAGTGAGGAGAGAATATGGCCTGTTCTTATTTATTTTTTAGAAAAAGAGTCCAGTTTTTAAACCAGATGGATTGACTGATTATGGCAAGTGGATGGATGGATGGGAGACAAGGAGGAAAAGGGCTCCAGGTAATACACTTAAGATTAGTCACTTAATAAATAGTAACAGTAAAGGATTTGCAGAAGAGGTGAGAGGAGGAGAGGAAATTGACTGATATCATTATGAAGCCTTCCAGTTTTGAGAGTGGTGAGTTTGGAGTTGTTGGGACTGAATGAACCAGAAACGCCAAATGAATCTTTCACAGTGTGAACCACCACATGGACTAAAACTACCGGCTTGGGTTCATCCAATCTATAGGAATCCAGACCTTCAATTTTTGCACAGTCCTACTGAATGGTAAGAGTTTAACCAGTAGATAAATTCATGAGTTTAATGCATACTGAAAAAGCTTCAGAAACTGCTTACAACTTCCTGGGAGTTTGAGTTCTTTTTGTGCTTTAAGTATACATTCTGTGATGGCTCTTGTTGTCAAGACCTGCTCTTTTGTGTTTTGTTTTTATTTGAAGTCCAAGTACTGTATATACACTTGTAGTGATTTGGAGAGACTCCTAAACCTGCCATTGCTCATTCCAAAATAGAGATGGACCCAAACCAAAACGCCGGATCCAAATACCCCTAAACTTAGATGAATTCAAAATCCAGACTTAGGCCTTTGTCTGAATTTTTAAAATGTCCTCTATTTTATAATGGTGTGAACCAAACTACCAGGTACAAGCACACTCAAAATTCTGGGGTTTTGAAATCCAGATCTGAATCCAAATTCTGTGATCTGAGCTCATCTTTTCTCCCAAATACACCCATATTGCCACATTTTGAGAAAAGGCAACCAGATAGCCAAGTTTGGAATAATTCTTTCTTAAAGAGTTGTCAGCCTATCCTTTGATTTTCTGTCCAAGGCCTTAGGAAACCATACACCTTTTTAAAATCCAAACATCTAATGCTCTTCCAAATGCCACTATAACAATCAGCAATTTGGTACTATTCATATTTTGTCAAGTATGCTTAGTGTCTTTATGGAGTTCTTCAGGTTTTGATTACATGCACATTCCTTCAAAAATAAATTGGAATGTGTTGTAGCTTTTTGATTGTTTTACACAGAAGTTGATTTTACAAAAGCACAGATCTGAACACCTCCAAATTTTGGTGGTGTTGAGGACTGTATCTGGATCTAAAGTTAACCACTTGAGCCCTTTTTCTTAAACATATTCAAAAAGAAGAGTTGTACTCGCTAAATATTGTTGAAGAGAATTGCCGCTTTTATTCCCTGGTGTTATATTAAATTCGTTAGAAAAGCAGTTTGTCCTCTGTCTTTCAGGACATGATTGGTGTATTATCCAATTGGGAGTACCAGGTATTGTCCATGGATTTGAGGTAAACACATCTTTCTTTGCTGGAAACTGTGCTCCTCATATATCAATTCAAGCAGCATGTCTGACACAAGGTAACTAATAAATTAATTTCTAGAAGGTCTCCAGATGTCTTAGTGCAGTGCTTCCCAAACTTACAATAGTTGCATACCCCTTTTGAGACATTTGTCTTACCAACGTACCCCTTCTCCGGTGAAGATAATTTTGGGGGGTGGGGAGTGGTAGCCACATTTTTATAACACACTCCTAATTTGTTTCATTCTGGATTAAATGTTTATTAGAAGTAAATACAAAATTATATTGCATACAGTTGAAACAAAAATTTTAATAGAAATAGTAGTTACATATAGAAATAGTACTAGAAATAATTAAAATAATAGAAGCAAATCAACAGTCTGGCAGAACAGAGTGTGTGTGTGTGTGTGTGTGTGTGTGTGTGTGTGTGTGTATATATATGGTGAATTCGTATTATTCTGAAATTAAAATACACTGATTTGGTTAGGTTAGTGAAGAAAGCACTAGTTTTAATACTTATTATTTCAGTATTGAAAAGTTTTCAGTACAAACCAAACTATTCAGTACGAGAGATAGAACTGCTTTTGACCAGACATTATCGCGGGGATATCTGGCTTGATGTTTGTGATCTTAAGACGAAGATGGGGCTCCACATCAATAAGACTATTTCGTTTTTTTGTTTTGATGCCAACCAGCACAGAGAATCCAATCTCGCACAAATATGATGTGGGAAAAGGCAGAAGATACCTGACAGCTTTGTCCGATAGAGCTGGATATTCAGAGCTAACCCCCAACCAAAATGACGTCAGTGTATTTTGCTCAAATTTTGTTTTCAGGAAGCTATCTGAAGCCAGCTCCAGGAGCTGTTCTTCTTCTGAAGCAGAGAGGTTATTTGGCAATGTTTGAACACTGATGATAAAAGGGTTCCTTATCCATTCAAAGATGCCGTCCAGTTCAGGGAAATACTTATGAAGATCTTTCTGCAAGCTTTCCAAATGCTGCTTCATGGTTTGCAACACATCACTATCAAGTTTGTTAGTCAAGTTTATTACTAAGTCACTAAGAGATGGAAAGGAATCCAGTTCACGACGACTAAGACGTTTATGCCACAGTTTCAATTTTGCGACCATGGTGCTCACTTTGTCTTGAACATGGAATATGGATATGAGTTTCCCTTGCAAGTATAGATTGAGGTTGTTTAAATGACCAAAGATATCTGCAATATATGCAAATTTGCATAGCCATTTCCAGTCGTGTATATAGTCTCACATGTTAAAGGTTTCATCTAAAAAAGCTTGCAGTTCTTCTTGCAGCTCAAACAGGCGATTCAGAACTTTTCCATGCAAAAGCCAACGCACTTCAATGTGAAATAGGAGTTGTGTGTAATCACTGCCCATCTCATCACAAAGCTGAGAAAACAGCTGGGTGTTCAGAGGGCGGCCTTTCACAAAATTTATTATTTTCACAGCTTCATCCAGTATTTGCTTTAGATCTGCCTGCATGTTCTGGGTGGTGAGTGCTTCCCTGTGAATGCAACAATGAGTCGATTTTGCTTCTGGTGCAACAGCTTGAATACGTGCAACAACTCCTTTCTTTGAACCAATCATGGCTCTGGCGTCATCCTTGCTTATTCCAACACAACAACTCCAATCCAAGTAATTGTTTTGATAAAGTCATCAATAACTTTAAAAATAGCTTCTCCAGTTGTATGGGTTGGCATAGGTTGGCAGAACAAAATATTGTGGACTTCATTATTCAGCTCGTATCTGACAAACAACAAAAGATTAGCTAAATTCACAATATCAGTGGATTCATCCGCTTGCAGTACATAGTAGCGACTCTTTTGTACTCTTGACAATAATTGCTGCTTTACGTTTTCGGCCATATCTGTGATTCTGTGATGAACAGTGTTGTTTGAGAGGGGGACACAATCTATAGCTTTGCTAGCCTTGTCTCCAATCATAACTTGCACTATTACTTTGACTGCAGGTTTTACTAATGTCTCGCCAATCACTTCAGCAGCTCTGGACTTTGCAATTAAGTAAGCCACACTATATGAAGCTTCCAAAGCTTTCATATTTTCACCTCCCATCACATTACGAATTGTTTTCTGCGACTTTTGGAGATCTTTGTACCTATTTTCAAAGAATTCTACAAGTTTTTCCTCGTATTCTTTATGTTTGCTATCGAAATGGCATTTTAGGTTGGATGTTCATACTTTCATTTGTGAGAGTCTCGTAACAAATCACACATAGTGGAACAGGCTCCACCTCATCGCCAGTCCACGAAAATCCCAATTTAAGATATTCTTCAACATATTTGCGGGCTTTTTCCGTTTTCTTTGCAGCTGATATGTTCAATAATCTTACAGATGGTTCACACGGTTCACTAATTTTGTCATCACAATTGTCTGATGTAGCCATATCACTGCATTTTTCGGCATAATTATTGCTAACCTTCGTATTTCCTTCATAATTTTCTTTTGTGTGTTTCAAACTTCCTGTTTTTAGTCAGCAATCCATTGTAAATGGAAGAGCTATTTGCTCTTTACATTGTATTGCTAATATTAGAGCCTTATTATTATGGGGGAAAGTTAAGTGCAATAATTTGTTTCTTATGGTAGATAAAATAGTTACATTTCAGACATTGCAGGGTTAGTAGTTGGAGCGATGTAATTCCCGGAAATATCGCCTTGGGAAAACAGCACTTCTGGCCACGCAGTGTCAGAAACACTGGGTGACCAAGGCTGTGAATGATGGGGGAATACAGTTGTTGCTTCAATTGTTTTATATCACTAGTTCACACCACTTACCCCATGGTGTTACATGTGCTTAATAACAAAACACATTTTAGAGAATTACACATTTTTTAGCTCTTAAGGAAAGAAAATCCTCCATTCAGGGCTAAATCCAGAGTCTAAAAAACCAGCCTGAGTAGTCAGGCAAGGTGCCAAGCAGATGTACCATGGGAGAAATCCTATCAACCTTCCTCAGGCTTTAGATGGCTCAAGAACTACTCCATTAGAATGAATGAAGTGTATCCATGGCTCTGGATGTGGCCTTTCCACAGTGAATGATGGGAAAAACTGTGTAGGAGCAAATCTTTTAGCATCATTTCTCCCCCTTCTTGCCCTGGCTCTATCTTCTCCTTTCCCTGTCTGGTGCGACACTGGTTGCTCGAGTGGGTCTGTTCTGCACTGATATTGCATATCCCGGCTATGTTCCTCCACTGTCTTCTATACAGCTATCCCTTTGTACAGCTGAACTGCACTGGTTCCACTGCCAGGGATCACTCTGGGGCTGCAGAAGAGGAGCCTGGATTTAGCTCAAAGAGAAAAATCTGAGCTATTGTAAAGCAAAAAAAAATTGAAATAATTCAGCTAAAATGTTTTTGTTAGTAGAAATAATATATCAAATACACTTCCAGCATAGTATATTTTTATAGGCATGGTCCACCTAAAATAAGTATTCCTACAAAATGATCAGCTTCTTGCGATGGCATTACTCAGTGATCAAATAGTGCTTTTACTACTTCTGTCATTCTATATATTTTAATTTAAAAACAAAAATATTTCAATAGCACTAGTTACTGACTGTGTGTGTCTTATATTACTCCTGCAGTGGATTTACCAGAGTTTTGGCCAAGAGGGGACAGGATAGGAACTGCAGCTTCAGATAAAGAGTTAAAAGCTGTCAAGAAGGTATATGATATTAGAGGCTGGGTGGTTCTTGGGATTCTAATGGGATACAGAAGCTTTTACTTCTAGACCATAGTTTGAATTACGCCTAATTTGATTCTGAGTTAATGTTGAACTCTGATGGCTTTTCAGAGATCTATTATTAGAATGAGTGTTGGTCTGAATCCAGATCCTTGTGAGCTGGTGCCCATAATACCAATTGTGCTGATGGCTTTAACGAGCATATTTACTTTGGCAGCGTCATCAAAGAGGACAACAATTTAGTGAAGGAGTACTAGCGGCACCTTAGATGCATCTGATGAAGTGAGCTGTAGCTCACGAAAGCTTATGCTCAATAAATTTGTTAGTCTCTAAGGTGCCACAAGTACTCCTTTTCTTTTTGCGAATACAGACTAACATGGCTGCTATTCTGAAACAATTTAGTGGGCATGGAAACTGAATTATCCTTTCACACTTAGAGGGGGCACCTCCAAAATGGTGTTGAGACATATCTATAGGACAGCCTAGGGAAGTTTGCATGCCTGTGCCGTACATCTGCATTGAGTACAGGACTTCATTTCTCAGGGCTGGCACCTTTCAAGAGTTCTCAAGTCACTTATTATATTTTAAAAAAATAAAGAGGCCATTAATGTGACGTATCTAATTGCCATGACAGTTTAGTTGTCCTATACAAGGCTTTTCTTCATTTAATTCCAGTTTGTTCCAATGAATCTTGCTTACCTGTGGCCTCATGTTGGATGCCTCCATTTTTAGGCACTGGACTTTAGATATAAAGTCCTTTAAATACTTTAAATAAATATACTTTAAATATATTAAGCTGGGTACCCAAACTTAAGGCACTTTTGAAAATGGTCATGTACAGGTCACATAGGAAATCTGTGGAAGACCTGGGAATAAAAATTCAATTTCCTGACTCCAAACTACAAGATCATCCATTCTTCCCTCCTTGAATATCATGGGATATTTGCCTGAGTAAGGACTGCAGAATCAGACCCATAAAGTCTGTACTGCATTACATATGGATTGAAGGTTGTTCTAGGAATATATACTAGATTTACACTAGGGTAAATCAAAAGACACCCCACTGAAACCAATGGAGTTACTTCAGACTGACACCAAATGTAACTGAGAGCAGAATACGGCCCCTTAACTCTTTATTTCATTTTTGTTTTGCAATGCAAATCTCAACTTCGACATTATATTAACATCATGTATTTATTTATTTGTACATAAACAACTGGGAAAATAAAAAGTATTTTCCTTCGCATTTAATCAAAGAACACCCCACCTTCATTTGAATGGTCAATCCTCAAAAATGGATGGTTTATTTAAAACTTTCTTAGATGACAGATGAATTTTTTTGAAAGTTCAACTCAAAGGTACTTATTTTGGAACTGTATAAGCTGCTGAACACTGGGACTTAGAATGCAAATACCATCCCAACCCTACCTGTAAAACACAGGTGATTAATAAAGCAATTCTAGCAAGTATGGGGTAGAGAAATAAGGACTCAAATATATCAGAACATACTGGTATGTATTAATTCTAATTAATAAATATATGGACTAAAGAAGAATTTCCATCATATTGATCCAGACAACCAATTAATTAATATTTGTTATCAGATGAAGTCAGATGAATGGACTCTTCTGGTTCCTATGGAAGAGTTGAAACCAAGATACCTTGATACTAGCCCCAATTATTTTTCTAAAAAGAAAAGGAGTACTTGTGGCACCTTAGAGACTAACAAATTTATTAGAGCATAAGCTTTCGTGAGCTACAGCTCACTTCATCGGATGCATTTGGTGGAAAAAACAGAGGGGAGATTGATATACACACACAGAGAACATGAAACAATGGGTTTATCATACACACTGTAAGGAGAGTGATCACTTAAGATAAGCCATCACCAGCAGGGGGGGGGGGAAGGAGGAAAACCTTTCATGGTGACAAGCAAGGTAGGCTATTTCCAGCAGTTAACAAGAATATCTGAGGAACAGTGGGGGGTGGAGTGGGGTGGGGGGGAGAAATAACATGGGGAAATAGTTTTACTTTGTGTAATGACTCATCCATTCCCAGTCTCTATTCAAGCCTAAGTTAATTGTATCCAGTTTGCAAATTAATTTACATTCAGCAGTCTCTCATTGGAGTCTGTTTTTGAAGCTTTTTTGTTGAAGGATAGCCACTCTTAGGTCTGTAATCGAGTGACCAGAGAGATTGAAGTGTTCTCCGACTGGTTTTTGAATGTTATAATTCTTGATGTCTGATTTGTGTCCATTTATTCCTTTACGTAGAGACTGTCCAGTTTGACCAATGTACATGGTAGAGGGGAATTGCTGGCACATGATGGCATATATCACATTGGTAGATGCGCAGGTGAACGAGCCTCTGATATTGTGGCTGATGTGATTAGGCCCTATGATGGTATCCCCTGAATAGATATGTGGACAGAGTTGGCAACGGGCTTTGTTGCAAGGATAGGTTCCTGGATTGGTGGTTCTGTTGTGTGGTGTGTGGTTGCTGGTGAGTATTTGCTTCATTTTGGGGGGCTGTCTGTAAGCAAGGACTGGTCTGCCTCCCAAGATCTGTGAGAGTGATGGGTCGTCCTTCAGGATAGATTGTAGATCCTTGATGATGCATTGGAGAGGTTTTAGTTGGGGGCTGAAGGTGATGGCTAGTGGCGTTCTGTTATTTTCTTTGTTGGGCCTGTCCTGTAGTAGGTGACTTCTGGGTACTCTTCTGGCTTTGTCAATCTGTTTCTTCACTTCAGCAGGTGGGTATTGTAGTTGTAGGAATGCATGATAGAGATCTTGTAGGTGTTTGTCTCTGTCTGAGGGGTTGGAGCAAATACGGTTATATCTTAGAGCTTGGCTGTAGACAATGGATCGTGTGGTATGATCTGGATGAAAGCTAGAGGCATGTAGGTAGGAATAGCGGTTAGTAGGTTTCCGATATAGGGTGGTGTTTATGTGACCATCGCTTATTAGCACCGTAGTGTCCGGGAAGTGGATCTCTTGTGTGGACTGCTCCAGGCTGAGGTTGATGGTGGGATGGAAATTATTGAAATCATGGTGGAATTCCTCAAGGGCTTCTTTTCCATGGGTCCAGATGATGAAGATGTCATCAATGTAGCGCAAGTAGAGTAGGGGCATTAGGAGACGAGAGCTGAGGAAG
Organism: Dermochelys coriacea; assembly: GCF_009764565.3. Taxonomy (NCBI): domain Eukaryota; kingdom Metazoa; phylum Chordata; order Testudines; family Dermochelyidae; genus Dermochelys; species Dermochelys coriacea. The sequence goes on along the minus strand of NC_050070.1, from coordinate 35,818,708 downwards.
CATTGTTCTAAGTCAGCCATAAAAATGTTGGCATACTGTGGGGCCATGCAGGTACCCATCGCAGTGCCGCTGACTTCAAGGTATACGTTGTCCCCAAATGTGAAATAGTTATGAGTGAGGACAAAGTCACAAAGTTCAGCCACCAGGTTAGCCATGACATTATCGGGGATACTGTTCCTGACGGCTTGTAGTCCATCTTTGTGTGCAATGTTGGTGTAGAGGGCTTCTACATCCATAGTGGCTAGGATGGTGTTTTTAGGAAGATCACCAATGGACTGTAGTTTCCTCAGGAAGTCAGTGGTGTCTCGAAGATAGCTGGGAGTGCTGGTAACGTAGGGCCTGAGGAGGGAGTCTACATAGCCAGACAATCCTGCTCTCAGGGTGCCAATGCCTGAGATGATGGGGCGTCCAGGTATTTCCAGGTTTATGGATCTTGGGTAGCAGATAGAATCTGCCAGGTCGGGGTTCTAGGGGTGTGTCTGTGCGGATTTGTTCTTGTGCTTTTTCAGGGAGTTTCTTGAGCAAATGCTGTAGTTTCTTTTGGTAACTCTTAGTGGGATCAGAGGGTAATGGCTTGTAGAAAGTGGTGTTGGAGAGCTGCCTAGTAGCCTCTTGTTCATACTCCGACCTATTCATGATGACGACAGCACCTCCTTTGTCAGCCTTTTTGATTATGATGTCAGAGTTGTTTCTGAGGCTGTGGATGGCATTGTGTTCTGCATGGCTGAGGTTATGGGGAAAGCGATGCTGCTTTTCCACAATTTCAGCTCGTGCACGTCGGCGGAAGCACTCTATGTAGAAGTCCAGGCTGCTGTTTCGACCTTCAGGAAGAGTCCACCCAGAATCCTTCTTTTTGTAGTGTTGGTAGGAAGGTCTCTGTGGGTTAATATGTTAGTCAGAGGTGTGTTGGAAATATTCCTTGAGTCAGAGACGTCGAAAATAGGATTCTAGGTCACCACAGAACTGTATCATGTTCATGGGGGTGGAGGGGCAAAAGGAGAGGCCCCGAGATAGGACAGATTCTTCTGCTGGGCTAAGAGTATAGTTGGACAGATTAACAATATTGCTGGGTGTGTTACAGGAACCACTGTTGTGGCCCCTTGTGGCATGTAGTAGTTTAGATAGCTTAGACCCATGGAAAAGAAGTCCTTGAGGAATTCCACCATGATTTCAACAATTTCCATCCCACCATCAACCTCAGCCTGGACCAGTCCACACAAGAGATCCACTTCCTGGACACCTACGGTGCTAATAAGCGATGGTCACATAAACACCACCCTATATCGGAAACCTACTGACCGCTATTCCTACCTACATGCCTCTAGCTTTCATCCAGATCATACCACACGATCCATTGTCTACAGCCAAGCTCTAAGATATAACCGCATTTGCTCCAACCCCTCAGACAGAGACAAACACCTACAAGATCTCTATCATGCATTCCTACAATTACAATACCCACCTGCTGAAGTGAAGAAACAGATTGACAGAGCCAGAAGAGTACCCAGAAGTCACCTACTACAGGACAGGCCCAACAAAGAAGATAACAGAACACCACTAGCCATCACCTTCAGCCCCCAACTAAAACCTCTCCAACGCATCATCAAGGATCTACAACCTATCCTGAAGGACGACCCATCACTCTCACAGATCTTGGTAGGCAGACCAGTTCTTGCTTACAGACAGCCCCCCAAAATGAAGCAAATACTCACCAGCAACGACACACCACACAACAGAACCACCAACCCAGGAACCTATCCTTGCAACAAAGCCCGTTGCCAACTCTGTCCACATATCTATTCAGGGGACACCATCATAGGGCCTAATCACATCTGCGCATCTACCAATGTGATATATGCCATCACGTGCCAGCAATGCCCCTCTACCATGTACATTGGTCAAACTGGACAGTCTCTACATAAAAGAATGAATGGACACAAATCAGACGTCAAGAATTATAACATTCAAAAACCAGTTGGAGAACACTTCAGTCTCTCTGGTCACTCGATTACAGACCTAAGAGTGGCTATCCTTCAACAAAAAAGCTTCAAAAACAGACTCCAACGAGAGACTGCTGAATTGGAATTAATTTGCAAACTGGATACAATTAACTTAGGCTTGAATAGAGACTGGGAATGGATGAGTCATTACACAAAGTAAAACTATTTCCCCATGTTATTTCTCCCCCCCACCCCACCCCACCCCCCACTGTTCCTCAGATATTCTTGTTAACTGCTGGAAATAGCCTACCTTGCTTGTCACCATGAAAGGTTTTCCTCCTTTCCCCCCCCCCTGCTGCTGGTGATGGCTTATCTTAAGTGATCACTCTCCTTACAGTGTGTATGATAAACCCATTGTTTCATGTTCTCTGTGTGTGTATATCAATCTCCCCTCTCTTTTTTCCACCAAATGCATCCGATGAAGTGAGCTGTAGCTCACGAAAGCTTATGCTCTAATAAATTTGTTAGTCTCTAAGGTGCCACAAGTACTCCTTTTCTTTTTGCGAATACAGACTAACACGGCTGCTACTCTGAAATCTGTAATTATTTTTCTGCCAGTTGTAAGAGAAAATGGACTCGCATAAGGCTCAATATCTATCCAGGTAATTTATTTTTATATATCCAGGTAAATATATATGATGTAGTGTGTATGTGTGTATATATATACAGAGAAAGAGAGACTCCTGAACTATGGTATTTAACAACTTCTTGGCTGGTTCTATGTCTATCTAATCCCATGTACTGCTGCCATCAGAACAGGAAGAGAGCAAGTACTTTGAAATAAAGTAACTAGCAAAGTGCTGGGCTAGGTATAAGACTTGGTATGAGGATTAGATTTTTGCTGCCTTTGGTTGGCTAGTGGGATGATCAAGCAGAAACAAGACACAACAATAGGCAGTAAAGTCTATTAGCAGGGCATAATCTTTATAAATACAAAGCAAACAAATTAACAAAAGCAAAAGGGTTACAAACAAAAATTTTTCCAGGCTAGAGGTTAGCCTAACCTTCAGAGTCTAGGTAGGGAGCCCTGACTTCCTCCAAATATTGTTCTTCTCTTCTTCCCTTCCTCTTTCTCTCCAGCAGCCCTTCCTTTTACACAGGTGTTCAAAAGGCATCTGGAGTTCGTCCCTTGTGCACTGGGGACTAGACTGTGTTCCTGAACCCTGCAACCCATGGGGTTCATGATTCTAAGTCAGTAGACTTCATTTGCATCTCATCAAGTTCACTTGGTGTTTTGGGGTTCAGAACCAGAAAATGTCCTGTGAAATTCAAAGTGAATGCAGCAAAATCTGACAATTCTAGAAATCAGCAGAAAAGCAAGGAAATGTACCCGCAAATGCTGGGCTCCTTGTGCAATGAATGCTAATATTTTAGGTTTGGGTCTTTTTTGCCTTAAATATGCTGAGGTTTCTTTATCTTTGGGTCACAGGATCAGGCAACCCTACCTCAGACAATTGATAGATAGTCAATAGTTCCAAAATGAACACATCAGCTAACAGGGAAATGGTGGAAATCTATTTTAGGCACATAACCCTCTCTATGACAATTGGATTGCATTTAGTGATCCAAAAGTGATTCTAATTATGTGAGAGAGACTTCAGTCCTTAGGAAACTAGCCTGTCCCGAGCAGTTTTATACCTTCAGGGGTCTGGCAGTTTTCCAGGTCCAGAGCGCTAGACTGTGAAGGAAGGAGGACCTGAGATGGAGGAGGTGCCAGACCAGGCCTCCTGAGCAATGTCAGTCCTGGCTAACACTGTTGTTTCTGGTAGGAACAACCTGTTTTCTCCTAGGCTACTTTTCTTCATTTCCCTGCCTCCCCCTGATGCTGATCTCACTTATGTATGTATGTGTGAATCATGCACAGGAAGCAGTATGGTGTGAATAGGTGAGAGAAAGTGGCTGAGGATGGAACAGAACAGGGAGACAAAAAAGGTAGCTCTGCACATAAAAGTTGGTGGCTTGGAGCAGAAAGCTCATTGCCAGTCAGAATGGGGCCTTCTTGCAGCAGTTATGAGGGACCAGAGGTCAGCCAGAGAAGCCTCTTTCTGTTATGTGCATATCTTGGGATTTCCAAAGTTGTGAGTTTAAATTACTTTTTTGGTGAGTTCAATTTAAAAAATATATACACCGCTGCCCGGCTGCCATGCACACTGTTGTGTAGATCCTGTGGAGATAAACACTGCAAGAAGTACCATCTCAGAAAGACAGCTTCATTTGTGGCCCCTGATTGGTCCAGGCACCCTGTTTAAGCCCAGGAGCAGAGCCAGGAATTGCATGTGCAACAAGATGGACTCTATTGCCACTGCCAGTTGTAGTGTTGGGCCTGCCTCTCTTGATCTTGGACTCATGGTTCCTGACTCTAGCTCTGATCTTTGGTGCTGTTCCTGGCCTCTGACCATCACTGCTCCGACCACTAGGCATGACTGCCCAATCCCCAGTCATGACAGTTGCCTGATTTAAATTTCCTAATGTATTAGTATACATCTGGATAAAGAATGCACTGTATAACAGCAGCTTCTTTTGAAGTAAACTGTTCAAATGGAATTTAAAATAATATTTTGGCTTTTTAACAAATTTCTGAAATGCTCATGAGAAGGCATACTCCTAGAAGAAACTTTGGAGCAATCATAGAAATGTAAGGCTGGAAGGAATCTCAAGAGATCATCTAATCCATCCCACCACACTGAGGCAGGACCGAGTATATCTAGAATGCACAAATATATCCAGAACTGTGTTGTTATAAAACTTGTTTGATGTTTCTATCAGTTTTGCTCTTTGATTCTCAGTGTGAATTTTATAAACTTTTATAACTCCACACAGTGGTTTAAAGTATTCTCAGATACTACTGCACTGGGATTATTAGTGCACTGACATGTAGCATGGATATCCTACTGGCCTTGATGTTTATTAATGACATCATAAACTAAAGAACCCTTGTGTGGAAATGTGTCATGATCAGCTTCCACACTGCAATCCAAACCCTTTCCTTTCATTCCGAAGTCTGTACATTAAAAGGAATGTACAGTACATCTTGCATTTGCCATCTGTGCTGTACTCTGCATCTGAATATGTATAAGCATGGCCCTCATGGTTCTATTCATTCTTACAGATAAAAATCATTCACTTTAATTTTATTTTTTGACAGATGGTGGGATTGCACGTTTCAAAGTGTATGGTGTTGTGCAGAAAGACTGGTCAGCTTCTGGCCCAAATGACTTGGTGGCAATGGAGAATGGGGGTATTTGTGTTGGATTTAGCAGTGCTCAATTAGGCCACCCAAGAAATATTCTAGGTAAGTTAAAGGCATTACTATTTCTGGTTTTAAATACTAAAAGTAAACTGTATTTACAGCATAGAATCAATGTTAATCATTCTCCTACGTAGTTTAACAAAAACTCCCTCTTTGGTTATAGTAGTCACAATAACTGGTTTAAAGTAGAATTTACTGAACTATGATTCAGTCCTGTAGTCTTTTCTCAAACAAAACTCACATGAGATGCAGGTCTGGGCCCTACCCACATAGCTATATGAACTTACCAATTAAATATATTTGTTTTATTAACTTAATTTATGATAGATGCACTCTTCCATATGGGCCAGGATTTCTAATACCACCTGTAAACAAGGATATCACTTCTAGGCCACTGCTCAGTAGTACATTTAAATTGTTACATTTAGAGGGCTCATTCTGTAGCCAGAGCTCAGATTATCTTCTCCTGTGGCAAAAACTTTGGGAAGGAACTTTTTAAAAAGAAGATCACAAGGATTTCCTCATGGAGAATCCCCTGTGGCATGTAGATAGTATGGTTTTATTCCTTCCACCACAGAAAAGCTGCTCCAAACAGGGCAGATATCTTAAAATCTGCAGGATACATCCATATAGAGCAGGGTTCGGCAACCTTTAAGAAGTTCACAGACAGCTGCACAGGAGCTAGCAAACAGAGCTCTAAAGAGGTGAGTTTGAGTGGGAGTTCTGTTGGAGGAGAAGGTAGTTGTACTTGGTTTTGTATTTTTAGTATTTGTGTGTGTGTAGGGGCTTTGTGCTGGGAGAGCAGCTGAGCCCTGCTTAGGGGGTGGGGCTTCTGACTAGAGGTCCTATAAAGGTAGCCAGCCAGCCAGTCAGGCAGCAGCACAGACAGCTGCAGTGGCAAGCAAACAGAGCTCTAAACAGGGGAGTTTGAGTGGGAGTTTGTATTGTGGTGCTTGTTTGGGGTTTGCTTTTGCTGGGGGGGGTGGTCTTTTTGGTGTGGCTTGTGTTTCCCAGATTAACAGGATTTAGGTGGGAAGGAGATGACAGATACAGAGGCAGCTGTGGGAGTGACTCCTGCAGTGAAAGACACATTGAGGATGACTGGATGTGGAAGCTGTGGTATGTACATGATCCTGGAGGGGGGAACCGGTAAGAGTTTTTTCTGCATGAAATGCCGTCTGATAGAGCTGATGGAGGAAAAGATCCGAGGTTTGGAGATGCAGGTGGAAAGTCTGGTTGAGTTTAGGAAGGGGTTTGAGCAGATGATGGAGCAACGATATGAGGTATCTGAAGGGAAAAGCTCAGACTCACGGATGGAAGCAGGGCTGGGGAATTTTGAGGGGAGACTGGGTGAGGAAAGTGGACAGTGGAAGCATGTGACTAAAAGAACCAGGCAGAGGAAAAGACGGGCTAGTGAAGGAGAAATAGAGCTTAGGAACAGGTTTGCAGAGTTGGAAAATGAAGAAGGGGCTCAGCAGGCACTTGTTGAAGGTGGAAGGGTAAGGAAGAAGAGAAGAGAGGCTAGTCCTATAGGAAAAGCGGAAGAGTCAAGGGAGATTATACCAAATATGAGCCCCAGGAGGACACAGGATGGGTTGAAGAAGATTATAAGGGAAAATAGGAATGGAAAGAACTTGCAGCCAGAGGGAACAGGGGACAGACTGGAGAATAGCACCGTCACCAGGAAAAGGCAGGTCTATGTGATCGGGGACTCTTTATTGAGAAGAATAGACAGGCCTGTAACTAGAGCTGATCCTGAGAATAGAAGGGTGTGCTGTCTTCCAGGTGCTAAGATACGGGATGTAGACCTGAGGTTGAAAAGGATCCTAAAGGGAGCGGGAAAGAATCCCCTAATTATCCTTCATGTGGGAACAAATGATATGGCTAGATTCTCGCTGGAAAGTATTAAGGGAGACTATGCTAGGCTGGGGAAGACGCTTAAGGAAATTGAGGCTCAGGTGATCTTTAGCGGGATCCTTCCTGTTCCTAGAGAAGGGCAACAAAGGTGTGACAAGATTATGACTGTCAACAGATGGCTTAGGCAGTGGTGCTATAAGGAGGGCTTTGGGATGTATGGCCACTGGGAAGCATTCATGGACAGAGGACGGTTCTCTTGGGATGGACTTCATCTGAGTAGGGAAGGAAATAGACTTCTAGGATCGAGGCTGGCACAACTGATAGAGAGCTTTAAACTAGGAATTAGGGGGAGATGGATGGGAGATGTCCAGGAAATCTCCATGCCAGATTTTAGCATTGAGAGAGAAGAAGACGAAGTAAGAAAGGATACAGCCGTGGGTAGGAGAATGTATATAAGGAGCGAGGGCAGTGTGGATACTGGTCTAATAGGTTATACTGGCAGTAGAATGACTGTGCCTAATAGGGTACAAAATGTGAGCGAGGCCAAACAGCAAAAATTAAGATGTTTATACACCAATGCGAGGAGCCTAGGTAACAAAATGGAGGAACTAGAGCTACTGGTGCAGGAAGTGAAACCAGATATTATAGGGATAACAGAAACATGGTGGAATAGTAGTCATGACTGGACTACAGGTATTGAAGGGTATGTGCTGTTTAGGAAAGACAGAAACAAAGGTAAAGGGGGTGGAGTAGCATTGTATATCAATGATGAGGTAGAATGTAAAGAAATAAGAAGCGATGCAACGGATAAGACAGAGTCCGTCTGGGCAAAAATTACATTGGGGAAGAAAACTAGTAAAGCCTCTCCTACGATAGTGCTTGGGGTGTGCTATAGACCTCCGGGATCTAATTTGGATATGGATAGAGCCCTTTTTAATGTCTTTAATAAAGTAAATACTAATGGAAACTGCGTGATCATGGGAGACTTTAACTTCCCAGATATAGACTGGAGGACCAGTGCTAGTAATAATAATAGGGCTCAGATTTTCCTAGATGCGATAGCTGATGGATTCCTTCATCAAGTAGTTGCTGAACCGACTAGAGGGGATGCCATTTTAGATTTAATTTTGGTGAGTAGCGAGGACCTCATAGAAGAAATGGTTGTAGGAGACAATCTTGGCTCAAGTGATCATGAGCTAATTCAGTTCAAACTAAATGGAAGGATTAACAAAAATAAATCTGCAACTAGGGTTTTTGATTTCAAAAGGGCTGACTTTCAAAAATTAAGGAAATTAGTTAGGCAAGTGGATTGGACTGAAGAATTTATGGATATAAACATAGAGGAGGCCTGGGATTACTTTAAATCAAAACTGCAGAAGCTACGGAAGCCTGTATCCCAAGAAAGGGGAAAAAATTCATAGGAAGGAGTTGTAGACCAAGCTGGATGAGCAAGCATCTCAGAGAGGTGATTAAGAAGAAGCAGAAAGCATACAGGGAGTGGAAGACAGGAGGGATCAGCAAGTAAAGCTACCTAATTGAGGTCAGAACATGTAGGGATAAAGTGAGACAGGCTAAAAGTCGAGTAGAGTTGGACCTTGCAAAGGGAATTAAAACCAATAGTGAAAGGTTCTATAGCCATATAAATAAGAAGAAAACTAAGAAAGAAGAAGTGGGGCCGCTTAACACTGAGGATGGAGTGGAGGTTAAAGATAATCTAGGCATGGCCCAATATCTAAACAAATACTTTGCCTCAGCCTTTAATAAGGCTAAAGAGGATCTTGGGGATAATGGTAGCATGACAAATGGGAATGAGGATATAGAGGTAGATATTACCATATCTGAGGTAGAAGCAAAACTGAAACAGCTTAATGGGACTAAATCGGGGGGCCCAGATAATCTTCATCCAAGAATATTAAAGGAATTGGCACCTGAAATTGCAAGCCCATTAGCAAGAATTTTTAATGAATCTGTAAACTCAGGAGTAGTACCGACTGATTGGAGAATTGCTAATATAGTTCCTATTTTTAAGAAAGGAAAAAAAAGTGATCCGGGTAACTACAGGCCAGTTAGTTTGACATCTGTAGTATGCAAGGTCCTAGAAAAAATTTTGAAGGAGAAATTAGTTAAGGACATTGAAGTCAATGGTGAATGGGACAAAATACAACATGGTTTTACAAAAGGTAGATCGTGCCAAACCAACCTAATCTCCTTTTTTGAAAAAGTAACAGATTTTTTAGATAAAGGAAATGCAGTGGATCTAATTTACCTAGATTTCAGTAAGGCATTTGATACCGTGCCACATGGGGAATTATTAGTTAAATTGGAGAAGATGGGGATCAATATGAACATCAAAAGATGGATAAGGAATTGGTTAAAGGGGAGACTGCAACGGGTCCTACTGAAAGGCGAACTGTCAGGTTGGAGGGAGGTTACCAGTGGAGTTTCTCAGGGATCAGTTTTGGGACCAATCTTATTTAATCTTTTTATTACTGACCTTGGCACAAAAAGTGGGAGTGTGCTAATAAAGTCTGCAGATGATACAAAGCTGGGAGGTATTGCCAATTTGGAGAAGGATCGGGATATTATACAGGAGGATCTGGATGACCTTGTAAACTGGACTAATAGTAATAGGATGAAATTTAATAGTGAGAAGTGTAAGGTTATGCATTAGGGATTAATAATAAGAATTTTAGTTATAAGTTGGGGACGCATCAATTAGAAGTAACGGAAGAGGAGAAGGACCTTGGAGTATTGGTTGATCATAGGATGACTATGAGCTGCCAATGTGATATGGCTGTGAAAAAAGCTAATGCGGTTTTGGGATGCATCAGGAGAGGCATTTCCAGTAGGGATAAGGAGGTTTTAGTACCGTTATACAAGGCACTGGTGAGACCTCACCTAGAATACTGTGTGCAGTTCTGGTCTCCCATGTTTAAAAAGGATGAATTCAAACTGGAGCAGGTACAGAGAAGGGCTACTAGGATGATCCGAGGAATGGAAAACTTGTCTTATGAAAGGCGACTTAAGGAGCTTGGCTTGTTTAGCCTAACTAAAAGAAGGTTGAGGGGAGATATGATTGCTCTCTATAAATATATCAGAGGGATAAATACAGGAGAGGGAGAGGAATTATTTCAGCTCAGCACCAATGTGGACACAAGAACAAATGGGTATAAACTGGCCACCAGGAAGTTTAGACTTGAAATCAGACGAAGGTTTTTAACCATCAGAGGAGTGAAGTTTTGGAATAGCCTTCCAAGGGAAGCAGTGGGGGCAAAAGATCTATCTGGTTTTAAGATTCTACTCGATAAGTTTATGGAGGAGATGGTATGATGGGATAATGGGATTTTGGTAAGTAATTGATCTTTAAATGTTCAGGGTAAATAGGCCAAATCCCCTGAGATGGGATATTAGATGGATGGGATCTGAGTTACCCAGGAAAGAATTTTCTGTAATATCTGGCTGGTGAATCTTGCCCATATGCTCAGGGTTTAGCTGATTGCCATATTTGGGGTCGGGAAGGAATTTTCCTCCAGGGCAAATTGGAGAGGCCCTGGAGGTTTTTCGCCTTCCTCTGTAGCAGGGAGCATGGTTGACTTGAGGGAGGCTTCTCTGCTCCTTGAATCTTTGAACCATGATTTAAGGACTTCAATAGCTCAGACATGGGGGAGGTTTTTCATAGGAGTGGGTGGGTGAGATTCTGTGGCCTGCGCTGTGCAGGAGGTCGGACTAGATGATCAGAATGGTCCCTTCTGACCTTAGTATCTATGAATCTAAGTGGTGTGCCAAGTCTTCATTTATTCACTCGAATTTAAGGTTTTGCGTGCCAGTAATACATTTTAACATTTTTAGAAGGTCTCTTTCTATAAGTCTTTACATACAACAATTGTTTAGTTATATATTAAAGTAAATAAGGTTTTTAAAATGTTTAAGAAGCTTCATTTAAAATTAAATTAAAATGCAGAGCCCTCCGGACCGGTGGCCAGGACCCGGGCAGTGTGAGTGCCACTGAAAATCAGCTTGCATGCTGCCTTTGGCACACGTGCCATAGGTTGTCTAACCCTGATATAGAGGTTCTGAACTCCCTGGCATGCTCTTTCCCCATACCTCTCAGCTCCCTGGCAGTGAGCTGCCACTGGAGTCATGCTACCAGGGACTCCCTTTTGGCTTCAAGTGGCTCGCAGGGACCCCAGTGTATTCTGGGAATGGTGGAGGGTGTGTTATGCAAAATAATGACTAGTCTAGGGTGGTATTAACTCTTTCAAGGAAATTCTTCTGGGCTAGGGCAGGGGCTTTAATGTTTCCACCATGGTCTGCCCCTTCCCAAATTCTGTCCTCTCTCACAAAGACCCCAGATCATGTGGAGAAGAGGTCTGGAAAGTCAGGGAGGGAGAGGAAATGGTGCTTAGGAGATGCCCGAGCCTTTCTTCCATGGGTGGAGCACTCCTCCACATGTGATTCTTGGGGGATCTGATCTGTCCTCTCTTTTGATGCTCTCAGTCTATATCTCTATGGAGAAGTGTTCACATCACAAAACCCACCACGACTGGCAGTCTCAACAGAAGCAAAGGACTGAATTGAACATAGTAACAACTGTTCTGGCCCCCCTAGAAATAGGTGTGCTTGGTTATGGTTGTGGCATACTGGTGGGGCAATGTGGTGAAAATAGCATATCCATTGCCTGCATTGTACATGTTCAGTGGATATACAGCAAGGTGACATACCTGAAAAGTACAATCTAGCATCTTTCATAAACACTGAATTCAGAAAAAACATTGAAAGCAGAGAGAAACCACAGGTGATTTATAGAGAATACCTTCCATCCACTGTGTTACTGTGACAGGGTGCTCTTAGTAGCTATAAACTGAGCCCTTCGGAAGCCAGCACCTTCGTCTCGTAGAACACCCAGAGCACTGGTTGTAGTTAGGGCTAGTCTACACTAGACGCACTCCAGTGGCGCAGTTGCACTGATTCAGCTGCATCACTGTAGCATGTCTGGTGAAGAGGCTATATGCTGACAGGAGAGAGCTCTCCCATTGGCATCATAATTAAACCAGTGGGAGAAGCTCTCCCACTGACATAGAAATCTCCATACTGGTGCTTAGGCTGGTGTAGCTTACATAAGTTATATCAACATAACTTATAGTGTAGCCAAGCCCTTAGAGTAGGAGGGACTTAGTTTGGGTTTGAAAGGGCAGAAGAGATCACTTGCACTTGTAGGAAACCTGAGGAAATTAGCTCACCAGCTGGGTAGCTCTGAGAAAAAAGCAAGCAGTAAAAAAGGCTGAGCTAGGGAACAGCATGGGAGAGACTGAGAGTTTGGGCTGGTGGCTGACCAGAGCTGGAAATATAGACTGAAAGTGAAAGGTTGGAAGTTATGTTGTAAAATGAGGGAGAAGAAATAATGGGTGAGGAATTGCTTCAGATTAGGAAGAAGAAAAAGGAATAGAAGAATTTGTATCCAAAGAATACAGAGCAGAGATGGATGGATATATTCTTACATGACTGAGTAGAATATAAAGATAACATATTGAATGAAAATGTCAGCATATAGAGGGGTTCTCAAACTGGGATTGGGACCCCTCAGGGGGTTGTAAGGTTATTATGTGGGGGGTTATGAGATGTCAGCCTCCACCCCAAACCCTGCTTTGCCTCTAGCATTTATAATGGTGTTAAATATATAAAGAAGTGTTTTTAATTTATATGGGGGAGGGGTTGCACTCAGAGGTGTGTTGTGTGAAAGGGGTCACCAGTACAAAAGTTTGAGAATCACTGGCATATAGGAACTCAAAAAAGCTATAGACAAAAGTAAAAACAGTCCCAGGTAAAGATAGTATATGTAATGAAATGCTTAAGCACCTATCAGAAGGGAGTTTAAGAGTTTTACTGAAATTCTATAATAATATATGGGGAAAAGGAATATTATTGGCAACAAGCAAAACATGGTAAATTATGCACAGTACCTGATGCGTATACATCATGTGTGGGCAAAATGATAAATTAGAGAATAGTAGCATACTTGGGGGGGGGGAAGAAATAAATTGTGTACAAAGTGGTTTCAGGAAAGTAAGATGCACAGCTGATCATATTATAAGATTAGAAACAGAAATACAAAAAAAAACATGAGGAACAGAGAGTTTGATAGTTTTTTGGACATTGAAAAAGCATATTACATGGAATAGAGGAAAGGCTTGCTGTATACACTAGCCACAATTGGAATAAAAAGAAGAATGTTCTGATGGATAAGTGATTTCTTAAGTGATAGAACCATACAAGTCAGGGTGGTGGTAGCTTTTTTTGAATATTTTATAAACTTACTAATGGCAGCGCACAGGGGAGCATTATCAGCCCAACCCTATTTAACGTTACGATTAATGATGTCCCGGAGAATATATGGGCAGGAATAGGTATTACTGTATTTGCTGATGATTGTGTTATAGGGGCCAAGCATAGAAGATTTAAGATAGCTGAGGAGACAATGAAAGAAGCGGTCGGGGAATTTCAGAATGTGGAGATACTTAGGGATTTAAGTTCACTTGCTAAAACAAAGGAAATGATCTTCACAAAAAGGAAGTTTGGGAAAGAATGGAACGTATATCTCTATACAGAAAGAATACAGGTAGTTCAAATTTTTACATTCTTAGGTGTTATGTTAGATGATAAACTAACTTGAAAAGATCATATAGATAATATCAAGACCAAATGTTAAGGTAGGATGAATCTTCTGGGAATAATTGGGGTGCAGATAAGAACACGTTGTTGTTGCTGTATAGGACATTAAAAAGACCAGTTATATATTATGGATGCTAAGCCTTTAATTCAGCTTCTAAATCAGCATACACACAAAAAAGAAAGCTGATCCAAGCCCAAGCTCTGTGAATTGCATGTGGTGCAAATATTACGACTCCTTTGTGTGCGTCACATAGCAACTGGAGAAATGCCTATAAATTTAAGGATGAAATTGTTAGATTTTGCCTTTTGGGCTAAGGTTAATGTAAATAGTGAAGATAAGAGTACAAAACAAGTATGAGGATTGTTGGGAATTAAATCAACAAGAAGTAACTGGGCATCACAAAAACTCCCATATACTAATAGGGTCAAAAGGTGGGTAAAAGACTTGGGTGAAAAGGAAGATCTGGGAGAAATTAAAATCTTTAATCATGGGAAATAGAACTACATCTGGACAGTTATCTCTCTAGCTGTGGATTTGGAATTTTATGAAAAAACAAAGGGAAGAGCCGGACCATTAAATATGATGACTACGATTTATGAGTTTATACATGGCAAATGGCTAACCATTGCCAAATCTCTACTGATGACTCTACAGAAGACTACAGGTAGAGTGGGAATGGCCTTTTGTGTCCCTAATTTGGAATTCAGAGATCTATGAGTCTATCCAATTTTGTGGTCATTATGATGGCTGAATTGACGGGCACACTGTTGGCACAGTGTTAATTGCTTTGCAAACCTGCACAACCATGATGTCAACAATGGATTTTACAACCCCTCATTGGTTTGCAACTGACAGGTAGCTGTCTGGTGTTGCTAGCTTCCACAAGGCAATAGTCCCTTGGTTCTGCATTAGTATGGTTTCTCTGAATCGAGTGTTCTGGTGTGGGAGGTTTCATGCAAGCTCATCGCACATCTCCATGAAAGTCTGTTTCCTAATTTAGAAGTTCTGCAGCCACTGCTGGTTATCCCAGGTTTCCAATACGATGTGATCCCACTACACCATATGGTTCTCCTGCACCAAAAAGGATAGTCCAATCATGGGCATATCGTGGCTATAGCAGCATTCACCATGCCTGTTCCATGGGACACAAATAGATTCACCTGGATAAGAGACGTATGCCCAGCTATGACTCTTCTATCCTATCTGGCTCTTTATCAGGTATAATGGTGATTAGAAAGGAAGCCACATAAAACAGGAATGACTTAATCAATGAACTATTGTTCTTTACTACAGAGGTAGTACAAATGGGTATACACATTGTAATGGTGTGGATTCCAGTGCATGTTGGGATACTGGGCAATGAAATGGCAGATAAAGCAGTAAAAAATGCCTTAAAATGGGGAGGTTGATGTACAGATATCTTTGTATAAACAGGACATCAGAAGTTTGGTTAAGAGAGAACTTAAGAAGCAATGTCAAGAACTATGGGCCAAAGAGAAAAAAGGAAGAAGGTTCTATGAAATGTGTCCTAAACTTGAGGATAGTAGTGTACTTAATAACTATGATTAGAAGAAGTGGAATTAATTATATTTAGTGTGCTAACAGGTCACTGTGATCTGAATGGTAACTTAAATTTGCTAAACAAGCACAAAGATGGGTTGTGTGATGCATGCAAAGTCAAGAAAGAGTTGAGCATCTGCTGTGGCAATGCAAGGACAATTACATAGAGAGAATGTTGGTCATAAAGAATCTAAGATGCCTCGGGATAAAAGAAGATAGTCCAAAAGGATTGGTGAGAGTAGTGGAAAAGTGGAGTAACATTAAAAAAAGCATCACTTCACTTTTTTAAGGATACAGGACATTGATTTTTTTGCTTATGTGAAAACTGAGGTAGGTGACGCTCATAGTCTCACATGCTGAGTCTGCTGCACCATAAAACGACAGGAAAAGAAAGGAGCGGGTCTACACATGACTGCTGCTATGTTGTGATGTACTTGGAATATAAACATCAATAAAGACACTTGGTGGAGGTACCCTGCTGGACTGTATGTGCTGCTAAATTCACAAAAAGGACTTACCAGCCAGGGTTTCCAGGAGCTGAAGGGGGAGCCAGTTCACAGTTTCCTATTTTTGTAGGGATAGGAAGAGCAACATCCATGGAAGATGGTTGGGAAACAGCAAGAAGACTGGACAGGCCACCAGTTTTAAAAGTAAGGAATATATGAGTTACAGTTCTTATTTTAGATCTGTTTACAATTTATTTTTTCCATAAAGATTTTCATTTTAAATCCCTAAGAGGTAGGGTGTGTGTGTGTGTGTGTGTATATATATATATTTGTGTGTTAGTGAAACTTGAGAAGATTTAAAAGAAATCTTAAAATAAATTTTTCTTAGTGTGTGTTGTGTTCCCAGGAAGTAGCAGCAACTCATATTGTAGGCATTGCAATATATTCTCTAGGTCTAGTTCAAAGCTATTAGGCCCCATATGGTCTGTCTTTTTCTCACCATCTCTATCTGGATTCTTAACCTTTCTTGATAACAAAATGAACTATACTAATAGGAGAGATTATTATCATCTTTTGGAATCCAGGCTCTTAACAGAGAGACAAATAGATATACTAATAAAGTTAAAGGATGCAATATTTATTGAGAAATGTGCAAGCAGGTTTAAAGGGAGCAAATTATTAATGGCCTAATCCTGCATTCATTGCAGTCAATAGGAGTTTTCCATTATTTAGGGCTTCCTTTGATGTCATTGGCAAAACAGGTTGAATGCTTATTGTAAGAATTACATGTGATGTGATATGTGGAATGATTGAAATGCCGGCACTTGCAACTGGAAAGGGATCACTTTGTTTACTCCTTTAGTTCACTTTTGTTTAATGGAACCTTAAGATTAGGATGATTTTGGCTTTCAGACTCTAAAAATGGGATTTCTTCTTGAAGGGAAACTACTTGTCATCTTACAGCTATCCATAAGAAAACATACTGAATTGCTTGTGAATTCTCTTTAATGCATTATATTTATATTGACCTGCAGATTCCATATCTTACTCAGCCGTATTAACAGGGCTTTAAACCATTCCGTGAAAGTAGCTTTACCAGGGTAATATAATTCTTTGCAGAAAAAATTCTCATTGTTAGAAGGGAGGTGGGGGATCCTGTGTTCAATCAGATTAATTCAATAGTTTGAAAGTAAAATGTACTTTATACTTTTTTTTCCTTTAAGAAATCAAGTTCAGCTAGTAAATGCAAAAATGTACCATGTCTTGCCTTTACCTTTTTGATTTTTGTGATTCACTGAACCACGTAAAAGGCTTTTCCCTCTTATTTTCAGGCTGATGACAAAGGTATCCTCCTTATGCCAGGGAATGAATGGGCAGTTTTCTGGCTGGCACATCCTTGTGTAATAACTCACATTGAAACAGACACTTATCACTTTAAAAGTAAAATAAATGCTGCTTGTTTAGCCCCTGTATTTTACTGATCATACCAAAAACATACGTTGTACCATAGATATATTGTGCAGGACCATTGGTTACTGGGCAAAGGTGGAGTTAAACTGTTTCAGCAGTTGATGATCAGCTAAGCTCAGGGGCACCTACGGTGTATCTTCCTTCTGCTGGGCATATCGGCACCAGGACTGGGTAGCATAGAAGCTACTATAGCTGCCCTAATCAGGGGAGGATTCCTCAGTGCTGGGGGAATCTTTGAGGGCAGTCACTGAGTGAAATCCTGGCTCCATTGAAGTCCGTGAGTATTTTGCCATTAAAATCCTGGTTTCATTGAAGTCTCTGATTGAATGGAGAATCTGAGCACTTTATATCCGGTCTTACAAAGAGTCAAACCATATTCCTCCAAGCAGTAGGTTTCAAATATTTGTAGAAAAAATGTATTTTATTGAACAAATATAGTATGACAAATGTGGAATTTATGGAATAAATTATGTGGATGTTATTGGTCCTGGTGATAGAGGTGGGTACATAATTCACTAATATTCATGAATAAATACAAGCTTTGTGATTTTTTTTATATTAAAATATTTGTAAATAGCTTTTTAATTTGTCCAGCTCTACTTATTTCTTCTAGTCATAATAGCAGTATAAATGTAAAGAATCAAATCTGTGTTTTGTGAAATTTATTACTATGTGTTTCAGCTCTGAAAGCCTACATTTATTTTCTAAACTAAATTTATCTTAAGAAAATAATTCTAATGCAACAAAAATATACAAAAACATGTTACTGTTTGCTGTCGGGTAACTTTCCAGTTACCTGCAAACTCGAGGCCTGTATTCTGAACACACAAGAAGAAAAAGATTGCATAACCCAGAAATGGAACCTTAAACAGGATCCAAAATGGAACCCTTTGCTTTCTGTTACAAAGGTAAGGCTTTTATTTCTAGATCACATGAACATTGTGAACTGTTAGCTTATAGCCTAGTGGTTGTATTGAAATAATGCTTTTTAAAATAGTGTTTTGTAGGTGTTTATATGAGTAGATCAATTTACAAACACTACAAGGACAAAACTACACAGTATAGTAAGCAAAAGTGGACACACACCTTTGTTTTGATGAATTTTTTTTTCCCTTGGGGGATAGAGAAGCATTATACAGTATATAAAATAATAATGAGATTTATTTTGGATTCTTGAAAGTTGTAGTTTCTTCTGTGTATCTGAGTTTCATCTATTCTATCTGTAGCTAAAGTGTTAGTGGACATATGCACCCTTCTGTCCATATGTAACAGTTATTCTGTTTAAAAGGCAGTATTTAAGTATGCCAGTTTTACCTTACATTTTTGTTTTAGCTTAAACCTAACAAGAGCCATTTCTTCAATGGTACTGCTCTGGAAATGCAGGATGTAATCACTCATGTGAGACTCCTTATTGTTCCTGATGGAGGTGTAAGTAGGCTGCGTCTCTGGGGTTTCCTACGGGCTCTATTTTATACAAGCAAATGAACAAAGAGGATTTTCTAAAAAAGGCTTTAAGGGTTATAGAATGGATGTTCACTTTTTTCCGTATTATATAAACTTGAATATATTTGTTGAATGGTATACATTCATTCAACCAAGCATGACTTTTTCCCATCAATAATTCAAACATAACAATTCTGTATGTCTCATGGCTGTACAATAATACAATGACTTCTCTACTTCTAGGAATATAAGGAAAGTAATATATTTTTGCTGAAATGTATTTTTGGGGGAGAATCAATCAATGATTACACAGTGCACTCCTGGGTGATCATAGCTCCTCTTTGTGAGAATCAAAATTGAAGGCCAAATTATTTTAACCACTTTGTAAAGTCCACTAATTACCCTAAAATGCACTGCATGTAGTGTCTTAGTGGTGAAAAGAAATGGCATTTTTAAATAAAAATAAATTAGAAACAGGCTATGCTTTATTGTTATGTCTGTCTTCCTTATAAGCCAATCAAAAAAATCTACTTATGTTCTACAGCTTTCTCTCATGTTTACAGTTCCCATATATAGCTATTTCATAATTATTCATTATATTATGTATTCATAAGCATCTCTACAGCCTATCCTTCTGATAGTAGAAAGTGCTCTCATGGATTATTTTGCCAAGATTCCAAATCCTAAGAAGAAAGACAGGTTGTATCTCTCTGTCAACCTCAAGTGTGTCAATATATTGGTGGAATTTGGAAACGTATTTCTTTATGAAAACACACAGAATGATTTTAACCCTCCTTTGCTTTGCACTTTTTTGCTGTAATCTAACACCCAATTATTGTCTGTTTCTCTACTAGCCTATTCTTGAAAGTTATGCTTAAAGAGTGCTGAAAGTTATGCTTCTAAACCCATATTTAGCAATCTAAATCAGTGACCTGATTTTCAAAAATACTGAGCATCCCGGAGTTCTCTTTGACATTAGTGGGAGCTATTGGGTGCTCAGCACTTTAAAAAAAAAAAAAAAATCAGGTCAGTGCCTAAATATGGCTTCAGAAGCATAACTCTAAGCACCTAGTTTTGTGACCCTGAGCCTAGATTATGCTGAATGAGGAGAGGAAAAAAGTGCTTAGCATGGGGCTGACTCCACATGGCCTGGTGAGGCTTTTTGTGTGATGGCACATGATCATGATATACTGCAGATAGGAAAAGGTGGCTCCACCTACTGCTTTCCTTTCCTTACTCTGGGCACACACCTGCCTTGTTCCCTATGCACCTCTCATTTGCACGATGCCTTCTGGCAGGAAGTGGTGTGATGGAGATGGAGAGTAGCTGGGGCCATGGGCAGGCATCTTTATGGGGGGTGAGTGTGGGTGGGTTTTTAAAATTTTTGTACTCAAGCTTATATTGTAGTAATTAAAATGCCCCATGATAGATAGATAGATAGATAGATAGATAGATATATATGAAGGCACATATGGCAAACAATTTTCTGGAATTTTGCATAATAATTAAATGTAAAATAGCATTGTCTGTAACAATTATGGAGGCACTGGCAGTGATTCTGTAGTTAAAGCTGAATTGCCCATGAAATGGAGACTGCTTTTTCTTTATATGTAAGTAGTCTGTCACTGTGAAATTTGACATAATGTATATTTTATATAGGGTCAAAACTGGGTATTACAGAATTGTATCTGACTTTACTTGTTTCATGCACTGTATTTGAGAGCATTCAAAATATGTTGTGGCATAACATATATTGTTTGTAATCTATGCTTTTGATTTACACCTAATTAATATTCCTGACATCATTAGTATTATGTTGTTTATCACTCTTATGAAGTGTTAGTGAAAAGTGCTTATTCTGTAATACTACAATCTATCTAAGGTATTTTGTGATCCGTATCTTTAATGTGTTTCTCCTCATAACACCCTGCTGGGTAGGAAAATGCAGTTATCCCCATTTTGCAGCTGGAGAATGGAGGCACAGAGAGATTAAATACCTTGCTAAACGTCACACAAGAAACCTGTTGTAGAACAGGGGATTGGACCCACAAGTGCCAGGCCAGCATCCTCCCCCCTGGACCATCCTTCCTCTCATGAGTCATCCAATATCTGTCATGTCTTGTTCTAAGAATGAAGCTTTTCTCCACTTTGTTTATTAACCTTTATAGCTTGCTTTGTATTCTATCCTTTAGTTGGCTGCTTTATCATGTTGTGGGTTTCCACCTATCTACCCCGTCCCTCAGACTTTAAGGTCAGAAGGGACCACCATGATCACCTAGTGTGACCTCCTGCACATTGCAGGCCACAGAACGTCACCCACCCACTCCTCTAATAGATCCATAACCTCTGGCTGAGTTACTGAAGTCCTCAAATCATGATTTAAAGACTTCAAGTTATAAAGAATTCACCATGTATACTAGTTTAAAGCTGCAAGCCCCAGGCAATCCTCCCCTGCCTTAGGTCTCTGCCAGTCTGACCAGGGGGAAAATTCCTTCCTAATCCCAAATATGGTGATCAGTTAGACTCCTGAGCATGTAGGCAAGACCCTGCAGCCCAACACCCAGAAAAGAGTTTGCTGTAGTAACTCAGAGCCCTCCCCATCTAGTGTCCTATCACCAGCCTTTGGAGATATTTGCTGCAAGCTGTCACAGATCAGCTACATGCCATTGTAGGCCGTCTCATCGGACCATCCCCTCCATAAATGTAAATCAAGCTTCGTCTTGAAGCCAGTTAGCTTTTTGGCCTTTCTTCTCCCCTTCTTGTCATCTTGTTTTCTATGTAGCAGCATGACATACAGGTTACTAGTTCTAGCTTTTGTTTTAGTAAACCACTCCCACACAAGAACTTTCAATATCTGAGCATCGTTTTCTGTGTTATGGGAAACTGAGCCCCACCCTTTTTTAACAGAAGGTGAAGAAATGGGTTAAAAGAACTCAGATAACCAAAACAAGCAATCTCATAGGGAAAGAAAACTGAGATGTGCAGCAAATGAGAAGTACAAAATCATACATATTTTGGCTAAGTATTAATCTCATTTGGAAGGAGAGACCCCCTAATACTCAATGAATTTTGAAGTTTTTAAAATCTGCCCCATAATTGAGACTTTTTTCAACACCACATTTCAAATTTCTGTCTACAACTATTCTGAAAGTTCCCTCATTCACCGTGTCGCAGCATGAAAATTTCCCACCAATAAATCTCACACAAGAGAAGCATGACAAAGTCCCCAATGAGCTTGAAACGAGTAACAAATAATCACTCACAAACTGAAATGATCTATTTGAAGCAACAGCAATCGAGCTTTTGCAGTTGGAGAACCACAGAAGTGATTGCACTATTTTTTTAAAATTGCCTTTTTCCCCTCCCTGGGGACAGCTGCCAGAATGTTGTCAAGGAGTCCTGTGCCACCTTACTCTAATATGGAATCAATGGCTTTAAAATGAGTCTTCTACCGGTTTCTCCTCTATAACTAGACTGGGATGTTTTCTCTGACAAAAATTCTGCTAGTTTGCTTGTGCCAAAGGGAGTTCTCTGGGCTTTTGGAAGGGCTACAATGTAGGGGGAGGGAGCAATGACAGACCTGAATTTAAGGTGGCATGATGGGAGAATAGTAAGTAGCAGGAAGGGAAGGAAGAAAGTTTGAGGAAATTTTGTGCTAGGGAGAAAGGAGGAGAGACTGAGGGGGTGAAGTGGTTGAGGGTCAAGAGGAAGGAAGGGGATTTCATGGGGGTGGGAGAAGAGGTGAAGTGATGGCGGGTGGGGAGAAAGAAGGGGATCTGAGGGGGGTGGGAGAAGGAATAAAGTGACTGAGGGTTGGGGGAAAGGAAGGGGATCTGATGGGGGTGGGAGAAGGAATGAAGTGACTGAGGGTTGGGGGAAAGGAAGGGGATCTGATGGGGGTGGGAGAAGGGGGTGGAGTGACGACGGGTGGGGAGGAAGGCAGGGGATCCGATGGTGGGTGGGAGATGGGGTGAAGGGACGGGGTTGGGGAGGGAGGGAGGAAGGGGATCTGAGTGGGGTGGGAGAAGGGGGTGGAGTGATGGCGGGTGGGGAGGAAGGAAGGGGAGCTGATGGGGCCTGGGGAGAGGTGACCAGGGGAGGAAGGAACGGGAACTGATGGGGGTGGGAGAAGGGGGTGAAGGGGGGAAGAAAGGGGATCTGATGGGGACTAGGGGGAGGTGACTGGGGGAGGAAGGAAGGGGATCTGATAGGGGCCGAGGAGAGGTGACTGGGGGAGGAAGGAAGGGGATCCGATGGGGTGGGAGAAGGAGATAAAGGGGGCAGGAAGGAAGGGGATCTGATGGGGGCCGAGGAGAGGTGTCTGGGGGGAGGGAGGGAGGAAGGGGATCCGATGGGGGCCGAGGAGAGGTGTCTGGGGGGAGGGAGGGAGGAAGGGGATCCGATGGGGGCCGAGGAGAGGTGTCTGGGGGGAGGGAGGGAGGAAGGGGATCCGATGGGGGCCGAGGAGAGGTGTCTGGGGGGAGGGAGGGAGGGAGGAAGGGGATCCGATGGGGGCCGGGGAGAGGTGCCTGGGGGCAGGAAGGAAGGGGATCCGATGGGGTGGGAGAAGGGGGGTAAAGGGGGCAGGAAGGAAGGGGATCCGATGGGGTGGGAGAAGGGGGGTAAAGGGGGCAGGAGGGAAGGGGATCCGATGGGGTGGGAGAAGGGGGGTAAAGGGGGCAGGAGGGAAGGGGATCGGATGGGGTGGGAGAAGGGGGGTAAAGGGGGCAGGAGGGAAGGGGATCCGATGGGGTGGGAGAAGGGGGGTAAAGGGGGCAGGAGGGAAGGGGATCCGATGGGGTGGGAGAAGGGGGGTAAAGGGGGCAGGAGGAAGGGGATCCGATGGGGTGGGAGAAGGGGGGTAAAGGGGGCAGGAAGGAAGGGGATCCGATGGGGTGGGAGAAGGGGGTAAAGGGGGCAGGAAGGAAGGGGATCCGATGGGGTGGGAGAAGGGGGGTAAAGGGGGCAGGAAGGAAGGGGATCCGATGGGGTGGGAGAAGGGGGGTAAAGGGGGCAGGAAGGAAGGGGATCCGATGGGGTGGGAGAAGGGGGGTAAAGGGGGCAGGAAGGGAAGGGGATCGGATGGGGTGGGAGAAGGGGGGTAAAGGGGGCAGGAAGGAAGGGGATCCGATGGGGTGGGAGAAAGGGGGGGTAAAGGGGGCAGGAAGGAAGGGGATCCGATGGGGTGGGAGAAGGGGGGTAAAGGGGGCAGGAGGGAAGGGGATCCGATGGGGTGGGAGAAGGGGGGTAAAGGGGGCAGGAAGGAAGGGGATCCGATGGGGTGGGAGAAGGGGGGTAAAGGGGGCAGGAGGGAAGGGGATCCGATGGGGTGGGAGAAGGGGGGTAAAGGGGGCAGGAGGGAAGGGGATCCGATGGGTGGGGAGAAGGGGGGTAAAGGGGGCAGGAAGGAAGGGGATCCGATGGGGTGGGAGAAGGGGGGTAAAGGGGGCAGGAAGGAAGGGGATCCGATGGGGTGGGAGAAGGGGGGTAAAGGGGGCAGGAGGGAAGGGGATCCGATGGGGTGGGAGAAGGGGGGAAAGGGGGCAGGAGGGAAGGGGATCCGATGGGGTGGGAGAAGGGGGGGTAAAGGGGGGCAGGAGGGAAGGGGATCCGATGGGGTGGGAGAAGGGGGGTAAAGGGGGCAGGAGGGAAGGGGATCCGATGGGGTGGGAGAAGGGGGGGTAAAGGGGGCAGGAGGGAAGGGGATCCGATGGGGTGGGAGAAGGGGGGGTAAAGGGGGCAGGAGGGAAGGGGATCCGATGGGGTGGGAGAAGGGGGGTAAAGGGGGCAGGAGGGAAGGGGATCCGATGGGGTGGGAGAAGGGGGGTACAGGGGGCAGGAAGGAAGGGGATCCGATGGGGTGGGAGAAGGGGGGTAAAGGGGGCAGGAGGGAAGGGGATCCGATGGGGTGGGAGAAGGGGGGTAAAGGGGGCAGGAGGGAAGGGGATCCGATGGGGTGGGAGAAGGGGGGAAAGGGGGCAGGAAGGAAGGGGATCCGATGGGGTGGGAGAAGGGGGGTAAAGGGGGCAGGAGGGAAGGGGATCCGATGGGGTGGAGAAGGGGGGGAAAGGGGGCAGGAGGGAAGGGATGCGATGGGTGGGAGAAAGGGGGGAAAGGGGGCAGGAGGGAAGGGGATCCGATGGGGGGGAGAAGGGGGGTAAAGGGGGCAGGAAGGAAGGGGATCCGATGGGGTGGGAGAAGGGGGGTAAAGGGGGCAGGAAGGAAGGGGATCCGATGGGGTGGGAGAAGGGGGGTAAAGGGGGCAGGAAGGAAGGGGATCCGATGGGGTGGGAGAAGGGGGGTAAAGGGGGCAGGAGGGAAGGGGATCCGATGGGGTGGGAGAAGGGGGGGTAAAGGGGGCAGGAAGGAAGGGGATCCGATGGGGGCCGGGGAGGGAGGGGATCCGGCGCGGGGCGGACTCCGCGCGGAGGGATCCGAGTGCCCGGAGGGGAGGTGCGGCAGTCGCGGGCAGGAGGCCGCGGAGGAAGCGAGAGGCTGGGCGGGAGCCCGGCGGCTTTTTCGTCCCGGCTCCCCCGGCCGGGCTGGCCTGAGGGCGGGCCCGTGGCGTGCCCCCGCTCGGCAGGTTGCCGGGGAGACCAGTCAGTGCCCCGGGGCCCGGCTCGCCCCCCGCCGGCGGGGATGGGGATCACAATCCCCGCGGGTCACGTCAGCCCCACGCCGGGAGGGGAGAGGAGAGGAGAGGGGCCGGCTCGATCCGGGGGTGGGGGCCGGGCCGCCTGGGGACGCTATGAATTAGGAGGCCTGGGGAGCAGCCCCAGCGGGTGCCTGGGACAGCGGCTGTGAATAGCCCCCCACCCGTGCCCGGCTGTATTAGCCTCCCCTGCCCCGGGACCATGGTGCCATCGCCACGCCCCCGGGCCAGCTACAGCCTGGCGGGGGTGACCCCGGCCTGCACGGTGCTGGTGTACCGCAACGGGGACCCCTTCTATTTGGGCAGGAAGTTCCTGATCCACCACCGCTACGTGAAGACTTTCGAGGCGCTGATCGCCCTGCTGAACGAAGGGGTGGAGATGCCCTTTGGGGTGAGGACCCTGTACACCCCCCAGGAAGGGCACCGCGTCCGCAACCTGTCCGACCTAAAGCAGGGCGGCAAATACGTGGTGGCCGGGCGGGAAAAGTTTAAAAAACTGGAGTAAGTATGAAAAACTGGCTCAAGGTTTAAATTCTGTACAAATCTTTTATTATTACCATAGTTCCTAGAAACCCTAACAGAGATCAGGGGTCCGTTGGGTTAGGTGCTGTACAAATACATAATAGGAGACGGTCCCTGACCCAAAGAGCTGACCTTTTAATTGGACAAAGCCAACAAAGGGCGAAAGGGCCTGAAACATTGCACAAAGACGTGAGTTGCCTACGATTGCACAGTAAAATCTGTGGCCAAGAGAGGAAGGGAATACTGTTTTCCTGTGTCACACACCACTGCCCTCCATACCCACTGGACTACATTGCCAAACCAAAGCCAATAGAAGTGTTTCCAAAAGTTAAAATGGGGGGAAAAAAAAATCTAATGGAAATAGTTGGTTTTAAACAACTCTACATTTCTCTGCAGGGTTTGCAATAAAAAGGTGGCTGCACTGAGAACCTGAAACTGACTGAGTAAATGTGAAACTGGCACCATTGAGTTTTACTTGTCCAAGCTGAGAAAAATGCAAAAAGCAAACAAAGTATAAATAGTGAAAAGTAATTTGCCTTTTTAAAGTCCATATAATTATCCATTTCTTTACCCACCTGTAAAGTGTCCCGTCTAGCTATGACAGTTTCAAAGCAGGTTGTACCAACACTTAGGCCTTCTCTTCACCAGAAGCAAAGATGTGTTTTTTAATAAATGGTAAAATCCTATTGAAGACAAGGCAATTTGTAGGTTTAACATGAGTTAATTGGTTAAAGGTCAATTAGGTTTAAAGAGAATCTCCAGTATTAGTATAAGGACAAAGTTTGGATTCTACCCCAATGAGGGCAGTGCAACTGACAGGAGTTGGTAAATTACAATAGGAAGGGCCATGTTGCAGATACTGTAGCTTCTAAAATGTTTTGCTCTATATTGAGCTTGAATGGAAATGATGGAGTTGTGATTCCAGATGTTCAAACAACTCCACTGCTGTGTCTCCTAGTTTTGCAAAGGAAGAACAGAGTGAAATTAACAAGATTCCAGTCAGCTTCACTGAAAAACTATAGGCAGCACAAATTTCATGCACCAGCTGTGGTTGCTGCTGCTGGTTGGGGAAACTGGAAATTATTCCTGAGTTTCTTATCAAGTCCAAAGATCTGATGTTGACACACTTCTGGAAAGAGTGTCAGATAACTGCTGCTATAGTGCCATTAGTGGGCCCATAAACATTTTGTTTATTCCAAATAACAGCTGCTTTTTGAACAAAACTTGGCATTGGAGAAGATGATGTAATAACACAAAACAAATCAAAACAAAATACCACAAACAAATAAAGAACATCATATTTGGAATACATATGGGATTTTATAACAGTTTTAAAATAGAATAATTCTAATTTAGGACCCAATCCTACAAGCTGCTGAAGAATCTTCTGGAGAGGTGTTGTGCATTCTCAACTCCGACTCAAGATCATGGAGAAGATCTTTGCAGGATACTCAATAACTCAGCAATGTTCTTTTGAGCTTACAATATCAGCATCTTAAAAAATAAAAAGCATCCAGAGACCCCAAATGAGATTGAAGCTCCATTGTGCTGTGCACTGTACACACACACACACACAGTCCCTGCCCCTTAGAATTTACAATCTAAAATAAATGGACAAGACAGAGAAAGTCTGAAAAGATGGGAGTATTATTTCCTCTTTACAGATGGGGAGTGAAGGTCCAAAGGTTAAATGACTTGCAAACAAGTCTGTTGGAGAGCCATGGAATAAATCTAAATATACTGAATCCCAGTCCAGTGCCTAAACCACAAGCCCATCCTCCCGATTTATAAAATATACTAAAATTGACTAAAATCTGCAATATTTTGTCACTAATTAAGGGTGTCATAACTTGGTTAAATGTTTTATGAAATTACTACTCTATTGAAACAGATTAATATATTTTGTCTAATTTTTCTTTTCTTCCCCCTCCTGCAGTTATATTCATATAAGCATAAAAAAACCACAAAGACGACGGAAGGTAGCGGTGGTAAGTATATAACTCTTAACACTACCCTTTTAACATACTGTCAGGACGTAGGTTATTAATTGGCCGTATCTTTGTTTCTTTCATAAGGAAAATTTTGAAGCACAAAAAAAAAAAAAAAAATTGCACTCCAGTACTCTCTAATCACTGGACATATCCTTGAAATCTCTCTTGCCACAATTTCTCCTGCACTTAATACCATACAGTTTATATATGTGTTTCTCTAAACAAAGGTTCACTATTGTAATGATTATTGTTTTATATCCAATATTTACCTGGTAAGGATTTGTAAACCTGTTAAAACTTCCTAAATAAATAAGTAGTTAAAAAGATTTCATTTGCAATGTTATCGGAAAAGATAATGTATAGTCATGACACTCATGAAGAACAAGACATGTGCCTGAAATTAATTGTCCCAAATTTTAGATTACTGCACTTACCTTTGAGATACACATCACACTTGCAGTTTGTCATGGCTTTTCTTGTCTGTATTACTATGTTCTCCACTACCTGTAGACTGCCTCAAAGAACAAATTTTATGAATTTTCACCAAACAGACAGTAATTATTGCACCTTATCTTTTTTTTATAGGATGTGCACCTAATTGAAAGTGTTAATTTCAGGTGACATTGATTGATAACAGTGCTTTATAAATAATATAAGCAATCTCTAGCTTGAATATAAGGGATATTAATTTCTGTTACAAAAAACCCCCATAAACATAGGGTTAAGGATTTGCATCGGAAGATGAAAATAAAAAGGCTTAACTCATATCCATATTACATTTTTATTAAACATGGATATGGTTACTCAGGAAGACCAGGGCTACTCAGGAAGGCTTGGAAGGTTTGAAGGCTACTCAGGAAGACCAGGACTTCAAAAAGCCCACTCCTAAGCGACCAGAGGAGCTAGCAAACAGGAGCGGCTAATAGGGGAGTTTTGCAAGGGAGTTTACAGGGGGAGCCTGAGAGGGGGCTAGATACACTTAACATTTCTTAAACTTCAGCCAAAAAACACCCCCTGATAAAAACAAAACAACAAGAAAGGAACGAGCCTCAGGAATGAAAAGAGAATGAAGGCAGAAGTCCAGCAACAGAGTGGGGGCTACCCAGTTTATTGCACCCAATGCAGCATGTATGATTACCCTATGGGCAGGTGGCCTATGTGTGCATTCAGTGCAAGGAGTTCCTGGCACTCAGAGACTGTGTACGGGCTTTGGAGACCAGGGTGGCTGAGCTGGAGGAGCTAAGGAAGACAGAGAGGTACATAGATGAGACTTTCCCAGACGCAGTAGAACGGTCCCACCTTCGCTATGACAGCCTCTGTGCTGCTGAGGAGATTGAAAGTCTCAGGGAAGGAGAACATCCAACTGGAGCAGAGGGAAACGATTCCATAGTTGGGACCCTTCTTCCAGATGATGTTGTGGTATCCTCTTGCACTGAGGATACCTCTCCGGGGGAGAGAACTCCAGTTATTAGGAAGAGACAGGTATTAGTAATGGATGATTCAATCATTAGAAACATAGATAGCTGAGTTTGCGATGACCGGGAGAACCGCATGGTGACTTGCCTGCCTGGTGCAAAGGTTGTGGATCTCTCGAGACATCTAGATAGACTTATGTGTAGTGCTGGGGAGGAGCCGGTGGTTGTGGTACATGGGTACCATTGACATAGGGAAGGATAGGAGAAAAGTCCTGGAGGCCAAATAAGAGATTTAAGTCCAGGGCCTCCATGGTAGCATTCTCTGAAATGCTTACAGTTCCATGTGCAGGGCCAGTTAGACAGGCAGAACTGCAGGGTCTCAATGTGTGGATGAGACGATAGTGTAAGGAGGAGGGTTTTAGATTTATTAGGAACTGGGAAAACTTTTGGGAAAGGGGGAGCCTATACAGGAAAGATGGGTTCCACGTAAATCAAAATGGAACCAGATGGTTGGCACTTAAAATTAAAAAGGTCATAGAGCAGTTTTTAAACTAAGGGCTGGGAGAAAGCCGACAGGTGCGGAGGAGCATGTGGTTCGGACAGAGACATCCCTTGGGGAGGATCTACTATGGGGATTCTCTACATCCTAGTAAAGAGAAGAGAATGGAAGATGATAAAATACAGGTAGGATCTGATGAGAAACAGTCAAATGAAAAAAAGTCTCATTCAATTACATCATGTAATGGGAGACAGCTAAAAAGTGAAAGGTTTTTAAAGTGCTTATATACCAATGCTAGAAGTCTAAATAATAAGATGGGTGAAGTAGAGTGCCTCGTATTAAATAAGGATATTGATATAACAGGCATCACAGAAACTTGGTGGAATGAGGATAATCAATGGGACACAGTAATACCAAGGTACAAAATATATCGGAAGGACAGAACAGGTTGTGCTGGTGGGGGAGTGGCACTATATGTGAAAGAAAGCGTAAAATCAAATGAAGTAAAAATCTTAAATGAACCAAACTGTATCATAGAATCTCCATGGATAGTAATTTCATGCTCGAATAATAAGAATATAGTAGTAGGGATGTATTACAGACCACCTGACCAGGATGGTGATAGTGACTGTGAAATGCTCAGGGAGATTAGAGAGGCTATTAAAATTAAAAACTCTATAATAATGGGGGATTTCAACTATATTGACCTCAGGACAGGATGCGGAGATAAAGTTTCTTTACACCTTAAATGACTGCTTCTTGGAGCAGCTAGTCCTGGCTGGGAAAAACACCACAGCGGCTCAAAACTGTAGCATTTAATTTCAGAAAGGGAAACTACACAAAAATGCGGAGGTTAGTTAAAGAGAAATTAAAAGGTACAGCACCAAAAGTAAAATCTCTTCAAGCTGCATGGAAACTTTTTAAAGACACCACAATAGAGGCTGTTCAACATAAATATATAACCCAAATTAAAAAACATAGTAAGAGAACCAAAAAAGAGCCACCATAGCTAAACAACAAAGTAAGAGAAGCAGTGTGAGGAAAAAAGATATCCTTTAAAAAGTGGAAGTTAAATCCTAGTGAGGAAAATAGAAAGAAACATAAACTCTGGTAAATGAAGTGTAAAAATATAATTAGGAAGGCCAAAATAGAATTTGAAGAACAGCTAGCCAAAGACTCAAAAAGTAATAGCAATTTTTTTTTAAGTACATCAGAAGCAGGAAACCTGCTAAACAACCATTGGGCCACTGGACGATCGAGATGCTAAAGAAGCACTCAAGGATGATAAGGACATTGCAGAGAAACTAAATGAATTATTTGCATTGGTCTTCACAGCTGAGAATGTGAGGGAGATTCCCAAACCTGAACCGTTCTTTTTAGGGACAAATCTGAGGAAATGTCCCAGATTGAGGTGTCATTAGAGGAGGTTTTTGGAACAAACTTGCTAAACCAAACAGTAATAAGTCACCAGGACCAGATGGTATTCACCCAAGAGTTCTGAAGGAATTCAAATGTGAAATTGCAGAACTACTAACTCTAGTTTGTAACCTATCATTTAAATCAGCTTCTGTACCAGATAACTGGAGGATAGTTAATGTGATGCCAATTTTTAAAAAGGGCTCCAGAGGTGACCCTGGCAATTACAGGCTGGTAAGCCTGTCTTCAGTACCAGGCAACCTGATTGAAACTATAGTAAAGAAAAAAATTGTCAGACATAATTTGTTGGGAAAGAGTCAACATGACTGGTGTGGAGAAAATAAATAAGGAAGTATTATTTACTCCTTCTCATAACACAAGAACTAGGGTCATCAAATGAAATTAATAGGCAGCAGGTTTAAAACAAACAAAAGGAAGTATTTTTTCACACAACGCACAGCCAACCTGTGGAACTCCTTGCCATAGGATGTTGCGAAGGCCAAGACTATAACAAGGTAAAAAAAAAGAACTACATAAATTCATGGAGGATAGGTCTATCAATGGCTATTACCAGGACGGGAAAGGATTGTGTCCCTAGACTCTGTTAGCCAGAAGCTGGAAATTGGTGACAAGGAATGGATCATTTGATGATTACCTGTTCTGTTCATTCCTTCTGGGGCACCTGGCATTGGCCACTGTCAGAGGACAGGATACTGCGCTAGATGGACCTTTGGTCTGAGCCTGTATGGCCGTTTCTGTGTTTTTATGTTATGTTTTCTTTATCTTGCATCTTCCATGGAAGTGAGACAGAAATGAGAATTGAAGACTAGAAAAATTAAAGGAGAGATTATGCAAAACTATTAAAGGGTGATTTTGATTTCAAACCTGTAAACTTGGATGTGACAAATCCTTAGTCTCTACCCACTATCTATTTATTACTCCTCTAAAAAGGGGAGTTGGAAATACAACAGCTGCCATTTCATGTCTTCATCATCTGGTGGGCCAAGTAGGCTCAGTACTCATTTTGCAAACACATGCAGACCTGTTTCCTGTATCTTGTATTTTGAATTTTTCATGCTGCTGCATTTTGCATTATGGGCTCTAGTATTGCACACAGTGCATAGTGTGGTAGCATGCTAAATTCAGACACAATAGGGCAAGTGGTGTTAACTCAAACGGACACATGAATCCCCACCTCCTGGACCTCTTAGCCCCCTCTTCTCCAAAAATAGTTGCCACAGTTGGATCTGTGGCTAAGTTCTTTTGGGCCATGGATCCCTGCCAGCCAGGACACAGATGCAGAGATCAAGGGGATCTGTGATTAATTTGCCAGTGCTTGGAGGGCCTCCAAGCCTTTAGAGTCTTCTGGGAAATTTCTCTTAATCCTTGGATGCCATTTGAAACATGGTGAGAAAGGAATACTCAAAGGAGAAAGTGGCAAGATCAAGACCATTGTCACAGAGTTTTTTCAAGATACACATAACTCCTGGTCACATGCAAAGAAATGCTGGGACATCTCTAGCTTTAGAAAGTGTGCTTACCTCGACTTTGACTACAAAATTCAAAAATCCAATCCATAGACAAATTAATTGGTCTGGTGTATTTTAAGTCTCTCTTCACCTCTACATTCCCTTCATCACCTTTGCAACAGCATTCCAGATCATCCTAATGTTCTAAACTCCTCAACATGCTGCTTAGCTCAGAATCAGAACCTGCATGAGCCTAGCAAGGTCTACATCACAGAGAACACGCAGAGCCCAGTTTTGTCACTTGGTGTGTAAGTGAGGGAGCACATTTCTTCACTGGGGCTGTTAAATCAGCATGTAGGTTTCGATTTAGATTGTAAGACTTTTTGGATGACGAGAATTACGTCTTTCTTTTTCATTTTATGCAGTACTGAGCCCACTGTCTGTGCTCAACAAATACTTACAGGAGGAGCTGATATAAAGTTTGCCCAACATTTTGAATTATAAAGGATTCTTGCAACCTTTTCTTTGAGAATTGTTAACACTTACGAGTACTATGTTGTATGTAGAGGGTCAGAGAAAAAAGCCAGTTTGGGTTCCCTTCATGACACTCCTGGACCCAGCACATGGCTTCAACAGCCCATAGAATTTCAGGGCTGAAAGGACCTCAGGAGGTCATCTAGTCCAACTCCCTGCTCAAAGCAGAATCCCCAATTTTTGGCCCAGATCCGTAAATGGCCCCCTCAAGGGTTGAACTCACAACCCTGCGTTTAGCAGGCTAATGCTCAAACCGTTGAGCTATCTCTCCCCCCATCACCTTGTCTTGTTGGTACCACATGGGCAAGGAGACTCCTGAGGTGGGAAAGCAGGAGAGCTAGGCTGCATATTGTCCCAGCAATCCATTCTTTCAACTCTGGGATAAGAGGCTTTCCCTGCTGCTAGCTTATGTCATTGGTTCTGTAGGTTTGTTCGTTTGTTTGTTTGAAGTGGTAGTTGTCTCTCCTGAAGCCTCAGGGTTCAAACAGTACTGCTAGTGCATGACGGGGAGGTTGGTACCTTGAACGTGAGGGGAAAAAAAAGTGGAAAAAAATCACTGCAGCAAGTAGTTAACATGTGCTATACCTTGGGCTGTAATGGCACTCATTGAGGTGGGGGGGGGGAAGGGAAGGCTAAATATGACACAAGATAACAAGAAATTTGTGGTTTCTTACACATGGCCGCCCCATCCCTTTAATATTGTTTGTTAAAAGTCCTCTGGGAGAATCTGTACTATACATGTTTATCATTAAGGTTAAGAATCCGTCATGGGTATTTTTAGTAAAAGTCAGGGACAGGTCATGGGCAATAACCAAAAATTTATGGAAGCCCATGACCAGTCCCTGACTTTTACTAAAAATACCCTTGGGGAGAATAACAGTTGAGCACAGCTGGGAAGCTGACCTTTGGCAGCTGCTCCAGGCCCATGGCTGCTCCTGCAGCCCTAGGGGGGCTGATCCAACCCCAGCCACTGCTTCAGCCCTGGGGATGTTTCTCCAGTGGCCAGGGGATTACTGCTACAAAGATCAGCCCGCTCACCAGCTGCTCCGGCAGGTTGGGCCTGGCTGCTGACCACCTGCTCTAGCCCCTCTGCTTCCTCTGTGGCAGGGGCTGACTGCTGCTGCTCCAGCCCCAGGAAGGCTGACCCAATCTCGGGTGCTGCTTTTAGCTCTGGGGCTGCTGTTTCAGTGGCCCTGGAGCTGACAGTTGCTCCAGCTCTGCCACTGTGGAAGAAGTCCCGGAGGTCCTGGAAAGTCACAGAATCTGTGATCTCTATGATAGAATCATACCCTTTTATATCATCAGAGACTTTTCTGTGTTGCTAGTTGCTTTCATACCTAAGCCCAGGATCCTTGACTGGAAGAACTGCCTGTGGCACTCCTGCTTTTGGCACTTTGCCAGCAGCACTAGTGAGTGTGGTAGGATAGAACTGATGCAATTCTACTTTGGTTTTAATTTTTGCTTCTGCTGGGTCCTCAGTACTGATCATATGCTACTGTCAGGGAAGAGGAGGAAGGGGGAGGGAAAGACTAGCATTCCCAGTGGAAGAGTAGGATCATTCATGTGCAGCTCCGGGATAGTGTGCCTCGCTATGGTGCAGTTGGCGAAGTAGTGAAACTGAGTAGGATAATGTCAATTATTGCTTTTTGGTGTCATGGAGAAAAGTAATAAAAATACAACAAACAGTTGCTCTTACTCCTTTAGGAACTGAAACATCTTAGTTCAATTTAAACTGATGAATTCTCTGAATCATGCTTCTGACCTAGTTTTTAAGTTAATCTAAACTGCTACGTTTTCTGTATTCTCTGTTTGTCTCCCATTATGCTTTGCAAAATGTCTCCTAGTTTATAGTGTTTTCTGAAAGTGAAACCACTGTTCAAGCTCCCTAAGGAATAGTTGTTCATTGAAATTCCATATACAGATTATGGGCCCTGTGAAGATATAAGGGTTATTATTTGACTGAGCTTAGAGGCCAGCAGTGGGTTGGCTGGCTGATTAGCCCCTCCTGCTGAACCTGCAGGAAAAGACCTGCAGCTTAACTTGCTGATCCTCATAAAAGGAGTAGCAGGAAACGGAAAGGAGGAACTGCAGTACCTACTAGAGGCTGGAGCTACTGCTGGAAAGAACTGCTCCTGGAAGCAAAAATGGACAGAAAGGAGACTGGGGAAATCCTGTTATCAAAAGTTCTGAGGTAAGAGCCAGGATCTTTGGACTGAGGAACTATAGGGGTTGAGGGACAGACCTTGGGAAGTTTTATTTCAAGTCTCCTCAACAAACAAGATCAAAAGAAACCACAAAAACTGACCCTGCTGGAAATTGCTTTCCCTGGACGCAGTGAGAAGATTCCAGGTAGAATTCCACCAGGAGTTCGCTGGCTTAGAAAGAGCATGCTGGGGTGCAGCCAGAAGGAGTTATAAGACAGGCCCCAATCTCTTACATATGGTATCTGTAGATCTGAACCCCTTCCATAAAGAAGGGCTATGGAGGAGATACTCCAAATGATGGTGAATTAACAGCAGGTGGAAAATGAAAGGAACCACCAGTTCCAGAAGGTACTCCTGGCCTCTCAGCAATGTTTGCAGGAAGCCCAGCTGTCTGAGCCTGAGTGGAACAGACTGTTCCAAGTAGGTATGGCCTGCTTAATCTCATAGCAGCTGTGGTGAGACAGAAACAGCCATGGAGGGATGGTCCTGCCCCAGAGTTTCACCCAGTCTCACCTTGACCAAGATGGGCAGCACCTGATGACCCAGAGGCCTACTTGACCACCTTTGAGTGGGCTGGGAGAAGAGTTCCTGGGCAGCGTGACTGGTCCCATAACTCACTGGTGAGGCCCAAGCAGTGTATTGGTCACTGAGTGTGGATGAAGCACAATCCTATGCAATGCAAAAGGCTGCCATCATGGACTGCCCTGGTCTTTCTACAGAAACTTATTGGAAGATATTTTGGTTGGAGACATTCCTTAATGGGGCATGCCCCTGGGCAGTAGCTCAGTGGCTCTGGGACTACCCAATAACTAAACCCAGAGGCCGAGACAATGGTGGAACTTATTGACAATATTGGCCTAGAACGGTATTTCCCAAACTTGGGACACTGCGTGTTCAGGGAAAGCCTTTGGTGGGCTGGGCCGATTTGTTTACCTGCCGTGTCTGCAGGTTCGGCCAATCGCGGCTCCCACTGGCTGCGGTTTGCCGCTGCAGGCCAATGCAGGCTCCACTGGGAGCCGCGATTGGCCAAACCTGCGGATGCGGCAGGTAAACAAACCGGCCGGGCCCGCCAGGGGCTTTCCCTGCACAAGCAGCATCCCAAGTTTGGGAAACACTGGCCTAGAACAATATCTACACATATGCTGGTACAAGCCTGGGTTCGACAGTTTTGGCCCGCATCCATGGCAGAGGTGGTTGAGACAACTGAGAGATTCCTGGAGGCTGAATTACCTGCAGGTGAGAAGGCCAGTCAGCTAGCCACACTTAGAAAGGCAGCGAGAGATGATAACCTACCAACCCAGCGAGAATCCACCAAAATGTTACCCCACTCATGGGACCCTACACCCAGAACAGGGGCTCCAAAGTCCCAGGCTTTCAAGGAACCACCATTGCCCTCCTGTGAATGGCTCTAGTATGTTATTGCTACAGGCAACCTGGGCTCATCCAACAGGGAATGACTTGTGATGGACTGTGCCAGTATAATAAAGAGGCTAGAGCCAGGGAATTCCATTTGGGTGACCAAGTGCTCCTACTTCTTCCCAGATCAGAGAGTGGGATAGGGACAGACTTGGGGAAGTTTTGACCTTGTTTGTTGAGGAGACTTGAAATAAAAGGAAAAAGAAACCACAACAACTGATCATGCTGGAAACTACTTTCCCTGGACTCGACGAGAAGGTTCCAGGCAGAGTTCCCACAGGGAAGGCACTGGCTCAGCAAGAGCAAGCCAGAGTTCAGCTGGAAGAGGGTACTATAAGACAGGCCCCAATCTCTTACAGGCCCAGTCCACAAAATCTTTGCATGAGTGGTCCTTACTCATGTGAGTAGTCCCATTGTGTTTGCAGGAGTGATTCCTTCGCGATTTCTGGTTTAGGGCTTTGCCCTTAAGGTAATGCTAACCCAGAAATGATTGTTGGACTCAATGTTATAAGTCGAGCCCCATGATATTGTTTTATAAGTATATTAGACCTATATAAGGTGAATAAGGAATTGGCTAAAAGACAATGGTTTGTTCTAAAAAGTGAATTATACTGGAAGAAAATTACTAGTGGAGTTCCTCAAGAACTGGTCTTGGGACCAATCTTAGTCAGTACTTTTTAATCAATGACTTTGGCATTAAAAAGTAGGAGTGTGCTAATGAAATCATAGAATATCAGGATTGGAAGGGACCTCAGGAGGTCATCCAGTCCAACCCCCTGCTCAAAGCAGGACCAATTCCCAATTTATGCCCCAGATGGCCCCCTCAAGGATTGAACTCACAACCTGGGTTTAGCAGGCCAATGCTCAAACCACTGAGCTATCCCTTCCCCCTCCTGCCCCCCATGTTGTGATGATACAAAGTTGGGAGGCATTATTAATTCAGAGGAGGATCAGAATGCTATACAGGAAACTCTGGATGACTGAAGACTAGAGTGACAGAAATGGGATGAAATTCAATAGTACAAAATGCAAGATCATGGACTTAGGCTCTAATAACAAGAATTTCCACTAGAAGGCATGGGCTAATCTGTTGGAAGTGACAGAGGAGGCAAGAGACCTGAGTGTGTGGGTCGATCACAGAATGACTGAACCACCAATGAACTACAGCTATGAAAAAGGCAAATGCGATCCTAGGATGTATCAGAAGAGGCATTTTCAGTAGAGAGAGAGAAGTATTCATGCACAAGGCACGGTAAAACCTAATTTGGAATACTGTGTACAGTTCTGGTCTCCTATGTGCAAGAAAGATGAATTCAAACTGAAACAGGAGCCAAGAAGAGCTACAAGGTGATCAGGGGAACAGAGGGCCTGTCTTATGAGAAGAGACTGTAAGCTCTGCTTGTTTAGTCTAGTAAAAAGAAGGCTGAGAAGGGATATGATTGTTCTCTATAAATGCATCAAGTAGGTGAATATAAGTGAAGATCCATTTAAGCTAAAGGACAGTGTTGGCACAAGAACAAATGATTAAAAATTGGTCATGAAAAAATTCAGGTTCAAAATTAGAAGAAAGTTTCTAATTCTAACCATCAGAGGGGTGAGGTTCTGGAACAGTCTCCCAATGGGAGTTGTGGGGGTTAAACAACTTATCTTGTTTTAAGAGAGAGCTGGACAAATTTATGAGTTTCAGAGTAGCAGCCGTGTTAGTCTGTATTCGCAAAAAGAAAAGGAGTACTTGTGGCACCTTAGAGACTAACAAATTTATTAGAGCATAAGCTTTCGTGAGCTACAGCTCACTTCATCGGATGCATTTGGTGGAAAAAACAGAGGAGAGATTTATATACACACACAAAGAGAACATGAAACAATGGGTTTATCATACACACTGTAAGGAGAGTGATCACTTAAGATAAGCCATCACCAGCAGCAGGGGGGGGAAAGGAGGAAAACCTTTCATGGTGACAAGCAAGGTAGGCTAATTCCAGCAGTTAACAAGAATATCAGAGGAACAGTGGAGGGTGGGAGGGAGAAATACCATGGGGGAATAGTTTTACTTTGTGTAATGACTCATCCATTCCCAGTCTTTATTCAAGCCTAAGTTAATTGTATCCAGTTTGCAAATTAATTCCAATTCAGCAGTCTCTCGTTGGAGTCTGTTTTTGAAGCTTTTTTGTTGAAGTATAGCCACTCTTAGGTCTGTGATCGAGTGACCAGAGAGATTGAAGTGTTCTCCAACTGGTTTTTGAATGTTATAATTCTTGACGTCTGATTTGTGTCCATTCATTCTTTTACGTAGAGACTGTCCAGTTTGGCCACTGTACATGGCAGAGGGGCATTGCTGGCACATGATGGCATATATCACATTGGTAGATGCGCAGGTGAACGAGCCTCTGATAGTGTGGCTGATGTGATTAGGCCCTATGATGGTATCCCCTGAATAGATATGTGGACAGAGTTGGCAACGGGCTTTGTTGCAAGGATAGGTTCCTGGGTTAGTGGTTCTGTTGTGTGGTGTGTGGTTGCTGGTGAGTATTTGCTTCAGATTGGGGGACTGTCTGTAAGCAAGGACTGGTCTGTCTCCCAAGATCTGTGAGAGTGATGGGTCGTCCTTCAGGATAGGTTGTAGATCTTTGATGCTGCGTTGGAGAGGTTTTAGTTGGGGGCTGAAGGTGATGGCTAGTGATTGTATGATGGGGTTGCTTGTGATGGTAGAAGGCAGGGATCAGCAGCCTATAGCTCACTTTGTGTCTATGTCTTTATCTCGTGTGTGTGTGTGTGTGTGTGTCTGTCTGTCTGTGTGTTTAATTTCCTTCCTCTGAAGGATGCATCAGGGATGGCCAAGATTGGAGATGAGACTCGGGCAGGGGGAGGGCATGGCTCTGAGTTGGCACCAAGAATTCTTTCTCTCGGGTGCTTTGCTGGCTGGTTCTTGCTCATATACTTAGGGTCTAACTGCTTGCCATATTTCAGAGTAGAAGCCATGTTAGTCTGTATTCGCAAAAAGAAAAGGAGTACTTGTGGTACCTTAGAGACTAACACATTTATTTGAGCATAAGCTTGCCATCTGTTGGATCTGGACAGAATCTTCCCCCAGGTCAGATTGGCTGTGATCTTGGGATTTTCTTCACCTTCCTCTGCAGTATGTAGGTGTGGGCTGGGTATATCTCACTTAATCATTTCCCTGCCATTGTGGAGGCCTTGATCATGGTGCATATTGGTCCCTCATGTTCACTGTCTGGGGACATAATAGTCTAGTCTCCTATAGTCTATAATACTTTGGTCTAATTTTGATTGTTGGGTTTAGTGGTGTTGTAGCCTTTGAGATACAGGAGGGCAGACTAGATGATCTGGTGGTCTCTTCTGGCCTTAAACTCTATGGCTCTATGACTTTATAACATTTGAACCTGGGTCTGCCATTTGTATACCTGAGCAGCACTTTTAAGATTAAAATGTTTTAAACATCCCGCATAATGTGTGTTTTATTTTTCTTGCAGATTAAACCAGTAGTTCATAGTAAAATACGTGTGCCTTCCAGGTGGCAACTAATCTGTAATAAGCCACGTAATATCAGGTAAGTATGTTGTGAATCAAAACTCTAGATTTGGTTTTAAATATTCTGCAAAACTCCAGATGTTTAGTTCCGTGGAAAGATTATGTTTATAATGAAGCCCAGGTACAACAAACGTAATTTGGAAGGGCCAAATTCAGTCTTGATTTACACACTGTGTAGCTCCTATTAATTTAAATGTAATTTGTATCATGTGTGAGCCAGAGCAGAATTTGGCATCTATCATTGTGGAGGGAGGAAGGGGCGAGAAAGAGGGCATCGCATTCCTTATAATCATATTGATTTTTGTTTGCAGCAAACTATTTTTTGGAAAAAAATTACATATTCTAGAGAGTTATGTGATGTAGCTTTTTTGTGTCACAGATAATACTGTAAAAGGACACTTAAGATGAAAGTCATATTGAAAAAAATCTGTATTAGAATCACTAAAATAGATTTTTAAAACAGTGAAGTGCCATGAAGGGAGGGATCTGAAATGAGCAGATTCTCATAGGGGTACAGAAGGAGGGAGTTCCAAAGGGATGGTCACACTTGATATTGATCTGTAATGAAATATACTGCCCTCCATATGCTGTTAATAAGGAAGCGTGTTGCATGGTTGCACTACCTCCACTAAAAGTGTGATGCTCTGCCGGCAGTGGAAGCAGTACAGTTCTGTTGCACAAGAAGTGGGGAAGGAATAACTGGATGTGGAGGAGAAGAGCCAAAAATGCATTGTGCCTTAACATATGATGCCACTTTAAGTTCCATTTGAGAGAACGACAGTGGTAATACTCATAGGTTACTTAAAGCGATGAGCATTCCAAGAAGAGCCCTTTTAAAAGTTTATGTATTTTATTTACGTATTTTTCAGCTTTTAAAATGCCCATTGTTCCCACTGGATGCATGTACAAATATTTAAATACAAGAAGTGACAAAATCCAAAAGACAATAATAAGATTATCTGAATCCCACCAATTAATCATTAAGCCTCTACCATCACCCTCTGCCACCAACTTATGTTTCCTGGTTGAAGCTTGGGAAAAATAAATGAGGTTGCACTAGGACCTAACGTTAATGGATATGGGCTCTGGCAAATGTAGAATTCATTTTACACCTTCATTTGAGGCTCCTACTCTAAGAATGCCCTGCCTTCCATACTCCATGCAATTAAATAAAGAGATTTTTAGCCCAGGAGTTTTGTATAATCTCATCTATTATGGTATCGTGGGGAAAGAGGTGGTTTCTGATGTAATCATGATCCAATCCATTCAAGGCTTTTGAGGTCAAAACCAATAACTTTTAAATTGCACCCAGAAGTAAATAGGAAGCCAGTGCAGTTTTCAGAATCCAGAGGTATTTATTTATATACATAACTCTCAAACATTGGATGTTTTCCATGAGAACATTAATATAACTGAACTTAGAGATAAAAAAGATCCATTATGTCATCTAGTTCATTCCCATGACAGTCATGGCTTGCTCCCTACAATATGTTTTCTAGTGCTTTATCTAATCTGGTTTTATTATTCAATAAAATTTAAATTGGACCCTCCAAATCATCCGTTGGGATTATTCTACGGTTTTATATTTCTCACCAACAGGCACTTTTCCCCTTGTGTAGGCTATTTTGTTCTTAATTTTATTTTATAAAAATTATATCCATTAACATAGTTCAGAAAATAATGGTATTTAAAATATACCATAGCAACACTTTTTTTGGTAAATCTAATTCACTGTTTTAATGCATGATCTCTGTGTTTTATATTAATTTACTGAAAATTCCACTAGATGGCCCCAAATATCTTCCAAACCCAGCCTTTCTTATTTTAAAATATTGTTTTAAAATGGCATCCGGACATACGTATCTGCTCTTGACTGAAATTTGACATACTGTACTATTCATCCCAGGAATTATGATTATTAATAGTACTCTTATACTTTTTAAGAGTAGTGTTCACGAGAAGCATTGGCCATACAACAATATTAACCTATATAGGGAGTTGTACTATGGCACAATGTGTAACTTCAATGTGTATTTACAAAATATAGTGAACAGGTGCTCTTGGAGAAAAAGGCATAATGAGGAAAATTAAAAGTCAAAGGGATGGGTGGAAGGCCCAGTGCATAGGGTATTTAAAGCTGAACTGAATAAAGCACTTATACATTCATAATTGGCAATTAATTAATTTTTATAGTGTTCAAACATATGCTCGGTGACCTGAATTACATATAACTCGTACCTGGTCCCTATTTCAAGTGACCTATAATCTAAGTTCCCATGTGATGTAATAAAACAATGTTGGGATGGAGAAGGAGAAACATGAAGGTAGAGTCTCGCGGGTATTGCAGCAGCTTTTCAACACTTGGGCATCATAAAGTGGTTGAACTCCCGCTATAGCTGGCCAGTGGAGAATTCTTCTTGCGTAACAAAATTCTCTGGCAGAGCTGGCTCCTTTCCCAGCCCTCCCCTCTTGCTCCATAGAATCATAGAATCATAGAATATCAGGGTTGGAAGGGACCCCAGAAGGTCATCTAGTCCAACCCCCTGCTCAAAGCAGGACCAAGTCCCAGTTAAATCATCCTAGCCAGGGCTTTGTCAAGCCTGACCTTAAAAACCTCTAAGGAAGGAGATTCTACCACCTCCCTAGGTAACGCATTCCAGTGTTTCACCACCCTCTTAGTGAAAAAGTTTTTCCTAATATCCAATCTAAACCTCCCCCATTGCAACTTGAGACCATTACTCCTCGTTCTGTCATCTGCTACCATTGAGAACAGTCTAGAGCCATCCTCTTTGAAACCCCCTTTCAGGTAGTTGAAAGCAGCTATCAAATCCCCCCTCATTCTTCTCTTCTGCAGACTAAACAATCCCAGCTCCCTCAGCCTCTCCTCATAAGTCATGTGCTCTAGACCCCTAATCATTTTTGTTGCCCTTCGCTGTACTCTTTCCAATTTATCCACATCCTTCTTGTAGTGTGGGGCCCAAAACTGGACACAGTACTCCAGATGAGGCCTCACCAGTGTCGAATAGAGGGGAACGATCACGTCCCTCGATCTGCTCGCTATGCCCCTACTTATACATCCCAAAATGCCATTGGCCTTCTTGGCAACAAGGGCACACTGCTGACTCATATCCAGCTTCTCGTCCACTGTCACCCCTAGGTCCTTTTCCGCAGAACTGCTGCCGAGCCATTCGGTCCCTAGTCTGTAGCGGTGCATTGGATTCTTCCATCCTAAGTGCAGGACCCTGCACTTATCCTTATTGAACCTCATTAGATTTCTTTTGGCCCAATCTTCCAATTTGTCTAGGTCCTTCTGTATCCTATCCCTCCCCTCCAGCGTATCTACCACTCCTCCCAGTTTAGTATCATCCGCAAATTTGCTGAGAGTGCAATCCACACCATCCTCCAGATCATTTATGAAGATATTGAACAAAACGGGCCCCAGGACCGACCCCTGGGGCACTCCACTTGACACCGGCTGCCAACTAGACAGGGAGCCATTGATCACTACCCGTTGAGCCCGACAATCTAGCCAGCTTTCTACCCACCTTATAGTGCATTCATCCAGCCCATACTTCCTTAACTTGCTGACAAGAATGCTGTGGGAGACCGTGTCAAAAGCTTTGCTAAAGTCAAGAAACAATACATCCACTGCTTTCCCTTCATCCACAGAACCAGTAATCTCATCATAAAAGGCGATTAGATTAGTCAGGCATGACCTTCCCTTGGTGAATCCATGCTGACTGTTCCTGATCACTTTCCTCTCCTCTAAG
This sequence comes from Dermochelys coriacea, assembly GCF_009764565.3. Taxonomy (NCBI): domain Eukaryota; kingdom Metazoa; phylum Chordata; order Testudines; family Dermochelyidae; genus Dermochelys; species Dermochelys coriacea. The sequence continues at coordinate 35,774,575 of NC_050070.1, read as the reverse complement.
TGCTTCAGGATTGATTCTTTGAGGACCTGCTCCATGATTTTTCCAGGGACTGAGGTGAGGCTGACCGGCCTGTAGTTCCCAGGATCCTCCTTCTTCCCTTTTTTAAAGATGGGCACTACATTAGCCTTTTTCCAGTCATCCGGGACTTCCCCCGTTCGCCACGAGTTTTCAAAGATAATGGCCAAGGGCTCTGCAATCACAGCCGCCAATTCCCTCAGCACTCTCGGATGCAATTCGTCCGGCCCCATGGACTTGTGCACGTCCAGCTTTTCTAAATAGTCCCTAACCACCTCTATCTCTACAGAGGGCTGGCCATCTCTTCCCCATTTTGTGATGCCCAGCACAGCAGTCTGGGAGCTGACCTTGTTAGTGAAAACAGAGGCAAAAAAAGCATTGAGTACATTAGCTTTTTCCACATCCTCTGTCACTAGCTTGCCTCCCTCATTCAGTAAGGGGCCCACACTTTCCTTGGCTTTCTTCTTGTTGCCAACATACCTGAAGAAACCCTTCTTGTTACTCTTGACATCTCTTGCTAGCTGCAGCTCCAGGTGCGATTTGGCCCTCCTGATATCTTTCCTACATGCCCGAGCAATATTTTTATACTCTTCCCTGGTCATATGTCCAACCTTCCACTTCTTGTAAGCTTCTTTTTTATGTTTAAGATCCGCTAGGATTTCACCATTAAGCCAAGCTGGTCGCCTGCCATATTTACTATTCTTTCGACTCATCGGGATGGTTTGTCCCTGTAACCTCAACAGGGATTCCTTGAAATACAGCCAGCTCTCCTGGACTCCCTTCCCTTTCATGTTAGTCCCCCAGGGGATCCTGGCCATCTGTTCCCTGAGGGAGTCAAAGTCTGCTTTCCTGAAGTCCAGGGTCCGTATCCTGCTGCTTACCTTTCTTCCCTGCGTCAGGATCCTGAACTCAACCAACTCATGGTCACTGCCTCCCAGATTCCCATCCACTTTTGCTTCCCCCACTAATTCTACCCGGTTTGTGAGCAGCAGGTCAAGAAAAGCGCTCCCCCTAGTTGGCTCCCCTAGCACTTGCACCAGCAAATTGTCCCCTACGCTTTCCAAAAACTTCCTGGATTGTCTATGCACCGCTGTATTGCTCTCCCAGCAGATATCAGGAAAATTAAAGTCACCCATGAGAATCAGGGCATGCGATCTAGTAGCTTCCGTGAGTTGCCGGAAGAAAGCCTCATCCACCTCATCCCCCTGGTCCGGTGGTCTATAGCAGACTCCCACCATGACATCACTCTTGTTGCACACACTTCTAAACTTAATCCAGAGACACTCAGGTTTTTCCACAGTTTCGTACCGGAGCTCTGAGCAGTCATACTGCTCCCTTACATACAGTGCTACTCCCCCACCTTTTCTGCCCTGCCTGTCCTTCCTGAACAGTTTATAACCATCCATGACTGTACTCCAGTCATGTGAGTTATCCCACCAAGTCTCTGTTATTCCAATCACGTCATAATTCCTTGACATCACCAGGACCTCCAGTTCTCCCTGCTTGTTTCCAAGGCTTTGTGCATTTGTATATAAGCACTTGAGATAACCTGTTGATCGCCCCTCATTCCCAGTATGAGGCAGGAGCCCTCCCCTCACAGACCTTCCTGCCTGTGCTTCCTCCCGGTATCCCGCTTTCCCACTTACCTCAGGGCTTTGGTCTCCTTCCCCCGGTGAACCTAGTTTAAAGCCCTCCTCACTAGGTTAGCCAGCCTGCTGGCAAAGATGTTCTTCCCTCTCTTCGTAAGATGGAGCCCGTCTCTGCCCAGCACTCCTCCTTCATGGAACACCATCCCATGGTCAAAGAATCCAAAGCCTTCACTCCGACACCACCTGCGTAGCCATTCGTTGACCTCCACGATTCCCTACCCAGGCCTTTTCCTTCCACGGGGAGGATGGACGAGAACACCACTTGCGCCTCCAACTCCTTTATCCTTCTTCCCAGAGCCACGTAGTCCGCAGTGATCCGCTCAAGGTCATTCTTGGCAGTATCATTGGTGCCCACGTGGAGAAGCAGGAAGGGGTAGCGATCCGAGGGCTTGATGAGTCTCGGCAGTCTCTCCGTCACATTCTCCAAAATGCTAAATTCATTCTGCACAGATGCAAGGTCAATTATGGACCTTACACCAAAGGTGGGAGTTAGAATAGGCTGTCAACTACTATATACTGGTGTAGGATCTGGAAGCTGTAACTAGTGGAGATTCTCTAAGCTGATGGGAGAGAGCTCTCTCATTGACTTAATTACGCCACCTCTGCAAGAGGTGATAACTATGTTCTCCCACAGACATAGCACTGTCTACACCGGCACTAACTTTGGTGTAATTTATGTCGCTCAGGGGTGTGGATTATTCACACTCCTGAGTGATGTAAATTATACTGAAGTAAGTGGTAGTGTAGACAAGAGTTGAAAGGGAACAAAACAAGGGAAGAGAAATAGGGGAAGGGAAATATGGTTTTAATAGGACTAACATTTATGGAGTCGGTATTACTGTGAGTGAGAGTCGCAGCATATGACCCTGAACATTCAGTTGCTACATACAGGCCAAATACTATCTGTGATCTCTGTGCAAACCTCCCACTTACATTGTGGGAGATCTGCTCTTGCGTAAATCTGCTTTTACATAGTAAACAGCCCAAGTATATATTCCAGTCCACCAACTATACTATGAATGTAACTCAGCCCTCTACACAGGAGGAGTTTGACAGCCCTGCTTTAGGGCTTTTGTGTAGGCTGCAGTCACCTGATGCCAATTCTTGTGTACACCACATGGTTGTAAAGCATGGTTCAGCCTCATGCAGTTTTGGCATTTTGGATGTGCCATACTATGCTAAGCAGAACCAGATATGTAGCACAGTTAGGTGCTTCAGTGTAGGCAGGTCCACAAAAAGTGTAGTCCGTTTTGGATTGTTGCACTAATCATTTTTGTTAATGGGATAAAATCTCATTAGAATGTTAGTGGCATCATGAAGAGTAATAAGGAAATAAAACATATTCAAACATTGTTCAAATCACCATCTGTGCTTTATAGAGACAAGACGGTCAGATAGAACTAATAGACTAGTTTTAGTCTTTTTAATTTAGCTGGTTTGAAGAAGAGAGGTGCTTTCTCTCCACTCCCTGGGTTAGCCAAGCTGCGCTCCCCCACAGCTGGTCCTCCTTGGTGAGAAGGTCAAAGCTTCTCCTCCTGTTTCAATCTACTTTGGCCTGCAGGATCCCTCACCCTTTCTAGGGAGAGAAATCCTATTATCTCCTTGAAATTGCTCCCTATGTAATCAGCACAAGTGTGTGGGGGTGGGATAGCAGAAGCTGCTTGTTCTTCTGAGATAAAAGAACACCTCTGCCTCAAAAAAAGTCTGGATGGAGTGTGTGGCGGTAAGGAGAAATATCAATGTACAACTATGTGGCTATGCAGGGGGAACAGGAGAGAGCTCATGTCACACTGTATAGTGGTTACCTTGACTGCCCCCTCCTCCTCCATCAAAGGAGCACATCCTCTCTCATTCCTCAGAGTTTCTGTCCATTTTGCGGGGGTAGAGATGCTGCTTTTCTGCATGTGAAGAAGCACAAGTGCTCCTTGTGAAGTGGTGAAACACTGGAATGCGTTACCTAGGGAGGTGGTAGAATCTCCTTCCTTAGAGGTTTTTAAGGTCAGGCTTGACAAAGCCCTGGCTGGGATGATTTAACTGGGACTTGGTCCTGCTTTGAGCAGGGGGTTGGACTAGATGACCTTCTGGGGTCCCTTCCAACCCTGATATTCTATGATTCTATGATTCCTTCCCCTCTACAGCAAAATGTTCTAGGGCCACTGGAGTTACTGGAAGCAGCACCAAGAGGCTGAACATTCTCTGCAGTCAGCCAGTGCTTACTCTTGGCCCTGCCCCCTGCTGCTGATATAAAATGCCACCTTCCCAGCAGAGGGTGAGGCTGCTTTTGTGGAGGGGATCTATAAGGCTGATGGCCCAAATAGCAACATTATTTTTAAAGAGACCAACACTGCTGTATTCTTTACTGTGACTCCTTTTAAGAAGTGAGGGGTCAGCCAAAAAATGATTCCAGCCACTCTTAAAGGTTGAGTAGGAACAGCTTTCTAATATGGGCACCAGTGAAGAAATCAATTGATTCTATTACTTCTTTTAAAGGATTGTACATTATTTCCTCTGGGAATTGTGAGGACATCTTTGGACAATATGGAGAGAAAGTAATTGAATTTTCAAGGGCTATATTCTTCTTGGCTTCTCCAAGTGGACATATTTCACTGACTCTCCCGTTATGTCAGACAGAAACATATTAAAGGATACAACTCTGTCTTTTTATGGATAAGTTTTCATGTTTTATGAAATGGACCAAGATTTAAAATGTATTGTTGAAACCTTCATGGCTACACTACTAACGATCCAAATAACATAATGTTGTCAACTGATATTTTTAGTTTTTCTTTTGTCTATGTCTTTCACTACTGAAGAAATATGGATTTTTTTGTCTTTTGGCAGTGTTTTCACAAATGGAGATATGCTTAAACCACCTATAAAATTTATCATACCCAGGTTTACTCTGAAAAGCTGGAATTGCGTCCTTGCACTAATAAATGAAAAAATCTTTCTTCGCTCCGGTGGTATTCATAGGTAAGATTACAACTGGTAATTTAATACAAAAGTCCTGAGTCTGGCAATTTAGGGTTCTTTTTGTATTCATATGCTACACCAGTTATTAATGACAATCTAATATTTTGATTGGTTATGTATGAAAGAGAACGGAATATCAAGGGCAGGACTTTTCCAGGTTTCTGAGAATTTGTGTTTCCTATTGCATTTAGTTCAGTACCTTTTTATATATCTACATTTAATAAATGTTCATAGCTGTTATTTTGGTTCATCAGGACACCATTGTATGTATCTTTGCTTTAAAAACCTGGTGTTTTTGTATTTAGTACAGACATTAATGTAGAAGATCACAAGAGTAACATAAGACACCTTTTCTACTCTTGAAAAGGAACAGCCATTATGGAAGAGTTGGGCTCAGGAAGATAAAATGGACTAGTGTTAACATAATGGTGAAGATGAGATTAACCGATGCTTTAATTGTGAAATAGTGCGTCAAATTTATAACTGGCGTAACTTCAGCTGACTTCCTGTTTGGCTAAGGTTGTTGTTTTATTAGTGACTATTTATTTTTCATAGTGATCAGAGTGCGCTATTTCAAAACAGAAAAGAAGGCAGGAAAGAAGGCAGAAAAGAAGACAAATCATGCCCTGAGGGGCTTGCAGTATATAGACAGACGAATGAGAGCAAAAGGAAGGGGTTCAACATATATGCCTAATTTAGATTTTTTTGTGTTCAAAGCTCTTGTATGCTTTTCAGATTAATGGGAAGTTTATTTTCTTTTCTGCTCACAGATCCTCTCCTTAGAATTTAAATAAAATGCGCACACCATAGGCAGACTTCTGTCCCCTCCTCAACTTAGTAGTTTAGAGACAATCCATACTGTTCAAAGCACCCACTTAGGAAACAGCTTTAAACTGTGAAACCATTTTAGTGATTACACCAGAAAGTATATTGTATCCTCCTCACATATGGTAATTCAAAAATGGCTCAACCATTCTTTCTCAAATTTTCCAGAAAAATGTCCCCTTAGGTTAAGCGTGTAAAGTTTTGGCACTGTAAGCAGTTTCATTCAGTATCTCCTGGTGTCAGAGCTTGGTATTGCAGAGTCTTTGCCCCTAGTGCTCTCTGTTGATCTTTTGGCTTTGTAGCAGCCTGTTTCTATGCACACCTACCTCTCTGGCTAAGTCATGTCTAGTCCTGACCCCCTCAGGGGTAACAAAAATCCAAAAAAAAGTTCACATAAACAAAAGATTAGACTCACAGACTTTAAGGCCAGAAGGGATCATCATAAATCATAGTCGTTGCAGGCTACAGCACCTTACCCACACTCTCCTGTAATAGGCTTATGACTTCTGGTTGAGTTTCTGAAGTCCTCAAATCTTGGTTTAGAGATTTCAAGCTACCGATAATCCATCATTCGCTCTGGTTCAAACCAGCAAGTGACCCCATGCTCCATGCTGCAGAGGATGAGGAAACCCCCCCAGGATCTCTGCAAATCTGACCTGGGGGAAAACTCCTTCCCTATTCCAAATATGGTGATTAGCTAGACTCTGAGCATGTGGGTGAGAACCATTAGCCAGACACCTGGAAAATAATTCTCTGTGGTAAGTATCCATCTCATTTCTTATCTCTGACTGATGGAGATATTTGCTAATAGAAGTTGCATACGCCATTATAGGCAGTCTCATCATACCATCCCCTCATAAACCTATCAAACTCAGTCTTAAAACAAGTGAGGCTTTTTGTCCCCATTACTCCCCTTAGAGGGCTGTTCCAGAACTTCATTTCTCTGATGGTTAGAAACATTTGTCTAATTTCAAGGCTAAACTTATTGATGGCCAGTTTATATCCATTTGTCCTTGTGCCAACATTACCCCTTAACTTAAAAACTCCTCTCTCTCACTGGTGTTTGTCCCTCTGATGTATTTATAGAAAGCAATCACATTTCCCCTCATCTTTCATTTTGATTAGGCCAAACAAGCCAAGCTCCTTGAGTCTTGTAAGGTAGGTTCTCCATTTCTCTGATAATCGTAGTAGCCCTTCTTTGCACTGGATCCAGTTTGAATTCATCTTTCTTAAACATTGGATTCCAGAATTGCACACACTTTTCCAGATGAGGTCTCACCAGTGCTTTTTATAGTGGTAATAACACTTCCCTATCTCTATTGGAAATACCTTGTCTGATGCATCCTAGGATTGCATTAGCCTTTTTTTTTTCCACAGCCACATCACATTGACGGCTCACAATCATACTGTGATCAACCAGTAGACCCAAGTCTTTTCCCTACTCTGTTGCTTCTAGATGATATATCCTCAGCTTTTAGCAAGAATTCTTGTTGTTAGGTTCTTAGACCTTCCTTGGGCTCCTCTTCAGCCTGCTGTCTGGACTCTCTTCGCATCCCTTCTTCCAGACGCTGCTTCAGGGCCTTCCACAGAAGCCCAGGTGTGATTCCTTCTGCAAATAGTCTTGTCAGCCCTTTCATGAGGCTTAGATGTTTCAGGCTGTCATCTGACCCCAATTAGTTCTGCCCCTTCTGACTAAGATGCGGTTGACTATTGCAGAGGTGGGCTGATGGAACAGGCCTAGCTAGCTCCATGCTTCTTGACCCATAAAAGAGCAGGCCAACCTACTCCAAGCCAAAAAGGGAAATTTTGTGAAAGATATAAACAGCTGAAAATCTATAACTGTTCTATTTTCTCCACTACCTTATTTACACTTCTGTTCATATGTCAGGAAGTGTGCATATTCAGATTTGGTTAAATTGCCTGCTATCCATACTCACTACAGTATTTCAAATATTCATAACCACAAATTAAAAACTTTTTTTCTGTTAGCAAATGCACTATGCACAGAGGACTAATTCCATGCTAAGTTTGAGTTTTCTGCACCAGAATTTTGAAGTCTGAGGTCTATGCACAAAAACATGTGCTGGTTTGTGGCACTTAGATTTTGGCATCTACCTATCTGCGTTTGGAAATCTTGATTTGCACATGTTGCAGTAATTGTATGCAAAAATGTAAGTGAACAAATTTATGCACTTTTTTGCAATGGAACGTGGGCCTCTCCCTTTAAAACTAGAGTGCCAAATCTTCAATAATTTCCAGTCCCTCAACTCCCATTGGCTCAGTTCCTTGCAAGAGGTATGCAGCACCTTTGGGGAAGTAACTCATAGCCCTTAAGGTTCAGCAGTTTTTGAGTTACTGTATGTGCATGAAAAAAAATCTTGGTCAGAATGAGAGTCATTTTTCCCATTTTATTATAACTCCAAAGTGACTAAATGGATTTTCCTCGGTTTTTATAGGAAAACCCATCATTCGGAGACAAAGCATGGATATGTTCAGCCAAAACATGAAATTTTTAGAAAATTTTACCAGCTTCTCAGCTAGTGAAATTGGGCATGGCTCCACTTAGCTACACCCATTTACACCAGCCGAGTATCTTCTCCATTGTGTCTGCATTTAATAGAAACCAATTGTAACCTTAACTATAGCTTTTGCACTATAATTGTAGCTGTTTCCTTTTCTATTGCATCATCATCACCATCATCAGGGAAAAGCCCAAAGGGACATGGCCTTCTTGCATATCGAGTGTCACTTGGATTGATCTCTCGCCGCATCCCTAACCTGAATTGACTGAATTGACAAAAATTCAGATTATGTCCATTACTGGCAGTCTCGTCATTCCATAGAAACTTCTGGTGCACTGGTGATCGCCAGCAGTGTAGCAGCATTCCTTGGTATATGCACTTTGGAATACAATAGTCTTCCATTCTAATGATATGTTCATACCAAGAAAGCTGCTGAAACTGAACCAGTGCTGATGGAGGTGGTTGCTGGGTTTGGCTTCAAATATCCTAATTTCTGATCTTGTTCTGTTACTTGATGTGAAGCAGCTGACAAGAACTGAAAATGTCAATCCAGTGTTCTTCAGCCTTCCTCAGTTCCCATGTTTCACTGCAGTGCTGATTTGCAACTTAATAGGAAGCTTAATGTCACAGCGATCCCACAAGGTTGCTGAAGGTCCAAAACGTGTCACCAGCTGCTGCTACTATAAGTGTCTATATCTTTTGAACATCGTCCAGCACTATCTATTGTGCTCACAAATATATAAAATATCTCATTATTATTTAATAAATATTTAATTTGCTTTCTAAGGCTTTGCAATAAAATGTTGAATTGTCCTCCCGTATTAAAATAGTAACTTAATTTATGTGTATTGTTAGGATATAGATATTCAGGCCTGTATTCTTATCACTTGGCTAGTTATAGAGGTATAAAAGAGAGAATCAAAATCACTGTCTGCCGGTGTAAGGTCAGGCTAAGGCCTTTGGCTAAGCAACAGAGGCAGCCATAAGCTGGGAAGCGACTGGTCACATCCTCACATTCCAAACTAGTCACATTGAAAGAAGGTGCTATTGGGCTGTTAGGAATACAGTCCTGTCCTGATAATGCCTATCGCCTCCAGAGAAAGGGAAGTGCCTAGAAAATGTAAAGGGAAACTTAGTTTGATAACATTCTGTCTGGCAAGAACTCACTTATCAATAGCTGGGATGTGAAATCCTCACTTCTGTATTGTTTTGTCATTATAGTTCCCACTTTGCTATTGTTTGTCTGTATAATTTCTGTCTGGTTCTGTGATTGTTTCTGTGTGCTGTATAATTAATTTTGCTGGGTGTAAACTAATTAAGCTGGTGGGATATAATCATGTTACAATATGTTAGGATTGGTTAGTTAAATTTCAGGAAAATGATTGGTTAAGGTTATAGCTAAGCAGAACTCAAGTTTTGCTATGTAGTATATAGTCAATCAGGAAGTGTGTGTGTGTGTGTGTGTGTGTGTGTGTGTGTGTGTGTGTGTGTGTGTGTGTGTGTGTGTGTGTGTGTGTGTGTGTGTGTGTGTGTGTGTGTGTGTGGTGGAAATGGGAATAGGGAATGGGGGTGAGGAAATTGGAATCATGTTTAGCTAAAGGGGGAAATGGGAACAGGGACACAAGTAAGCCTCTGTGGTGTCAGAGCTGGGAAGGGGGACACTAAGGAAGAAAACTGGAATCATGCTTGCTGGAAGTTCACCCCAATAAACATCGAATTGTTTGCACCTTTGGACTTCCGGTATTGTTGCTCTCTGTTCATGCGAGAAGGACCAGGGAAGTAAGTGGGTGAAGGAATAAGCCCCCTAACATGTATAATTCCTCTGTTCTCCTGAATCACAGCTGTGTGGAGCATTGAAAAAACCTTGAAACTTGCACTGCAAGTCTGAGTATTGCATTATACTCTATTCATTGTTACTTCCTAATCTTTATTTCTATTTCTTTTGCTTAAAGGCTGTACACATTGGATGGTCAAGCTGTACATGACTCAGATGGCTTAGAAGATGATCATTATTATGTTGCAGTGGGCAAAGAAAAGTTTAAATCTTTGCCATACTGGCGTTCTTCCGGAGTTTCACCAGAAGTTCAGCGGTAAGCTCTTTCTTTCAACACCCATTTTTTCATGTTCTATATATCTTCCTACCGTGTTTTCCACTGCATGCATCCGATGAAGTGTGTTTTAGCTCACAAAAGTATATGCCCAAATAAATGTGTTAGTCTCTAAGGTGTCACAAATACTCTTTGTTCTTTTTGCTGATACAGACTAACATGGCTACCACTCTGAAACCTCTTTTGTAATGTAATCTTAATTTGGAGGGCTTGATCATGCAAGATGCTGAGGACTTTGACAGTGAACCAGCAAAGAACTTAAGCACGTGCTTAATTTTAAGCATACGAGTTGTCCCATAGGACTTCAGATTTTGACTAGTTCAGAGTTAGAGTACTCAGTGGGATTAAAGTCCATAGTTATAATTTCTGACAGATAGATTTTTGGATTTTCTGGATTCAATGCATTGTCTCATATTTCTTAGTTTGACTGTATCAATACATTCATTTAACTGAAACAATGAGGAGTCCGGTGGCACCTTAAAGATTAACAGATTTATTTGGGCATAAGTTTTCGTGGGTAAAAAAACCCACTTCTTCAGATGCATGGAAGAAGTGGGTTTTTACCCATGAAAGCTTATGCTCAAATAAATCTGTTAGTCTTTAAGGTGCCACCGGAGGCCTCGTTGTTTTTGTGGATACAGACTAACACGGCTACCCCTCTGATACTTGGATTCATTTCACTGAAGTGTTTCAGTCCTTGTTTTTTTTTGTATTTTTTTGTTTTTTAAATATTGAAGGCAAATGGTGACCTAACCTTGCTAATGTTCTTAGTGACTGCTATCATTGCTAGTTTGTAGATTATCTAACATATAATAGTAAAGGCAGGGCATGTGTCGTCTTTGGGAAACTGAGAGGTGTTTCTGCATAACCAGCCTTATACGGCTTCACCATTAAAATATCTGCCATTTCTATACCGGCATATATTGGCATGTATTTCTGCAACAAATGTTTGCCAAAGAGTTATAGTATGTGATGCTTTTAAAATACTCTTTCATAGTGCGCGCGCGCGCACACACACACACACACACACACACACACACACACACACACACACACACACACATTCTCTCTCTCTCACACACACACACATTCTCTCTCTCTCACACACACACACACTCTCTCTCTCTCTCTCTCTCTCTCTCTCATTGCATTTTCTTATTATTTAAACATAGTTATCATTCATATCTAAGATGTATTTTCAATTACTTTTCCAGGGTTAAATTGCTGGAGCTTTTACTTTTTTTAAAATAAAAGCTAAAAGTATAATTTTATTGAATTTAATTATTAAATTGGTTTCTTTCTTGGAATTTCTATGAACTGCTTTCTAGACTGTAGAAAATGTCAGTTAAAGGGCACCGACAAAGGTATTGCTGAACAGTGACTAGTTTTTGTGTCTATCAGGAATTGCTGAGTTAAGCAGTTTCTGTAAAGTGTCTCTATGGGATGTGTGTTGACTGCTCTGAACTGATTGCTATACTGAAAATACGGTTGAAGTATCAGGCAATATTTGTGGGTTTTCTAGTAATCTTTGCTAAAGCTATTTTTCTGTCAAGTTTTTTAATGGTCATTATTATCAAGAGAAGAAAAATATCCATCATTTTCTCTCGTAGAGTGGAACTGGATGGATGGTTCAGACTGTTCAGCTTATTTCATATGGCTTCTGCTTTTTTGTTTTTGTTGTCCTTCCAACTTCATTTTTATTTTTATATTTCACAAAAATACTACAGGCATTAATTTGCAATGACCAATCAGCCGAATGCATGGAATCTCACTTTTTTCCGTAAATTGCCTATTGTATATAAAGTGCTTCGTATCAGTTTGATATTAGAAAATTGATATTTTTAGTGGGTTTTTCTTATCAAGCTTTCTTTTATTAGTTTTTGAACTAATGTCATGAATGGTAAAACCTAGACCCAGTAGGATTAGAATTGATGTTGATTTACACGTATCTTTTGGCAGTTTTATAATTTGGAAATATACAAGGGCCTAATAAATTTTATACAGTATAATGCAAAATTACAGCTCTAAACACTAGCTTCCCCAAAAACCCTAATGGTGAAAATCAGCCTTGGTGGAGATAGACAACTCAAGATTCTCCACATTGCAGAATTCATCTTGGGGAGCACTCACCCAGGAGGGTTTCCACGCTGGTCAGATGTGGTAGATTATCTTTGTAGCGACGGTCACAATCTATAAAAAGATATTTGGTTGATTGGTCACTGAAATATAAATTACGTGGTGGACTTCTGCATTTTGAGTTTGTCAACTTATATCTTTCAGACCTTAAATTGGATATACAAGAGAAGTTTCAGCTTCCGTTTCAGTCTATTGCTCTTGCTTTTTTGGGAATTGTTGGAGACTCCATTAAGTCAGCAGCCTTCCTCCTGTTTCTGGGAAGTTGCTTATCCAGCATTCAGATTTCTTTCAAATAACTGTGTTGTATTAGAATGTTAGAGCTCATAACAGCATTAATCCTAATAGATTTGGCCTGCATACAGTATGTGCACACTTCCTTAGTTTATGCCCACATAGTTTTTCTTCTTCCAGGAGAAATTGCTTGATCAAGACTATTCATCTTTTTCCAACTGTAGTGAAATCAGTTAAGTGGTGGGTTCAGCTAATTAAAGACATGGTAGACACCACTATATCAACATTTCTCTACGGTGATGGGCAGTTCCAATACTACTAATCATTTGCTTGGTAACTTAGAAGGCCCAATTTACTTTTTATCTAACTTTATTGCCAGTGCTCTGATCCCGGGTGATAAACACAGTAAAAAAAAACTTTGATCATCTCATCATTCATAAGCGGTTATAGTTGAAATGTAAATGATAGATGATCTGGCATCTGCTGTTCTGGAAATTCTGGTGACAATCTCTGAATCCTCCCACCTGTTTATATAAATATTGTATTTGAGTTATCGTAGTCTCAATCTGTGAATCCAGCTCATCTTTAATTGAACTGTAAGAAGTCTTTATAGAAAATTGTCAGTGTTTTGAATTGCACCTGAAATTGAATTGGCAAACAGCACAGAATATGGAGCACAGAGAGACCATGGCTATCAGAACGGGGGCCGGAATATACTCCTCTACTAAGGCTGCTGAGTGATTTTGAAGAGTAGTAAGTAGGAGGTTAGCATAGAGATCATAGATAATTGTAGCAAGGATTGCATCTGTGATGTGATGCAATCCTTTGTCCAACTAAAGAAGAAATAACCAGTTTCTAGTAACCCACTGTTATCAGGAGCAGAAATTACTCCACTAAAATCCTGAGATTGCAAACCACTTCGAAAATTTGTAGGCAGAGGCCCTCATTTGCAGGTATTGCAGTAACCTCTGCCAACTCCACTTCTCTCTGCCAAAAAACCCCTTATCTCATCTAAACTGACTCTAGTTTCACCAAGGTTCTTATCTCAGCCAGATACTGAGAACACAGGGAAACAGTTATGTTCAGGGCTGATATAACTCAGCTGTAAGTATCCATTACATCAGCATATTCATAACACTGTAAACCATAATGCCTTGCAGTCTCCCCCAGTTTCTTTAAATATACATTGAGTAAAAGGGGTCACAACAAGATTTTCAAACTATGTGAGATTTCACAAGTGATAATGCTCAGGGAAGACCTGCCCAACACAGACCTCTGGCCTTTTCCAAAAGGAATGTGTAATCACTTTAATAGCTCTGTCCACTCATTCTCAAATGTGAGTTCTCTTGAAGCTAAGAAATTCCTTATCCGTAAAGCCTCTTCTCTTAAGCATATACTTGTTTAGATGGGTGGTATCTGGTAGATTGCTTCTTGTTTCTTTATGTGTATTGGATTTCATTGACATGTCTGGGTTGAAAACTAATCCATCAAAACTCACCTAGAATTGCTTGCAATTGATCTTGTAACGATAGAAGTTATCCCTGTGAATCATAGGTCAGGCACTTTCTAAAAGGCCTTACATATTTATCTACCAGTTTGGCTTCTGTGCATGATTTGAATCTAATTTAGACTTGAACAAGTGAGAAGATCCTCCCTCTGAGCCTATTAATGATTGTCACTTGCGTTTCATATTCTTTATTTGGGACAATTACATTAGATAGATAGGGAAGCGAGCTTCAAGCCCTCATAGGCCTTTTTGTTTTTTTTCTGAAGGACAAAGTAGGTAATAAGAGCCCATACAAAGCCTGTTAAAGTCAATGGGAGTCTTATTTTTATATGAACTAATTTTTCCATCTTCTAGTGTTCATTCCCCAACCTAAGCTGTTTATCATAAGATTGGTGTCACATGAGCTCTTTGCTGCTACACTGATGATTTGAGGGATTTTTACAAATCCCCTCGTCTCCTTTTGACTTATATTGGGTTAAAGCTGCGGGAAACTCATTTTCAAGCAACACTTGTCAGAGTGGATAGTTGAATGTACTTCCATTTGCCTTGACTTAGCTCAGACGCCCATTCTTAAAGATCAGTGAACTTATTTTACTGGAATGCCTCTTGTGCAGTCTGTATTGTCAGATACCTATAGCTGAGTTCCATGTGGTAGAGTTCTTACCACACACTTATTCAGTATATTGACTAGATATATTTCCTGAATTGATACTTTTTTAGAAGACTTATTCTTTATTCTTTGTTTAATAAAGAACAGTTTCTTCTGATAGCTTTGATCCTTCCTGGGGGTACCCAGAGCTGTGAGGCACCTCGCCACAAACCTGTGTCTGCCAGGGGTCAGCTCCCCAACTCCACTGGCTATGGGCAACACAAGCACACCCCAAAAGGTCTGTGCATGCCCATATGTCTCTTTGCAGGTTAGCAGTAGGCACACTCCACCTCTAAGCATCTCCCTGGAATATCCAGCCCCTGATCCATTAGACATTCACAGTATTTACAGATTTGCTGCTCCCAAAGAATCAATATACCCCAACTTATCAGTTCCACCTTAGAGCACCACTCTTCTTAACAGGCAGCACTTAGATACGGTTATAATGAAAACAAATAAAAGTTTATTTAACAAATGATAGAGATTCTGGTATTAGCAAATAGAAGTATTGGAAACAAATGGTTACATATAAAATACAATCATAAGATACATTCTAGACCCTAGACTTATTTAACTAGATACCTTTATGTCTTGCAGAACAATGCTCACCCAAAGTCCTAGCAGAATTTTACAGCCAGGCTGGGCTGTGATCCCACTTTCATGAAGCAAACACACACTTTCAGTTTGCTTCCTAGGTGAAAGATAAAATCTTGTCCCCTTTTTTGAAATGCAGTTACAGGCTATTGTCTCTTACCCCAGTCGATCCCCTTTTCAGAAACTTACCTTGGGGTTCCTTTGTTTCTGTAAATTCTCTGGTCTGCATCTGGCTCATATAGGAAACATAGCCTGTCTCCATGGATGCTTTTTGTTCTACATGGTGATTAAGTTAGCTCTGAGGTTCACCTTGCCTCAGGTCACAAGCTTTGCTTCAACCATTTTGGAACCTAATATTTTACATTTTACATATCTTTTGAACTATTTCCTATACAAACTTCTTGCAACAATTATGACCAGTGGGCTACTAGCTTTTGGTAGAGACCTCAGATGCCACACTTTAGTGAACTAATATACATATATTTGACCCTGTAAAACTGTATGCACCCCACTGTGCCCTCTGTCAGTTGGCACCAGCAGGTCCCTGGGTCATCACAATATTTGTGGCTCTTTAACAAATTGTTTGCATAGATATTCTGTTTATGATGTGTGAACCCTTGGTGCATAAACTTGGACCTTTTTGGAAAGCATTTGATGTGCACACTACTTACGCAGGTAGCATAAATCTAGGTAAGCAGGCAATCTTTCCCAACCTCCCACAATTTAACTTGGTAAGTAACTGTTCTTTTTCTTCAACAATTCCCACTGTAATTGATTAAAAAACAATCCCCAGGCCCAACGGAGGTGGGGTCTGAGGAGTCTTACTTGGATAGATTGCAAGAGTACTATCCCAGGCTGAACATCATAGCCTCAAGGGTACTCCAAGGAGTAATGAAGGTGTGACCCTTTTTATATCTCAACAAAGGGGGCATTAGTGGTTTTTGACTTGTGAAATCTCTTCTAAATGCATGTTTGCTGAACTGTGGGAGAGACCTGATTATTTTAAAGTGAAGAGATAGTCCAGATTAAAGAAAATGGAAGACTGGTGAGGATGAGATCCTTTTTTGTTTTGCTTAGATGAAGAACCTCTTGCATTGCACAGAGCAGAAGATTTTCTGGCCTCTCTCAGAGCCATCACAGTCCAAGTTGCTCAGCCAGCTGGCATCTTTGTTCTCGGACTTGGGCACCTTGGATTGAGGTGTAGAATCTGATCCTGTTCCTGGGATAAAAGTTCTGGCAGGTTGGGGAGAGGCACTGGAGTTTATGCTGCCTGGACCAGCAGGTAGAACCACCAAAATTGATAGGCCCATTCGAGGCCTATGAGTAGTGGCATCTGTATTATCTTGTCTGATCTTCCTCAGCATTTTGGGAGGAGAGAAATAAAAGGGAACACATTGGAAAAAACATCTGGTCCAAGAGGGATGCATCTATTGGAGATCCAGGATTATGCACTTGATATTGTGCTGTTTGGCAACCAGGTCTTCTGAAATGTTCTCCAGACTGGGAACAGAATGTTGATGAATGACACTTTCAGAATTACTCTTACTGAGCACTGTATTTCCAGCTGAGATTTTCCATTAGGATTTTTACTTTTACTGGAAGACAGAGACCTGTGGCTGTGATATGGTGATGAACACAAATTACAAAATATCATGGTTTTACCACATTGATGTCTTGATGGGCGCAGTTTTGCAATTTATGCAGAGAGAAATACACTTTTGCAAAAGTGGTGTACATGTACATTTTGCAAAATGTGCTGTTCATCTTTGCATAATGTTGTGATTGCCTTCACATTTACTGGAATCAAACCTGGTCTTTGTAGGTTGCTTGTTATCTGTCTTGGTTGTATTCTCCATCATTGGAGATTTTAAAGAGCAGGTTAGACAAACACCTTTTAGGAATGGTCTAAATAATACTTATTCCTGCCATGAGTGCAGGGGGCTGGACTAGATGACCTCTCAAGGTCCCTTCCAGTCCTATGATTCTGTGATTCTATTTTTAATTAGATGTGATCAGTTCTTTCACTGCTTGCTAGCACTTTCATTTGTAAGGCATAGTTTTTGCTAATTTTGTTTGCAAAGTCAAATCAATTTCTCTCAATAACCTAGGAAATAATGTAGTCTCTAAATAGTGCATCTGTTAATTGTTCAAATTCATATGGACTGATGTGCTCAGTGAAAATTATATGTATTTGTTTCATTTTGGTATCTCTTAATATATCTCCAGAAGCAATTTATGGTGCCACAGTAATATCCTGTGGTGCTATGGCACCATGAATGTCTCCCTGAAGCCTTTCAAAGAACTATGTGGAAAATATAAGCACTAATACAATGAACACAAATACCTGCAATATAAATACTGGATCTCTGAAACATCCTTATTTTTTTATATTTGAATAACTGTAGATTATATTGTAATTTAAATAGTTTGTAGTTTTGTTAAAAACTTTGATTTAAAAATATTTTTGTAAAAGTATTTTTGCAAATAGTATGTAGATAATCTCTATATTTTTAAAATTTTCATTGCCGTTAGGTTTTAATGAATTTTGACATTTTATATTTCTGAGCATTGTTAAAACTGTCTGCCTCAGGTACTTCAAGTACCTGAAGAAGAACTATGTGTAACCTCAAAAGCTTGTCTCTCTCACCAACAGAAATTGGTCCAATAAAATATTTACCTCACTCACCTTGTCTCTCATGTACTTAAAGCAGTCTTTTTTGGAACTTGTTAAATCTGCTGTCCAGTTCAAAAGACTCTATGGAGAGAATTCACATTATTATTGTGCATTGATAGGGACTGGATGATTCAGGGGGATTTGCACCGAGATACAGAACCTTTCACCTGTAGGTAGTCAGTTCAATCTAGATCAGACTGGTAGTGACTAAAAGTTGTCACCATTTCAAGGTCTTTTGAGGGATCTAAGTAAAGGGAGTTAAAGTTCTAATTGTAGTTCCTAGTGGCCACGTGTATACTTCACAATAATCCCAAATGCACAAACAGAAATCCATTTCAGCCTTGGAAATTGAATGCTTTCACCCTCAAGTCAGGGTTTGAAGCATATTGAGGAATATTGAGCCATCAGTTTTTGGGCAGAATTCTTCTTCACTGGTTTCTGTGGGGACTTCTGCTCAAAAAATTATGGCATGGTATGGCCCATGAGCAGGCAGCTGTGTGGGATTTTTCACTGCTGCTTATGATTCTGTGGCTTGACTGACTTTATAGTCATCAGCTACACTACAAGTTGTGATGACATGGACTAAGGATTGCTAGTGAAGATTAAAATTCACTATGTTCTATGCTAAAAACCACATGACACTATAACTTACCAAATGAGACCTTGATTTTGGAAACAGATGAACTGGTGCAGACCCTCATTCCTGCACTGAGTCCTAGTAAAGTCAGAAAATATTAACCAAAGGGGTTCTGTGTGGGGCTAAGAGTCAGCA
The DNA here is from genome assembly GCF_009764565.3 of Dermochelys coriacea. Lineage (NCBI taxonomy): Eukaryota > Metazoa > Chordata > Testudines > Dermochelyidae > Dermochelys > Dermochelys coriacea. The sequence continues at coordinate 35,755,920 of NC_050070.1, read as the reverse complement.
CTGACATATCTATTTGCAGGATCAGGGTCTAAATAAGACATCTTCTGTTGCATTAGTATTCAGTGGAAGACATGATCACAAACACATGATCGAGTAGGTCTGAAAGTCCAGCCAAGAGTGTTCAGTGGTACACATAAAGCTGTCCCATTTCAGTATGTTACAAACTATGCTGTAAACAGGTTCTTGGATCCCTGCAAAAAGTTGCCATTATCTGAAAGTTGCCAATAAGTGAAAGGGCCCCCCATTTTCAAATGGAGGTATATAGTACATACCAGTATACATGTACTGGTAGGGAACAATGATATACTAAAGTCATATTTTTGTATTGTATTTTTGTTTGATACAATGTTAAAAATAAACAGGAAACATGAAAAAGCCATACATACAAAATTGTTTCCTTTAACATTACAATTTTTCTCTGTGTAGCTTCTGAAGTAAGATGGTAAGTTAAGTAAATGAAGTAAAAGTCAGACTGTATCCTCCCTCCCTGCCAACTGTTTATGTGACAGGCACAGGTAAATGAAAAAAGAAATTTTGGTATAGTTAGTCAATGCTTCAGGTGTGTCACACAGTAAAATGTCACACAGTTTTAAGCCACAATTTGTCTAGTGTCATCACTGTACTTTAGAATCCACAAAACAACAAATTTTAAAAAGTCACCACACTTCTCAGCTACTCACACTAGCTTAGTCTGGGATTCACATAGGGCCTCTAGAACCTGAGCTTTACTGGTGAGACAGTCCACATGTTTGAAGTTGTGACACAAAGCCGAAAGTGCACAACTGTGCAGTGTGTTATGAATGTTGGCTAAAGCATGTACCTCAGTAATGTGTGTGCACTGTAGGTCCGGGAGATACACAGTCATGTACTACCTCACATTTGGAGCCAGCAGATTCATTACAAGTGGAACCTGTTCTAATAAAGTTGTCGATAAGTGACATGAGAGTTGCTCATATATGAATTCTGTTAATACTAAAGTCAGTGGGATGTGATCGGTTCTTGGGAAAATGTTGCTAAATACTAAAGTCAGTGGGATGTGATCGGTTCTTGGGAAAATGTTGCTAATAACTGAAAGTTGTCTTTATCAAGATTGATAATAACCAGCATTAACTGTATGGTCTTTTAGAATGTGTTATACACTTCCCATGTTGTATCTATTCAATAAATGGAAAGAGGAGTTCAGTTTTTAGGGCTGTCATAAGTAGTGCATTCATTTAAAATAGGAAGAAATGGATTGGCATGGATAGTATTCTTTTTTAGTTTAAAATTGACAAATACTCATATTAGGGTAACTATATATATATATTTTTTTATAGCAGATATGGTGAGTCTCCAAAAAGGCCCAGAAAGAAAAAAGCAAGAGTAAGTGAAAAAATAAAATTAATATTTTTTATACTTTTGCTACAATATATTTTAGTTTCTTTTATACATTCAACACTGTAGAAGTAGTAAAATATTTTAATGTTAACAGTTTGATAAAAATAACTCATTACATAATGGAGAATGGAAAATCTGCTTTAATTTATATTTCAACTCAAATGGTCTTAATTTTAGGCTTTTGCCACACATCAAGTAGATAAAATGCAAACAAATATTAAAAACATATTGATACATTTTAAAACTGGGTTATCTTTTTTTTTTTTAAAAAATTAATTCTAATTCAATTGAAGAAAATTGTTACTAAATCCCTATTTTTGCTGCCCTCCCCATCTTGGCTTTACTTGTTTATGTAAATCCCAGTGGAAAATTCAGTAGTTTCATTATTTAAATTTAGAGAAATTAGATATTTTATGAGAAGAGTCTTCATGCTATGGAATAGGGTTAAAAACGCCCCCAAATGAACCAAAAATTGTATTGCTTCCTTTATCCATGGCACTGTCAATTGTCTGTTTAGATTGTGAGCACGTAGGAGCAGTGACCATTTATACCTAGGAGCTAGATTGTTTATCATTTTGTTTATCATTTTTACATTGCAAATATTTGTAATAAAAATAATATAAAGTGAACCCTGTACACTTTATATTCTGTGTTGTAATTGAAATCAATATATTTGAAAATGTAGAAAAACATCCAAAATATTTATGATAAATTTCAATTGGTATTCTATTATTGTTTAACAGTGTGATTAAAACTGTGATTAATCATGATTAAAATTTTTGAAAAAAAAAAGGAGTATTTGTGGCACCTTAGAGACTAACAAATTTATAAGCTTTCGTGAGCTACAGCTCACTTCATCGGATGCATTCAGTGGAAAATACAATGGGGAGATTTATATACACAGAGAACATGAAACAATGGGTGTTACCATACACACTGTAAGGAGAGTGATCACTTAAGATGAGCTATTACCCGCAGGAGAGCGGGAGGCGGGGGGGAAGGAGGAAGAAAACCTTTTGTAGTGAAAATCAAGGTGGGCCATTTCCAGCAGTTGACAAGAACATCTGAGGAACAGAGGGGGGTGAGGGGGAAAATAACATGGGGAAATAGTTTTACTTTGTGTAATGACCCATCCGTTTCGAGTCTCTATTCAAGCCTAAGTTAATTGTATCCACTTTGCAAATTAATTCCAATTCAGCAGTCTCTTGTTGGAGTCTGTTTTTGAAGTTTTTTTGTTGAAGGATAGCTACTCTTATGTCTGTAATCGAGTGACCAGAGAGATTGAAGTGTTCTCCTACTGGTTTTTGAATGTTATAATTCTTGACGTCTGATTTGTGTCCATTTCTTCTTTTACGTAGAGACTGTCCAGTTTGACAAATGTACATGGCAGAGGGGCATTGCTGGCACATGATGGCATATATCACATTGGTAGATGCGCAGGTGAACGAGCCACTGATAGTGTGGCTGATGTGATTAGGCCCTATGATGGTGTCCCCTGAATAGATATGTGGACAGAGTTGGCAACGGGCTTTGTTGCAAGGATAGGTTCCTGGGTTCTGTTGTGTGGTGTGTGGCTGCTGGTGAGTATTTGCTTCAGGTTGGGGGGCTGTCTGTAAGCAAGGACTGGCCTGTCTCCCAAGATCTGTGAGAGTGATGGGTTGTCCTTCAGGATAGATTGTAGATCCTTGATGATGCGTTGGAGAGGTTTTAGTTGGGAGCTGAAGGTGATGGCTAGTGACGTTCTGTTATTTTCTTTGTTGGGCCTGTCCTGTAGTAGGTGACTTCTGGGTACTCTTCTGGCTCTGTCAATCTGTTTCTTCACTTCAGCAGGTGGGTATTGCAGTTGTAAGAATGCATGATAGAGATCTTGTAGGTGTTTGTCTGAGGGGTTGGAGCAAATACGGTTATATCATAGAGCTTGGCTGTAGACAATGGATCGTGTGGTGTGATCTGAATGAAAGCTGGAGGCATGTAGGTAGGAATAGCGGTCAGTAGGTTTCCAGTATAGGGTGATGTTTATGTGACCATCGCTTATTAGCACCATAGTGTCCAGGAAGTGGATCTCTTTTTTGAGTTAATCGGATGAGTTAACTGTGATTAATCAACAGCCCCAGGATAATTATTTTTTTGTACATTGGATTGTTGCTGTGACTTTAAGCTACAGACAAGAATTGGGAATTAGCTTTTTGGAAAGCAACATTATGCTGAACTATGAAGAGCTCAGATAGAACTAATATGACAGAAGAAGATGGATGTGGATAGGGTGGAGAAGGGATAAATGGATTGATTTACCTGTGGCAGTAAAGCATGAGAAGATATGCTTTTTCATTGTGAAAATGTCTGGTAGATGTTAAACTCCAGAGCAGAAGAATCTATGGACTATGAATAAGGTAAATCCCACTGGACACTTGATGTAAACAGCCTATTGTTTTTCTATCAACTTTTTATTAAATTTTTAATTTAATTTAATAGCTCACCTTAAGTGATCACTCTCGTTACAGTGTGTATGGTAACACCCATTGTTTAATTTTTTCTGTGTATATAAATCTCCCCACTGTATTTTCCACTGAATGCATCCGATGAAGTGAGCTGTAGCTCACAAAAGCTTATGTTCAAATAAATGTGTTAGTCTCTAAGGTGCCACAAGTCCTCCTTTTCTTTTTGCAAATACATACTAACACGGCTGATACTCTGAAAACAGAAAAAAACAAACTATATATAAACTTGTCATAATGCGTAAACTTCTCGTAATATATTAATCATGTGCTACCTTATCTTAGCTATACTTGAAACATTTAATTATATATAATATGAATGGTTAAAATATAAATCAATTTGTATTACTCAGTTGACAAACAACCAAAAGTTTGTTTTTAAAAATCCAGCAAGCGATAGGAAATTTATTAAAATAAGATAAAAATAGAAGCAAAATTCAGAGGAGGGGGATAAAGACAGGGAGGGAAGGAAGTTGGTTGAGAGAGAAGGGGAAGAAAAAGAAGATGCCCATGTATTTAAGAGAGTCATTCAAATACTCCCAGATGAGAATCCCATATCTGAGAGTTTTTCTAGGGTATTTCTGTTGTGGTATGCAATTCTTTTCATAGTGGCCAAGTTTATGATATCTATGCTCCAGTCTTCGTTTCTGTTTTTGTAGTACTAGTCTTTTAGAAGTTTGGTGCTCTGCTGAGCCAAAGTTTTTTTTCAGATGTATTCAGCTTCCAATTAATATCCATTAGGTTTAAGATGACCTATTTAGCTTGTAACACAATTTTATTTGATAGAAAAAAATTAATTCTGCATTGTGCCAAAAGCATTGGTAAAGTAGCATTCCCAGAGCATATGGGTTAAGTTAGCATCTGGTGTCAGTTTTCAGAATGGAGAGAGGTAAATAGTGGTGTCCCCCAGGGATCTGTTCTGGGACCAGTCCTATTCAACATATTCATAAATGGTCTGGAAAAAGAGGTAAACAGTGAGGTGGCAAAATTTGCAGATGATACAAAATTACTAAAGATAGTTAAGACCCAGGCAGACTGCGAAGAGCTACAGAAGTATCTCTCAAAACTGGGTGACTGGGCAACAAAATGGCAGATGAAATTTCATGTTGATAAATGCAAAGTAATGTGCATTGGAAAGCATAATCCCAACTATACATATAAAACAATGGGGTCTAAATTAGCTGTTATCAGTCAATAAAGAGAACTTGGAGTCATTGTGGATAGTTCTCTGAAAACATCCACTCAATGTGCAGTGGCAGTCAAAAAAGCGAATGGAATGCTGGGAATAATTAAGAAAGGGCTAGATAATAGGACAGAAAATATTATGTTGCCTCTATATAAATGCATGGTATGCCCACATCTTGAATACTGTGTGCAGAAGTGGTTACCCCATCTCAAAAAAGATATATTGGAATTGGAAAAGGTTCAGAAAAGGGCAACAAAAATGATTAGGGTTATGGAACTCCTTGCCAGAGGACGTTGTGAAGGCCAAGAGCATAACAGGGTTCAAAAAAGAACTAGATAAATTCATGGAGGATAGGTCCATCAATGGCTATTAGCCAGGATGGGCAGTAATGGTGTCCCTAGCCTCTGTTTGCCAGAAGCTGGGAATGAGTGACAGGGGATGGGTTACTTGATGATTACCTGTTCTATTCATTCCCTCTGGGGCACCTGGCACTGGCCACTGTTGGAAGACAGGATACTGGGTTAGATGGAGCTTTGGTCTGACCCAGTAGGGCCGTTCTTATGTATCACAGTGCCTACATTTATCTGATGTAGTGGCACGTGGTTTGAACAGTTCAAGTGGGGTCCAATGCATTTCTAATATGATTTTCTGCTGGATTAATCTTAAAAGGAGGTCCAAGAAACAGGTTGGAGCACGGTTTAAAATTTGTTTCCATTGTTTACCAGAGATGGAATCATTTATCTAGTTCCTCCTCCCATTTCTTAATTAGGGAATCAGTGTTTAATTAAAATTTCTTTGCCAGGTGTGTATGTACTGTTGCCATAGGTTTTGGCAATCTGAGTAATATTTGGAGAAATGGGTAGGGGGTAGCACAGATATTGGGGCAAACAGATGGGAGATGGCATGTTTAAATTGGATATATTGCCACTCCTTCTTAGTCTGTAGACTGAAACTTTCTTTTAGTATTGTAAAAGGGAAAAAGGTATAATTTTCAATAAATTGACTGATGGTCAAAATCCCTTTCCTAATCCAATCTGGCCAGATGATGGGGTTGCCAGCTCTAGAGTTTTGAGTTACTGCAGTTAGATGCTTTGGTATGTAGAAGAGGGTGGTTTATAGATTTAGTAGACTTGGTATGCCATGTATTTCTGGCTGCCACAATAGTTGGTAACTGTTCTTTAGGGAATCAATAGTAATCCAAGTGCAGTGCATTGGAAAGGGGTAAAGGAACAACCAATTCTTCTTCCATCTGGACCTAATCCAGGGTTTTATAGCATAAGGGAATGAGCCACTGTGTTTCTTGGCTAAGAATTATTGCCTGATGGTAAAGTATAAAGTTCAGAAATCAAAAATCACCTGTTTTGAGGGAGGTGTATAGGGAACTGTAACTTGGTCAGGAGATTCTGGGTTTGTTACCAGCACACCACAAGAAGGACCTGAACATGGTGTCAATTTTGGTAAAATAAAATAGGAATGTGGATAGGGAGGAAATTTAGCATAAAAGGATTCTGGAAATGGCATTCATTTTGATTTTGTTTTTTCCCCCAAACAGGGAGAGGTAGTATCTGCCATCTATTTAAATCATGATTAATAGGGGCTTGACTATGTTTTTAATTTAATTAGGGAACAGGATGTCCAAATATCTGAGGTTCATCTGTTACCATCTAAATATCCCAATAGGAGAGCTACTGCCAGCTAAATCCAATAAGATCTTCATTGTTTCCGACTTATCCCAACTTATCTTGTAGTCAGATAATTTACTAAAGTTATCTATTGTTTGTACAATATTTGGACTAGCTTGATCTGGATTTTTAATCAATAGGAGGATGTCATCTGCATATAGAATGATTTTTGTCTCTGGAGGCCCTGATTTGATCCTGTGAATCCCTTGGTTCCCTAATTAGTTCTGCATGTGGTTCTAATGTTAGATTGAAAATGGTGGGGCCGGGTGAGGGACATCCCTGTTTAGTTCCCTGAAACATATCAAAGAGGGGGGATATTGTACTATTTGTTAGAAGATGAGAGTTGGGATTGGAATCTAACAGCTTGATCCATGAAATAAAGGATTTCCGCAACACAAATTTATCCAGGATAAGAAACAGATATGTCCAGTTCACTCTGTCAAAGGCTTTCTATGCATCAAGTGAAATGATTACATGGGAATTTCAGGAGTGATGCTGGAATGCCATAACATTAATCAACAGATATGTGTCGTCTGCACTATGTCTTTTTAATAAAACACAGCTGATTAGGGTGAACCAAATCACTCATTCATTTTTCAAACATCTTAGCCAATATTTTTGAGTATTTTTATACCAGTATTGATTAAAGAGATGAGTCTATAACTGTAAGACATTTGTACATCCTTGCCAGGTTTAAGTAGTACAGTAATTAGGGCTTCCCTCATAGTAGGAGGTAATATACCTTTCTTTAAGGCATCTTTGTAAATATTTAACAGCTTAGGAGCTAGAATATCTTTGAAACTTTGATATAATTCTATCAGAAGGCCATCAGGGCTGGTGGTCTTGCCCAGTCTTATTTCTTCCATGGGTTTGATTATTCCCTCTGATTGCAAGGGAGAGGTTAGCCTGGCCTGCTGCTCTTCTGAGATTTTTGGGAGATTAAGAGTTCCAGCAAAACTATTTAGTTCTTCTGGGTGAGGTGGTAAATCATCATTGTAAAGAGCCTGATAGAATTTCAAAAATAGATCACTGATCTTTTTGATTAGTAATAATTGGCCCTTGTTCTGATTTGAGTGATTTTTTTTTGGAACCTTTGATCTCTCTTTTAATATGTATGACAAAGGTTTCCCCATTTTCTCCCCGACTCCCAGTATGTTTGACTCTTTAAAAAAAAAAAGGCATATTTCAGCTTGTGCTGAAGTCAGTCTGTTTACTTGATATGTTAGATTAATTAATTTTTTAAGATTTTCTTGGGTGGGATAGTTTTCACATTTAAATCATAGCTTTAAATAGATGAATTAATTTCAATAACTGAGCCTGGCTAGCTTTCTTCCTACCTGCTGAGTAGGAAATGAACCTGCTCCTAATAAATGCTTTTAGTGTATCCCATAGAATGGATGGGAATATCTCTGGTGTATCATTTTGAAGAAAAACTTTAATTTCTTCTGTGACACAGTTCTGAAAAATCTTTATTTTTCAAACGAAAGGGGTTCAGTCTCCATCTTTATATGAGTTAGTTTGTCTCAGGAGGAGAAAATCATAATGTCTCTGATCATGATAGACTTGATTTCTTTATTAAGCACTGAGTCCACCAGATTTGTAGAAATCAGAAAAGAAATGTATTTGTGAATATGGGGCATGTGGGGAAGAAATAAAAGTGAAATCCTTCATTGTAGGGTTCTGTAACTACCATACATCTTTTAACCCCAATTCTTCTATATAATCTTACAATTTTTCTAGCATATGATGTGTATCCTGGGCCTGACTGGCTTGTCTATAAAGGGGTTCAACACCTCATTAAATCTCTTGCTAGGATTGATTCTAGTGGGATATTAATTATTTAGAAGAAAAACTTGGATCATCTTTATTGGGTCCATATACGTTAATTAAGGTATATATAGTGTAAGAGATCTTAGCCTTCATCAGCAAAATCTACCTTCCTCATCTTTATTTACTCCTAAAATTTGTAATTTGAGTCTTCTGTGAAATGAATTGCTACACTGTTGGCATGGAGAAAAATTGTTAAACACCCTTTTCCCCACCCCTTTTCCTAAATTTCTGTATCCAAATCATTAAGGTGGGTTTCCTGTAGAAGATAATATTAGTGCAAAGGAGGAGGTGAGGCTTCAATTATAAGGGCTGAGCCCTTATAGTGAAGAATGAGAAATGCCCTGCTGTGAAAGGTGTACGTCAAGGTAAAAAAGGTCATAGTAAATTAGGTTGGCATACTACAGTTTGATTATCAATAGTGCAGGACGATAATGGTGCCAGGAGGCATTGTAGCTATTTTATAATGTAGAAACAAATAGAATGTACATAAGCCTGTAGTTATTTTTGTGTATATCTTTAATAATGATCTGCATGTGTGCAAATGCTAGGGGGACCAGATGTTCTGATTTTAGAGGGACAGTCCCGATATTTGGGACTTATAAGGCTCCTATTACCCCCACAGGCGATTTTTCAACACTTGCTAATCTGGTCACTCTAGCACGTGCACATGCATTCACATTTGAATGGGAGGAACTGCCAAGGTAAGTAACAGTATTTAAGGAATATTATACTATACTATACTATAGTATAGTGTACTAAGTATATTGCACTAAGCACTTAGGAAATATTTATTTACACAAACTGTTTTCTGGCAGATGTTCTTTATTTTTGTGTAATTCAAGTATAGAATGAATCTTAATTTGACCAAAACAGTGTTTTTGTCAGAATCGCCTCATATGTATCTGATTCTTTTTTCAGTTTAATAATAGAATTATCGTCATCCAGCTATAGTGAATTGCAAGAAGGCTTGAAAGAGTAGCAGAAATGTGACCTTACAACCGTGTTAGTGATTACAGACAACAGAATATCATAGATGACTGCAATGTGTTAAAGTGTAGCTTGATTGCTTATTTGATTCAGATGGATGAATATCTGAAGTTATATATGCGAAATCAAACCTTTCAAAATTCATGTGCTGTAGAGAGCTGACGTTGTTAATATGAACATTTCTAACATAATGAAAAAAGATGTTGGACTACAGGGTATATTTTTTATTATTACACATGGCAATAGGATTACCCATGTCTAACATGTAAGGTTGTAATCACTATTCCAGCTGCTAGAAAGAAAGATTTAGTAGATTGTAACTACTGAATGCATAAATTAAATGCAATAAAGCTTGTTAATATAAGACTTCGTATTAAAAACAACTAGTTCTTCACAAAAATTGCTGAAGATAATTATGTACCAGTGAAAAATTCAGGTAAGGGTAAGATTAATTTTTTGCAATTTTTGTTTGTACATAGCATGGAACTGGCAGTTTAATAAATTAAGACTAAAATATAAATAAAGTTCATGAAGTCACATGCTTCGTACTTGACATTTTAGTGTAGTAATTTCAGGGACAAGGCAGTATCTCACGATAAATGGGAAACATGCCCGTCATCAATCAACATCATAAAGAAGCAACACTGGAGTGCAAATGTTAGCAAGATCGTCCATTTTATACATGTTCAGATTAGATGCTGTCATATGATGGAAAACATCAGGCGACACTGCTCTGATGAAAAACACTTGAGAAACAGCACAATGTCTTTTGTATGCCCTTCAGTCATTTGTGTCTGGAGATGGATTGACTTCAGACAGGGCTGCTACTGTTCTTTGTTTAGGGTGGCTATTTTTTAGTATCTGAGTTTTCTAACCTATTACAATAATACTGAAATGTACTAGGGTTTCTTGAGAGATAAGTGTTATTAATGAAATAAATAATAGTATTTGTAATAGAATGTTGCATGTTTAGTTGCTTTTTTTTCCTTTCTGTAATTGTAACCTCTGAATATGGATAGGTTAAATGGTGTTTATTTTTAAGTGAATTAGAACACCAGAAAGGTGCCAGAGTAAAAGCTGAATGACTGGGGAGGATCACTCAATAATTGCCCTTTCTGTTCACATCCCTCTGAAGCATTTGGGCAGCAGCCACTGTTGGAAGACAGACACTGGGCTAGATGGACCCTAATCTTGACCCAGTATGGCCATTCTTATGTTCTTATGCAAAGCAATGGAAACTGAAGGTCTCTACTTATAAAATAAGCACAGTGTGGATAATTACAATGAAGTCTTCCATGTACTGCCTTTACTAGCATAATTCTATCCAACTGAGAAACTACATCTAGAAATGAGAAAGTAGTTCAAATTCTATGCTGATTTATGTTTTGGATTATGGTTGCTAGCTAGGGTGACAATTGGCATCAATTATGATACTTCACTAGGAACTGTACTGAGACTACTTGCTAATTTCAGATAGGCCACGGAACAGACGTCAGATATTAACAACATTCAGTCATTTCCAATCCAGTATGGACTGAGACTGTAAGCAAGAAGTGAAAGATTCTGTATTCTAACTATGTGTATTTTTATGGATTGTTAAGGCAATATAGATTAAACCTAAGACATATGTACTGTATATAAATCTCCTGTAAGCATCCTGTTCTGCAGATATTTACTACTGGGCACAGTGCTCACTATTAGGAGTTGTCTCCCTGACTTCAGTACAGGGACAAGTTTATTTGTGGAAGGAGTTCAATGGAAGCTTGCCTGTTTACAGCAGTGCTGAACTTGATCACTTTGGTAATTTTTGACATCTTACCTGGAACAAAGTTAAAAGTGAATGTATCCTTAGGAATTTAGACTATAAAAATTACAAATATATTCTAAAATAAAATATTTGACATTCAATGTCTTTTCAGTTCTTCATGCACGTTGCCCTAACCCAATTATCCATTAGCCAAATATAATAATCTACATTATCTGGTCTGAAATTAAATGAGCAAATGTACCGGCACAATGTCGTTAGTCGACACTCTTTAAATGACATTTTGCTGCCCCATCTTGCAGCACTTACTAATGTGAATAGTTCCAGTGACTTAAATGACAACCAACAGTCATTTCATAAGTATTATTTGTTAGACAACCTCTTAAGTGATGCTGATCTATACAATAACAATGGTCAATATAACAGCAGCACTGATGATACTAGCAGTAAAAACCTATGTATTTATAATTTAGATTGGGTAGATAGTATAAAGTCTGCAAAGTCTTTCGTATTTGGATTCATAGTAGCAGCAGCCGCCAACATCTCCTATTCACATTTTTCTTTTGTATTATGTTTGAGAAAGATACTTGTTGCATTATTGTATGGGATTGGGCTGAGGTGATGGAACTTCTTTGAAATATAGATGCACCTCAGACATGCGCGCACACACACATACCTATAATACATTGCTATGACAAATTTCTGTTGGAAGCTGATCTAGTGAGATAAAATTCCTGATGCATTAATAGAGAATATTTGAAACAACAAACTGAAGAGCACTTTTTAAGGTGTCACTCTTGGTCACAGTAGTTTTCTATAAATAAGTTCCCAGTTAACTTACCAACCAAGCATTCCCTGTCCTCCTCCCCTCACCCCCACAAAAGATAAAAATGATGTCGATACAAACATAAGAGAGGATAGGGAACAAATTAAAGTAGCTGACAGAATGCTGTAGTTACATCAGAGAACTAAAGTGCAACCTCTAGAGCAATAGAACACATTTCTACAGAATGCTTAATACGTTTTACTATCTTTTGAATCTGGTTTGAATGAGTACTTCCAGATGATGTATAGTCCATTATCACTAATAAGTATACAGTACTTCCCTTTTTCTGGATCTGTTCTCTAATATCCATTTTTAACAAATCATATATTTTTCTCAGATTTGCTTTAAAATAATCTACAAATGTAATTTTAGTGCAACATTTTTCATATCTAATTAAATCAACAGTATATCTGTTATGTTAAAGGTATAAAGGTGTTTCTTACTGTACAGTGAAATCCCTAATATAAGAAATCAGATAAGAAAATGTTTACTTTTATGTTTTAAATGTTGTAATTTAAAAAGATTTCTTTAAAAAACACAGCTCACCGTAAATTGATACATACATATCTAAATGTCACTTGAAAGAGGAAAGGTGGTCATCATAAAGTGAATATAGCAACCGGAAAGTAAGAAAGGTTCTGTTCTGGCTCCCAAATCATCAACCAAATAATTAACCAAGGCCAAAATTTTCAAACTTGAGTCCTTAAAATTAGGCATCTAAATCTGTGTTTAGGCATCCAAATAAAGTGTCTGGATTTTCACTCTGCCTTCACTGTCAAAAATGGTGTATTTTTACAATTAGATCATTAACTTGAATTAGTTATCTTGCTTTAAAATCCTCATGGAGTCAAGGCACAGGTAGTTTTTATTTCAGTGTCGCTAATCGAGGTCAACCTTGTATCCCTCACCTGGAGTTTACCTCAACTAGGTACATAGAGGTAAAAACTACAGTATGTTATGACAGGAATTTTGCCGCAAGATATCTAATAAGTTAAAATGTACCATTTTTGACAGTGAAAACAACTTCCAAGTACCAATCACTGGGAGCATCTATGAAAATCAGGCCATGTTTTTGGATTTGGGCAACAAAGTTTGAAAATTTTGACCTAAATTCCAATTGCAGGCCCAAGTTATATCATTGGTTACACCCTACTGAAACCACTATTTAAAGAAGAAAAACACGCCCCCTCACTCCCAGCCTATGAAACCGCAGCTTGAGTTTTCAGAGCTAGCAATTAAGATAACCATATTTCTGCTTGCAAACAAAGTGAACTTAAATCATAGAAACGTAGGGCTGGAAGGGACCTTGGAGTTCATCTAGTCCAGCCCTCTGTGCTGAGGCAGGACCAAGTATAGCTAGACCTTCTCTGACAGGTTTTAGTTTAATCTGTTCTTAAAAATCTCCAATGATGTGAATTCCATAGCTTCCCTTAAAGAAAAGGAGTACTTGTGGCACCTTAGAGACTAACTTTAAAGCTTTAAAGCTTATGCTCTAATAAATTTGTTAGTCTCTAAGGTGCCACAACTACTCCTTTTCTTTTTGCGAATACAGACTAACACGGCTGCTACTCTGAAACCTGTCATAGCTTCCCTTGGAAGCCTATTTCAGATCTTAACTACCTTTATAGTTAGAAAGTTTTTCCTAATACCTAACTGTGGTGGGGTATACAAACACCAAACTGGAGAGCAAAGGGTTATAGAGCTCCTCTGGGCGAGGAGGCCCTGCCCCACTGCACCTGCACAGGCTGGAGGAGGAACTTAGAAAGGGGAGCCGAGTAGCTCAGTGGCAGGCAGATAGTGGAGGTGAGCTGATCTACCCTCTGAGCTCTTGCTGCTTGAGGCCTAGCTATAGGGATGTGAACAAGCCTATAAAGAAAGGACCTGTGACTCTGAAGGTTAGAGACTTTATCATTGTGTTTAATTCTTTACTTTACCCTGTGGAAAGAGAGGGGACTGGTGGGAAGTGATCCAAGGAGGTAGCTGCATAGCACCTGAAGGTGCAGGATTTAGCTGCCTAACATTATGCTCTGGATTAGGGCCCAATGGAAAGGGTGGGCCTGGGCTCCCTTACCAGCCCTAAAGAGGGACAGCTAGGGAAATCCATTTCTTGGTGGGAAACCTAGTTGGGGGAAGACCCTAAAGATGCAAGGGTCAGGACCACAAGACCCCAACCCAAAGGGGAAGCCCTGAATCCCTTGCTTAATCCTGATGACTTCCCTGTTATTGGACTCTCTATATATACCCTGAAAGGGGTGGACTTGAAAATGTGACTTGGCTGGAGAACTAAATCACTGAAAAGACAGATCACTGCAGGGTAGAGCAGTAACAAGAAAGGTGAATGCTGGGGAAGAAGTCAACCTGCCACATCCCCTCCTTATCATTAGGCAGCATTGGTGGTGAGCGTTCCCCTTCACATGAACTGAAATCTCCCTTGCTGCAGATGAAGCCAATTACTTCTTGTCCTACCTTCAGTGGACATGGAACACTGATCATTGTTCTCTTTAACTGCCCAGAACCGGACACAGTACTCCAACTGACCAGTGCAGAGTAGAGTGGGACAGTTGCCTCCTTTGTCTTACATACAACATTTGGGTTGATAAACCCCAGAACGATATTAGCTTTTTTCTCAACTGCATCACATTGTTGACTCATATTCAATTTGTGATCCACTATATAATCCCCAAAACCTTTTCAGCAGGACTACTGCTTATCAAGTTATTCCCCATTTTGTAGTTTATTCATTTTGATTTTTTTTTGCACTTGTCTTTATTGAATTTCATCCTGTTGATTTTAGACCAATTCTCTAATTTGTCAAGCTCCTTTTGAATTCTATTCCTGTCCTCCAAAGTGCTTGTAGTCTTTCCCAGCTTGGTGTCATCTGCAGGTTTTATAAGTATACCCTCCACTCCATTATCCAATGAAAATACTGAATAGTATCAGACCAAGGAGAGACCCCTGAAGGACTCTACTAGATGCATTCCCCCAGTTTGATAGCAAACCCATTGACAATTATTCTTTGAGTTCGGTCTTTCAACCAGTTTTGCGCCTACCTTATAGTAATTTCATCTAGGCCACATTTCTCTAGTTTTCTTATGAGTATGTCTTAAGGGACTGTGTTAAAAGACTTACAGAGATTAAGTCATACCATGTCCACAGCTTCTCTCCTATCCACTAGGCCAATAACCCTGTCAATGAAGGAAATGAGTTGGTTTAGTACGATTTGCTGTTGACAAATCCATGTTGGCTATTATTGATCATCTTATTATCATAAGGGGCATATAAATTGATTTAATCATTTGTTCTGGTAACTTTCTAGCTATCAAAGTTAGGCTGACTGGTCCTGTCAAGGTTCCTTCCCCACTCTGAACTCTAGGGTACAGACGTGGAGACCTGCATGAAAAACCCCTTAAGCTTATTTTTACCAGCTTAGGTTAAAACTTCCTCAAGGTACAAACTATTTTACCTTTTGTCCCTGGACCTTATTGCTGCCACCACCAAGCGTCTAACAAAACAACAGGGAAAGAGCCCACTTGGAAACATCTTTCTCCCCCAAATCCCCCCCAAGCCCTACACCCCCTTTCCTGAGGAAGGCTGGATAAAAATTCTCACCAGTTTGCATAGGTGAACACAGACCCAAACCCTTGGATCTTAAGAACAATGAAAAAGCAATCAGGTTCTTAAAAGAAGAATTTTAATAAAAGAAAAAGTAAAAGAATCACCTCTGTAAAATCAGGATGGTAAATACCTTACAGGGTAATCAGATTCAAAACATAGAGAATCCCTTTAGGCAAAACCTTAGGTTACAAAAAGACACAAAAACAGGAATCTCCATTCCATTCAGCACAACTTATTTTATCAGCCATTTAAACAAAACAGAATCTAACGCATATCTAACTAGATTGCTTATTAACTCTTTACAGGAGTTCTGACCTGCATTCCTGCTCTGGTCCCAGCAAAAGCAACACACAGACATAGAGAACCCTTTATTTCCCCCCGCCTCCAGCTTTGAAAGTATCTTGTCTCCTCATTGGTCATTTTGGTCAGGTGCCAGCGAGGTTATCTTAGCTTCTTAACCCTTTACAGGTGAAAGGGTTTTTCCTCTGTCCAGGAGGGATTTAAAGGTGTTTACCCTTCCCTTTATATTTATGACAGGTCCATAATTCCTTGGGTCCTCTTTGTTCCCCTTTTAAAGTTAGGTACTATGTTTGCCCTTCTTCAGTTCTCTGGGACCTCACTTGCCCTCCATGAGTTCGCCAAGATAATTGGTAACAGTTCCAAGATTGCTTCAGCTAGTTCCTTCAGTACTCTAAGGTGAATTTCGTCAAGCCCTGCTGACTAGAATACATCTAAATATTCTTAACGTGTTCTTTCCCTATTTTGGCTTGCGTTCCTTCCCCCTTGTTAATATGTGGTCACAATGCACCTTTTTAATGAAGACTGAAGCAAAATAGTCACTAAACACCTGAGCCTTCTTGAGGTCATTCCTTATTAGCTGTCTTTCCCCAATAAAAAGAGGACCTACACTTCCTTTTTCTTTCTCTTGTACCTAATGTATTTATATAACCTCTTCTTACTTATGTCCCTTGCTAGATATAACTCATTTTCTGCCTTAGCCTTTCTGATTTTGTCTTTATATACTGATGCTATTCTTTTGAACTCATTCTTAGGCATTTGTCCATGTTTTCACTTTTTGTAGGATTCTTTTTTGATTTTTCAGGCCATTAAAGAGCTCCTGATGGAGCTATATTGGTCTCTTCCTTTTCTTTCTGTCTTTCCTTCACATCAGGATAGTGTACTGTTGCTCCTTTAATATTGTCTCTCTGAGAAACTGCTAGCTCTTTTGAACTCCTTTTCCCCTTAGATTTTCTTCCCATGGGGGTTCACCTAAAATTTTCTGACTTTGTCTGCTTTTTTGACTTCTATTGTACTTATTCCACTGTTCTCTCTCCTTCCTTTCCTTAGAATCATGAATCTATCATTTCATGCTCACTTTCACCCAAATTGCCTTCAGATTTGCAACTAGTTCCTCCCTGTTAGTCAGAATGATGTTTAAAATGCCTGTTCCCTTTGTTACTTCCTCCACCTTCTGAAACAAAAGGTTGTCCTCAGTACATTTCAGGAACTCACTGGACATTTTGGGTTTTGCTGCATTAAAGTCTCCTATTACTACCACAGCTTGTGTGATTTTGCTCTGGAAGTGGAACCCTGCAATACCATTTTCACAGTAACTTTGAGTAGTTCCACACCTTAACTCTTGTTAATAAATGTGCTGTTTTGTTTGGTTTTTTTACTAGTGTTTGTTTGCTTTAGCAAACCTAGCCCAGGACAAGCTGATGGGCTGTCTGTTTAAAGTGGCAAAACCAAGGGTGTCGCAAGTCGAGCTGGTTGGAAACTGGAATTTCCATTCTGTGGCAAATGCCAACATTTTTAAAAGTTTTTTTTGTTTTTTTTTGTTCCAGCTTGGAACAAAAAGCAAAATCTAAACTTTGAAGTTTCCTATGAAGTGAAACCCCCAAAAATGTTTGTTTGGAACTTTTGAAACATTTCATTTTGATAATATTAAATCATTTCATTTACATAAAAACATGTTACTGCAATAACAAAATATTTCATTTCATCTTTTCATTTTGACTCATTTAATTTAGACTTCTATATTAAAAACATTAATGTGCATACTTATATATAATATAAAAGTCTAAATGCAGTGAATCAAAATGAGTTAAAACAAAACATTTTCACCTTATCAAATGAAACATTGTGACCTCATCAAAATGAAATGAGAAAATCTAAATTGTTTTAACTTTTTCCCTGTTGCAAAACTCATTAAAAACTATGAATTCTCACAAAATGTTTTCTTTGACAGAAAATTGTTCCATCAAATTTTTCAACCAGCTTTAATTGCAAATCTGATTAGTCTTTCCTGCTATCTTAATGCTATTGCTACATAAGGACTGCTGTATTAGAAGTCTCATAAAGATATGTTTATTGTCTATACATATGTAAGTACAACTTCTCAATGTTATGTCCCTACTTACAGTGGAAAACTAATGAGCTGACCCACACACAGGAACCTAGCAGCTTCTCTGGAAAAAGCATAGTCATAATTTTTAGCCACATGCATCTAAAACTGCAACTATAACAGTATGAAAATCTACATTATAACAGCAATAATCATGATATGGATTAGTTCTTTGCCATTGTAAATTACAGTCACGGTCTGGTTATGGAAAAAGGCTTTAGAGGCTAATAGAAATATCCTTGATATTGCAGTAAAAATTGATGAAAGCCATTTAGTAATTTTTAATAGTCTAAAATCCATTTATTCTCCCAATTCCAGCTACTGCTCCTTGTTCAGCCCTGTAACAGTAGCAGCGCAGGAATGAAAGTGGAAGGACTATTGCTCTTTTCCAGCCTTTGCAAAGTCAAAAGGCCTTCTAAGAAACTAAAGCAATAAAGCAGATGTGTGTGAAGGATTCTGAAGTGCGTTGTTGTTAATGCTGAATGTTCACAGTTGCAAACAAATTACTTGGGCATATTTAGCAGTTAATATAAAAGAGATTGTTAATCATTTGGATGTTCTCTGTTTAATGTTTCATTTAGTCAGAGAAACACAGTGCAAGTCAACCTTCATGTAAACATTCAGCAAAATCACAGAAAAGTCCCAAACCAGCAGATGGAAAAGCGCACTCAGTTTTTTATGCCAAAGAAAGCAAAGAAGTCAAGAAGGCAAGACCTGAAAGGACTACACCTCTGGGATCTGATAAGGGTAATATGAAATACTGCTTCTGTTGTGTAAGGCAACATTTATGTTTTAAGAATTTTATTTTGATGAAGTATTTCCATTTTTGGTTTTTTTTTAAGTCTATGGAATGGTTGCTGAAATGTTTCTATTAAATATAATGTATGAGGAGCAGAGAAGTGAAAATATTTATTGCTCCTTTGGAAGTAGTACAGAGAAAAAACACAAACCAACATTTAAAATATAGGTGCATATAGACAGACTTCTTAATCCATAATTTCCATGCAATGTCCAGGTCATTTGGTCAGCTATTTTAGAACTGTTTATGGTGAACATAACAATATGAAAATATATCCATTTATAACATTTATATCATTTATTTCTTGTATAAAATCATACTTTAGGGAAAAACATAGCTGTTGTACTGTATACATACTATGTATATTTGTCTGTATATTTCTAAACATTTCTTAGATTGTAAGATCATTAGCCTGGGGTGTCAGGATCCCAGCTATTGGGGTGTAGGGTTGAGGCTAAAGCTTGGGTTGGAGGGGACTTGAGAACGTGGTCTGAATTCAATCTAGAGGGTCAAGGCCAGAAGCAGCAGTCCATACCAGCATCATGCCATAGGATCAGGTCGTAGTTGAGGTCAATGAGCTGCACCGGGTTGGAGCCAAATGAGCCAGCCAAAGTAGGATTAGTGGAACCAAGGCAGGGCTAGGCATTAGAAGTGGAGCAGGGGACCAGGAACTGAGGTGTCAGGAGCAGAGCAGGGGTCCAGGAGTGAGGCCAGGTGTCAAGAGCAGGGCTAGTGTCAGAAACCAGGAGCAAGGTAAGGTATCAGGAGTGTGCAGCACAATCTGTTTGCAGCAGCAATCCAGGGACCCAAATAGTTGTGCAGACAGCCTCCAGGTGTTTACCCTAGACCTTAAATAGCATTGTTGGGCCAATCAGGAAACACAGTAGGTTTTGCCACTCAGGACTTCTATAGGTGGGACATCCAATATGCTTGAACCTATAGGGTTTATAATCTGCTGTTCCGTGCTTCACTGGAGATGTTTGGTAGCAGTGTGGATTGAACCAGCAGACCTGGGTTCCAGAGCCCAAGCTCCTCACGTGGCGATTGTGTCCACCTGCCTACCTCTGTTTATATGCAAGTTTCTTCTAAACATCTTAGGTTGTAAACTCATTAGACTGGGCATTGTGTCTACCTGCCTACTTACATTTGTACAAAACCTAGCACAGAAGGGGTAATCAGGTCTTCTGCATACTTTATTAATATTAAATTATGCAAATTGATGATCTTCATTCTGTCTCAAACTTCTGAATGTATATTCTTTTTATTAAGAAATAAAACATAATAAATTAAATTAAGAGAAGACAAGAAGAAATTATATTTTGGCCATTTGATTGCCCTTTACTCTTCTAGGGCATGAAGACTGATAATTCAACAATTTTAGTCTGTTTCTGTAATAGTTTTAGTTTACTGGACATGGATATTTGCACTGCTACATAACCCTTTTTTGGCCAATTGTTCTGCACAACACTTCCTATTAAGTCCTTTCAGGCAAAAATAAAATATTTCAACAGGAATACATTTTTTTCCTTGAAACTGATTAGGTTGTGCAACTTTTGGAAATAAAGCCAATAAGATTAATGTTTTTTCTTATTATAGAATTGATTCTTTACTTACTAAAAAAAATAATGAATTTTAATAATCCTACATGTCAGTGTGAAGAACAAGAAACTGTGACATGTTCATGGAGGTGTACAAGCAGTATTTGATAACTAATGTTTTTCATTACTTTCCAGCACCAAGTATTTTTAAAGCTGGTAAACCCCGGGGAGAAGTTCAAGGGGCAGCAGAGGTACAAGAAGACAAAAATCTGAAAGTGGAAATGCCTATTGATCAGGTAAATTCAAGGCAAACTTATTGACCTCTAATTTATTGGTATAAAATATTCTTGGCCCTTTAAATAGGAAGAAAGAATTAATTAGCATATCCCCTCTCTCCCTTTGTCTGTCTTTGACAAGAATAAGGTAAAAATAGATTTCCTAGAGTCTCTGGCAAAAGCAGCCCTTTAAGTTACTGTAACTATTATATTAGAAAAATTAGTGAGAGCTGACTAAGCTACTTGTCTGTAAAAATCCCATGGTTGAATTAAAGATAGAAGTAGTGAAAAAACTTGGTGTAAGATCTTCCTCTTTCCTTGCTGAATTATAAATATCAAAGCACATGTCTTCTCTATTAGTCTTAATGAAAAAGATCAGCGAGCCTTAAATAAGGCCTTGTCTAGATGGGGTCTTAATTTGCTCTCATTTTTCTTGCACATTGATTGGTGCATATTAGACAGTTTGCAATAATTGTGCATCCACTGTAAAATATTTTCTATTTCAGTATGGATTGGTGTGTATACATGGCATGGACTTTGGGTGGAGTAGGTGAGCAACATTCTGTGCAAGTATCCCAGAGTGCTTTGCTTTGTTGCTATTCTGTATGCATTCTGGGACTTTTCCTGCTTTGCGTTGTGGGATACTGTAGCAGTGTGCACTCACCACTGCAACGCCTCCTGCTGGCATCCAGGAATTAGCTCATCCCAGCCTCGCAGCGCCTCATGCTGGCCGGTGTCTCCCCACCAATATCTGCTTACTGGTCAATCTCGACCACTTATAGCCCCTTCTCCTGGGTACTGCCAGTGACAGTACCCTCACACTTTGGCTCCTTCCTTCCCCACGGAACCCCAGTCCTCTAAGCCCCCCTCACCTCAGTGACCCACTGCCAGTCTTCATCTAGCCCCTTCCCTCGGGGGCAAACTGAAGTCTGAAGTGGCCATTCATCATCAGCCAGGGGGTTGGACCTGCTGCCTTTTCCTACCCTGGCTGCTCCCCACAGCTCCAGTACCCCCTCAAGCCTAAGAAGCAAAGCCTCAGCCTGGGAGTTTGCCAGGTTGGAGCTCCTCCTGCTGCTGCTTCTCCCAGCACTACTCTGCCCAAGGTACCCCCCGCTTGCAAGCAGGCAGCCAGTCCTTCCCTCTCCAAGGCTGGAGAGAGACTGACTGCTTTCTGGTCCTGCAGCCCTTTTATAGGGCCCTGCCTGGCCCTGATTGGCTGCTTCCCAGTCTTTTCTGATTGGCTCTTAGCCCCAGCCCTCTCCAAGGGCTGGCTTTTAACCCTTTCTGAGCCAGAGCAGGGTGACTGCCCCGCTAGAGATACATAGCAGAAGTTAGCTGGGAGTGAGTGGACTTGTGGTACTTGGGGATAATCTCAACAGTGCCCGTGATTCCTCTCCTGCCATCTTATTCATTTCTTGTGAGCAAGCCTGTTCCAATTTCAAAACATCCGGCATTTTGTGTCTGCTATCCTGGAATAGTGCTCCAAGTTGTGATGCTGACAAATGCCAATACACAGAGACTGGTGGATGTTTATTTGAGATCTCATCACTAGGTGACTGTGGCTTTGGATGCCATATGCCTAGCACTTTTGGCAGGTGCAACAGCAGCTGTACCAGATTGTTCTGGAGACTTGGGGTGATCAGCCATTGTGGCAGAATCTGAGGATGACAAAGGATTCTGTAATAGGATGCACTTCGTCCCTGTTCGCAGATAGCCCAGGAACCTCTGAGACTCTCTCCATTGAGTGGCAACCTCAATTTATTTATTTACATTTCCAGCACCAATATAGGAATGCAGACCCTTGCAGCAATATATATACAGTGCTTTTCTATGTTTAAACCTTTCCCACCAGAGGTCTCCCTTCCTTGAGATTTCTGAACACACTAGACTCAGCTAGCCCAGGTCCTCTCCTGACTCTCTTCCTTCCTGCGTCTTTCTATACTCCTCAGCTGATGGGCTAATTGGTTCATCAGCCCTCCTAGCGTGATCGGCTAATTAGCTTGCATATCTCCAATCAGCCTTCTCCAAAGGCTATGTCTATACTGCAGTGTAAGCCCAGAGTTAGCAGAACTTGACTTAACAGACCATGGGTTTATTAATCTAGGGTTTGAGCATCTACATTCATTTGTAACCCTAGATTAGGAATGGGAATCTACACTGCATTATGTGGGCCCAAATCCAACCCCCCATATCTGAGACTTCCTAGCGCCCTCCCAAAAGTTGTCTTTTGTTTGTGGTGCAGCGAGGGAAAACTTGACTATCCACCAAACTTAACTGTCCAGAGGACAATGAAAGCTGTCCTGTGGAATTGTGGAATACTTCTGGTGGGGTCCCAGAGCATGAGTCCAGCAGCTGTGTTGCACTGCAAAGCAATAGGGCTTGAACCCAGGGTCCCGGCTTGAGTCCTGTGTCCCAGGTCCTATGCTTGACTCAGGCTCAGACCCTTCACCTCTGTGAGGTCCTGGGACCCTAGATCTGAGCCCTGGGTTATCTCACTTTATGTGTTGATAAAGAGGAGTTAGGCTTGACCCTGAATTTGAAACCAGGGCTTACATTGCACCGTAGACTTACCCTAAGTGATTAGAGTGCTGGCTCACTTAGTGTCTAGCATTCTGCCACAGGCACTTTCCTACATCTGCCCTGGGCTCACCCCTGAGCTGCAGCTGTAGCACACTGTCATGAATACTCCCACAACCATTCAGAACCATGTGGCCATCATCACCTGGAAGCTTGCCACCCCAGATGGCTACTGGTCAGTAGCAGACCAAGTAGTCAGAATTACAAATTTCAAAGTTCCTGTCCGCTTTCTCATTAACAGACCAAATATCAGTCAGTACAGCTCTTTTTTGGGCAGCAGGACTGGGCTTACTCTAGAAAATTTATATGTGTGCCAAGCTATGGTGGTATTCAGCACTGGAATAGAAATGTAACTTGTTCTTTAAAAAAAGAAACGTTTCCCTCTGTAAACTCTGGCACTTTGAGGTTTATTAAGAACATAAGAACAGCCATACTGGGTCAGATCAATTGTCTGACCCAGATCAATAGCCTGGTATGCTGTCTTTCAACAGTGGCCAGTGCCAGATGCTTCAGAGGGAATAAACAGAACATGGTAATTATCAAGTGATTCATCCCCTGTCTTCCAGTCCCAGCTTCTATCAGTTGGGATTTGTCACCTAAAAAGAATGGCTCACGTCCTCTGTAGTGAAAACTGATGCAAAAAATTCATTTAGTTTCTCTTCAACAACCTTGTCTTCCTTGAGTTCTCCTTTAGCACTTCGATTGTCCAGTGGCCCCACTGATTGTTTGGCAGGCTTCCTGCTTCTGATGTGCTTTAAAAAATGATTAGTTTTTGTGTCTCTTGCTAGCTGCTCTTCAGATTCTTTTTGGCCTGTCTACTTATACTTTTACACTTGAATTGCCAGAGTTTATGCTCCTTTCTATTTCCTTCAGTAGGATTTAACTTCTAACTTTTAAAGGATGCTTTTTTTTTTTGCCTCTAACCACTTCTTTTACGTTGCTTAACCATGGTGGCACTTTTGGGTCTTCTTACTATGTTTTATAATTTGGGGTATACATTTAATTTGAGCCTCTATATGGTGTTTTTAATAACATGCAGCTTGCAGACATTTCACTTTTGTGACTGTACCTTTTAATTTCCATTTAACTAGCATACTCATTTTTGTTTAGGTCCCCTTTCTTAAATTAAATGCTAATGTACTGGTTTCTTTGATGTCCCCCTCACCCCTCCCCATAAAGATGTTACATTTAATTACATTATATTCACTGTTACTATTACTACCACTATTACTGAGCAGTTCAGGTATAGTCGCCTCTTGGACAAGATCCTGTGTTCCATTTAGGACTAAATGAAGAATTGCCTCTCCCCCTGTGGGTTCCAGGACTAGCTGTTCCAAGAAGCAATCATTAGTGCTATCTAAAATTTTATCTTTGCATACCCAGTCATTATGGCATAGTTGAAATCCCCCCTTATTATTGAGTTTTCAGTTTTTGTAGCCTTTCTAATTTCCCTGAGCATTGCACAATCACCATTAGGTCGGTAGTGTATTCCTACTGCTATGTTCTTATTATTGAAGCATGACATTTCTATCCATAGAGATTCTATTGTACTGTTTGGTTTAAGATTTTACTATATTTAACTCCATGCTTCCTATTACATATAGTGGCACTCCCCAACCAGCACAACCTACTCTGTCATTCCTGTATATTTTGTACCCTGATATTATCATATCCCATTGATTATGATTGTTCCACAAAGTTTCTGTGATGCCTATTTTATCAATATCCTCATTTAATACCAGGCATCAAGTTCACCCATCTTAGTATTTAGACTTCTAGCATTTGTATACAAGCACTTATAAAATTTATCAGTATTTAGTTGTCTGCATTTGTGTGATGTAATTGAACGGGACTCTTTTTCTTTTGACTGTTTCTCTTTAGTTCCTACTTGTACTTTATCAACTTATGTCCTCTCATCTGTACGAGGATATAGAGTATCCCCTTTAATAAATCCTCTGCTCGGGGATGTCTCTGACTGAAACATGTGCTCCTCTGAACCAGTCAGCTTTCTCCCAGCCCTTAGTTTAAAACCTTCTCTAAGACCTTTTTAATTTTACATACTAGAAATCTAGTTCCATTTTGGTTTAGATGGAGCCCATCTTTCCTGTATATGCTCCTCCTTTCCCCAAGGATTCACCAGGTTCTAATAGACTTAAGTCCCCTCTCTGAACATCATTGTCTCATCCACGCATTGAGACCCTGCAGTTCTGCCTGTCTAGCTGGCTCTGTGTGTAGACTGGAAGCATTTCAGAGAATGCTACCATGGAAGTTCTGGATTTTAATCTCTTACCTAGAAGCCTAAATTTGGCCTCCAAGACCTCTCTGACCTTCCCTATGTCACTGGTACATACGTGTACCATGACCACCATCTCCTCTCCCAACACAGAATGTTAGTGTATCTAGATGTCTCAAGAGGTCTGCAGCCTTCACACCTGACAGGCAATTCACAATGTGGTTCACCTGGTTGTCACAAACCCAACTATTATATCAAAATATAAAAATTATATTTTTAATCGAATTACTATTACCTGGCTATTCCTAATAACTGGGGTCCGCTCCCCTGAGAGGGAATGAGAGGATGACATCATCTGTAGGAGAGTCCCAGTTATGGGATTCTTTCCCTCCACTCCAGCTTGATGTTCTCCTTCCCCCAGACTTTCATACTCCTCCACAGCACAGAAGCTGTCTGAGTGGGGGTAGGATTGTTCTGTTGTGTCCCTGAAAGTCTCATCTAGGTACCTCTCTGTCTGCCTTATCTCCTCCAGTTCACTCTGGCCTCAAGAGTGCACTGAATGCACACATACACCACCTGCCCACAAGGTAGGTAATCACACATGCTGCATTCAGTGCAATAAAAAGACATCCAGAATGCATTATTCTCTTCTGTCTTTGCTGTGGTATTGTTAATGTTTTTAGCAAATCCAAAAGTTGTATGATCTGATGGATAAGGGTTGTCTTGATACCAGTAAGTTTTTAGAGTAGCATGTATTGAAGGCAGCATCATAAAACTTTTTCCTCTGCTACTTAAATACTATTCCTTAAATTTTTAAACCATCAAGGTAAGGAAAAATGCTAAAATCAAGTTTATTCATGCATCTACCAAAACTATGCGCTAAGTATTTGCATGTAACTCAGGTGTACGAGCCAGGGATTTAAATTGTGCTATATAAACTATAAAACATAAAACATGTATTTATAACATTTTCATCCCCCTGATGACGATAGAAATGAGAGAAAAGCTTCAGCCTTTGAACTTAAAATAGCCTTGTAAGGGGTCACAGCTTTTTACTTGCTCCCTTGCAATGATTCAAAGCATAGCTTCCAGCTTTATACTCCTGAGCAAGGGTATGCCTTCTAATCCCTGACAGACACTGGATCAGTTAGGCCCCAAGAAAAAGATGCTTTAGAATGTTAATTGCTTGCTTATTAATCATGCCTGGGGGATGATGAGTGGATACTTGCTGAAATTCTGTGGCCTCTGGGAGAATACTCGGATTTCCCTGTGTGTGTATGTACTAAAATTTTTTTTGATCTGGAATCTATTAGATTCCCTGGAGATAAATACTGTCAGGTTTTGTGTCTACTTTCTGCACAGCACATGTAGGAAGGGAGATGTAGACAGTTTTATTAGCAAAATGAGATTAGAGTGGGGACTTGGATCTAGCTGAACAGCTTGTGAAATAGCAAGATTCTTCTAGTGTTTACACTCACTTTGTGACACAACTGTACCTACAGATCATAGAATCATAGAATATCAGGGTTGGAAGGGACCCCAGAAGGTCATCTAGTCCAACCCCCTGCTCAAAGCAGGACCAAGTCCCAGTTAAATCATCCTAGCCAGGGCTTTGTCAAGCCTGACCTTAAAAACTTCTAAGGAAGGAGATTCTACCACCTCCCCAAGTAATGCATTCCAGTGTTTCACCACCCTCCTAGTGAAAAAGTTTTTCCTAATATCCAACCTAAACCTCCCCCACTGCAACTTGAGACCATTACTCCTTGTTCTGTCATCTGCTACCACTGAGAACAATCTAGATCCATCCTCTTTGGAACCCGCTTTCAGGTGGTTGAAAGCAGCTATCAAATCCCCCCTCATTCTTCTCTTCCGCAGATTAAACAATCCCAGTTCCCTCGGCCTCTCTTCATAAATCATGTGTTCCAGTCCCCTAATCATTTTTGTTGCCCTCTGCTGGACTCTTTCCAATTTTTCCACATCCTTCTTGTAGTGTGGGGCCCAAAACTGGACACAGTTCTCCAGATGAGGCCTCACCAATGTCGAATAGAGGGGAACGATCACATCCGTCGATCTGCTGGCAATGCCCCTACTTATAACATCCCAAAATGCCATTAGCCTTCTTGGCAACAAGGGCACACTGTTGACTTGTATCCAGCTTCTCGTCACTGTAATCCCTAGGTCCTTTTCTGCAGAATTGCTGCTGAGCCATTCGGTCCCTAGTCTGTAGCAGTGCATGGGATTCTTCCATCCTAAGTGCAGGACTCTGCACTTGTCCTTGTTGAACCTCATCAGATTTCTTTTGGCCCAATCCTCTAATTTGTCTAGGGCCCTCTGTATCCTATCCCTACCTCCAGCGTATCTACCTCTCCTCCCAGTTTAGTGTCATCTGCAAACTTGCTGAGGGTGCAATCCACACCATTCTCCAGATCATTTATGAAGATATTGAACAAAACCGGCCCAAGGAGCAATCCTTAGGACACTCCACTTGATACCGGCTGCCAGCTAGACATGGAGCCATTGATCACTAAATGTACAGACTGACACAGACAACTGCATATTATTATGCAGAAATGCAGACACTCCCAGACAATATAACAACACAATATTACAAAAACTTACTACTGGACAGTTGTTGAACACAACTGAGTGTGAATGCATTATTCATTTCAAGTGAACTTCAGGCTTTTTCTTGTGTGTGAGTAAGAATCATTCAGCCTTTACTGTACAGGGGAAAAACAAGCTTTATTGAATAAAGGAAAGCAAATTCAGGCTCTCTAGCCTTGAAGTGTTTGAACCACATCACTGATTCTCTTTGTGTCTCTGTCTGTCTGTCTTTCTGTCTGCTTGAATATCTGGAAACACATTAAATGATCTCATGTCAACTTGCTTATTTCCTTGAGTACCCCCAGTTAGAAAATTGTAGAAATATTGCCAGCAATATATATGTGTTGAAGTAGAGAGGTGGAAGAGGCTGGTTTCTAAGATTGGTACAGTCTCTTAATCCATGGTTAGCTGACTGGAGCGCTGTGCTTTGCTATCAGCTATCAACTGGTGCAGAAGTTTTATCAGCACTGTTATCCAGATGTTTCAGAATGGCTATGTATCTTAAATTTGACCTTGTTTTATGTTTCCACAAATTATCTAATTTTTGGAGTTGCTTCTATTAATTTCTTTGCTATTGAGCCATGGTATATTTCTGTGTATATTGCACCAGGCTACACCTTTCCAACTATGGTAAGTTAGGCATTAAAAGCCAAATTAAGCTACTGAAAGTAGAACCAGCCTCTGTAGTGGGGAGGAAGAAGGAGCTGCACCAGACAAACGACAGTGCCTGGAGGCATTTCTTCTGTTCAGGACATGAGCAAACATAAAGTCTCTGAAGTTGTGAACAGCTGTCAGTGAGCATGCTCCTTTGTACTACTTTTGAAAAGCTGTAAGTGGAGCTTTCCAGTGCCGGTCTCAAGGCTCAAAGGCTCATCTAGCAGTTTCAAAATATCTCCCACAATACATTTAAACCATCCCATGGCTTACTGAATAGTTTGTAAATTGTGGTGAAAAGGGATGGGAAATAAAACTGGTTATGTCCGGTTCGGCAGTATTTGACAAATGGAAAGATAAGACCCCAGTAGGGTGTTCAGAAGGCTTCAACCCCAAGAAGCATTTTGAAAATACCTGTCTTTTGATGCATTCGAAAACCAGACTAACCCTCTGCTTTTCAAATGTATTTTTTGGATCTAGGAATATGTTATTCCTGGAAAGACTAATATATATTCATGTACAGAGGTGGAGATGAATTGAAAGTTTGCCGGAGGCAGGGAAATCTCTTTATCCCACTTCAGTTTCAACGCTTAATTGTGTGAACACACGCACTTTTGTATTGTTACATATTAACATTCACTTTAGACTAATGGATGCTTAGTTGCCTCCTTTTATTCAATCTAAGTATATGGTATTTAAAGATTTTGTGCCTCAAATCTGACAGATTTTTCCTTCAATCAAGAGTTTTGGTGGAATGTAACACCAAGATAAGAGTGTGTGACTTTGGATGAAGGGTCTGAAGCACAACTCCGTTTGTTCATAAGAATTCTGCCTCCAAAACCAAGAACTTCATTATGACCTTATAAATATTAAAGTGCCCAGGTTTACCTTATTGCAGAAAAGTCAGTCAGTCAAATCTTTGGAGCTCTGTGTGAGGCAAGCATGAGGCTCTCTTCCTATGTATTTAAGGAACATCTCCACTGGGTTATTTGAATTTATAATCCTTGTGCTGCTGTAGTATAAGCTGAGTAGGAAGATAAAAATACAACTTTGTTTACTTCTTCATTCAGAGAATGGAAGGGTGGTCTTGTAGCTAAGGCATGCAATGAGAACTCAGAAGATCTGGGTTCAATTTCTGATTTCCAGCACACTTCCTGTGTAGCCTTGGTCAAATCACTTAATCTCTCTGTGCATTAAAAGTCCATTTCTAAAACAGGGATAATCAATCTTCTTGTCTCTTTAGACTAAAAAGAAAAGGAGTACTTGTGGCACCTTAGAGACTAACAAATTTATTTCAGCATAAGCTTTCGTGAGCTACAGCTCACTTCATCGGATGCATTCAGTAATAGCTCATCTTAAGTCACTCTCCTTACAGTGTGTATGATAAAACCCATTGTTTCATGTTCTCTGTGTGTGTATATAAATCTCCCCACTGTATTTTCCACCGAATGCATCCGATGAAGTGAGCTGTAGCTCACGAAAGCTTATGCTCAAATAAATTTGTTAGTCTCTAAGGTGCCACAAGTACTCCTTTTCTTTTTGCGAATACAGACTAACACGGCTGCTACTCTGAAATCTCTTTAGATTGTAACATCTTTTGGGAGGAGGAGATCTCTTACTTTGTGTATGTACAGCACCTAGCATAGTGGGGCCTTGATTGTGGTTGGGCTTCTAGGTACTATCCTAATTCAAATAATTAAAGATTCAACCAGTTAGTTCCTTAAAGTGCCTCTGCTATACTCTGAAGACAACTTTGAATGTAAGGCTTGCCTCATGTCTCCAGACACAGCTTGGTTCCTACCTCAAGCTGTTTGCTTTACAGAAAATCCCCCTTAAAAGATTCAGAGGTCACTAGATCATTGAGAACTGGGATAAAATTTGTGGTAGTTATGATCCTCAAAGGTGGAACTGTTTATTGTTCCACATAATAGTTTAGGCTGTCTTCTGCATAAAGGACCTGCATATTAAGGGCTGTTATAAAGAGGATGGTGATCAGCTGTTCTCCATGTCCACAGAAGGTAGGGCAAGAAGTAATTGCTGTAATCTGCAGCAAGGGAGATTTAGGTTACGTATGAGGAAAGCCTTTCTAACTATAAGGATAGTTAAGGTTACCCAGGGTGATTGTGGAATCTCCACAATTGGAGGTTTTAAGCACAGGTTAGACCAGGGATGATCTAGGTTTACTTGGTCCTGCTGCAGTACTGGGTGCTGGACTAGATGACCTCTGGTCCCTTACAGCTTGACATTTCTCTGATTTTATGATCTAACATGATATCTTTGTGACTATTCTGTACATTTGTGGCATCTTTCAGGACAAGACCCAAACTATTTTTGTTCTTGTATTTGTGGACTGTATGGCAGATGCAGGTTATATTTGCCAGCTTCTGAATTTTTTTTAAAGGCTGCTTGTCTTTTGTTGTAAGTTTATTCCTAGTTATTGTCTAAGGCAACCATCAGACATTGGTCTACATACTTTAATCTAGGTACCCTGGGTAACAACAGCAGTAAGGTCATGGTGTCACTGGTTAGCTCACAAGGGACCCTGGGTACATACTCGGATTGCTAGCCTGTGTCAGGGTCTGTGCCATGTTTTATGTATGCTAGTTAGATTAAAGCTGTCATGGGTATGTCTACCCATGATACAGTTAATTTGTGGTGTAGACATAGCCAATGAAGAGCATAGATCTCATGTTTAATTTAACAGATACAGTTCTTAGTCTGCTTTGTCTATAGAGGAAGGGATTAGATCAGGTCCATGTTTTAAACATCTGGATAACAATGCTTGCACAGTACTCCAACAGATTGGTTAAAACACCAGTGTTGCTGATATTTTAAAAATAAAGCAAGGAGAAGTGTTTACCAGTCAGGATACATGGTATCTACTTCATCTCTATCTTGATCTTCTCCAAATACAAATAATGGCTTTTATGTTACTTTTTGCATAAACAAAACAAATATGATTAAAGACACCATCATCTTTCAGTTTCAGGAAGAATGAGAGAGATTGCCTAAGGGCAATGAACTATTACCTCCTGTGAACTCTCTCATTCAGTTCATCTATCAGGTCAAACCACTTTTCAGAGTAGCAGCCGTGTTAGTCTGTATTCGCAAAAAGAAAAGGAGTACTTGTGGCACCTTAGAGACTAACAAATTTATTAGAGCATAAGCTTTCGTGAGCTACAGCTCATTTCATCGGATGCATTTCCGATGCATCCGATGAAGTGAGCTGTAGCTCACGAAAGCTTATGCTCTAATAAATTTGTTAGTCTCTAAGGTGCCACAAGTACTCCTTTTCTTTTTGTCAAACCACTTGTGACAGTAAAATCTTTGTTTGTATTTTAAATTGAATTTAGAGCTTGTGAAAGGTGCCAGATGGACAACCCAGGGAAGTGAAGTCATCTGTTTATTCATGGAACAGATGCTGCTCAAGATGCAGCAGTGGGTTGCTGCTTACTAGCCCACCAATATGTAGGAACTGATTTGGAGTGATCAACTCAGGTTAGCTTGCTTCATGACCTGACACTCCTTTGCCTCTCTATTCATATAAATTCTAATCATATAGAGACTGGGAGACATACTCCTCCTTAAGACATCCCAGCTGCTGTTATAAAAGGAGACATAGTTTTTTCTAATTTCCCCACAAAGTCCCCTAATTCTAGTAACAACTGGAAGTTACTGTTGGCACTTAGAGTTCTCAGAGTAAGAGATAAACTTGGTCATGCCTGCACTCTAAGCTACATAGCGTTACTTTTGAAGACTGAGAAAAAGACAGCTGTTTGCTGAGGGCATGCTAAGAGTTTAGAAGCTTTCTCTTGTGTTCTGTGACTAGTTTTAATTGGCCTTGAAAGGAAGTGGGTCACACACTCTTGCACAGAAAATGCTTTATCATCACCGCTCTCTGAATTTCCCTGGGTATTTCACCGGACACTTTTTTTTTTGTAGTTCTGTATACAGGTGCAGAATGAAACCTGACTCTATAGGCTTTATTAATGAGGCTTCCCATATATTAGTGCTACATTTGGGGCCAAACACTCCATCACCTCCTTGGTAAAAAAAAATGGCTCTTGTACAGACCCATTATTTACTTTTAATTATAAATCCATTTAACTGATAACTAGATCAATAAAAAAATTTACCAGAATACTTTTGTTCTCCATTGTGAATACTTAAGCACAAGAACCATGAGCTCATTGGTTGAGATAAAGATAATACCTGTGTTGTTCACCTCTGTGATGCTAATACTAAAAGAAGTCTTTAGTGACTCATGTTCACGGTTTGCATATACATTTCAGCTGTCTATTCATGATGCTTTATTAACTCTGCTAGCCATATAAAGATTGGAAACTGGTCAGCTATTGTAAGAATTTCTTTGCTGCCATTTTTGAACTCATATAATATTTCAGGAACTGGGCCTGTCTGTTACACAGCTCCTTCCTGATATTATCACAAGATAGACCTCAACCTGTTTATATAGAAAAGATTATTCTGAAAATAAAGTGGCTTCATCTGTCTCTTTTGCTAAGAACTTAAATACAACTTTGGTGTCTCTCTAACTGATAGTATATTTACAATGCTGAAATTCTTTGAAGATTTCATTCAAGAGACTGGCAGAGAGTAACACTGCATTTCCAGTATTCTACCATCAGTGGACACTTTCAAATTATACTTTAGAGCAAAAAATACAGATAAGTGGAATTACGAAATCAGAAATATTAAACTGTGTTTCTTCACTGCTTAGCCACACTAAATCATTAGGTTGACCCAACTACAATGCACAGGGTGCAAAATTTTTCGAAGGCCTGAGAAATGTAGCTACGTCAATCCAATTTTTAAGTAAAGACTAGGACTAAGAATAGCAGGAAAAAAATTCAGCTAAAGAATACAAATATGATTCCCATTGAAATAAAACCAATAAGTTAAATGTAATCTCCAGTCAACAAATTTTGTTGGATAATACAAGCCTTTGGGACTTGTGATAAAATTTGCAATGGGGATAGTTAACATAGAACCAACCTGGCTTGGTAAACATGACCTCGTGGAAAGATGGAAACAGAGAGCCTATCTGATTTCCACATCTTGCTGCAATCTTAAAAGGTGCATCTTGGAGGCCCTCCAAGCAGTTTTCCAGAAGAAAGTCTGTTCGGTTTTGCTGAAGATATCAATGCAGAACACCAGTGCAGACTTTTACTAGAAAAGTCAGACAGGCTTTTGATATTTGCCCATAATTAAAGGGACACCAAAAATTTAAAAAGAAAAGGAGTACTTGTGGCACCTTAGAGACTAACAAATTTTTTGAGCATAAGGTTTCGTGAGCTACGACTCACTTCATTGGATGCATAAGTGAGCTGTAGCTCACAAAAGCTTATGCTCAAATAAATGTGCTAGTCTCTAAGGTGCCACAAGTACTCCTTTTCTTTTGTGAATACAGACTAACACGGGTGCTACTCTGAAACCTGTCAAAAATTTAAAAGTCACACTTATTTCTGAAGATGTTTTGTCTACTATTGATACAAGTAGCCCCTAAAATCAGTATAATTGAAAGAGTTTAGGAAGAAAATCCCCCACAAAAATTATTTTATTTTGTGCATTTCATAGCCCATTGTGTAAAGTTAATTTTCATTGTCTCCACTGTATAGTCCATTAGTTGGTCACGTCCCTCTTTTGTGTGTGTGTGAATCTTTTACACAGCAACAGGGAAGATAAAATGTATTTTTAAAAATAAATAGGGCTCTGAAACCACAACAACGGGCAGGGTACTCAACTTTCAACACACTTTTTAACTGAGAATTTCAAACTGATATTGTGCCTTTAATGGTAAAGTACTTGGGATCAAATCCTGGTCCACTGAAGAAAACAGGATTTTTGCCAGTAACTTCATTGGCATCAGGATTTGGTCCAAAGTTGAAGATGAAAAGCTTTCAGCAATCAGGTTTGTCTCCTGATGTGTTAGGCTTTGTTTAAACACTTAGGAAACCTTGGTCTGAGGCCTGGTCTACATTTAAAAGTTTTGCTAGCACAGCTATATAGTAAGGAGCATAGACACAGTGATAATGACATCAAAGTCCTTTTGCTTGTTTTTTTCAGGGAACTGGTATAAACTATACTGGCAAAATAATTAAAATAAAATAGACTGCATCTATAGTAGGAGAGGTTGCAGGTATAGCTCTTCTGATATAGCTATACCAGCAAAGCCTATCTAGTGTCGACAAGACCTATGTCTCAAAGAGTTTATAATATAGAGCAGCAAATACCAACATTCCAAACTACTTATTTTATTTATATTTTTAAATAATCGCATATGCTGAGCATGCATTTTACTATATTAGTCATAAAGCACTTTTAATCAAATTGCATGGCTTTAAATATTAAAATATTTGAAAATATATTTTAATTTTAGATCATATTCTAAAAAAAAAAGAGTATTAAGGCAGGTCAATTAAAAAAAACCATCTCATCATGAACAGTCTCAGTCTCTTAACATTTCATTTTTGGGTAGGTTAGTGGAAAGATGTTTGAATAGCTCCAGCTGTATCTTGAACTTGCAAATGTTGCAGATCACTATGAGTTTTGTTTTAGCTGCACAGGTGATTTTGTTGATGGCAATCTCTCTCAGCAATGGTGTACATGCTGAGGAGGATCAAAAGCTATCAGCAGCCTTTGATACTAACTACTAGGCTTTGATAACTTGTCTGTGGGATCTTTCAAGAAGATAACCCTTCAGTGGACTCTTTCCTTCCTCTTTGAAAGGTGCTAAAGGGTAGAATGAAAGCATTATTTTAGTTCTCCAAGATCTTTGACAAGCAGAATACTGCAGGGTTCCAACTTGCCTTCCTCTCCAATATGTATGTCGAGACTTCAGGGGAAATAGTGAGAATTTTTCGTTTTGCAGTGTCATCAGTCTAAGTGTGGTGAAGTGGTTGGGAGGAAACTGGTTAAAAATGAGCCCAGATAAGATGGAGGAGATGCGATTTGAGGGGAGGAAATATCTAGGAGGCATGGTCTTCTATTTGAAGTGTCTTTGATATTCATTATTCTCATTCTTGGGGAGGAGGAGGAGAAAGTTTTGGATGCATCTCTGCTCTTAGTGGTGATGCTATTTCAGATACAGCTAACCCAGACTGCCATCATTTCTTTCTGATACTTCATAGTTTTAGAGTTTAAGGCAGGGGTTCTCAAACTGGGAGTTGTGACCCCTTAAGGAGGTCATGAGATTATTACATGGGGGGTTGCAAGCTGTCAACCTCCACCCCAAACACCGCGCGTTGCCTCCAGCATTGATAATGGTGTTAAATATATTTAAAAGTGTTTTTAATTTATAAGGAGGAGACTTGCTGTGTGAAAAGCATCCCCAGTACAAAAGTTTGAAAACCAAAAGTTTGAAATCTGGTTTAAGGCCAGAAGGTACCATTAGGTGTCATCTAATCTGAACCCCTCTATATACCAGGCCATTATTTTCATCTAGTTACCTAGCATTGAACCAAATAACTTGATTTGACGACATCAAGAGATAGAGAATCTCCACCACTTCCTTTGGTAAGAGTACCAATGGTTAATCACTCTGACAGTTAAAAATGTGTACCTAACTTTTCATTTGAATTTGACTGGTTTCAGTTTCCAATCATTAGTTTTTGTTTATGCCTTTCTCTGATAGAGTAGAGTCTGGTATTTTCAACTCATGAAAGTATGTATAAACTGTAATTAAGTCATCTCTCAATCTTTTTTTTTTTAAAAAAAGATAAAGAGATTGAGCTCCTTAAATGTATCACTTTAAGATATTTTCTCCAGCTCTTGGTCCTGCTTTGAGCAGGGGCTTGGACTAGATGACCTCTTGAGGTCCCTTCCAACTCTGATATTCTATGAGTCTATGATTCTGTTTTATGAATCAGTTTTGTCACTCTCTTTTCTGTACCCTCTCAGATTTTTCAAAACCCTTTTAAAAATGTGGGTGGAAGAACTATAAGCAATATTCAAATATTGGTCTCACCAATGCTGTACACCGGGGTAGGCAACCTATGGCATGTGTGCCAAAGGCAGCATGCGAGCTGATTTTCGGTGGCACTCACACTGCCCTGGTCCTGGCCACCGGTTCGGCGGGCTCTGCATTTTAATTTAATTTTAAATGAAGCTTCTTAAACATTTTAAAACCTTATTTACTTTGCAACAGTAGTTTAGTTATATATTATAGACTTATAGAAAGAGACCTTCTAAAAATGTTAAAATGTATTACTGGCATGCGAAACCTTAAATTAGAGTGATGAAGACTCAGCACACCACTTCTGAAAGGTTGCTGACCCCTGCTGTACACGATGCAAAATCACTTGCCTACCTTTACTTTCTATCCCCCAGTTTATACATCCAAGGATCTTTTATATTCTCATCTTTTAATTCTTTATCAATTAAATCCAGTACCAGCTTTTCCATTATTTTCCTGGAATTGATGTGAGGTTAACTGACCATATTTACCTGGGTCATCCTGCTTTCTCTTTTTCAATATTGCCACTTTCAACATTAATACTCTTACAGTGTTCTGGAATTTCCCTAGTCTTCCAAGATTTATTAAAAATTAACATCAGCGTGCCAGAGATTTTTTCAGCCAATTCTTTTAAGACTCTTTAGTGCAAGCTGTTTAGGTCTATTGATTTTAAAATGTTTATCATTAGTAGATGATGCTGTCTAGCATCCTCCTCAGTAAAACAGACACTGGAAATTGCTTCATCATCCTCCTGTGATACGAGTACATCCTCCCTCTTCTTTAAAAAAAAAGTCAGAAATATTTATTGAACACTTCTGTCTTTTCTGCACCATTATTAATAATTTTACCATCTCCATCTACCATTGCTAGGATTTTTTGTTCCTAATATACCAGGGATGGCCAAACTTTGGCTCATGAACCACATGCGGCTCTTTTATAATTAAAGTGCGGCTCACAGATTCCCCCTCCGGGCTCCCCATTCTCCACCTACCAGACTGAGGAGGGAGCTTGGGACTCTGCCTTGCAGCAGGGTGGTGGGATAGGGACTTCTGCTCAGTGGGGAGGAGGATCTTGGGGCTTCAGCCTCACAGGGCGTGCCTGCTTGTGTTCGGGGCTTCAGCAGGAGCAGGGCTGAAACCCTGAGCCCCGGCAGGTGCCTCCCAAGGTGCTGAAGCCCTGACTCCCAGCAGGTGTGCCCTGGCTCGCAAACTTCTGAAAATTGTCGTATGCTGCTCAGGGGTCTGTAAGTTTGGCCACCCCTGTAATATACTTAAAAAACTCCTTCCTATTGTCCTTAGCCCTATTAGCATGGATTTTTCTCTATGTTACTGGAGTCCCAATGGGGGCCAGCTATGGTCACTCAATTAGGGAGAACTGCAGCAAATGGGGCAGACAATCCCTATAAAGCTGGTGGATATTCCAATACTTAGATTTACCAAGACAGCATAAAACAGCTTCTTTATTACCTTACTGGTTATCAGAAGTCCAAACAATACAGTTCCCTTAAAGTGATCCAGCCTCAGGCCTCCATCCAGGTACCTAAGTCAGATATGATGATTTCTGAAAATGTTATTTCAACATACAAAAGAAAAGGTTCTACCAGTCCCAAAGGATTGGACACATTACCTCCCAGGTTACTGAATATTCCCGATCTTACCCAAATACACGCTACAGCCAATTCTTATTAACTAAACTAAACTTTATTAAAAAACAAAAAGAGAGAGTATGGTTAAAAGATCAATTACATACAGAGATGAATTCAATTTTAAGATTCAGATTCATAGCAGAGATGGTGAGTTTTGTAGTTGCAAAGAGTTATTTTGGAAATAGTTCATAGGTTATAGTCCAATGTTCAAATCTCATATTCAGGGCATACCAGCATAACTGGGACCTCAGTCATATGACTCAACTTCCCTGATGATGCTTAAGCAGATCTGAGATAACAGAATCAGGACCCAAGGATCTTTTATCCAATTTCATGTCCTTTTTGACAAGTTGAAGTTCAAAGGTAATTAGCATGATTTTGAAGGAGGTCCATCACCAGTACTTAGCTATATGAATTAACATAAGGCAATTTGCTTGTTCCTCCACCATTCACAGATTATTTGCTATACATCTCAAAACAGATGAATACAGAGATAAACCCTGTTTACAATTCATTTAAATGCTAGGCTGTTCTTTTGATCTCTGAATTATCAGAATACAGCATAGACAGGGACTGTTGCTTAAATCATAAATACACAAAAACACAATATTCTCTCCCCACATGTCTTTTGAGGGTTATTTATTTTGCAGGATGTTTAACCCTTTCTAGCCTTGCGTCACTCCCCAATTCCTTCAGCTTCCCATATCAATTTTCCACACTTCAAAATTTCTAATTTATATGGATTGCTATCTGTTCCCCCCTTTTCCATTTGTTATATATTGCTTTTTATTTTTCATTGCTGACTTCATTTTGCCACTGAACCTGGGTGTGCTTTTCGCCAGAATTGTCCTCTTTTATGGCTGTGAAATTGTGGCTTTTTGGCCAATAGTGGATAGTGGCGGTGGATCATCCCTCTCTGGGTCAGTGGGAAGCCACTCTGCTTCACCAGAGTCAGGGATTTAGCAGAAGAATAAACAGTCGAAGGCTCTGGCCCTTAAGCAGGGAAGAGCAGCAAAAGCATACGGCTTGGGCCATTAGCAGGCAGAGCTCTAAATATCTAAAAATTTCCAACCCTCAGCAGGGCAGGACAACCCATCATTGATCTGGCCCTCAGGTTGGGGCAGAACAACTGGGTAACATATATGACTCTGGCCCTTAGGTAGAGGCAGAGCAAACAAGCATCTATGAGCGCTGGACCTTAGCAGGGGCGAGACGCAATTAATCTCGGGACCTAGGCTCTCAAGCAGGATGGGGGACCAAAGAGTCTCGGAACTCGGGTCTCTGGCAAGGCAGAGCACCAAACCGTCTAGGGGCTCAGGCGAGGCGTTCTCTGACCTCTGAGGCAGGTTGAGAATAGGCAGTCTGTTGCCTGGTGCGTGGCTCAGGTAGGTGGCAGACAATACAGGCCTCGTGCCTACGTGTGGGGAGGCTGCCACCCCAGGGATAGAGGGACCAGTGCCCACTCGACTCCACCAGGTCCCAGCCCAGGGCAGAGTGTTCCACCGCTGGTCAGTGGGGAATCCAGCCGGAACATGCTGACCGCATTTCAGACAGCAATGCAGCCGAACTGGTGTCAGCTATCCCTGGCCACTTCCTCCCTTCCCCTCAGGATGTACCTGGATCTGTGAGATCCTCCTCTTCCCCAGGGTAGATGGCAGTGGCCGTTTGGCCACTATTTGGCTGCTGGATCGGCCTCTTC
Organism: Dermochelys coriacea; assembly: GCF_009764565.3. NCBI lineage: Eukaryota > Metazoa > Chordata > Testudines > Dermochelyidae > Dermochelys > Dermochelys coriacea. The sequence goes on along the minus strand of NC_050070.1, from coordinate 35,715,757 downwards.
AGCGGGCTAGGATCTTCCTTGGGCTCCAGCCCCTGGAGCTGGCAGAAGGAATCTGTCTCCTCTGGCAGTTCCTGCCCTACTGAGCTGCAGAGCTCCCCCTTTATACTTCCTGTCCTGCCCTTAACCAAGCCTGGCCGACTCCTCCCACCTGGGTTCGAGGGGCAATACCTCCCCCTCTGCATCAGTGGGAGGCCACTCTGCCTCACTACATGGCCATCCAAAAAATTCATCTTAAAGAACTCCCAATTTTCATTCATGTATTTCTGTCTAATTTTTTCCTCCCAATTAGTTTGGCCAATAATTTCCCTCATTTTCGGGAAATAAACCCTTTTGAAGTCGCCACCACAACAATATGCCTAAGTAACAATAAGGCTAGAGTGCAATGTGCTTTACTGGGGGATGGCATATTACTTGGAAGAGGCATAGTTAAGCTTCTAGGAAATGGTGCAGGATGAGTGAGAGAAAGGTAAAGAAAAACAGCCGCGGAGAGTAGATGGTTCAGGAAGATGTGTGAAGGAAAGCGATCAGAAGATATGGGGATAGCTCTAGAGAGGGAAAAATGATAAAGGTCCTAAGGAAAGAGAGAGAATGGGATAAATGGAGGATGGGAACAGAAATAATAAATGATAGAGAGGAAAACAGAAAGAAATGAAATATGATACTAAAGAATAGAATGTGTGTGTAAATGAGAGAATGAGAGAGAGAGCAGTAAATACACATTTCTTTTTTTATTTGCCAGGTAGTTTTGTAGGGTTGATCCCATCATGGATATGATTTTATATTTGTAGTATAAAATTCTGATGATTTATTTTTGTTTGGTTTGGGGAGATGCATTGTGGGAGGGGCAGCAAAATTTTTCTTTGCCTGGAAAAACAATACATCTCTACTCTAAAGCTACTTTGCATTACTCTGACTGTTAATTGTTTTCCTTCTCTTATTTTTCTTAGAATGTATTTAGTCAGGTAGTTTCCCAAAATTTATTTTACTCCATCAAGCCAAAATGAAATTCCTTGACTTTATGCAGATCATTTGCTTTGCTCTCACAAACCTTCCTCGCTAAATTTTCTCGCTTTCACTCCCTATGTTCCGTTAGTGTTTACAGTTAATTCTTGTTTTAAAATTTCAAAGCACCTGCTAAGCTGGTACTTGCAAAGTAAAATACCTATGTTTCTATGGAGAAAATGGTGTTATAACATTGCAGAGAAAACTAAGGTGTCCTGACATGGATCAAGTGCTCCTTGCTTTACTTATACAACTAGTCCCTACAAAGTCAATATAACTACTTATGTGAGACAGAAGTACAGATTGTGGCACAGTGTGTTTAATCTATATCCTCATTGTATAGCAGGAAAAGATGGTTTACTTTTCTTTTACTTTTTACTTTTACTTTTAGTGGTATACTGTGGAAAAGAGATTTTTCCTTTTCATTGTTAGAATTACTTTCTGAAGTCTTTTTATTCCAAATTCAGTGTAGTGCGGATTTAAATTTCTGTAAACTTTATAGAGATTGTCATAACTATGCTATTTTGTAAACTTCCTTAAATGACCTGTTTACTCAGAAATCTTCTACTAAGCTAATCATTAGCCATTTCAGCATAATGGAAGGAGGTTTTGGTATTTGGTATAATGTTTTTGGTATTATAAATCTGACACTCATTCTTTGTGGTTATGATAAATCACTTTCAAACATTAATGTTAATTATGAGTTCATATAAATTATTTATGAACTGACTGACTTTTACTTATATGAAATACACATTTCATTATTTAAATACTTTGAGCCAAATCCTTCAGCCATAACTTAGGCAAAAGTCCCATTGAAGTCCATACTCAGCCTGAAGTCAAAGTAAAGTCTGCTGGATCAGGGCTTCTGTTTCTTAACAAATACATAATTTTGTGTGTACATATTTTGAAGCACGAATTATTAAACTAGTATTTCTCTTTCTATTATTACTTTTGGTAGACTAAAATTTGTTTTAAAATGCATGTTAAAATGAAATTGAAACCAAAATGAATGTAATAGAAAAGTAGTTAGTAGCTAGGATACAAATTCTGTCTATTAAATTGATTTTTTTTCAACTAGATTCCAGCTCAGATTGTCCAAGAAGAAGAAATTGTGGCACCTGCCAGTACTCTTGCTGATGAGGTTAGATTTTTTTGTTTTCTCATTAGGCAGGAAAGTGTATAAATCTGTAAATTAAGAGTGGACTAGACTAGGAACCCTTGAATCTAACCTCTTTTTGAATTTCAGATTGAATGTGAAACACTTGTATTTGATTCTGAGATCCAAACCAACTAATGTAGCTTTAGTCCTATTGGATCCCAAAGTGGGCTCGATCTATTTTCTTCTTTTAGTTTTGATGCCATTGAACTCTCACAAGAACATCTGATCTCATGAGATATACATTATTCAAAGGTAGTGGAAATCTTGCAGGATCATCTGAACTAACTATATTACTGTCATTTGGGGCTTCAGATTTACGATAACAGTTCATAAAATTTCAGTTGCTACTGAACCAGCCTTGACTGAGACTTGAACCTAGCCTATATCTAATCATCACTTCCTTAACCCATCTGTACCATAAGTTAAAATGCACTACATTTGTAGTAATGTAAATGTCCTTAATTTTCAAAACCAAGTGCCTAAAGTTAGGCTCCTAAGTCCATATTTAGGCACTTAAATAAGTAGTTTGATATTCCAAAGTGCTGAGCATCCAGCAGCCAACATAGAAATCAAGGGAAGTAGCTGGCTGTTGAGCACTTTTGAAACTCAGAACACGTATTTTTGTTCCTAAATTTGGATTCACAAACCTAACATTAGGCACTTGTTTTTGAAAATCTTGGCCTAGATTTTATTCATATTTTATTTAATAAAGATTTTAAGACAAAGTGCTAACTCTAAGCCTTGTGCAGTACACACTGTGGCAGAAATCCTAGCCCCATAGAAGTCAGTGGAATTTTGCCATTGATTACAATAGAGCTAGGAGTTCATCCAGTATGTAGTTTTCATTCTGAGAGAATTGTTAATCTGCAAAGCATTGCTCCTGTATCAATGCCTTCCCCTTTGGGCACTATAAAATTAAAAAACAGAGTCAATGTGATCTAGTATAATTAGAACAGAACACTATGCAAAGGATTCCAAGGTTCTCTTCCTAGGGGCAGGTCTACACTATAACTTAAGTTGATCTAACTTGCGTCGCTCAGGGGTGTGAAAAAAACCCTGCCCCAAGCCACACAAGTTTTGCGCTTTCCACAACAGCGCTATGTCAGCAGGAGATGCTTTCTCGCCAATAGCTTCTGCTTCTTGCTGAGGTGGAGTAATTATGCCGATGGGAGAGCACTCTTCCATCACCATAGCACATCTTCACCAGATGCGCTACAGTGGTGCAGCTGTACTGATGTAGCGCTGCAGTGTAGAATTGCCCTAATTCTCCCACAAAGTGTGACCATGGACAAGGTCTCTTTGCCTTGCTTTAGCCATCTGTAAAATGTATTAATAGTATCTACCTCACAAGTGTGTTGTAAGGTTTCCTTAATTCGTGTCTTAATTGTCAGTTTTTAACGCACATTAATCAGAGTGTTCAGCACCTAGAGCCTAATGCACACAAATTCCACCACTTTCAAGCCCAGAGCAGCTGTGAAAGGCAATGTATGCTGGCTCCAAGGTACACCAACCTGTACAGATGACAGGCTGGTCTGCCACAGTTGTGATAACTACAAGATTTTGGTTGGATAGCTTTACTTTTAATTAAGGTTCAGTGCACCCAAAAATAATATTCTTTATTGTAGGCCGAAGGTGTGTGATGTTGTACAAGACAGTTTTCTCAGATTAATTAAAGGATATCTAAAAGGAATAAAAAAAGAAAAGTGTTTGTTTGTAATCAATATCGTTTAATCAAAATGGTTCAAGCCTGTATTAAACACACATTTGCTTCTGTTTTATTTCAATGCCACAAATAAACCAAGGGGTGGTTTGTAGGCACTGTGCCTTTGCAACATAATAGGTAACTAAATGGTTCAGTAATGGAGTAAGTACTTTGATCCCAGATTCCACAGGATCATTAGAAACAAACCTTTGATAATTATTTGTAAAAATGTGCACAATAATTATTAATCACATTGTTTACTAACACTCATCCCCTTCCATAGATTTATACCAATTTATACTCTGTAGCTAGAGAACTGGACATACTGTTAATAATCTGATAGATTATTTAAAGATTTAATGCAAAACTAGATGTTATTCTCATAATCTCTCACATAGTGCTTTCCATTTACAAACATCAGTTAATGATCACAATGAGCCTTTGAGTAAGGCATTATCTAGAGCGGGGTGGGCAAATTTTTTGGGCCGAGGGCCACATCTGGGTGGGGAAATTGTATGCATAGCCGGGGCTGGGGGTTGGGGTGAGGGAGGGAGTGCGGGGTGTGGGAGGGGTGTGGTGTGCAGGAACGGGCTCAGGGCAAGGGATTGGGGGCAGAGGAGGGGTGTGGACTGGGAGGGAGCTCAGGGCAGGGGGTTGGGATGCAGGAAGGGTGCGGGGTGCAGCAGGGGGCTCAGTCAATTTGAGATTTAATAGAATTTACATTAAAGGAAAATGGTGTGCATGTCAAAGCTATTCTTTATATGTTGTCCATGTGTGAGATTAAAACTGAGAGCAAAGAAAGAGTGATAAACGTTAGTAATGGCATTGCAACTGAAAGTGCAAGTGACTGATCGTTGTATCTTTTTTTTATAGGTTGAGGAAGATGGCAGTCCCTATGAGGATATTGAAAAAAAGGTTTGTATAAAAAAGAATGTCAAGCTACTGGTTTCAGAGTAGTAGCCATGTTAGTCTGTAGCCGCAAAAAGAACAGGAGTACTTGTGGCACCTTAGAGACTAACAAATTTATTGGAGCATAAGCTTTTGTGGGCTATAGCCCACTTCATCAGATGCATAGAATGGAACACGTAGTAAGAAGATATATACGTACAGAGAACGTGAAAAGGTGGCAAAAGCCACACTTTGCTCCCCTGACACTCCTGGCAAAATTGCACCTTAAGAAAGGCTTAAAGCTGCAATATGGATCTAAAAATGTAAAACTAGAACTTGGAATAAAAGGGTATTTAAAATATCCATTACAACTATATTAGAAGCATACCAACTCTAAGAGGCTAATTAATTAAGATGAGCTATTATCAGCAGGAGAAAAAACCTTTTGTTGTGATAATCAAGATGGCCCATTTCAGACAGTTGACAAGAAGGTGTGAGGATACTTAACATAGGGAAGTAGATTCAATTTGTGTAATGACCCAGCCACTCCCAGTCTCTATTCAAGCCCCGTTAATGGCATCTAGTTTGCAAATTCTAGTTCAGCAGTTTCTCGCTGGAGTCTGTTCTTAAAGCTTTTGTTGCAAAATTGCCACCTTTAAGTCTGTTACCGAGTGACCAGAGGGTTGAAGTGTTCTCCTACTGGCTTTTGAATGTTATGGTTCCTGATGCCGGATTTGTATCCATTTATTCTTTTGCGTAGAGACTGTCCAGTTTGGCCAATGTACATGGCAGAGGAGCATTGCTGTCACATGATGGCATATCACGTTGGTAGATGTGCAGGTGAACAAGCCCCTAATGGCGATGTGATTAGGTCCTATGGTGGTGTCACTTGAATAGATATGTGGACAGAGTTGACATCGGGCTTTGTTGCAAGGATAGGTTTCTGGGTTACTGTTTTTGTTGTGTGGTGTGTGGTTGCTGGTGGGTATTTGTGTCAGGTTGGGGAGCTGTCTGTAAGTGAGGACTGGTCTGTCTCCCAAGATCCGTGAGTGAGGGATTGTCTTTCAGGATAGGTTATAGCTCTTTGACGATGTGCTGGAGAGGTTTTAGTTGGGGGCTGAAGGTGATGGCTAGTGGCGTTCTGTTATTTCTTTGTTGGGCCTGTCCTGTAGTAGGTGACTTCTGGGTGCTCTTCTGGCTCTGTCAGTCTGTTCTTTCACTTCAGCAGGTGGGTATTGTAGTTTTAAGAATGCTTGATAGAGATCTTGTAGGTGTTTGTCTCTGTCTGAGGAATTGGAGCAAATGCGGTTGTATCTTAGAGCTTGACTGTCGACAGTGGATCATGTGTGTCCTGGATGGAAGTTGGAGGCATGTATAAGTATAGCGGTCAGTAGGTTTCCGGTATAGGGTGGTGGTTATGTGACCATCGCTTATTAGCACAGTAGTGTCCAGGAAATGGATCTCTTGTGTGGACTGGTCCAGGCTGAGGTTGATGGTGGGATGGAAATTGTTGAAATCATGGTGGAATTCCTCAAGAGCTTCTTTTCCATGGGTCCAGATGATGAAGATGTCATCAATGCCCCTACTCTACTTGCGCTACATTGATGACATCTTCATCATCTGGACCCATGGAAAAGAAGCTCTTGAGGAATTCCACCATGATTTCAACAATTTCCATCCCCCATCAACCTCAGCCTGGACCAGTCCACACAAGAGATCCACTTCCTGGACACTACGGTGCTAATAAGCGATGGTCACATAAACACCACCCTATATCGGAAACCTACTGACCGCTATTCCTACCTACATGCCTCTAGCTTTCATCCAGATCATACCACTCGATCCATTGTCTACAGTCAAGCTCTACGATATAACCGCATTTGCTCCAACCCCTCAGACAGAGACAAATACCTACAAGATCTCTATCATGCATTCCTACAACTACAATACCCACCTGCTGAAGTGAAGAAACAGATTGACAGAGCCAGAAGAGTACCCAGAAGTCACCTACTACAGGACAGGCCCAACAAAGAAAATAAGAATGCCACTAGCCATCACCTTCAGCCCCCAACTAAAACCTCTCCAACGCATCATCAAGGATCTACAACCTATCCTGAAGGACGACCCATCACTCTCACAGATCTTGGAAGACAGGCCAGTCCTTGCTTACAGACAGCCCCCCAATCTGAAGCAAATACTCACCAGCAACCACACACCACACAACAGAACCACTAACCCAGGAACCTATCCTTGCAACAAAGCCCATTGCCAACTCTGTCCACGTATCTATTCAGGGGATACCATCATAGGGCCTAATCACATCAGCCACACTATTAGAGGCTCGTTCACCTGCGCATCTACCAATGTGATATATGCCATCATGTGCCAGCAATACCCCTCTGCCATGTACATTGGCCAAACTGGACAGTCTCTACGTAAAAGAATGAATGGACACAAATCAGACATCAAGAATTATAACATTCAAAAACCAGTTGGAGAACACTTCAATCTCTCTGGTCACTCGATTACAGACCTAAGAGTGGCTATCCTTCAACAAAAAAGCTTCAAAAACAGACTCCAACGAGAGACTGCTGAATTGGAATTAATTTGCAAACTGGATACAATTAACTTAGGCTTGAATAGAGACTGGGAATGGATGAGTCATTACACAAAGTAAAATTATTTCCCCATGATATTTCTCCCCCCCACCCCACCCCCACTGTTCCTCTGATATTCTTGTTAACTGCTGGAATTAGCCTACCTTGCTTGTCACCATGAAAGGTTCCCCCCCTGCTGCTGGTGATGGCTTATCTTAAGTGATCACTCTCCTTACAGTGTGTATGATAAACCCATTGTTTCATGTTCTCTGTGTGTGTATAAATCTCTCCTCTGTTTTTTCCACCAAATGCATCCGATGAAGTGAGCTGTAGCTCACGAAAGCTTATGCTCTAATAAATTTGTTAGTCTCTAAGGTGCCACAAGTACTCCTTTTCTTTTTGCGAATACAGACTAACACGGCTGCTACTCTGAAATCAGTATTATCAATGTGTACAGCTGGTTACATAGGTTTAAACAAGTTATGGGACTTGAATATATGCAAAAAACTATAACAGTAATTGATCATTTTGGTTGCTTTATCAGTATACTAGCAAAGGGTTTCTCTTTAATTAATATTGTTAGAACTGCCAATAAAACTCAGATTGTTTGATCAAGTGTCTCTTGCATAGAAATTTTGTGATTAAAAAAATCAAAGTCACATTGATTCTGTTTATTGATTTTTATAATATGTTGCCCACACAGTATCTCAATTTTTTCTCCACTTATTTTCTTTATACTCTTCTGTGGCTACAATTAAGTATTTTAGTAATTCCCACCTAGACAAGGTCACCATTGATCACTTAGAAGTTGTATAAACTAAGCATCAGTCATCAATAATGCTAAACAGGAAAACAATGGAGAGAACATTCAAAACTGAACTTTTAAATGTCCTATCCATCCATTTAGGTTTTTATCCATATTCATTAGCATATTGTATGTAGAGGAAGATCAAGTATTAATGCAACAATGAGTTAGAGCAGTCACAGGTGCTGGCTTCTAATTTTCCCCGCTCAGCCCCAGGCCCTGCCCCAAATCCACACCTTTCCCCAGGCCCCCAACCCATCTCTTCCTGTCTCCACTCCACCCTTGCCCTGCCTCTTCCCGCCCCACGCCTCCCCACTCCCGCCTCTTCCTCACTTCTTTCCGAGTGCGCCCCACATCTGTTCTGCGGCATGCAGGAGGCGCTGGGAGGGAGGGGGAGGAGTTGATTGGCGGGAGGCTGCTGGCGGGCAGGAGTGTAGGGGAGCTTGGCACCCACTAATTTTTGTGCACAAACTAGGAGGCCTGCCCTCTGGGGGAGGCACAAGAGGTTCTTTGGGGAGGCACAAAGAAACTGGGATTCTGCAGGACTCACTGCCATAATAGCAGGAATGGGATAAAAATAGAGTGGGTCTTGCAGGATGGTACGGGAGTGGGATTAAAAAAAAAGATAGTCCTTCCGGGCCACAAACAACATGTATGTTCCAACCAGCAGCTGTGCCTCTCTGATCACCCAGCTATGAAGGCAGGGCTGCTGCCAGCAGAAGCAGCATTGCCACCCTACTTCTGCTGGCCTTTAGAGCAGGTGACAGGAAGTGGGGGGGACGACAAATTCTGTGAATGGTAAGGGTGGTGTGACTGGAAAAGTTTGCGTACTCACTTAAGAGCTCTTTTACAGCCTAATGCTGTAATAACATCCCATCAGGAAGTTTTTCACTATATCTAACCTTCCATGATTCCATCCGATTACTCCAAATTACACCCAAATAATTCTCTTTTATCTTTTGGGCCAAATTCTTCCTTGGAAATGTTCTGGACATTCCCAGTGACTTCAGTGGGAATTGCATTTGTATGTCCAAGAAAATAATTTAAATTGTGTTTGAATTTGTTTTTTGTATGCTTCAGATATTTGTAGCCTGCCAGCAAGTCTCCCCTTATTTTCTTGTAGCCATTCTATACATGTTAGCTGTTTTAATTTTTCCTTATAAGTCAATCCATCACAGTCTCTGAACCTGTTGCATAGAAAAATACCGATGATTTGTATTTCAGGAAAAGAAGAAAGAATGGAGCTTCAAAAATATGTTTGGATTCTTTCTCAAAAAGCCTGAAGAATCTGAAGGTATGTTATGCAGTTATTGATGGATTAGAAAGAACTCATGCACAAGACAAATTTACAACAGAAAACTGTAATACAATCATCCTAATTTTGTGTTAGATGTAGCCGACTTTCACTTTCCTGCATAAACTCTCCCAGTCAAATTTCCTACACTGAATGATGTAGATTAGGAATCTCTTGAATCAGCAGATTTGAAATTTAGCTGCAAGCCAGCATGTATAAGTGTATTGAACTGACTGATGGGGTATAAGTATGAGTGAAAAAAGAACTTGGCATCAGTTTTCCCCCTGCTGCTAAATTATGAATTTGCTCTTTGAAATAAAGTTGGCTAATAATCTGACAAAGTTATTTTTATGCTGCCTCACATAGCTAATAGATTGGTTAGTGCCACGACACTGTTAGTGGCACAGGCCTGTGTGAAATATCTAGTGCTGGTGATCAAGATAGTGATTCTACTACTATCTTCATTGGCTGCCTAATCTAGGAAAAGGAGACCAAGCGCATAAATCCTCCCTGCTGGTACATAGCCTCTCCATAGGCAAGATCCTCACAGTACCTCCTAAGTGGTACCAACTGGTAACTGGGTCCTTGCATGCCCAGGCAAATTCTGTGAGGGATCTTGGAGCAGCAAGGGGTCCCAGAAATGTAGTGAACATGCCCTGACACTCACTAACCTATGCCCCTAACTACTATGTTGATAGTGAAGACCTCAGTGGTTTCTGTGGCTGATGAGAATATTCTACTCTACAATGTCATAGCAAGAGGATGTCTACTACTATAGAGCAGTGGTTCTCAAACTATGGGGTGGGCTACACAAGAGAGGCGCGGGAATGTATCAAGGGAGGTATGAGCTGTGTGGGTGCGAGCTGTGTGCTTTTTTTTTTTAAAGAGCTGGCTGTCAGCCCTTGGTGGCTGGGGCTCATGCAGAAGGGCTATGCACACCTGGGAGGCGGGGATAAAAGGGACAGCTGGAGCCCCAACACCCTGGGGCCAACAGCCAGAGCCCCACCACCTGGGTTTGCTCTCTCCCCGCCCTCCCCCAGAATCAGTCCCACTGGGAGGTAGCTTGGGCTTGCGCTGTCCTTCCCTGAGTCCCTCACCTGGAGGTGGCAGGACTCTGGCTGCTAACCTCGGGGTGGCAGCAACAGCGCAGAAGTAAGGGTGGCAATGGGGAGTTAAGTCTGCTGTGAAAAGTGATATTGACAAATATCGCTTTTCACATTGCCTCCTTTACTTCCGTGCTGCTGCTGGCAGTAGCGCTGCCTTCAGAGCTGGGTGCCCGGCCAGCAGCCACTGCTCCATGCTCTGACTTCGGAGCAGCCACTGCTCCATGCTCTGCCTTCGGAGCTGGGTTGCTGAATGTGTAATTTGTGTGTCTGTGTGTAAACGACTGCAGACACAAAGAAAGGGGCCCCAATCAAATAAGTTTGAGAATCACTGCTATAGAGGGCTCATGAAATAATTCCACATTGACAGCTATAGCCTGAACCCTAACTCTTACCAGTTCTCTTGGGAATGCATGCTGCTGGACACAGCTGAATGGGAAAGAGCGCATGGATGGTGTGACACAAGCCATCACCACAAAAAATAATTCATGCCCATGATCTGATGATGGGGTAAAGTTTTACAGTGATGGGCAAGTGGCAAAGCCACAGGTGTGGTGATGCTGGTGGTTGTAATCACACATTTGAATGTAGGTGGCTCACAACACCAATTATAAATGTTTCATGGAATATTAGGACTTTATGCAACAACGCTACTGCCAGCCAACCTGAGAGAGGCATAGCACTTGTAAGGGAACTGGTGAGGTATAGGATGACATTGCTGTACTCGGTGAAACCAGATTCTCTGATGAAGGGCAACTAACAGAGATCAGTGCAGGATACACATTCTTCTGATGAGGTCACTATCCTCAGAGCCACAACAATTGGGTGTTGGCTTTACCATTAGCAACTCCAGTGCTTCCAAGTTCAAAAGTCTATCTAAAGGCATAAGTGATGGTCTTTTGGCTCTGTGGTTGCCATTGAAACGTAAGTGGTACGTTACCATCATTAGCGCTTGTACTTCTACTGTGACAAATGCCGACAATGAGAAAGAAAAGTTCGATAGTGACTTAGACAAACTTATTGTGTCTACATCAGTATCAAACTAATTATCATGGGGGACTTTAATACAAGGGTTGGAAGTAACGTGGAAATCTGACAGCCTGCCATTGGACAGTATGGCACTGGGAAAGAGAATAGCAATGGAACTCTGCTACTTAGTGACTGTCAAGTGGCAATTAGTGATCACAAATATGTTTTTCTACCTACCAGATGAAAACCAAAAAGAGGTCATGGATACACCCAAGACCCAAATAATGGGATCTTATTGACTATCATCCATCCATAAGATCTACAGGATGTACAAATCATTGCAGCCATGTGTAGGGCAGACTGCTGGATAGACCATCACATGGCGGGAGGGATAGCTCAGTGGTTTGAGCATTGGCCTGCTAAACCCAGGCTTGTGAGTTCAATCCTTGAGGGGGCCATTTAGGGATCTGGGGCAAAAATTGGGGATTGGTCCTGCTTTGAGCAGGGGGTTGGACTAGATGACCTCCTGAGGTTCCTTCGAACCCTGATATTCTGATTCTACGATCTGTTCCAAACTATTACTAGTAAGTTGACCAGTGTGTCGCAGGTCATCTAAGCCAATCAGACTGCTTAACATAAAGTGATTACAAGATAAAACTACACAAGTGGAGGTCTGTAATAATATTACTGCAGCTTTGTCTGATTGTGCTGGCTTGGCTACTACTGCTAATGTAAACAGTGGGTGGGCTACTTTTCATGACATGGTACATCAAGCTGCTCCTCACAATTTGGCTATAGCAAAATGACATCATCAAGATTAGTTGACAAGAGTGGTCCAGAAATTCAACAGCTACTCACTAAAAAACATGAGCTGCATCCTCAAATTCTTGCATCTCATGTCCCTGTAGGTATAACATACAAGAATCTGTGTCATGAATAGGGATCCTAATTTTCCACAATAAAAAAAGAAAATTTTCCAATTAAAAAAAACTGCATTTTTCTGTGATTAAAAGGAAACACTGAACTTTAGTTTCCCTAGCTACAATATATAAGATATCTGTTAAACACAATATTTTATTGATATATTTACAATTTTTAAGGAAGTTTGAAGCCTACCAGTGCCATCAATCATTATAATAAAATTAATAGAATTGCAATTTGTATTTGCCTGCCTTCAAATGTAATCTATAGCCTGGCTGCATGCAATATAGAACAGCACAATAACATCAATGTGAAATTTGTCAAACTCAGTGCCATGGTCTTTAGGAGTGATTTTTAAAGTTTTCATCATCTTTTCATAACTTTTATTACTCATGTCTGGACGCTGAAGTGAAATTTGAGATGCATTAAAACTCAAAGTCCTATACGCTATGGAATAACCTCTATACACTGGAAGCAGTTTATTGGAGTATGTTTAGCCATGTAAATTTAAATCACGTTAAAAAATCAACCACAAAAGGGGGAGGTTGCTCACACTGAATAAGTGACACTGGTACTTTCAGTAAAATTTAGTTAATAGTTAATATATGTTTTTATTTTTTCACAAAATGTAAAAATGAAAGATTCTGTAAAAACGCAAATTCCACGTTTTTCTGTGGGAAATGGATTTCTAGGATCCCCGGTCATGAGATCCAATCTAAGCTTAGAGACATACAGAATCAATGGTGGAATGCCAAGGCAGATGAAATCCAGGGCTATGCTGACCCTCATGAGAACAAAGACTTTGTGCTGCTTTGAATACATATATGTTCCTACACATACCACTACAGTGGTATTGAAGAGTTTGGACAGCCTAACACTGACTATTGACAAAAAAGAAATCCTTCAGTGGTGACAACAGTGTTTCAGTGATCTAACACACTGTCCAACATCAGAGACATTAATAACAGTAGTTGATCAGCCAACATGTAATAACATGGATGCAACCCCATCCCGTGACAAAGTCAGCACTGCAGTCAGTGCCACAAAGAAGTTCAGGGCTCCTAGATCTGATGGCATTCCTACAGAAATATTCCAGTATGGAGGTGAGATCCTGCTGAGGTTACTGCATAGACAATTTCTCAATACATGGAGTACAGAAGATGTACCGCAAGACTTCAAAGACACCACCATTGTCACCATATACAAAAGGAAAAGTTAAAAGTTCAGTCGCAGTAACTATTGTGGTATCTCGTTACTCTCCATGAGTAGAAAGGTTCTAACTAAAGTATTCTTTGATCATCTGCTATGCAACATAGAATCATAGAACTGGAAGGAACCTCGAGAGGTCATCTAGTCCAGTCCGCTGCACTCAAGACAGGACTAAGTTTTTAGACCATCTTTGACAGGTATTTGTTCAACCTGCTCTTAAAAATCCCCAATGATGGAGATTCCACCACCTCCCAAGGCAATTTGTTCCAGTGCTTAACCATTCTGACAGTTAGGAAGTTTTTCCTGATGTACAACCTAAATTGCCCTTGCTGCAATTTAAGCCTATTGCTTCTTGTCCTATCCTCAGAGGTAAGAACAACTTTTCTCCCTTCTCCTTGTATTAACTTTTTATGTATTTGAAAACTGTTATCATGTCCCCTCTCAGTCTTCTCTTCTCCAGACTAAACAAACCAATTTTTTTCAATCTTCTCTTATAAGTCTTGTTGATCTTCCCTGGACTTTCTCCAGTTTGTCCACATCTTTCCTAAAATGTGGTGCACAGAACTGGACAAAATACTCCAGTTGAGGCCTAATCAGCATGGAGTAAAGCGGAAGAATTACTTCTCATGTATTGCTTACAATACTCCTGCTAATACATCCCAAAATGATGTTTACTTTTTTTGCAACAGCGTTACACTGTTAACTCATATTTAGCTTGTGATCCACTATGACCCCAAGATCCGTTTCTGTAGTACTCCTTCCTAGGCAGTCATTTCCCATTTTGCATGTGTGCAACTAATTATTTCTTCCTAAGTGTACTTAGCATTTGTCCTTATTGAATTTCATCCTATTTACTTCAGACCATTTCTCCAGTTTATCCAGATCACTTTGAATTTTAATCCTATCTTCCAAAGCACTTGCAAACCCTCCCAGCTTGGTATCATCCTCAAACTTTATAAGTGTACTCTCTATGCCATTATCTAAATCATTGATGAAGATATTGAACAGAACCAGATCCAGAACTGATCCCTGCGGGACCCCACTCATTATGCCCTTCCAACATGACTGTGAACTACTGATAACTACTTTCTGGGAACGATTTTCTAACCAGTTATACACTCACCTTATTGTAGCTCCATCTATGTTGTATTTTCCTAGTTTGTTTATGAGAAGGTCATGTGAGACAGTGGGTATGTCTACACTTACATTTTATAGCGCTCTAACTTGCTGGCTCAGGAGTGTGAAAAATCACCCCCCTGAGCACAGCAAGTCTGCGCACTTTAAAGCGCTAGTGTAGACAGGCTCTGAGCACTGGGAGCTGTGCTCCCAGTGCTCAGAGCTAATCCCCTCAGCAGTGCTTTGAAGTTTCCATTGTAGACATACCCAGTATCAAAAGCCTTACTACAGTCAAGATATACCACATCTACCCTTCCCCACTATCCACAAGGCTTGTTACTCTGTCAAAGAAAGCTATCAGATTGGTTTGACACTATTTGTTCTTAACTAATCCATGCTGACTGTTATTTATCACCTTATTATCTTCTAGGTGTTTGCAAATTGATTGCTTAGTTATTTGCTCCATTATCTTTCTGGGTACAGAAGTTAAGATGACTGGTCTGTAATTTCCCAGGTTGTCCTTATTTCCCTTTTTATAAATGGGCACTATATTTGCCCTTTTCCAGTCTTCTGGAATGTTTCCCATTTTCCACGACTTTTCAAAGATAACTGCTAATGGCTCAGATATCTCCTCAGTCAGCTCCTTGAGTATAGGATGCATTTCATCAGGCCTTGGTGATTTGAAGACATCTAACTTGTCTAAATAATTTTTGACTTGTTCTTTCCTTATTTTAGACTCTGATCCTACCTCATTTTTACTGGCATTCACTATGTTAGATGTCCAATTGCCACCAACCTTCTTAGTGAAAACTGAAAGAAAGAAGTCATTAAGCACCTCTGCAATTTCCACATTTTCTGTTATTGTCTTTCCCCCCCTCATTGAGTAATGGGTCTACTCTGTCCTTGGTCTTCCTATTGCTCTAATGTATTTGGAGAATGTTTTCTTGTTTCCTTTTATGTCCCTAGCTAGTATGATCTCATTTTGTGTCTCGGCTTCCCCCCGCCCCATCATTAACTCCATGCTACTGGAATCGCAATGTGGTTTTGGGTCAACATGAGGTATGGCAGACTTGATTTTGGTAGCCCATCAGATGCATAAGAAATTCAGATAACAGCAACCTGTCTTTATAGACCTGGCTAAAGCATTTGACATCATCAGTAGACCTGGGCAGTAAGTGTTATGCAAGTTTTGTTGTCCAGAAAAATTCACCAACTTTCTGAGACTGTTTCATGATGGAAATAGTAGATGGTGTTCTGTCCAACCCATTTCCTATTATTAATGGTATTAAGCAGGGCTGCATTATTGGTCCACTCTTTTTCAATCTTTCTATGCAGCAATGCTTGATGATGCTACAAAAGACCTGAATGACGGTATCAGGATAAATTTCCAATCCTCAGGAAAATTATTTAATCTGAACAGGCTGCAATCTTCCATGAAGATCTTCAAGGCAATTATTTATGAGCTGCTGCCGATGACTGTGCTCTAGAGATATATACTCCAGAAGATATACAATGGATCACAGACAGATTCACGCAGTCTGCAGAGAGGTAAGGGCTGACAGTCAATCTGAAAAAGGCAGAGGTCATGTATCAGCCTGCATCAGGAAAACTCTACATGAAACCAAAAGTCATTATCAGCAACACACATCTGAATGCTGTTACAGACTTTTACTATCTTGGTAGTATATTGTCAAATGATGTTACTGTAGACAAGGAGCTGACAAGTTGTATCAACAAGATCAGTTCATCATCTGTCAGACTATAAGGCAATCTGGCAGCAACAGTTATTAAGCTTCAAACTAAGTTAAACTCTCTAAAGTGGTTGTACTATCTAACTTCTTGTATGGGCATAAAACCTGGACCCACTACAGGAATCATATTAAGCTGCTAGATAAATTCCATTTACAACATCTGCATGCCGTACCCTGCATCAAATATGCCAGATAAAGTTACCATTAATGAGGTTCTGGAACGTAGTCACTCTACACAGATTGAAGCCATGTTTATCGCATCACAGTTACCCGGGGCTGGTCGTGTGTTGAGGATGGATGACACCAGTATGCCAAAGCAGTAGCTGTCTGGCAAACACAGTGTGCAACTGCATATGAGGCAGCACAAGAAATGCTTCAAGGACACACTGAAACATAACTTGAAACAGTTCAATGTTGATTTTGGCAGCTGGACTGATGTTGACAGATCATGCTGGCAGCAGTGGTCAGTGATGGATTTACCCAATTCAAGATTAACTGCAGTATGGATCTTAAAGCATACAGGCAGAGTGTAAACCTCGGCAGACACAGCAGGCACAGACGTAATCCCTTCCTCGGCATCAAGACATAAAACTGCCATCAGTATCTCTTTCGTCATGAAGGACAACAGCAACAATGTGAGCTATTAAATAGATGTCTACTGGATAGCATGTGGTTTAGATTATGGGGACAGAGTAAGGAGTAGAACTCAGACAAGGTTTTCCTCCTTCCCCCCCCCCCGCCCCTTCCTCCTGGTAATAGCTTATCTTAAGTGATCACTCTCCTTACAGTGTGTATGATAAAACCCATTGTTTCATGTTCTCATGTGTGTGTATATAAATCTCCCCACTGTATTTTCCACCAAATGCATCTGATGAAGTGAGCTGTAGCTCACGAAAACTTATGCTCAAATAAATTTGTTAGTCTCTAAGGTGCCACAAGTATTCCTTTTCTTTTTTTCAAGACATTATGGATCCTACTTTGTACTTGGACCTCAAGCTTACATTTCCTTTCATATACAGATATGAACTGTGAACTTCCACCTTCCTTTTCAATGTATTAAGCTTAGCTATAAAATGGTTTCAGTTGATGTTGTTATCTCTACAATAAACTGAAAGGAGTTTATCTGAATCTTATAATAGGAGGCATGGCAAAATGCACTTGGAATTGTGGAATTTAAGAACCAAAGAATGGCCATACTGGGTTCAGATGAATGTTCCATCTAGCCTAGTACCCTATTTTCTGACAGTGGCCAATGCCAGATGCTTCAGAGGGAATAAATAGACAAGACCATTATCACATGTTGTCCAGTCCCAGCTTTGGCAGTCAGAGGCTTAGGGACACCCAGAGCATGCAATTGCATTCCTGACCATCTGGCTAATACCATTGAAGGACCTATCCTCCATGAACATATCTAATTCTCTTTTGAACCCTGTTATACTTTTTAGCCTTCACAACATCCCCTAAAGATGAGTTTAACAGATTGTCTGTGCATTTGTAAGAAGTTCGTCCTTATATTTGTTTAAAACTCTTCCCTATTAATTTCATTGGATGACTTTCACTTTCTCCCCATCATTCATGACTTTATAGACTTCTATCATACGCTTCTTTAGTCATCTATTGTCTAAACTGTACAGTCCCAATCTGTTTAATCTCTGCTCATATGGAAGCTGTTTTATACCCCTAATAATTTTTGTTGCTCTCTCTGTACTTTTTTCCAATTCTAAGCTTTTTTGAGATGGGGCAAGCAGAACAACTGCATGCAGTATAAAGGTGTGAGTGTACCGTGGAATTTGTATAGTGGCATTATATTTTCTGTCTTGTTATCTCTTTCCTAATGATTCCAAACATTCTGTTAGTTTTTTTGACTGCTGCTGCACACTGAGCAGATGTTTTAGAGAAATATTCACGATGACTCCCAGATCTCTTTCTTGAGTGGTAACAGCTAATTTAGCTGATTAAGTGGCTGTTGGTGGTCGGCACGCACTACAAATGCTAGAAGAAGCTAATTTAGACCCCATCATTTTATATACATAGTTGGGATAATTGTTTTCCAAGTGCATTACTTTGCATTTATCAACATTGGTTTTTCACCTGCCATTTTGTTGCTCAGTCACCCAGTTTTGTGAGATCCCTTTGTAACTCCTCACAGTTAGGTTGAACTTAACTATCTTGAGTAATTTTGTATCTTCTGCAAACTTTTCTACCTCCACTGTTTACTCCTTTTCCAGATCATTAATGTTGAACAGCACTGACCCCAGTACAGATCCTTGGGGGGACACGCTATTTATCTCTCTCTACTGTGAATACTGACCATTTATTCCTACCTTTTGCTTCCTATCTTTTAACAGTTACTGATGCATGAGAGACCTTCCCTCTTATTCCATGACTGCTTACTTTGCTTAAGACCCTTTGGGAGGAACACTCTCAGACTGCATGACCATTGCCACACATTTGTTGACACCCTCAAAAATTCTAATAGATTAATGAGGCATGATTTCTCTTTACAAAAAACATGTGTGCACTGTCATGGGTTCACTTACCACTAGGGATGCTCCTCCTGGCCACTCTGGGGATTAGCTCCTTCCACATGCTGCACTTTCCTTTGGCAGTCTCTCCACCCATCTTTGCAAACTCCAGGTACTCCTTCTTCATAACTTGGCCTTCTGGCCAGGTCACTATGCACCCTCATCTTTTGGGGTATCAAAGTCTTTTCAGGACAACTGTCCCAGGCAGTCTGCTCTCCCCTGCCTGGTCTGTGCCACTTCCCCAGTGGCTGGTAAGGGAACCTGAGCCCACTCTCTACTCCAGGTCCCAGTTTTGGGGCCCTCTCATCAGCACCCAAGATCTGCCCTATCCCATACCTTGCTGCTTTTCCCCTGAGCCTTCCTACCTTTATGGCTCTCCCTGAAGTCTGGGGTTTGTCACTCACACACCCTCCTCCCAGGGAGTAAACTGTAGACTACCCTCTATAGTCCCAACATACCTCCCTTCTTCTCCAGAGGGTGACTGCAGACTCCTTCCCTGCAGCCCCTAGCTGCTCTCAGCTCCTGGGCTTTATACAGGCTTCTCCTGTTCCTGCCCAGTCGTGCCTTATCTAATTAATCCCTGTTCCCTGACTCCTCCAGATGCCGTCTGGGGACTTAATTGACCCAGCTAGCCACTGTAACCCCACAGACCTTATGTGGGATGGACACCCCATCATGCACCTCCTTTTGTGTGACGGTTTCCATTTATGCATATAACTAGCTATTTATGTGCACAATCACAAGAAATGGACATTCAGGGTTGGCATGCAATAGTTCATGTGTTTTTACACACATTTGTGAGAATTTGACCCATCTTGTCTAATTTTTAAAACTTACTTAGCTGTTAGACAAATCAAAGGACAAAGATAAAATGATATTAACGTTACTGCTGTGATTAAGTTTAGGCCTTGTCTACACTAGAAATGATTTGTCACTATCACTTCGCCTGAACAATTATAACCGCAAACATTCCAAGTGTAGATGCAATTGACACCAGCAAAAGAGTGCTTTGCCGGTATGGCTTATACCAGTTCCCTGAAAAAAAGTTTTTGTTGGTAAAGTAATTGCATCTACCCGAGGGCTTTTGATGGTATAAAAATGTCATAAAAAGAAAAATCACAGCCCTAAGTGATATTATCATACTGGCAAAGGCATCTAGTATAGACCAAGACGTAGTGAAATAATTGTTTTGTTCTGAGCACCCTTTCAAATTTCAAATCAGGCTAATCTGTTTGATTGTTGATTATCATTTAGACAATTCAAGTGTGAAAGTATTTGGGTATAATGGACAATGAGGAAGTGTTGGAGTAATCAGTGGAGCATGCAAAAGGACTGATTAAATTGACTTGCCTTGTGATCAACAATTTTTAATTTTAAAAGTTCATTGTGACTTTGTGATTAATTTAAATCCTGTCTATTTTGACATTTACTTCAGACTCGCAGAATCAGCCTACTCAAAGCCAAATAAATTATATTGTTCTCTAGCTCTCACTTCCCTTCTTTCCATTAACTTGGTATACTTGGAATACTGTATACTGGGCTTCTCCCTATTTCACATGCTGTTGTTTGGTAGACATTGTAAGAAAGATTAACATCATAGACTGCCTTTTTTAAAGCTCAGTTTATTTTTTAGATGTACTGGATGCAGAGAGAAGAGATGTGTTTAGGTTCTTCTGAGAGGCATTTTGTTACAGAGAATTGAACAGGGTGCTGGGGGCACGGGGATAGTGGATAATCCCACTTCTATTATTGAGTCATGCAACTTTGTGTAAGTCACACTAGATCAAATTCCAATTTTATTTTACAATTTAATTGGCTTCACCTGAGTTGTACATTAGCTCAGAATTAGACCCTGTATCTGTTACTTCCACTGTCAAATGTTGATAATGTTTACCTACCTCATCTGCATTCTGTTTTCATTTTAAATTACAAATAATGAGAAAGATTAACATTGGCCAAGTCACCTTAATTTTTTGAATGATAATTCTCAAATATTTCAGGCATTCTTTCTGTTCGGAACATCAGCCATCCAAGTAATCAGGAAAAGGGAGTCTCTGATTTTGACTAGTCTCACCAAATGGCTTTATGACTGTCACCGTGTGCAGGTGGTGGGGTCAGCGTAGGGAGGAAGGAATAAGAAAGGGTTCCCAATGAGTACAAGTTGTTGTTTCTCTTGTCATCCACTTCTTTTAGGGCTACTATTGTCAGGTAACTCACATCATTCTGAATTGTAGGAATGAGTATGTCATGGAGAATGTTATGATGATGTCCTATGATGAAATGAGAGGTTTTTTGATCTGCTAGGTGAAGGAAAAAAAGATGTATACAGGTTCCTGTCATGAAACAACTATTTCGCTAGAATGCCATGTCATTTAGTTACTGCAAATGTTACTGTATGTACTGCTACAAATTTCTGCAATCTCTTTCCTGTTTTCTTCGTTGTTGTCAGGGTCTGATTTCCAATCAGTTACATCTATGGACCTGTAACTTCTATGGATTTACACCAAGGGAAAATCTGGCCCAGGAACAATAATAATTCTGTAACTGGACACTTCACTCAGTTGCATCATATTGTAGAACTGCTTCCTTGTCCAGTGTTTAGGGTAAATATTGTGATTGAAAATTCTGTTTTTCATTTCTTCATTTAGAAGTGAAACTTAATTAAAAGATGATGGCTAATACAGCAGCACTATTTATTTTTGGATAGATGTAGCAGATGAATGCTTAGTTTTCATTGAACTGGAGATCGTAATGTGACAGGATCTTTTTAGTTTAATATTCAATAATTTAGTTAATATATATATATTATCCTTGCTATTGAAAGGGGGTTACAGAAGTAATCTATTTTTATAGTGAATATTATCGTTCTATTCCTACTGTTTCTATAGATGGTCTTTATTGCACAGATTTCAAAGGATGCTGCTCTTTTCATGGGACTGTATTTAATTTTGTCACTCAAAAGCTTGTCTCTTCACCAACTGAAGTTCGTCCAAGAAAATATATGCCTCACCCACTTGTCACCCTATCCAATGTTACTGCTATTTGAGACCCTGATTCAACAAAGCACAAACATGTACTTAACTTTAAGCATGTGCTTTAGTCCCATTTAAGTCAATGAAACTTAAGCAAGTGCTTAAATAAACTTCTGAATCAGGGCCTGAGTTAGGTGTTTCATGCAGCCTTTCATGTCATATCACAGTCGTATCTGATTTATAATACTGTGTGTATATCCTTCATAATTTCATAACATAGCAGTAGGACACTGTACCTATGCTTTCTTTTTGCAAAGTTATAATGTAAAAGTATAACATTTTGACCTTTTATTATATGAACACACCTCACTGGAAGACACATCTGGAAATAGTTTGTTATTAACTGTATTGTATTTTAATTATATGAATTATAAAGTACATATTTTGGGTATTTTTAGATGCACATTTTTAAAGATGTCATTATGTGTTCACCTGACTGGTATACATCAGGTGCATGCAGAGTTGTGCCTTTAAAAATCTGTTCTGTAACTGCTTCGTGATAGAGAAATTTGCAGAGACATAGGTTCATATATTATTTTATTCAAAATAACAATTTGTTAACATTTGATGACTGTGGTTGTGGTGCGGAGATTTATTTCCTTGTCAAGGCAGTGGACTCAGGCTTTTACTTACAGCAAGAGGGCTGTTTTAATGCTTGTCCTAGGTAGTTATTTCATTCATCTAATCCATTCTGAACTGTCTTCCTCTTTATTCTTCCAGTAGTGTGATTTTTACTACTATGGTATTCTATTAGCTATTAAGTGTGAGAGAGACCTTCACTGTTTCACCCTTTCATGAGAATTATTATTTTTCCGACTGTCAAGGCTATTATGAACCATTTTGTCAATAGTGAGGGTGTATTAATTTGGAAGGACAAGGAGTCATATAATATCTGGATTAGGGGATATTTATTTCTAAGGCTGTGGAGAGGTTATTAAGTATTTCTGGCCAAAAAAGTCAGTTCAGAATATGAAATCTTATGTGTGAAATACTAGCTGTTTGCTGATGTTCAGAGAATTGTAATCCTTCACAGACATTTCTTTTATTCAGTCATCCTGATTTTGAGGGTGACTTCAACAATCCTAGTTTGTAATAGGGGATCTTTGCATGGATCCATAGACCAGTTTGGGAAGAACAATGTTTGCCACACTGACAATAGAGCCATTGTCTGGTTTTGTTGACAACCATGTTGTTTCTGTACCTGGCGCTGTGCTTCCAGCTGTGTAACATCTTCTCAAAGTTGCAGACACCCATGCTTACAGCATGGTGCTGTGCTATGTGGTCAGCTGCCAGTTGCTCGAAGATCAGATCAGAACTATTCATCATATGCAGATTTTGTTTTGAGTATCTTTGAAGCATTTCATCTCCCCTCCACATTTACAATTGCCAGAGCTTAATTTGGAATATGGTATTTGTTTTGATAGACAGGTTTGAGGCATATGAATTATGACCAGCCCATCCCAGCTGGACATAAATCAAATGAGCCTCAATACCAAACAAACCAGCTTTTGCCAAAACTTCTGTGTTGGACACCCAGTCCTGCCATTTGATGCCCAGAAGATGTTATATGTGTCACAAATGGAAACTGTCAAGCTTCTTAATGTGCCATTGATAACAGGGCCATGTTTCACATCCATAGAGCAATGTTGTGAGTACAATAGCATTATACACTTTGATTTTTTTTCTATAAACAGGTTCTGTTACTTCCAGATTTGGTGATAAAGGTAACCATATGCAACACTGGCTTTCTTAATTCATGGGTCTGCAAAGAGGTACTTACAGGCTTATTGCATTTTTACCCTGATAGAGTCCTACTTTATATACTTTATGGGAGGAGGAGGGGTTTACAGTAAAACCTATTGTGTATCTTTCTGAAAACCCCTTAATACTGCTGAGTTAGTGTTTGTCATTTTCCGTATTGTTTTCCAGTCTCTTTTGTTGAACTGGAGTTTTTAGTTCATTTGCCTATTTGATTTTCTTACTTTTGTGGCAACAGATTTGATAGAGTTCAGCTATCAACATATATTGTATATAACCTGCTCTATTTCCAAAACTCTTTCTTGTATGGAACTCCTAGAGGTTCTGAACCTGCAATCTTTATACACCTAAAACTTCCACTGCTTCCAGTGATGGCTTTTGGTGCCCAAGGAATGCAAGATTAGGCTAATTATTTGCACAGCTCTGGCTACTAGTAGTAAAATGGGTTGCTTTGCAATACCCTTGCAATACTGTTAGTTCTCTGTGTTGGCAGCCTTACTGATGTGCCAAATAGTGTATTACGGAACACACACCATTGGCTGCTCTTCTGAAATGTTGATTTCATATGTCTTCAATCTTTGGTTGACTTATTGTGAGTAGATGACTGATGAGGAACGTGTCATGAATGTAGTAACAAAATAAAGTGTGCTTTCATTGATTTTTTTTTTTTTGTAAACTGTGAACGCAGAATCATATATGCAAACAGTAAGTGTCCTGTGTATATATTTTTTATGTATGTATACTAGTACATATGCAATGTACTCTATATATTTCATATACCTGATGAACATATAATGTTTTTAGATATTGCTTTTTGTCTTCTCTTTTTATTTTAGTTTATATTATTTTCATTATTAGCTTGGCTATTTGTAACAACTGTGATCAACTATGCCTAGTTGTTTGACTTCGTTCAGTGAATCTGCCTACTCTGTAAGCATGCAGGTGAATCACTTTAACATGCATTAGTTTTGTTGTATATTCTTGGTTGTTGCCTTTTGGCAGATCTTCTGCATCACGAAAAAAAATCACCTCTTGACATTTTCTTTCACAGTAGCACAGAACACACAAACGATGTCTGCTCAAACTATCATTCCAGTATCAATATCCATAAAAACGCCTCCCAACTTCTGACCTGCAAAAGGCCATACATGCTGTGAAAGATTACATGTGCCTGAGCCTATGCCCACTGAAAGGGCAATGAGTTGTTACTGAATCTGACCATAAAAACAACTGTCCTTAAAGCGATGATAGGGAAATGAATAGATCGACAACAGTGAATTAGATGACTAGATGGCAGTGGTTATTCATAGCTTTTAGGTGATTTATCTGTTGTTTATTTAAATTGTAATCCCATTTTTGGCAGCCTATGACTGTCTGCTGGAAGTAGCTGTACTTAGCGTTCCCGCTCTTGAATGCAGTGGAGATGTGAGTTGCCTCCCCCTTCCCCCTTAATTTCAGAGACAAAAAGACACTTGTAGCCCAGAGCCCTTACACTGTCCTCTCTGGAGGGGAAGAGAAGAAGCCCCAGCTGCTCTTTTTTTAACTACAAAGCAGGAAGACAGAAGAAACAAGGTCAGGGGAGGGACTGCCAATGAAGAATGAGAGGACGAAATAAGATAATCCAACCACATTCTGCACTCAACTGGACATGGGATGTCTCATTGAGATCAATAGGAGCTCTACGTACATATCTGGGGACAGAATTGAGTCCATCATGTCTAGTGAACACTGACACATGGAAGTTGCATGGAAGTTTGTTTTCACTTTCTTGTCCGGGAGTTACAAATGTTATTTTTTGAAAGGGTACTAGTTACTTTAATGAAAGCTAATATTAGTTTATGTAGTGTTTTACATAGTTAGGGAGACTAACTTATTGCAGTCAAATCTGTATTATTTAAATAAAACAAAGAATCTGATTATAAAATGTTTTATCGCATTTATTTATTTATTTTGTAGACAAAGAGGGAGAATCTGCACAAAAAACAAGAAGCACAAAACCAGCCTGCAGAGGAACTCATACCAAGAACAAATTAATGAAAAAAAAAGGAACACACAAGAGATGATTTCAAATGTCATGTCATGTTGTGCTATAGAGGTATAAAGATGTTAATACTTAATTTTCCCCTTATAGTCTTCCTTTCTGATTTGCAAAATGAGCTGGATTGAAATGATTGACTTTAAGATTTTTTAAAAAACAGTAGAAACTGGAGATTAAATATGCCTGATACTGAAATGTCTCACTAGTGTGCTGGAATATAAGGCCCATGCCTGCACTATTACTTACACTGGTATAATACTACATCGCTGAAGGGTGTGAAAAATCCACACCTCCGAGTGACGCAGTTATACTGACCTTACCCCACTCTCATGGAGGTGGATTAACTAGGTCCTATGGGAGCAGTTGTCCCCTCAGCACAGTAGCAACTTCACTGAAAGCACTACAGCGAACCAGCTGCACTGCTTCAGTGTTTTAAGTGTAGACCTGCCCTAAGCTCTGGCATTTGTCCAAGATCAAATGAAAATGTTCCTTTATTCCTAAATTGATTTGTGACCCACATTTTTGAAGGCATTTTTTAAATTTTTCAGTAAATTTATAGATTTTGAGGCCAGAAGAGACCATGATAGTCTAGTCTGACCACCTGTAGAACACATCATAGAATTTCAGCCCCGCCCCATAACTTGTGGCTGAACAGTGCATACCTTTTAGAAAGGCCATCCAGTCTCAATGCAAGTGGTGGAAAGGTTACTGAATTCCTTAGTAAGATGTTCCACTACTTATTATTCTCCCTATTAAAATATCTTCTTCCCAGTTTGAACTTTTTTGACTAAATGAAGGAAATATATTTTGCCTCATAAATGTAATACTTACTTTCTACTATAATGTATAACTATATTATATAAAATCATGGTGTTCGATCCATATTATTATTGCTAAAATTACTGCATGGATTCCCCTACGCTTTTCTTGAGGATACCATCATATCTGGTAGCATCCATTGATTCAGGGGGTCTAGTATCCTGTTTACAATGCTGTTTCTGAGGATGGGAAGGCGAAATAGCCATGACTGTGCTACAGTCATTCACAATAGCTGCTGGACACTGGCCTGATCCTCAAGGCTGGCCAAGTTCGCCTGAACACAGAACTTGAGTTGGGGCCTGAGGGTAGCTTTATGCTGTCTGTGGCTTTTCAGGAGGAGTTTAAGGTACAGATTTTGATCTATATAGCCCTAAATGGCTTAGCGGCATACTGACCAAAGAAACCACCATCCCAGCATGCCATGCGTTTGTAAATCAGTAAAGGTGCTTGATCTGATGCCTGCTGATGTAGCAAAAGGCCTCAGGGCTTAGGAACCTCCCTCTGTCTATAGCAGCACAGAGGTAGAGTATGCTGCAAAGCTAGTCTTCAATCTTTTTTGAGAAAAGCCGGAGGGACAATTGTTGTGGGTGGTGAATTGTTGGAGCGGGATGGTGATTTAAGTTGGCTAGCTTGCTGGTTATAGGCTGTACTGAATAGTATTGCTGCTGTTTAGGGATACTGAAGTGTTATTTTAGGGGGGTCTCTAATTATGGGAAGGACTCCTAGAGTATATGACAGCTTAAGTGCCTCTGCTGACATCCATTATGATAATGTGAGGGGGGACAAAGGTGGTTTTTCAGGTAGGTAAATCCTAAACCATTAGCTTAAATTCCATGGGGAAAACCACAGGAGTGTAAAGCCACCTTTTTAGTGTGTATATAATGCAAATACATTAATAAATAATTCTTAAAAGTGAAACTTGTAAGCAGATGTGCAGGGGGGGGAGGGAATGGGGATAACAAACCTGATTTAAACATTAAGTAGTTAGTCCTGATTGAGTAATCATAATAGTGCATCTCTATATAACTTGTAAAGTCAGCTACAGTGCTTGCAAATTCATATGGCCAGTGAGGGAGACAGTGTTTTCTAGTGATAACAGTAGTGGACTAGGAGTCTAAAGACCTTGGGTTCTACCACTGATTCAGCCACAGACTTGTTATGTGAACCTGGGTACACGTGCCTCACTTGTGTATAAAAAGACGGTAATAATGATACCTACTTTGTACATTATTTTGAGATCCTTGACTGAAGAAACTATAGTGCCAGTGAGTTTTATTTATCTGGTCAAACTCTATCTCAGATCAGGATGATCTTTAAATGTCAAACTGGTTCAGATTGGGATTTTAATAGGTAAATTGGTGAACTCTTCAGTGCCTTGCAGTGATAGTTTTTGTTAGGCTCCTAACCTGCAATTTATAGTGTGATGCACTGTTGCAGAGCCCCATTGACTTCAGTTGGGCTCTGTGTGCATGTAGCTGTCTGCTGTGTACTGTCACCTGTGGGACCAGAGCCTTAGGCCCATCCGCAAAGACTTTTGCACCTGTTTAATTTTATGCCCTGTGAATTGTCCAACTGAAGTCAATGGGACTGTTCACAATGCATAAAGTTAAGCACGCTAGCAAGATTGAGGCCTTAAATTATTGTTTGTGGGGACTATGTCATCCTAGGTGTCTATACACATCTATCATATTTTGGGGGACTTCAGTAATAATAACAAACAACCACAGTCATCTGTGTTTTGACATTCTTTTCATTTCTCTGTTTCAGGATTTTAATGATGCAGGCCAGGATGTAGTTTGCAACTCATGAAATATCATGCTTACTACAGGGGACTTTCCTCATAAAGAAACAAACAATAAATTCTTCCATCTTTCTTGCACAATTAGAAGTGTAAACCTTTAGTGAGTGGTTATGTGATCTTTACTCATTCATTGGGTATGTATACATGCTTCCTATTAAGCCTTGGCTAGTACATTGAGAATGAAGGAGTTTAATTAGTGACTACCAAGTACTGCAATCTTTACTATACATGTTGTTGATGATTAATTCTTTTTGTAATTTTCTGATGAGTTATTTCTCTGTTTCTGCCTAATCAGCAGGCATACTGCGAAATATAATTGCACTTGCAAGAATATTACCGTCTCATGAGATGAATATGTTTGATGATTAAATTAGGTAGAATAAAGTAATAACAGTCACATACTCAAGGAGAATGACATGCTGATACTTTGCTGTGGTTGATGACCCTTATAAAAAAACAGAATAGCATTTTAGAAACAATCCAATCTATTTCAAGTCAGTTCGAACATAACAAGGATATGTAAAGAATCCTCAATAAGCTATATGCTTTGGGAAAATGAAGGAATTTCACCTCAGTTAATTAAAAATACCAGCCTTGATCTGAGGTCAACATGACATAAATCACTGAGGGTAGCAAAAAATTCTCAAACCTGATAAGAAAACATATTGCTGCTAAATTTAATTACTAAACTTGATCAGAAATGTGCTTGCAGCCTAGCATTCATATCAGAAGAGAAAGACTTCTGTGCAAACAAAATGAAATATCTGTTGTTTCTGCATATAAAATAAATCCTTTCTACCCACATTTCCCTAATGAAAAGCACCAGTTTTTAGCCATATCTTTACACAGTGTAGTATTCATGAACTCGTGACTGTTCTTCCATGAAATACAAATGTTAATGTAGGTCCAGCGCAATTCTGATTGAGAACTAACATGCAGAAGACGAAAGATTTGGAACAACTTAGGCAATATTACTCCTTGAGCTGACTGTGACTAAGGCCCTGATTCAGGACAGTACTTCAGCACATGTTCATGTGCTGTCCTGAATCATGCTTCCTGAATCAGGGCCTATATGCTTAGTGTTTGGAGAACAGAGAGAGAGAGTATGTATCACACCCAAAGGAAAAACCAAATTTATGGCATCCTTGAATCTCAGATTTGTTTCTGACTATGATGGGATATACAAACCCTGCACTAGAATTGAAGGGGTTAAAGAGTAACTCCAGACCAGGATAGCCCCATCCAGCCACACCTGCAGAGCATGCTCCAGCTAGAGGTGGAACCAAAGAGCTCAGAAAGAGGCTGACAAGGAAATGGAGAGAGGAGCTGCCCTGAGAGCTCCTGGGTAAGGGTGCTGCAGACAACTGTCTCCTGGAAGACAGGAGCCTACCTGCTGAGCCCAGATGGACTGAAGGTTCAGTCAGCACCTTGTTCTGTTACTGTTTGGGGATAGAATGCAAGACTTGGACAACAGTGTGGGTGGTAGGAAGTTGCCTGGGGACAGCCTTAAGGTGCTCCTGGGTACTGGACATTTAGTAACCTTTACTGGAGCCTGATTGAGTGGGAGGGCCCGGGCTCCCCTACCAACCCACTCCCCAAGTCTCATTAAAAAGGGCCCAAAGCCCCTTGCATTCTAGACTCTACCCTGGTGGGGAGGAGGGAAAGGATAAATAACTTTCGAAACCCATAGCTGGGGGTGGATCTTGTGGCGTGGGGTCAATAACCAAGTTCCTGTCTTCCCCGGTACTCTGCCACACTGGGAAGAGATAGGATGAGTGGATAACCCGACCACAGGGTTGACTTCACCCCAAACAAAGAAAAAGACAGGCTGACACGAGATATGAATGTGGTCCGGAGGGAAGACTAGCAAAGTGGCGACTAAAGGCCTGACCCACTAGCCCGTGCTACCAGTGAGCACTGGCCATCACACTGGGATTCTAATGGAAGGGGAGAGTATCAGTGCAATGCTGAGTGCTGTGAACTGCCAGTTTTTATGTCCAAAGGGCAGTTCAACTTCAGAGTAAAAGCCTGACAACGGCTAGAGTGCTGGTGTGCTGAGACTATTGCCCCTCATGCTGACCAATATTGCTTATTGTTTCCTGTTCCTTATTGACTACTTCCCTGTCATTCTGTTTGTATCCATGTATTGTAAGCTCTTTGGACTGTCTTTCTCTTCTGTGTCTGTACAGCTGCTAGCGCAATAGGGTCATGGTCCATGACTGGGCTCCTTGGTATTATGATAAATATGCATAATAGTAGAAGAGTTTTCACTAATTAATTCTCTTCCCAGAAGTAAGACAGGAGATGAAAAAGAGGTCTTTGTAGGGTATTCGTTTGTTTTGGCAACCTTGATGCAGGAATTATGGTGGTAAAAGCTGTTGTTGTTAATTAGATATCCATGGCTGCATATATGTATCATTCATATGAGCGAAGAACAGAAGCTAATCAACCTCTCCTATTCTGTGGAGAATCATTTTAGTGAAAAGGTTGAGGTCAGTATACAGAGTTAAAGGAAATCAAGGCCTACTTTGTTCACTGTATTCCACAAACTCTTCTACTGTAGAGAGGCAAAGGGGAAAGTGCTAGCCCTAAGGGACCTTAGCAAAAATGGAGGCTCATAGGGGAACAGATTCCACCACATCTCCACATCACCACCTCAGCACCCTCTACACTGCAATCAGGACAGCTCAGGCAGGAAATGTTTCTGCTAGCATTCCTCTAGTTCACCTCCTTTAGCAAAATTCTTTGCTGGTGGGTTTATGGTTAGAATCTGGTTCCTTTGTGCAGCTCAAGTGATGTGGAAGGGCTGGAGCGTAATGCAAAATCTAGCCTGTCTTTAAAGTAAAGAAAATTGTTCCCTGTGTAATTCTTTCTTTTGAAGACAACACAAGATTTCCATTCACCCACATACCAAACCAAACTCTGCTCATTACATTGATTATTGTTCATACCTGGCAGATAGCTCTTGTGTGTTGTTTCAACAGTGTATTTATGGGAATTTTTGCTTCCTGTGTTGTCAGGAAGTTACTGTATGGTTCTAAGGAGGACCCTGACAATTGGAATAGAGGGATTGGGTGGGGGCTCAACTACCAGTATTTCAGAGGTCTTAAAAGCTACGAGAATTCTTGGACATTGTGTTTCCAACATGAGCCAAGAGTCTAGTCATTTTGATGCTATCTTTACAGAAGAGTTACTACGGGTAAGCAATTTTCTTTAACTAGTAAGCTGAAATTTAAGTTTGCAATGTAGAAAAACAATACTCACTTTGGATACACAATGCAAGCATAAGGTACAGATACTGGTCTAATTAAGTTTGTTTCCCATTATAGCATAATAAAAATAGCTCTGAAACGGCAAGCTAGTGCAACTCTGAACTGCATAGCCTCCTTAACGTAGCTGTCAGACCTTGCATCTTTGTGCATGAAATATAGGACAGTTCCCATTCTAACTTGTGAAATTTGTATTTCTGGAGCTTTTACCAGGTTTAACCTTCATAAACTCAGATGGCTCAAGAAAATGGAATAGAGGGTAATATCTCATGTTCTAGACAAGTTTCTTTAAATCACAAGGTCACTTCATGCCTCAGCAATTAAAAACAAAACAAAACACAAATTACAAGAACAAATTAACTTAGAAAAAGAAAGGTACAAATGACATACTACAGAGCACTGAACCAGGAAAGCATTGTTGTGTAGCTTGTGGATGCCACGTATATGTTTAACACAAGATCTTGCATGGAAAAGCTGAACCTTCAGTTTTTTTGGTTATGGATCTGTTTTTGGAAGGGAGAGAGAAACTGGGTACACTATTGACATCTTGACTGAAATAATGTAAACAATGAGATGTGGTCTTAATGCTATCAAAGATGAGAAGAGCTCTCAAGTTACAGGTAATGGAGAGATGAACAAGATATTTACTAACAAAAAAAAAAGGAGTACTGGTGGCACCTTAGAGACTAACAAATTTATTAGAGCATAAGCTTTCGTGAGCTACAGGAGCTCACGAAAGCTTATGCTCTAATAAATTTGTTAGTCTCTAAGGTGCCACCAGTACTCCTTTTCTTTTGCGAATACAGACTAACACGGCTGCTACCTGAAACCTAAGATATTTACTAATTATGCAGAGTTTAATTTGACCCAGATGTGAGATCATTTTTTTTAAAGACCATCTCACTTGATACTGGTAGCAAGCGTTTTGATATGGTTGAATAAGGTCATGATACCAGCCTGGAGAATATTATATTTTGGGTATGTTTAATGTGATTTACACATTTTACACATGTACCCCAGCCCCGTTAGAAACAGAACATGTTAGCTATATATTATATAAACCTCATGAAAACCAGATTTACTTAACATTTAAATAAGTGTAAAAAGGTACGATTAGGCTAGCAAGGTCACCTTCCCAGAGTTCATAAAGTGTGAAATATCCTAGAAAAAACAGGTTTATCCTGAATGCCACTGCTGGCAATGCTAGGTTTGTCAAGAGATATTTGGAGTGGGGTTCAGGGTCCCCAAACCCTTCTGCAGAGGCCATTGTCAGAAGCCAGCATGGCAGAAAGGAAGGCAAGCACATGCCATGCCTTGTTTTAGAGTACAGTAATGGCTGCATGAGCGTGTGGTCCTCTCCCTGATAATGCTACTGTGCATCTCTATGAAACATCAAGGCAGTTGAATTCCTCTGGAATGATGTCAAGGAGAAAGTGCATGACAGTTAGAGATAACTTTGTTCTTAGCAGAAGGAATCCAGCTTAGTCCAGCATTCCAACAGAAGCCTGAGAGAGACAATATCTATCTTAATGCTGTCCATTTTTCAAATATTAGATGCTAATCCTAGATTCGAGCCAAGGGTATGTCATTTGACAAAACATCCAAGATAGGCTAGGATCAGTGGTGTGCAGAGTGAAGAGGTAGATTCTCCTTTTTGAGAAACTATGGGCCAGAAGCTCAGGCTGGTGTAAATTGGTGCAGCACCATGTATGTCATGCAACTAGGCCAATTTGCAACAGCTGAGGATCTGGCCCCATAACTCTGCATTTCTAGCTTTTCAGGCCTTTACTCATTTAAGGTGGCTTAGCTCAGAGTGTTTTTGGGATTTCAAATGTTTTACTTTTAAAGAAGTTAGCTCCAATTAGAGATGGGTCCAAGCCAGGCCATTTGATCTGAGCATCACTGAACTTTTATAGGGGAGGGGTGCCAGATCACAGATCAAACTATAATGGATGGTTCCATTCTCTACAACTGGCTAAACCAAAACTCGGAACCAAACACTCCTGCCATTTGGGAGGTTTTCACACCTCTGGATCTGAATTTTGCAGATCTGGCTCATCTATTGATTTGAAAAAGTTTGGATTATTTTCCTTATGTTATTGATACAAGTTTAGTGTTAATTCCCGGTTTAGCAAAGTCTTTGGTCTAGGGCTGAGACCTTTGAGTCCTGCTTCCCAGTTTGTTAAATAATCAGTAGATCACAACAAGATAGACTTTTTCTTTCCTGGGTCATGTGAATTACATCTGTTCCTTGCATGTGTTCCTTGTTTCATAGCTATTATAGAACTTAGATCCTTGTTGTTGTTTTTTTACATGTAGTTAAGACAAACTGATATAACAAAGATAACAGTAGGAAGGGAGGGGCATCTTTTGATATAAAAATATGAAGAATTTCCAAATATTAAAAATACTCTTAAACTCATAGTAAACATTAAGTTCCTATCAAGCAAGCTACAGGAGAACTCTCGTTCTTTTCTGAGCTGTGATGTTAATCAGCTATTGTCACTCAAGACACATAAGTGGACATTGAGTATGAGACATGCTGTTCTTTGATAAATGAACATTTCCAACTAGTATTTAAAAAATCAATTTCTACATAGTTGTCATGTTTCACCTTATATTTGAACTGAAGTTCATGGATGCTACAGTGAAACTCATGAGAATGCAGATTATCAATCATTTTAACCTTCTTCACAAATTTTTAACTCCCCGTTTAGCAATATTGAAGATAGATGCAGATAAGACCATAAGGATTAGGTGAAAATGTGGAACACTAGCTGACCTTTACATATAAACTCTTTTGTTGCAAGCCCTACACACCTGTGAGCTGCAAAAGAAAGTAACAGATTCTTGTGGAAATAAGAAAAAGGTATAAAAATTTTTAAACACACACACACCAACACCAGCCTTTTAGAATATCTTCTGTGGCAGTTGCTAATAATTTCTGGATTATAATAAGTAACATAAAACACTTTGAATGAGAACATCTGTAGATACAGGTGTGTGTTTTTTGTTTTTTTTTTATACAGATGCTGTATCTATTTTTGAGCAGTGAGTGCATTTGGAGAAGAAGGGACCCAGTCATCTGAAGTGCTCAGCTCCCAATGGCTTTATGGAGGTGCTCATCTCTTACAGGGCTGGATTCAAGGGGGACAATTTAGTTTTAGGAAGGGAAGAATTGTGCGCTTGCCATCATTAGACTGCTAGATGGCCTTATTAGTCTTGAAACCACGAGGGATTTAAAAATACAGTAGTTGCTTATGAAAGCCCAACAGCTGTAAGATAGGGAAAATTACATGTTCTCTTTTACAAGTGGTAAATATATGGACATAAGTAGGCCAAGAGCTAGCTATGAATATGACAAGATATTTCTTATAATGAAAATTAGGACTAAAACTATACTTTTGTGGAGCTATATCTGGACTCATTCTGAAATTAAGCTTCAACTTTCATGTGAGTTTCACCTTAAATTGATCTCTAGGCTTTTCCCATCAATCTTCCACATTAGATTGCTAATTCTGAGTTATAATGTCCATTGACAGTCTACACTATGGATAGGTGTGAAATCATGCAAATACAAGTCACAAATCACAAAGAAGAGGTTAGCCTCTGGCATGCTTAGCTGACATCTCTAGAGAAATTTCTCAGAAACTGCTTATAGTATAGATCTTTGCCAAGATTGAAGTGCAAGATAGCAAATCCCTCTGGTCCAGCCTAACTCTTTCCACCTTAGTGCAATAATTGCAAACAGGTCAGGAAAATTTGTTTTCTAGAGGAAATAATCTATCAAAACAACTTCAAGTGATTTCCAAAATGGAATTTGGAATTATGACTCTGGCTTATTAAAGTATTGATAGTTGTGATATTGACTTGCAGTAGGAAATTTTACATCATATTGCCAAGTAACACTATGGTATGTAGAAGTAAAAGACAAACAAAAAACAGAAATTTGCTATTGATTTCCCCCCAGAATGAAAACAGCAGTCCAGATGGTCAGCTGCAGAAAATCAGTGCAGCTCCCTTGTCTTCTGTGGAGCTATGTCAGTGTATACCAATTGAGTATGAGGTGTTTAAAATAAATAAAAATACATTCTAAATAAGCTTCCATTTACCTTGTGCTGTCAGCCTAAAGTATCCTGAAACATAGGTGCCGACTCCGTGGGTGCTCCAGGTTGGAGCACTCATGGGGAAAAATTGGTGGGTGCTTTGGCACCCACTGGAAGCTCCCCGCCCCAACCCACCCCAGCTTGCCTCTGCCTCTGCTCAGCCTCCTCCCCGAGCGTGCCGGGGGGTCCCTGCTTCTCCCCCACCCCAGCGCTTGCGCCTCAAAACGGCTGTTTCGCGCAACAAGCCTGGGAGGGAGTGAAAGGAGGGGGAACGCGGTGTGCTTGGGGGGAGGAGGCAACGGTCGGGGCGGTGATTTGGGAAGGATCCATAGGGGGCAGAGTTGGGCAGGCAGGCGGGCGTGAGCCCACTGCGGGCCGACAAAAGTTGGTGTCTGTGTCCTGAAAGTCTTCACCTACTGAGGGCTACGCGCTGCCCTGTGGTGCACATAGTGTGCAAGGCTGGGAATATGGGAATAGGGAGCCTTCCCACTGCATACCCAGCCAGGCAGCTCCCTCCATAGTTCACAGGAAATTGTGCTTGGTTATATGCTGAGAAATGCACCATGTCCCCAAGCTATGCCTTGCCAAAACTGACCTCAGGTGCAGGAAGTCACTGGCCGATGGTTGGGTTTGTTTATCTCCAGGGCCAGATTAAGACCTTTAGAGGCCCTCAGAATTGAAAGTATATGGTGCCCCCTATCTGTAATTCAAAATAAAAACAATACCATACCGTAAAATAAAATTGTAATTTTTGAAATGACACAGAAACCTTACATGTATGCTGAAATTAAAATTAGCTTCTTTCTAGATTTTCTGATTGCAAAATTCTGATAAGTTCATCGAAGCTGACTCGACGAAGCATGTCCATTTCCATACACAATAGGGAAAGGGAATCAAGTCTGTCCTGACACACTGTTGTTCACTGAGGGTTTTTTTTATTCTTTTCAGCTGAGAAAAAGAGCATTCTGTGGAGCAGTTAGTAATCATCAATGTTAGAAAAATACGTAGTGCGATCTCTACATTTGGAAATACACACTGTATTCCGTCTTTCAGTATGGTGTCATGAAGATCAATGTGACTGAATTTCATTTTTCCTGTTCATTAACTTTTGCGTGCATATAACAGTGGAAACTGCCGGACTTCTTCACAGAGATTCATATTCAAGTCAACAGGGTATGAGTCAACTAGCTTTTGGGAACCTTGTGAATATTATACTACTTCACCTCTCCTTTCATATGAGCTTCAAGTATCAATTATAGCGTAGTAAGTAGATGCGCAATATTACACAATGTACACTATATTTTACTATATAAGAAAAAATCAATCAAGTACGTATAATTCAGAAGAATACATCAATAAACAAATTTATTGCATACATGACAGGATCTGATTTCCTCACATTATTTCGATCTATGTTAGGAGGACACCCTCCTGGTTTAGGTGGGGATAAGTAATAAAAGAAAACAGAAAACGGGGGAAAGTGTATATAGTGGAGTGTAAGGAAGCCTAAGAAAGTTCTGATTTTCTTCATGATGACAACTTCGATACTTTTTTGAAATTTCAAATATCAAATTTAAAAAAATATTTTTTGGTGCCCCCTGCTTTGCTGGTGGCCTAAGCACGTGCTTAGTCTGCTTATTGGGTAATCCAGCCCTGCTCATCTCCTATGCTCAGAGAAGCAGCAGTAGAAGATTCCAGCCTGTGGATACTGTCTTCCACACAGAACTGACCTTGGATTCACCTTTGAAAGAAGTGTTTGCTGCCCACCCTTGCACAAAAATTAATGGTAACTGATTCCTTTTCACCAAAGTCCTACTGCTATACACAGGGCTGGCCTAAGGGATTTAGGGGAGATGATGCATTGAAATACATACCAAAACTTAGTAACTCATTTGTTACAAATGTGTGTGGTATTTTATGTCTTCCCAGCTTTCTGCTACAGAAATGGAACCCAGTTACTGTTCCCGCTTTCAGTCCATAGAGATCATTCATGTCAGTGTATATTTATTTATTATTTAGGGCTGTCTTCACTTAGTTTTAAAAAAAAAAATCAACAATAAAGGAGGTCCAAAGCTTCTGCTGTCACAGGACTCAAGGCCAATTGTGAGCATCCCTGTTCAGAAGATGTGTGGATAGCATATATTAATTTCATTTACTGAACTGGCATGTGTGGTGCTGCACATATGGCACTGGCTGGAGGCAGCAAACCTGGCTTCTATTACTGGCTCTGCTGCGGATTTTGCTGCGTGACCCTGGGAAAGTCCACTTCCCTTCTCTGTGCCTTCACTGAGGTCAAACTAGGTCATCTAGTGGTCCCTACAGGCCTTAACTCTGTGAACTGGGCAGAGTAATATTCAAGCTTATACATATTTTATGTATAAAATATATAATAAAGACTCTTACTCCTCACAGCTGCCCCTCGCACAATGTGTCCATGAGCAAATAAGATGCAACCGTGATTTGCTCCTGATTACAGGACTGTGATTCTGGAGAGCAATTACATAGCTCAACCAAGGTCAGCTTTATTCCTCTCTGCTTCCTGCACTTTCCTTGCATAAGGCAAGGGCACAGTCAAGCCTCAAGGCTTTTGGAGGGGGTGGGACTTTGATGGAGGTCAGGCTTGCGTGAAGGTTGGAGCGTTGTAGTCCATTGATTGGGGGTGTCTAGCTGCTATTTATGGGTAGTTTTCTTTGAATCACCTGCCTTCACTGATTCTCCTGGGCATGCGCTTCCATGCCAGCCCTTACTTTGGCCTGTGCTTGACAGCACCAGCACTCCCTTGATAATAGCTTTTGCTGCGTGCTCTGCGGTGCACGGGTCTGGCTCAGACCAAGGAGGGAGCTGGTCCATAGCTGACAGTCCTACATCGAGAACATTTTGCTATCACTCCCCATCTTTTAAACTAAGGATGATCAAATTTGAGAGCTTCCACATATTTGTGGTAAATATGGCACAGGAGAGAGGCATTCCTCAAGACCTGAAGCCATTTAGGGGATTTAAGGGTCAAAACTACAGTGTTACACTCCATCTAGAAACTAATAAGCAGCCAGTGCGACCACAGAGCACCTTGGCAAATGTCAGGAATTTGTCTATAAGAGGCAAAAATAAGTGTTGTCTTGGCAGGTTTCAAAGTCAACAAAACATGCGCTTCACCCATAGATTTAGGGAACAGAGGATTCTGGAATTTATCAGACAAATTTGCAAGCTTGAAAATCCATCAGGATCTGGCCACGTGCCTACAATAATCTGTTTAATTACACTATGAATCTTGCAAGAAAGATAGGGTATAAAGCAAATCCTAGTTAAGCAAACTGCTTAGCTGAATACCCATGCCACCTTTCTTTGGTTCTTTTAGTTTTCAATAGCGTAACTATCCTAGCAAAAGCATCCAAAGTATAGGATATAAGGAGGTAAAAATAGTGTTGGACAACATTTTGCTAATATAAAAAAATTGGTTGATATGTTAACTATCTGGGTTTTCAGAATCAAATAATACAACCACAATAGACAATAACTGCTACTTACCACTATTCTGGAAGGGATTTTGTTTAGACTTTGACTAAACGTCCCTCAAATAGGACCTCACTTGTGTCAATTTATTTGTTATGAGCTCTGCAGTTGGTACCATAGAGGAAAAGCAATCCAAAGTTAAAGCATAAGACAATTGCTTACATACTAGTTCACTGAAGTCTCCATCCCAGGGGGTCCATAGCAGTATACCCTTTTAACCTAACTTCCCAACAAGTACATTAGCCCCAAGATCTTATTAACACATGTAGACACAAAGAACTTGAAAGGTTGCCTGTATCTGGCACTGCAAGTCTCAAGCTGAGGCCCCTAGAGCTGCCACGCGGGTGCTTGATCCTCTGCACCATGAAGCTCTGAGGACTAGTTAAGGGTAGTGCTGCTAATACACCACCAGGAGAAGCTACAACCACTGACTCAGCAGGGTGAGATGACTAACAGTAGACTGCTGATTGGCTTCCACTTTCTCTTCCTGTCCCATCCCTTGTCTGAGCAATTAGTTGTGTGGCCTGTTGCTGTTCAGACCTCTGAGACTGAGTCCCTGGTTCCTGCTACCACACCTTGTCCCTGTCACTATGCCCGATTCCTGCAGCCTTGCCCTGACCTGGTATTAATTGTTGTCTCTGGTATTAACCCTAGATGTGACTTTGGATCCTGACTCTGGCTTTGATCCTTGGTGCGATTCTGACCCTGATTCTACTCCTGGCTCTAACCAATGGGTCAGATAGCCTACACTATGGGCTCTAATTGTCCTCGCACCATCCAATCAGGGAATGAGGTATCACCTTTGAGTTCTTGCAACTGGGGCTAGAATTTTCCAGAGGCTTTTTTCCAAACATCTTGTCACATCTCTTGTGTTTTCCACTGAATGCATCTGATGAAGTGAGCTGTAGCTCACGAAAGCTTGTGCTCAAATAAATTTGTTAGTCTCTAAGGTGCCACAAGTACTCCTTTTCTTTTTACACATTAGGCCATAGCTGTTGGTACAACCACCTTAGGACGTACATTGAACACTGGCTTGTTTGCTTTGGTCAGCAACATATCTCTGCAAGTGCTTTTCATGGGCCCCTCTGCAGTGCATCCAATAGCCAACTTTGCATGCTATGCTTGGTCAAGTTGCAGTTTCTCCATCAACACTCTGCTAGCTGCTGAAGTGTCCAGTTTAAAGTTCATATAGTTTATACAAAGTTCCTCCACATTCTTTGAACTTGTTTTAATAGTCCATTATACAATGCAAAGACACTTCAAGAAGTGTTGTTCTCCAGCAAGTTGGAACAGCTGTATAAATATTCCATTTCTGTTCTCCTTGTTTTAACAACAATGTTGGGATCTTTGTATGTATGGGTGAGTTGCATCTGTGCCTTATTGATCAAGCAGTTACATTTCTGAAACAACTAGGAGTCTGGTGGCACCTTAAAGACTAACAGATTTATCTAGGCATAAGCTTTCATGGGTAAAAAACCCCCCTTCTTCAGATGCATGGAGAGAAAATTACAGATACAGGCATAAATATATATTGGCACACGGAGAGAAGGGAGTTACCTTACAAGTGGAGAACCAATGTTGAAGGCCAATTCAGTTAGGGTGGATGTGGTCTACTCCCAATAATTGAGGAGGAGGTGTCAATACAAGAAAGGGAAAATTGCTTTTGTAGTGAGCCAGCCACTCCCAGTCCCTATTCATTTCAGTTGATTCATTTCTATTCATATTTCAATTCATTTGCAAACTTAACACTGTCACTGTGCCCTCCCGATTCTGGGCTGCTCTGGGAGACTGGACATGTCCTGATGTAACTACAACTTCGGGGACTTTCTAAGTTATGGCAGCCTCCCTGGAGTTGCCTTATGGGCCAAAACACTTTCTGGAATCGCTGTAGCACTGAGTGCTGTGACTCCTCCAATACATCCTGCCCCTGCCTTTGGGGCTTGTGAAAGGGTCCTTGAAAGACAGTGGCTGGACTGGGGCATCCTCATCCAGCACTAACTGGGGCATCTCAGTACCTTTATGCTGCTCTGGCCTTCTTAGGTGATGTAAAGGGGATAGGTTTGATGATCTCATCCAAGGTCTTTAGTAAGAGTATTGTGACAAAGCTCTGTCCTGCCTCCATGGGTCCCGCATTTCCTGGCAGATTTTCGCTAGCCTCAGAGGCTCACTGTGACCTCTCCATGTAACCCTTCTTTCTCTAGAGACAAGGGTCACAGTCTACTGAGCCATTTTCATCATAAGCCAGTGAGGGAGGTGAGGAGAAGTTATCCTTCCTTGCACAGTCTCTGTTGTCTTCCAGTCTCAGTGATCAATCAGGGGGCAAAGGTGGAGGGGAGCCCAGGCCTACCCCCTACTCCAGGCTCCAGCCCAGGGACCCTAATAGTATCAGCTATAGTAGCTGACCTTTTGGAAACATGACATGTACAATTCCCTGGGCTACTTCCCTCACAGCAGCCCTCACTTCCCCAGGCTCCACTCCACCCTTACCTCAAAGTCTCCTTCCTTGTGCCTGATATGGTGTGTACTACTCAGCCTCACCAACCGCGCAACTTCTGCCCACAGTTCCTGACATGCACACCCACCTGACTGACTGGGAGGCTTTAACTAGTTTCAGCCAGCCCCTGATTGGCTTCAGGGGTCCCAATCAACCTAGCCTTCCCCCTGCTTCTGGAAAGTTCTAATTGGCCCCATGTGTCTTAATTGACCTGGAGCAGCTGCCATTTCACTTATCCTGGTACCACGACTCTCCCACAGCCTTCGCAGTTTGGAGGGAGGTGGGAAGCTGCTACTCCTGCTGCTGCTGGGCTCTAAGCTCTCCGTGCTGCTCCACTGGGCTGGGCCAGAAAACCCTCCCCCCCCCCCCGTTCTCTGCTACCTGGTTTGCTGGACCCCCCTTTCTCCGGGTGCTGCTACTGCTGCAACTGCAGGCCCTGAGGGGTGGGGGAGGGGGCTGCTAGCCCATTCCCCAGAGAGGAGGAGTGAGGAACCCCAGCCACTGCTGTTGTGGATACCACCACCACCACCACCTGAGAGGGGTCCTTTCTGCCTGCCTGGATCACCACCTGGAGTTCCTGGAGATGCTGCTCCTGTGGAGTCTGCTGCCTGGAGCTGCTGAAGGCCCGAGGAGGAGAAGAAGAGGACCATCTACCAGTGGGGGAGCACCTAGAGACTTTGCAGATCACCGTGGAGGGGGCCGAAGACTGAGTAATTTTCAAACTCTGCTCTTGTGGTGGGGGTTTTGACTGTGTTTCCAGGGACACAGGGGGTGTGGCATGGAGCTGCCGCCCAATCCATCTGTGTGTCCCCCCAACCCCCACCACTACTACCACCACCACTGCCCCCTCCACCACCCCCACTGGCTGTATACCATCTGCCTCAGCTCCTGCCTCTGGACTCTGCTGCTTGCTTGGCTTGCCACACCCTATTTCCACCCTTTGGACCAGAAGCAGCAGCCAGCTTAAAAAGACTTGTGCAAGCGCACATGGGTGCACGTGCCCCCCCCGGACTGTCTACCCCCCAGCTTACCCTACTACCTGCCCCATTTTTAGCTTTGCCCCCCCTTTTGTCCCAGCTCCCCGTACTAACTTCAGTTTGTTTGCCTGCCCCGCCCATTTCCTTCTGCAGCCTTTGTTTGTTTGCCCCGCCCCAGCCTCTGAAGCTAGCCCCTTGGTTTCCCTGTTCTACCCCCAGACCGCTTAGCCCCTCGCTCCGTGTGCCCATGCCCCCTCCCATGCGCTTGTGCAATTCCCATTTTAGTTGCAACCCTCTTCACTGCACCCCCAATGTGGTTGTATCCCCCCCTCCCCTAGTGCACCAAGAGGAGCCGAATTCCACCTTGTGTCGGTGACTGAACCCTAACCCCTGATTGCCCCCCGTCCAGCCCACCCTTTTGGCGCCCTCCTCCCCTGCCTGCAGCCTAGCGGGGAGGAGTGGTCGACATGCTTCCCCTTTCCCCTCCTTCTTCTGGTGTCTCCACTTCCCTCCCTGCTCATGATGGCGGGGATGAGACGGGTGGGACCCCTCCAGCAGCCCGAGCTCCCCCTCCCCCCTCCTATCCCTCTGTCACCCCCCCAAGCTTCTACCTCCGCTGCCAAACCATCTGCCACCGCCCCCGCTGGGCACCCGCAGCAACGGGCCCCGGGGGGACCTCCACTGCTGCCACATCTCTCACCCCCCTCAGATTTGGGGGGAGCCCCCCCAGCCGGCGGGAAGGGCCAGGGGAAGAAGAAAGGGAAAGGTCCTGCTAAGAAGACCAGGCCCCCCATGGCAGGGGCTGCCCCCAATGCCCCGGCCCACCACCGACTGGGGCGTCCCTCCCCGCTGTTCCCTCCACCAGCTCTGCGGGTGTCCCTCCCCGGCCCCCAGGGCGTACGCCCAGGTGGCGGCAGCCCCCCCGCCTGCCGCTACGTCATCTCTCCTACCCACCGCCTCCACTACCATTTATAGCAGCCGGGGCCCCTTTCCCACCATGACCAGGAAGCACGGTGTCCGTTGCCTCCTGGTGCCCGCCTCGCCCCACATGGAGACCTATGTGCGGGCATTGGCGAGGGTGGTGGGGCCCACAGCCATTGTGGCGGCCTCCAAAATGTATGGCAAGGTCATCTTCTTAACATTGGAGGCCACCGCCCAGGAGGTGGTGGAGAAGGGCCTGGCGGTGGGGGGCGTGTTCGTCCCTTTAGAGCCGCTAGAGGACCTGGGCGTGCGCCTGGTCCTGACCTCCGTCCCTCCCTTTCTCCCCAATGCCGCCCTGTTTACCCGCCCTTTCTACCTTGGGGAAGCCCATCTCTGCCATCAGCCCTCTCCCGTTGGGCTGCAAAGACCCTGCCCTCTGTCACGTCCTCCTCGTTCCGCCGGCAAGTGCAGTTTCAACTGCCGCCGGCGGCGCGTGACGGAGAGGCACTGGAGGGGTCTTTCCTAGTCCCCTACCAGGGGGCCCGTTACCGGGTGCATTACTCCACGGGGGAGGCCCAGTGCTACCTCTGCCAGCCGATGGGGCACGTCCGGAAGGACTGCCCCTTGGCCCGGCAAGGAGGGCATCCGGACCCCCGAGCCCTGGCAGGGCACGGGCCCCGTCATCGCTGGCG
Organism: Dermochelys coriacea; assembly: GCF_009764565.3. Lineage (NCBI taxonomy): Eukaryota > Metazoa > Chordata > Testudines > Dermochelyidae > Dermochelys > Dermochelys coriacea. The sequence goes on along the minus strand of NC_050070.1, from coordinate 35,671,296 downwards.
CCCCTGGCTGCCCGGCGCCCGAAACCACCCCTCCTCCTTCCCAGTCCACCATTGCTCCTGCTCGGGCCCAAGGGGCACCTCCCCAACTATGCCCAGACGAGCGGGAGAGCCCCGCCCCTGCTGCTTGCAATCTGGCGGGGCCTGTGGAGGAGGGTGCAGCAGGGACACCGCCGGGCATGGGAGAGGACCGCCCCAAGGGGAATCTTCCCTCCCTTGTGCTGCCCCACCATTATCCCCTCAAGTCCCTGAGCCATCGCTTCTGCCCCCTGACACAACCCCTGCTAGCCAGCCCTCTGATGATGCCATGGAGGGCTGGGCCCTAGTCCAGGGAAGCGGGGCAAGCGGAAGGCTCGAGCTCCACTCCTTTCATCTGACGCGGAGGCCCCCCGAAGACCAGGAAGGGGGGCACCGATGCCGAGCCTTCCGCTCTACCCACGGGTGTGTTCCATCCACCAGAGCCGGCTGGGGAAGACGTGGCAGCACTGGAAGGCGGTATCTCCCCTCCACAGGAGTCCCTCCCCTCTAAGACCCCCGAGGCACCATCTGAAACCCCAGTGTGCCCCGAAGTAACCGTCGCGTCAGGTGCCGGCGGGGAGAATCCCGGGGTAGCGGAAAACAATGTCCCGTCTATATATGAGGAGATCGAGGCCCTGGGTCTGACCCCGGTCACCCAGGGGGAGGACGATCCTATGCCAGCGGGCCTCGATCTGGGCGACTTCATTCCAGACCCCTTTCCCCATGTTCCCCTCCCCCTAACCGTTGCTTCTGCTCCCACCTCCGAGGAGCCCCTGGACTCCTCCATCAACCCGGCTGCAGAGGGCACCCCGCTGAGAGCCGCCGAGCCAGTTGAGGCGACGGCCAGTGCCACGCGGCTGGAACCTGAGCCACCAGGGGCATCCTTCGCTGGTGGGGAGCATTCGCCCTCCTTCGCGGGAGAGGACCCTACAGAAGAAAGTCCACCTCCTGATGCCGTGGCTGCCAAATCCACCAGAGAGCTTGCGCCCGGCATCAGTGAGAGCCCTCTCCCGACCCAGACTCTCACCTCTACCCCTGCCCCTGCCCTTATCCCGCCCACCTCCCGAGATATTATTGCCACCCCTGGGACTGTCTCCTTCCCCTTTCCGACAGATGACTCCCAGGGAGCGGCCTTTGTGTTTACCCGTCCCGACCCACCAGGGCTGCTATCCTCCCTCCCGCCGCCCCCTATCACCCCAGCATTCAGGTCAACCCATCAGGAGCCCCGTCGGGGGTCCGCACCCTGTCTGCCCGGTCTTGCTGGGCCACGGGGCTGTACCAAGGGCCCCGTCGGGGAGTAACCAGACCATAACCCCAGCCCCCCATGTGCTGCGAGAGGAGTTGCTGGAGTTCCTAGAAGACGTCCGTGGCTCCCGCAACAAAGTCCAGCTTGCCTCCAGTGATGGGGGGCCGCAAGGGCCCTCATGGTGGAGGGTAAAAGGACCGGGAGGCAGGGCGCCGTGGCCTACCAGCGGGTCCGCCACTTCCGTGACTCCTTACTCACCTATGGGTGGGTCACGGACTGCTGCGCGGCCCGCTGGGAGCCACGAGCATCCCTGCCGGCGAGGATCCCCCCATCCCTCCTCATGGCACCCTTTACCATCGCAACATTGGAACACCCGTGGCTGTAGGATGGGTCTCCGCAGGTCCCAGGTGCTCTCCTTCCATCGAGAGGGGAGGTACTCTCTGGTTTTCCTGCCCGAGACCCATACGGATCCGACCGCCGAAGACAGCTGGTGGCTGGATTGGGGGGACAGGGTCTACTTTAGCCACCTCACAGTTTGTACGGCTGGAGTGGCGACCCTGTTCTCCCCCGACCTATGGCCCGAGGTGCTGGGGGTCGCCTGCTGCACCTCCGGGTCCGCATGGAGGGGCTCGTAGTCAACCTCGTCAACATCTATGCCCCAGCAGTGAGCCCAGAGCGGCTGCAATTCTATCAGCAGGCATCTGCCTTCCTTGGCACCTTGGATCCTCAGGAGTGCCTGGTCCTAGGAGGGGACTTTAACATCAACCTTGAGGAGCGGGACCGCTCAGGGACCGAGCAGAGCCCGGCTGCCGTCGCCATCCTCCAGGAGATAGTCGAACACCACTCCCTGGTGGACGTCTGGCGCGACCACCACCCGGATGACACTTCCACGTTCACCTTTGTCCGGGTGGAGGCCTATCGGTCGCGCCACTCCCGGTTGGACCGCATTTATTTATCACGCTTTCATATTTCACGAGCCCACTCCTCCAGCATCCGGACGGCCCCATTTTCTGACCATCATATAGCGACCGTGACAGCCTCCCTCTGCGTGGAGAGGCCGGGGCCGGCCTATTGGCATTTTAACAACAGCTTGCTGGAGGATGCGGGCTTCTTTGCGTCCTTCCGGGAGTTCTGGCTGGCCTGGTGAGGGCAGCGGCATGCCTTTCCCTCGGCGCGGCGGTGGTGGGACTTAGGGAAGGTGCGCGCCCGGCTCTTCTGCCATGACTACACCCAGGGCGCCAGCCGACGGAGGGATGCGGCGATAGAGTAGTTGGAACAGGAGGTCTTAGAGCTGGAGAGGCGTCTGGCCGCCAGCCCCCAGGATCCACCCCTCTGCGGAGCGTGCCGGGAGAAGCGGGAGGAGCTCCGGACCCTCGAGGACCATCGAGCCCGGGGTGCCTTTGTTCGATCCCGCATCCGTCTCCTTCGGGAGATGGATTGCGGCTCCCGCTTCTTCTACACCCTGGAGAAAAAGAGGGGGGCTAAGAAACATATCATCTGCCTACTGGCAGAAGATGGCACCCCCCTCACGGATCCGGTGGAGATGTGCGGTAGGGCGAGAGCCTTCTACGCAAGCCTATTCTCCCTGGATCCGACCGATCCTAACGCTTGCAGAGTGCTTTGGGAGGAGCTCCCGACGGTCAGTGTGGGCGACCGAGACCGACTAGAGCTGCCTCTCACTCTGGCCGAGTTCTCGGAAGCCCTCCGTCGCATGCCCACCAATAAATCTCCGGGCATGGACGGGCTGACCGTGGAATTCTACCGCGTGTTCTGGGACGTCCTGGGCCCAGACCTAGTCACCGTCTGGGCCGAGTCTTTGCAGAGCGGGGTCCTCCCTCTTTCGTGCAGGCGAGCCGTGCTCGCCTTATTGCCGAAGAAGGGGGACCTCCGCGATTTACGAAATTGGCGTCCCGTCTCGCTCCTCAGCACGGACTACAAAATCGTGGCAAAAGCCATCTCCCTGCCGTTAGGGTCCGTGCTGGCGGACGTGGTCCACCCAGACCAGACCTACACCGTCCCAGGCCGCAGCATCTTCGACAACCTATATCTGGTCCGGGACCTATTGGAACTTGGGTGTAGGGATGGTCTGTCGTTCGCCCTCCTGTCCTTAGATCAGGAGAAGGCGTTCGACAGGGTGGATCACGGGTATCTCCTGAGCACTCTGCAGGCGTTTGGCTTCGGACCCAGGTTTGTGAATTTTCTCCGGGTGCTGTACGCTTCCGCAGAGTGTCTGGTAAGGCTCAACTGGACCCTGACCGAACCAGTCAGCTTCGGGCGAGGAGTACGGCAGGGGTGCCCCCTCTCAGGCCGGCTGTACGCTCTGGCGATCGAGCCCTTCCTCTGTCTCCTCCGAAGGAGGTTGACAGGGTTGGAGCTGTGGGAGCTGGAGCTGTGGCTGGTCCTGTCGGCGTACGCTGATGACGTGCTCCTCGTGGTCCAGGACCTGGGTGACTTGGTGTGGGTGGAGGCTTGCCAGGCCATCTATTCATCAGCCTCCTCTGTGCGGGTCAACTGGGTCAAGAGCTCTGGCTTGGTGGTAGGGGACTGGCGGCAGGCGAGCTCCCTCCCACCCGCGCTTCAGGCCATCCGGTGGAGCACGGGTCCGCTGCTCTATCTGGGCGTTTACCTTTCTGCCACGCATCCCTCTCCGCCGGAGAACTGGCAGAATTTAGAGGGCGGGGTGATAGAGCGGCTCCGGAAATGGACTGGACTACTCCGGTGCCTCTCCCTTCGAGGGAGAGCGCTAGTGCTTAATCAACTAGTCCTGTCCATGCTCTGGTACTGGCTCAACACCCTGGTCCCGGCCCCGGGTTTCCTGGCCAACCTCCGGACATCGATTCTGGAGTTCTTTTTGTCAGGACTGCACTGGGTCCTTGCAGGGGTTCTCCATCTACCTCTGGAGGAGGGAGGGCAGGGCCTAAAAATGTCTGCTTACTCAGGTCCATGTCTTCCATCTCCAGACGCTGCAGAGGCTCCTTTATGGTGCAGGTAGTCCGGCGTGGAGCATACTGGCGCACGCCTTCCTGCGCCGCTTCCGAGGGCTCCGATACGACCGGCAGCTCCTTTATCTCCATCCGAGAGGTCTTCCGCGAGACCTCTCCGGGCTGCCGGTCTTCTACCAGGACCTCCTCCGGACCTGGAAACTCTTTACAACGAGCAGGTCCGTGGCAGCCACCGAGGGGGCAGATCTCCTCGCGGAGCCCCTGCTACACAACCCTCAGCTCCGTGTGCAGGTGGCGGAGTCCCGCTCGGTGCGCCAGAGTTTGGTCCTGGCAGAGGTCACAAGAGTCGGAGACCTCCTGGACTATGACCGGGGAGACTGGCTGGATCCCCTAACCTTCGCTCAGCGCAGGGGGCTTTCCAGACCTTGTACTCCCCGGCGCATACTTCAGGAGGTGAAGGCCGCTTTGCCGCCCGCTGCTCGGGTTTATCTCGACCGGGTCCTGCACGAGGGCACGCCCCGCCCACCCGCTACCCCAGGCCCGCCGGACCTTTTAATTGGACCCCTGCCCCGTGGACCCAACCGATCCCTTCACCCCTTCACTAGAAGCTGGCTGCACGAGATGCAGCCAGTCTGCTTTCAAACCGTGCCAAGAAAACATCTCTACACGCTCGTGCTCCACACCCTTCACGCCCGCACCCTCGTGTCCCGCCCCGATACAAAAGGGCGGGACCTCCTGCCACCTTTGGAGGGTGAGGAGCCCCGGTGGGCCAGCCTATATTCCACCTTAGTCCTAAGGCCCGCCGGGGATGTCAGTTGGCGGCTCCTTCAAGGAGCCATGAGCATGGGCGTGTACTTGGCGCGGTTCACTTCAATCCCAGACACCTGCCCCTTTTGCGGCGTGAGGGATACCCTGGCACATGTATACCTGGAGTGTGCCAGGCTGCAGCCCCTATTCTGGCTCCTCACCAATATTTTATTACGTTTTTGGTTGCACTTCTCCCCTCAGCTTCTCATTTATGCACTCCCTATCTGTGGCCCCACAAAGTCACGGGATCTCCTGGTCAACCTCCTCCTGGCCCTAGCTAAAATGGCCATCTACAAAACCAGAGTGAGGAGGTTGGCCGATGGAGTCTCCTGTGACTGTGGGGCCTATTTCCGATTCTCGGTCCGTTCACGTATCCGGGCAGAGTTCCTCTGGGCGGCGTCCTCTGACTCCCTTGACGCCTTTGAGGAGCAGTGGGCGCTGTCCGGGTTCTCTGCTCGGTGTCCCCGGCCGGTTCCCTTCGTTTGACCCTTTGACCGCACTCCTGTCCCTGTTATTTCATTAGTTGTCCCCCGGAATTTTTTGGGTATCTAAGTCCTGTGAATCCCCCTTTTAGGCTGGGGGGGATCCTTTAGTGGTGGACGGGCTTCGCCCGCACACTTCCTGGATCCCAAAAGGACTACTCTTCCATAGCCATCTGGCCTTGCCCCGTCAGAGTAGGTAGATTCACACATGTTGACCTGATCTTCATTATTTTGCCTTTCACTCACATATAATGAGGTATAAAAATTCTCAGAGACTGTGTATTTCTTCTGTTTAGAGTTAACTTTGTCTTTACCACCCCTTTTGTAAGTATGTTTTTCTTTTGTTCTCTAGTCTCAGTTTATAAGTTGCTATTTTATGAGATTTAGTACCCAACATAATTAGGTGGCTGCATGAGCATTTTTGCTCGACTTTAAGCAGTCAACACACTTGATTTCAGAAGTAACCTTTTTTTCATAGACTAGTTTGGTTCCTCTTCTTTTATCTAGATTGGGGGACGTTAGCAGGTTTCAGGGGGTCTGCCAAGCAGGGCCAGCATTAGATTCACTGGGACCCAGATCAGAAAGCCAAAGCCCCGTTGTGCAGGGCTGAAGCCTGAGGCCCTGAGCCCTGCGGCTGCACTTTTTTTTGGGGCCCCCTGTGGCGTGGGTCCCTGGACAATTGTCCTGCTTGCTGCCTTTTAATGCTAGCCCTGGCTTTTATATGCAGAAAAACAGTTGTTGAGGCACTTGTGAGCTGTGGAGTCTTTATAGCATGTTGGGGGGGGGGGGGCGCAGAAAGAAAAACGTTGAGAACCCCTGATCTAGATAACATGTCAAACCCGTAAGGTTTCAGAATGAAAACTGGAATAGTAATGGCATTTTTTATTTTAAAAGACTTTCTATTTAATATTGCTGCAGCATGTCACATTTGAAGAGGTTCCTGCATTCCACACAGAGGAGAAATTCATACTGGTAAGTACTAGCATGTTTCAACCTCTTAGTTTCAGTGGCTAAGAAAAAATGCAGGCATTTGGAAGCTGCTGAAATACAAGTACAATAGAGATGATTATGGTCTATTGCAGTATTTCTCCACCTTTTCAAGTTGGCAATCATTTATCCAAAGTCAAATGTTCATGACCCTCTTACATTTACTGTAAATGTAAGAGTAAAACATGTGTCAATGACGGGCCTATCTAATTTATTTGTGAGAGAGTATTTCAAGAGGATGACAGAGCATTGAACCTTGAAGGATAAAGGTGTGAGGGGAATGGAAAAGTGAGACTTTTTTTGCTCTAGAATGTAATAAAATTTTCAACACCCTTTAATGGTCACCTGGGGGTCACAATCTACTGGTTGAGAAACACTGGTCTGCAGATTTGTTAGCTAATCTGTGCATACTAAACTATGGGAGAATATTAGGTAAAGTCTGTGAAGGTAAAATAAGGTCTTTGCTTACAGACGGCCCCCCAGCCTGAAGCAAATACTCACCAGCAACCACACACCACACAACAGAACCACTAACCCAGGAATCTATCCTTGCAACAAAGCCTGTTGCCAACTGTGTCCACATATCTATTCAGGGGACACCATCATAGGGCCTAATCACATCAGCCGCACTATCAGGGGCTCGTTCATCTGCACATCTACCAATGTGATATATTTCAGAGTAGCAGCCGTGTTAGTCTGTATTCGCAAAAAGAAAAGGAGTACTTGTGGCACCTTAGAGACTAACAAATTTATTAGAGCATAAGCTTTCGTGAGCTACAGCTCACTTCATCGGATGCATCCGATGAAGTGAGCTGTAGCTCACAAAAGCTTATGCTCTAATAAATTTGTTAGTCTCTAAGGTGCCACAAGTACTCCTTTTCTCAATGTGATATATGCCATCATTTGCCAGCAATGCCCCCCTGCCATATACATTGGCCAAATCGGACAGTCTCTACATAAAAGAATAAATGGACACAAATCAGACGTCAAGAATTATAACATTCAAAAAACAGTCAGAGAACACTTCAATCTCTCTGGTCACTCGATTACAGACCTAAAAATTGCATTTCTTCAACAAAAAAACTTCAGAAACAGACTTCAATGAGAGACTGCTGAATTGGAAATAATTTGCGAACTGGACACCATTACTTTAGGCTTGAATAAAGATTGGGAGTAGATGTGTCATTACACAAAATAAAACTATTTCCCCATGTTTATTTTCTCCCTCTACTGTTCCTCTTGTCAACTGCTGGAAATGGCCCACCTTGATTATCACTGCAAAAGGTGGTTGGTTGGTTGGTTTGTTCTCTCTCCTGCTGGTAATAGCTCACCTTACCTGATCACTCTTGTTACAGTGTGTATAGTAACACCCATTGTTTCATGTTCTCTGTGAATATAAAATCTCCCCACTGTATTTTCCACTGCATGCATCCGATGAAATGAGCTGTAGCTCACGAAAGCTTATGCTCAAATAAATTTGTTAGTCACTAAGGTGCCATAAATACTCCTTTTCTTTTTGTAAAATAAGGTGTACTTCCTTTTTAAATTAAAGCCTGAAACTACTGCAAGATTTTATTTAGAACTTGCCTGAATGCCTTTTTCCCTACAAAATATGATATAGTTTACTTTAAAATTCATGTTACAACAGAATCTCATATGACACAGCTCTTTCCCAAAATGACAAAAGTTAATTTCAAGGGAAGTTTGATCTCTCTGTCTTTGTACTTTTCCATAATAGCCATGTTTCCCAGACTCTACTGTGTGATAGCTCAGTTTTGGTGTACCGCACAGAATAAGAAAAAAGGTAATATAATGGAGAGAAATATTTTTTTCCAGCTCATTTCTGACATGCCTCATTCAAGAAAATGATTGTTCACACTTCACAGTTTGGTCTGTCTTTCAGGCTGGGAGTACTGCAGCGTGCAATAGTAATTGGGATGACGATTGTAGTGAACTCTCTCTTTGACCCATGCTTTAACAAAGAGGCTTCTATTTGTCACTCCAGTGTTCAAAATGCTCATTTCTGATCTCACAAGGTGCACATTTATTTAAAAGATTTTAATACAGGTATAAAGACAATGCTTTATCTGCAGATTTAGCATACCATCAGCTGGTGCAGCCTTCTTTTGGGATTACACATTTCAGCAATCACTGTTCTCTTCAATGAGACGGTGTATAATTGTTATGCCCTGAATTTCAGTAATTTTCTCAGGTGCAGGGCAGATGTTAAAGGAGGAGTGCAGATCTTAGGAATCTGGTTTATTAATATGTTTAAAGGGGAAAACCAGCAGTGTCTGCATGCAATGAAAGATTCTCTGGTATGTTTCTGCCCCCAACAAGATCTGCGTGTTCTCCATTTGTGAGTTATCAGAATTTCTCAAATGGATGTGGTGTGAACATGTGTGTAGAATTAGCAAATCTCCCCTCATCCCCCATTATTTGGTGTGATACTATCAAGAAAAAAAGGCAGATTTTTTGTCCATTGATTACATGCAATGTTTAGCATTTGTCTACATCATGTGGATTCATGAGACACTATGGAAACAAAGCAGTGGCCTTGATCTTCAGCTGTGGATGAGTAGCCAGAACTGCCAACATGAGGCGCTCAAATATCATTTGTCAAAAATTGCAATTATGGGGGTTGCTCTGTACACCAAGCTCCTAAGATTCCAGTTGTTTGCCAAGTATTCCATGATTCTGAGGCAAGCATTGTTGGGGCTTCAGCAGCTGGGCCCTGTAGGCGCTAGCCCTGCTGGGTCCCAGTAATCACTCAGACACATGGCTAAAGGAGAGGATATTTTACTAGGGCTGGCGGAAAAGAGAAAGGTTGCAAATACCTTAGGTTCAGAGGCATAAAACAGTTACAGTTCAAAGTGAGCAATAGTGGTAAATGTTTGGGTCCTGAGATCTTGCAGGTTTACAGGCAGAAGCAGTTAGTGTCTCTGACTGGGGCCCCTTTGTACTAACTTTCTGCCCAGTGACCGCTGCTTCCGCTCAAGACCCACGTAGACCTGCACCAACTGTAATGTCTGGTGGTCTCCATCTGTTCCATACTTGGCTCTGCATATGGTTCCTGAGGATTTACCTCTGATTTCAGCTTCTCTCCAGCTCTCTGCTTGCCATGCAGCAGCTCCTGGCTTGCCAGATGGCTGACACTTCCAAACAGAGCCCAGCCATTTCCTTGTTCAGGGCCTTTACCGTTACCCAGCCAGCAGGAAGGGGTTGTGCAGTAGGGATAGGGCTGATGGTAGTTTTAGTCCGTTGCTTAGCAGACCCCTCACAACATCAGGTGCAGGCACAGATGCTAATGTAGGAGTACAGAACTTAGGAATTTGGTTTTATTTATATTAGATTTTTATTTTATTTGCCTTAAAAAAAAGTCTGTAGGGGTCAAGGTTTTTTCTCTAACCATTGGGCTAGAAACTTACTTTTAAAAAAATGAAAGCTGAAGTTCTCACATAATCACTTGGCCCTGGGAGCGGGGCCTCTGAGACAAAAACATCAAAGACTGATGATAAAATCACAATAGTTGGTAACCAAGATTTGCTCATGAGTGAACTCTGGATCTGGGGTAAAGGTGTTTTTAAACCATCTTGCTCTTCCCCAATCATGAGTGGACTTTGTGGTGGTCCAGTCTCCTAGCATAAATTGCAACAACCTGAGCTCTGTTCTAACTGCTGCTGGGAGCCAATGGCCCCAAAGAACTATTATAGAAACCAGGGCTCTCTGGGGCACAGGGAAACTCTGGTCACACCCTTATGCTGGTTGCAGGGCCCCATTGTGCTGGGTGCGTCAAACAAATATAAAATGAAAGACAGTCCCTCCCCCCAAAGAACAATGAATATTAATTGTGTAAGGCACAAGACAGAGAAGAAGGGGGAGACAAGGCTAATAGTAGATGGAACACCAATTGTTACTTTCAAGATGACATGCTCTTTTCATTTGAATTGGTCCCTTTTTATCATATTCAGCAAATATGAAAACATCTTTCAATGGGGTTCTGTATACAAAGGAATCTTATCACATGCCTTCAAACACAGAGGGACTTGATTTTCCCCCTTCTTCATTCATTCTTAAGAACATAAAAAGAGCCATGCTGGGTCAGACCAATGATCCATCTAGCCTGTCTCTGACCTGGGCCAGTGCCTAATGCTTCTGACTGAATGAACAGAACAGGGCAATTTATCAAGCGATCCATCCCTCTGTTGTCCAGTCCCAGCTTTTGGATATTTAGGCACACCCAGAGCATGGGGTTGTGTCCCTGACCATCTGGGTTAACAGCCATTGAGACACCTGTCCTCCCTGAATTTATCTAAAATCTTTTTGAATCCAGTTATACTTTTGGGTTTCACAACGTCCCCTGGCAATGAGTTACACAGATTGGCTGTGCATTGTGTGAAGTACTTTTGTTTGTTTTAAACATGCTGCCTATTAATTTCATCAAGTGACCACTGGTGCTTGTGTTATGTGAAGGGGTAAATAACACTTTCTTATTCACTCTCTCCACACCATTCATGATTTTATAGACCTAGATGATATCCCGTCTTAGTCATCTCTTTTCTAAGCTGAACAGTTCCTGTCTTTTTAATTTCTCCCCAAATGGAAGATGTTCTGTACCCCTAATCATTTTGTTGCCCTTCTCTGCACATTTTCCAATTTTAATATATCATTTTTGAGATGGCATGATCAGACCTGCCTGAAGTGTTCAAGGTGTGGGAATACCATGGACTTGTATAGTGGCATTATGATATTTTCTGTCTTATTATCTATCCCTTTCCTAATGGTTCCTAACATTCTATTAGCTCTTTTGACTGCTATTGCACACTGAGTAGATGTTTTCAGGGAATTATTCATGATGACTTCAAGATCTCTTTCTTGAGTGGTAGTACCTAGTTTAGATCCCATAATTTTGTATTGTATAGTTGGGGTTATTTTTTCCAAAGTTCATTACTTTTGCACTTATCAACATTGAATTTCATCAGCCATTTTGTTGCCCAGTCACCCAGTTTTGTGAGAGACTATGTAACTCTTCACAGTCATCTTTGGACTTAGAATCATAGAATCATAGAATATCAGGGTTGGAAGGGACCCCAGAAGGTCATCTAGTCCAACCCCCTGCTCAAAGCAGGACCAAGTCCCAGTTAAATCATCCTAGCCAGGGCTTTGTCAAGCCTGACCTTAAAAACCTCTAAGGAAGGAGATTCTACCACCTCCCTAGGTAACGCATTCCAGTGTTTCACCACCCTCTTAGTGAAAAAGTTTTTCCTAATATCCAATCTAAACCTCCCCCATTGCAACTTGAGACCATTACTCCTCGTTCTGTCATCTGCTACCATTGAGAACAGTCTAGAGCCATCCTCTTTGAAACCCCCTTTCAGGTAGTTGAAAGCAGCTATCAAATCCCCCCTCATTCTTCTCTTCTGCAGACTAAACAATCCCAGCTCCCTCAGCCTCTCCTCATAAGTCATGTGCTCTAGACCCCTAATCATTTTTGTTGCCCTTCGCTGTACTCTTTCCAATTTATCCACATCCTTCTTGTAGTGTGGGGCCCAAAACTGGACACAGTACTCCAGATGAGGCCTCACCAGTGTCGAATAGAGGGGAACGATCACGTCCCTCGATCTGCTCGCTATGCCCCTACTTATACATCCCAAAATGCCATTGGCCTTCTTGGCAACAAGGGCACACTGCTGACTCATATCCAGCTTCTCGTCCACTGTCACCCCTAGGTCCTTTTCCGCAGAACTGCTGCCGAGCCATTCGGTCCCTAGTCTGTAGCGGTGCATTGGATTCTTCCATCCTAAGTGCAGGACCCTGCACTTATCCTTATTGAACCTCATTAGATTTCTTTTGGCCCAATCTTCCAATTTGTCTAGGTCCTTCTGTATCCTATCCCTCCCCTCCAGCGTATCTACCACTCCTCCCAGTTTAGTATCATCCGCAAATTTGCTGAGAGTGCAATCCACACCATCCTCCAGATCATTTATGAAGATATTGAACAAAACGGGCCCCAGGACCGACCCCTGGGGCACTCCACTTGACACCGGCTGCCAACTAGACATGGAGCCATTGATCACTACCCGTTGAGCCCGACAATCTAGCCAGCTTTCTACCCACCTTATAGTGCATTCATCCAGCCCATACTTCCTTAACTTGCTGACAAGAATGCTGTGGGAGACCGTGTCAAAAGCTTTGCTAAAGTCAAGAAACAATACATCCACTGCTTTCCCTTCATCCACAGAACCAGTAATCTCATCATAAAAGGCGATTAGATTAGTCAGGCATGACCTTCCCTTGGTGAATCCATGCTGACTGTTCCTGATCACTTTCCTCTCCTCTAAGTGCTTCAGGATTGATTCTTTGAGGACCTGCTCCATGATTTTTCCAGGGACTGAGGTGAGGCTGACCGGCCTGTAGTTCCCAGGATCCTCCTTCTTCCCTTTTTTAAAGATGGGCACTACATTAGCCTTTTTCCAGTCATCCGGGACTTCCCCCGTTCGCCACGAGTTTTCAAAGATAATGGCCAAGGGCTCTGCAATCACAGCCGCCAATTCCCTCAGCACTCTCGGATGCAATTCATCCGGCCCCATGGACTTGTGCACGTCCAGCTTTTCTAAATAGTCCCTAACCACCTCTATCTCTACAGAGGGCTGGCCATCTCTTCCCCATTTTGTGATGCCCAGCACAGCAGTCTGGGAGCTGACCTTGTTAGTGAAAACAGAGGCAAAAAAAGCATTGAGTACATTAGCTTTTTCCACATCCTCTGTCACTAGCTTGCCTCCCTCATTCAGTAAGGGGCCCACACTTTCCTTGGCTTTCTTCTTGTTGCCAACATACCTGAAGAAACCCTTCTTGTTACTCTTGACATCTCTTGCTAGCTGCAGCTCCAGGTGCGATTTGGCCCTCCTGATATCTTTCCTACATGCCCGAGCAATATTTTTATACTCTTCCTGGTCATATGTCCAACCTTCCACTTCTTGTAAGCTTCTTTTTTATGTTTAAGATCCGCTAAGATTTCACCATTAAGCCAAGCTGGTCGCCTGCCATATTTACTATTCTTTCGACTCATCGGGATGGTTTGTCCCTGTAACCTCAACAGGGATTCCTTGAAATACAGCCAGCTCTCCTGGACTCCCTTCCCTTTCATGTTAGTCCCCCAGGGGATCCTGGCCATCTGTTCCCTGAGGGAGTCAAAGTCTGCTTTCCTGAAGTCCAGGGTCCGTATCCTGCTGCTTACCTTTCTTCCCTGCGTCAGGATCCTGAACTCAACCAACTCATGGTCACTGCCTCCCAGATTCCCATCCACTTTTGCTTCCCCCACTAATTCTACCCGGTTTGTGAGCAGCAGGTCAAGAAAAGCGCTCCCCCTAGTTGGCTCCCCTAGCACTTGCACCAGGAAATTGTCCCCTACGCTTTCCAAAAACTTCCTGGATTGTCTATGCACCGCTGTATTGCTCTCCCAGCAGATATCAGGAAAATTAAAGTCACCCATGAGAATCAGGGCATGCGATCTAGTAGCTTCCGTGAGTTGCCGAAAGAAAGCCTCATCCACCTCATCCCCCTGGTCCGGTGGTCTATAGCAGACTCCCACCATGACATCACTCTTGTTGCACACACTTCTAAACTTAATCCAGAGACACTCAGGTTTTTCCACAGTTTCGTACCGGAGCTCTGAGCAGTCATACTGCTCCCTTACATACAGTGCTACTCCCCCACCTTTTCTGCCCTGCCTGTCCTTCCTGAACAGTTTATAACCATCCATGACTGTACTCCAGTCATGTGAGTTATCCCACCAAGTCTCTGTTATTCCAATCACGTCATAATTCCTTGACATCACCAGGACCTCCAGTTCTCCCTGCTTGTTTCCAAGGCTTTGTGCATTTGTATATAAGCACTTGAGATAACCTGTTGATCGCCCCTCATTCCCAGTATGAGGCAGGAGCCCTCCCCTCACAGACATTCCTGCCTGTGCTTCCTCCCGGTATCCCGCTTTCCCACTTACCTCAGGGCTTTGGTCTCCTTCCCCCGGTGAACCTAGTTTAAAGCCCTCCTCACTAGGTTAGCCAGCCTGCTGGCAAAGATGTTCTTCCCTCTCTTCGTAAGATGGAGCCCGTCTCTGCCCAGCACTCCTCCTTCATGGAACACCATCCCATGGTCAAAGAATCCAAAGCCTTCTCTCCGACACCACCTGCGTAGCCATTCGTTGACCTCCACGATTCGACGGTCCCTACCCAGGCCTTTTCCTTCCACGGGGAGGATGGACGAGAACACCACTTGCGCCTCCAACTCCTTTATCCTTCTTCCCAGAGCCACGTAGTCCGCAGTGATCCGCTCAAGGTCATTCTTGGCAGTATCATTGGTGCCCACGTGGAGAAGCAGGAAGGGGTAGCGATCCGAGGGCTTGATGAGTCTCGGCAGTCTCTCCGTCACATCACGAATCTTAGCCCCTGGCAAGCAGCAGACTTCTCGGTTTTCCCGGTCAGGGCGGCAGATAGATGACTCAGTCCCCGGAGGAGAGAGTCCCCGACCACCACCACCCGCCTTCTCCTCTTGGGAGTGGTGGTCGTGGAACCCCCAACCTCAGGACATCGCATCTCATGCCTCCCAACCAGCGGAGTCTCCTTCTGCTTTCTCCCCCCAGACGTATCATCTGGTCCACTCTCCGCATTGGTACCTGTGGAGAGAACATGAAAGCGGTTAGTTACCTGTGTCTGTGTTACTGGAACCCGGACATTCCGCTTACCTCTTCTGGAGGTCACATGTTGCCAAGCTTCTTCACTGGCCTCTTGGCTCCTCTGTGCAACCTGCTCTATATCTTTAGAGCTTTGTGCCCCTAGAAGGCTATCCTGAGTTTGGTCCAGACTTGACTATCTTGAGTAATTTTTTACTATTATTATTTTGCTACCTCACAGTTCACCCCTTTTTCCCGATCATTTATAAATATGTTGAACAGCACAGGTCATGGTCTAGATCCTTAGGGGACCCTGCTATTTATCTCTCTCCACTGTGAAACCTGACCATTTACTGCTACCCTTTGTTTCCTATCTTTCACAGTTACTAAGGCATGAGAGGACCTTCACTCTTATCTCATGACTGCTTAGTTGGCTTAGGGCCTTTGGTGAGGGATCTTGTCAAAGGCTTTCCTATGGAAGTTTTTCATAGTTTTTTAGATATGAACTTAGACCCAGTATTCTTGCTGCCGTTGTTTTCCCTTCACTTATCCTATAGCTCGTGATAAACTGGTGCCAAAAAATGGAAAGTAAGAATAATAACTTATAAAAGGGTGAATTCAGATTTGAAAACTCATATTTTTCTACAGAGGTGAGCTCTCCCACATTGTTTTTAAATGAACATGTCAGAGCAGAAATGTGGCCTATATGAATGCAATTTATAAGCATCAAATGTCAAAATAGATTGAAATTGGCAGTGGAAGGATGGACAAGCTGGAGCTGCAATGAGCTGTTAACTAGACACTCCTTCAAGTACATGGAATGCAGACCTCTTTCAGCTGTTGTTCCCACTACCAAGTCTACTTCTTCAAAATTTAAACCTCATGTATTGTTAAACTTTGTTGTTTTAAGAAACACACTGAAAGTGACTATATTTTTAAGTCTCCATTTTTAGCCCTCATCTCCACTTCCTGATTTGAGATAGGGCTGCTGCCTGGATGACCTCATAACCAGGAGTCCTCAGAGCAGAGAGATTTTTCCAGTCTTGTGCCACATGCAGCTTGGCTGGACTGGAGGATAGAGGCCGTA